>NW_028258365.1:0-1428750 GCF_053883595.1 Heterocephalus glaber | reverse complement strand
GTGAAAAAAATGGAACCATGATAATGGGACAAAATGTAGGTTTTACCTCTATCATTTTCCCTTTGGAGCCTTCCAAAGCAGCTTCAAGCCCATAATTTTCCTTCTCCATTTTACCTCATTTTTGCCTTTTCTAATACCCCAGGAGTTGTCTTATTCTATACAGTAATAAATATTGGAGATATCATTCTCATTTGCCTCCAGAATCCTGAAGAGATAAACCAGAAACCATGAGTATTAGAATGTTCAGAGGCTTCTTGCCCATCTCCTCTGTCCCTGCCTATCATTCTCACAGCTGGAGATTCAGTTCCTTCCATGTTGTCAGAAGACAGGGGCATGGAAGAAGTTAAGTCCTTCCCTTCTTCAGAAGGCCTTATTGGACATCTTGGCTGCCCCTTGACCTTGGTATATTTTACCAGCAGTCTGGCTCTCATGCAGGGTGGGAAGATAAGGATCAAAATCATATCCAAAGCTGCATTATTTCTTTACTGGAACTTTGAGAAATGTACCCTTCCTCTAATTTTTAGACTTTTGTGTACCCTCAGCAGGCCTTTCTTTCCTAGTGCTGTCACTGGGAGATAATGCAAAGACTTAGAACTTGGCCCAAGAGAAAAGATGACAGTCACCCAGGCCCCTTTGCTGCCAGAACTAAGGTCACTTTGAAACAGCCCAAAATAGTAATCTGAAAAATTCAACCTGCTTTCCAAAAAGACTGAATTGAGTGTTCATGTAAAGCTTTTCCTTACCCTCAGCTCCGCTCTCTCATAGGTACATCAAACTGTAGCAAGCGACTTGTGAAGACCATGATTTAGGGGCTGCACAGCTATTTAACTAGAAATCATTCTATCTCCCCTCAAATAAGGCCTAACCAGAAAATCACCAGCCCTGGAAACTAGAGATCAGAAGTGCCAGCCCCAGTCAGCCTGTCCTTGCCTTATCTGCCATCTGATCTCTAGTTTCCAGGGCTGGTGATTTTCTGGTTAGGTCTTATTTGGGAGAGAAAATGGCCTTTCCCTGCACTTTGACATTACTTTAAAATATGTGGAGATTTTGAAATTGAATTATGAGTGATTTCTTTAAAAATAAGTAAAAAGATTACTATGTTATCATTTTCTTCATATTTATCACACGTCTTGACTTCCCATGTGTAATACTGAGTAAGGAAAGTTCAAAGAATTTTAAGCACAGTGCTTTGAATATGTTTTAACCATTAATTTTTAAAGTTTGTTTCACCTGTTGCTATCAGGGATAAACCTTGAAATTCATTTAAGAAGAAATGCTGAAAGTAGATAGTTCAAAAATTCTCAGTGCTGATCAGATTGGAGTTTTGCTATTTGATTTATTATATTGTCTCCTTTATAAATTTCAAATTGGAAATATAAATCAAATAAAATTGGTTTCAGTGAAGCTTTGTCCTTTTATATTTTTTAAGATTTTACAGCCTCCAAAGACCATAATTTAGAATTTTGAAACACCATGAAGGTTTTTTACCTAATTATTTTGGTCTGGAGGTTAGTGCCAATAATTAACTATTAATGTTTCAGAGTTAACTAAAGAAAAGATTTGGTATCACAGAAAATCATGATAACCATAGTGGACTATGAAAACATTGCCCTCATATGTTAATGTTTTTATACATAGAAGTATAGGCCCTTCTAAGTTGTTTTTGTTGTGGATGTTCTCGTTATATATTGCCAGGTAACAAAGTATTCCAAGTTTACTGGAATAAAATCAGAATCATTTTACTTATCCTCAGATTCTGTGGGTTAAAGGAGTCAAAAGAGAAAGTAGGGGTGGGTTTTCTCTGTTGTTTATGATATCTGTGACCTCAGGTATAAAGAAAAGGGTCTGGGACTACTGTACTGGGAGCCAAGTCAGTGGGGGGACTGGAGTCATTTGCTTGTTTCTCTACACCTGGGCCTGCTTGCCTCAGAGGAGGGCTTTAGCTGTGGCCTCTGACCAGAGCACGTAAACAGGATCCTCCAAAAGTAGCCTGACCTTCTTCCAGTATAGCAGATGAGTTCGTATGGAGGCTATATCAAAAGGAAGAATACAAACAGCAAAGTCCAAGAAAATACTCGAGCAGGAGCTACACATCCACATGTGACCTCACCTCAGAAGTTACACAGCATTGTTTCTTCTATACTCTATTAGTCAAGACAGTTTCAAGCTAACTCACCTTCAAGGTGAGGGGACTTGGACTCCAACTCTCTGTAGAAGGAGTGCCAAAGAATGGAGGAATCATGTTTTAAAACAGTCATTGTAGAAGGGATTGATTCACTGCTCTCTGAAATAATCTTTTCTGTCCTTTCCTCACTCTTAACTCAAGAGTACACACTTGCAATATGGTTAGTCAATGTTAAAAATCCATACCTAATAATTTAATTACCTTAGAATGCTTTGGGTTGCAAGTGACAGCAACTCTCACTTGAACTGGTTTGAATAATAAATAAAGTTGATGAATTAACATAACTGAAACTTCCAGCAGTTAAGGAGGTTTGAAAAGACGGTTGGTTCTCTGGCTCAGGAGCATAAATGTGAAACTTTTCCCTCTATTTCATCACTGTGCTATTCTTAGGGTGTGGACCATATTCTATATCCAGTCCCATCATGTCTAAATGATGGCAGTACTGAGCAGTCTCCTTATTCAACCAGAGAGATAAGGAGCTTCCTGAGTGTCCCTCAGCTGGAGCAGATAGAGCACTTACATACTCTTAAAACAATTGCCAATAGGGCCTGGGATTTAGCTCAGTGGTTCCGCCGCCTGCCTCGCAAGCGGAAGGACCCGAGTTCGATCGCCGGTACCAAAACAAAACAAACAAACAAAAAAAAAACAATTGCCAATGTCAGGGTTAAGACTGGATTTGCATAGATCATGCCCATCCCTGAACTAGTCTCAATTTCAAGCTTATACCTATTAATTCCAGACTGAGGGTGTGATTCACTCCATGTAAATGTTGTGTCTGCTACTCAGTAGGAAATGAATGGGTTGGATACTAGGAAGGTAGCCATGATTTCCTTTTCACTTTGAAACACTTTCTGGCCCCATAAAGTCATTTGACCACAGGGAGTAAAGCTTCAGCAGTGACATCAATGTCACAGCCCAAGCAGTGGAGAAGTGTTGGTCCCATTTCTGCCTACTCATTAGCACCCTGCTTTTGATGCAAATCAGTGTCACACTTAGAATTCTTAGTGTTGAAGAAATATCTTTTGACAAAACGCAGAAAAATTAAGTACAAAAAAGTGACTCTCAACTTGGCTACAGCTGGGTGGGGAGTGGTAGAACAATCATGGGGCTTGTGAGTGCTTGCTGAGTGGTGAAACCCAGACCACATGCATGTGAAGAGAGTGTGTCCTACCTGGGAAGATCCTGCATTTTGCCTGAGGGTGTTCGCTTCCTGTCTGAGGCTATAAACTCATTCTTTTTTTTTTTTTTTCATTAAGTTTATTGGTACATTTTAGGTATACGATACAGTTACATTCATCACTGGGAACTTGTACCTTTACATGATGTATCTTGGTTCTTATTTTTTCTTCATTCCCCTGCCCTCCCTTCAACCCCTCCACCCCTCCCTCTTTACAAAGACTTTGTTTCCATTTTTTCCTTTTCTCATATTTTTTCTTTTCCCTTCTTTCCTTTCCCTTTCCCCTCCCATTTCCCCTACCCCTTTAGACCTTTTCTACCTATTTCACATTACCAATTATACATTTTGATCCTTATTTACACTTTCAGTTTCTCACACCAGAGAAACAGTTTGGTATTTACACATGTGTGTCCTATTTATTTCACTTAAGGGCATGGCCTCAATGTACATCCATTTAGCTATAAATGTCTCTAGTTTCTCATTCTTTATGGTGAGTAACACTCCTTTTTATAAAAAAAAGAACCATATCCTCTTCTTCCAGTCTCCAGTTGATGGGTAACTGGACTGTTTCCAAGCTTTAGCTATTACCAACTGTGCCACTGTCACCATGGGTGTGCATATATTGCTGTGATATGATTCTTTTACTTCTTTTGAGAAGATAATCAGCAGAGGAATAGCTAGGTCAAATAGGACCTCTATAAACTCATTCTTAAGAGCAACACCTCCCTATTTTTCAGAATTGACACAAAATTTAATAATGTAACCTCTTCTGCAATGACTTTATTAATTGTTTTATACTACATGTCCATGAAGCATGACAGGACTACTGTCCTCAGTTTGCAGTTGAGGAAATAGGGAGAAAGGGTTAAGCAACTTGGCCAAGCACACACATCAAAGCAGGGTAGAGTTGGCCTTAGAAATTATGTTCCCAGAATATTGGCTTAGTGTATTCTTTTAGAAGAATTATGAAAGTTTCAAACAAAAAATAACAAGTCATAAATAACAAACATTTGAGAATCTATTTCCCAGCCTCAGAATTTTTGTAAGAAATAAATATTTACAGATACAGAAAAGCTCTAGCTTCCTACTCCATGCCTGCCCTCCTCTGAAAAAATTAACGTCTTCTACTTGATGTTTAAAAATATGATGATTTTGTACATCAACTATATTATTACTATTATCTTATAGGAAATTTTCTACTGTAATTTTTACTTTTTTTCAACATGTTTTTTGTGATATACCTATGTTGATGTGTGTGACCTGTGATTATTCATTTTACCTATTACAATATATTACATTAAATGAATATAGCAGTTTGTCCATTTCCTTTATGAACATTTATATGTGATTTTTTTGCTACTCAATATATACAAAAATGCAATGAACCTTCCTATAGTTTTCACCTCTTGTGGCTTTCTTGCACTCTGAAAAAAAACAAAAGAATACACTTACAGAATTTTGTATGGAGATTCAATTGCAGTAAATTCAGTGTTGGAGTAATGCAGAAATGAGTGTCAAAAAATAGAGCCTATTAGCCATATGTACATTTGAGAAGATATGATGAAAATCTAAAACCATACCCTACTCTATATATGCCTTGATTTTCAATTGACCCATCAACTATATCTATCATTGCATCTTTCCGCCATTGTGTCCAGCATTACATGTTGGAGTCTTAGACCAACTGGCCATGCTGCCTCAGGAGTTGATCATTACATTTGAAAAACTCACCTACTTTCAAGTCAGTCATTACTAATTATGCTCCTTTCATGAGCCAGATTTGGATTTCTGTGGTTTACAGGATTTTTGCCAGGTTGAAAAAAATTGGCAACAACCAAAACGTTGGGTTGACAGCCATGTGTTCTGAGTAAAACAAGCTTTGTCATTATAGAAATAGAAACAGTATACTGAAAATTTGAAGAATATTAAAATGACTTCCTTCTAAGAAATATGTCACGGAGAGGGAAAGAAATGTCTAAGACATCACATGCGTCTTTAGTGAAGCACTGTCTGTGTGATGAGAGTGAACCAAGGATGGCCATTTATTTGATTCATTTTTAGTAGCCTGATAGTCTGTCTTCAGATAGCTTTATTAAAGAATTTGCCTGTCAAAATGGAATTAAGTTATTCTGATAAATATTTTGCTGTGTTCTGGAGTCCCAGTGTTCAGAAGAAGTCAGTCTGTTTTGTTAATAGTAGCTGTCTGTAGTGTCACCAACTAATTGTGAAAACAGCAACATGGATTTGGAAGAAATTAGTGATGTAGGGGTTGGGAGAGTTAGCCTCAGACTTGCCTCTTCCTCTCACCATGAGCTATATGGGAAAAGAAGCCTTAAACATTGGATTTGTTTCGCTTTATTATAACAAAATAATGACCTGAGATAATCACCTTATTTTTCAGTTCACACTCTTGGACTTTCCGGTCCCTGATCAGTTGACCCTGTCGTTTTGTGCCTGTGGTGAGGCAGCAGGGGTGGGGTGGAGGATACATGGTGGAAAAAACCATTACTTGGCTGCTTGGAGGCAAAAGAGAGAGAGGAGAGGTCAGGGTCTCATCATTCTCTTTGAGGCCTGTAGTTTAGGTCTCTGATGTCCACACAAAGTCTTTGCTGCTATTTTCCCCTGGGTTCTAATGTTTGCAGAAGCCACAGTGCATTGCCTTTGCCACTCACCCTTACACACCCAGCTATTCTGGAATTGCCCACCTCTCCCCTGGAGCCTGACATCTTCACCTATGTCATAGCCACAACACAATTTCCTGCATTTAACAGTGGCTTAAATATCTGCCCACCTTACTAGTCTAAAGATATTTTGAAGGTCTTTATGTCATAGGAAATTAAGGGTTTTCTTTACTCATGCACATATTATGTTCTCTATTGCTCTTACAAGGATTTTATATTTTAAGCTACACATCCATTTTAAGTGATATAAAAAGACAAGTAAAATTTACATTAAATCCCAAAACCTAGCAGTGACCTAATCCAAATGTCTTACTCTGTCTATTTACACTTACAGAAAGAGGTCACACAGGAATAGGTGAACACACACAGACACACACATGGCACACACACTCACACAATGTTGCATGAGTAAATTAATTCAGTAACCTGACCAATTTCCCCTTTCAACAATGTCAAAGACTCTTTCTATGCCAATGATATGCTTGTACATAATTTTAATGGCTCCTTATAATTCTAATTTATGGGTTACTCTAGGTTTGTTTTGGTTACCATCTATCAAGATTAAACGAAGTATTTGTGGACCTGACTTCTTTATTCCTCACCTGCCATGAGTATAAATTTAAAAGTGCTATTATTGTCCTTACCTTCTTTGATTAGCTGCAGAATTCTGGGCTGGCTGTATAACTCATAAAAGCCTACTTTCCTTTGTCTTTGGGCTATGTCCTGTTAAAATTCCTGTGTATCAGAGTCACTTACTTCAGAGAAGTGATGATTTTAAGTGAGACTTTCTATTTCTTATGAGAAGCATCTGTTACATAGTTAAGATTTGACCTTTGAAAGACATACTTTTTTGGAACTAATATAGTAGAATCATGCATAAATTTTACATGAATATTTTGAATCCCATCTCCCTAACAAAGGCTTTATGCTTCAGTTATACATGACTTTCCTCTATTCTGTACTGGAGAAATCCAAGATGATCTATGATTGCTTTCAATGAACATTTCCACTTTACCAACCACTTCTACAAAAGATATACACTGCTAGTACAGTTCTCTCTATTCTACGTAGCTGATATCAAAAACTATTCAAATATGTTCACTAATGAATTGTGATACAGATTCAGAAAATACAAGGTCTCCTTGGTATTGAAACAAATTTGTGGCTTTTTGTGTGTGACTTGAATCAAAATTATATAACCTATTCCTTCAATGTACCTGGATAAACTATATATGGTCGTGATTCTCATGTGCCTTGTACTTTGTTTTTAACCTCAGTCAAATCTCTCAGAAATTCTTCTACCTCTTTATGAATTCAAATGTACCTTTTTGTACAATAAATTACTAATCCAGCACTCTTCTCAAAAGCCTTTCTTTTTATATCACTGTGTTTCTAATCTTGAAACCCACCTTACCAAGTCTTAGGGAGATGTGTGTCATAACTGCACAGAGTCTAAGTTTTTAGTATAAAATGTATGCCATTTATTATGCATTGTTTAGTTATTTGTATGTAGGGATCTGGACAACCAGTGCTGTTTCCTAGTTCCTACCTGATTATATCATTAGCTATTGCCTCCCGTGGTTTCTTTCTTTCTGTCATACTTGTGTTCCTTTATAGCAGTGGTTCTCATCCAGGATGAATTTGTTTTTTATCAAAGAACATTTGAAAATGTACAGGTATATATTTTCATTGCCACAGTGGAGGGGATGCTTTTCTCCCGTAAGTGGTAGAGCATGACTATGCTGCTCAACATCCTATAATGGACACTCTCCTGCCTCCCCAGCAAAATACTATGTCATTTAAAATCAGTGATGCCAGGGTTAAGGAAACTTGCTGCGTGGAAACTGACTTTGTGTTTTGAAATTGAACTTTCCGATTTCTCTTGGCCCTGAGATGTTCAATTTAATATGTTCTTTTGATTTAAACTAGCTACTTGGTGGCAAAAAGAAAAAGGTTATGTCCCATGACATCTCTGTCTTATGCTGAAGTAAAAGTGAGACAGCAGCCATCATCTTCACTAAAAATGTTTTCTTCATAAAAAATATTTTATGATCAATTGACATTGATATAGAAGAAGAAATAGAACATAGGATATAGATCAAGGAATGAGGTAAACTGCTGCATATTTCCAAATAAAGAATAAAACTGGAAGGGTTGATACTATCCTAGATACTCTCTACTCCAAATGTGTTGTTTTGAAAGTTGCATTTGCAAATATATTGAAGAAAGCTCCATGGGTAGCCTAATGCTAACACTGTTCATTTTTTTTCCTCCTTCCTACCCCCACCTTCAGACATTTCACGTTTTCAAGAACAAAATGATTTAAAAGGATTACTAGAAAATCTTCACCAAAATATCCAAGCCAAAAAAAGAAAGAACGTAGAAATCATGTGGCTGGCCGCAACGGTGAGCACTCATGTCAAATCTCATTTTCTATCACAGCGTGTACTATCGGTTATCTACTAGGAAGTGTCCAGCCTCTACACTTGGGTTATTGATGTCACCCCCATTACCCAGGGGATGAGGCATTGTCACTCTTGTTGGTAGTCCTAACAGTAGGCGAGAGCACACAGAAGAGAAAGAGACACTCAGCAAGAAAGAATCCTGCTCCTTGATTACTGTTACCTACCTGGGATTATTTATCAGTCTGAGGTTAAGATGAAAGGTCTGTGATTTTCTTGGCACTGCAGGTCTCCCTATCAGGTTTCTGTGTCAACCAGAATTCTGATCTGCAGCTCTAGAGACACATGGTTTCCACAGAATGTGGTTTTCAGATCTCTGACTCACACCTTCAGTGAGGCTCCTGGACATATTGTTGAGTTAATGAGCTTGTAAATGTGTTTGTTAATTTGGATATTGGCATAGAATTTATTACTGATGGATTGATCTTGGGGTAATGAGCTGTATTTTGAATGGTTCTCTCTCACTTAAAGGAACCCTTAGGGTGGAAGATCTGTCTCTTTTCCCACTGTGGATTTCTGTAGAGAGGGAGAGAATCATTTTTTAAGCTATTTCTGACAACTGTGAGGCATAACTTATGAAATTTATGAATTTTATTAAAACTTCAGACCCAAAGATCTTCAGGAAAGCATCCTTTCATTGGGGAAGGCACACTGGAGAGATCTATGATGTATGCCATATGTGTGGTTTTTGTGGTGTTACTTTTATAATTTGGACTTCAAGTTAACGAAGCTCCTAGTATAGTCTTATTTTTTCTCTATCAGTAGCATCTAAAACAGACTTTTCTTGACTGGCAGTGGCTCAATTATAATCCAATATTACTTATTCTCCTCTGGGAAAAAGGAAAAAAAATATTTTACCATGAGATTATTTTAAATAATTTAGCATGAGCAAGGCAAACAAAAGCTGCTTTAGTTTCCCTGCTGCCTTCATGGAGTCCTGAGGAAAAGGATCAAATGTAAGACTGTGAAGCGCTATGTTCAGGCAGTTCATTTACACTGGTCCCAGTTAGCACCATCATGCCTTATGCCGCTTGTAAGAGTTCTTCCCCATTGTGGCTGTTTTTTTGTGTCCTCAAAGATTACTATGGTTGGTAATTCTCACATGGTAGATCATAAGTTATTTTTTCTTTCTTTTTTTTTTTTTTTTGGTACTGGGGATCAAACTCGGGTCCTTGTGCTTGCGCAGCAGGCAGTGAAACCACTGAGCTAAATCCCCGGCCCCTATAAGTTATTTTTCTATTTTACTAATGAAAGGATAACATTAAGGTAGTTTGATCATTTGCTAAGGCCTTCTAACAACTTGGAAATACGTGTGTAACTATGTACATATTGTGAAGTTATGTAAATAATTAAGGATTCACACAAGCTAACACTAATATATATTTTCTATTAGATTTGTTTTTGCATTTGGCTGAATATAAAATTTCCCATAAATCCCATATATTTCTAAAATATTTTTTGAATGTATATACTAATCATATATGACTTCTACACAACTTAAAATGGAATAAGATTATCAATTATTATCAGTTATCTATTTCTGTAGGCTAATATCTCAGTTTCAAAATTTGTAAGCAAAGGAACTAAACAATACTCTCAAAATGAAGAAATATACAAATTTGTCTTGACATTTTTCAACAAGTTTTTATTTGTCTTTTTTCCTCTTTTCTTTAAATCTTATTTAATGAAATATTGCTAGTGTTAGTATTTTACATTCAAATTGAAACATATAAAGCTATTTGGTTTTATCTTAATTTAATTTAAATGATGCAAATGAGAATATAAAGAAGCCAGAATCAAATATGCTAAGTCAAACTTGTACAGTCCTAGAGTTGTAGAAATACAGGACTCAAGACCACCCCCCCAATTGTCTATTCTGATGAAATTGCTCCCACCTTCACTTTTCTTTAAATTTGGAACACTAAATATCCTAAGTAGGAAAGGTACATAGAACGATAAGAATATATTTTAGAGCACATGAATTCTTTTTTATAATCATATCTCAAAAAGCAGACTTTAAGGTCTATTTTATCACTGTGGATGTAGTCAAGGTTTTAAGTATGTGAATTACTGTATATTTGAAAGGATTAGGATTTTCTAAATGAAAAAAAGATTATGTAGTGAAACAGTACCCACATATTTCTATAGTCGTTTTTATTGGGATTAGAAAATACTGAAAGTTTAAATTAATAGGGGCATATAAATCCTAGTGTAAGTATCATACTCACAATTAAAATATGGTAAAAACCCTTGATAAAAACTATATCATCTTTTGAAAGCAGGCAACTTTTAAAGCCTCCTTGATGGCTGATAATAAAGTAGTTGTATCACATTTAATTTACTTTAAATGCACATTGTTTAGCATTGTGGACGCTGCAGGTGGTTGTAGTATCTCATATCAGAAACCTATTCTAGGCTAGAAGGAAAAGGAATGGAATGATTGACCTACTAACCATGAGGCAATAAGACAAGAGAATATTGCTTCTCTGACTTAAAATTTAATTTAATTTAAGAGTCTTCTCTGACTTAAATTGGAATAACAAAGAAAGAATTGTGTAGAAGGAAGCTGAACATAACAGAATTTAAAAACTTGGTCTTTGATTATAGCTATACCATACTTATACTCTGATTCTGCTCTGTCATATGCAAGTTACTTAAACTATCTGAACCTCAGGTCCCTCATCTACATAACAGAAATAATTATACCTTCCTGTAGGGTTCATGTGAACTTTGTTAGAAGAGCGAATCTGCATAAAATTTCATAGTGCTGTGCCTGGCACACGATAGATGTATAAAGAATGGTGGCCATTTATAGTACTCTCATATTGTCAAATAATTTTCTCATCTTATACCATGTCCACGCTTAAAATATTATAACATGAAGCCAAGTCTACAACAGATTTCTCAAAAGTAAAATGTCATCACATGAGCTAGTTAAGAGTCAGCGTGTCTAATCCAGACAATATAGGGCTTTCCCTTTTCTTCATGAAGTTATTGCTCCTACCAGTAAGCTGTGATTGTCGTCATCACTACAGTGATCTACTACAAGGATCATTCTCTCCCTGGAGCACCACTGACATTTTTGCAGGCTGTTTCCCATCTCCTGTGAATTCAACAATTCCATACCTCACATACAAAGTGCTAAATAAATTAAGTCTGTCTGGCTTTTGGAAGGAAATGGTGAACTTTGTTACATTTTACAGTGCAGCTAGAACCAATTGACTTTCATGAATGAATCTAAACCCAAAGTCGTAGTTGGCGTGCTTACACTGGAAGTATTTAGATGAAGCTGATGCATGAGTAATGAGTAATTCACACGTAAACAATAAACTATTTTCCTCTCTGTCTCACAGATTTGTCGCAAACTAAATGGTATTCGTTTCACCTGCTGTAAAAGTGCCAAAGACAGGACGTCCATGTCAGTGACGCTGGAGCAGTGCTCAATCTTAAGGGACGAGCACCAGCTGCACAAGGACTTCTTCATCCGAGCGCTGGACTGTATGAGAAGGTATCCCACTACCTTAAGGTCTCTTTTATGTCGAGGTCATTTTGAGATTTTTTTTTTTTTAAATCTTACTGGAGGACTAAATATTTAGTACCTTCACTGAATTTCCATGGTTTATAGCTCATGGCATGAGAGATAAAATAACTTTTAGTATTTCCCCTGCTCATTTTAGGTAATAAAAGGGAACATGGCCACGCATGCACTTAATAATGTACATGGAAGGCATATTTCATTAGCTTACTCATTAGCTCACTAGCTAAAGTTAAAAGGCTCTGAACATTTCATATATAACACTTGGTGTGCATATTTTCTTGACATATAAGTGATTATGAGAATGTGAAAAATCAAGCTAAGTCAATATCCAAACAAAGCCTTTCCAAATTACAGCTAATGTCCTCTTCCTGTGACCTGCATAGTCTCTAAGTGGGTAACTTCCTTCCTAACATTATTTTCTCATTACTCATCGTAAAGATAAAGTAGCACTGATACTTTAAAATGGAGAATTAATATTGTTATAGCCGTCATTTAAGATGGTGTGCCCCAAGTCATATGTCTTGATTCATTTCCACGGTAATTAAATCTCAGGACTACACTGTAATGGAAAGGGAAAAGTGCCTTCTTCACAATGTCTATCAGCAAGGACACATGTTAATTTAAAAGTTAAGTGAATTGTCTCTTTGCTGCGAAGAGTAGCTCAGAAGCACACCAGGAAGTGTGAAGCAGGCAGGCTCTGGAGAAGACTGTACAGTGTGTGCCTATAGGGGCTGCTGCTCATCCAGCATGGTGCTAGCTTCCCCTTTTCTTTCCAGGGCAGCGGGCTTTCAGCAGAGACCTTGATACTTGCCTGTGCTTGTTCTATGCCTGCATGTTTCTCCAATAATGAGCAGTGTCTGAAGTCCTCTATTTTACACCATTTCATGTCTCTTGGCGTTTTCATTGTGCAGTGGAGTTCTGTCGTAATTTTTTTGATAAGTGAATAAGGACATTTTAGAGGGCTGGCATGAACATCTCAGCCATATTAAGCACATTTGGTTGGCAGAAAAAAAAATTCAAAAATCATCTCTCAGCACTAATAGGAACAATTCTGAATCTAAGTACAAAATCTAAAGTGCAGAAAAAGAATACAAATAGAAAGGAACAAAGGTGCTGGGGAGGATATGAAGAGCATACAATACTGTAGGCTAGGGTGATCACAGAACTAAAATAATTTAACTCACAAATTACCTGAAGGGTGCGGTTGTTCCCTGTTTATTTAAACTGCAGAAGCTCCCTTTAAATTAGAAGGTAGTCCTCCAAACAAGTAAATACAAGATGTATCTGTCAGGCACATGTTAAGCCACAAAATCACGTATTTTGGTATTGGATAAAGTCATTCAGAAATAGCATTGTGTATTCAACACGTTTGCTCACAACATATCATTTATGGGTGTTTGTCTTGGAACTGTTAAAAAGTGAGCCATTGGAAATTTAATCTAAAAACACTAATGCCTTCTGCATTCCCACTAGTCTGGTAATACTTTTTTCTTCTTTTTTTGATAAATTTCAAATTTGTCAAATTTATCCTTCTGTTTTGTATAAAGTTTACGTGAGAGTGTGCAGGTTTGTCTCTGGGTATGTGTGTATGTATTTCAAGAAAATTAGATGATTTTTAAAAAATAAGTGCCTTCATGTCCCTTTGCCTGACAATAGAAACTTATAAGTTCATATACTGGGGCAGCATAGCAACATAGGTAAGAATGAGGAATTCTCAGCCAGGAGAGCTCAGTTTGTCATGTTAGCCATGAAGAAATTAAGCATTTATTGCATCTTTGTCCCTTAGACAAGTTAGTCACCTTGGTGCCTCAGTTCCCTCACCTATAAAACAATCATGACAATAGTAGTCACTTCCTAGGAGTGTCTTTAGGGTTACCTGAATTGATGTATATATAATGATTACAACAATCTTACGTAGTACGTTAATAGTTGATGAATAAAAAATACCAGGTTTCATAAAGTTAGCATTCTAATCTTCCAATTATGATAAAATCTAGGTGATTCATGACTTTTATATTCTTATGTTTGTGAATATATTGTGACATAGGTTTGATTTCAAAACCATATATTAAAGGGTTCTGGCAACTCTTGTAAGTACAGTTTCAAATGTAATGTTTTACCTATTTAAATAGCACTTTTAAAATATGTATGTGTTTACAAATGCTGTGCTATTTATGGGAAGATTGCATTCATTCAAGTAAACTGGATTGGTTTCATATGAACATTTGTAATGTTAGTGTGTATTATTGAATGCCCTACAAATAATTGCGGAATCTGAGCTCAAGGAGTCACCTTAAAATTTTTACCTTATAAATAATGAAACTGAGCCCTAGAGTGTTTGGGTGCAGATCACATAGCATGTGCACAGTGGCATATTCTTCCAGTTATGCTTTAATGTTATTTAATACTAAACGGAATGAATTAGTATCGCTCGAAAATATTTGGTAATGTGTTTAACTATTTCAAACTTATCAGTTAAAATAGAGGTCGTATGTTTTTAAAAAGCATGTACTTGTAGAAATTCAACACTGTTTGCAAAATCAGAGGGGTCGTCTGGAAGCCTGAGGCTTCAAGAGCACACTCTACCTCTATGAGTGGAATGCAAGCTCTTATTTCAACCTTCTTCATCACTGTCACGATTGTACCCGACATCAAGGTGTCTCACTCAGAGTAAGGTTACACAGGGGTTGCAGAGACTAAGAAAAGTCCACAGAGGAGTGCTTTCTTCTCCTTTCTGCTTTCAGAACTACATTATAACTTTCTCATTTTTAAAAAATTGTGTTTTTAATCATGTCCTGCATGTACAGTTTTGTTCCTCCTTTTATGTTCAAGCCTGGTTTCCTAGTGCCATCCTTCTGTCAGAGGAGCCTGTACCCAGTCAGTGATGGGATACTTACTGTTCTCAAGTGACTACCAAAATGGTTTCCAGCCTTTGCTGATGTCTGTGGATGAGTTGGAATCATACTCAGGGTCAGCAGTATTCAAGCCTGCCCTGCCTTTTACTGTATTTCCAAGTGCTTTCAGGTGGCCCACGCCACCCAGTGATGTGTGGGAGTTTAGTGGCTCTCAGCTTTCCATGATTTCCCTTTTGAATTTCATGCTACCCACTGTTCTGGAGAACAGGCAAGTTGAAACTGTTTCCCCAGGCTAGATGCAGAATTGGCTGTCTGCATTATTTGTCACCCAGGCTGCTAATGCTTCTGACAGTGCTCAGGAGTGGCCTTTTCCACTTTCCACTTCAAATTAGGTCAGGTCCCCAGGGCAGGGAAATTGCTGCTTTCCAGCATCAGCCCCACCCCATGGAGCTGGACTGAGTAGAGCTGGGAGCCAGCAGCAGTGGGAGAGATCCCTCAGGCGCTGCCTGCTCTGGCCCCTCTTGAAGCAGTGTTTTGTGAATAAAAACATCTCCAGTTGTTGCTTGACTGGTTAACTACCAGGTGATTTGGGACAGTGCTTTCCAGGTTTAGTTTTGTCAGGGTTTGCCAAGGTTTGCCTTCCTGCTCACTCACCATCTGGGAAGTCCTGCCATCCAACGAGTGGGCTTCAAGTGCAGGTCAGAACCACTTCTCCTTCTGAAGATTGTTTAAACTGCTCATGTTTAGCTTCCTCATGAATTGTAATTGAGAAGATCTGAATTGGATCCAAGCATCCAAAATTTTAAAGGCTTTCCATATAACCCTGGATTTTAAAAATTAGTGCTATAAAGGTGATTTTTTTAAAAAATTATTTTTAATTTACTCCAGTTTTTCATCTTACTCCACACCAATTGCACTTTATTTTATCTTTGAATTGTTCCATTTGCTTTGTAGGCTGTTTTCTCTGGATTTTAAAAAAATTCCCCAAAGTTATCATATTATTGCTATTCCCTGATTTTAGTTTATCCTTATCTATATTAAATGTTTTCTATTGTATTGTGGAAATCTCTGTAACAGTTTCAAGTTACTTATGGTTGTGGATGTAAAGTGATAACCAAAGCTTCATCTGATTGCTTATTGAGAAATCCCCTCCCCATGGTGAGCTCCATTGGTGTGGGCATTCATTTTCCTCTGTTCCCTGCTTTACCCCCAGGACCTACAACAGTTCCTCCTCCTGATACAGGCTCTCCATCCATATTCAACAAATGAAAGATAATTCAATAAATAACATAGGATTTCTAAAAATTTCAGGTCCCCTATATTGGGCAGTTTTGTGAATACATAGGCACTTGGAATGAAGCATATGAAATTATCATTCAATTTTTACATACTTATAAACAGAAGTTCCAGAAAATGAAAGGAAAACTTTTAGAGAAGTTATGACTCAGACTCAAAAACCAATAGGCAACAAACAAACAACTTTAAATCATAGTCAAAATCTACCACACTTTATATAGGTTTCAAACATTTCTGAGTCTCCTTTTTCTTAAATATCCAGAACAGACAGTACCCAAATTATTACGATTCCACTTATAATTTTTTGAATTTACAGTGGTTCAAAAACATGTTCAGTAGAAATTTTACTTTGTTGTTTTTTCTTTTTTGGTAAATGGGGGGTTTAACTGTTTCCTGTTTTTACCTTGAACTCTTAGACTCAAGAGATTGTTTACCTCAGCCTCCTTAGTAGCTTGGTAGAGGTTGAATTTTTGTCTTTTTCCAGGATAACAATATGTGACATGATACTCTCCAGCAATGGTGGGCAGCAGTGATGAATCTCAGCCCCAGGCAGCTGTGATGCCATGAGGGCAGCAAAGTCAGGGTGCTGTGTGACAAAGTTACGATGTTCAGTAGAGTATGTTTTAGATGCATTTTTGACTCATCATATTTTTATCTTATATTGGGCCTGTTGGGACTTAACTCCATCATAAATTGAGGAGCATTTGGACTATTTTTAGCTGCACATACCTAGCGTACCCTCTAGTTATGATTGTTTAATTGAAATGGCAGGAGAGCTCCTTGATATTATAGAGTTAACAAGGTGCATGGGTGGATCATAGTATGCCAGGGCTTTTGGTGATTGCCTATATTTAAGACAAAAACAGTGATTCTCAACATTCATTGACCATTAGAAGCATAGAAAATAGGAAAGAAAGAAAGAAGAGAAGGAGAGAGTCAGGGTGGGGTGGGAGGGAGGGAAGGAGGAAGAGAGGAAGGAAGGAAGGAAGGAAGAAAGAAAGAAAGAAAGAAAGAAGGAAAGAAAGAAAGAAGAAAGAAAGAAAGAAAGAAAGAAAGAAAGAAAGAAAGAAAGAAAGAAAGAAAGAAAGAAAGAAAGAAAGAAAGAAAGAAAGAAAGAGAGAAAGAGAAAGAAAGAGAAAGAAAGAAAGTCATCATGGGTTAGGCTCTGGGATAAAGTCAGAGTTGAGAACCACTTGACTAAACTCAGCCTTATTTAAACCAATTTTAATTTAAATTAGTAATTGGTATTAATGGCTTTAAAATACTAGAAGCCTGATGTAGCTCTCCTTTCTTTGAGTCTTGAAACATATAGGGCCAGACTTTTCCTTGATTATCTGCAGCAGAAGTTTACAAATTGTGCATAAATAATTAGCAAGATTTGGGGTTTTGTCATTTTCTTTAAAAAGGCAGAATACAGCATCAGCACAAATTTTCAATTAGAGAATCTCTTTTGAATACTAAGGGGCATGGTTTCCCAACACTTGCAGTAAACATTTTTAGTAGGTGTCGCCATAATTTTATTTGATTATTAGATTATAAGAATTGGCCTTTAAAGAAAGAAAACAATTATTGTGGCAGGATTTTTTTCAAATGTTATATTTGTCCAAAAATAATTTTATTGGGAAATGTCATTGGCACAAAAAAGTAATTTTAAAAAATGCATTGCAGGGGCTGGGGATTTAGCTCAATGGTTCCGGCACCTCCCTCACAAGTGCAAGGTCCTGAGTTCAATCTTTGGTACCAAAAAAAAAAAAATGCATTGCAAATGCAATTTATTTCTTTGAACAGGAACTCTGACATTGTGTATGTTTACCATGTAGCAATGCAACCCCACATTACTTATTTGTCTCTTATTTGCCTGCTGCTACATTATTCTATCAATCTGTCCTTTTTTTTGATACCGGGGATCAAACTCAGGTCCTTGCACTTGCGCAGCAGGCACCAAAACCACTGAGCTAAATCCCCAGCCCTATCGATCTGTCTTTTGATGATAGCTCTATAAAATTAAGACAGTTCCTATGTCATTACAGTAAGATGGCTCAGAGTTAGTTTCAATGTCAAACTTATTATCACCTTTAAGATAAAGGGCTCTCATTATCATTTTTTAGGGTAAATATTTGTTTCATAAGAGGGACCAATGACTCAACAGCCTGTTGGATTTTACCTTGTTGAATGTCACATGTGCAGCATTTGCATCTGAATTTATGTATGAGAGGAGCATAATTTATGAAATGTTTCTCTTTATAAACAAGTAACCTTTAATCAATTGATGTCAGTTGTATTGTATTTGTAATGACTTATCCCCTTCTGGGGTTCACTTTTTGAGTAATTTAGTCCATTTGTTGTTAAAATATGAAAATCCCATCTTTCCTCCCTTCCTTGGTCATGTTTTCTTTTCAGTATATTTTTCTTTTCTTTAGTTGATGGTACTTTCAGAAGAGTTGATATTTTTTCATATTATCTTCTTTAAATATTAAAGAGAATTATAAGCTTTGCAGACATATATATTTAAAGTTTGCAGCTGTGTATTGACTTTTTAAAAGGACAAATGGACATAATCAGGGACAGTTTTCCAATTGTTTCTGTTACCTCTTCCCTTGAGAATTTCAGTAGAGTGCTGCCATATTGCTCCAGACTGTATTTCTCATAAATAACAGCAATAATTCTGGGTGGATTCATATTCATCCTAGTTAATAATTACTGAAAACTGGTCCCAGTTAGAATGTTTTTGCATCTCCTAAAATTAGGCAAAAAATACTGTGAAGAACAAACTTCCCTGGAAATCATGTTGAAGCAAGTTTTTTTTTTTACAAGATATCTGCAGAAGAACCAGTAAAAGATTTCTTTTACTAGAGAAATCAAAGAATGACCTCTGAAGAAATTTTAACTTCTTGGAAAAATGCATATTTTAACTTTAGGGAATTCTCTTCCTATATTTGTATGTGACAAGATGCATTATCATATTACTCTTTTAGAAGAAAGACAGCTGTTTTAAGGTTTTCTTCTTGTCTCTATTTGTTTCATATACATAGTATTTGTTTTCTAGTCCTAGTGTCTTGAGACCTGTGGGCATGGACCTCACCATCAGCAGCACCTAGGGGATCCACTGTAATCAGTTCCTGAAAGTACTAAGGATCTAGACGTATTTGTATAAGGGTTAACCTTTTAATAGAAATTAATTTAAAGAAATTAAATCATATATATGAATCTAATTGAAACAAATAAATTTAACTTCTGCTACGTACACAGGTTTTTAAATTCAAGAATCTTAAGTCCTCTTTCTAACACTAATTTTTTATGTACTTTTAGAGAAGTTAATTAATCCCTAGGCCTCAGTTTCCTGTCTGAAAAGTAATGATAGTACACACCATCTTTCCTGCGGGTGTTGTGTTAAATGAGATTATTTGTTTAACATCTCGCCACCCAGTCCCAGGCTCTGCTTGATCAATATTACCAGTGTCCCCAACATCTCCCCCCTCCCTACTCTGCTTATTTTTCCTTATCCCATGTTTTTCTAAAAGTATACTGTAATATTCCTCAAGTTGGGGGATTTCTTTCCTTCTCAGAATAAAAATTCCAGTATTTTACTACTTGACTTCTAAAGGGCATAAACTATTTTTCAGTGCCTGTGGACTAGAAGGCTTGGCAATCTTACTAGAGTCCAACTGACAACATCAAGGAATCTAGGCAATGCTGAGCACCCTGTTTCCTGGACAATCAGTCCTAATAAGAAAATAAACAGCTGTAATGAATAGCTTGTCACTACCATGGTGATGGCTACTGTCACGCAGATTATACATCACTATTCTCTTGCTCAGTGGCTGCTCTGTAATGACAGATAAGGCAAGGATAGGTTGACTGGAGCTGGCATTTTTCATTTTTATCTCTGGCTAGGTCTCATTTTCAGAGAAAGAAGACATGAAGTAGGAATTAGTGCTCTTCTGGGTTCTCAGAGAGCATTGTCTCAGCACCCTGACAACGAAGATTGTTCAATTCTTGAACGTCCAGACTTTATTGACTTGTTAGGCTGTCCTAATAATATATCCAGAGTCCTGCTCCAAGAAGAACACTGGAATATAGACATTTAGCAGAAACATGTCATTGTCATTTTCATAAGTCAAAAGTAAACATCTTTCAAGTATCTGCTATGATAGAATACCATGCTATATTAGTCAGTTTTCTGTCTCTGCAATAAAATATCTGACAAAATCATCTTATAAAGAAGAAAGATCTATTTTGATTCATGGTGTCAGAGGTTTCAGTCTCTAGTTAATGACTCCATTGTTTTGGGGCTTGTTAGCAAAGTAGCACATCATGCTGGGAACATGTGGCACAGAAGGCTTCTCACCTCATGAAAAAAGGAAGCAAAGAGAGACAGAAGTGGGGAAGTGTCTAAATATTCCCATCAAGGGCATGCTCCTAATGACCTAACTTCCTTTTCTGGGTGGCATGTTCTAAAGATTCCATCACCTTCCAATAGCACCACAGGTGAATAAGCTTTTAACACATGGGCCTTTGCCAAACACTCCAAACCCAGTTATAGTATCTTGCTCCTCACCCTTGAAGGCTCAAGTCCATCTCATACTACAAAATGCACTTACTCAGTTCTCCAAGATGCCCAAATGCTTACAGCATAGCTCTGAAGCTCAAGTCTGATCTCCTTTGAGACTCAAGGCAAACTCTTAACTGTGAACTCTTATAAAAATCAAAAAGAAAGTTATACACTTCCAAGATACTGTGGTACAAGGTAAATATTTCCATTCCAAAAGGAAGGAAAAGGAAAATAATAAAGAGAAATGAGGCCAAAGCAAGACCAAAACTCAGCATGGCAGCTAGTAAATCTTGCCACTCTATACTTTGCATGCAGTGCACATCATGTCATTATGTGAGCTTTGAAAGGCTTGGGGAGCCCCACCCATTTGGCCTTTCAGCTCATGTGATTACACTCTGGTCTGGCTCTGTTTACTGCCTGCAGCTTCCCTTGGCACATAGTCCTTGTCCCTGACATTTCTCATTTCCTAGATCTCTATAGCAGCTTTGGTTTCACTCTCACATCTTTGTGCATCCCCATATCAGCAACTGCTTTCAGTAACTGTGCCTGGTCTGCCAGATTTTCCTTTGAAATCTCAGTGGACACATTATAACCCCATAACCCTTCCATTCTGCATGCCTGCAGAATTAACATCGCATAAGCAATGCCAAGACCTGACATACTCTAAAGTTCTCTAGAGCCATGGTCACTATGGTCTCTGAGTGCCTTCATGGCTGAATATGGGAAATTAATCCTGGAGAAACAATTATACAGGACACTGTATATAAGCAGGTGACCCAGGGTGTTCTTAAAAGAAAATCTTTGAGAACTTATATGTACAGTATTTGACTCAGCTATGGGTCAGGTCTTGCTGATTCCTGAGATTTCTCTCAAGGTATTTTTCTTACTGTCTCAGTAAGAGACTTATACTTGAGGAAAGTACTTGATTTCTTTATTTTCTTTTTATATATTTTTATTAGTGCACATTAATTTTATGAAGTATTGGGTTGCATTGTGACTCTTTTTCTTTTAAAAATTTTTATTAGTGCATGTTTTCAGTACATAATGATTACATTCATTGTGGGACATGTACATAACACAGTTCTTTTTTCATCCCCTTCCCCTGCACTCCCTCCCCTTTCCTTCATCTTTTGGTCCCCTTCTATTTTGCAAAAGTTCTATCTCCCTATTTCCTATTATCTTTTATTTTCCTCTTTAATTTATATTTTGGGTTTCTCATATAAGGAAAATTATGTCATATTTAAGTTTGTGGGTCTAGCTTATTTCACTTAACATTATAATCTCAAGATACATCCATTTTCCTACAAATGAGTCAAGTTTATCCTTCTTTATGGCATAATATTTTTCCATTGTGTATATATAGCACATGTTCATTACCATTAATCTGTTGATGGAAGTATTATCTGCCTCTAAGATCTAGCTATTTTAAATTGTGCTGCTTTAAGCATGGGTATGCATGTATCAATGTAATATGGATGACTTTAACTCTCTCAGAAAGATACACAGCTTCTTTTTAAGAGTGCTAATCCCTTTGACAATTGCACCCTTTTGGGCAGAACAATTAAAAACTCTGTTTTTCTGGCCAAACTGCAGAGTTTCCAAGTTTTTTCACTGTGCTCCTTTTTTCTTCTGTTTCTCATTTGTAAATCTTCCTAAAAGCAGCCAGTCTCACTCATGCTGCTGCCTGAACACCGTGGTGCTGCCTTTAAATTTCCTTTGCCAGATATGCCAGCCTATCACCTTTAAGCAGATTCACACAGAGTCTCAGGGAATGGAAAAAATGTGGCTGTATTCTTTGACACAGTGTAACATGGTAGCCTCTAGTCAGTTTTCAATAGAATCCTTATTTCCATCTGAAATCTATGAGCACAGCCTTTACTGTCCACATTCCTATCACCCTTCTGGTCTTCTGTGCTACCACCAGAATCACCCATTAAGCTCTGCTTACAGCAGTCTAGGCTTTAACTTCTTCTCCAAACTCTTTAAAATACTTCTCACAAAAAAGGCTTCTAAATTACATTGTCAGGTACAGTCACAGCAATGAGCCCTCTTCTTGGCAGCAATTTTCTGTATTACTGTTGTTAGCTTTGGGTCACTGTGACAAAGCACCTTGAGGTAATCCACTTAAGAGAAATGGTTTATTTTGGGTCATGGTTTTAGAAGTTGTAGTCCATTGGTACTTGGCCCAGTGCTTTGCATCTGTGGCACCACAACGCATCATGGTAAGAGAACATGGCAGATTAAGCCTGTCCATCTCAAGGTCCTCAAGAAGCAAAGAGACATTCATGGGAATGCCCCAATGTCCTTACTTCCTTCCAGTAATCTCTGTAGCCTAAAGGTTCTACTAACTCCCAATAGCACCACAGTCTAAACTTTCACATATAGGCCTTTGGAGGATACTCCAGATTCAAGCTATAGCACATGCTAAACAAGGGGAGAAATCAGTTTGTAAGAATAATAATAGCAGCTAATAATCAAAGAGCACTTACTGTTCATGAAGGATGACACTAAACATTAGCACAGGGAACATTTTTGTTAATCTTCAAACAGACAATATGAGTTGGATGAGGTTACACATTTAGCAAGAGCAAATTATTATAGTGTTTCAGAGAACAAAAGGAATCATGGTGGCCTAGGGGTAGGGATTCCTGGCTGAGGTAGGATTTGAAATGTTTTTATAATGACTATGATTTACGTAAGTACCAAGGAGTTAGGCATTTCTGATTTAGGACTAGTTTAGTGGTTAAAACTAAGTATAGTGCTTAGTCATTCATCACATTTCTCAATTATTTTTGCTTACATAAATGATATCATAATGTATGTCACATTGAACAACTTATTCCCTTTGGCTGGTGTGTTTAGGGTATCTATATTTGTATATAAAATCTACCTTTCTCCTCTTTATGGCCGTGTACTATATTCTAGTGTAAGCAGATTGCAATTTGTCTATTCTTGCGTTGATTTTTAAGTTTTCTCTGATATTTTACTATTAATTCTCTGATATTTTAGTATTAGCATTTCTCTAGTATTTAGTATTTTACTATTCACTACACTACTACCCAGTAATATAATGGATATTTTCATGTGTATATCCATAATACACATGAGAGTTCTTCCAATATATAAGCTCATTAATGGGTGGTGAGATACTTACATTTTCAATTTTACTAGATCCTGCAAGATTCAGCACTGTCTTCAAAATGTCTATCTGTTTCTAGGTCATAAGCCATGCTTGTGTGTTTCCATTTTTCCATATGCCTCAATCCTTATGCTGTAGGAGTTTTGGCCAATCTGATGAGTGAGAAATAATATTTTTAGTTAATTTGTATTTTCCCAGGAATATAATGTGGAGTAAAAACCTATTTAAATATTGATTTCCCATCACAGTACATAGTTTCAGTGTCTCAATTTTAATGTTTCATATATGAGAATTTTTTATATAATTGCAGATTAAGAAATGATTCTAACATTTATAAATTTTTGGTCTATGGTGTTAAACTGAAGTTCTAGAAGAAGGTATTGGGGGTGACAGCCTCAAATTCTTTTTCGATTTGTTTTCTGCTGAGTGAAGGCAAGTGGAATAGGACAAAATGCCCCTTGAGTTTGGATAGAGAGATGATGTTTCGACAGGAACCTGTGACATGAATGAGAATTTTAGCAGGGAAGGAGCAGAAATCTACTTCAGACAAGGCAAAGAAACTACCAGCTGAAACACAAACAAAAAAAAATTAGTTGATTAGGAAGATGATTGATATCTTTGTACTTGGAAAATTTAGCACAAACCAGTCATAAAAAGGGCTTGTTCTCATTAAAGTAACTAGAGACGCAGGCAGCCAGGGTCTGAGGAATGTGTGTAATAAAGCAGTTAAGCCAAAACCTAGAATGACTGCTTATGTCCCTGGAAGACTAACACAGGAGAATCAAGGAAGTAATTCCCAAATCTCATTCATTTAAACTCTTAAAAATGTTTTCCACAAGCACCACCTGAACAATTATTTATTTTAGTCTTATCCTAGGCAGCGATATTGATGAATTTATACATTCGATGTGCCTGCTGTGTTTGTCCTTACAAACAAAAATAAACCCAAGAGTATTAAATCAATGCGCTGTGACTGTGCTACCTAAAAATTCTTGCTTTCCAGCAGAATGCAACTCTGATGAGTACCTGCATAGCAGAGTCCCAGCCCTCCTTCTAATCTGAATTTGGGCTGTGCTGCTCCAGTCCTTAGTTCACAGGCCAATGTCTAATGAAAGCTTGTCAGAGAGCCAAGTGTGTATGGAAAAGCAGCCAAAATATGGCAAACTTTTCTCCTGATTGGAAGACACAGATGACAGAGATGTTCACATTCCCAGTATAATACGTTTATGTGCAAAAGATAATGGCCTAAAGCCCTCTGGGCAAGATGTATTATACACAATTATACCCCATTCACTTCCACGGAGTAAGCATTGCAGAATTCAAATGAGTGTGAATAATGTCATTTTAGGATTAAGAATGTAATTTATAAAGCATATCATTTTCAAAATTGGTAGTTTATTAGTTCTAACAAATCATATGTTGT
Organism: Heterocephalus glaber; assembly: GCF_053883595.1. Classification (NCBI taxonomy): domain Eukaryota; kingdom Metazoa; phylum Chordata; class Mammalia; order Rodentia; family Bathyergidae; genus Heterocephalus; species Heterocephalus glaber. The sequence continues at coordinate 1,403,442 of NW_028258365.1, read as the reverse complement.
ATTTCCAAAGAATTCCAGCATTGTTTAGGGGATCACTGTGCTGAATACTCAAAAGCTACTAATTAAATAAGGTCATCAGAGAGCAAGATGCCTCAGTGTGTAACATACAGTAAATACATCACAGTAGTTAAGAGAAAGTGACAGAAGTTTGATTGCCTAATTTTTCCACATCTTAGCACTGGAAACGAAATTGTAAAAGCCCTTAGATTAGTTATCTATAAAAACAAAATCATATATGCATATATATGAATATAAATTGATGATATTGAGAGAGAGAAATAGAAATAGAGATATGAATCTAAATTGGTAACTGGGCCTGATAAGCACATGTGACACAGTTGAAGTAATTATACCAGCATCCTCATGTCAGTATCAGGAATCCTCATAAGGATGTTGTGGTGACTAAAAGAAATAATGATCACTTGATGCAATTAACCCAGTATTGTTGTGTCATAAGGGTCAGTAAACATTAAATGGTGCTAGGCCTGTTAGTGTTGTTGTGTGGTAATAATTGTTTTCATTCTTATTGCTTCTCTGTTATGTTGACTTTCCATAGAAGCATTTTTACTAGACTGTGAATAGGTGTGGTATCCTCAAACTGTACTGAGGAAAGTGAAAGACAGTCCTTGCAGTTATTTATGTTGTCTGTTGTGTTGGCTTTCAACGAGTGGTCCCTGGACAGGGAGTGTCAGCATCACTCAGGAGCTTGCTAGAAATGGACACTCTTAGGCCTTCCCTAGGAGCTTTGGGAGCAGAGTCTCTAAGAGTGGTGCGACCAGCAGTGTTAGAATGAGGTCTCCAGGTGAGTCCAGTGAACTCTTAAGTTTGATCAGCACTCTACTAGTGAAGGGTATTGCTACATTTTGGTGCCTTTTTGAGATATACTTAGCATACATTTACTAGTCCATAAGATCTAGTACACAATTTATTAGTTTTTAATACGTTTACAGAGTTGTGCAGCCATCACCCAATAATGTTAGTACATGCTCATCACCCCAAAAAGAGACCTCGTATCTATTAGCAGTCTCTCCAGTGCCAGCCCCTCACCTATGGATGACAAGCTTTGCCAATGTGGGACATGTCATATAAGTAGAACAAGACAATATGCAATCTTTTCTGAATGGCTTCTTTATATAGCATAATGTTTTCAAGGATCATCCACGTGGTCACATATTCATTATTACCATGTAGATGTCCCTCTTTGTGAGTTTTTTTTGAAGTCACTTCTACTTCTAAGGTGGGTTTGGACTTTGGGCTTCTTTCTGATTCTCCACAGCTCGGTGTAGCCTGTGAGGGGCTGTGTGTGACTGTGTGTGTGCATGTATTCTCTTTGTAGTTTCCATTTTGTAGAGACCACTAAAGAGATCAAGGCCAATTTTGTGATCCATTATATATGTAAATATATAATTAGCTATATATATATATATATATATATATATATATATAGTGGCCTCATTCCTAGTTCTATTATAATATTACAATTGCATGTACTGTTTATTTCCCACTTTTCATTTTGATATCTTACTAAATCTTACTACCTTGAATATTTTGCAATAAGAGAATGTGAATAAATAATAACAAAATCACAAAATGAATTTGCTGTGTACTATGTTCAAGATTCTTTCTAAATCTACCTTTAGCACTTTTTAGTATAAGTTGAGTGATACTAACATACTGTTTTCAAACTGCAAAATTCTAGTCTCTTACTCCCGAGTTTATGTATTTTCAAACTGATATGTGTCTTCCCAACTATTTGAGAAAATAATACCATTATATTTTATAGGCTCTACAGTTTGCAAATCACCTTCATTGCTCTTAAAATAGAAATATAATAGGTATCATCTTTTGTTCAGTTTCTGTTCCATAATTTAATTTTTCAACATGATGAGATTTTTTATAACCCAGATTTTTATTTGATTTTGTGATAAAGATTTTTTTTCTCTTGAAGAGACCAAAACAAAAAGAGAAAAAGGCATATTAGGTCTGTCAGGAGATATTATTTTTGCCAGATAAAGGGGAAAATGCCTTCTTTGAAAGAATGTACTGATTTGACAGCAGCTGCTCTGGAAATAGATGTGCATATGAAAAACTCCTAGTATTTCTGGTCACTATTTTAAAAATCCTTCCTGTAAAATAATAAAAATCTCATACCTTACATACCACATAACTTTGCCCTAAAACTTCGTGGAGAGGATTTAGTCGTGAAAGCTTCATTCATGTAGTACATAGACATTGTATCTGATTATAAATAGGTCCTAAGTCATAGGACTTTGGGAGCAAATAAATTTATTTTCAGGAAATTATATAGTCAGTTATAACCTCCTCTAGGGCAATTCTTAAAGTTCTTTCATAAATTAAAATTTTGCATTGCAGAGGTTATGATTTGGACCCTAATGTAAAGTGGAAACCCTATGTTCCATTTCTATTTATAGCAAGGGTAAAGAAAGTCATAGCACCTTGTGCCTGATTTATGTAGTTTTATGATAAATGGGAGTATGTTTATTTTGCTACCATTGCTTACCCCTCTTGAATAATAAAAGAAATAAGTACTAATAACCTTGGTTCAGGGACTAAGATGAAAGGAAACGAAAAATACTCAATTTTCTAAAATGACATAGAATTTTGAGAGGTTGACATATTATGAAAATGAATTTAAGTGAGCCTGTGTATTCTTTTGTACTTTAAGCTCAATTTGAAAGTTAGTAGTTGCCTTTTGAATGTCCTTATCTACAATTAAATATTTAAATGTTATTAGCACACTTTTGCCAATATGTTGTTGAACTTTGCTGATTTCCTTCTGACTGTTGATAAGTAATAGGAGCAAAATTTTGAATTAACAAAAATTATAATCACGAAAATAAAACTAAAAGAATCAGAATAATCTGGACCTATGTGTGTGGTTAGTAGAAGAGAAATAGAAGATTTCTAAGTTATTTGGGTTTGAGTACATGAAAACCTGCATTAACTCTCACTGTCGTGGCTGGGACACAGTGTCTAGGGTGAATGGTAAGGGTCTTCCAGATAGTCAGATGTTTCTTTCCCCAACAAAAATAAGCTTTCTGTTTAATTAGATCATCTGGACTAAACATTTTCCTCAGTAGCTGAAAGAGAATATTGTTACAATGAAAGTATCTGTACGCCCTATAGATACTGATTTGTCCTTTATGGAAAATGCTGACAATCTTGTATTCATGCAAAAAATATTGACGCTGTATTTGTGCTCAGATCTAAAGGGCCTTCTGCTGAATCATCGTCATCATCATCTTCATCAACATCATCCCATCATCTTGTGGTCCTCATTTCACCACCTCATTGGTACCAAGTTACCTAATGTCAAGAAGCACTGTTTCAACCTAAGGCAATAAGTTTTTTTTAAAGAATTTAAACAAGTATAGTTTTCCATATCTGTCAGGATATGTCCCTGAGGTCTATAAATATCCTTTATCCTATTGAATCAGTGTTAAAGAGGAAAGTACATTGTCTGTTCCAACACTTCACAATATCTTTCATTGAGGAACATATTCATCTACTAAAGTAATTATTTTTCAACCTAGCTATTATTGTTGTTAATCTGGAAGGGCCAATGCACCATCCTGTCAGGAATTTTCAATGGAAGATTCCGTGCTCTGAGTGTGAGAGAGAGGCTCAGTTACTCCCCCAGGTGAGGTGGGTGAGAGGCTGACCAGGAGCAGGCAAGCTAGGTGGATAAGGTGTTCCCTTCCTCATCTGAGCCAAGTATTCCACCAGGAGGAGACAGGGTCCTCTTAGCAAGAGTGAGAATTTACACAGAATGACTGGAGCAAGGTCAGGTCTGCATGCTTGAGGAAATAGTCCACAGTCACTTTGGAAAATCACTTACTTTTGGCAAAATAAATTTGACAGCCTTTCAAGACTTAGGTTCCAAGTAAGTAACAGAGATTGAAACGGAATGAGATATTTAAAATATTACTCTTTTATTTGCTTGGAGACCAAAGTTGCAGATATTATGCAAAAGCACTTTTATTTACTTTTGTATGGCATTATATTATTTTACATGTACCACTAATATATAACATACAAATAAAATTTAAAGGAAATATAAAAATTACTCAAATACTGTTGCTTAGACATAACTTGATCTTGTTTGTAAATTACACTTACATTCAAATAGCTTGATCATTATGACTTCTGAAGGATATGCTTATTTTTATACTACCCTGCTAATCACTAAATTTCATAATAATTTTACAACTTCTAATATTTGTATATCTTACTAAGATAAAATAAATTGAGAACAAATAACTGTAAAATGATACAGCACTTCCCCCGTGCAAGTGAGCCAACTGATCATTATTATGCTTTTTATTTTCATGGGTTGGTGAAGCACCACAAAATTTTTATCATAGAATAAAATATTGTTTATTCATTCCTTGATTGTTATCTTCCTAAAAGTCATTCTCAAACTCCTTCCTTTGTATGCACCTGTAACTTTTCATGATAGTGCTACTTTAAGATTGGAACATTTGGAAGAGACCTGAGAGATTACTTAGTGACTCTGCCGACCAAAGCATGAATTCTTTATACAATATCCTTGACAGATTGTCAGATAACCTTTACTTGCATACATCCAGTAGCAGGGAATTGTTACTTTGCATATCAACCCCCTCCCAGGGTTGGACAGATATACGTTTAATAAAACGTATCTTCGTGTTAAGCTGAAAACTGTCATCTCATAACTTCCAATCATTGACCCACTCTCTGCCTGGATCAGCATAGAGAAAGCCACTCTTTACTTCCTTTAGTTAGCGTGTCAAATGTTTGAAGATGACTTCTGTTTTTTGCTTAAAGTTTTAAACCCCTTTAAGATATAAAAGCAGGTACAATCCTTTATGAATGATATTCCTACCTTCTGTCAATGTGCTTCATAGAAATTCCTTTAGAAGTAATTCCTGAGTGCTAAATGCAAGACGAAGAATGCCAAGTAAAATAAGACAAAGGTCTTCCCTCTTTCTTTCTTCTTTCTTTCCCCTCCCTCCTTCCCTCCCTCCCTTCTTTCTGATTATGTAATGGCCACTATGTACGAGGAACCTTTTATGACACTGCAAATATTAATTCCCATGAACCTTATTTTAAACCTATGGATAAAGTCTTATAAATGAGTAAAGAGCCATAGAGTGACTAAATAACTTCTTCAAGATCTTGCACTAAAAAGTACTGGAATCAGGCCATCTTACTTCAGATTCCTGCCTCTAAGATCCTAGGCTGATAAATTTATATTTATCTCTTTATTCTTGGGTTCATACATTCCATAGTCTTTTTTAAAAACTTTGTCTTGCTGCGTAATAAATGGAAAGACATGATCTTCTGTCATATATTCTGCTCTCTAGCAGGATTCTATCAAGCTCTATTGAAATACTTAATATTTTACCATGAAATATAAACACATTTTTGCAGTGTATCTGTTCTCAGTATTCTTTTTCAATCTTTGTAGTGCATATTTATTATACAGAATCACTTGAATTCTATTTTGGCATATTCATACATGCATATAACATACTTTGATAATATCTACCCTCATTATCCCCCTTTACCCTCCCCTTCTCTTCCTCTCTTTAAATGCATACATTCTTAATCTTGTATTACCTAGCACTCACATAAGTATAGTACAGTGGCCTCAGGGGCAGTATATACTTCCTGTGCATTAAGAAATGGGTAGTTATAAGACACTTCTAACCAATTTTATATATATATATATGTATAATTTAGAGCTATGGAACCAGACCTTTATATGAATAAGCAAATGGAGTAGGTTAATATTTCCAAGAGAAATCCAGTGGGGCAATTCCTTTGAGCATGATAAAATAGCTACACTGAATGATCATGGAAGGACCAAACCAAAAATAAATGATGTGTTCATGCCATATAGTCTTCTAGAACCAATTTGTAGTTGATTCTTTGGCTAAACCAGACCACAAAGCTGTAACCAAGTTTGGAAGTCGAGGAGATAAATAACTTGGAATTTGGCTCAAGTCTCCATCAGTCCCCCACTGGACAAGCAGCAGAAGGGAATAGAACATCAGTAAAGAGCTGTCATTGCCCAGCACTACTTTTCTTCATAAAGCTGCACCCAAAAGCGAAAGAGTGAGCAAGCAAGCTCACATATTAGAGCCCTAATATATTGTGTTTTATGCCATAGATGGGGTGGGGCCTGTGTCCCTCAGGGGTCTAGCTACCACCCAGGAAGACAAATTTACATCATTGCATTGCATCATGCTGACCTTCTTCCTGCTCTGTTCCCTTTTGCAGCATAGAGCCTACACAGGTTGAAGTTAGTTGATTTGTTAGTTGACTTGGTTGACTATGAATTACTTCTACAAAAGTATTTCATTCCACCATGAAGTAGATGTTTCTGACCACTTTCTTAAATCAAAGAAGTAACCATTTGTAAAGAGAGTGTGGGATTGTGGATTGAACCTAGGGTCTTCACACTGAACTACATTCTCGGCCCTTTTGAATTTTCAGACAGGTCCTTGCTAAATTGCTAAATTACCCAGGCTGGCTTAAACTTGTGATCTTCCTGCCTCAGCCTCCCAGAGTGCTGGGATTACAGGCATGTGCCTGCACATTCAGCTATTATGAATCAAGAATAATAGTTCATTTTGTGTTTCACCTCTTAAGGAAGCTCACATCTGTTGGGAGATCACAAACAAGTTATGCTAGATTAAGTATTCTGTGATATTATTTACAAACTGGCTTTGGAAAGACAAAGAAGCAGTTAAACCAGTTAGAGGAATGATAAAAGTATGGAGCAGTGTCAGGGGGCAACAAATACACAGGGTGACCTTTAGGTTGTATTAATACTGGGTAAATAAATTAACACAAGTCCCACACATAAGAAATGTGATGCTTGATTTTAAAAGCTATTACTTATTCTAGAAATTTCAACATATTTTTGCTGGAGGCCTAAGATTGGGGCACACAGCTAATATTAAAGTGGAGTACTTTATCAAATTATAACCTCATAGAAAGTTATAACATTAAGAAAACCTAGAAAAGTGACTCATACATAATCCTGTTTTAGGAACTTTAATCTGTTGCTATACACTGGTTTCTAGGATATCTAATCTGTCTGAACTTTCTCCCTTAAATCCTACTGTTTCATATTATAGTAGTTTCAATCTTGTTGACCTCCTGCCAATACTTGTAAACAGTAATTCTGCTCAACCTAAACTAATCTGCATCCTTTATTCTTAGTGTTAGGGAAGGCTGTGTCAGAGTCTGACATCTTGCAACTGATAATCGTTAAGTTGATTTTGTTCAACAATTGTCCCGAATAGTTTTAATATTAGATTAAATTTTTCCATGATATTAAAAATATGCAAAATGGAATTTCAGTTTTTCTCTATTGTTTTTAAAAGTCCATCCCCTTCTTGTTTTCGAGTATTTAATTCATGATTGTTAGTGAAAGGAGCATATGAATTCTGCTGTGCTATGAGCATGATACTGAACTGGAGAGAGTTAAATCTCTTGTACAACTGTGTGCCTTTGGAAGAGAGAGCAGATTTTACCTAAAATAGTTTCCTCAGTAGTGCTCTGAGGGAAAAAAGCATAATATTAGAAACAATGTCCCAGTGATATGGTTTAATATAAAACTATTTGTTAAAATGAAGGATTGTTTGTATTGGAGTGAGACCAAAAAATTGATATTAGTCCTCACTTGCAAGTTTTTTTGATAGTAGGAACTGTTGAAAATATCAAATCATTCTACAGTAACTATCACTGCGAGTCTCCATATGGAGCTGATGAGCTCCTAGTACTTACTAAGACATAAGCAATTTTAATCAAATGTATTTGTTTATTGAGTACCTAGCATATGCACAGCCCAAATACAGGACACTATCAGAGAGCATCGTGATTGTAGTCTTGGAGGACCTTGCCCCATGTAGCATTTTTATACACTACTCTTTAGTGTATGGCACATAGAGGGTATAAAATAAGTTCCTTACCCTAAAGTAACTCTGGTCTAGCATAGGAGACAAGATGGACATAATGAAGGAAATACAGGAGTGCATGTGTGGGACACAGCTGGTTGTAGCCAAAAACTGCACCAAGCTCCAGAAAGAGGTGATGAAGAGGATTTGAGTTGAGTTTTAAGGGAATATGTATATATAAATAAATATATTTATATATTATATAATTTTATATTATGCATTATATTATATATTTTACATAATTTAAAATTTAATAAGATTTAAAATTTTTAAGATAATTTTATATTATATTGCATATCTGTGTTATATAATTATATATTATATATAATTTAAAATGTTTACTTAATCTTATACACTGTCAGTTCCACAAATATTTGATGAAAAGCGAAAAGAGCACTGAACATAGAGAAATTGCATTTGCTGAGATTTTTAGGGAATAATGTTGAAATAATTTAAATATGAATTGCTCAAGATCATAGAATATTACTGGTTCTAGATTTTATGCCTTCATCTTTTGCCTGTGGTTATATAATAATTTCCATACTCCTCATGCTGAGATACATTCACTTCTGATTTGGCTATAGGTTTTTGTTAATTTTCATGTCAGTACTGACTGACCTCTTAATTTTGAGTCTGGGAGTGCATGTGTCAAACTGCCTTTTACTTGTGAAATAGCTACTAAAGCCTTACCTGTCTTGAATCTCAAGTGGAAATAGTAAATTCACCTCCTTACTTGAATGAAGCTTTTCCTTATTTTTACCTTCAGTCACTAACTAATCCTGGAAAGGAAGAATTACAAAAATTATTTCAGTGGCAGCCAATAAAGAATGCAATTATAGGTTAAGTTTCTGTAACTTCAGTATAAAATAAGCATAAAATAATGTAAACAAAAAAATACATGATTAACTTTAACATTTTCATATTAGAATGGAACATTTTTATCATGAAAGTTCATGTGAAATGCGTTCCATTTCCTAATTGTTGATTGTTACATAAGGATGCATTAACAGATTGCTTCTACTTTCAATGTAATTGCTTATTTCTGTCATGCCTGTCTTTCTAGAATACCGGTACCTTGACATCACAAAGAGTATGATACAATTTAAGAGAAACACTTGTCTCCTTAGCTTTCTTCACTTCTCAGTCATTTGTACGATTGACGTGTGGGTGTTGAAAGTGCTGATCAAAGCCTTCAGAGCTCCCCTGCAACCAAGACAAAAGGAAAGGCTGTCCTTGAGTTGCAGAAATCTGGCTCCAAGTTGCCAGGATTCCTGTAGTAGCGTCCCCAATTTATCATTGTTTCTTACATTTGTGAAGTTAGATTTTCAAGTTTAACATGTGAGAATATTTATGTCTTTGTAAAATATGTGTATGTCTTTAGGATTATCTCTTCCAGCCTTTTCGGGCAAATTTTAATGACCAAAATATTTACATTGTGGCTGCATTCTGGGGCCCAGAACTCAGAACTATCACTGGAGATCAAAAGTTCTTGAAACTGACTTTCATCTTTCTATCACTTGCTTCCTGGGTGAGATAATTTTTACATGTACTACATTATCTTGCATTCCTACAGTCTCTGGCTCATAAACCATTGTTTCATATTTCCTAATCAGAGGGTTTCCTCAAAGTTTAATATTTTGGAGAAATGAGACAACATTTAATATTTTCTTTTTTGTAGCTTCAGTTTTTTAAGTCAAATTTATATAATGTTAAAGTGCCATGTTGAGAGATTTTTTTTAAGTCTACCAAAAAAGAAAGCACTTTAAACTCTCAAATTATTCAAATACTGATTAATTTTATTGTCACTATCCTGTTTTGTTAAAGCATCATTTTTATATCCCTTAGAACAAAACTCTCTTTTTAAAAAGCAGCATTTTGTAGAAAATTAAATAAGATTTACGTAACATAGAAAAAAAGCTATTCATAACACTTAAGATTTCAAATGACCACTTCATTATTAAAGGCCCAAACTATGATACATGTGACAATAAAGTCCTTTGAATGAACTCAAACACCAATGTAATTCCATTTGGGTGTTATTTTTAAGAAGTTAATAAATAATCTCTCATCTAGCCATAAAATATGCAAAATAATAAGTAAATGATTAAAAATAATTTTTCTATCTGACAAAGACCTGCTGTATTTTATCAATTCAGAGTTCATGTCTACATTTACCACAGACTCAATCTTATGAAAATTTCAGAGCTCATCTATACATTGGAATTCTGTGTAGCCATTACAAATGACCAAATTGTATTCATGGTTTCAATTTCTTTTGTGTGTGTTCTGTAGAATTATTGTATCAATAGTGCCTTTCAAAACACAAAACAAGTTTTAATCTATTAAGCTATTGAAAATGGTCTTCTTATAAATTAGTGAGCTTCGTGGTTCCTGTTACCTTGGAATTATAAATTCACAGAGTAGGACCACAAATTATATTTTTCGAACTAAGGAGGCAAATTCAACAATATAGAGGTTTCAGACTAATAAATGGCTTTTATACATATATGTACGTTCTTGATCATTCCTCTGTTTCTCAAGTAACCTTCACCTAATGATTGTAGGTGAAATTAATTGACTTAAAAGTAGCCACATAAATTCAGTAGAACAGATAATTTTGAATAAGGTGACACAGGTCCAAAAACCTTCATTTACCCCCTTTCACAAACAGAACATAATAAAGACTGAGTGTCCCTTGTGTAGACTGTTATCCCCGTCTTCCAAATACTGCCCAGTAATGTCATTATCTGTGGCTATATTTAAGCACGGATTAGGAATCTCCTGTGACTATCCACCCTCCTATAATCACAGCATCCATTTTAGTAAAAGTCAGAAATATTAAATACTGCAGATCCCCAACCCAGACCAGCAGACACCCATGATTAAATTAGTCCTCAGCAAAAGAGAAGAACAAGACCCTGTGGACTACTTATGGAATGATCTCATTTTTAGATTACTGTGTGTGTGTATATGTGGTGAACTATTGCAGACTCTGTTTTCAGCCCCAGAGGCAATTGCTCTCCCTATCATGTGAAGCATCTTCTCTAAGCAGCACAATAAGGATGACAAAACCTATTTCAGTCTCAATTTAAGTTTAGTTCCCAGCTGGAACTTGAAATGAGGCTGTAATGAACTTGAACTTGCAGCAGTGATTATCTCATACATGCATAGAAAAGGGTTCAGATCCAGCAGCAAGTTCGATACACTAGTCTGAAGGCATTCCATTCTCCAGAAACAGATAACACATAGAGGTTGATGGTTCCGCATATTGTTACATTGAGTATGGGGTATCCAGCTGGATTTCAGTTCATTTTACTTTTTTACTTAACAGAGAATGACAGAGCAGCATATAGTGTAATCAGAGAATTTCTTTTAAATGACATAACATTTTAATCAAAAGTTACTAAATTAGTGCATAGAATGACAGCAATGCTGTACAAAGAAACTACATTGAAGGCAAGGGTTGATTAGAATTAAAATATTTCTGAGAAACAGAGCAGATTTCTCCAGTGTCTTATGAATTCACTTAGACTATTTAGGCTTTTAGGAAGGTGCAAGTCTCATTCCATTGTATGTCCTATTTTAATAACAAAATACTAAATTATGTTTTGTGAGCATGAACCCAGAGCCTTCACCTCTAGATTTATCCCCTGCCCTTTTCATTTTTTTTAGTTTATTTTGCTATATTCCTAAACTACCCAGACTGAGCTCAAACTTAAGTCCTCCTGCCTCAGCTTCTCAGAGTGCAAGGATTACAAGGATGCACTACACTCAGCCTCCTTTAACTTTGTTAGGCTAGATTTGTGTGGAAGGAGGTAAGCCTGAAGTAGATTAGAGAATGAATGCTGGAGTCAATGTCAAAGATAAAACTCAGCACAAGAAAGGCCTGAATTTGGATTTTTTTACTGTGACATTTATGATTTCTAGTAGAGATTGCCAATTAATAATCCATTACCCTCCCACAATTGTCTGTGTTTTACTTTTCCTTTCCATGGTTTCTTGGAGAGAAATTAGAAGACCCAGGTAAATTCGTAAGCATTCAAGTATACCTAAACTATTCTCTGAGAGGTTGAGCCTTGACTTGGTAGAATCTTAACTTTTCTCTATGTGCAAATTTGATGGCCACTTCAGACACCAAAAAAAAAAAGTCTTCATGTTCATCATGTCCATTTTTTCCCAGAAAAATAGCAACCTTGCCACCAATATCACTATTTTCTAGAAACAGCGATTCTCTTTCTGTTGCTAGCATAGAATGTCATCATCCACTTCTTGTCTGTTTTGGGTAAGGCCATACTGTCTCTTACCAGATCCCCTCTCTCAGGTATCTTCTGGAAATCCATTTTCTACTTCAGCTGCCCAAATTTGTGTTTCAAAACACAGATCTGATCTGCCCACCATCTGCTCAAGAACATGTCAGTGGCAGTGGTCTCTCATAGGCTCCCTCATCTTCCTGTACCTTTCCATCTCTATAATTTTGCTCTTTCCAACCAGACCAACAGGTCCTTGAAGCCACTATGCTTTGCACATGCCTTTGTCTGCTATAGGCTTCCATGTTCTCTGCCTAACACACCAGCATGTATTTTTAACATCTACCCTGGATGATATATCTTGCATTATGATCCATTGTTCATCGTGGACATCTAGATATTAATGTTGGTTTAGATATCTTTATTTCCTCTAGTTTTAAGCTTTGAATACTGGAATCAGATTTATTCAGCTTTCCAGCACCAAAATCAGTACCTTATACATGGTACTCAAAGACTTAGGAATTGATAGTAGGAATACAGCAGACAAGTCATAGATATGATAAGATGAATAGACTCCAGGCTTAGCATCTATCTAGACCATTTCTCTCAAGTAATATATTAAAGTTAGATGAGTTTAGGTAGACACACTAGTTATAACAGCAATGAGCCTAAAATGAGTTTCCCTGATTGGTCTACTTCTATTATTTTCTGTGCATCTGAATGACTTCCATTCACCAAATTATCCTTTTTAAAAATACTTTTTTTTGGGTCCCGGAGATTGAACTGGGGTCCTTGCGCTTGCACAGCAGGTGGTGAAATCACTGAGCTAAATCTCCGGCCCCAAAAATATTCTTTAGGAGCTTTTCTTCCTAACAACTGTGTTTAAGTCTCATTAATGGAGTTCCTACACTTATTTAAAAAATCTTTAACATGACTATGTAGATAGTTTATAGGCTACCCGGGGAAATAGATTATTTGTACATGTCTCCTCTCTTGAAAATATTTTGTGTCTACAGCTGTTTCCAAGGGTGTAATACATACTGCTTGTTGGGCACAGAAAATTAATAAATGATGTTTTTGGAAATACATTCAAAGAATAAGAAAAATTATTCTGAGGCTTTTTAAAATAAAATAGCTGAGAAGACTTAAATATAATCGTGAGTCTAATAAAATAGGCTTCTCTTCATCAAAAAAGACTTGGGTGTTGGTTCCAAAGAAGTCAGAATAATGAATGATTCGTTTCAGTACAGTGTGTCATTTTTGTACCTTATTCAAAGTAAAGCCGTGAAAGAAAAATGAAGCGCTGAGGACAGTGGTATTATACTTTCTTATAGTAAGATAGTCTATGCATTTTTAGTGATTGGATCCGGACCCTCACATACTTTATCTCCTTGTGTTTCATTTCATACCAAGTGAAAAGAGAATAGAGAGATTTATCTCAAGAATAAAAACAAAATATGTGATGTAAGCGTATATATGCACTAATAATACATTTTTGTCAAAATTAAACAAGTGCATTGATTTTCTGTGTATCTTTCTGAATCACCATGACCTTAGTATGTAGATATTAATTTGAGTAAATGATTTAGTCACCTCACTTTCAACTTGTGCCTTTAAACATGCCTTCAATTATCACAGCACAACATTTTCCAATTCATTTTTCTCTGAACAGCAGCTACCTTTATGATGTTAAATAGGTGTTCCAAAAGGGGAAAATTTTTTTTCTAGACTATCCTCAAAAATATCACAATGCATATTATAGGAGATTATTTTAAAAGTATAATCAAAATTCTGTGTCCCTATGTTCCACATCTGTGAATTCAACCAACTGCTAATTGACAATATGTTTTAATGTCCCTGTAACTAAACATACACAGAATTCTTTCCTTGTCATTCTTCCCAAAACAATACAATTTAACAACTATTTACTTAGAGTTTACATTATATTTGGTTATTATAAATAATCTACAGATGATTTAAAGTATGCAGGAGGACAAAATGTAGGTAGAGTATAAACAAATGCTTTACATAAGAGACTTGAGAATCCTCTAATTCTGATACTCACAGTTTTCAAAAGTAAATACCTGAGAAACAGTCACCCAAATCCAAGAAATAACATGTTGCCATCTCCCAAAAGGCCTCTGACATTCATGTATTAGAGTCTTAGGAAGACTCCACCATAAAGAAGTTTCATTTTTGTTGACTCACGTTTGAATTCTTTTGGAGCACAATATTGGAAATTATGCATTAGGACACTAGGAAATTTATGCACTGTAAGTTTTGGTCACTAGATATAAAGAAGTAATTACTTTTTTTAAAGTGTAAGGAAAATATTTATTCTTCACTGTACAGTTTTACAGATTATTGTTACATTATGAATATGTGCCTGTTTATGAGGTGGTAGAGGGAAACCTATGTATTTTTTTAAACTATACAGTATCTGTATGCAAGTGCTTTTGTTTATATTTATCAACACATAAGAACATGAGTTATGTTTAGGTAATCAGTTAGCACTTTCTGGAGAAATAAATTTTAGATAAGTAACTCTAGGGAATAAACTAGTTTAGTAATAAACAAGGAATAATATTTTCCTTTAGAAACCATTATACATGTTAATAATTTATTTTATACCCAAGCTCCCTAGTTATAATTATCTAAATTATAAGAAATTGAATTCTTATAATTATTAAAGTATGAATATTTGAACAAACCTCCCAATACATATTAAAGATTTCTGATTGAAAGTATTACAGCAAAACATTATGAGAATTTAATGATTATTTCATGTATTTTATGATTATTTCAATTATAAAATTGAATGATTCACTTCTTTTGTTGTAGATATGATATTAGACATGGAAGGGGAACATATGAGAAATCAGCACTATAAAATTTATAATATTAAAAGCAATATTTTGCAAGGAAAGTTTTTATTATTAAAAAGAATCAAATTCTACCCAAATCAAATGGGATTTGTAAAGGTTAAGTAAAAAGTATTGAGATGAAAATAATGTATATGAATTGTTCATATATCAAATCCAAAGACAAACATATTATTAAAAATAATAATTGAATGTTCTTTTATGAAATCATTGCTGTGGACTATAAATTTTGTAGACATAATTCTAACTTACATTATATAATTTTCAAAATGTATTAACTATTAACAGAAATATGTCATGGATTAATTGATTCTTCTTTATTCAATAAATAATTATCTACACTTTTGGTAAGACTGACAATTAAAGGTACTATTTCTAAGAGTAATCAATATGTGCCAAACATGTCAAAATAGTATAGGTATGCATTTTTTCTGTGTATATGTGTGTATACCCCCACACATACTTGCCTTTCAAATTAATCTATATATAATGATACTACTAATCCCCTTTAAATAAGGTAAAATAAATGTTTATCCGATTTATGTAGCATGTCCATTTAGCACAGATACCAAAAGGAAAAGCTAGACTCAAATCTAGGATTGTCAGCTCCCCAGGACAAAAGCCCCATATTATGAGCTGAATCACTGTGTATTGTGGATGTGTTATCCTCTAAAAATAAAAATACCCCAATATTTATAGAACTACATGAATCTTTAGACTAATAATCTGTACTTTTTAAAAAATCAGATATTGCATTTTTCTTATTATTTCTCCAGGGAGGATTAATAAAGGAGGCAATTACATTTTTTAATGAAATGGCACCCAATAGGATACTACTATCCTCTAAAACCAAAGGATAAGAGAGCTGATAAATTTTAGCTTTATATTTCTACCTAAGAACATATTAGGTCAATCAATACTAGATTAAGTTTAGGATCTGATTTGTGCAAAGTGAATCCTCCATGACCCATTAAATAACTTCTTGGAAGCTGGTTTTCAATAAATTATTTCCTTTTATTCAGAAAAAAGATTTAAAAGAATGAAAGTATTTTATCTATGCATTCTAGAGCTGAACAATACTCATCTATTACTTGATGAGAAGTCATAAAATCAGCTCCATGGCTCTTCACATGGATATGACCCAAAAACCTTCTGTAAGTTGATTTGTTGTTTGAGAAATGAGATGTGGTATCTGAATCGCCTTCTGTGTTTCTTCATACTGTGTCTTTTAATATCTCTTACAAATTGTCATTTATTAATTTGACCATGAAATGAATTCCTGACTATTGATATATTCACCTTTCTGGAACAAAGTGTTATGACTACCACGTACCCACAAAACTCACATTTGGCCAATTGCAGGTATTGTACCAAGTATTACATATCCAACATAGATTAAATGCTTGGTTTTATTACTTGTAATTTTTTCACTTTATGTTCTTTCTTCAGATTTTGATGTGCATAATTTACACTTTCTGATGCATGCTTAACTACTATTGATACAGTTTAATTCTTTATTTACTTCCTGTTCCTTTGCAGTGTGACCTCCAAGCATCAGTTCTCAGATCAGTAATAACTACTTTCTTGTCAAAATCAGTGATATAAAAAATATTGCTATTTGTATTAGATTTCTTGAGTCATGTTGAGACTTCTTTAAGGAAAAGCAGTCATTGTATCCATCCTTTTAGGACATAAACTATTTTAGTATAATGTTACTTATGTGCCCAAACGTAAAACCAACTATAAACTCCCAGCACCTTTAGCTCTTCTAGTACTATAAGCCCAAAACAAGGGTACGAATTATATAACAATAAATCAATAAAATTTGAGTTAGATACAGATTGCCTACATTTTCTGTGCTAAATGATGATAGGATTTCCAATGAAATTAAAAAATAAAACTACTGTAAAAGCTTTTTGGTAGCTTGCACCATAAAGTCTCCTACACATGTACAGCTCTTCCCCTTGGCTCCAAAGCTTCAGCTGCACAGTAAGTCAGCTTCTGTCACTCTCTCTGCCCAGGAAGAAAGCATCAAGGTGGGGCCAATGCAGTAATAAAGATGGTGTCAGTCTTAATTACTCACTTGTGGCCAGAAAACATTTTTCCCTCAATGTGTCATTTGGCTTTGACAGGTTCTTAGACAGATTCTCTCTACCACCCTATCTTATATGTCTCACACCTTGATTATTTCAATATTCTGCTCACTGGTTTTTCTATTTCCAATCTCTCTACTTGAAAGCATCCTGTAGTATTTTCCAGTATTTTGAACCCCAGAACAGAGGAGTTCTCGCTTAGGATGGTTCAAATTATGAATTTTGACTTTACAATACTTTGTACATTGAGTAGGAACTGTCCATATAATTTGGAATTGGGAATTGTGATCTTTTCTAGTGCTGTGTGACACCAGATTCCTTCTCAGTGCCAGGCACTGCTGCAAAGGCAGAAAGACATTGCACCAAGGCAACCACATGATTGTCAGGAGAAACAACGCACACTCTACTGTGTGTTGTGTTTCTAAGCTATGGTGTTCCATAGATGAAGTGCATTATATGCATTTGCAACTTGTGTTATTTGCAGTTTACAACATTAAGACATAGCCCTCATTTCTTCATCAGATCTTGCCCTCTCTGTTTCTCTCTCCTACTCATTCATCACATTCCTGTCACATAAATACCTGTCTGCCCTACTCATACAGCAAACATGTAGCACTTGCTTTTACTTGTTTTAATGCTGTACCTTTTCACTCAATGTCTTTCCTCCATCTCTTCATCTAAATTTTCCAGGATACTGGGCATGAAGTGGAGCTGCCCCAGGATACCTAAGCTTAAGACCGCATTAACAGCTGTTTAGATTTAAAAATTGTGCTTGCTTTATAGAGAACGCTGCATGTTTTCTCTACTCTAGGCATGCTGAGTTGCCCTGGGTAGACTGTATGACCATATATGTATATTACAATTCCACATAGATTTTTACATAATAAAGAATTTTGAAAAAGAAAATATAGCACAGTTAAAAACATACAGTTAGGATTCAGAGGGAATCAGATTCAAATTCTGTCTTTACCTCTGTAAGCTTAAGTATGCTACCTAAAATCTCTGCATTTTCCCATTTGCCAAGTGGATATTTGTGCCTACCTCACAGGAGTGCTAGGAAAGCTAAAGGAGATCATGGAGGTGAAGTGATTGGTACTTGTGAAACAGTCAGTGCATGGAGGTAATTTTTATTACTAATTTCTTGAGAGCTAGTTGATGCTTTATAAATGAGTGTTAATTTCCTTTCTTCCATATCCTAGAATTCTCAGTGACTTCTAAATTAACACAATAGCAGCCACAGTGGCAGGTTCGGAATGGCAAATTTCAGGGCATAATTTTCAGGGAGAAGGGATTCAGAGCCATGGGAGTTGCTGGGAAACAGAGGGATCTGGGGTCGCAAAAGCGTGGTCTTCTGCTCTGCTCTTGTCCTCTCCCCAGGAGCCTTACTGTGCAGGAATTGCTGGACTGTATGTTCTGCCAGTGCATGCATCTCAGGGATGAGCAAGTGAGTGTTAGGAATGGGCAAGAGAGGAGAGATTCCGTTTCGCTGTGGGAGCTGAGGAATGTCATTAATCTGCTTGTTCTGTCCATGGTCACAGCTCCGCACCCCATAGACTGCTAATGAGATCTTGCTCCTTCTCTGGAGACCTCAGCTTTCTCATCTGAAAAATGAAGAGGTTGGATCCGATGATCTCTAAGGGTCTCTTCTTAGCCAACAATCTAAGTTGAAGAAAAGCTTTTAGCAATTTAGAGGGAGCCCGCACAAAAGAGAAAAGTGAGAAAAATACTCCTTTCCAAGCTCTGTGTCTTTGTGTCTCACCCCATTGAACAGAATGGTCGATACAAAATGTGATTTCTGACTGAAGTGCAGCAAAGCACAAACAAAATGTTTAGAAAAAGAAACCACGATGTCCTTGGAATTCTCTTGGTTCTACTAGAACAAAACTACCGAAACCCTTTTTGTTTTAATCAGAAAAGTTAACTGTAAGCAATTACCATGATTGTCTCTGAGTGATATTTTGTACTCTTCCTGGTAGCCATATGTTTGGAAAACTACAGGGCCATTTCAAAATTATGGCAGAGCTTTGTAGCAGGTGTCAAAAATGATGGTGCTGTGAGGCTCAGTCTGATGATCTGCTTAAGGATGGTTACAAAAGGGTACAGGAAAAGGGAAAATGTACAGTGTCCTCCATGTTGTATGTTACAATTGCTGTGTCTGTCTACTGATTCTGAGGAAGTGGTTTGTTCAAGATATTAATCAACCCCCATCTTCATTTTCCATTTATGATCTTTCATTCGTTTCTCTTGCTTTACTCCAAATTTCTGTTGTGTTTTGCCTACACCACTGCAGTAGTTTCTTAACTGTTTTCTGCTCTCTAGTCCCTAACTTTCCATTCTATTTTACGTATTCTCAGAGTTCATTCCTAATGTTCAACAATGACGGTGTTTTTTCCCATTAAATCTGGAGTAATGTCAAAGTTGGTTAGAATTGAGGCATCTCTGTCATTGCAGGGTCAATCAACCTGTTTTACCTTCTCACTCCCCCTTCTTATCACATTTAGGCTGCAGTCAGTTTGGACTGCTCACTATTCCTGTGTTCCACTTTACCTTTTCTTTTTCCAGAATGCTCTTGCTCATGCTGTTCTTTCCTTTTCCTGTTTATTACTCTCTTGTGTCAACTCTGTCACCTCCAAACATCTTTTAGGCATACTCTTGGCTTCCTTGAAGATGCCCGTGAAGCCTAAGGCAAAGGCAATCCTCTGTCCTATGAGCCAACATTTGGTTTTGGTGGTTTCACTATTGTCTTTGATTGTAGTATAATTTAATGTTAATTAAGCTCTAAAACATCTTTTATACTCAATAAATATTGTTTCTAAAATTCAGTTTTCCTTCCCAGTCATCTTGTCAATTTTCTTCCTTGGTTTATGATAAAAATTGAAGTGGCAATGTATCATACTTGCTGTTCCTATTAAATTAACTCATTCTAGAACCTAGGTTTGGAAAGGGTGAGGATCATAGCAAATCACTCCTTCTTAAGGTCTGTAGGGTAGAATATCAGTTTGTAGATTTTTTTTTTTTAATTACCAGAAACGTAAGGAAAAGTTATTTTAGGAAATACTTCTTCTTTAACTCAGTTCCTCAAAAAAGCTCTTTTCTGACCAGTCCAACTAAACAGCCCAAATCCCTACCTACTCCAAGCTTATACCCTGACTTATTTTTCCTCAGAGCTTTAGTATCCCATAAAATAAAGCTCGTATTTATTTTCTTATTGCCTGCCTCTCTAACTAGAATGTACATTGCAGGAAGGCAGAAAATTTATTTTTATATTTATATTACCTAAACCTTGGTACAATATATAGGGGGTGATCAAAATACAGTATATGGTGAATGTTAAAACTTTAAGAAAAGTAAAAAGTAAGACATATGACCATCAATTTCCTTGGAATACTTCTCCTTTTGAACACACTTGTCCAGTCATTCTTGCCACTTTCTGATACACTTCTAGAAGTCCTCTTTCGAAAGTATCTTCATGTGATCAAAAATGTGAATTCTAGGGGCCAGGATTTAGCTCAGTGGTTCCAGCGCAGGCCTTGCAAGTACAAGGTTCTGAGTTCAATCCCTGGTACCCAAAAAAAAAAAAAAAAGTGAATTCTGCTGCCAAGTGCCAACCAACAGAAAGTCGGGCTTGTAAAATATTACAGTGTGTCCTCATCTACCTTATTCAACAAGTTGGGCACCATGCAACTTCTGCTCTTTCCAAAGTCAAAATGCCCATGAAAAGTAGATGTTTGAATCTATTCAGGATACAGAGGCAGGCACAACTAACACAAAACAGCTAACATCCTCAGAAAAGAAGACTTTCAGAACTGCTTCAGAAAGATGGGATAATTGTATTCAAAGTGAGGAGGAGTATTTTGAAGTGGCAATGTGTCTTTTGATGTAATACTTAAAAAATTAAATATTCAGCATATTGTTCAATCACGCCCATACATACTCTACATTTCTTGACTAAATAAACAAATCAGAAATTCTATTTGAGATTTTAAAGCCAGCTCTCCCTCAACCTATTTAATCATATGTATGTTGGGAAATACTATGTTCATGGAAATCTATTCTATATTCTTAAGTGAACTGAAAGGCGCAAATCAGAAATGAGAAAAGACTCATGAAGAATTATGCTCAAGTGACTATAAATTGTAATGGGGCAATACTAACCAATCTTAGAAAAGAAAATAAATACTTAGTGTCAAACAAAGAATTGAAGAAGTAGCTACCTGGTCAAACAGAAAACATTAGGAGATCTTTTAAGACTATTACCTCAGGGTAGATATTAGTGTTTGAGAATCCTGTATAGCCTCTCCCAGGGATAATTGGTAGTAATGTGTCACATATAAAATCGAATGCCAAATAAGTAAAAGCTATTAGTGTTTAGTAAAAATTAAAAGGATGGAAGAAAAGTGCACTCTAGAATAATCATGGTTAAACTGTCTTAAGTGATTATTGTACACTGAGTCAGTAAAACTATGTGAGCATTTAAAAATGCACTAGATGGCTTTATTTTCTTACTAACCACTGAGAATGTGTCACAGAAATTTCAAATTTCCAATTTGATGAATTTCCTACATCTCCTCCAACCCTGCCCCTGGAGACTCTGGCCCTTGGGCTCCTATTCAGATGAATCAGGAAATTTGTAGAGATTGTGTGCATCCTGACCTACCAAGGACTTAGTATACAGTGAAAATCTAGCTTGTGGCTAAACCTCAATCAGTAAGTACCATTTTTCTGAAATAGAAAAAGATGGCCAGTCATCCCATATCCCTCTTTAATCTCCCCTATTTACCATTTTTTCTGGGACTCCAAGCACACTCACTTCATGTATCCTAAAATGTTCCCATCAGTCATCTTGGCCCTTGTAAGGTCTGTGCTCTTTTCCTTCCTTTCTGTGCCAGTGCTCTGAATACTATAGTTTAAACAGATTAGAATGCTTCCTCCCACTCTTTCACACTCATTTGTCAGCTGCTTCTAAACATCTGCTCCTAAAATTCTGCAGAGAGTCAGAGGCTACAAACTACATAATCATCAAGTCCAATGACCTCCATTTACCTTGTAACCTCCTGGCCCCAGCTGCAGGGTTTGTCATATTGATCAGACCCTCTTTCTTTGAATCTGTGTCTGTTTCCTCTGTCCCAGTCTGCCATGTGCTTGCTTCTTCTCTTGGCTTACAGATGCAACCCTTCCCCGGAATATTGCCTTCAGCTCTTGTCTCCATTCATCACATACACTCTGCACAGGTGATTTCATCTCCTGAGCCCACTGTTTGCATGAAACTTTCAAATCTAAGGTATAGAAACATGGTTCAGATCTTGTCCAAACCTACCTTTTCCTTACACATATCTAACAGTTTCTTGAGGTTTTTAAATTTCCCTAATTAATACATGTTTTTACTACATATTTGTAGTACATAATGATTACCTTCATCATGAGGAGTTGGTACATGTATATAACACATCTTAATTCTTTTTACATCTTCCTCCCCTCCTTTCCTTCTCCTTCTCTAAATAATGCATTAAACTTATTTTGTGCAAATAAAATGCCTTTTCCCCCTAAAACCTGAAAATTATTTTTTGCTCCCTGATTTTCTATTTAAACTCCACACATCTGTTTTACAGGTTACTTGTTTTCAAAAACTGTAACTCCCTCACCTTTCTCTTTCCTGCACAGTTGAAGCTCTTATCATTTCTTGACCCAATTGCGGTAATAGCCTCCTAATTGGTCTCCATCTCTCTAGTTTATTTCATCCCTGTCACACTCTGGCTCAAGCTGTCCTACTTATTCTTGCCAGGTGCTGTCCTAGGACGCTCATCACAGCACTGGAGTGCTCCTTAGTCCTGCGCTTGCTCACCCTCTACCTTGAAAATGGGGTCTAAGGATTTTTGTCATCAGGGCAAACATGTGCAACATACCCCCACTTCATTTTAAAACACAGTAGTTCAATATTTTATTGCATAATATGTGCTTATTTTAGAAAATGTATGAAACAGATAAGCAACATAAAAGAAAATATCCTTACATTTCATTTTTCTTCCTTCACTGATTTCTCTGCTACTCTATTACGCTTTATCATTATAACCAAAGCAGGCCACGGGTCATTTCTAAATCCATGCGTGGCTTTCTGGTTTCCATGCATTTCATGTCATTTTCATCCCTCCATGACCAGCTGTTCTCTAGTCATTGAAACTTTCAGCCTTTGCCATCCATACAAAAGTCTGTTTTTCTGAGAAATATTCCCTGATCGATGAATCTCTGGTCATAGATTAGTGATGACATGGAAATCACTTTGAGCTTGAGAGTTATTTCTCCGATACATCTATTTTATATTCTGCTCTTTTCATAGTCATGTTACAATCAGTGTTTTTAGCCATGTACTTGCTGTATCCAAAAACTAAACCTCAAAATTATTCAGTGTGCCTTACTCTCTTTCTCCTAGATTTTCATCAGCCTTCAATTTTAGGAGTTGATAGCATAAATAGCAGCATCATGCTGTTTTCATGGAATATTGGGCTTAAAGAGAGGAGTTGGGAAATGGAAATTGAAGGAAAGAGACCAACCCTATCTTTCTAGGGGAGATAATGAATTTTCTAGTAGTTCTAGGAACAAAAATCTTTGACTGACTCTTTTCAAGAGTGTAACTCAAAGAGTGGGTCAGGGTGAATGTGTGAGAAGCCACAGTACTGGGAATGGTGGTGTCTGGTGTCCATCCCCTTTCCTTTCCAGTGCAATGAAACCACAGATGGGATCTCATCCCTGAGAGAGCTGGGTAGGATTCATCCAGCAGGGTGCAATGCCATGCAAGAGGCAGTGGTGGGAGGGAGTAGAGACTTGGAAAACCTAAGAGACCTTGCAGCAAGAGAAGGTAAACTTCCTCCTTGAAATGAGGAGCTTTGGTCTCTTGGTATTGAGTGATTGAAATTATTTCTACTTCCCTGCACATGGTTAAGTACCACTGCTGTATGGAAAAGCTCCCCTCTCTGAGGGCAACTGGATGGAGCCGGATTTGCATTTCGTAGAAGCCCTGCCAGAAATGCTTTCAGAATACAACTACAGTCATTCATTGGTTGGTTTGTTTTGTGTCCAAATGGGCATTTTAGAAGTTAGTGTAATTTAACACAGGGAAAGGTAGGAAAACAGTTTCTGTTAGTGTGAGAATCAGGGGACAGTGGGTTACACTGACTCAATGCTGGATGTGTGTGGGATGTTAGTAAATGATATAGAAGAGTTGAGAAGATTGAGGTGTTTACCACATTTCCTGTGATGGGAAGGAAGGACCTGATGTGAGGAAACAGCAGTGAAGGTGGGACCCGAATCGTACCTGAGTCTTGTTTAATTAACATGTCTGTTGGGCAACATGTTGGATCTAACTGGAGACCCAGTATATGTCTCTGTAATTCAGAGCAAAGGTCTAAACTACAGAGACAAATTAAGATTCATCAGAATGAAATGATGCCAAAGTCATGGAAATCTTTGAACTGGAGAAAGTAATTGTATGGAAAGGTAAAGGGCATCCTACATCAGGGGCATTTGAACATTAGAGAGAAAAAAAGAACATTTCGACATTAGAGAGAATGACCAGATACGAAGAGGAGAGAGCTTCGGAACTGGTCAGGGTACATGCAGACTGCATAAGAACTGAGACTTAGCAAGACGAGGGAAGCAGAAGAGAGTTTTAAAAATATATATGTTTACTCCGTTTTACTATTGAGAGTGTGCTGTGTGCCTCTACGTAATTCCCACAGTAACCCTGTGGGATTGATGTTAACATGCTCATAAAGGGAAGCAGTTGAGACTTAACAAAGGTAGACAAGAGGGACCTGAGTTGATTTTCTTTCACTTTACTCATGCTTAAATATTTATCCATCATTATTGATATCTGATATCCCAATTTCCTATGCTACTTTCAGGATAAAGTAGGCTGTAAGCTAATGGCAGGTGTTTTTCTGTTTCTATTATGAGCATCCCTAGAGTGGCACTGCTATCAGGGAGGGGAGCTGCTCACCAGGGAAGTGAGGTGATAATGGATTTACATCATTGTCCTCTGCCTGCACTTATCAAGAATTGAAGCTCCAGCCTTAGATTTGCACATATTAATATCCTCTTAACTGAGGGATGAAAGTTATCCCAAACTCCAGGGAGTTACAAATTAGAGCAGGGAGACAATGCTTGTTTACATGTCTAAATACTTGAACAACAAACAGATTGGCAGAGTGTTCTAGTGACGGATCTCTTTCTTCTTTTGTTTCACGGTTACTTTGAAATAATTAGAACTAAGACATCTTTTGGAGTTTCTTCCCAAAGAAAAACATGATTATATAGCAACCAGAAAAGAAGATCTAGGTGTAATCCATGTACTTATATCTTTCAGAAATTCTCTGCCCATACATAAGATACAGTGTTTTTTGTTTAGTTTGATTCTTTTTAAATTTTTTTCTTTAAAGAAACTTCACTCCATGTTTCAGCTCCTCTCCAGAAGAAGGCTGGAGGAAAGTATCTCTATTTTTGTGCAGTTCTCCTGGCTTTGAACTCG
Organism: Heterocephalus glaber; assembly: GCF_053883595.1. Classification (NCBI taxonomy): domain Eukaryota; kingdom Metazoa; phylum Chordata; class Mammalia; order Rodentia; family Bathyergidae; genus Heterocephalus; species Heterocephalus glaber. Next base: position 1,377,729 of record NW_028258365.1, on the reverse strand, counting down.
TCTGCTTCAGTCACCAGCCCTGTTGTGGTCATTTCCTATTCCTCATGGCAATCTCAAGCCCCTTAATTTAACTGCATCGAAGTCAAATTCAAATCCCAAGAATCGTGAGCAAAGCTGGACCATCACTAGGGAACAGCCGCACTCCTGCACCCGGAACCCCTTCCTCTTCCGTGGGCCTGTCTTGCCAGGCACACAGAAAGATGTGCAAGACTTTGCTGTCCTGGCCCCAGCCTTCTGTCCCTTCATTCTCCTCCCAGTCACCGCTGTCTCTGTGTCTCAGTTGCTTTTCTCATTACTGAGACAACACACCTGACAGCCAAAGTTAAAGGAGGAAAGGTTTATTTTGGCTTGCAGTTTGTAAAGGTTTCAGTCCATAGTCGACTGGCTCCGAGGCAGGGTGGCATGGCAGAGGGGCCTGGCAGTGGAGAAACAGTCCATGGCAGGCAGAAGGCAGCAAAAACAAGCCATGAGGGTTGATCTTCTTTTTACCCTTAATCCTACCCTGAACTATGCCAAACCAATCAGTGGACTAATTTAGTAATGACACACCCATGATCCCAGCATCACATACTCTAGATCTAGCCACCTCTGAAAACCATGACCACTTGAGGCTTTGGATGGACATCTAGACACAGACATAAACACTCTGTGTTCATCTGTCTTTCTGTCCATCTCTGTCACCCCCACGTTCTTCCTCACCCGCCCTTTCATTTTCCCTCTCCCTCTTTCCTCTCAACTCTGCGTTACCTCTTCCCAGGGGACACTTCAAAGTTTTCATCATGAAAGAAGGGTAAATCTATTTAGCTCAAGCACCACTTGCATTCAGTGTTGCTAAAATCCCTGGGGCACATGCTTTAAACTACCTCCTCAAAGAAAATGAGGCAGAGTAAAAAATAGAGAGCAAGGCACAAATGGATATATCAAGTTTATTTAGCCACATGTCTCACAGATTTTTAAAAATAACTATCATATCATATATGAGCCAAATATAACTATTCTATCAAATAACTATACAAATATAACCAACCTTAAGCTCTCTCACATAATTTTTTCTTCAGTCCTGTAATCACGTAGGGCATTTATTTCTCAATTTTATCCAATATTCTCCATTCTAAAATTCAAAAGGGAAACTGCAATTGACTCTGGTAAGTATTCGGTGGAAGTAATTATATTGTTAACTCATTATAGTCATCTCCCTTCCCTTCTTTCTTTTCTTTGATAACAAAACATTTTCATATTTTATGCCATGCTTTTATCTGTCCTTGACTTGTAATTCTGGGTGTATGTACTTTCTTTTCCTTCAAAGCAATGTTTATAGACCACCTGAAAATGTCACCACTTGAAGTCTTGCACCCTCTAATGAGAAGATACTTCCATTTTCTAGGAACTTTATAAAACCAAACCATGAAAATGAGGCAAGGAGTGCTATCCAAAAATAATTGATACAGTTAAATTAATCATTTTTGCTTTGTTTTCCTTTAATTCTCAAAATTGAAATTCAAAACTGATAGGAATGAGCAGTGACAACCTTAGAGACCAAATGGAATGTGAACATGCTTAGCATTTCATGAATTTTCCCTCAACATACCCTACTATTTTCTGTTGAACTGTCACATTTTCTATTTGTAGAAAAATATGCATCTCTGCAGTACTGCAGTTATGTTTTAATAGGATCAAAGAATCACAGAAAAATAAAGATGAAAGTAATTTTAAAGGTCACTGAATCTAATCTTGCAGCCACAAAGGAGCCACATCTGCCTGCTTCTGAGCAGTAGCAGGAAGCCATGCCTAAGGGATTCCAGTCACAGTGTGAAAGGAATCCGGCTTTTCCACTGAGCAGATAGGGATAAAAATCCTCACCTGCTACCTGATCATATTTTGAAACCCTTCTGAGCTGATGAAAATATTAATATGGCTAGTTTGTCCGTTGGTAAGGAATGAATAAAACATCCAGAAGGCAGTTGTCACGTAGTGCTTTTGCTGCTTTGGACAAATTTCTCTACTTTACACACTTCCCTTGCTCTCCATGGTAACCCATACCTTCAACTACACAGCATTTGTCTATTTGAAATCAACAATCATTTGATCATAAACCTTTATCTCCTCCAAGCCAATTAACTTTTCTCATTTTCAGTGACATCAGTCCTTTCTGATATGCCAGGTTTTCATATCATGCTGTCATTGTCTGATGGATGCTCTCCAGTTCCTAGCATCCCTCAACCTAGAAAGCCTTGTCCAGAATCACAGACAGTGCCCCACAAATAAGACTCACGGCTCCTCCAGGTGGGCATTGGCTTAATACTGCCAAACATTGCTCTTTCTTTGGTAGCGTACTTCCCCACATTTCTTTGAAAAAGTCTATGACCTGAATGTTCAAAACAGTGATGTTATTTTATGTCTTTCCCAGTAATTTCCTTATCTTGTGTTTGGCATACCATATTCTGAATTAGATTCTGAAATGCAGATGGAAAGAAGACCTTTTAAATGTGGCTGGTGATCTGGTCATAAAGGCCACTCTTAGTTCTAGACTGATGGAAATTATATCACACTTGATAGTCTTATTATAATTTCTCTACATTTAAATGGTTGCTCATTTTCTGAAAAGTCCTGGAAATCTACTTTTAATGTTCTAAGTATAAATTGAATATTTGGAAACTTTTGGAGGTTAATTTGTCATCTAAATGTATATTGAATCATCTAATTTCATGGACCTTGATCTAAAGTGATGAAAGACCCTTCTCCCTTTATCCATAGTATAATATAAGGAATCTGTGAACTGGGGAAATTGTATCCTCTGGAATCTTTACTTTCTACTTATTGCTGGATAAGAATAGGAAAAACTTTTAAATTTATTTCCTCCACTATTAAATGTATACATTTAACTGGAAGATTTTTTAAAGTCACTTTTACATGTAAGCATCTCTGATCCTGTGATTTCTCATACCAACCTCAAAGCTCTTACTAATGGCAGATCTACATTATATTCATTTTACACGGACTTGCCAGTTTGATTTTGAATACAATTCAGGTCCTGAAACATGGTACTCTGTTAGTATTGCCTCCAAAGATGAATGTTAAGTCAAATAAAGCTCTTTAAGATATTGGCAATCTTGACTCATAAAATGCATGGTGGTATGCCCATACCTCTGAACTTGAAGCATATAATTAAATGGAAAGTAGTCTCATGTTAGCATGGGAAGAAATCAGCTTGCTGGTAGGAAGGAAAGACTTTTTGCATTTTGGGTTCAATTGGTAATTTTACTATGGGAAACTTGAAGAACTATAGTGGTTAAAGGAGTAAAACATTGAATATCAAAACTGTTAATAATTATTCAATAAGGGAAGTTAGGAGGGCTCTAACTTCAAATGAAGAGATCTGAATAATTTGAGAGGATATCTGCCAAGGGTGATTATGACCTTTCACTAACACGAAAGAAGGCTAAGTAAACAAAGGCCATCAAGTCACACATATTGGGTATTATTTAAGGAAATGTCTCCTCATGAAGGCAATGATGTATTTAAAAGTGAGACATTTCTTTTATTTGTTCATATTTTAAGTGATTGCCTTGACAGAACTTTGAAGAAAAGAACATTTTCTATCCTACAGATTCAGCAACTGCCCTTAAATGTCTGATCTTGTCTCATTTCCACTAGAAACAACATTGGGATTTTATTCCATGGTGATTTACAAGTCAATGCTAGCTAAATTAATGACATTTGATTGTCACAGAATCTTGCAAGGCAGCCATTCAGTAATTATTTGTCATAATCTTCTGGTGAAGAAATTACTAATACCATTGCTTAATGAATCCTTTGCTTTTTGCCAGTGTACAGTGCTTAAAATCTATCTGTGGTCATGAAGAAAAGACTGTTTGTGCTATTCTTGGCAGGAAGCAAGGAGGCAGTCCCAAGACTCCTTATCTGCTTTTGTGATCAGTCATGGATTTCAAACATTAAGTTCTATGGCAACCCCAAGGGTCTTGTTGCTCCAAAGTCCAGCTGAATAATAGGATGATTATGTGTGATACATTTTTAATGTGCTATTCTAATCTCCAGAGATAGAAGTTAATAAATAACAAATTGGTCCAATTATAAAATTTCCCCTTCCAAAAAATATTTTGAACTTATTTAATATTCACTTGGAAGGCATATACAATATTCAAACTCAAAAATCATAAATGTGCTTTGCTAATTGTAAGAAAAATGCTATGTGATATAAATGAATACTCTGTACTTGGGCTAAAGGCAGTTGTTAGAAGATTTTTTTCAGCATTTTTGAACATCTCCCACTGGTTCTCTGCTCCTCCACTTTTAAGAGCCAATGGGCTCAATCAACTCTTTGAGCCTTCTTTGTCTATGTATATGAGGTAAAAAATTTTCTAGCTATACTATCAAGATGAGTGTAGTTATTGCTAAAGAAATGATACTATGATAACCATTATAGAATGCTTCTTTTATGTATTTTTTGTCCAAATGACTTGGTCATTATCAATTTAAACATTTTTCCTCACAGCAGTTCTATGATTTAGGTAGCATTATTTTTAACATCACCATTACACAGAGAAGGCAATTGGGGTACAAGATGTTGAATGACTTGCCCAAGACTACTCAACTGACAAAGGAGGAGCAATGACAAAGGAGGTTGAAACAGGTAGTCTGACTCCGGAGTCTGGGCTGTGGTCTCAGCTGCCTCTGCAAGCCATGCTACTAATATAGGACATAATCCTGGAATGAGGTCCATATTGATAACATTGAAGCCTCATACTTTGTCCTCTTCCCCCAGTGAGACTTCCGGTAGGATGCACATGTCCCTGTTTGAAGACTATTTTGAAGGAGTCTTGCAAGGGAAAAATCAACTGCAGCCCTTGGTGGGCTTAATGTCCTTTGCTGTGGTTACAGTTAAGGTGGACGGTGGTGGCTGTAATTGAAGAGTCTTCCTCAAGTTGTTCTGTCTCTGTTTCTTTGGGTCACTTCCCTCCCCATCTCCTTGAGACCCAGCCAGGCTGAAGGGGGCTCACCTGGCATCATCACATCCCTCTGTCTCTCATCCACACACACACCCCACACTCAGAGTTCTCCTGTCCTGCTTTACTTTTCTCTCCAGGACTCTTGCCAGACATTATTCCTATTTTTGTTGCCTCTCATTCATCTTAAAAGTAAACTTCATGAAGCCAGAAGTTTTGTCTGAATTATTGACTGTTATATTCCCTGTGGCATAGCAGTGATTGGCTAATGGGAGACACTTAGAACTACTGAGTGAATGAGTGAATAAATTATTTCTCTGGGATTAGTCAAATATAATGATTTCAAACCAATAAAAGTAAGAATATAAGACAAGGTGACTTATCTTAGTCAAATTCAAAGTATTAATAGTTTAAAATCCACTGTACATTTTCCACCAAGGGTAACCAGACAGTTGTACAAGAACAAGTCCCTTGTACAGTTGACAAAATGAATTAGGTGACTCCAAAATAAACCTCCTTTTGCTCAATAAACCATTTGTCTTTCAGATAATCTAGTTTGTCTTAGGGGATATAGTCTTTAGGTCTTAATAAGAAAATACCAGCCCACACCACAGCATGGTTTATTTGGTATTGTAAGAAAAATTGAAATCGAAATTTGAAATAATCATAACAACTGTTATTTGGCCAATTCATCCACTGGTATAGTCAGAGCCTGGCCCAAAACTTCTGTATAAAGTTCTCAGGGGCTGCCTGGGGCTTTGTCTAAGGAGCTTGTATGCAAGCTTCCTTTCATGGCAACTTTCACAAGAAGCCAACAGTTTTCTCTTTAAAGTGCGGAGGAGCTAACAGATTAAAGTACCATATGAGTACTCTGAATACTGATGAAATGTGCCATGGGGAAGAATGTTATTTTCAAGTTATATCAGTATATTTCAGATTTGTCATAATTGGAACTGCTTTTAAGCAAAATTGTAGAAGTTCCCCAAGCCTCCTTTTTACCTACACAGAAAATACAGCATCTGGAAATTTCAGTCTTTTATTTTCTGAAGGGTGACTTGACGGTGTGAATCTCTATCCAGATCAGGAGTCCAGAGGACACAGACCTGGCCCTCTCTAAGTAAGATTGGCAGTAGGTAGCACAAATTGTGAACTGAGCTAACAGAAGGGTAGTGGTTTGGGTTTCATTAAAGTAATGCTATGGCTGGTAAGGATGACATGTCAGATGTTTTATTTTAAAAACCAAACCATTTCAATAAATCATTTTTACAATTTTAAATACATTATATTGGAATAATACCAGTAGATGATATGTTTAAATGTGACACATCCTTTTGCTCCACTGCATCCTGTGTTTTATTGCATCCTTGTTTTATTTCCCTGAGATGTATTTATCAGATTATTTTTATGAGCTGACCCACATTTTAGTTTTCTTTATGCAGTCTTATTTACTGTTGCTATTACGCTTCTTTTATTGTTCCTTTTACATTTAGATTCAACCCACATGAATATTATCATAATATTGTTTCCTTTTGCACAAGCAAAAGAAGTCTCATCTTTTTTTTTTTTTTTTTGGTACGGAGGAGGATCGAACTCGGATCCTTGCTCTTGTACAGCAAGCGGCAAAACCACTGAGCTAAATCCCTGGCCCAGGAGTCTCATCTTTTAAATACCTTTGTCAGTGTAGTACAGTGAGAAGACAATATTCAGGATGCACTTGAGGCTCTTTAGCATAAGCAGGTCATCTGAAACAGCTGCATTATGTAAGATAATGTGTTGTATTTTAGAACATTTAAGGTTGAATCTCTTTACTGTGTGAATGCTGTACTGTTTTCTTCTCTCCCCTAACTCCCCCCTGTTCAACAGCAGACAAACCCAGGGAGCACTGAGTGAATCCGAAGACCCCGAAACAGGCTGTCTAACTGATAACAAGCCAACTTCTCGACACTTCTATCCTGTCGCCTTGCTACTTGTCAGCTCACACCTGCTAGTTGTGTGGCTTATTTTAAGTCTTGCATTGCTATTAGCCAAATACCAATAATTTTTATGTTGTGTTCCTTTCTTTTCTACCAATGACAATGGACTTTAAATTATGGGGGGAATGCTGTAATATTTCTACATTTTTCAAATTCACAGAATTAAAAAAAAAGAAGTTTGAATTGTGTTTTTGTTTTTCCTAAAAACTAAAAAACAAAACGTACTATGCATTCAGTGAATTATTTTGCTCTTTTGTTCATAGAAAAGTTTTCCCTCTGTGAATTAGCTCAAGAAGAATTTTTAAGTTACTGTGTTTGGACTAAAACAAAGACCAGAATCCTGAAAGCTTGAAGTTCTGAGCCTCCTGTTCCTCTTCCCATTAAATGTATGAAAGAAATTAAGATTGAATTTGCGCAAGTCCCTGAAACCCTGAGATGAATCCTAAGGACATGGGAGGTTACAGACTTTGTTTCCACTGTGCTAATAACATAGTTGCCATCAGTTGATACAAACTTCTGTTTGGTTCTTTAAATTAACTTGTTTGTTATTTTATTTCTTTGCTGTTCTTTACCCTTCTCTGTCGAATAACTTTATGGAGAGAATGCCTATTTATGTTTTGTAATTAAATTAACCTGTTTGTAACTATGGTTTGGGTTAATTTGGCCTTCCGAGTACTTTTCTGTTCTTTTTAACAAGGTCTCCTCTGTGTCATGATGCGTTGATTTTAGCACCTGTGACTTTTGTACTGTCCTTTCTTCCCTTACAAGCATTCTTCCTTTACAAAGCTGAGACTTGGACCAGGCTATTCAGAAAGCCATTTCCTCTCTTTGTTGCACAGCTAAAATAATGAAATGAAATAGAGATGAAACTTTCCTTTAAAAATCTATAGGGCCAGACTTAATAAATTAAATGCCTTACTCCTAGAACCTACATCCTTAGGGCTACATATAGATTTTAATGTGTTTTAAAGACTATGAAATTAATTTGTGGAAAAGTTATAGAAGGCAGATATATTTATGAAATTAAAGTGAAACTGTATTGTGGAGCAAATTATATTTAAAGAGTTTATTTAACCTTAAATGTCTGTGAGGAACAAAGAGACTTTAATGATCTCTTTCCGAAGGCAATAATGGTATTGGGCCTGGCCTAGGATTTAATTTTGTAAGATGTATCATCATTTGTGGAAAAAAATGTAGAGTTGAATCTTTGTTATTTTTACTTGGACTGTTGCTGCAACTCTGCATTGAACAAATAAAACATATTTATTTATTCTGTGTTTCATGAAGTTGTACTTTTTCCCTTCACCAGAGAAGGATGCCGCATAGAGAATGTACTGAAGAATATCAAATGCAGAAAGTATGCTTTCAACATGCTACAGCTGATGGCATTCCCCAAGTACTACAGACCTCCAGAGGGCACTTATGGAAAAGCTGACACCTAACTCTCCAACATGTAAATAAACAGGAACACAAATATGTTTCATTTGGAGAACATCCATTTTGGTCTTTTTTTACTTTTTTCATGGTTGCGAATTTGGGCGGGGTGCTCATGGTTGTTTAACCAAATCTAGGAATTACTTGATATTTTACATCAGACTGCTCATAAGGAAATTCATTTTTAAAATCTTATAAAAGATTGTCATTTCTAATTCTAAGTTACTATGTGCTGATTCTCTGTGGTTTCATTTTAGAAAGGGTCAGTCCCATCCGTGAAATATTTATATGAATGTCACACTAAGAAAACATGATCAGAGATGAGGCCTTCCCTACAAAATGAAGGGAAGAGAGTTCACCAAATCACAGCCTTGATCACAGACAATCTTAGAGCCTATTTGTGGGATTTGTGAAATATTTATTTAACAAATTGAAACCAGGTAAAGTTAACTGATGACACTGACTTCTGAAGCAGGGTGCAGGGATGCTTGGAAAGACCTTTGTTGTTCTGTCCAGATGTGACTCCACCTCTAAATATATTTCAAAACCATGATATCTTTTCAAAACTCTGCCTGGGATTGTGTGACCCAGCTGTGCAAGTGGCAGAACAGAAAGTTCAATGTACAAAAAGTACAATGCACAAAACACTGTGAGGAACTGAATTTACGAGGCCATGGAAGGAGGACAGTCTGTAGTTGCCCCAAATGAGATCTCCATCACTTGAACTTTATGCAGTGAAGTTCGTGAAAGTAGGATGTTTTAAGATGTTTTCTAGCAGTCCCCTTTGCGTAAGTATGCAGTCTAGCATAGGTTGGTATGCACAAATAAATCTTTAAGATATATGCAACCATATCTATTGATGACACAATAATTTCTGTTTGCCTGAATTTTTAATTTGTCCTTTCTCAGAAAAATCATATCATTTATAAGTTTTCTAAAATTATGAATCAGTAGTTTCCTTAGAGATCATCTTGATTAATATTATTCCAAAAATGGGTAAATTTAGGCTGATCACCTGGTTAGAAAGTGCAGAATGATTAAAATCTCTTCTCACTCTACTTACTGTAGTAAGAAGGCTTGCCCATCTCCAAATTGTTATGTTGAATATGTATGAAAATTAAGGGAGAAAACTAGTAAGTTTAAAAAGAAATTAGGATTTTTTTCACTGAAATTGAAGTTCAGAGTATGAGTCTGAACAAATGAGACCTATTTTTCCCAAATGTTAAGAACTTATTCTTTCTCCTTTTTCTTCGGGGGCCTGTGCTATCTAGAGCATAACTTCTTTGGAAGTTCTGGATGCTACAACCAAGAGATATTGGTGGTATTAGGAGACTTTCCATAGCAAATGTGATAGTTCCTTGCCTAAAATGCCTGTTGTAATAAGGATTTCAAAGAGATCTCTAGCACCATGTTGACCTTTTCAAATTTGATGCTACAAATTTAAGATAACCTTTTGTGGACTCTTGCACTAGAATTATCAATCGATTATTTCAGCTAATGACATATGTGTATTATTGAAGCAGTTGCCAAACTCTTTACAGCCTTTTTAATAAAAACAGGCTGTACATTTGGGATCTATTTATGGAAAAATTATCTTGGTATTCTAAGCTCTACCTCATTCTTCATTTCAGTGATTAAATATAATCTTTGAATTGTTTGATTTTATTTTAAAATGGTAGGGTTTGTGGTTATATTAATTATCTCTTTTGATTTAAGATAAAGAGTTTGGGATGACAGAGGTCTCCTTGAAAAGTTATGAGGCTTCTTGTAATATATCGAATAGAATCCTCAGTTGCAAGAGATCAATCTCAAGTGATTTATCACCATATAAGTATTTTATCAACAGCTATTTTGTTTATATTTTTAAAAGCAAAACTTCAACTCAAATTTAGAAAAAATAATTATTAGCTAGAAAATAAACAACAGTAGGGTTTTTAGAAGACATTTTAGAAGACATTTCATAGATTCTTGACTTTTTTTTTTCAAATAAATACTAAGAAGTCTCAAAGGGTGAAGCTTACTGCGTATAAATGCATGTGAATTTTCATTCATTATTAGCATAATCACCAGCATTTCCTTATAACAAGTCTATATTGTTTATACTTCTAAGAGTAGATTTCACCAAGAAAATTCACGTTTCATACACAACATTTTTGTTCTTTTCCTGAGATACACTTCAAATATCCTTGGACAGCCACTTCACTATTTCTGATTATAAAGGTTTCTGAATCAAATGTTGAACAAATTTTATAGTCTCTCTTGTGTAAATACAGCCACAGTCATGCTTTTCTGTCTACATTTTCATTTTTAAAATATGTAAGCATATTTGCAGAGATCATTTTGAGCCAAAAAATGAACCAAGAAAATGATAGTTCCAAACAGTATAGTTTATTTCACTTCATTTTTCCCCTCAAATATGTCTTTTCCTTCTACCAGCACCAAGTGCAGGTAGCAATTCTGCATTTACACCACCTGGGTGGTGGTAGTGGGGTAATTAAAGACATTGAAAGGCGTCACCCTGATTATGATTGACCCAATGACAAAAGGTTCGTGCCTGGGAAACATTCCCCCAAACAGTTACCAATATAATTTTGAAAAACTTGATTGAAGCAGACTCATACTTATGTGCCATGTTTTGTTTATTTCTCATGAGGTGAGTTCTTTTTTCTTATAAATATAACCTCCAGTTTTATCTACATGCTGCCCAACTTTTTGCTGCAGATTGTTTGGTCAGTTCCATAATCCAGTATATCACAGAAACCATTTGATCCAGGTGATTAAAGATATTTTAATATCCACCACCCCATTTAGGCCAGTAGTCCATGTCATTAATTGCCAATTATTTATTTGTAAGACTAAAACCTCTTCTGAAAAACTATGAACACTTAAAAGCTACTACTGGGTAGAGAACACTTCCCTGTTTACCCCCTAAGTAAAATAAGACAGGTGGAAAAGGAAAAACGAAAAGAAAAGAGGATATTTGTGCAGAGTTATGCTTTTCTTCCCAAGCAAACCAAATCATCCCTATGTAAAGGCTGATGCTGCGTAAAGAGGGATGATTGCAATGGTATGGTGGAACTTGTCTTGCTGACTCATGAAAGCTGATCTTTAAATTTTCAAGAGCTTTGTTAGCTGCTTGTTATACACTAACATGATCAAATATTAAATTATGAAATACAGTAAGATGGATTTTATGAAAAGTAAAGGTGATGAGCAAAGATTACCACTTTCTAGTCATTTTACTAAATTTTAGTGTTTACTCATGTCCTGCAGTGTAGTTGTGTCTTTTATATTTTACCATATATCATTGATGCTACAGTGCTACCATGAAGATCTTCTTCCTATTTCCACATTCAGGAATATCACATCATAGCTTGAAATCTGCATCTGTGGGAAATGCAAATGCTGCAAATTACCACGTGTAATTCCTGAAAATCCAGTTGTTAACATTTACCACCATAGAGCTGAATTCCACCATCACATTTTCTCCCCAAAATAACAAATCATTGGAAGCAGGATTATTAAAATTATTTTCAAAATAATCAGTCATTTTCAAATGGCTATCGGTTTTGTTTGTGTGTTTACCCTCTCATGGACTCCTAGCAGGCAGCAGGCATATTAAATGTTTGACATTGTATTCATAATTAAATTATTATATTATGGAGATTAATTTAAAAACCTGTCTCTAAGTGACATGTTGCAAGAAGAATCTTAGCAATGCAGTCTTAGTATAAGCAATAACACAAGACTAAATTCAGGGAAATGTTAACCTAATCAATGTATGACTGAAAATGTGCTTTAGCATCAATTTTGAAGCTTATAATTTTGGCATTTTCTAAATGTAGGAAGAATAGTAACATATTACTATGCTCAGATTCTAATAAATATAGCTCAATTGAAAAACACCACAGATGTTGTTCATGTTTGATTTCCAAGCAGTATGGTGTATCATTTTACTTTAATGTACAGGACACATTTGTAATCTTTTAGGAAATAGATTAACTTTCACCACAGATCAAAGAATTTGGTTGGAGAGAAGTTGTGATCAGCATTTATGGAAGGAAGCAAACATACTGAGCACAAAACATGGCTAAAAGTTGGAAGCTTTACAAATTATGCATTACTGAAAAGAATAATTTGCTAAGAATTTGTGTAGCTGATTTGACAATTTTAGCATAAATTCACATTCATATCTCCCAGCTGCAATCTGCATAAGCTGCTACACTTTTACCATCATATTTATGTTTTGTAGTTTTGTAAGTTCTCGATGTATTGCATCTTTTGTTTCCCTGACAGTTTGAAGTTAGAACTTTATACTCACACATATGCCGTTTATAGCAAAACTTCCTTTAAAAATAGGAGAATAAATAATGTTTTAGATAAAATATTACAGGCCAAATAGGTAAAGATTTGAAGAATAGAAATTTGCATTTTTTATTTCCCCTGGTACACACATTTATTGTTCTTTGAAATTTATTTTTAAGCAAATAAGACAGCCTAAAACATTTCTGATTTATAAGAAAATATCATGTCTCACCATTAGTAACAAAAAGAAAGGAAAAATTTATAAGATAATATTAACACAAGGGCCAGGGATTTAGCTCAGTGGTTCCGCCCCCTGCCTCACAAGCATAAGGTCCTGAGTTCAATCCCTGGTAACAACAACAAAAAAAGAGATAATATTAACACAATAAGGTACATGCAATTAGGCTTGCTGAGCTTAAGTTGTTCAAGCATACTTAGAATTTTAAATTATAAAACGAAAACAAGCTTACAATTGAGGTACCCCAAGAGCATGAATATCAGGGAAAAGAAGAAATGATCTTGCCTGATAAACCTTATATAATAGTATATGTACAAGTAAAATATATCTTTTTTGGGGAGTATTGGGGATTGAACTCAGGATCTTCTGCTTCCGAGGCAGGCGGCAGCACCACTGAGCTAAATCCCCTGACCCTAAAATATATCTTTTTAATAAATACAACTACTTAGAAAGAAGGGCTTGCCCCTTCACACTCATAGTATGAATGTTTTTACAATATTCCTAAAATCATCTAAATTATTTCCAGGTCATAAAAGGGCATGATCTGGGCCGGGGATTTAGCTCAGTGTTTCTGTCGCCTGCCTCGCAAGTGCAAGGTCCTGAGTTCGATCGCTGGTACCAAAAGCAAAAAAAAGGGCATGATCCAACAACCCATCTTTAATGATCATTATTTATATAATTCTTGAGATGCTTTTATATCACTCTCAACATTAGGAAATATCTCATATTAAAATATTTCATATTTCCAAAAGACAGAGTACATGTGCCTATAGCTGTGTGGACACTCATTTCACTGCACACATACAAACCTTTGTACAAATAGCTTCTTATATAACAATTTTATTATTTCATTTAACTAACATTGAATTTTCAGATTTTTGTGGTACTCATCCAAAAGGTTGACTTTTGTTTTCTTTTTATGCTATGTATATTCTGGAATAACCAATAATGTGTACTTCCAGGAAATGGGCCACAGATAGATTAGATCATTGGCACTTGAAGAAATATCATTTTTGTTTTATTGTTCTGTGTAAACCATATCCATTGTACACTGTGTGTATATTTTTCTTTAAATAAATATGATTTTATTTTTTATGTGTATGTCTCTCCATATTATGCAGTTATTTTCATTTTCATCAATCTAATTTAAACATTAATTAAAATATCAGAAGTGTAACTTAATATATCAGAAAGAATATATTGATTTCTGATGAACACAATCAAAGTTCCAATTTTACATCCATACTAGGTCAGTTTCTTTTCCACTGGCACAAGGTACTTTCTAGCATTGTTCTGTGGAGATAAATTCAACTGCAACTTTCAAAAAAAAAAAAAATCAAGAACCGGGTATTAGTGCTCCGACAATGAGAAAGTCATTGATCTTTCTTGTCAAGTTTGTACGTAAAGTTATTTGAATGCAGCAAGATAATTTTTCCTTGTGGACTGCTTAGATCTGATCATGTATGATTCATTAGAAGAGTTCATTGTAGAAGGCAAATTCCAAACAATCGTAATGAGATCTTATTGCAAAGCGTTAAGTAAGTGAGTCCCCAGTGCATGTGTAATGTCCTAACCTGTCTTTCTAGAGCTGAACAGGAAAGATGCGGGAGATGGTCCCAATGTGAAAGGATACACACTGACTTAGAGCAAATGCTGCCCACCATTGAAGCAGAGGGGGCAGAGTGAACGAAGTATTAGTGCTGTTATCTTAAACAGCCACGCGAGGGCTCCTTGAGTGTTAGAAGACAGTGACTTTCTCACTCAAAATCAGAACAGGACAAGGGACTCAGAAAGTTTGTTCTGGAGCTATATTTGGTTTCACCAGAGAAAGAATTCAAAAGGGTAAGTGGATAGAATTGGAGATTGTCCAGCCAATGGCTGTTCTGAGTCAAAGTAGCCACATGAGCATGATTCTCTGGTTTTTTCCACTCTGTCCATATAAAACAACAAGCACCGAGCTATCTGTTCTCTCAGTGATTTTGATGAATAACCATGATTTGAAGACAATTCTTTTAATAAATTTTAAGTCAAAAAAGGAAGAGACGAGAGGAAACCACATTTAGATAGAACACCAGGAACATGGTATTACACTGTTAAAAGTTATACTCCATCTTCTAATCTAATCCATATCACTTTATTTTTCTCCATAGTCCCTACCTAGTTTTAAAATTTAGTAAGATCAGTGACAATAGTAGCCTTTCTCATTTAGGATGATGACTTCCTTTTTCTTCATACAACTGACTGTAAACCACTGCTGCTCTGATAGCTCACTCCTGACACTGAGTCCGAGGCATACTTCTAACACTCCCCATTCTTTTCCAACCATTATATTTTCCACTACTCCCTCTGCTTCCTTTATACATTTCTTGCATTTAAGAATTGCCCAGAAGATTAGGATTGGTATTCTCCTTAGCTTAGGCACCATGCTCTATCTTGAGGTCTACAACTATTATTCCTAAGGGGAAATTCCAGCACAGGGCTAAGGAATGCGGGTTTTGAGTCAGTATGCCAGCAAATAAATCTCAGTTCCCCTACTTATGATGTGTGCACATATGCCAAGTTATCAGTATTTCTATGTCTTCACATTCTGATCTATACCACGGGGGCAATCATTTGATTTCCTATTTCTTGGTAAAAAGTTAAGTGACAAAAGATATGTATCATCTTTTGTCCAGTGCCTTGTGTGCAAAAGATTCACTTTCTTGCTGGTACTCGGCAAAAGTCTCACTATATTTTTTACTAATGCAGCTCCAGTACTCAAAATAGAAGAACTAGAACTCCAAAGACTACGTCTCCCTTATATGCATCTTCTGTTACTCCTATAATTATACTTCCATCCAAACTAAGTGAAGTCCAATAATTAATGAATTCTAAAGTTTGGTTCAGTGTCTTTCTTAAGGTTTATTTTCTTTCCATTCCTTGTAGTTTTGTCCCCAATAAAAATACACAGTAGGAGTCTGTGGGCACGGTGAATATCCGTTACATACATATGCATGTGGATACGTATACACACACACACACACACACACACACACACACACACGTATCTCTTTCAAGTTTTCTCCTGAACTCTTTCCTTTTGTCCCAGCATCCTCAAAATATTCAAGGTTAAGCTCATATGCCCTTTATTCCAAATTGATCATCCTATATCACTGTAAATGAAACTGATCTTCTTTATTATATTTCTATATTACACCTGACATAATTCATTCATTTATTTGTTCTCTTATTCAGCAGATGGTTTTGAGCATCTGTGTAGTTAGTATTGAGTTAGTTCCAGGGCATTCAGGGATAGATGAGAGGTATGGTTCTTTTATTCATGGACGTTACAGTCCAGTCTATTGAGGGAAGCAAACAAAAAGAAAAGTAACTAAATGACAAATAATTATTCATTATCATGTATGATATGAGGTAAATTATCTAGGAGTTTTGACAGAGTCTCAGTGTTGGTCAGGAGTTACTTGCTCTGACAGGGTGGTCAGAACTAATCTCTCTGAGGAGATATAATTTAGATGACCTATAAGGAAAGAATCCAATCTAAAGAAGGGAGGGCCTCACAGAGGGACACTGGTGGGGTGCACTGGATGGGCCCTATGCATAGTAGGAGGCTGGGAAAGAGGTGAAAGTAGAGTTACCAAAATCTCTTAGATCATAAAAATGAATTCATAATTTACTTGATGTGCAGTAGGAAGCAAGGGCAAAGTTCCAAGAAGGGAACTAAGTGATGTAGTTTATGTTTTTAAAATATCATTCTAGGTACTGTGCAGATAATGCATTATAGGGAATCAAAACTAAAAGTGGTGAGGAAGTTGGAAGAGTATTGCAATACAGTGAGAGACAGCACTGGCTTGGACTGGGGTTGAAACAGTACCAATGAAGAGCAGAAGGAAGATTGTCAGAAAGCTCGGAGAGTAAGAGAGGAAAGTCTTGTTGATGTGTGGGAGCTGGGCTTGGTGAGAGGAAGCAGATATTTAAGTTGAATTTTATTTCCCTGACTAGAGTGAGAAAATGTGGTAGTGACATGTAAAAGTATTAACTCAATTATTTGGGTTTGGCCCTAAGTAGGCTCGGCCACCTCTGACTCATGCTATCCAAGCAGAAAGTCAAGCATATTCATCACTGTGAATCTCGAGTGCAGAGTAGACACTAAAGGGAGAGTAATAATGTGCACTGGTCAGCGTGTGTCCGTGATTAAAACCACTTCAATAGTACACCACTTGATCAAAAAGTACAAAATCTTAAACTGCTTGAACAAAAGGGCAATTATTGACTCATAAGCTGAAAAGTAACAAGAGTTGAGCTTTAGGTGCATCAGCTTCAGGATGTCTAAATGAAAGTATCAGTTTTCTCTCTTTGTCACTCTCTCTTTCTACCTCTCTGTCATCTCCTGATGTCCATCCCTTCCCTTTGTCTGTGAGAGAGACACAGAGAAGAGAGAGAGAGAGAGAGAGAGAGAGAGAGAGAGAGAGAGAGAGAGAGAGAGAGAGAGGATCTTTGGTTGCACCTTCCTGACTGGCTCTATATGCTGCATTGAATCAAAATGTGTGCATTTCAGTCATTTCGACTTCAGAGAAGACCAGAAGTCACATGATGCCAGCTCTGGTGAATAAGGTGATGATGACTCTCATGATGTTTTTCAAACCTGCATTCAGTAGCAGCCTTCACCATGTTTCCTGTCACGCTTCATTAGGACACAACAGAGGACTTCCACACCTGCTTCAGAAAGTGGCATTAATGATCAGATAGTCCTCCCAAGCAAGGAGGACTCTTTTGAGGGGGGTTAATGGCAATGTGTCCTTTATTGTCATCGTTTTTTTCTCAGTTTAAACATTCACTCTGTTTTTATCACCCCTTTTAGGTCTATAAACCTTGTTGTGTGGGTTTCAATTTTACCTGTGTTTTCCAAGGTCTTAGTGTCATTTTTCAGAAAGTCCCTGCCACTTCAGGCTTATACAGGAGTTTCAGTTCGTGTCTCCCTTGAAAAAAAGAATTTTTTTCAGAAACAAGATGGATCCCTAGATAGACTCTGCTCTGCACCATGACCTGGAAGGACCCTCTCCCGAGTCAGCCTTGGCCGCCTCTCTCCCGCTCTGTGGCCTGTGAAGTGGGGCACATGGAGCGACAGCTCTGGATCAGGATACTTGACTGTGAAGCTGCATTTTATTTAGGGTTATATTCTAACATTGACTAACAAGAGGAAAATGAACGTAATCTCACTGTGAAATGAATGTGACTGAGAAAACGACCATAACACTACCATGAGAGACAGGAGATCTAATGGTGTCTTGTTTTCCTCTAACCATGAATCAGTCAATGAGCTCTTCTTTTCCACTTTCTAATGTGTAACCTAAAGATAGTGTAATGCTCCAGGAACAAATAGTGAATCCACTTCAATTCAAGGATTTTCTAAAACAAACACTGCCTCTAAAATATGCTTTGATTTCAGAGGTCTTGTCATATTACTAGGGCAAAGTATTAGCTTGAGTTTTATAAAGAAAAATAAAATATAATATAAATGTCCCTTTACCTTTTCATTTAATGGTTTTAAGTTAGAAATATACTCTAAGATAATATTTGCTGTCTCTCATGACACATTGTACAACTTGCCATTTACTCAATGAGTTATTTAATTGTTGAATGTGGGGAAAGACTGCATATTCGTAATTTTTTAAATTCAGTGAAAACTCCATAAACTAAAAGAATACGTGAGTTTAACAAAGTTGCAGAACACAATACCAATATATAAATACATATATACAAAAATCAGTTGTATTTTACTTTTTCTACCAAAAATCATTTGAAAATTTGAAAGAAAGACAAAAGTACCATTTATAAACATGCGAAAGTAAATCAGGGAAGAAAATGATAGTTTTCAAAATAAATCTAACTGGAAAAATTTGATGTTTATTTACAAATAATAAACACCCACTAATACTTCATATCTTATAAAACAATTCACTCAAAATTTAAATGTAAAACACAAAACTATAAAACTTCTAGAAGAAAACATAAGATATACATGGATATTGAATAAGGGGAAGATATACCATTATCAAAGATAAGATATCATATATGTGTTGCATCAAAACTCACCAAATTGTACATTTCAATTTAAAATAAAAGAAAAATTAATATCAGTCTTGCAAAAGTTCCCACAAAGAATCGAAAAATGTGTAATGATTTCCATTGTGTTTTAGGAGACCAGTTTAATCTTGATTATAATGTCTTACAAAGAATATTATAAGAAAGGAAAAGCATTAACATAAATACAAATCTTTTATAAGAAATATTAGCAGCTGAATTAACTGAATATAAAAGCATGTACCACAACAATTTAAGTTTATTGCAGAAATGCTAATTTTGTGTAACATTCATATGTGAAACAATATAATTCATTGCATTTAAAGAAAATATTGTACAATCATATGGTTATCTCAGTAGATGCCCCAAAGTAGTAGATGGTGGAATTTAATACTCATTCATGATAAACATTCTTTGGAAACTAGAAGGACACTTCTTTCATTGGACAAGGAGTGTCTGGAAAATTTATACCACACTGAAAGGTGAAATATTCATATTAGAGATCTAGAAAAATATTCTTTCTGCATTTTAGTACTAGATGTTCTGATCAGTAAAATAAGAAAAAAAATTCAGTGGAATAAAATTGTTATGGACAGGCAACATAATTTTTAAATAGAATTTTTAAAGAAAGATACAATACTAAAATTAATAAATTTATTTCTCTGAATATGAGAGAAACATTGAAATAGGAATTGAATATGAAAGAAATGTTACTGCATGTGAGAGTAGGGTTGATAAAGAAATTCTATTTCCATATATTGTACTTATATATGAAAAATTAGAAAATGCAATTAAAATCTGCAATATATACAAGCATAGAACTTCAAATGAAACAATTTTAAAATTTACGAATTTTAAGGCAAAATGTTGTTAAGTATCAGTAAGGGAAGTTATAGAATATCTGAAAAGATAGATGGAGGATGTACCATTATCAGAGATCGTAAGGCACAGTATAATAAACATGCCATGTTTTCCAAAATTGAACCATAGGTTCAATGCAATCCCAAAGTTGACAGGCTGATTTTAAATGTGTATGGAAGTAACAAATGTATTGATAAATTAAGGCAACCTTGAAGAAGAACAAATCTTATATAAAGACTTAATCTAAAGGTACAATAATTAAGTATTAATGCAACTTTTGATGAAAACAACAATATAGAATTAAAAGTACAGAAACCAAGCCACGCATATATGGTCACCTGATTTATAATAAGTGTGTTGCAAAGTAGTAGGGAGAAATATATATATTCTTTAAATAGTTCAAGAGGAATTGAATATTCATAGGTTGACTCTTGCCTTGCTTCACATGAAACAAACAAAAAACCTTCCAAAAATAATAGTTGACATAAAATATTAAAGATTCTATATAATAATTCATACCTGTATGACCACTAGTTGGTAAAGATCTTGCAAACAGAATGCAGTGGTGTCTGCACTAAAGTGAAGAATATCTTTTTAACAGACTACAAAAGCACAAACCGCAGAACATAATATTAGCAAAACATAATTATTTTGAAATGAAGAGTTCTACATAGCAAAGGACACCATTAAGAGATTTTAAAAGTTCTCTGTGTAAGTGAAGGTGTTAAAGTAATTATAATCAGCAAAATACATATATCTGGAGTTTGTAACTAATTCTCATTCATTGTTAGAAAAAAACAAAATAAAAACAGATCATTCTGTTAGAAGGCAAAACTTGAGCAATCACTTTACAAAAGAAGATACCCAACCGCTTGCAGAACTTAATACTTAGGCATTTGGCAAATTCAAATCCATCCCATCTACACCTCCCAGGCTCTGCTGTGCCCTGCCCCTTGGGGTGTCCTATGTCCCCGGGATTCCATGTCTCCCTGTGGCTTAGCTGAAGCAGTGCTGGGTCTCCTGGGGAAATGGTGCCTTGTCTATCCAGAGCTGTCAAATCCTGTGCCTGGCTGGAAGTGAGGTATAACCTCCAAGAAAATCAGTGCCTTGGATGAGCAGATGCACATCCAATGGTTAAGCCTACACATGTCAAGGAAACAGCATAGGCTGAACTGAGATCCCCACCATACAGGAAGAACAATTGTAGTACCTGTCCTCTACAGGATTAACCTCCAGGAATCTGAGCACTCCTCCCCTGGGTTGTGCAGTCATGGCTATATTTCTGTCTGCCTTCCAAGAGGGCACATATGACAGCAGCATCCTGCCTTTCCAGAATGTACCTCACTTGACAGAGTCTGGGGCAGTGCTGTGACCTACCATCCCATGGTTCAGGGTCACCACCACACAACACCACATCCCCTGGCATCCCAATTTCCAATGTGCCATATTGGTTCTGGCTCATGAATTGCAGGTCTACTCTGCTCCTAGGCCCCAAACTCCAAAGCACCTGTTCTTCCCCAGAGACAGGCCAGTGCTTTGTCCTGCTCCCCAGAATCACAGCTGCAGCACACACCTGGCCAGAGCTGCTGTCACAGAGTCACAGACCCTGGCTTTCTGGAAATTCTGTCTCCAAATTAGCCTCAAAAAGTGAACCTGCTCTCCAAGACCTAGGGTTCATGAGACCTTGGTTCTGCAGCTTCTCTGAGCTCTTTCACTGGAACCCACTATTTTTGAAGCTTCCTGTGGTACACGTGGAAAAACACCAAGAGAGATCCCAAGATAAGACTCCTCAATGTGTGGAAAATAATACAAAGATGGATGCAAAAGCCTTTGCCACTCAAGTCCCTCTCAGAATCACTGAGTCTTAGATACTGAAGCTAGGTCTTATGAACTCACCCAGTTATGAAGAAAAAAAAAGAGTCAATATAGCCCATTGGACTTTGGGGGCATTGTTTGTTGTTGTTGTTGTTGTTGTTGTTGTTGTTGTTGTTATTTTTGGTACCGGGGATCGAACTGGGGACCTTACACTTGCAAGGCAGGGGGTGGAACCACTGGACTAAATCCCCAGCCCTGGGATATTGTTAAATAAGTGCATATTCACCTATGTGAGTTCCAGAAGAGGAAGAGACCAAGATAAGGACACCAAGCTTATTTAATAAAACGGTTTGCTGAAAACTTCCCATCTTGGAAGAAATCTAGGGGTCCATATCCGTGAAATGATAGTCCAAAAAGATGTTTCACATTCACAAAGGTATTTGAAGCAGATCCAACCCAAGGAGGTCCTCTCCAAGACACAATATAAATCAATTGTCAGCAAAGACAGAGAGAGAACGTTGAAGTCAGCAATAGAAAAGTGTGAAGACACTTATAAGGGGGTACTCATTAGACTATAATTAGATAAGAAAAATTCTTCCAGGCCAGGAAACAATGAGATGATATTGAAAGTGCTGAAGGAAAAAAATCTACCAGCTAAGAATACTTATTTATAGCAAAGTTGTCCTTCAGAAATGAAGAAGAAATAATGCCTTTCTCAGGAAAACAGAAGTTGAAGGAATTAATCACCACTAGATCTACCGTACAAGAAATGTAAGGTAATTCTTCAAGTGGAAATGAAAGGATACTAATTACTGACATGGAACTATATGCAAGCATAAAATTCACCAGTAAAGCTAAATATATGATAAAATCAAGTATATCCCAATATTGTTATGGTGCTATGTAAACTATATATGATATTTCAGAATAAAACAGTAAAAAGTAATGATAACTACAATAAGCTGTGGAGAAATCCATAATATAAAAAGATGTGAATTGTGACTTCAAAATTGTAGGAAGGAGGAAAAAAATCTATGGAGTTTTTGTACATGACTGAAGTTAATATCTGTGTAAAATAGTCTATTATAACTATATTTTATGTTTATCTTGTGGTAACTGCAAATCAAAGATGCATAGCATATACACAAACAACAGAGAGAAAGAAAAAATAACTTAGCAACAGAGCAAATTATAAAATCACAAACAAAATTTCAAAAGGAAGAAAAAAGGAATACAAGATCTACAAAAACATTGCAGTAATAAGTCCTTATCTATAAATAACTATTTTGAATATAAATGGATTAAATTCTCTAATCAAAAGGCATAGATCTTGTATTAAAAAACAAGATCTGACTACAAGAGACCCACTTTAGCTTTAAGGACATACGTAAATTGAGAGTTAAGGGATGAAAGTAGATTTTCCCATTTAACCTTTTCTAGTGCACATAGAACCTTTTCCAGGACAGACCATATAGGAGGCTACAAAACAATCTTAAGAAATTTAAGAAGATTTAAATCATATCAAGTATATTTTCAACCATAATGTTATGAAACTACAAATCAATAACAGTAGGAATTTTGGAAAATTTATTAAGTATGTGGAAATTAACATATTCCTGAACAACCAATTGGTCATATTAGAAGCCAAGAGGAAAATTGCAAAAATATCCAAATATAAACAACAATATCAACACAACACATCAAAACATGCAAGTACAGAAAACAAGGACACAAAGGGGAAGATTTAAAAAAAAAAAAACCTATATTACCAAAAAAGAAAAGATTTCAAATAAATTTTCTAACAGCCTCAAAGAGCTAGTAAAAGAAGATCAAAGTAATCCCAAAGTTAATAGAAGAAAGGACAAAGTAAAGATCAGAACATAAGTAAACACTTAAAGTAGGAAAAAAAATTGAAGAAAATGATAAGGCTATGTGTTCCTTTTTTGAAAAAATAATCAATAAACTTACTTAGAGTTTACAAAAAAAAAAAAGACTCAAATGTATAAAATCAGAAATAAGCTTTCCCAAGAGCAATGGTGTGCACTAGTCATCCCAATATGTTAGGTGACAGATGCCGGAAGATCCTGAGTTCCAGCTCAGCCTGCACTGAGCTAAATCCCTGGCCCCTAAGAAACTGAATATTTGAAACGTGTGTTACAAAGTAGAGATGCTCACACTTGCCACTTCTAGTCAACACAGAGCTGAAAGTTGTATCAAGAACACTTAGAGAAAAAGAAAAAGAAAAGGTACCACATTGAAAAAGAAAAAAGAATGTCTATTAGTAGAAGACATGATCCAATATGTAGAAAAACCACAGAGCACACAAGTACACACACACACACACAACAACAACAACAACAACAACAACAACTACCAGATCCAATGAACAAAATCTGTAAAGTTACAGGATAAAGAATTAACAGATGAAAACCTATGGTATTTCTATATAGTAATAATAACTTACCTGAAAAATAAAGAAAATTTTCCTATTTACAAAAGGATAAAAACATACCTAGTAAACATTTAACCAAGGAGATGAAGGACATGTCCATGAAAACCATAAAACATTCATAAAATAATTGAAGAGAACATAAGTAAATGGAAAAATAATCCATTCTTATGGATCAGAAGGATGTACAATTGGAATCTCTATCAGAATCTCAATGATATTCTTCATAGAAATAGAAAACAATAATCATGTAGAACCACTATAGATCCCAAATGGCCAAAATAATTCTGAAAATAACTGGAGGCATCACACCTCTTGATTTGAAAATATATTGCAAATCTATAGTGATCTGACAGTATGGCACTGATATAAAAATAGACACATAGATGAATGGAACAGAATAGAAAGGGCATAAATAAGTTTGAGCACATATAGTAAATTTTCATTAGGAGCACCCAAAAGATAACATGTCATTCAGCTTTCCATAACTTGGACAAAATACCTGAGCAAATCACCATAAACCAAGTAAGTCTTTATTCTAGTTTATGGATTCCAAGTTTCTTTTTTTATCTATGATTTCTTGTTCCTATTGCTTTGTGTTGCTGTGTAATAAATATGGCAGAACCACATGACAAAGGAGATCTATTGACCTCACGACACCTGGGAAACAAGAGCAGATAGGAAAGGGCCAGGGTCCAAACATCTCCTTCAGTGGCACACCCCCCCAAAGATCTAACTCCCATTAACTAGGTCGCACCTCTTAAAGGGTCCATCATGACCCAGGATAAACTGAAGACCAAAGCTGTAATTTGTGGGCCTGTGGGATACATCCAGATCAAACCTAGAGCAGAAACAATGGAAATAATAATTTTTTAAATCAAAAGTACTGGAAAAATTGGAATTACAAATACAAAAGGATAAAATTTGGGCTCTAATTTTATATTAGACACACACACACACACACACACATACACACAACTCAAAATTAACAAAAAATCTAAATGTAAGACTTAAAACTATAAAAACCCTCAAAGAAAAAACATAGACAAAAACCTTCTTGACATTGGCCTTCACAATAATTTGCTGGAATCATACCAAAAGCTCAGACTACAAAAGGCAAACATAAATTAATTAAACTACAGGAAATTTTAAAACTTTTGAATAGCAAAGGATACAAACCAACAAAAATGAAAAGGCGAGTAGAGATTTGGAAAAATATTATCAGGCTGTGTATTAGATAAGTAGTTAATATCCAAGATTTATAAAATCTCATACAACTCAATAGCAGGAAAATATAAAACTCAATTAAAAATGAGCAGAAGACATCAGCAGACATTTTTTTCTAAAGATGACTGAGAAAAATGACCAATAGGTACATGAAAAGGTGCACGGCATCCCTAATAATCAGGGAAATACAAATGAAAACAACTATGATAT
Organism: Heterocephalus glaber; assembly: GCF_053883595.1. Taxonomy (NCBI): domain Eukaryota; kingdom Metazoa; phylum Chordata; class Mammalia; order Rodentia; family Bathyergidae; genus Heterocephalus; species Heterocephalus glaber. The sequence continues at coordinate 1,352,172 of NW_028258365.1, read as the reverse complement.
ATCACCTCCCACATGTTAGGGTACCTATTATCAAAAATACAAGAGATAGTAAGTGTTAGCAAGGATGTAAAGTGAAAAGAACCCTCATACATTGTTACTTGGAAGATAGGCTGATACAGCCCTTGTGTAAGCAATACGGAAATTCTAAAGAAATAAAAGAGTACTAATATATGACTCATTTATCCCTCTTCTGTTTATATAGCCAAAGGAAATTAAACTCCTTTTGAAAACATTTACACTCCCATGCTTCTTGAAGCATTGATCATGTTAACCAAGCTATGGAAACAGCCTCAGTCTTTATTGGCTGATAGATAGATACATATTCAGCTTTTCCACAGGAAGAAATTCTGCCATTTGCCATAACATACGTAGACCCAGAAGACACTGAATTAAGTGACATAAGCCAGACAAAGAAGAAATATACTATTTCACATTATCTATTACACAGTTTGGTCCTCATTTACATTTTCAGTTTCTCACACCAGTGAAACTATTCAGTATTTACACATGTGTGTCCTATTTATTTCACTTAAGAGTATGGCCTCCATGTACATCCATTTAGCTATAAGTGTCTCTAGTTTATCGTTCTTCAGAGCTGAGTAATACTCCATTTTATAAAAAAAAATCTTCTTTATCCAGTGACCAGTTGATGGGCACTTGGGCTGTTTCCAAGCTTTAGCTATTACAAACTGTGCCACTATAAACATGGGTGCACATATATCGCTGTGGTATGATTCTTTTAATTCTTTTGGGAAGATACCCAGCAGGGGGTAGCTGGGTCAAATGGGGCCTCTAGCCCTACTTCTTTGAGTTATTGCCACACTGATTTCCACAGAGGCTGCACCAGTCTGGACTCCCACCAGCAATGGAGAAGGGTTCCTTTCTCCCCACAACCTCACCAGCATTTGTTAAAGGTCCACAGGGGAAGGGGAAAGGGAAGTGGGTGGGTAGGGGACAAGAAAGAAGGGAAAGGAAAAAATATGAGAAAAGGAAAAAATGGAAACAGTCTTTGTAAATAAGGAGGGGTGGAGGGGTTGAAGGAAGGGCAGGGGAACGGGGAAAAAATAAGCACCAAGATACATCATGTACAGGTACAAATTTCCAATGATGAATGACATCATACTGTATACATAAAATGTACCAATAAATTTAATGAATAAAAAGAAGAAACATATTACATAATCTTACTATGAGTAAAATCTTAATTTTTAATTTCATGAAAAATTAAACTTTCATAACAAAATAATAGGAAAATAACAATAGTTAATACTCTGTGTATCATTATTTTCAAAATAGTTACTCAGAGACAAACAGGATTTTCTCTTACAAAGAAGAATCGAACAGATAATACCACAAAACTATTGACAAATTTTGATATATATTCTGTACAATCATGAAGAAGAATAAACTTATATATAGAAATTTCAAATTTTTTTCTTTTGCACAAGCCAAACATAAATACATAACATGATTCAACTTGTATAACTGAAATTAGAGGGAAAAATAAATTATGATTCCAAAAGTTAAAATAAAGGCTACTTTGAGAAGCAGAATCAAATGGTGGCTAAAAGAGGACAAAAGGTAGACTTCGAATATGGTGGTGATGTTCTGTTTCTTGACTTGTATAGTAATAACATGAATGTATCCATAAGGGGCAGATTCATTAAATTTCATCCTTATGATTTATGCAATTTTCTCAAGTATGTTATATTAAAAGGAAAGAACAAAATAGAATCACTGTATGGCCTCAAGCTGGTTCTGAAAATTATATGCATAAACTACAACCTTGGATGAAGATTCATATTTCCACTGCCCCATCATACAGAGTCTGGAGCAGAGGTATGATCCTCCCTAAACACATGGTGTGTGGTTTCTGATCAGAGATCTTCCAAGGCTGACCCCTCATTGGAACAAGGATGAAGGAGCGATAACATAGCGAAAAGGTGGCAGCCATTCTCTTGGGGCAGTATGAAACTTCCTGCTTTTAAAAAGCATGAAGGTACATACAGGTTTAATGTACACTGGTGCCCCAAAATGGGGTGGGGGTGGAGACAGCAAGAACTTTTAAATAGGCTATAAGGAAAAGGGTTATCTCAAATTTGACCAAATAATAAACTCTGCAAGCATTATAATTCTAAAATTTGTAAAACTTTAAAAACTAACCATGAAAGATATGGAGGAACTCTAGTCAATGAAAATTCTTTACTTGTAACATATAATACCATTCCGATGGGTGATATTGACAAATGCGGGAGTCTGTGCATGTATGGAACCCAAAACTTTTCTAAATACTAAAGTCTATTGAAAAGAAAAAATGCATGTAAAACTGTAGCACTCTCTCAAGTGTTCTTCTATGAAAGTAGAAAGTTCGAACTGCTGAATTGCCGCCCCCCCCCCCCGCGCGCACACACACACACACACACACACACACACACACACACGACCCGGATCTGGATATAGCAATTGTATTTCCGGATATAATGACACTTCTTTAAAGAAGATTTCGACTAATTGAGATTAACTTCATAGATCATAAACTCTAGAAAACCAACACTGATGGGAATCCATTTGGATTGAAATCAATAAAACTTTCACTATCTACTTTTCCTTTAAATAGTATTAAAATCACTGCTTTGGTCTTTGGCAACATCAAATGATATGTTTGGGCTTACAAGCTGAAAGTAGCTTACTGTATTTTTAAAGCTAGAGAGGCCACTAACAATTGTGTATCTGTGTCGTGATATTCTTCAGGTGCTCTAAAAGTGTGAATAACAAACTTGGTTTTAAACTAATGTAACTCCTGACACTTTAAAAGAACTATGGTACACTCATCCCACCATAGCCAAGGCTATAGCTGCTGAAGAAACCCCAAATCCACCTGGATGTAGAAGACAGAGGCTAAGTGGAGACTGAGCAGAGCTGGATTTAATGGAAACTTAAATTCCTCCTAAGTATGTAAGTCATAGGACAAGATAATATACATTGATATTTGAAAATTGTTTTAAATTTAAATTTCAATTTCACATTTTGAAATCTTACCACTATAATTTACAAGAGGATTTAGTCTTTAAGTCTTAAAACCCTGAGAACTTAATGATTTTACATTGTCATTTACTCTTACCACAGGACCTTTGATACACACCTTTGGACAATATAGCTGAATTTAATTGCTATGAGGAACAAAACTGACAGCAAAATAAGACTTGGAATTATTTGTGTTCTGCTATAACTCATTGAAAGCCCCTGGTAGCCATACAGTGGTTTTAGTGGTAACCACAAAGATCTCTGGTTGTTCTTAGGGCAGCAGCATCAGGAAAGTGAAATTAACAGCATTAGTAGACTGCTGATTTCCTTTTACACACTGACCAAGGGTTTATTAGTTAAAGTGAATGCTGAAAGGACTGGGATGTCTCTATTCTGTGGATCTAGAAGAATCCTCATTAGAAACCCATTGTTGGTTTATCTCCACACCCTCATCTGAGGAGAATGATAAATTTGAGTAATAAGTTTTGGAAAGAAGCAGCATATGTGACTCTTGCTTTTCACCTGTATTATGGAATTTTTCATGTGTAGAAAATATGGTCTTTTCTGCTTCCACTCATGACAAAGAGACACTGACCAAGGCTCTGGCCATGTTGGGAGACCTGAAGATTTCCAGGGCCTGAGTGGTGAGCTTGTCTAAACCTGAGCCTAGCTTTATTGGGTTATTATCACCACATTATTATTATCACCACATTAATAAGTCACATCCTCTGCCTTTAACTACATAATATTGTTGAGATTGATTTCTGCTTTAAGCTCAGCAAAAGAAAAATGAGAATAATTCTGTTTTTAATGCTTGTAGCTGAGGTGAAACTACACAAACTGTAAATTAATAACTTTTCTTCCATGTATCATAGAGCTGAATTTCCATTCATACCAATAACATCCACTAAGAACAAAGGCATTAATCAACTAGAGCAAAGACAAGTAGTATGGTTTGGATCTGAGATGTGTCCCAAAGGCCATTTGCTAAAGGCTTTTTGGGGGGGGGGTATTGGGGATCGAACTCGGGTCCTTGCGATTGAGAGGCAAGCAGCAGAACCACTGAACTAAATCCTTGGCCCTGGGCTTTGTACCCAAACTGTGACACTTTGGGAAGTGGTGGAATCCTTAGGAAGCCTGGCCTGTGGAAGGCAGTGAGGCACTGGGACGTGTCCTTCAAGAGTACATTGAGACCTCACTCTCTTTCTCCTTCCTGGCCACCATGAAATCACCTCTTTGCTCCACCATATGCTCTCCACCTTGATGTTCTGCCCCACCACAGTCTCAAAGAGTTGAGGCCAAGTCACCATGGCCTGAAGCCTCTGAAACTATGAGCAAAATAAATCTTTTTTCTTTTAAAATTGTTTATCTCATGTATTTTGTCACAGTGCAGAAAGCTGACTAAAACCACCACTTTAAAAACAACTAAAACCACCACTTTAAAGCATGGGTAGGAACTCAGTTGCTGGGGAAAGAAGATATAAGAAAAGAAGAGTCATCTGTAGCTTTGAGGGAGAGTTAGGGATATAACCATGCCCGTCACTGCAGTTGGCAGAGGAGCAGGAGCACTCCCAGGACCCAGGTCCCACAGCCTGCCTAAAACTAAAGCACTTTAAGATATCAACACAAAACAAACACTGTTTTCTGGACCCCACCACCAAATCATGGCTCCCTCCACCAGCCAACAGGGAAAACAGAAGTAGAATTTGTCTACAAGAGCTGCAAGAGAGATATTCTTTCTGGAGTACCCTAAAAGGTAAGATCCAAGGTAAGTTATTCCATTCCTACTTCTGTAATAAGATGCTTTAGACAGATTAATTTATAATTAATTGTCACAGTTCTGGAGGCTGGGAAGTCTCTGATGAAGGTGTGAGTAAATACAATGTCAGGAAAATACTTATTTCTCATAAATGGCCATATCCTCATATAGAAAAAGGGGCAGAAAGGCTTTCAGACCCTTTTACTTGTTCAATAATCATCTCCCAAAAACTACACCTCTTAATACTATGACAGTGGTGATTAAATTTCAACATACGAGTTCTAGGAGAGGAAGAACATTAGGATCATAACTGCCAGGTTGAAGCAAACATTGAGAGCATAATCTCTGGCAAGACAGTTCTTTCTTTACATAAGAAGTCACTAGAGAAATTTGAGTCCTGTGGGTCACAGAGGGTGACAGGGGTAACAGCAAACCTCAAATCCAGCCTAACTCTAGACTAGATTAACACAACCCATGCAAAAAGCCTAGAAGAAAAAAAAAGGCATATTAATCTCCAAGTATAAGAAATAATAACTTTAGTATCTGATGTCCTAAAAAATGCCCAGCTTTTAATAAATAATTACACGACATACAATAAGACAAGACTAAATATTTCCACAAGAAAAAACAATCAGAACAAAATTCATATGAAAATGATATAGGAATGCTCAGGAAATTTAAATTATGCTTTATATGTCAAGGTTTCTAATGTGTAATATCAGAGGGGAACCCAAAAAGAGTGTTTGAAATTATGTGACAAACTGAAATGGGAATACTAGATGTTACAAAACATGATCAAATATACGAAGAATGTCTTCTCAGTAGCCTCAATACTTCCAAAGAGAGAATCATTGAACTTGAAGTTAGATAAATAGAAATTACCCAGTCAAAAGGAAGAAAAGAAACAAACCCAAAGTGGACCATCCAAGAAGATCAAGTCAATATGTAACTAATAGAAAAGGGTTAGTACATAAGTAATAGAAACCCTTATGAGAGAATGGAAAGATAATAGAACGGAAGAAATACTTGAGGAAATACTGACCAAGACTTGGTCAAAATTAATTACAAACACAGAACGATACATCAAAAAAACTCACAGAATACAGGGAACTAAAAAACTAAGTACATCACATTCAAATTTCTATAAATCAATGACCAAACTAAACTAATGTAAGACAAAAATCATATTATATACAAAAGAACCATGCACTATTTATACTGTACTTTCTTAAACTTTATATCAGAGACTTAAGACTCTTCTTGTTTTCTAAAGCAAGCAGTTAATATATGATTGCTGTCTAAGCAGTGCATTGTATCCTACACATTTAACACACTGAATTTTCATGTTCTGTCTATTTAAATTAATGTCTGTCACTTTGACTACCTATGTGACAAAATGTGGGACATAATCACATGGAAAGGAACAAAAATAAATAGTATTTAGAGTAAATACACGCATTGCCTATAATTAGCACTAACGTGCAAAAGACCTGTACATAAGCATTTTAACCTAGTTGCTAAGTTAGTCACTAAGGAAGTAATTTTGATGCTATGCTTAACTATAATTGAATAAATAACCAATTATTTTGTAGATGTTCATGTCCACTCTCTCCTTGTATGAAAAATAAGTTACAGATAGGGAAATAGGAAGACCAGAACATATATTATTGAACTAGAATGGAGTCAGAGATATTAATATGTACTGATGTTTACTTGTGAGTTTATTATATACACATATAAACACAGTTACAGAAATATTAATTTATATATATTCATGGGATAGCATGTATACATAAATTCTGAGCTGTCTACACTAAGAATACTAGGAAGCAGTGACACATCAGTAGAAATGCCCATATGTAACAATTATACACTGATTTGCAAATTTCATTTTCCAACAAAAAGAACCAATGGTCCTTGCATAAATTGCTTATTCCAGGGTGGAAGAAAGGAAAATACAAGATAATCTTGGAACATCTTGAGGTCACAAAAAGTAAAGATACTCAAATCAAACCAAGCAAAATTTTAAAAGTTAAAAAAAAAAAAAAACCCGAGAAGAACACAAAAGTACAGCATGCTGTCAAAAGAAAACAAGTGCTAACCTCCAAAAGCCCCTATGGCCAAAGCCAGAACACTAGTAGTGATAAAATAAGTAACAATAGTGTTGTATCATGCAACAAAGAATAAAATACGCTCCCATGATATAAATAAATGACTGAATAAATAAATATATAAACAAGAGAGGCAGATGGGGCAACTTTAAATTTTTTCCAGTTAAAGACCGAAGAAGGAAAGCGTTTGTTACTTCATCTTTGGAGTATTAGAGGAAGAACTGCAGTGTAAAGGGTTTGGATAAACAATAGACCTAGTATATGAACTTTCAAGGAGAATGAGAATACATGCACAGCCTTGAATACCCCCGTAGTTATTACTTACGCCAATGGTTTTGACATGTATCAACACATTATCTGACACTTTTCTCTCTAAGAGCTAGAGTTTAATTTTTACTGAGTACAAGTTGAACCTAAAGATTCGCTTTAACAGGACCGGGGATTTAGCTCAGTGGTTCCGCCACCAGCCTCGCAAGAGCATGGTACTGAGTTTGATCTCCGGGAGCAAAAAAAAAAAAAAAAAAAAAATTCACTTTAACAGTGTACGAAACAAGAAAAAAAAAACAGTAACTTTACAGTACAGGAACTTGGCAGGTATAACCTTATCTGAGTAAGGAGGGTTAAAATCACTAGTGGCAAAATTGATGCGGAGTACCTGCTGCTATAATGCAATGCAATGAACACTTTGCCTCAAAGCCCAAAACTTTAGTCTAAGAATGGAAAAAAATAACAAAAAGCAGACTCAGATTCAGGAATATCCACAAAATACCTAAACATTACTTTTCAAATTACCAGTCATAACTATCAAAAAAATAGTGAGAAACTGTCATGGTTTATAAGAAACCAAGGAGACTAAGTGATAACAAAGTGATATATGGATCCTATATTGGAGTTGGAGCAGAAAAAGAACATTAGCAATAAAACAGAAAAAAATTTAAATCGAATTAGTAGCCTAGTTAATGTCACTCTACAAATGGTTAAAGAAGTTTCTAGCACTAGAGGAAGCATGACATATGTTGTACAGGAAGTCTTTACTATTTAGATTTTTAAAATTTTGTTCTCTGTCTCTTTTTCTCTCTTTTGTATTTATAATTATTCTGTAAGTCAAAAATTACCTTAGAATTTTTTAAAATAAGGTGCTTATATTTCATCTCTGTCTACCAACTAATTTGTCCAGACATTCAAGAGAAAAGGGAGATATTAAAAACTCCCTCAAATGTCTTTAAGAAATAACTGTGGTGGGATTTATTACTTAAAACTATGTAACTATCTATCTATAACAATTGATAATTAGAGTAAGTGTATTTTCTGAGGGAACCATTGTCACTAATTTTTTAAGATAAAATTTAAAAATTTTAGGTTGTTGACATAGACACTGCAATAAACACCTAACCTTATAGAGGCTTGGATTGAGTAGGGCTTTGAGATTTCAAGTGCAACCAGATGATGTAGCCCATATTCTTTAAAACTTTCTTTAAATTTTTAATAGTTGAGTTTTAGTAGTTTGAATACGTTTCTCTGATAAATGTCATCTTTATTCTTTTTTTTTTTAAGAATAGGAAAAATTTAGTGGGAGAAAGAAAGCTTCTGCCTAAGAGAGACAGAAAGGGGACAGGAAAGTGGGTTGCCCCTGTCATCTTTATTCTTAACAAGATCCCCCACCCACACACCCTGTGCTGGGAATTGAACCCAGGGCCCTGGGAATGCTGAGCAAGCACAGGAGCTACAGCCTAGCTGTTACCTTTATTCTTGATAATATAGTAAATTACAATTATAAATAACATATTGTTTTCACAACAAATGACTTATTTAAATAATTTGAACAAATTACAATCTAGAAGATTGTATATGAGATTTTGACTTGAATTGCTTCTTTTGTGACAGCCAATTTTTTTTAAATTTACGAGTTCAGGAAATAGCTGAAGCAAGAGATCAGAAATAAGTACTTTAGAGAAAACTAATAGGTTACATATTATTTCAAAATACTTTTTATTTTAGTATGGCTTATAACAAGAATTAATATTTTGGGTAACTTCCTAAAAATATTAGCTTTTAGAATATTCTTGTGAGGAAGAGAAGTGCATGTATATAAAATGATTTTGCCTTGTAACTGAGGACTGAAACTGGAAATTAATTTTTAACTTTGCATATTTAAAATACACAAATCAACACATATTTGTTTTTTCTGTTTTAACCTGCTTTCTCACTTTTACATGTTTTCTAGCATTAAATTTCTATGCATTTAAAATTAAGTATTCAATATTTATAACTGAGAGGATTTTTAAAACATCACTGTATACGTTAATTCAAATTTCACAGATGTTCCATATATAACAGTTTAAAATCTTTATCTTGAAACAAATACTGAAGCGTTCTGAACAAGGAGAGAAAAAGCACTTAGACAAATGTAAGCAAGGAAACACATTATGTGACTCTTCATACCCTGGAACCAGAAACCAAGATGACTATAAAAAAAAAAACCTTTAAAAATATATTAAGATGCATGATGTACTTTCAAGAAAAGAAAAGAAGAAAAAAAAAAGCCTGCCTGGAATGTACAATTAATTTTGCTCACAGATGCTGCACTGGAACAACATCTGAAGGTAATGCAGTAACTCAACAAGCCTAAAAGTCACCTGAGGTTGCACTGTGGTGATTTCCACTTCCATTAAATCCAAGGGCAAAGATGTGAGCAAACAGAGACTGCTTATTTACATAATATTATTTTGATTCCTTAGAAATTTCAATACTAACTTTAATGTAAATTTTAGTACATAAAAGACATTCAATGACTTCCTTTAATTTGTTTTTATTTGTTATGTATAACAATATAAAATTTACACATATTAATGAATGCTATTTGAAGTTTTGATTTGTGTTACATTGTATAATGTTTTAGTCAGGTTAAACATATCTATTTCCTAAGGCACTATCATTTCTTTCTATATGATGAAAATATTCAAAATGAACTTTTCTACATTTTTTGAAGTATACAGAACATTGCTATTACTAGTGTTACTCTACTGCACAATAGCAACCAAACTTCTAATTTTTCAGTGGCTAAACTGAACACCCATTGACCAACCTTCCTCCAACCCTCCCTAACACAAGCCCAGCTTCTGATAACTACCATGCTACTCTCGACTTCCGTGGGATCAACATTTCTGATTACACAAATGAGTGATATCATGTGATACTTGCCTTTCTGTACCTGACGTCCTTCACATCACATAATGATCCATGTTGTGGCAAATTATAAAATTTCATTAATTTTTATGACAGAATAGTTCTCTATTGTGTATATGCATCACATTTTCTTCATTCACCAATTGATGGACACTTAAGTTGCTTGTTTCTTTTTAAATATAAATAGTGGTGCAATAAACATAAAAGCACAAATATCCCTTCAATGTATTAATTTCATCTTCTCTGGATGTATATACAGTAAAGAGATCACTTGATCATACAGTAGTTTTTATTTTTAAATTTTTAAGGCGCCTTCATACTGTCCTTATAAAAATTGTACTAATTTATAATCCCACCAAAAAGATGCAAATGTTCACTTTCTCCACATCCTCCTTAGCATTTGCCATCTTTTATATATTTAGTAATAAAATAGCTTTTCTTACTGGGATGTGGTGCTATGTCACTGAGGTTTGGATTTACATTTTTCTGAATATTAGTGATATTGATCTTTCTTAGTTACATATTAGACACTTCTATGTCTTCTTTTGAGAAATGTCTACTTAGGTCTATTTCTTTTCTTATTTTGCAGTTGAGTTCTTTACATATTACAGACACTAACCCCATATCAGTTCGAAAATATTTTCTCCTATTCTGTAAATTGCCTCTGGTATGTGGATATTTTGGATTTTTTGCTTTTCAAAAACTTTTGAGCTTGGTTTAGTCCCATTTGTGTATTTTTGCTTTAATTTCCTATAATTCAGTGACTTCTTATTGAGCTAAATTAATCTTTTATTAGCAAAATCGTGCTACTACTATCATGGAATAAAAAATATTCTGTAGCAGGATAGCATTTGACAGTATTAGAAAAAGAAGGCAAGAAGTAAATTACACTTTTATCCACTAAGAATTAAATATTGTACTATAACTATCTGTGAAGTTATTTCCAACATAGGGGGGTTTATAGTATATCTTTCTTAGTTTTATTTTGTGTTCTAAGTCTTGGAAATTGCTCATCTGTGGAAAAATATTTAGTGATCATCACACCTGAAATGGAAATGGTCTCTTTTAGCTCTTTTTAGCCCTTTCTGTTGGATTCCAAATATAATTTAAAAATAAGCACAATAGAGAATTGAACTCCAGAGGTAAGTGTAGCATAAAAGAGAGATAGGTTGATTTTCCTATTATTTTACTTTATTCCTATGTCAAAAATGATACTGTCTCTTTTGTTTAACTTCCTCCATTTTTAAATGGAGTCAATACTACCTACCTAAAACACACAGAAAGCAGTGATTTATTTGAGAGTATAAAATTGTTTTTCTATTCTTTTAGTTTCCTTTCAAAAATCAAATATATTCTCTTAAACTATCTCTACAGAATAACTGAAAATGCCCTTAAGATTCTGCTATCATACATGAATAGACTCTTCTCAAGGAAGAAATTCAAAGGGTCAATATGAAAAATATCTATTTTATTAGCCATCAAGGAAATGCAAGTCAAAAGCACAAGGAGACCCATCTCACGCCATTTAGAATGACTGCTTCCAAAAGGGCAAGGACATGGAAAGAAGGGAGCTTTCATACACTATTGGTGGGAATGTAAATTAGCACAGAAGTGGAGAGCAGCATTTAGGTTTTTCAAGAAATTAAAGAAAAATCAATCTCCTTTATGATCCAGCTATGCCACTTCTGGGTATATGGCCAAAGAAAACTATATCAGCATATCAAAGAAAGATCTGAATTTCAAAATTTGTTGCTGTACGATTCAGGATAGGAGACTGAATCAACCTAAATAACCATGAATGGATGGGTACAGAAATTGTGATATATATGCACAATGGAGTACTATTCAACAATAAAAAGTATGATATTCTATCATTTGCTGCTAATCACAGAACTGGAGGAATTTATGTTAATTGAAGAGCAGAAAGACAAACATCCCATTTTCTCTTTCATATGTGGATGTTTTAAAAAGTCAGTCACATGATAGTGATTACTAGATGTGGGACAAAGGGGTGGGAGATGGTGGAAGGTTGGATAATGAGTACCCAAACACAATTAGATAGAAATATTAACTGCCAGTGTTCTACAGAATAATGGGGCAACTATAGTTCATCATAACATTATATATTTTATGCATAAATACCAGAGTAGAGCTCAAAGTCTAAAAACACAAAGTAATAAGAAGATGGAAATACTAATTACCCAGATTTCATCAGTATATATTGTATTCTTGTATTGTAATATCACTCTGCATGCATAAATAAGTACAATTATTATGTGTTAATCAATTTTTTAAATGTTCAAGAACATGGAATATTAATTATCTCAATTTTATCATTACACATTGCTTATATGTATCAAATTGTCACTGTGCCCCATAAATTTGTACACTTAAAACACTAATTTAGAAAACAAAAAGATGGTTTATACTCAATGGATATGACCCACTGAATATAGAACTTTTATTAACTAGGAGTTATAGTTTGCTCTATGCTAGCATTCTTGTGTTTCCTCTAAACTGCTTTTTACACATAACATCCAAATAAAAAATCTTTGAAAAAACCACTATTCCTATGTGCTCTTTTGCAGATATACCATATTAATAACTAGGCCCATCAGGCAAATTGAGAGAATTAGCTCTGATAACTAAAAAAAACCATATCTTTTATTTGTCTGATTGAACAGGACAAGTGTCCTGGTTCCTTCTGTTATGTAGGAAGGACTGGTTGTAATTTTCACTTTCTGAAGCAGCAAACTACACAGAATGGAATTTATGGTCACATTTATGGTCACATGTATAAGACTGGCTTGGAGGAGAGGTTACATCCATCAGCTCAGCCCATGGTGTGTAGCATGTTATAACTTTCATGGGATGAAATATACATGTATATTTTTTAGATAACATATAATTACTATATGTGTACATATACATATATATATACCATATATACCATATATATATATATACACACACCATATATACAGTATCACACCCCAGATATTACAATGAGAAGCTAAAACTCATTACTACCACACAAATCAGAATGTACTTCATAAAAAGTATTTATTAGTGTATTTTGCAGGGAAGTAGAGAAGGAAACATTCCTATGAACGAGTGGAAACTTACAGATCACATTAGGATAAATACAGGTACACAAACTTGTCTGTGAATTGATTTGATTCAATTCAGCAGACACATTGGGTGTGTACCAGCACTGGGCACTGTGGTAGGGATTGGAGAGAAGAGGAAGCAAGAAGTCCCTGCCTTAAAGATCTTCACCATGTAGTGGATAAGACAGACAAGATAACTACAATTTCATAGGACACTGGGTCCTTCAAGTTACATAGGAAGGGCATTTGTTGGTACTGAATAGGAAGAGAGGATAAAGTAAAAGCCTGCTGGAGGATATTGAAACTGGATCTCAAAGGATATATAGGGATTACCTAGGAGAACAGACAAAATATTTTACCTGAAATCATCAGGCAAAACCTTGGGAGTGAAAAAGCTTCATGCTATCTGACAGTAGTTGTAAAAAGAAAAATTTCAAGAAGTTTAAAAAGCAAACAGGTTTGATAGATAAAATGGGATAAAAGTGATAGGACTTCTTTAGCAAGAAGAGTGTAGCAGTACAGCAATCGTGAGCTGTCTTTGAGAGTCCCAGTTTACCAGGTTCTTTAAAGTCTGTCCACACATAAGCTGTCTTGCACTCAGCTTGAAATTTCAAATAAAAAGTTGAACTCAAAAAAATAAAAATAACCTATTTATATTTATTTATTCATGAGAATTCTCAAAAGAACAGTGGAAAGAAGATGTACTTACACAGAGGTGTGTGTGTGTGTGTGTGTGTGTGTATGTTTGTGTGTATATACATCCCAAATAATATACCTACTTTTGCATTGAACTTATTAAGCCAAATCAGTTGTACAGGCATTCGGTCTAGAAATTAATTCCACTTGCTCTTCCACCTGGTAAGTTTCATTTCCCACTGTGATTCCTTGCAATTTATTTTTTTAACATTTTATTTGGTTGGACATCATTAACAAAGGAAATAGCATCTTTGAAGTTGTATGGCTCACAAGAGCATTTACACATTTCAGTGAGCAAACAAACAGCTCAATTCACATAATCAGCTCTTTTGTCACAGGGTCTAATAAAGTCAGAAACATTCTCTTTGAAAGTCTGAGAACATTTCACTGGTTAGACAATAAGCTGTATAGAAATAAGGAGAAATCAATACCAAACTTCTTTCTCTCCCCAAATACATACTTGAGATACAGAGAATCAACTAATATGAGCTGTTATATGAAAGTTATGTGACAGTGGCTTTGTTAAACTTTACCTTATCTAATTTTTAGAGCAATTTTGAAATGAGGCCTAAAAAATTAAACAGTCTATTTTCAATCACACAGAGAATATTCATCTAGGGGCTCTGGTTCCTTGTCTAGTAATCTTTGTATTGTGCTTCTCTATTGCTTCAGCGATTACAGACTACCATGGAAGATTAATAATGATTATATGGGGGCAGAGAAGCAGAGCTGGTCCCAGCACACAGAAGGAAGCTCCCCCGCCACCATTCCAAGCTCCTAGGGCAGAGAAGGTGAGCCACGCAGGTACCAGAAGCACCCCCCTCCTCGAAATGAGAACACATATAAACAAGCCTCAAAATCAGACTTCTGGATCACCTACAGCAACCCCAAAGGAAATGAGATGGAACAATCTGATACTCAACAACCTGGACGCTCTGAACTGGCAACAAAAGAGGATCTGGGAAAAATGAAATCATAAATAATTACTCAGATAACAGCAAAGATTTTGCTCATGGTGCAAGACATGATTAATAAATCTAGAGAGGACACAGATTTTAAAAAATAGAGGATCTGAGGAACATGATGGAATCCCAACATAGGAAACAAATGGAATCCATAAAACAAATGCAAACAGATTTCCAGGAGATTAAAAACTCTATCAAAATTCTGCACAGCAGAATGAACGAATATGAGGATAGAATTTCAGATATAGAAGAAAAGATTGCAATTAGTGACCAGGAAAAGAAAAATTGCTTTAAAATTGTAAAGGAACATGAGAAATCAATCCAGCATCTGCTAGATGATGCAAAGAAGAATAACATAAGGCTGATTGGAGTCAATGAAGAAACAGGACAGAGTGCAGATGACATAAAAAAACTCTTCACGGAAGTGATGACAGAAAACTTGCCAAGGAGGGGAAAAGTATTTGACATACAGATAAGTGAGGCATATAGGACTCCAGCTAGCCTTGATCAAAAAAAAAAAAAATCTACACATAGGCATATAGTAGTTAGGATTCCAGAAATCCAACAGAAGAATAAAATTCTACAAGCAGTGAGAGAAAAGAAACAAATAACATACAAAGGAAAGCCTATCAGAATCACAGCAGACTTCTCTATGCAAACCCTCAAGGCAAGAAGAGCTTGGAGTGATGTATTTCAACCCCTAAAGGAAAACAGCTTCCAATCCAGATTGATGTACTCTGCAAAACTGTCTTTCAAAATTGATGGGGAAATAAGATGCTTTCATGATAAAGAGCACCTCAGATACTTCATGAATACCAAACCGGCACTCCAAAAAATTTTAGACAATACCCTAGGAAAAGACAATGAGGATCACAACCCCAGGAAACCCAGCAGAATGAATCCATTGGGAGTGACAAATTAAACGCAAATGGGGAGAATCCAACAAAAAGAAAAAGTCATGACAAGGCTTTTAAAACTTTTGACTTCATGTCCATAATGAGTGTATAATTCAGTCTTATTATTGTACTGATTAGTATTTTTCTGATTCTAGAGTTGCACACCATTCCTTGTGCTATACTGGCTATTTATCATCTTACATCTGTCTACATTTTAATTGGGTTGTCTATTAATGAGCTCTAAGAATTCTTTATATATTCTGGTCATAGGTTATATGCATTGTAAATATGGTCTGTTTAAGGACTGCTTTTCATTTTAATGATGTCATTTAAAGTTCTAAATTTTGATGGAATCTCATCAAAATTTAAAATCTTTTTTTCTTTTATACATCATGTTTTTTCTATCCTAGGTAGTTCTTGCCTACCCCGAATTCATAAACATTTTCCCTTATAATTTCTTCTTAAAGTTTTATACTTTTAGGCTTTCTTATTTAGGTTCATAGATCCCTTCAAGTTATTTTCATGTATGAACTAAAGGGTTGAGGTTAATTTTTTATATATGGATACGAGTTGTTCTAATGCCATTTGCTGAAAACACTATCTCTTCCTCGGCTCTTGAATTGAGTTTATATTCTATAAAATGCTAATGTTAAATAATCTTTCAAAACTCAGTGGACCATATATGTATGGTTCTATTTCTAGATTCTGTGTTTTATTCCAATGATCTATATGTCTTTCCTTACACCAACACTGCCTTGATTA
This sequence comes from Heterocephalus glaber, assembly GCF_053883595.1. NCBI lineage: Eukaryota > Metazoa > Chordata > Mammalia > Rodentia > Bathyergidae > Heterocephalus > Heterocephalus glaber. The sequence continues at coordinate 1,335,663 of NW_028258365.1, read as the reverse complement.
CTGTAGCTTTAGAAGAAGTCTGAAAATTAGGTACTAAATGTCTTCCAACACTGTTTATTTTTAACTTTTCTAGATCCTTTGTACTCCTACAGAACTTTTAAATTTCAATATCCAATTCTTCATTTATAGCACGTATACACAGACCTGAATTTTTATGTATACCTTGTGTTTTCTAATCCTGCTAAATTCAAATACAAGTTCTAGGGGCTCCTAGAGATTTCTTAGTATTTTCTCTGTAGATGATCATTTCATCTACACATAAAGATTTTGCTTCTACCTTGCCAATCCTATCCTAATTGTGTCATTTTATTGCCAGACTATTTTGGTGGGGCCTAGGTTTCAAAGTTTAATGGATGGATAAAGAGTAAGCATATCTGCCCTTGTTCCCCACCTTAAGGAGAAAGCATTGTATCTTCTCCATTCATACAAGGCATTCTCGCTGGAAGTATGGAGTACATGTCTTTGATCTGTTGAGAAGGTTCTGTTCTACTTCTAGGCTCCTGATAGCTTTTACCATGAACAGCTGTAGAATTTAGTGCAATACTTTTTCTCGAACTAGTGACAGGATCATATGGCTTTTTCCTTTCCTCTGTTAAAACGATGACTTTTGGGGGTGGATCTTCCAATGCTGAACCAATACTGCCATCCCTATAACAAAACCACTTTCTACATCCTGCCAGATCTGACTTCTAATAGTTTATTTTGTTAAACAAATTTCTATCTATGTTCATACTTTTTCTTCTATTATCTTTATCCAGTTTTAGGATTAGCACAATGTTGAGTTCCTAAAATGAGGGGAGAAGTGTTCCTTCTTTTTTCTGCTTTAATTGTTTGATATAATTTATCAGTGAAAATGTTTATGAGTCTGCTGTTGTCATATAGGTAGGTTTTCAAGCTAGGAATATACTTTCTTTAATAGGTGCTATTCAAATTTTATATTTCCTCCAGAGTTAGTTTCATTAATTTGTCTTCCAAGTTACTTCTTAGAAGTTGTCAAATTTATTTCAAAAAAGATTTTTGCAATATGCTTTCTATATCCTTTTAAATTCTGTAAAATCTGTGGTAATGTCTCCTAGATCTTGATATTGTAATTTCAAAAATGTATAATTAATATTGTGAAACAGGAAGAAAAGCTCTAAAGGTACAGGGGAAGTGGGAGGGGTAGGGGAAAGGAAAAAAGGGAAAAGAAAAAATATGAGAAAAGGAAAAAAATGGAAACAAAGTCTTTGCAAATAGGGAAGGGTGGAGGGGGTGAAGGGAGGGCAGGGGAAGGGGAAAAAATAAGAACCAAGATACTCATGTAAAGGTACAAGATCCCAATGATGCATGTAACTGTATTTTATACCTAAAATGTACCAATAAACTTAATGGGCAAAAAAAAAAAATAATGATTATATGGGAAGACTGTAATTATAAGAAAATAAATAATATATATAATAATCCAAGTTTGCATGATACCTAGGAGACACTTGTATTCTTAAAAAATTGAATAGAAAATTGGAGTATCAGTTTACCGTAAACATAGAGTACTACTCGCCATAAAGAATGAGAAATTAGAGACATTTATAGATAAATGGATGGACATTGAGGCCATACTCATAAGTGAAATAAATAGGACACACGTGTAAATACCAAGTAGTTTTTCTGGTGTGAGAAACTGAAAGTGTAAATAAGGACTAAAAGGTATAATAGATAATGTGAAATAGGAAGAAAAGGGGCGAAGGGGAAGGGGAAGTGGGAGAGATAGGGGAAAGGAAAGAAGGGAATGGAATTAATATGAGAAAATGAAAAAATGGAAACAAATTCTTTGTAAATAGGGAGGGATGGAGGGGTTGAAGGGAGGTCAGGGGAAGGGGGAAAAATAAGAGCCAAGAGAGATTACATAAAGGTACTAATTTGCAATGATTAATGTCGTTATATTGTATACCTAAAATGTACCAATAAAATTAATTTTTAAAATAAATATGTTTTTGTAAACATTATATTCATTCCCTGATTGTGATTATTTAATCCTTAAAACAACTGTTTGGTCTAGACATTGTAATTCTACTGGTAAGAGTATAAAAATGTGCAGTTTGCCCTCAAGCCTGAATCCAAAGCTTGTTTGACTCCCAACTACTTTATGATTAACTCCTAAACCTCCTCACACATTGGAGGTCATAAAATTATGAGTAACCTTGGAAATGAGGTAGTCTCTCTCAGACAGTATATGTGAATAGCAAAATGAAAAGCTACACATTTTAAAAATTTAAATAATGTTCCATTAACCTTCCTTTCCTATGTGATGTGGAATTTATTACTATAAGCTATTTAAACCAGTAGGAACTAAGAACTGATACATTCTCTGGGACATTGTACAACTCAGGAAATAATCTGCCTTTAGGAATGAGTCATTACATTTTAGAGGCATATAAAAAAAACAAAAAGAATTATCTTTCATGAAATGAAAGATATGTCCTATAATAATTCCTTTGTCAAATGTCATCCACAGTAAGGTTCTTAGGTAAGATCTCATTTAAAAAAATAATATAAGAGCACACTAACCATTATTTCCTGTCAAGTTAGATTAATCTTGTGATGGTAAAACTGCTCACACTATTTATTTCAGGGACCCTAGAAACCCCCCTGCCAGGGACTAGGGATATCTTTAGTTATCTCTATATCCAATTACAGAGCTCATAGGGCTTCTCACCTTTTCTATTCTACCATGAGGCAGCAAATGCAAAGAGAATTTTTCTGGACTTAATGACCAGATTCTTGGGAATCATGGAAAAGCCACTTTGCAAATATTGCCAAGAGGATACATTTGTCAATTTTTATGAAGTGCTACTGTTGATCTAGAAACATAATTTGAAAGGGTGGCTCGCAAGTCTTAGAATATTTTACTTTTGTGTTCATATCTAGATTAAGAGAACAATAGTTTTCTGGGCCATTCTGAGGCTTGACTGTATAATTTACACAAATGGAAGTATCGTCAGGCAGCCTGGTAACCTACCAATGTCTACAGACACCATTGAAAGTGCAAGTGCATCCAAAAACTAGATTAGCAACGATAAAAAAGCACTGAGCCAGACTCCCAGCAATGCCTTTTTGGGGTCGTAAAGGCAGTGATAGTGACTGGATTTATTTTAGTACCAAATATCCCAAGGTAAGATAGGGCTCATGATTATATAACACAAGTAGCAGAACATTTGTCTTGATTTAATCTCAGCCAGTTTGGCCACCTACAACTGTCAGATGCTTTCTGATGAACGTCAGTCACCTCCAGTAGTCAGGGGTCCATGAAGAGACAGATCCTTTTCCGCAAGGGTTCCAGTAAAAGCAAGTCTCACACTGAATTCAGTCACTTATGTAAATATTTAGTAACAAGCATGAACCAAACACACAACCCTGTCTCTATACACGAGCAACTTCTTGGGTGCTTGATAATGGTTTAACAGTCTACCACAAGGCATACATGGCACTATTTTAGCTCTTAGTGTTATTCTGAGTCATGTGACACAAAATGTGCTGGGATCATGACCAAACACAGGACATTTAGGAATAAGATCTGAGTCATTTCCATGTTGAGGGACAGATCTTGAAATCCTATTTCTATAACTTTACGTTCATTTGAGACTTTAAATAGAACTTCAAGATCATTCATTTCACCAGAGATAATTTCTAACATTTGTTCACAAATTAAGAATATCTAATGTTGCAAAGTCATAAAGATAAGATAAAACTTGTAGTGAACACATCTGGAATATTTTTATTATTATTAATATTATTATTTTTATTATTGATGAATGATACCTAAATTTCCCTACAGCCCCAGAGTATATGCTTCTGAGCAGAGTAAAACATTGTTGTAATGGAAAAATATTTTTATATTACAAAAGAATATAAAGGGTTTGGAAATAATTATTTGGTTTTCTATTTAAATTTCCATACAACTTGTCCAGTAAGCTATTTCTAGTTTTATTTCAAATACAAACTTCTTAATTTGTGTAATTAAGATAAACTTGTAGATAACTCTGACTTTCTTAGTGCAATTCCCTGAACAAACATAAATGCCTGTACAAAACACACTTTTGTTCCTGCAGTGCTTGGGATTGTCCCCAGGCCTTCACACATGGTAGGCAAACACTGCCACTGAGATACATCCCTAGCCTTTATTATACTCTTTAAGATAAAAATTTTCTGGTCCTAAGAGGTAAAATTGAGTTAAATAGCCAGACCATTTGTTCATGGTCTTAATCTAATTTCTTAAGTTAAAAAGTCTGGCATGGAAAAAAAAAAACAACAACACAAACTTTGGTGAGATTAAATTCCAGTATCCTCACCTACTTTGTGAATTTAAGCAAATTGCCAAAGCAAGAGTCCAGTTTCCTCGTCTGTCAAATGGGGATAACTATGCCTTAGAGCTGTTGTGAAGATGAAAAGAAATGACAGATAACACTTTCTTGGTATATAAGAGATGATCACTAAATAGGAAATATATTTATGATTAAGAGTGTTTTGAAAGTAAAATTAAAGCTGTTCGTTGGTTTTTTTTCTATTTAAATAGGTAGCAGAGCATGATCTCTAGCTCCAAATGCTTCATAGTCTCATTGAATGTGAAATGTTGATGTCCTGTGATTATAAATGTAAATAAGGCAGAAAAACTAAATTCAGGCTCTGACTATAGAATATTCCCGTCCTCCTTGGCTCCTTGACTTCTCTCTCCCCCCGCCATCTCTCTCTCTGTCTCTCTCTACCCTAATGCTTTCTTTCTAAAAGTACTATATCTTCATTAGCATTTTGCTAATCAGAACTGTAGTATAACTACAATAACAACAGAAAAGGTGAAGTAATATTTAATGTAGGAAATAAGGGGTTGTACTGTTGTGGTTTGCAGTTTCATTTATTCTATTTTATTCCTTTTCACTGGGCATAGAAAAGGAAATGTAGGCCTTATCCTGAAAAGTTTTAGGTCCAATTCCTTCTCTTAAAATAATAGATCGATATCACATGGCACTACTCTACAGGATAAAAGAATCACCTCCCTGAGAGTCCTATCTTAAGGACAACTCTTCAATACTCTAGAAGTGAAAGACAGAAAATAAAATTGCTAGGATATTGATTTACCAGCAGGGCTTAAAGGGCCATGTCTAACAACAGTTTGCTTTAAAAGGCTGCAATAATCTGGTGAGGATGTTCAAACCATAATTTGTTAAAAGTATTTTTGTATCTTTGAACAAGGCACATATTAGCTACTGATTCTCATTAGCCTGATGAGGAATATATTGACTTTGGACCTGTATTTTAATGACATTTAGGAAAAGCCGATAACAATGGTTATTAGTACAAAACCGTTATGAATGTCATCTTAGGAGTGAATGGAATGATTATAAAATCCATATTGTAATTCACAATTTATAAAACATCTACATAACCAGGATATGTTGCTTCTGTGTTATAGATCAGTTGCAAATATTTTCAATTTTATATTTATTCTTATGTATTTGTAAAAAAGAAGTACAAATGAGGTGATTATATAATTGCACTTGATGGCAGAATGGAAGGTCTATTTTTCTCTGTGAATTGGCCTGAAAGAATAATGCATTTTTAAACATCCACTCCTAATCCATTCCTACGGAGCTTGAAAGCAAGTTTCCCATTCATGAGACTGTGGTGGCCGGCCACTTCTGAAATTTCTCCTTTTGTAATAATTACATTCTTAACACCAAGAGTACAAGTGGGGCAGGGGTTGCCTAAATTACTCAGCGGAAAGTTGCCAGGTCCTGCTGTAAATCACCCATAGAACCATGCACTCTCATGAAGGATCTTAGAAATATTCACCTAGCCCAGATTCTCTTTTGCTGTTTACATTTTCTGTATAGCATTTCTTTCAAAATATTCTCCAGTCTCTTTTTGAGTGTAGTGTTGGGGACACCCTGCTTGGTGAAGTACCACCACAACAATGGAGAATAATCCAATGCCATGTTACTCCAAAGTGTAGCACCACATTTAGGAATCAAAACGTCTGGGCTAGAATCCCGACAGCTCCGAGCACCTTAGGTGTCATTTGAACTTGACTTTTCTTATCTGTAAAATGATGGAGTTGAGCAAACATAAGTCATGAAGAAACATTTTACTTCAACTTAGATAATTCTGTCATATCAATATCTCTAAAATCTCATTGTCTCGATTTTCCACAAATAAAAGTGAAGGCACTGCTATATATTTCCAAGAGTTTCACAGTGGCAGTTTGGGGGGATGAAAAACATTAGAATGTGTTAGGTACATGTACCAACTCCACAGGATGAATGTAATCATTATGTACTTCAAACATGTGCAAATAAACACCCCCCAATCAAACTCATTATCTAGATACTTCTTCTATCCTCTACAATTTCCTACAAACCAAAAATTGAAGCTATTATTTTTGATAAGTGTACTAAAGTAAAGCTAGGTAATATACTGCATTCCATCATAAAACTTATTTTTTAGCAACCATTAGTATTATCAAGATTAAACACTACGATAAAGGGTGAATAAATATTGTTTCATTGTTATTTTTTCTCCTTTGGAGGTTAGAAATTTTCAGAAAGGAATTATATTTGTGGCTGTTAATAGCCCCCAACAACCATTCACCCAATTGTTTTGGAGGATAGTCTGTACCTGGAGCAGTGGTATCATTAGAGTTTCCAAAATTATGATTACACAGTTCCTGTAATTTCTTGCACATTTTCATTGGCTTTTTCCCCATACTACTTCTTTAGCAATCTTAGTAAATTTCCTGTGGGCTCTATTCTACTGCATATTCTCTTGTCCTGCTTCGTTTCAAACCAGTATCATACCACATGTGCACATACTGACATTTAACTTGCAGCGATTCCCACAATTCTTCGTTGCACTTACAGTCAGCGAGTCATTCCTCAGTATTTTGGGTTATTTCTTCTCTGTTTCAGCTCTGTTTAGTCAGTGCACTATTACAAAACGATTCTATTCCAATTTTTCAATTTCTTTTATTAGTAAGCCCTGGAACACTTACTTACAAGAGACAACTTCATCCTCAGTCTCAGCTCCTAAAGTAGCATAGCCAGTTTAGGAATCAGAAAATATATTTGCTAAAATATAGACTTGTGTATTTGTTTATAGTAATAATCAGCTCTGAAGTAGAAATTTTCTCTCACTTGTCTATCTCTCTGGACTTGTGGAATACACATTCATTTCTAGGTCTCAGATTTTCGTTTTTATTTTACAATCAAAGTACATCTATTTTAAAGGAAAGATGGCCTTCTTAGGATCTTTTCTTTCAATAGATATATTTTCTACCATAATCAAATTTTAAGAAAGACTTCAAGCATATGTTACTGTAAAATTTTAAAATCAATCGTATTACCTGTGTAATTAATTTGATTAGACATCTGATAAAAAACATGCTAGTTATACAATTTACAGAGTATTTTATTAGTTTCAAACCACATTTTTATATGACAATGATTTTTTTATGTGTACCTAATTATTTTTAAATTATATAAAAGTTTTAAGGCACCGATACATTCAAAGAGACCTATAATATAGATCAAGTGTAATTTTTCTTGGTTTTGTATGAGCATAGCTTGTTTTTATTTCCACTGAAGTGGTTAACAGGGTTAATCGAAGTTAATAAATATTTAAATATGCAAAGTGCTGACATTTTGACAAATTTTTTTTCAAGTTAAACTGCTAACACTAATCAAATAAAAGCAACTCCAGGTTTTTCAACAATATAGATGGATTTCCTTTGGAAATTGAGTTTAATAATTTCTATGAATATATTTTAATAACAATCTTTTTATACTTTGCTAGAAAATATGTCTAACAAGTCAAAAATATTAAATCCTGAAGAAAAATTTAGGGTAAGAGACTGAATTCATATATGGACTAAGAAACTGAAGTTTGATTGACAGAAAGAATAAGGCAACAATGGACAATTGTTAAGTTGTAATTAGTGTTCCCAAAGCATTTTTGTGAAATTTCAAAGAAGATATCATGCTTTACTGATAAGTAAACTTTCTTGTTGGGAACATTTTAATGATCCCAACGGGGTTAATAAGCATTGAAATCAAGAGTTGAAGCAGCAGCCTGTCATCATTTATGACAATTATAAAAAATGAAGGAAATAAATAATTTTGAATCTGTGTTAAGCATTGACATTTTCATAACTTGTTTTGAAGCCCAATCTAATTAATTGGCTACAGTAGAAATTATACTAATATGCAGGCACTTTCATACTGCTGATTTAATGACATAAAAATGATGAGAATATAACCCATTCTGTCACAATTTAAATAGTGTTTCTTTGGTGTTGTGCCCATTCTCATTCCTTACTGACTAGAAGACACAGATAATGTGCTAAATTTAACAGTAAACACTATACAAGACTAAGAGAACTGTAAAATGTAACTCAGTGATAGGTTACTTTTGTGAATTTTGAACTACTTGAGCTAAAAGTTCATTTCTTCAATAAAAAGAAGTATTGCTATCTAAGCTTTATTGGTCATAACATACCAATGGCACATACCCCAATCATGACACCACCCCAAAAGTAACATTGCAATTTTTCCTTTTTAAAAATAATCAGAGCTCAGTAAGTAAGAATCTTAGTTAAAAGGGAAAATTTAAATATTAGCATACTCTACCCTCCTATGTGGTCAGAGTAGCAAGGAACTCCAATATAATCGTTTTAGAAGGAATACATCTAAGATTTTGACAGGAGCAGCTGCAACAGAGATAAACTTACTGTCATATAATGAAAGTGGATGGCTTTGGAGTCAACCAGATATAATTCAGGTTCAGAAATTCCTACCTACTGCCTCAAGTACACTTCTTCTTACTTCTCTAAATGTGTATTAGTAATCACTATACCTACCTCAGTCTATCAAATGCAGATTAAATGAACTGATGTTTGAAGAGAAAATAAAGAAAGAGTTTATATGTTGACATAGTTTGAATGAAGAAGTGTCAACACCCAGAATAAATGTCTGGCATTAGCAGTGGAGGAAAATGATAACATTTTAAGAATGCTGGAAGAAAAAAAAAACACAGAAGGATATGTAATAACCAGATAGGAAGAGTAAGGTACAACTTTTCACTCCAACAGAAGAGAGAAGAGTTCCATTCCTTTCCCTTTGTGTCCATGCTGACCACTGAGCAGTTAAATTGAGTGGTCTAATGTTTGCAATAATGAGCCTTTTATGGCAGACATTGAATATTCTTTTATCAGTCTTACAAATGGACATTTGGTACCACCCCCCACAAAATGAAAACAGCTCTAATATCACATCCAAATGATATATATAATTGAAAAAGCAAGTGAATAGAAATTATGTCTTATTACAATGTTTTATATACTCTAAAAACAATTTACTAACATTAGAATAAATTGGCCTAGAAGTCATTTCATTTTATACATTTCTGTGCTTATTAATATACTTAGCTTGTAAAAATTGTCAATGGTAACACCGTATATCTTTGGTAGTCAGTGTCTACAAAAAGGGAATTTGATATACCCTGCATATGGTATTATGAAGAGTTTTAAAAATTATTTTGGGGGAGCAACCAATGATTATGAATATCTCACCATTTTATCTTTAAATACTTGATAATATAAAACCTTGATCTAGTTTTCTTCCTCTTGGGAGCATTTTATTAAGTGAAAAGTATGTTCATTCCTTTATGTTTTATGTTGTAAAAATCATACTGGCAAGCTTTACAAATTATCTTTTGTCTTTTTTGTAGCCTTTTTTTCTGGAGTGAGGTGAAACCTCATTGCAGCTTTGATTAGCATTTCCCTGTGATTAGCGATGTTCATCATTTTTTCCCCACATACCTGTTGTCCATTTGTAAGACTTCCTTTGAGTAATGTTTTGTTATGGATTGTGTTTCGATGACCCCCAAAGCTTCATGCAGTCATGGTGGGGGTCCTTTTCAGAGATGAGTGAATCTAGAGTGTGTGGTATTAGGATTAAGGCTGTGATTACTAAATTAGTCCATTGGTTTGGCACCTTCCCCCAAGCCCAATCACCTACATAGAATATAAAAGGGGCAGAAAGAAGCTCCTATGATCAATTGGACTTGCTGCTGGCTGCCTTCTGCCCGTTCTGCTTCCCAACTGACTGTTTCTCTTCTGCCATCCACCCTGCCTTGGAGCCAGCCGACTATGGACTGAAACCTGTATGAACTGTGAGCCAAATAAACCTTTCCTCCTTTCACTCTGGGTGTTGAGTGCTTTGTCTCTGCAATGAGAAAAGTAACTAAGACATGTTTACTTAGGTCTATTGATCATTGGTTTGTCTTTTTGCTTTTGAGACTGAAATTGTGATCTATTCTGGATATTATCTCCTTGTTAGATGTACACTTGTACATATTTTCTCCTATTCTGTAGGTTGTCATGTTTCCATTGCTGTGTAGAAGCTTTTTAGTTTGATGCATTCCCACTTGTTTATCTTTACTTTTGTTTCCTGTGCTTTTGGGATCTTATCCAAAAAATTATTGTCCATCCTGTTTCCTGAAGCATTTCCTCATATTTTCTTTCAGTAGTTTCATTGTTTCAGGTCTCACAGTTAAATTTTTGCCCATTTTAAGTTGAGTTTTATAACCAGTGAGGAAGAGAGGCCCAGTTTCATTCTTCTCCATGTGGATATCCAATTTTCCCACCACCATTTATTGAAAACATCGTCCTTTCTTCAATCCGTGTTTTAAGCACATTTGTAGAAAATCCATTGGAAGGGAAGGTTGGAGGTTGTTTGTAAGGTCTATATCTGTTTCATTGGTCCATGTGCCTGTTTTATGGCAATACCAAGCTGTCTTGATTACTACAACTTTGTAATGTACTGGAACACTGGGTAGGGTAATGCCTCCTGCTTTGTTCTTTTTGCTCAAGATGGCTTTAGCTGTTCAGTAGGTTTTTGCGTAGTCCACGCAACTTTTAGGATTATTTTTCAATTCAGGTGAAGACTGAAATTGATATTTTGATAAACTTTATTGGAAGTTTAGATTGCTTTGGGTAGTGTGGACATATTAGCAATAGTGATTCTTCTAATCCCTGAATATGAGATAACTTTCTATTTCTTTGTGACTGCTTCCATGTCTTTCATCAATGTCTTCTAGTTTTTATTGTAGAAATCTTTCATCTCTTTGGTTAATTTATTCCTAGGTATTTTATTTTATTTACTGTCATAGCTATTTTAAATTGTCTAACTTTTTAATTTTTTTCAGATAGTTTGCTATTGGTGTATAACAATGCTGTTTTGGTATGTTGGGGTTTTTTTAACCTGTAACACTGCTTGACTGGTTTATTAATTCTAATATTTTTTTGCTAGAGTCTTTGGAATATATACATTCCATGATATATCACATCATATCATATATATATCATGTCATATGCAATCAGTGACATTTTGACTTCTTTCTTTCTAATCTGGATACTCTCAATTTCACCCTAACGATCTTGCCAGGACATCCAGTCAAAAAAACAGTCAAATTGGGCAGTTTTGTCTTCTTTTAGATCATAGAAAGAATTTTCCCCATTTCATATGATATTAATTTTTTATTTGTTATACATGGCCTTTATTCTGTTGTGAAATGTTCCTTCTACACCTAATTTATTCAAAGCTTTTAGTCATAAAATGGTGTTGAATTTTATCAAATGTCTTTGCTTTATCTTTTGATGTGATCATATGATTTTTGTTCTTGATTTTGTTGATGTAGTGTATAGTTTTTACTAATATGGATGTCAAACCATCTTTGAATTTCAGGGGTAAATTTCACTTGATCACAGTGAATAATCTTTTTAATGTTCTGCAGAATTATGGATGATTTGGGCATGTATTTTTAATTATGAAAATTAACTGATAGCTTTCTTTTTACTGTGTCCTTATTTGGTTTTGGTATCAGGTAATTTTATCTTTGTGGAAAGATTTTGGAAGAATTCTTTCCTCTATAATTTGCAGTATAATTTGAGAACAATAAGCATTAGTTTTTATCTAAATGTTTGGTACAATTGAGCTGTGTAACCATCTGATGTTGGGCTTCTATCTTATGGGGAAATTTTTACTACTGATGATATTTTTTTGCTCATTATTGATGCATTCAGGTTTTCCATTTATTCAGATTCAATCTTGGCAAGCTCTATATATTCAGTGTCTGTTTCTTCTAGGTTATCAAAGCAGTTGCTCTATAGCTGCTCATAATAATCTCTAAGGATCCTTTGCATTTCTATGTTGTTAGTCGTAATGCCTCCTTTTTCACATCTGACTTCATTTATGTGTAACTGTTCTCTTTTTCTTAGTCTAACTTAGGATCTTACCTCTTCAAAGAATAAGCTTGTGTTGATGAGGACATGAAGAAAAGGGATCCCTTCCACATTGTCGGTGGAAATGTAAGATAGTATAACCTTTATGAAGAACAATATGGAGGTTCTTCAAAAAATTAAAAATAGAACTACCCTATAATCAAAAAAATCACACAATTGAGTAAACAAGAAAGTACAAAAAAAATGAAATCAGTATGTCAAAGAGACATCTATACTGGATGAAATTGAAATGACCTAAATATCTATCAACTTATAACTTTAATGTCTATCAACTGATGAATGGATAAAGAAAATGTGGCACATATACACAATGAAATACTGTTTAGCCACATTAAAGAAAGAAATTTGAAACAGCAATGAAACTGAAGATTATTATGTTATGTGAAGTTAACCAGACACAGAAAGACAAGTGCCGTATAGTCTCCTTTATATATGGAACCTAAGAAAGTAGATCATAAACCAGTTGAGAGGGCACTAAATTATGATTAAATAGGAAAGAAGTCCGGTATACTGTTTCACAATAGGTTGATTATAGATGATGATAGTGTTCTGTATATTTCAAAAAACAGGAAAACATGATTCTGAATGTTTCCACCATAAAGAAATGATAAATGTTTGAGGAGATAAATACATTTAACTTGAATTAAGCATTACACATATATATATATATATATATATATATATATATATATATATACCATAGCATCATATGTTACACCATAAATATGTATAATTTTTATGTATCGGTTTAAAATAAATTTAACTTTAAAATGAGATTCACAAATTAATTTTATTTTAGCTAAAGATATTTTACTCCCTCTCAAATTACCATATATGCTAATGGTAATTCCATTCACAATTTTATTTTTTGCTTATTTTCATGGATTATTATATATTAATAAATTCTTTTTAATCTCTGTTTCTTTGGTCTCTCATCAGAATGGCTGATTGGCTGTCACATCAGTAAATTCTTCCTTCTCTCTTGTTTGGTGACTCTCAATAATTACTAAATGAAAAATGGGAACACTAAGTGCTTTTATGCCTGTTGACTTGACTGTCCCCACACTCCGAAAAGCAATATTTTGTTTAATAATGAGGTCTATGATCTCATTAGCATTCTAGGTACTTTTTTGATATTTGTTCATTATACCACACCTTTACTTTCATACCTCTACTTCCATTGTAAGTGACAGCAGACAATATATAGCCACAGAAACACCCAGCAAATGTATTTTTCTATTACATTATTTTCAACAAAAATAAATTAAATGATAAGAACATTAAAAATGAGTCCTAGAACTTCCTTAGAAGATTCTTCCAAAATGTCATTTTAACAGTCGTTTATTAAGATTGAAATTTCAGTATCATATGATCCCAGGTCCACATTGTTCCTCATTATTTAGCACACACTGGGTCATAAGACATAGTTAATTAATCTTTAGGTTATTTCTCTGAGGAGTCTTCATGGGTCTTCCCACTCTCCTTCTAATCCCCCCTTTCCTTCCTTATCCCTTAAGTAGGGAAACTCGTCTGGGCCCTGCAGGAAGCCTAAACTGGAAATATTTCCTGCTCCAGCAGGATGAGATCTGGATACGTGAATTATACAGACATGTGTGGTGGCACAGGCTTATAATCCCGGCCACTCTGTGAGGCTGAGGAAGGAGGATGGTAGTTCGTCCCCAGCCTTGGCAACTTAGCGAAATCCTGTCACAATTTAAACCAAAATTTCAAAAGGCCCAGGGGTGTAACTCACGGAGAAGGCCCTGAGTTCAATCCCCAATATTAAAAAAAAAAAAATCAGAAGACAAAATATACTATCTAACTGATCTTTTAATTCAGGTCTTGCTGGAACTTTTATTTTAAGTATTTAGATCATTATCATTTTTTAATAAATTGATTGGCTTTATAACTTATATTTGGCTCTCCAGGTCTTAACCAGAATTTCATTTGTTAGGAGGACTTATTCACAAGTCGTTCCTACTACAGTAGATTAAATTCATTATGGTCCAAATCAGATTTATCATTCTTTCTTCTTTAAAATAATTCTTAAAAATGTTATTCTCCAGCATTATTAGTGGGATCTTTATTTTTTTGGCTGTCAGTACTAAATCTAAAAAGCACTGTCTTTGCTTTTTATCCTTTTTCCTTAATTCATGTCTCTGGTATAACTATAAGGAAAACAAAAACAGAAAACAGTGGTAATCATTCTCTGAGTTCCTAACATGACTTAAAATGTGATAAGTGTCTGTACAACTCGTGTTACAATATATTTACGAAGCAGACATTTGCCCCAACTTTAAAATGAAATGGGAGCTGGGGATTTAGTTCAGTGGTTATGCCGCCTGTCTTGAAAGTGTAAGGACCCGAGTTCGATCCCTGGTACTAAAAAAAAAAATTCTCAAAATGAAATGGAACTCAGAAAGATCATAATATTTGGTTATAATCAGGCAGATGACAAGTAGGAGCCAGATTTTTAATCAAAATTCAAGTGACTAAAATACTACACTCTACTTTCCTCTTCATTGATTTTCTTATAAATCTTAGTTACTTCTTTCAATTCTGAGACACAGAAGTTGATGTAATTCTAAGGAGGAAAGGTTTATTTTGGCTCACAATTAGTAGGGGTTTTAGTCCATAGTCAGCTGGCTTCAAGACAGGGTGGCATTTCATGAGTCATGGCAGAGGAGAAAGAAGTCATGGCATAGTGGTAGAAGGGAGGGGGGAGGAGAGAGGGAGAGAGAGAGAGAACAAAGAAGGAAGAAGGAAGAGAAGGAGGAATAGAAGGAAGAGGAGGAAGAGGAGGAAGGACGGATATACATGCTCCCAGGCCACTACTCCACTTACCTACCTCCTCTACCAGTCTTCACCTCCCAAATCATATTTGTAAATCCATCAGTGAATTAATCCATTGATATGTGTCATACATTTATGACCTAATCACCTCCCAAATGCCCCACCTATGAACACATGAGGCTTTGGGGAAACAGCTAGATATAAACCATAGCATTCTGATCCTAGCCTCTAAAGGACTCACTCATGTACATAGCTTTATGTAAAATGCATTTAGTTCATCTCAAAGAGTTGCTAAAGTCCTAGCAGTTTTAGCATTGCTGAAAAGTCTAAGTTCAAAGTCTCCTCTGGGATTTAAGGCAAACTCTTAGCTCTGAGCCTCTGTAAAAAAACAAAAACAAAGTTAAGCACTTCCAAAATACAAAGGCACAGGATAAACATTCCCATTCTAAAATTGGGAAATAGGTGACTAGAAAGAAATGGGATCACTGTAAGTCCAAAATCCAGCAGGGCAAAATTAAATCCTATAGTCCCATGTCCAACACAATTGGCAAACTGTGGTGAAATATAAATTCCAATGGGTTTAGATGGCACTGCCAGTGGTTGTAGCTCTCATAGTCTCTCTCTTGGGCTAGTTTTACTCATGCCTGTAACTTTCCTCAGATGTTCCACATTACCAACTTTTCCAACATCCAGGGGTCTCCACCGCACTTTTGACTTCACCCTGACAGCTTCATGCACTGTCCTCTAGGAGCACACTACTTGCCCTCCCAGCTAATCTTCTGAAATCTGAGTGAAAGCCTCGCTGACCCCACAACTCTGACATTCTGCGTGCACCTAAAACCAGCACCAAATGGATGATGCTAAGGTCTGCTGCATCTGGACCACTAGCTGAGCCCTTTTGTACCTTGATGTTGGTTGCAGCAGCCTGCAAGTGTCCAGATGGTTGAGCAATGTAAACTGAATCCCAGGAAATCAATTCCTTAGGCAGTCCTTCAACAGAGTGCCCCAGAGCTCTCTTCTCAAAGCAGAGGTTTTCACTTTTGCAATTTTGATCCTCCAAAGGGTGGGGCCTTGCTGGTTCCTCAGTTCCCTGAAGGCACTTTTCTTACAGTCCTGTTCCAAAATACTTGGCTTCTTTTATTGCTAAACTTTTGAGGGACTAAGCTCTCCTCTGCTCTATCTTTGTGGGCCCTAATTTTACCAGAGCTTCCTTTCTGGTCAAACTCAAAACTTTTTAAACCATTCTATAGGGTCATTTTTTTTTCTTGATTCTCAATGTAGAGCTGTCTAAAACCCCTCAACATACCCAAGCCTAAATGTTTGCTGCCTTGAAATTTCCCCCACCTGATTGAAAATTACTCTGCTACCCATAATCTCAGGCTCCCACAATGTTTCAGGACATGAGCAAAATGTAGACAAATTTTGTACCAAAGTATAGCACACGTTGCCTGGAGCCCAATTGCCAATACAGTCCTTGTTCCCAACTGAATCTTCCTGAGCCTGGTCTTTACTGGCTGCATTTCTATTAGCATTCTGTTCTACCCTCTGTAATTAGATCATGGGGCATGAATGGATTAGTTCACTGATGAGTTTATAGCTAAATGGGAGTTGGAGGAGGTAGATCACTTGATCTCTTATCAGGCTCAGTTTATGGTATTCTAGGGCTTATTCTCCAACTTCGTTCTCCAGACTCTTCCTGCAAGCCAGTTCCAAAGGATTCTGAATCACATGGTCAGATAGTCACAGCAAGGACCCCACTCCTTTTACCCAAATCCACCTTAGTTACTTCCTTTTTTTGCTGAGATACAATACCACAACTCTAAGGAAGAAAGGTTTATTTTGACTCACAGTTTGTAGAGGTTTCAGTCCACAGGGCAAACATGGCAGGGGGAGAAAGAACTCATAGCATGGTGGTGGGAAACAGAGACAGAGACAGGTAGAGAGAGAGATAAAGGGAGGAAGGTGGGAGATATACTCTCTGGGCCATTACCTCAGTGATCTACCTTCTGCAACAAGTCTTCATCCTCCAACTCAAATTTAGCTTAACTCATCAGTGGACTAATCCAGTCATGCCCCCATGATCTCATCACTTCTCCCAAAGACTCATCTTTGAGCACATGAGGTTTTTGGAGCACATATGGATAGATATAAGCCACAGCACTATTCCTTACTGTCTATCCAGTCCAGCCCAAGTCACCTCTAACTTTAAATGATTGTGATGAGAGTAGCCTTTAAATGCTCTCAGTAACACCAGGCACTCATATCTCCAATCCACATTCATACTAATATTATCTTATTTAACTTAGTTCTCACATCTATAAAGTAGACTTAATAGCAGTACCTACCTCACAGAACTGCCATGAGTGGTACATCATTTAATAATGCAAAGAATTCAGCTGTGTGCCTATGATATCATAAACATATATTAAGTATTAGCTATACCATGCAAAATAAATGAGAGAAAAATACCACATAGTATATTAATCCACTTATATAATGTCCACTCTATAAAAATACAAATGTTTGCCCAGGGTTTGGAGTAGGAGAAATAACTACAAATGGTTTTGAAAAATCTTCTCAAGTTGATGTAAATGTAAAATTAGATTTTGGTGATATGCACCTAAAATTCAATGATTATACTTCAGTAAGTTATGAAAAAGTGAAGTGTGTTAATATTTATTTTTATTTCTACCATAGAATTCCCAATTTGTAAGTAAAGCTTTTGAACTTTTGAGTCTAATTTCCTTATTCCTGATTCCTTCCTCCTGTGTCTTCTATAAAATTCTCAAACTATTTTCAGGATCCCCCATACTATCCACTGTATTATGTGTGTGAGAATACTCTTATCCATTTTTCAGATCTTCTCCTCATGGAATAGTCATTAAGCCTCATTCTCAAGAAGCAAACAACAGTGGGAAATTCTTTTGAAAATTATCCTGAACCAAGAACCGCTGGTAATAGAAATCGAAGGCAAGTGCTGAGAAAGAGGCCAGAGAAAGAATTTAGACAGACCAACTCCAAAGGAAAATATTTGTACTGTAAATAAGGGAGGAAATTATAAATCAGCCACTGGAGAAAAAGCTGGTAAAAGTTGATACTGATGAGTAGGCCCCAATAACAAGGTAGAAAGTTGGTAGGGAGCATTTTAACATACCTCAAACTCCCTTGTACAGGTCAGGAGACTGAAGTTGTCTTTGCAGTCTCAGGTTTGCATTGAGGGAAGACTTATTGGACTCCAACTTCAAATAAGTGCTGCACTTGCCTTGTCTCTTCTACCGATATCAAATATTATTCCTTATCTTTCTTAATAGTCTGCTTTTTCCTCACAATTCATATAGTAGAAAAAAAATGACTCTCCAAAAATATCTACGTTCCATTCTCTGTAATCAATGGCAAAGATACATTATGTGGTGGGGGTGAAGTATGATTGTAAATGAAATTAAAGTTGCTAATCAGCTGACCTTAACAGAAGGACATGATCCTGGAGTATCCAGTTGAACCCAGTGTAATTACAAGGGAAAGAGAGAGAGAGAGAGAGAGAGAGAGAGAGAGAGAGAGAGAGAGAGAGGGATTTGAATATGTGATATCATTATCTTTGAAAAAGATGAAAAGCACAAATACAACACAAGCTGGGATACATAATGGTTTCACTCTGTACTAGTTTCCTAGAGATACTCTAACAGATCACCACAAATTTGATGCCTTCAAACAATACAATTTTATTCTCACACCATTTTAGAGGATGTAATTCTGATATCAAGGTATAAGCGGGGCCAACCTTCCTTCAGTGGTGGAATTTTAGTGACTGCAGGTGTTCTCTGTATTAAATCTACATGTTTCAATCTCTGTCTCCAGGTTTACTTAGCCTTCCTTTCTTTATGTCTTCTCTTTGTCCATTTCTTACAAGGACACTTGTCAATAGACTCAGGGCCTACATGGATAATCCAAGATCAAACTATCTTGAGGTCCTTAATTTAGTTACATCTGCAAAAACTCTTTTTCCAAGTAATGTCATATTTATAACTTCCAGAATTTAGGACATAAACATATCATTTCTTGGGGGGGGGCATCTTTCAACCAACTATACATTTTTAGAGATTTTAGAGGAGACACCGTCTGGCTGAGGCTTTGATCTTATCCCCATTTGTACCCATTTTAGGTTTATTACCTCAAGAAGTGTAACATAATAAATGTGTGTAATTAATTGCAAGCAACTGTGTTGCTATTCGTACAGCAGCAACAGCAAACTATTGGAGTTCACCTCACATTTACTTTCCTTTAGCCATGATCTTTTATTAAAGCCAATGGATAAAAAGCACTTTATTTCTACAAGGATTACTAAAATGGAAGTATATGAGTCAAGACCATCTTTAGTAACTCTTAGGGATTTTTGTCAGAGAATAAATCTAGGAGTTAGTGTGGAAGGATTTGTGCTATTCATTATACATTTCCAGTTTTGGTACATTCTAGAAAAATGGCAGGACTATTTTTCTTTTCAATTACTCCCTAAGGTTAGGCATGGACTATGACTTCCTTAGTCAAGGAAATGTGAGCATTAGTAATGGATTCCATTTACAGGCAGATGTGTTAAGAGCCAGTAGTGACCCACTATGTCCTCCAAGGGGATTATAGAAGTAAGAGGATAGTTTGGTGCCTCTGATATTTTGGGTAAGCAGATAACAGTCACTTTACTGGTTAAGCTAACCAATTATGGCTGGTAGGCTAAGGAAAGTTAAACAGATGGTGATAATACAGTATACAGGGCATATAGTCCTTAACAGTCCCTTTCAAATATTTAGATCCACTAGGATTTTCAGTTACATGAGTGATTATATTCCCCATTTTAGATGAAATAATTTTGAGACGGATTTTTTTCACGTGTAGCCAATGAACACTAACTAGAGTTACATAGTGCTAACTCAACTTCTTCCCACTAAATTATATATTTCTTTGGCTATCGTTTCTTAATTTATTAATTCATTTTACCAAATTTTATTTGAGCAGATGTATTCCAGGCATTGTACAGAGTATTAAAGCTGTAGCAAGTACTATGAGTTTATCTATGACATAATTTAGTAAAAATAAAACTGAAACCATTTACATGTTTCTGTGTGTGTGTATGTTTAAACTTCATATAAAATGACTGAGTAAAATGAGAAACCAGGCAAGAAACATTTGGAAAGTAAATTAATTGCATGTGGAATGAACAAATCTTCCTCTCATGGATCCTTAGGTTTTGGTGTTTGGACAAGGCATATTGGCATTCGTGTCATGTAGAGATTAGGCACTAGACATGTTCTTACTTTGTATAGTTAGCTTTTAACTTCTAAGAGCTATAAAGAGTTCATAAACATTGGTAGTTATGTCCTTATAATTTTTTCTAATGCCTGAAACTTGTGGTTCTGATACCCAATGACTTTCTATAGAGAAGATCTAAAGACATGAACCTATGCCCAACACAAATATCCTCAGAGTGCAGATTGTTGCATTTTGACCTTGAATTTGTGCAAGACAAGGACCTCAGCCAAGTGAATGTCTTTGGCAGGTGTTAAGTCCTTAGGCTGCAGGCAGATGTAATCAATGATGGTGCAGACACAGCCTGGTTTGACATCACTGGCTAGACTAAAATGTGATCATGACAGCCATCCACAAAGTTATACCAAGTTACAGAACATCTGGAAGCTGTGAGGCTCTCTTGCCTCAGGAAGCACCAGGTGCCAACCCATTCTTCATTCTGAGCACAAGTTGAAACTGTGGGACATGACCTTAAATTGTGCGTCCGATCTGAAGGCTCAATAGTATAAAATACTAAGGAATATGTGAACGAATTTCAAAATGATAATTACTATTGTTGGACAGGCAGGTCTCACAGCGCTGAAGAATTTTTATGGGATGGAAAGGAAAGCAATTGTCTAGACTTTGGAGGCCCACAGTGGCGGGAACTCTGGCCCTCACTAGATGCACCCATCACAATAGCTCCACAGCAGCTTCAGTTCAAGGATCAGCTGGCTCTCAGGTGAAATCCTTTTCTAGAAAGCAGGATATCTTTTATGCCATTCCAGTACGATTTCAAGAAAAAAAGGAAAGATCTTCCTGTACACAGGCACATGACTGCCTGCTCAAAGAATACTTTGAAGCTAGTACTGCTCAGCAGATCTCACCCTCAGGGCCGAAGTTAAGGGAGCTTGGGAAGTTAAGAGGTTTAGAATAGTTTAGTGAGAAAGCAAATATTCTCAGGGCCTGGTGAAGAGTCTGCTGCCATTGCAAACAAAGATGAAAGAGCTGTTTTAGTGCTACCCTCTGATGGAGGTGCCAGTCTGATAAGAGACAGGTGGAGATACCCTCTGGAATCCTACCCTCTCCTTTTGTCCTCAGAGATAGTAAATTCATAGTTCCAATGTTTATCATTTTCTAGGAGGTTCCTACCAATTTTCACCAGCTGTGGATTGCAGAAAGGCAAATGGAGCTGGAAAATCAGCTAACCTGAGATCAAGATTTTCCCCATCTGTCAACTGCTTTTCCAGCTACCATTTCAGAAATTAGTAAGAGAACCTTTGAGAAGACTATATCTGAATGCTGCATTTGGGAGCAGGGTTATTACAATGGATCATTGTTCTATGGGGTAGGCTTTGTCCTATATCTAATTTTGGTGGGCATGGCATTAGAGTTGCCTTTGAGGCACATTTTAAACAATCCCACTGGAGTAAGAATGATGAGTCTTGGCATTGAACTAAGAATTTCTGAGGCCCTAAAGGATTCACATGCTCCCCAAACTGTAGTTGCGGAAGGAACCCCAGCTCTACCCAGATATGGAGAGCTCCTCCACCTGATTAAGCAGAGTAAAACATTGGGAAAGACTAACTTATTCTAACTTATTTGAAAAGTTCAAGAGAATTTTATTTTGAAATTTCTTTGGGTTTAAATGGAAGAGTACTTATTCTTTGAACTTTAATTTATCCCTAAAGGTTTTATATTAGTAGAAGGTCTATTTGTAAAATAAGAGCCATTTAAAAAATGAAATTTCATGAATTGAAGGATGTTATATATTTTTTGATTGGTGTGTAATACTGTTGTCATCTAATCTTAACTGCAAAACTTCTGATATCTTGTAGGAAGACATAAGTTGGTTTGAAAATTAGAATAATATCTAATTTCTTGAGAATTTACACGTTAGTAGGTTGAGTCTCCAACGTCATGTATTTTTACAATTACAAATGTGTTTCACAGTATAATTTATAATGTAGTTTATATGTGTTACATAATAATTACATGCATATATAATTTCTGTGGCCTAGACTTGGTCTGATCATCTCAGCTCCAATTTCTCTCTTTTTGAAAGCTTTTCTTCTGTACTTACAGAGAAATTGAATTCCACTCTGCTTCCTCAAGGGCAGCAAGTGGTGCTCCATCTCCTTTAGCTCCAGAATTATCATCTATGGCTGGCTGCGTAAGTCCACATAATTCTGATTCTGGCCCTTTAGCTTCTCAAACAAAGCTCCATTCTTCAATTTAGTCTCCATCAATAATATATTATTAGAGGCTGTATCTTGTACTTTCAAGTGATTAAGATGCTAAAGAGTGGTTTCATTATTTAGTTCCTCTCGGATATTAATAGCATATGTACATGTATAATACATTAGCATATGTACATATATAAATGAATACAAATACAAATAATACACAAAAGTGTGTTTAAATACATGATATGTGCATATATATGTGTATATCTATACACATATTGATGTATGATATATACAGTCTTGCATATATTCCATATATACATATTTCAAGTATATTAGATGCATGCACATATGTATGTTTACATCCATACATATATTTGAAACATACTTGTTTCATTTGGATTGTGGGGTTGCCAGTAATATGTTATTGAACTTCCTTACACATTTTTTATACTTCCCATTTCTCTCTAGGCATAATCATTAATCGGAAAATATTTACAGTGTTAAAATTACCAAGGTCAATTGCCCTTCCCACGTGTGCCCTGTCTCCTCTTTTCCATTTAGTGACTATTTTTTTTTTCACAGAAGATCTTCATAAAAGCAATGAAAACTTATTTCAATGTATTTTTGATTTATTTATTTTATTCCGGTCACTCGTGTTATAATGTGGGCTACTTGAGAGGAGCAGTCATATTTCAACTCAAAGTTTTTATTATGTGCATGTAACAGTATACCTTGCATACAGTGAGCTCATGAATATTTATTTATATTAGGATTCTTCCTGATAAAAATCTATCCTGATAATTGGGCTGTCCCTCACTGAAATAATTGCAGTATGGAAAAACAGCACCCAGCTGCATGAATGAAGTATGTACACAACATGGCCATGCAGTCATCCAATAAACTCATTACAGAAGGCCCAAACATAAAACAAATTCTTTGTAGCAGCAGATTTAGGCCAGGATCCAGTGAACTATTTCTGATTTAAGGTAAAATAAGAAGTGCATGCTTGAAATCAAGACCAGGCAAAATGATTATGGATTCTCTTTATGAGGCTGAGATGTGCTTAATATTTCCTCAGAGGCCATAACAGCCCCTCTTGTCAAATCAACAAATCCTGTTATCTTTAGTCCCAGAGAGACTAAATAATTGACTAACACCCTACAGGTGTGAAGTCTTTAAACTTGCTTTCAGTGTGCAGGGCACGTCAGGCACCTGCATGATGT
Source organism: Heterocephalus glaber (assembly GCF_053883595.1). Classification (NCBI taxonomy): domain Eukaryota; kingdom Metazoa; phylum Chordata; class Mammalia; order Rodentia; family Bathyergidae; genus Heterocephalus; species Heterocephalus glaber. Next base: position 1,311,859 of record NW_028258365.1, on the reverse strand, counting down.
AATGCGCTGTTCCAACTCCATGAGGCCCTCAAAGCAGCCGTTTTCACTCTTGGGCACATATTGAATCACTTGAAAACTGTATGGACTAATTCTGATTCTTCTCCCAGAAGAAATCTGATTTAATTGATCTAGCATGCAGCTAAACGTCCGATGGCTTCAAAGCTCCTCTGGTGATTCTGCTATCCAGCCAAGATTGAGAACTACTGCTTGAAGGTCCTTTGGCAGTACATACATGCTCAAAACAATCCCACAGGTTGTCTCCTGGTTGGTGTGGATTGCACAGGTACCTCTTTTACACCCTACAGCTTCCTGCCCGGTTGACTCCACCTCCAAAGAGAAAAGGTTTCGTTGCACGGAATAGTAACCTGCTCTGTGGTGTGAAAGAACTGAAGAGGACTAGTACACTAAAAGACAGGAAGGAAAAAGTAAAGGCTTTTGCATATTACAATACAATGTGGAAACTCCATTTTTTTCTTCTATGAAATCATTGCACAGATTCTTATCTGTAACAGTTGGATTTTAGAATTGCTTGACCAGAGAAAAGTATAATGTCAGAGGGTATTATAGAATATAAAGGCTTTAAACAAGTATAAATCTTGTCATTAATCCAAGTAAGATATGCACTCTTTTGAAATTAGATGTATTCGAGTCTCATTCTAATTATCTACACACGTGCGTGTGTGCTGCTTCTTTATTGGTTACTCTCTAGGGTTCATTGCTCTGAGATTGGGGGTTACTATTCTGTGCCCTCGGCACACAGCAACAGTTTGTTTCATGTGTCCTGCCATTTCTAAGACATTTACTGCCGTGTTACCTGGCCCATGGTGGTACAAAGTCTGGAAGATTATCCTGACAAGGGCCTATGGATTCCAGGCTCAGTCAGGCATCACAGCACAGTCTCTTTTTTTTAAATACTACTGATGAACTTTTCACTGACCAGTTGTTATGTTTGGGCTGGGAGTAGTAAAAGTGATACTCCAGCTGAAAGGAGTTGGTCCTTAGCTGTCGTTTCTAACTATAAACCGCATCGGTGATGTTACATTTCCCGTTGGCCATAAGGGAGTCAGAGAGCTATCAGAGCAGTCATTTATGTGATGAAATATAACCACGTTGTTGAGTAAAATACTGCTATGGGAAGTTAAATAAACCTACAGTGTGTTAAATAAACCTACCGCTTGAAGACGATTTGCTTGTTAACATGAGGAGCAGTTCAAATCTGTAATGCTGTTTAAAATCAAGGGCAAAATTGCCACAGGAAAGGTTTGAAAACAGAGAAAGTGCCCTTCTTTAAATGCATATTAATTGTGAGCATATGGAAGTTGTTCTGATTCCATCTTTATAGGCTGTGGATAGCTAAGCAGGACCTCTTATCACTGTCTTATTGCTTGTTCCACAAAGACTATGGAGGCTTATAGTTGGGTAATGTACAACTTGAATTCAAAATAATGGTTAATGACACATCATTCATAATTTTGTGTAACTTTTTAAAGTTTATGGTATAGATAACTATTCACTGTCAGTTTCTAAATGGCCTCAGTAAACCATGTCTATTTCTGCAGTTTCGAAGGCTACATAGTTAAAATTTACATTCTTTTATTTTTTTGCTTAAATTCTTTTATTGGTACATTTTAGGTATACGATACGTTTACATTTATCATTGGGTGCTTGTACCTGTACATGATGTATCTTGGTTCTTATTTTTTCCCCATTCCCTGTGCACCCTTCACCCCCTCCATCCTTCCCTATTTGCAAAGACATTGTTTCCATTTTTTCTTTTCTCATAATTTTTCCTTTCCCTTCTTTCCTTTCCACTTCCCCTCCCACTTCCCCTACCCCTTTGGACCTTTTCTTCCTATTTCAAATTATCAATTATTCATTTTAATCCTTGTTTACACTTTCAGTTTCTCACACTAGAGAAACTATTTGATATTTACACATGTGTGTCCTGTTTATTTCACTTAAGAGTATATCGCCTCAATATCTTTTAGCCCTGGGAAAATTACATTTCAAAGCAACATTGTTTTTATTATCTTATCTTCCACTCACTTATGATACCATTAAAGTAAATTCTCTGTTCTATCATAAATGAGGCCTTGGGTTCTTCAGTTTTCCCTATCCTTTTTAACTTTTTGAAGTTGTGTTTGAGATATGGTAATTAAGCACATAGGAGTTATAAAACTGATATAAGATGCTGTGAACACTGGAATATGCAGAAGCCCTTGTAACTACTGTTATTTTCATTTGTTATACCTTATATACATGTGGTGGTTATCAATGAATAAATAAAAGTTGTGATGAGAAGAAAAAAGGACCTTTGCATTGTGTCACTGGAAATGTAACATTATAAGAAAAATATGGCAGTTCCCCCAAATAATTCCCCCAAATATTAATAAAATAACCACTGTATATATATATATATATATATATATATATATATATGATCAGTATCTCAGAGAATATGAGTGCTCCCCTGTTCCTGTTCATTGCAACATTATCACCAGTCGTCAAGATATGGAAACAAACAGTGCTTATCAGTGGATGGATAGATAAAGAAAATATGGCATATAGACACAATGGAATATATTCAGCCTTAAACAAGCAGAAAATCCTGCCATTTTCAACAACATGGATGAACTTGGGGGACATTTACCTAACCCGGGCACCAGATGACATGATCCCACTAGTGTTTATAATCTAAAGAAATTGAACTCATAAAAGCAAAGAGTAGAATGGTGGTTGTCAGGGGATGAGAATTTGAGAAAATAGATTTTTATTCAAAGAAAGAGATGAGTTATGGAGGATAAATAATTTCTGAATATGTAGTGCCCAGCATGAGGAATGCAGTTAGTAATACTCTATTATATGGTTGAAATTTTCCAAGAGAATACATGTGAAGTGTTCTCACTCACACACAGAGTGGTAACTATGTAAGGTAATGGAAATGTTAATTCATTCGATAGTGGTAATCTTTTCACAGCGGATATGTATATAAAACATTATCTTAAATTGCAAGCCCCAGGTATTGGATGTTACATTGGATAACATTATAAGTGAAACTGTAGACTCAAGTTTCCTTGATATTTAATAGAAAAACATAAGTGAAGAAATTTTCACAAGTAATTTTTATGTCGTAAAGTACTGTATTAGTCTTTATTTTGTTTATAAAGAAAATTAAGACAAATAGAAAATGTTTGCCTACTCTAAATACTCAGTTACATCACAACTCACTTACAGCCAGTTTTTGTCAACTCTTTCTGCTATTAGAAGGAAACTCTTCGTCCATCTTCCTGGTGTGTCCTTCCACGTGGAGTAGTGAGCTTGTGTAACTCCTGGACTCTCTTTGCTCCTTCATCAACTTCACTATGACCCATGTTAGTGCAGAACAGGCTGCTCTTTGTTCTGCTTGGACTCAAGCCTGCCCACAAGTTGGCTGCCATTCCTCTGTGCCATGAGATTTAGCCAGGATGTTCTCTTTGCATGGTTTCCCTGGTTCAGTGGCCAAGGACATTCTGCCTATCTGGCTGTTAAGTATCATGAGACTCATTTACTTCCATTCGATCATCCACTTAGGTTTGATTCACAATGAAGATGTGATACTGGGCTCCTCCTGCTACTCACTTTTTTTTCAATTTATTCAGAAGTCAGGTAGAAAGAAGAAAGAAAAACATGAGCACGTATTGAAACGTTATCTATTTCTGTGCAACAAGGCAGCTCAAAACTGAGAAGCTGAAAACAATTATTTTATTATTTTTCATGATTCTTTGCAAAGGATGGACTCAATGGCAATTCTTGCATGGTTGGCACAGTGTGGCTGGTGTCATCCGATGATGCTAAGGCTGGATATGTAAGCTGACTCCTCAATTGGGACAGTAAGTGTTTTAGAAACCTGGTATATGAGAATTGACCATCAAAGGTGGAAGGTGCTGAAAGACCAAAGAAAGTGGTGGACACATTCAGAATGCAATTTATTAGGGACCATAGAAAGAGGCATGTATTGGTTAATAGCAAGAAAGGAGGATACCTGCAAGTTAAGGCAAGAGGAAGAGGTTTATTAGCTACACTAGACAACAATGGGCCATGGCAAAAGTGTCTGGGCTTTATCGAAACTATTAACATGACACATTTCAGTGGCTGGCCTCAAATGCTTGGCTGATAATCATAATGGCTTTGTTTATCCCATAGGGTTTGGAATTGCTGGCCCACATTCTACACCTAGCAGGTGATATGGTGATTATGACCAAGATGGTGGTAGTCATGTCAAGCTGCTGTTCTACAGCAAGATTTGAGATAGGACTGGTCAGACAATTCTTTTTCTCTCAGTGGGTCTTTTCTCCATGTACACTAGCTAAGACTTTGTCACACAGGAATGAATAAGCAGCTCATATCATACTTCATACAACATGGCTTAAGGGTCTCATTGTAGTTATAGTTGCTAATTGGTCACTGGCTTCTACTAGCATTTGTGTTTTAAGAAAGAAACGGACATCGCAAGACTTCTGATGACCTAAATTGGAAGTGTGAAGCATTATTTTTGGTATACTTCAGAAGATACACAGAATCAGGTTAGACTCAGTAGAAGAAGGACAGACAAGGGCACCAAAATTCCAGGAACCTTGGTACTGCTAGTAGAGAGGGGAGATAGTGACGGCCTGTAATATTGAAAACATGAATGTTTGTCATAGGAAATTTCATGTATTAGAATATTTTTTAGAGAAGAGTGTAATTTGTTCACTTAAATTTTTCATTGCTCATTAGAGAAAGCTGAAATTTCCTCATAAATTTTATAATAATTATATGCTGATTAAGATTTTGTTGAGCTTATTATAATTTATTCAATACATCCCAAAGAGGAGAGCTGTTTTATTTTTGATAAGTATCTGATTTTCTTAGCTGTATACCTGTTTCCTTTTAATTAAAGTAATCAATTCTGCTAGTATAATTTTAAAACGCAATATGGAATATATTTCTTCCACAGTAGGAAAACCTTAAAAGCATTAAATGCTTACATGGCCACAAGGAGATGTTAACCACTGGGTCTGGACATGGGGATGCTTCCGTACACTGTACACTCAGCCATGTGGGAAAAGCTCTCCAGAAGGCAGAGTGTACAGGAGAATCTTTAAAGACCAGATGGGTTCCAAAGCCTGTGCTAGGGGAAGCAGACAGCACTTAGTTCTAGTCTCTTCCTAGCACTAAATGAAGACTTATTTAATACCTTATCAGGTGGTCTAGGTTTCTAGAATGGAGATCAAGATCCAGAAGGGCTGAGAGAGAAGGCAAGATGCTACAGAGCAACTAGGATTTTGATTCAGTAAACAGGAAAAAGTTCTCAGAACTGGAATTTATTGCAAGAGTGTACATGTCACAGATGTCACAATACTGTATAAAGTAAAAATCGCTACTATAATAAACGAAATAAAACACCAAGAATTAGTAACTTTTTTTTTGGTGGGTCTAGGGATGGAACCCAGGACCTTTGCACTGAGCTACATACCCAGCCCTCTTTTTATTTTTTAGTTTGACAGAGGGTTTCACTAAGTCACTAAGTTCCCCAAGCTGGAGTCACACTTGTGATCCTCTTGCCTCAGCCTCCAAGAATGCTGGGATTTAGTGATTTTTCACAAAGAAACTTTTAAAGCTCAACTTTCAAGTGTTTCTGATAATGAGTATAGTATCTGTCTTTCAAGAAGAGATTTAGAAACCTGTATTTGTTGGATCTTAAGGTTTTGTCAATTGTATCACGGGAATTTCAAGGTCATCATACTAATCTGCACACCACACCAAGAGAGGGGAAATGGAATGAAAGGATAATGAGAAAGAGATTTTCCTAGGCCAGGGATGAAAATACACACCTAACTTGACCTCACTGGTCAGAACTCAGTAGCACGATTGAAGATCACTGGGAAAAGGAACATTAGAAATGTCGTGGATAATAGGAGTGAGGTTTAGCTATGTGCCCACAATGACGAAAATATTCTTTGCCACACTCAAGAACTAAGATTAAGGAAAGGATTCGACTTGTTGCTGTCATTAAGTGCTCTCTGGTCTGAAGGTTGGTATCCCACCAAAATTCATATGTTGGAACCTAATGCCCAAGGTGGCACAGTGAAGAGGCTGGACCGTTTGAGAAGTGATTACTAAAAGATGTGTGCTAGTGAATGGGATTGTTGCCTTCAATAGAGGCTGAAAGATGTGTCTTTGTCTTCCCTCACATGAAGCTGCTATAACAAGATGCCATCTATGAAGCTAAGGGAGAGTCCTTCCCAGACACCATGTCTACTGGTGCCTTGATTTTGGACTTCGCAGCTTTCTGAACTGTGAGTAATATAATAAATTTGAGTTGTTTATACATTATTCACTCAGAGGTATTTTGTGATAACAGTTCAAACAGACTAAGAAAAAAGAGCTCCTGCCTTTGATGTTCTTACATTGCCTCTTTCTTTACAAGCAAGAATTGTCCCAGAATCTTAGGAAGAGCTAAGCTCATAAGGTGACTTGGTGACCCAGGGTTAGAGGTTAGGAAGATAAAGGAGTATCAGGGAGGGATGTCACAGCTACAAGATCTAATTTGGAAGAAAACCAAGTCTACTAGTCTAAAGGATGTAATGACAGATGACCTAGAGAGGCAAGAATAGATTAAAAAATCAACAAACAAGTCCATAACAAAAATACAATTTCAGTGAACAACAATAAAAGAAACAGCCACTTTTAGAGGCAATGCCATGTTCATAAGAAAATGATATTTGGCCATAGTGTCTCCCAATGGAAACTCTGAAGTAATTTCTTCAGAAATCTAACATTTTCCACTTCATTAATTCTCCTCCTGAAGATGTACAGTGCTGGTGGACTTTGGACATTTAATTCACCTTGATTACCTCTGGCTTGATTTTGCTATCAGCAGAATAAAAAGCCACCATGAAATCTTCTATGACATTCTATCAGCCCTAATAGCTAACTAACAATTTTCTCTAAAGTTTTTCTTTTTGTAGCACATACCCAGTTTTATTTTTTGGTTTCAAAATTACTCTAGTTCTTAGTCTTAAGACACTGAAACTTTTCTACATTCATTTACCATTTGCTTTGGAAAAATAAATCCCTGGGACTTGAGCTGATTCTTGCATGCAGGAAGATCAAGCAGGACAGCAGGAGCCTGGAGGACATTGTGGTAGGACTAGAAAATCTTCACATCTCAGGACATGGGGTGAGAAGCCATTTTTCAACCCCTTTTGCAAGGCACACAGAGAGTTGTGAATTCTGGCATAAAATAAGAGTACATGAAGACATATTCCTTATGAAACATCCACAATGCCAGCTGGTTATTTTCTTAAACAGTGTTCATCAGATCCATTTGTAAAGCATTGTGGCTCTGCAGCAATTCATAAGGGGAAAATGGTTGCTTAATTGACCAGAAGAATTTCCAAGAGATGCTTCAGTAGTAACAACTTGTCTTCCTTTGCCCATGATCCATGAATAACAAAACAATTCAAGATGAAAGTCAAACTGAAAAAAATTACAACAGCATCTCTAGTCAAAATAAAGCACAGCACTGAAATAATTATTGAAATAAATCAGACCTCTTCCATCTGAAATATTCATCATTTTCATAGCCCAGTTTGAAGCTCTCTGGTACTTGAAAATAAAGTATAATTTAATTATTTTTTTAATTCATCATGTGTGAATAGAGTTGGGAAAAGGGAATAAAATGCTAAGAAACATCCCACTTTCTCTGTTCTTCTATTTCCTCTGCCAGCCTGTGAGTTATGTTCCTTAGAGGCAACTTCCTGCCACAAGAGGCATCGTGGGTTGAGTCACACTATCTGAGTTCACATAAACTCTGTCTCCAGCTAGCACTGTGCTTATGGACAAGTCCCTCCATTTCTCTGGATCTAACCCGTGAAGTGACAGAGATTGGATAGGCCAGTTTCAACCACGTCTGTGATTCTGTAATACTATTTTGTCCTGGTAAAGAGAAAGTTCCTAAGAATAAATCTCAATGAAGCATCCACAAGGTTAACTTTCCATTTTAAAACCTACATTGTTCACATTTAATTTCATTTGACTGAGTCTGATGAAAATCCATTTTTAACATCTATTTTCCTTTGAGTTAACATTATATAACGAGTGGAAGACTTATAAAATCTATCATCTGTCTTTGCATGTTCACAGAAATCTAAATCTCTTTCACCTTAGATAGAGCTATCTGGATAATGCAGACCAAATAAGAAAGTTTTATTGTAATCGAGTTAATATTTATGGCTATATTTTTCTTATTGAGATTATCACATGAGGACACTGGTAAGTTTAAAAATTATCATATGATATTCAGTTTAATTGACTCTTTTAGCATTTTGTGATGTAGACCATGCCAACTGGTGCTTAAGTATGACAACAAAATGAACTTTCTTTTTCCTAATTTGCAAACTAAGCCTTCAGTCTCTTTTTCTTCAGGGTCACCTCATACCATGTATAGAAATATAAATTCACCCTCTTTTCCCAAAGGAACACAGAATTCATCTTGAAGATATTGTCAGTGGTGGCCAAAAGCAATCAAGCTTCTATGTCTAGACTGCAGTGATCAGGGTATGAATGTGAGTTGAAACAGGAGGAAATTAATTTTCAGTGTGTATAAGATGTCTTACTTTATTCCAAGATGAATTTTATTATTAAGATTGAAAACTCAGTTTGGAATTTCACAGAAAGTTCAAGCTATAAATTATTCCTATTTCACAGTTAATGGAACTAGCATTTGGAATGTTTCAATTTCTTCAATGTTTCTAAATTAGTAAATGTTGAGCCAGGATTTATACAAAGATCCTTCTGACTACAAAATCTTTCAACTTCTCAGTCTTCTCTGTTCATGATAATGAGCATCAGTGGATTTTGTACACTTGAAATTTTACTTGTCCATAGTCCTTACAGGGCTTTGGGGTGCTGGAGTCTCCTTATAGAGGTAATTTCTAGTTTTTCTCATCTCAAACAAAGAATTAATCAAAACAAACATAAACGTGGCAAAATTTTACATTTCATAAAAATAGGGATAAAAACAGGCTCTGCAGCATGAGTTTGAACCAAGTAAAAGTAGAAAAAAGTAAAAAAAATATTTAAAAATACACCTACAGCATAGGATGGGCTGTCTTGAAGAGACACAATAGCAAACGCTTAATAGCAGTGGTCCCTTTTGAGTTACTTTCCATGCCTGCGTCGTCCATGTCATCCTGTTAAAAACTTGCTAGGGCTCTCAGGAGAAGTCCACGTGCAGGTCTTGAAGAGCTGTGCCTGTGTCCTGGGATCCGTAGCTCAGGCATAGTCTCCCAACCAGTCTAAGCTGCACCCTGCCTTCCTGCATCACAGTGATATTTTGGAGAACTAGTATAAAAAGGGAATTTATCTTCTTAATCATTTTATGTGAACTACACACTGAAATAACATTTGTGTTCACCAACATATATTATTAAAGTTAATTTTATCTTATATTAATGTGCCTCCAGTATTGAAAAATTTCAAATGACCTAATGGCATTTGCAGCACATTATACTTCTCTGGACAGCATTGCTGAACACAGCATTATGTTATATAAGGCTAGGTAACATAGATTATATCCCCAGCAAACTTAGTATTTGGAAGAACTGATTTAAAGTTTAAAATTTCTTTTTAATATGTTAATAACACCTTTTAATTAACTCTGGGAATGCAGATTAACTTAGTAAATCTAGTTATTGCTTTTTAAACTGCCCCAAGGCAAGAGTCTAGAACTATTAGTCACTAAAATTCATTTCTATTCTTTTGTTATTTTATTTTATGGGTTCCTTGTGTGTGTGTGCGTTTTAAGTCAGGGTGTTGCTTTGTAGTTCAGGCTGGCCTTGAACTCACTGTGTAGCACAGGTTGGCCTCAAATTCACAGTGATCCTGTTATCTCAGCCTCCTGAGTGCTGGGATTACAGATGTGTGCCACCAGAGCCAGTTAAAGTTCATTTCTGACTCACATTGGTAAATTAGATACATTAAAAAATACAGTATCTCCATTCCTTGACACATAAGAGAAAAGAAAGGAAAAATAATGCTGACTGCTGGAGATATTTTCCAAGACTCATTGCACCATAGTTTGAAGTCAGTGAGCCAGTATCAAGTATGTCGTCAGGGTTGAGGGCAATATTTTTCAGTTCTCTAGGAGGAACTGAACTGAATTCATGAAAAAGTTCACCCCCAAATAGAAGACGAGTTTTTCTGACTAGAACAGGAATTAATAAGAAAAGTTCCCATAATGAAAGCCACATCATAGATATCTTTATGGACATTGCTCATTTTCCTACATTATCCTGAAATTGTGAAAGAAAATATCCCTCACGGCCTGAGTTTCTTAATTAGACTTAGTGCCACTAAATACAATTTCCATCTTTGCCAGTCTGAACAAAGGCTTTATCTGTGAGCCTGGGCTTCAAGAATTGCACTTAAGTTATACCTTACTGCATAGTTTTTCTGTTCATGCTTGTATATTTCTTCATTGGGAATTAAGCTTTGAGGCTCTACTTTGAGCCTGGTCCTGTTCAAGATCTTTGGAATGTATCAATAAAAAAATGAAATAGCCAGCTGGGGATTTAGCTCAGTGGTGCCACCGCCTGCCTCGCAAGCGCAAGGTCCTCAGTTCAGTCCCCAGTACCAAAGAAAAGAAAAGAAAAAAGAAAAGAAATAACCAATCTTCTTCTCACTCTTTTAAAGTTTTAAGTGTTGTGAATTATAAATATCATGGAAAGTTCCAAAGTCCTAGGACTACTAGAAGAAGAATCAGAGTTATAAAATAAATGCAATGATTTGTGATTAGCTGGAATAATATCTGTCTTACAAGCATGGAGTTAAGCCCCTTACGTGTATTATCTCACATAATAATGCATGTTAAACAATGGATTCAGCAAAATGTCACACTCAGTTTTGAAATGCTTTTCCCCAAAAGGTTCATTCTGTGAAACTACACAGCAAGCATGCATAAGATATATAAAGTTGCAACCAGTGTCAGATTCTTCAAGCAACAAATACCACTGTAGATCAAATGCCTCTGGTAGGAAAGAGAAATGGTAAAAGGGAGACCGAGAGGAGCAAATTGGCCTAAAACACAGTACATGTACTTTAAGCATCCCCCTCATTAGACCCACTTTGAATTTAATGTCATGTGCATATTAATACGCACATCGTTGCCTGGTGATCTGGAAAACTGAGGGGAAGACAGTGCCCTGCGACATGGTGGATATTACTACACTGGCGATGCAGTTGAATAAGATGGCAGTGAGGAGCTTTGGCAAGACCTCGCCTTGCACTGCCTGGCAGCATGACCCCAAGAATGAACATGGCCTGTGCCATCACCTGTGACCCAAAGGAGTTGACACAAGCTCTGTCGCTCTACAAACTGATCCTGCACAGAAGGGATTCTCAACACAGATCTCTGAAGTTTGACAACACTGTATTTTTGCACCTTTGCTCTCTCCTTCAGTGAAATCCTACTCAAGAGAACCAAGATTTTAAAGTTTTCTAGAAAAATACAGAATTGAGGAGAACAAGTAGTTCTTCACTTAGCTTAGAGGAATCTAGCTTTGGAACAAGAGTTCTCTTGGACACATTTTACTTAGCAGCTAAAGATGTAATGTATTTTCATATGGTTTCTTTCCTCTGCATCTTATAAGTGCCTGAAGGAAAACATTTCCCCAATATTAATTTTAAAATGCATATATAGGATATATCTGTATCATAAGTATTATCTTTCCTGAGAAAAGTTCAAAGATGTGAAAATAGTACATTTCTGGTTCATTCAGCCTTTCTGAGTTCTTTATTCTTTCCTGGCTCTTTTCTGTCTTTCTGCATCCTTTATTCTTTGTGGATATTATAGCTTTTTACCAGTTCTCATGTGACAAAGGCACCATGAACTTGAAAGGAGGTCTCTTTACTTTTCTGAGATGCTAAAGCAGTCCTACAGAAGTCACTTGTCAAAGAAGACAGTAATTCACTTGAACATTCGCCACCTTAATATGAAATATCATCTTCATTTTGATAATTTTTCATGTCACTGTTACTTTTAGGTCCTCTTACTTAATTTGCCACATGAACTTTTATGTGTACATCATGTATCACTTAAAGACAAATGTGTGGCCGTTTATTACCCTTCCCCTGTGAGCTAACTTTGAAAAGTAATTTTAGTGTTCTTATTTTGTCAATGATTTGATTTGATTTGCATTTGAATAGTTACATGTATTTTAAATATAACATAAAATTGTAGTTGAAACAAAATATTAGAGCTACTTAAAACCGCTAGCACCATACGCCAGTCCTCTGGCTGCCTATCAACAGTTATTGATGCGCATGTCTAGCAGATGTGACTAAGAACCATAAGACATGCTAGATGGAATCTTCACCGACCCACACAGACAAACAAAGACAACAGTGATCACTGCCAAGGAGAGCTACTTAGTTTTGTTCAAAATATATTGTCTTTTCTACTCATAAAAAGTCATGATCAAAAGAGATCTTTTCGCAAATAGAAAGGATATTACCTAATTGCTTTATAGAAACTTTAAACAAGTTAACTTTGCCAGTAGCATTATATAAAAATGCTCTTTAAGAGCACTCTCTTTAATACTGGGAACTCTTCTTTTGATTGCCAATTAAATGAAGCTTTGTGTTTTTTAATGTGCATATGTTTGATTACTTGTAAACTCTAATATTTGCTTCTTCTTTTAACTTTCCTGCTCAGAGTTTTCTGTTTTTCTTTGTGGGAGTTTCTACCAGTCAGCATGAGCTCTTTAAGCTTATTTCTAACACATAGTATTTACAAACTAGGAAAGTAAATCCCTTTAATTCTAAGAGATCCTCATTCCCCTGTCATATCCCAGTTCTTAGAGAGACACCTAGAGTTTATGACCAAGTGTTTATTTAACAGACTTTAGAGGAAAACTTCCCACTCTCCAAATAACAACTAATCCAAGATGTTTATGACCATAGCACAGGAGGATATGGCAACAAGTATAGAAAAGTCTTTCTTTCTTGAACAAGAGCAAAGTGGAAAAATTAGGAGAGACTAGGAAAAAAGGAATAGGATCCTATGGGGATGATCCTCAACTCAGCCTTCAGCGGTTTATTTTCAAGACTAGAAATATTTTGTATTTAGGAATAAACAGATAGGCAACACATGAAATTAGGCCAGAAATATTACAGATGAAGGAAGAGATGGCACAGCCCTTATTTTACCCACAAACACTCTGATCTTCACAGGCCATTTCTCCTGCTGTGCTCTCTACTGTCTCAGCCCATGTGGTATTATAGCAGACTAGAGGGAGTCCTCAGACAGGCCCTGGCTTCTCAGCGTCCCGCCATGCTCCCCTGTGGAGCAGATGGACTAGTTATTCATCAGACCAGTGACTACTCAGTGTGATTCGATCCCCGGTAACAGCTTCAGTTGAACTCACTAGCACTCTTCACTGGAGTCTCTGATTCTAGACTTCTGTTTCTGGTTTCTAAATCCTTGCCTGCTATGGCCTCTTCAGCCAGTATCACTCAGTTCCTTCAATAAGATGTTCTTGGCCCCCTGCTTGACATGAAGTGGCCAGAGGGAGCTGGGCTCCTGTCACTCATATGACATCTGTGAGCCCTAACACCAAGGAAGTAGCTACACCTAAGTCTTCTGGAATAGTGCAGGTAGTAGCCCCCTATCAGTATACCAGGAGGCAAGCCACTCTCCAATAGTCTCCTCCATGCCTCTTGGATGTTTTAAAATCACTCCCTTCCCAAGTAGATGCAGGGGATATGGTAGGAAGTATTGAGCAATAATCCATGAATCTACATGTTTTTTTTCTCAATGTGTGTCTTCCTTCTCATCCCACAATGGCTCCCAGCCAAAAGGAAGGTATGTATCATTTATCTACAGACTGTCTCCCTTGCACCCCAAGACTTTAAGGCCATGACTGAGTAGGTGAAGTGATGCCAGAGAGAAATAGGAATTACCAAGGGCAAAAAAATAACATCTCTATTTTACAAGAAATTATCATAGCTGTGTCCATCATATTTATTACAATAGTCTCTATGGTTGCCTTTTCATTCTGTTCTTCACTGCTTCAATAAATACAAGTGTTTTCTTTTTATTTAATAAAAAATACAAATTTCCTTTCTGATTTTTTATTATATCTTACAAGTTTCAAAAGTTCTTCATTCTGAGATCAGAAATTCTTATATAAATTATGAACTGTATTTAAAAATTTTATTTTATACTAAGGCTTTAGTGTATCTAGAAATTATTTTGATATATAGTAGAGCTAAAGAGAAATTTATCATTTCTGTATAATCATTTATTTTCTGTAATCATTTGATGAATAGCTTTCTGTAATAGTAATTGATAAATCTCTTATCACAATCAAAATTATTATGACTGATAAAGCTATCAATTTTCTTTCATTGATTTGTTCATTTTTTACCAGTATTATAGGGGGTTTTATTTTTAAAGAATAGTATCTTTATATTATTAGTCTTTCTTCTTATCCTTTCTGCCTGATTTATGCTTCTAGTGGATCTTGAGTTAAACTCTTAACAAATATAGCCAAGATTTGTTTAGAATTACATTACACTAAACCATTAACTTGGGAGAATTCGTTGCTTTGGAAATTACTTTGCCATGAAGAAATATGGTATGTCTCTCTCTCCACATATTTGATAAGGATTTGAATTTTGCTTATGTATGCTACATAGTTCTTATTATGGTGAATCCTAAATATTTCTTTTTTTCTCCATAATTTTGTTATGCTTTACTACTTGGTTTTAATTTACAGTTTAATCTAAGAGGATTTTCTGTTACCTAAAGAAATTTATATTAAACTTACAGAGAGACTGAATCCACTGGAGATGGATCGGCAGGATAAAGGGACCATAACAAATTACCCCAACCTAGATTATTTAAAGTACAAATTTATTGCCTTTCATTTTAGAGATAATAAGTTCAAAGTCAATTTACTGACTGAGATGCATCTCCTCTAGGGGCTCCTTGGTACTTCTTTCCTTGTTATAGCTTGTGGTGACTATCAGTATCTCTTAACTTGTGTTTGTATCACTCCAATCTCCTCTTCTATCTGTGTTGTCTACTTTGCCTTTCTTTCTTTCTTTCTTTCTTTCTTTCTTTCTTTCTTTCTTTTAAGTGCTTTTTTGGTACATGTAAATAAGACTTCTTGATTATTTTTCATCCCTTGCCCCTGCTCCTTCTTTCTCCCTTCCTCCATCTCTTGATGCCCTTCCCTTTTGCAGAAGATTTATCTCCCCGTCTCACGTCTTTCTTATAAGGATACTTGTGATGTGATTCACTGACCAAATAATCCCAGAAATCTTGTCACCTCAAAACCCACAATTTAATCATATCTATTACTACAGTAATACTCCTTTGCCATATAAGTTTCTGTGGTTAGGACATGAATATGTCTTTTGGAGGGAAAAATGCCATTCAACCCACTACCTGGGAAGAATAAATTATTGCAAAAATCTGATATGTTCCTTTCTAGTGGCAATGGGTACAACCTCATGTCTTAATCTGCTCAGGGTACCAAAGCAAAATACCACACACTGGGTGGTTACAACAACAGAAATTGGTTTTTCAGACTTCTGGAGGCTAGAAGTCTGAAATGGAGGTGTCACCATGGTAGAGAACATATTCATTTCTCTTCTCCTTCTTTGGAGTGTAGATGGCTGCCTTCTCACAGTGACTTCCCATGACCTTTGTGTGCTCAAGGAGAATGACAAAGAGCTTTCGCCCCCTTCTCATAAAGTTACCAATCCTGCTGGATTAGTGCTCAATCCTGTGACCTCATTCAACTTTAAGTACCTCCTATAACCCTATTTAAAAGTTCAGTCACACTGGGAATTAGGGGTTTAAAATACAAACATTGAAGGGACAAAATTCAATCCACATCACCCCATACTAGCTACAAGTGATGTCTTTCTACTGTATCTTTCTTGTGATATCTTTCTACCATAAGTTGTTTTATTAAATAAAAAGAGCACCTACAGTACTTAATGTTGGGATATAATTGCAAAACATGTCATTTGAAAATGAACTCAATATAAAGTAATAATTTGTCAACTTTTTTTGGTCATCTAAATTCAGCCAAGTTTCCAAAGACACAAGGAAAACAGAACCGTGTATCTTATATGGCTTATGGTCTGAAAAGTATGTATAGACTTTGAGAAATTAATAAGAATTCCTAATATGTTTGGTTACATTTATTAATTTTTTCAGTGTTGAGAATTGAACTCAAGGCCACATTCATATTAAGCAAGTGTTGTACCACTGAGCTATACCCCCAACTACAAATATATATTTATTTTAAGGGGAAAATTCATTCTATATACTGGAAAAGGCTCAGAGAAAAAGAACTGATTCTGATTGAAATGGTATATGAAGTAACATAGATTGATTAGCAGACACTTGCTCTACTGTACAAAAAGAAGTATAAAATTTTTTAAATTGGTGTTTAAAAAAATTTCGGTACAATATACTATTTTTGTTCTAAATTATACTTCTCTTTTAAAAATTACTTTTAGTTTGTTTTGTTAAATTCTACTTGTGATTATTTCTTAATTTTGACCTTACTCTCATATTCTCATTTGTTACTGAGGACTATACTCATTCTTAGGAATATCCTAAATTTTCTTTTGGGTTTTTCTCTTTATTTCTTTAGATGTACATTCTTCTTCTAATCTTCCCTCTTTTGTAATATGCATTTTTAATAAAAGAAAGATGCTAAATGAATATATTTACCATGTAAAATTCTAAAGTTACAGCTCAGACTAAAATCCTCTTTGATCTCCTGCCCTGATCTTGGTTCAGACTCTCTCCCAAAGGGAGCAGTATCATTCTACTTTCTAACTTTGTGCTTTTCTCTACTTCACGTGGAGAATGCAGCACATCCTCCCCTACATTCACCTTGGACTCTCTGCTGGTTCTCATGCATGAACTGAGCAACCAATGAGCGGGTAAACGAGTCTTAGGTTCATGATTCCCCTCTCTTAGTTTCAGACTAAAGAACATGTTTACTGTACACAACAAACTTACGAATCCCACCGTTACACTTTGCACTTATTGTGAATATTTCCTCTTAGATACTAATTTTATTTTAAAAATTCAAAATTGTGATTCATACATACCAGTTCCCAAACTCCTAGGGGCAAATATTTGTAAGAATGCTTTAAATCATATAAACAATAAAATAAAAGCTGGTTAAACAAAGTCATTAAGGCAAATGTCCAGCCACAGCAGACATAGTAAGTCCTGTAATAGCTCTGCTCAGTGTTATCTATAAATAAAGTTGCATTTTTTTGTGCTTAATTTACCTCAAATGCTTTTGAGAATAAACTCCCTTATACTGAGTTTATGGATTGTGGAAGGCAAATAGGCCTTTGAGAACATATTGCAAGTTGTTAGAGGAGACACATATCATTTTAAACTAAACCTTCAGCATCTGTTTCAGCCTCTGATTACAAATGATGAAACTGACAATAATTCATTTACTCCATAAAAAGCAAAGGTGGTAATTAAGGAGGATGTGTAATCTTTATTCAACACAAAGTGCATCTGCTATATTTTCTCTTACACCTGGAAGAAAAGCTTTCCCCTTCCACCATAAAGGGAAGAGAATTTTTATGCCCCCATAATTCTAATAACATGATATTGATTGAAAACAACCAGGATAAATGCATGCACCCTATTTTTATATAAAATATATTATCCTACCTGGAATAAAGTAAAGTGTTTGAAGTAAAGGGTTAATAAGAATCTGCCCATTATGCTAGGTTAGAGAAGAACAATCTGAGTAGACTTCATGGTATGCTAAGGTCCAGAAAAGGGAAACAGCAGGAAGCAAGGGATTTGGCATACTTGACTCCACAGTAGATGTGGAGGAGTAGTGGGATAGTAGCAATAGCTATCACTAGTCTTTGGTTCTAAGGAGAGAAGTTGGTTACAGATTAGATGAGCAGGTTCAATAGAATTCCCAGTGCTTATGATCCACCTAATAACATGGGAATCTGAGTTGGGAGGAATGTACTTTTGGTAAAAGAGATAGGATAGTGTGGAGTTTAAGTGATGGGCTACTATACAAATGTTCCAGCTTAACTACAGTGTTGGTTTTGTTAGATCTGTGTTCTGGTGAAGACCAAGTATTCCTTCTTAAGAATACTAATTCCCATCCTAGAAACACTACTGTGGCTCATGTGTTTCATTTCTGTTACTGTGACAAAATACCAGAGAAAATAAACAAAGGAGAAAAGGGTTATTTTGGCTCACAATTTCAGAAGTTTCAGTCCATGGTTACTTGGCTTTGTTGTTTTGGGGCCTGTGGTGGAAACAGCACATCAGTGCAGATGTACAGTGTGTGGCAGAAAAGGCTGCTCACCTCAAGGTGGCCAGAAAACAGAGAAGTCACTGAGGTCCCTACGTATCCTTCAAGACCACACCCCCAATGACCTACCTTCCTCCCTCCAGGGCCCACATCCTGAAAGTTCCACTAACTCCCAATAATTCCACAGACTGGTGACCAAGCCCTTAGCATATAGGCCTTTGAGCGGCAATTAAGATGAAATCATAAAGCTCACTTCAGAGGCAGTGTTTTAAAGCATATTTCCTTGATTCTAGGTTATTGAATTTTCAGGAAAAAGAAAAGGTAGTCCTACCCCATACTATAGGGTTAAAGTATATTTGTACACACTTTAACAACATCATATAAGAATTTCATTCCAAGTATTTATTTGACTACAATCTGCCTAATACTTACCTAGAGCTCAATGAAGGGAGATAATATTTATACTTGCTTGGATAGAATTACCAAGTTTTATATAATTCATGTCACATGCCTAGTAAGTTTTGCCGAGTTCTACTTTAGAAATATTGTCTCATCTCTTATTTAAGCCAAAAGTGAAGAAAATACCAATCCCATCAAGGCATTTATATGATTGTTCCTTATGTTTGGCTTTATATCACTGACCAACTTGTAAGAATAAACAGTCTAAAGACACTTATTGCTATATTAATCATAAGACTATTGTTCATTATATTGCAAGGACACACAACAACACATTCTGTCTGGGCTCAGAATCAACAAGAGAGTTATCCTCACTAAATAGTTATACATTTATTCCCTTTTGGATACTGTGATTCACTTTGCCAAGATACTTGTCTTTTCAAATTTTCTGCTGGATCATTAGAACCTAAATTCTGGGCCTACTCACAGGAATTGTAGAGTCTCACTGCTTTCATTCTGAGTACCACTTTTACACTTGGCTTCATCTCTTTAAATCTTCTACTATAAAAATGTTTTATTTTAATGTAAAATAAGTAGATATTAATAAGCAAAAAACCACTTCTTATTTGTATAAAAAAATTAAAATTTCTGGGAAAAATAATTAGAGATAACAGTGGCTTAGATACTGTATATCATGATCTTAAGAGAAGGGTAGGTTTTTCTCTGTAAGGGCTTTTACATCTGTCATTTAAAAATTTTACTTTAAAAGGTGAGCCGGTCCCAGCACCCAGAAGGAAGCTCCCCTGCTGCCATCCCAAACTCCTAGGGCAGAGAAAGTGAGCCACGTGGGCACCAGAAGTACCCCCCCATGTGGAAATGAGAACACACATAAACAAGCTTCAAAAACAGACTTCCAGATCACCTACAGCAACCCCAAAGGGAAATGAGATGGAGCACTCTGATACTCAACCACCTGGACTCTCTGAACTGGCAACAAAAGAGGATCTGGGAAAAATGAAATAAGAAATAATTACTCAGATAACAGTAAAGATTTTGCTCATGGTGCAAGACATGATTAATAAATCTAGAGAGGACACAGATTAAAAAAAAAATAGAGGATCTGAGGAACATGATGGAATCCCAACATAGGAAACAAATGGAATCCATAAAAAAGATACAAACAGATTTCCAAGAGATTAAAAACCCCATCGAAAGTCTGCACAGCAGAATGAACCAATGTGGGGATAGAATTTCACATATAGAAGATAAGATTGCAATTAGTGACCAGGAAAAGAAAAATTGCTTTAAAATTGTAAGGGAACATGAGAAATCAATCCAGCAGCTGCTAGACGATGCAAAGAAGAATAATATAAGACTGACTGGAGTCAATGAGGAAAAAGGAGAGAGTGCAGATGACATAAAAAAACTGTTCACAGAGGTGATGGCAGAAAACTTCCCAAGGAGGGGAAAAGTATTTGACATACAGATAAGTGAGGCATATAGGACTCCAGCTAACCTTAATCAAAAAATATCTACACATAGGCATATAATACTTAGGATTCCAGAAATCCAACAGAAGAATAAAATTCTACAAGCAGTGAGAGAAAAGAAACAAATCACATACAAAGGAAAGCCTATCAGAATCACAGCAGACTTCTCTATGCAAACCCTCAAGGCAAGAAGAGCTTGGAGTGATGTATTTCAAGCTCTAAAGGAAAATAGACTCCAACCCAGATTGATGGAGAAATAAGATACTTTCAAGATAAAGAGCACCTCAGGAACTTCATGAATACCAAACCGGCACTCCAAAAAATTTTAGACAATACCCTAGGAAAAGACAATGAGGATCACAACGCCAGGCAACTCAGCAGAATGAATCCATTGGGCATGACAAATTAAACGCAAAGGGGGAGAATCCAACAAAAAGAAAAAGTCATGACAAGACTTTTAAAACTTTTAACTTCCCTAATGAGTGTATAATTCAATCTTATTATTGTACTGATTAGTATTTTTCTGATTCTGGAGTTGCACACCATTCCTTGTGCTATACTGGCTATTTATCATCTTCTTATGTCTACATTTTAATTGGGTTGTCTATTAATGAGCTCTAAGAATTCTTTATATATTCTGGTCATAGGTTATATGTATTGTAAATATGGTCTGTTTAAGGACTACTTTTCATTTTAATGATGTCATTTAAAGTTCTAAAGTTTGATGGAATCTCATTTATCAACTTTTTCTTTTATACATCACGTTTTTTGTACCCTAGGAAGTTCTTGCCTACCCTGAATTCATAAATATTTTCCCTTATAATTTCTACTTAAAGTTTTATATTTTTAGGCATTCTTATTTAGGTTCATAGATCCCTTCAAGTTATTTTCATGTATGGAAAAAAAGGGTTGAGGTTAATTTTTTATATACGGATACCAGGTGTTCTAGTGCCATTTGCTGAAGACACTATCTCTTCCTCAGCTCTTGAATCGAGTTTATATTCTATAAAATGCTAATGTTAAATAATCTTTCAAAACTCAGTGGACTATATATGTGTGGTTCTATTTCTAGATTCTCTGTTTTATTCAAATGATGTCTTTGTCTTTTCTTACACCAACACTGCCTTGATTACTGTAGCTTTAGAAGTCTTAAAATTGGGTGCTAAACGTCTTCCAACACTGTTTTTGTTTTTGTTTTTGGCTTTTCTGGGTCCTTTGTACTCCTACATAACTTTAAAATTTCAATATCCAGTTCTTCATTTATAACAAGTATACACAGACCTGAATTTTTATATATACCTTGTGTTCTCTAATCCTGTTAAATTCAAGTACAAGTTCTAGGGGCTCCAAGAGATTTCTTAGCATTTTCTCTGGAGATGATCATTTCATCTACATATAAAGATTTTGTTTCTGCCATGCCAATCCTATCCTAGTTGTGTCATTTTATTGCCAGACTATTTTGGTTTAGACCTATGTTTCAAAGTCTAATGGACAGATGAAGTGTAGGCATATATGCCCTTGTTCCCCACTTTAGGGAGAAAGCATTGTATCGTCTCCATTCATATAAGGCATTCTCACTGGAAGTATGGAGTACATGTCTTTGATCTGTTGAGAAGGTTCTGTTCTACTTCTAGTCTCCTGATAGCTTTTACCATGAACAGCTGTAGAATTTAGTCCAATACTCTTTCTTCAACTAGTGACAGAATCATATGGCTTTCTCCTTTCCTCTGTTAAAATGATTACTTTTGAGGGTGGATCTTCCAATGATGAACCAACACTGCCATCCCTATAACAAAACCACTTTCTACATACTGCCAGATCTGACCTCTAAGAGTTTGTTTTGTTAAACAAATTTCTATCTATATTCATACATTTTATTCTATTATCTTTATCCAGTTTTAGGATTACCACAATGTTGAGTTCCTAAAATGAGGGGAGAAGTGTTCCTTCTTTTTTCTGCTTTAATTGTTTGTTATAATTTATCAGTTAAAATGTTTATGAGCCTGCTGTTGTCATATAGGTAGGTTTTCAAGCTAGGAATATACTTTCTTTAATAAGTGCTATTCAAATTTTATATTTCCTCCAGAGTTAGTTTCATTAATTTGTCTTCTAAGTTACTTCTTAGAAGTTGTCAAATTTATTTCAAAAAACATTTTTGTAATATGCTTTCTATATCCTTCTAAATTCTGTAAAATCTGTGGTAATGTCTCCTAGATCTTGATATTGTAATTTCAAAAATGTATAATTGATATTGTGAAACAGGAAGAAAAGTTCTAAAGGTACAGGGGAAGTGGGAGGAGTAGGGGAAGGGTAAAAAAGGGAAAGGAAAAAATATGAGAAGAGGAAAAAAATGGAAACAAGGTCTTTGCAAATAGGGAAGGGTGGAGGGGGTAAAGGGAGGGCAAGGGAAGGGGAAAAAAATAAGAATCCAGAGACTCATGTAATGGTACAAGATCCCAATGATGAATGTAACTGTATTGTATACCTAAAATGTACCAATAAAGTTAATGGGGGAAAAAAATAAAAAATAAAACCTTGACCCAAATGTCAGTAACTTCAGAAAATAATCCGTGGAGGGGAGAAGAAAGTTATTTCATTTAGGAAAAATAACTACTATCTTTTTCTTAATCTTCAACACACAATTTAAACATAAACAACTGCTGTAACACTTTACACAATTCCTATGTACTGGAGCAATAACAACAAGATCTAAATATAATTATCTTTTTAAATACTGGGTCAAGGCTTTACATAAAAATACCATTCTACTTTCCCCCACTAAGTTTCTAAAAAAAAAAAATTTTACTGTAGTCTCTTCTCATTTCTAATTTGCCTGACATATTGTAAACTCACACAAAATAAAACAAGATTCCAATTATCAGAGCTAAAGGTCTGAGTCTTATTCTTGAAGACATTGCAACACTATCAACTATTTCATGGTGGACATTGACATGGTAATGTTTCTACCATAGAATGCACACTCTGGCAATGCACAAAAAATGGATGCAAGGAGATGCTAAGAATTAACAATGTCTATCAAAATATGTGTGAGTCTTTTGTCAGTAATTCATTGATGTTAAGAATACACATGTGGGGATGAGATCCAGCAACCTGCTCCTCAAAGGACATATGGCTTGTATTTGAGTGTGAAAACCACTGAAAACACATCAAAGACCCATTAGGAGACTCTTACACTAAGACAAGCAAACAATGATGACAGGTGTCTGAATAAAGGAAACAACATTGAAAATTGAAAAAACATTAGATTTCAGAGGTACTGAGTTCTGAACTAAGTGTTTACCAATTTTTTAGCCTTGTCCCCATGAGATGAATGCTTAGGTTTAGAGAATTTCTTGAAAAAGTGTGTCCTTGTATAATGGCACCTCTGAATAGCACCCACTGTATCTGAAAGGTATCTATCCCAGGCCAGCACCTGTCACCACCAAGTTACATGTTATGCCTTTTTTTTCCTAGAATATCACATACACTTGGCTCAGGAAAGCTATGAAAATTTTAAAGGCTGAGTTTTTCTGACAGGCACCTGATCCCAAAAGGTCTCAGTTTCCATAGGAAACAATTTTCTGTTTATCAGCATTAAACTCCACCAAATTTTGCCTCTGAAGCTAGAGACGCCTTGAGCAGCAGGCAAGTGAATTGTCTATCAGCCTGAGGATTTGGGGCAATGGAGGGAGGATTCTAAAAAGACCTGTATATCCTAGTTCTAAAATACACTCATGTGTGGTTGATTTTCAGGGCCGTAGAAGTCCAGAGCTCACTCTCCCCTCTGCCTGGCCCACAGCAGGGCCTGAAAGATGCTCTTTGAGAGTGACAGGTGCATCAGTAGCAATGCTTTCTTTCTCCCGGCAGTGCTCTTTCATAAGACAACATGGCCAAAGTCTAAATTATAGATAAAACAAGGCAATATTTTTTATTTTTCATACATACATATATGAAATATATATTATATACACATATATAATATTATATATTATATATATATATATATATATATATATTATACTCACCCAGGTTTGTGAAAAACAAATCTTGTACTTCTACATACTGAAGAAATTCCTGACTAATTTAAGGGATATAACTTCTTCCTTGCTTTATACTCTTTAAAACTGTGTCGGGCTGAGGAAGGGTTGATTAGTAGCACACCGGAAATGCTTAAGACAGTGAAAATACCTCGTATGCTAGATACTACAATGGTAACACACGTGCTAAAATTTTCCCCAACCCCAAGAAAGTACAACAATAAGAGTAAAAGAGGACATAACTGTAGTCTGTAAGGGGCTGTGATTATGACAGCACAATGTAGGTTCATCAATTGTAACAACTGTACGGGGTGGGATGTCGAGAGTGAGGACAATGGGTGTCTCTGGGAGCGGAAGGTATAGAGGATGTCTCTCTACCTTCCTCTCTATTTTTCTGTGAACCCACAACTTCTCTTTACAAATAGTCTTTAAGAAAAAAGCATGAAAAGGGAACCCAAGAAAAGAAACTATGAGCAAAAAAGAGAGTGGTTGGGAGATGGAGGATGAGCACAACATCAGCACTGGTGTTCTTAGGGTCTGACAGAACCTCAGGAGTAGAGCAAACGGCTTATTCAGTTTCATTTTCTTTATTTTATTAAGAAGAAAATATCCTTAATAGATTTTATTAAGGAGGAAACGATAAAAACCAAATCTATAGATGCAAGAATCCTAATTAAACCTGTGATTCCTGGGGCTGAAGCTCTGACAGGGCAGGATACATATCCTGGAAAACACGGACTGTCCAGTAACTGCTGGGCGGACCTCACGCATGGCCCTGGCAGGTTGCACAGACGGGGAGAAGCATCTCAGGCAGTGGGAGGAGAGGCCTGCCCAAGGTCCTGGTCTGAAGCTAGCTGTTGCACCTCCCACCAGTGCCCTCTGGAGGCTTCCTGCTGATCGCCGCCCAGCTCTCTCCCCGCCATTCTGTAAGCAGTAGCCCACTGGAAAGAGTCCCAGTTTTATTTTTTTCCAGAGATGCAAAATACCTTTTAATTATTTCCTGCATTTCCAGAAGAAGCAACAATTTCCCTAGAGAGAAAGACCATACCTTGAATGGTGAGTATTCTGATGTATTGTTCAAAGTGACAACTTCCTCCACAGAGAGACCAGGTGATTTCCAGACTCTGAATACAGCTTTGACAGTGGTCAGAAATCTACCGCAGAATCTTTTCTTTCCCTCGAGGATCCCTCGATTTTTGCAGTCTGTGCAGTGGACACTGAATAAACACCTTTGTGAAATATGCCTTCCCAGCTTCTTGGCAAAAATCAGCAATTCCAAACCTGAGATGCATAGAGACAAGGAGGGTTTCCTGGTGATTTGCTTAATTTTATTGTTGTTTTTATAAATGATTACTCTAATTGTATGGATTTGTGGGTGCTATGTGATAGTTCAATTCATGCACATAATGTGTATGATCAAATCAAAGTAGTTAACATTTCCTCTCTTTAAGCACATTTTAAAATTGCTTAATACCACATAATAATTGTACATACATCTGGGGTATATAATGTAATATTTCAATACTTATATACACTATATACTAACTGAATCTGAGTAATTAACATTTATATCTTATCATCATTCCTCGGTGGGTGGAGCTTTCAAGATCCTCTCTTTTGGTTAGTCATAAAATTTACATGTTATTGTGAACCATAGCAATGCACCACATAACATTTTGGAGCACTTAATGTTGCTATGGAATATGTTTGTTCTTTTTATGTATTTTTCATTGATTCTGTATGATAAACCTTAGAAATTAGATCCCTCATCCTCAAATCCAATGATTCCTAAACCCTTGTTTTAAAGTCATGTGGAGAGCTTGTTTCAGACACTGACTGCTGACTTCCTAACTCAGCATATTTGGAGTGGAGCCAGCAATTTTCATTCCTGAGAAGCTTCAAAGGATATCCATCATGTGCACGATTTGGAGACCACTGCATCCTTACATGGATTCATCTGCATTACAGAGCTAGAAACAATATCACATGGCTAACAAGTGAAGGAGATGATTCTAGTAAAAAGCTTAAAAGAAATCACAAGGTCTAGATTTATCTATGATACAAGAATCATGGGGTTAATCAAAATGTAGTGTTTATTTTGTTTAATGACAAGAAAAATATTTCAGTTGATAACTGGCTAAACATTGTTGACCAAAGTCTCCTTGATGAATTACATTTGAGAAATATGCTTTGGTTTAATATTTATTCAATAAAAGAATTATAAACCTGAGGTCAGAGAACAACAAACAGTAAAAGCAGAGAGACTTCAGTAGTGATAATGTTAGAAATCTGCACCTGGAGGCAGAGTGTGGGGCTGTTGCCCTATACAATTCCTTTTCAGCTGAAAACTTATATATTTCCCAAGCTGACATGTTAGGTAATAAATCATTTTGTAAGGAGGTTAGCATTGCCTAGAGACACTCTAAGAAAAGACACCAGATTAATCAAAATTCAATTATGTCTCTCAGCTATCATGGATTTTTGTTTTATTTTGTAGTTGATTAGATCTTGAGTTCAAATCTAAAACTCTAGTGATTTATAACATCCCTTACAAGAAAGAGGTAACCCCAAAAGTGTCTGCTTGTCACAGTCAAAGGAATATTTTTTATGAAACAAATCTACCAGTTCAACTTCTGATTCTGCAGGTGTGTCTGGACAGACAAACAGTGAACACAAAAAGGGAAACAGACATGCTTGGATGCAGGGGGAAAGGCTTTATTTTGTCAATTGCTTCTCTTCCCAGAGTTGGGATGTGAAGCTTGAATTTCAAATTAGTTTTAATATCTTAAGGCAAACACCCGTGAATGATTCTAACCAAGGAAAGACAGGACCCACAATGTTGAGTACCTAATGATACCTATCTCAGAGGGTTATGGTCTTCCATATTTTCATGGCAATCCTGTACAATGGTTACTATTATCTCCTTTTCACCAATGGATAATGAATTGAACTTTCGGTGACTGCCTGCAAAGAAGTGATCACAGAGTTCAAATATATTGGTTATAAATCCCATGTGCCTGGTGTTAAACCTGATGTCACGGCTAGAATGTTTCTAAAGGACCATCCATTTCCCTACACAAAGCAGATTCAAGCATACAAGAAACAGGTTGCTTTTGAAAAGAGCTGCAGACAATCACCTGCTCCACCTTCTCACTTACAGGCCTCTTCTTGGCCTGGCTTCCTATTAGGGTCTTCATGGGTTCTGCATATTCTATAGGAATCTCTTCTTTTTGACTGGTACCTTCCCTTAGCAAAAATGTAGTAAATATTTTTATTAAACTTGTATTTCCAAAGGGAAATACAAAATACAAATAGCTCATGCAAGGATTGTTGGAATAGATTTTTAAAAAGCAAACAAACAAGAACAGCAAACAAAAAGTCTGAACCTTAAAATGGAAAGTTAGCTCAGCAAAACCTTGAATTAGGGGACACCTAAATATTGTAAAGCTTTCTTTTTCCTAAAACCTATCATCAAATTATTCTAAAAAGAAAGACTGAATTATTTCAATGGAAATTATAAACCAGTCAGCAGAAATGGCTGCTCCTACCATTGTCTGAGAGGTAAGAGCAAATGACGTAAAGTTTTAGAAAATGCATAAACATTGGCTGGGGCAGTAGGATATGCCTGTAAAGAGGCTGAGACAGGATGATAACAATTTTGAGCCCAGTCTGGGCAACTTAGTGATTTAATGAAACCCAATTTCAAAAGAAATGTGTTGGGTGCATAGCTCTGTGCATAGCTCTGGGTTCAGTCCCTGCAAAGGTGTAAATATTAGGAAAGAAAAGGTAAAGTGATTTTTATTATTACTTTTTTTTTGGACTGATGATGTGATCATGTAACAGTTAAGAGATGCACAAAACTTCCAGGATTACTAAATAAAATTTCTTAGAAGTAAAAACGAAAATGACATTCATGGTGGCAACAATAGCCATGCAATGCCAAGAAATAAGTTTAATGAGTGATATTTTAGACCTATAAAAATAAATCTATGAAATATTCTGATAAACATCAGGCAGGTTCTGAATAATTGGAAAAGTATTTCAAGTTTTTATATAGTAATATTTGCCATCATAAAATATCAAGCCTCCTTAAGTTAAAATATAAATGTAATATAATTCTAGTTAGACGTCAACTGGATGCATGGTGGGGAAGTAAGTGGATCCTTGTCCAATGAGGAAGTCTGAATGTGGAAGATAATACATGGAAACCATAATAAAAAGGAATAGGGACAGGGGACGTCTTGGCTTACCTGATTTTTGACTATGTAATAAAGTCATTTTAATCACATTAATATGATACTGCCATGGGAATAGAGAAACAGATCAATGTAAAATAGATCAAGCAAAGTCTATAAATCAACCTTATATATTTGCAAATTTTGTGTGTAGGAATGGAGAAAAAAGTTACTTTATTCAAGCAAGAATAGTAAGGGATTTTAAAAAAATAAATACCCTTAGCACAAATGGTTACCAATTTGGAAGGAAGGGATGCTGAATGTCTTTCTCAAATGATGTTGGAATGCAGTCATTTCAGGTGGAGGGCGATGAGACCTGGCTGGTGAGGGGAAATGCTACATGAGAGATACTTAGGGGAGAGTCATCCAAAATGTAGGTACTTAAACATGGAAGAACAACCCAGAAACAGAAATCAATCAGAAAGACCATCCACCCAGACAAAGCCAAATGTCTGAGCTGTTGAGGAGGGGAAGCTACACTGCTGCTATTGCACATCTCCCTGCAGGGAGCACACCACTCTGGGAGGCTGCTGACATCCTAGGGGAAGGAACCGGTGCTGCCAGGCCACATCTCTGCCTAAACTCTTCTATCCTGCCCCTTCCCCACCATCTTTCCAAACTGGGAAAGCTGCATCTCTGAGTCATCCTCTGGCGAGGAAAATCCATGTGCTCTAGGCAGAGAGAGGCTCAACGACATGGGTGGCACCAAGCGCACCAGCACAGTGAACCCACAATGGGTTGTACTTTTCACAGAGACTGAAAAATCTGAGCTAGCTACGACCTTCAAGCATGGGGGGAAGGAGTCGCTAAACCAAGCCCAGGGGTCCCAACAGGTTCCACAAGATGGCAAGAGGAGCTCTTGAGACAGGGACAGTTTGGGATCTGAATGTAAAGAGGCTGAGGGGGTTGGCTGGGACAGAGAGCTTCTGGTGACACACTAGGTGGAAAATCTCTGAAGGAAGAACACAGAGACAACTGTGAGATTTGCCCAGCAGCAAGGACAAGGGCAGAAGGTAAAGGAGAGCTTGGTGTCAGGAAAATAATTTACATCCTTCTCTTCCCAAATCAACTGAGGTGGTTCAATCTTGGGACGGAGACAAAAGACTGTAGTTAACCACACCCAATGCACAGCTTGCATCCAGGAGTTGGGCTCAAAGAAACAGACTCGCACCACTCCCAGACAGGCTGGTGAACAGAATCTGCCTCTGCACGGGGAAACTGCTCTGATGCAAACAGATCAGGACTAAAGCCGGAAGGGAACTGTGTGGATGCTCTCGCTCTGTGTCTTACTGGCTACAGGGGAAACTGCTTGCCCATTTTCTTGCTGGAGTGTCAGTTCTAGGTGCTCGCTGGGTAAAATTGTTTTTTTGTTTTGTTTCTCTTCTTTTCTCTCTCTTCTTTTTTTCTTATTCCATGCTTTCCATTTCTCACTTCTGTGCCAATACTCTGGCTACTTATACATTTGTAAATTGTCAAGCTTTTATCCTGTATTCTGCTCTTTCTTCTCTTCTTTTTTCAATCTCCCATCCTCCCTATTGTATACTTTTTGCTCTTCTTTATTATACCTACACCTCTGGCTTCCATTACCTATTCCATCACCTCTCTGCCTTTAATGATATTAGATATATATCAATAGATATATATAGATAGATAGATTTGTGGTTAAATTTTTTTAATTTGCTGCTCAGTATAGCACTTTAAAGGTTACCACAAGATAACCATGAATAGTACTATTCAAATTAAAGCATTTTTCTGCTCTTATTATCTTTTTGCAAATGTAGACACCATATCTATATATTCAAAAGATATTAGAAGACAGCACACATGGAAAATACCTATCTAAAATCATAATAGAACTTTTCAAGTATGAAGAAAGATTTCAACATACAGGCAAGCAAGGCTTACAGAATACCAATTAGGATGAAAAGCTAACCTGCTCATGATATATCTTAGTCAAAATCCCAGATGTCCAACAAAACAATCTTAAAAGCCCTGAGAGACAAACAAAAAAATAAAAGTTAAACCCATTAGGATTACAACAGACTTCTCAACACAAACTTTAAAGGTCAGAAGAGCTTGGAGTGAAGCATTTGAAGCATTAAAAACAACTTCCAACCCAGAATAATATATACTGCAAAACCACCTTTCAAAACTGATGGAGAAATGACATTTCATGACAAAGAACACCTTAAGGGATACATGAATATCAAACTAGCACTCAAAATATAACCCTAGACAGAGCCAATGAAGCCAACAAAGCCCAAAAGATAATAAAATGAGTACATCAAGCAAGGCAAATAGTTAAATAAGAAAAGAAAAAAAAAGGCAACAGCAAAAAAAGAACACAATGACAGGAACAGATCAATGCTTTTCAGTTATAACTCCATATAAAGAGCTTCAAATCCACAATTAAAAGACACAGATTGGCAGACCAGATCAAAAAACAAAATCCAGTCTATTGCCTTCAACTAACTCATCTAGTCCCAAAAGAAATTCGTAGACTAAAAATCAAATAACGGAAAACAGTATTCCATGGATCAGGACCTTGAAAGCAAGCAGAGTATCAATTTTATTCTTAAAGACAAATTAAACTTCAAGCTAGAACTGATTAGAAGAGACAAAAAAGGTCAGTGCCTGCTAGCGAAGTGAAAAATTCAACAAGAGAAGGTAGCATTGTAAATATATATGAACTGAATACGGGAGTATATAACTTTATAAAAACATTGCTGGACATAAATGATCAAAAAACTCCCAATGCAATCATAGTTAGTGACCTCAATACCTTACTTTCACAAAGAAGTAGATCAACTGAGCAAAAAATCAGCAAAGAAATATAAGAGCTGAACCGCACCTTCAAACAAAGGGACTTAATAAATATTTCTGAGTGCTCTGCCCTACTACAGCAGAATACACATTCTTCCCAGCAGCACAGAAAACTTCTTTCCAAAATGCACCACACAGTAGTCCACAATGCCTGTTTAAATAAATACAAAATTATCAAAATCCTCTCAAGCACATTGTCAGATCATTGTGCAATGAAAGTAGAAATCAACCACAAAAGAAAACAGAAAATTTATAAATATCTCAACACTAAATAGCATACTTTTGAACACTCAGTGGGTTACCAAAGAAATCAAAGAAGAAATTAAATGATTTCTAGAATTAAATGATAGAACCTATGTGACACAATGAATGTAGTCTGACAGGGGAGTTTATTGGAGTTGACATTCACATTAGAAAACTTGAGCAAGCTCAAAAACTCACTTAATGATGATGTTTAAGATAGTAGAAAAATGAGAACAGACCAAACCCAAAGCTAGTTTAAGAAAAGAAATCATAAGAGTGGCAATTAATGGAATTAATTGAAAGAATAACAAAGCAATGAATTGAAGAGCTAAGTGAAAGAATAAGTAAAATAGATAAACCCTTAGCCAAACTTACCAGAAGAAGAAAAGACTCACATCAATGCAGTTAGAAGTGAAAAAGACACGATCACAATGGACACCACTGAAATTCAGATCATTAGTAACTACTACGAGGAATTGTACTTCAACAAATTGGAGCTCAAAGAAATGGACAGATTCTTAGACATATATGAATTAGCAAAGCTGAACCAAGAAGATATAAAAATTCTGAACACTCCAATAAGAAGAAATGAAATTGAGGCAGTAACAAAAAACTTACCAATGAAGAAAATCCCAAAACCTGCTGAATTCCCCAAGGCCTTCAGGGAGATTATAACACCTATACTTCTCACACTCTTTAATGAAATTGAAAGGGAAGGAATATTTCCAAACTCTTTCCTGGAAGACATCATAACTAATTTCAGACAAGGGTCCAACTAAAAAAGGGTCCAACATGACAATTTCTGTAATGACCATAAACACAAAACTCCTCAATAAGATACTGGCAAACAAAATACAATAAATCATCAAAAGGATCATATATCATCGCCAAGCAGGTTTCATCCAAGGGATGCAAGGATGGTTCAACATTTCTAAATCAATAAATGTAACACATACATACACAAAAACAAGGACAAAAAAAATCATGTGGTCTTATCAGTAGATACAAAAAAAGCTTTTGACAAAATTCAGCATTCATTCTTCCAAAAAAAAACTTGAAGAAAATAGGTATAGAAGAACTTTATCCCAATCTGATAAGTGCCATTTTGAACAAACTAATGGGAAACATCATATGAAATGGGGAGAAGCTGAAAGCTTTACCCCTAAAATCTATATATCAAAGAAATAAAGATAGAAATATATATATTTCAAATAAATATATATCAAAGAAATAAAGATATATAAATATATATATCAAAGAAAAAAAACAAACTATCATTGCTTGTAGGTAACATGATCCTCTACATAGAAGACCCAAAAACATACACAAAAACCTCTTAGAATTAATAACCAACTTCAGCAATATAGCAGGATACAAAATCAACACAAAAAATTAATAATATTCCTGTACACTAATAATGAATTTATGGAGAAATGAAGAAATCAATATAATTCTTGGTAGCATCAAGAAAAATTAAATACTTAGGAATTAACCTAACCTAAGAAAGACCTCTACAATGACAACTAAAGGAGATTGAAGGGGACATCGGAAAACAACATAATATTCCCAGTTCCTGGATAGGTAGAACCATTATTGTCAAAATGGCTACCATCCTAAGACTAATATGCAAATTTAATGCAATCTCAATCAAAACACCAAAAGCATTCCTCACAGAACTAGGGAAAAAAATCCTAAAATTCAAATAGAACCAGAAGAGACCCAGAATAGCAAAAGCAATCCTGGATAACAAGAGAAAAGCTTCCTGCATTACAATCCCAGATTTCAAGTTGTATTACAAAGCTACAGTAATAAAAACAGCATGGTACTGGTACAAAAACAGACATGTGGCTCACTGGAATAGAATAGAGGATACGGAAACAACTCCAGACAGACTCAGCCCCCTGATCTTTGATAAAGAGGTCAGAAACAGAGACTGGGGGAAAGAAAGCCTCCTTACTAATGGTGCTGTAATAAACATACAAGAGATTGAAGCTAGACCCTTGTCTCTTACCATGTAGTAAACTAAAATCGAAATGGATCAAATAAAGAGCTACATATTAAAACAGAAACACTTAATAGGTTAGAAAACAAACTAGGTAAAATGATTGAAGACATATGCATAGGCAAGGACTTCCGAAACAGGACTTCATTTACACAAGAAAAAATATCAAGTGTCATCAAATGGAATTATATCATACTAAAAAGCTTGTGGACTAAAATGTACCAATAAAGATATAAATTTTTTAAAAAAGCTTGTGGACCACCAACCCTGTAATTCCATCACTAGGGAGGCTGAAACAAGAGGATCACTGTAAATTTGAGGCCAGCCTGGGCTACATAGTGAGTTCAAGGCCAGCCTGGACTATGTAGTAAGACACTGCATCAAAAATAAATAAACAAAATAAAATAAAAAATAATAAGAAGCTTCTGCACAGTAAAGACAACAACCAACAGAATGAAGAGACAACTTACAAAATGGGGAAAAACAATTTGTCCTCTACACCTCGGACAGAGGACCAATATCTAGAATATATAAAGAATTAAAAACTTAGACTCCCTAAATAAAAGACTTAATCAGTAAATGGGAAACTGAAATGAATAGACATCTCTCAGAAGAAATGTTCAACATCACTGACCATTAGAGAAATGCAAATTATGAAAAATTAAGGCAAATTATGACAAATTAAGGCAAATTAAGAGATTTCATTTTAAGATAGAATGACAATCATTAAAAAATAAAATGATGACAAATGCTGGCCAGATTGTGGTGGCAAAGCAATGCTCCTATACTGTTAGTGAAAATGTAAACTAGTACAGCCATTATGGAAATCAACAGGTGATTTCTCAAAAAAACTTGAAACAGAAATTCCATTTGACCCAGCTATTCCCCTAGTAGGTATCTTCCTGAAAGAGTTAAAGACATCTTATTATAGTGATCCATGCATACCAATGTTTATAGCTCCAAAATTAATACTAGTTAAATCTTGGAAGCAGCGTATATGTCCATCAATGGATAAAGAAAATCTGGTTTTTATATACAATGGAGTAATAAAAGTGTACTGAGAGAAGGAGAAGGTTTTAATATCAATTCTGGATGCCTGATTAATATCTAGTAATGAACATCGTATTTGTCTAATTGAGTTTCCATCTGGGAGACTGAAAGTGACCTTAGCTCTCATCTATTGGCAAGGAAAAATCAAACCTCCTAAATAAATGTTAAAAGAAGTGAGACATGAGAGAAGAAAGGCAAAGTTCATTTGATTATGTCATTAATCATGCTTATTTAATATGTTGATTGTATCTGAATAAAGGCGTTAGAAAAAATGGTAGTCATGACGAGCACAATTTGTCAATGTGATAAACAGAGCATAGTTTTAATTAAGTAAAACTAAGTATGTGAAAAAGTCATTCCACATTTGCATGTGTTCTTGTATACATATATACAAGTCAGGAGAAAGTCATGGGAAAAGGCTATTATTGTTGATTAGTCACTGGAGTTTTGTACATGAAATAAAAGAGGAATTTTCCTTTGCCTTTATCAACTTTTGTTAATCATTTCACTTCTTTAAACAAGCACATACAAATTTAATTTGAGATATAGAAAAAAATCGGGTTACAGTAGCTAAATAACATTGAAAGCAGACTATCCTTCAAAGTATCAGTTACATCAAGGCTGTGAGACACACTCAGCCATGCTTATTCTCCTAAAACTCACAACACTACCCTGAAAAGGAAAACATTAGCAAATTGTGTGTCTGTCACAGATGTTATTTAATTAGTCCTGATGAAAAATTACAATTAATTAATTCTGTATTCGCTAACCACACATCCTGCCTCTGTATCAGAATCTCACAGACAAAAATAGCAGCTGATTACTAGAGGAATAGACAAAGTGATAGACAGAAAAGCCACCCATACCTTTGTTCATTACAGTTTAAGGACCGCGAGAGAGGAGAAAAGCTTCAAACTAGATGACAACTTAGGTTTCTAATTCACTCTTCAGTTCAATAAATGTTTGTTGTGTGTTTACATTGTGCTAGCCACTATTTTAAATTCAAAGAAAAAACAGTAAGTGAACACAATACATAGAAAAAAGAAGAGAAAACTTCCTTTCCTTCAATATATCTACTAGTGAAGGAAGACTAGAAATAAATAAAATCAGAAACTTATTTATTATGGAGCACAAACATGCAGCAGGGGAAATATGAAATTCTGGGGTGGTAGTGAGGTTTGAAATTGCAGATAATTGGTTAAGGAAGACACATTTGTGCAAAAACTTGATGGAAGTGTTAATTACCCTATCTACATTTCCTTGTGCCTAAAGCAAAAGTTGACTATTATTTTATCATCTGAGTGTGATTTGGGAAACTGAGGTAGTTACTTGAGTTTTGATCAAGGGACAGGAAAGTGTAGCCCACAGAGTGGTTTTCGTGTGGCCTATCAAGAAAGACTGAAATAGTGTATTGGCTCACTTTAATAAAGTGATTATATATAATTTAAGAACAAAAATATCCAGAATTAAATTTGGCAACTGCCAGCATTTTATATACTTAAAATGTGCTTGTTTGATACTTCTTTTGCACTCAGGAAAAAAAAAAAATATATATATATATATATATATATATATATATTTGCTGTGTCCAATCTAAATAACTCAGTAACTTCCTCCATAGCTCTTCTCACAATTGAACTCTTTCACACTCCAAGAATAGTTCTGCAATTTTTAGGAAAGAGACATGGTTATTACTTGAGTTAAGAGTGTAGCTTTTTTCTGTCATTTGTAGGTAAGTGTGCACTTTTCGGGGTTGATGCCTACAGGACTGGTTTTCTGTAAATTCCTTGTACTCCTAAAAGTCAGAGCCCTTTCTCTTGCTATTTTGAGATATATACCATTGGTTTTATGAGCCCTTCACTTATTCATAATTTATTAGCTCACAGAATGAATTAAAAAAGGAATTTTTCTGTTTCACTTGGCGTTCTGTCTATACAAAATATTAAATGTGCTTATCATCATAAAGAATATAAAATACTATTTTTCCCAACTCACACTCCAATCCATGTGATAGATAAGTAACAAAGTTGTAGGCTGTTGTAAAGTTTCTGAAGCTAATAGGTTGGTGGAAAAATCCTAAAGCAGAATGTATTTTTGAGCTACGGTTTTACAATAGATAGCTTATTCACTTCTGGAATGCAAGCTCTCTGAGGGCTGACACTGTTTAATGTTTCTGGGAAAACAACGAAATGAGTGATTCAGTCATCTTAGAACTTTTCACAGTACTGTGATTGGTTCATAGTAACATTGTCAGTTTTTCGTGCCTAATTTCTCAGCGTACAGTAAGTACATAAAACATAGTGGTGTGTGTAGTTTTGCAAACAGGTCCTTGTGCCAGAAATGTGTCCCACTCTGATACTAGCTTAGGATAAACCAGGTAGAGTCTGGCTTGAAATAAATCACTTTTGCCTTAACCAATATTTGTGCCTTTCCTTCTGATCACATTGCAGTGGTCACTTCATCTTCCTGCCACTCGGGACCCCATTTCCATTAGTCCCCAACTAAATTGCACTCGGCAGTATTAAATCTGTCTTCCTCTTTCATTTATCTCATGGCACAATGGGGTCAGTTCTCATAGATGAGGCTAGACTCTTCCAGAACAAATAAATCCTTATGTTGTGCAATATTATCTGGGTACATTGTAGACCCTGACTAAATATTAAATGAATGAATGCGTGACTAGATGTTATTGCTCTCTATATTAGCCATTGAAATACCTCACCACTGATATACCTCTGATCTAAAACCTGGACATTGGGAATTACTCCAATCCTTTTCATTGAATTCTCTCTGGATCCCTGATGTTTTTCTCCATGTTTCAACCTTCAGTTCATGACATTTCCTCCAAAACTTTCTTTGGTTCTTTCTTATAGATTGACTTGCTTGTTCTACTTAATGCTTCAACCACAGTGGGCCTAAAATTCGGGGCACTTTCTCCCTTTAGAGTCTTAACTGTTTTCTTCTTCTTTTTTTGGTACTGGGGATCAAACTCAGGACCTTGAGCTTGCAAGGCAGGCAGTGGAACCACTGAGCTAAATCCCTGGCCCCAACTCTGTTTTCTTAATCTCCTAGGAAACACTCTATTTAATTCTTATCTTCGAGTATTTCCTCAACAAGACCTTTCTAGACCATCCCATTTACAACTGGAATCTGATTTCCACCCACTGTGTCCCATATTTTTGATGCCTCCTACTGATTCTGCTCTTTCTTTCTTCTTTTCACTTTTCATAGAATTTATCACTTCTAAAATTTTGCTCAATATATTTATTTATAACATTTATTATTATTTTCTTTGGGAAAGGAATCTTGCCTGATTTGATTACTAATAACAATGCATGGTAAACAGTAAGCATTCCAAAAGTATATATATACGTATTTTTTGGTACTAGGGATGGAACTCTGGACCTTGCGCTTGTGAGGCAGGCAGTGGAACCACTGAGCTAAATCCCCAGCCCCCAAAACTATTTTTTAACAGAAAATTCTTCATTAAATCAGCACTTTCTGGTTAGAGTGATTTAGAAAGAATCCATTAATTTCTTTCAAAAAAATTTGTTTCTCTTTTTCATTAAGTTTATTGGTACATTTTAGGTATGCAGTATGATGACATTCATCATTGGTAATTTGTACCTGTACGTGATATATCTTGGTTCTTGGTTTTTTTCCTCATTCCCCTGCACTTCCTCCACTCTTCCCTATTGTTTCTGTTTTTCCCTTTTCTCATATTTATTTCTTTCCCTTCTTTCCTTTCCCTTACCCCTCCCTCTTCCCTTCCCCTTTGCCCTTTTTCTTCCTATTTCACATTATCTATTATATCTTTTGATCCTTATTTACACTTTCAGTTTCTCACCCTAGAGAAACTATTCAGTATTTACACATGTGTGTCCTATTTATTTCACTTAAGAGGATGGCCTCAATGTGCATCCATTTAGCTGTAAATGTCTCTAGTTTCTCCTTCTTTATGGCTGAGTAGTACTCCATTTTATTAAAAAGAAACCCCACATCTTCTTTATCCTGTTGATGGGCAATTGGGAACTTTACAAGAAAATCATAATTTGGATCTTGTATGATTTTATTCTATAATTGTGTTTAGTTGTCTACTTCCCTTGCAAAGTAATACTTTCAGTTTTTGAGAAACATGGCTGTGCCTTAATTTTCTTTGCATCTCTGATATGTAACTGAGAAATCTGCACATAGTGATGTACCTATTACGTATGCCTGTGTAACAAATCACCTTAAAACTGAAGGACTTAAAACAATCAGCATTTAGTGAGTTCCGAGTTCTTGGGCCAATGTATGGTCCTTCCATTCTCTGTAGCCTCAGTTACTTTCCTGCAGGTCCCTGTCAGTTTGGTGGCCACTGACCAAGCTTTCCTGGGCTCCATTATGTCTCTGGGGCCAGAGTTGGGACCATCAGCTGACTGGCCTGACACATGGGTTTGCATATCTTTGAGCAGGCCAAGATTTAGATTGAACAGAAATTAAAGATGTAGAAACTCAAGCTACAATCTTCCTTTGGTCCCCACTAGAAAGAGATCTACTCTTTGGGAAGTTCAAGAGCTTTGCCTCATAACTAGACGAGAAAGACCAGAGGCAGGGCCGGGGGAAGGGGTGCACCGCGAGCGCCTTCGCTGGTCTGCCCCACCACATCTGCCTGTCATTACGAATGCTTGTGTTTAGCAATTTCTGGTTACTTAGTTTTTCTCTTCATGAGGCAAAATGCAGGGACAAATTAAACCTACAATGTAAGTAATTTGCAATAGGAGTGTCGT
Source organism: Heterocephalus glaber (assembly GCF_053883595.1). Taxonomy (NCBI): domain Eukaryota; kingdom Metazoa; phylum Chordata; class Mammalia; order Rodentia; family Bathyergidae; genus Heterocephalus; species Heterocephalus glaber. The sequence continues at coordinate 1,272,455 of NW_028258365.1, read as the reverse complement.
GGGTGCTCTGGAGATGGGTGTCTTTGCTCTTCTGTGCTCTTTCTTGTAGGGGGACACTGGCCTTTGTGCCCACAGAGTAGACCTACGTTCACAGCAGAGGGTAGAGCTGACATTAGGGAGAAGCCAGAAATGGAAGTAGAACAGTTGAGCAAAATCTCTTTCTTTCGCCTCACTTGACTGCTTCCTTCTGTTTTCTATGTTTGCTTCCTAATCACACTCTAGTCAAAATAACACCTTTCAAGCTGTTTTTTTTTTCTTGTTTTGGGGGGCTGAGAGTTAGCTTAAGCACAATATTCATACTCTAAACTCCGATAGTATATATTAGCACAACTGACTTTCAACATTTCTTTTTTCTGATATAAATATTTAAGGCTATGAATTTCTGTCAAAAGACCACTTTGACCACATTCCATGGATTTTACTTTGTAAACTTGTTGTTGTCTTTATAATACAATTTCACAATTACTGACATCTCCTACCTACTCTTTCATTTTTATGGCATGAATTACATAGCAGATTTTTAAACAAAATTTGCACACAGCAATTTTTACAACTCTAAAATTTAAATTCTAAGTTAATTGTATTGTCTTTAGATCTCATGGTCTATATAATATCTGCGTTGTCTTTATTTCTTGCATAGTAAAATGTTATAATAAACCTCCCATACATGTTTGAGAAAAAAAAAATATGCTCCTAACTCTTGGCTGTAAGCCTCCACCTATATGCATTAATTCAAATCCATTAATTGTGAGTTTTGGAACTGTATTCTTTCATATTATTTTGTATGCTTAACCTACCAATTGAGAGAGATTGTTGAAATCCAAGGTAAGATTTCTTTATGTATTCCAGGCATTTTTAACTTGGCTGCATGCATGATTTAAATTCTTATATCATCTTACTTTATTGAAACATTTATCATTAGCTAATGATACTCTGTCTTTAATAAATGCTTTGTATATTAATATTCATTTTATTGGCCATTAATTTACTTCCATAAGCTTTTTGGGGGTTGCCATTTACCTGATATTTCTTTTCACTTAACCTTCACTCTTATTAGTTGAATGTCTGAATGCTGTCTTTCTTTCTTATTTTGCTTCCTTATCATCTCTCAATATAATGTTTAACCCATTTGTGTTTACTATTAACAAGTGATTGATTTATATGCTTGTATTAATTTCATTTCTTATTTCAATTTTACCTCCTGTTTCTAAGTTTATTTTCATTTATTTATTTTCACCTAACACATGTTTTAAAGGAATCAAAAATGTTAGCAGGCTTTCCCATCCTTTGTGGTTTGGGTATACTTTCTACCCTTCATCAAGTAGACATTCTTCTGTCATTTATTTCTTGGTAGATATAACCCTATCTCCCTGTTTTCTTGGGTTTAAGATATAGGAAAAATAATTACAATAAGTTTTTATTGCTATTTCTTCATATCACTCTTATACTAGCACCTGGACCTGCTTTTTCTCTATGTACTTTTTCAAAATCATTTTCAAAGTAATGCAATTTGTGAGGCATTAGAAAGTAGAGAATGATTTTATCATGTCCCTGTATTGGAATGCATATTTTATTATTATTATTATTTTTGGATCAAAGATCTAAATGTTAAAACAGAAACACTTAACTTCCTGAAAGATAAAATAGGTACAACTCTTAAAGACACAAGCATAGGCAAGGACTTTCTGAGCAGAACCCCAATAGCACAAGAGAATCAACAAATGAGATCATGTCAAATTAAAAAGCTTCTGAGCAGCAAAGGAAACAACCAATAGAGTGAAGAAACAATCTACAGAATGGGAAATAATTTTTGCCATGGACAGAGGACTAAAATTAAAAATATATAAAGAACTCAAAAAAGTAGACTTCCTCAAATAAAAGACCCAATCAAAAATGTGCAACCAAAATGAACAGACACTTCTTAGAAGATATATAAATGGCCAATAAATACGTGAAAAAAAAATGCTCAACATTGCTGAGCATCAGAGAAATGTGAATTAAAACTATACTGAGTTGCCATTTTTTGCCAGAAAGAATGGCTATACCAAAAAAATCTAATAATAACAAATGCTGTTGAGGCTTCAGGACAAAAAGGAACTCTTCAACATTGTTGGTGGGAATGTAAACTAGTATAACCACTATGGAAAATAGTGTGGAGATTCCTCAAAAATCTAAAAGTAGAAATTTCCTTTGATCCAACCATCCCCCTTCAAGGAATCACTGAAAGAGTTAAAAGCATAATTTTAGAGGGATACATGTATACCCATGTTTATAGCAGCGTAGTTTATAATAGCTAGATCTTGGAAACAGCACATATGTCCATTAACAGATGAATAGATAAGGAAAACGTATTTATACACAGTGGAGCATTATGCTGCTCCTCCTATTCTGCAGATGAGAAATCCTCCATAACCACTTGCTGATGGAGAATGGTCACCCACAATCCCAGAGAGAGAGAGAGAGAGAGAGAGAGAGAGAGAGAGAGAGAGAGAGAGAGAGAGATGAACCATTGGCTCAGTAAGGAAGGATCATGTGATGTTCAGGTCACATATTACTTTTTTTATAATTCTTTTATTGGTACATTGTAGGTATACAACACAATTACATTTCTCATTGGGAATTGTACCTTTACATGATGCATCTTGATTCTTATTTTTTCCCCATTCGTAGCCCTCCTTTCACCCCCTCCACCCTTCCTTATTTACAAAGACTTTATTTCCATTTTTTCCATTTCTCATCATTTTTCCTTTCCCTTCTTTTCTTGCCCCTGCCCCTCCCACTACCCCTACCCCTTTGGACCTTTTCTTCCTATTTTGCATTATCGATTATTCATTCTAATCATTGGTACATTTTAGGCATACAATATAATGACATTCATCATTGGAAATTTGCACCTTTACATAGTCTCTCTTGGTTCTTATTTTTCACCCTTGCCCAGCCCTCCCTTCAACCCCTCCAGTCCTCCCTATTTACAAAGATTTTGTTCTTATTTTTCCATTTTCTCATATTAATCCCATTCCCTTCTATCCTTTCCCCTAGCCCTCCCACTTCTTTCCCATTTGCCCCTTTTCTTCCTATTTCACATTACCTATTATACATTTAGTCCTTATTTACACTTTCAGTTTCTTACACCAGAGAAACTATTCAGTATTTACACATGTGTGTCCTATTTATTTCACTTAAGAGTATTGCCTCAATGTGCATCCACTTAGCTATAAATGTCTCTAATTTCTCATTTTTTTATGGCTGAGTAGTACTCCATTTTATAAAAAAACCACATTTTCTTTATCCAGTCTCCAGTTGACAGGCATTTGGGCTGTTTCCAAGTTTTAACTATCACAAACTGTGCTGCTATGAACATGGGTGCACATATATCATGGTGGTATGATTCTTTTAACTCTTTTAATTCTTTTAACTCTTTTTACTCTTTGGAAGATCCCCAGCAGTGGAATAGGGGGCCAAATGGGACTTCCAGTCCTAGTTCTTTGAGGTATCTCCATACTGATTTCCACAGTGATTGCACCAGTCTGCGCTCCCACCAGCAGTGGAGCAGGGTTCCTCTTTCCCCACAGCCCCGCCAGCATTAGTTATTGGTTGATTTCATGATAGCAGCCATTCTTTCTGGAGTGAAGTGGAATCTCAACATTGTTTTCATTTGCATCTCTTGAATGACCAGTGATGTTGAACATTTTTTCATGTATTTATTTGCTATTTCTACTTCTTTGTGTGAGAAATGTCTGTTCATTTCAGATGCCCATTTTTGGATTGGGTCTTTAAATTTGGGAGGTCTGATCTTTTGAAGTTCTTTATAGTTTCGAGATAGTAGACCTTTGTCTGAGGAACAGCAGGTGAAGATTTTTTCCCACATTGTGGATTGTCTCTTCACACTGCTGGTGGTTTCTCTTGCTGTGCAGAAGCCTTTTAATAAGAAGAGATCCCACTTGCTGATTGCTTGTGCTAGTTCATGGGCAACTGAGGTTTTGTTCATAAAATCTTTTCCTACACTAATGTCTTCAAGGGTTCTACCTAACCTCTGCTCCAACTGGTTCAGAGTTGCTATTAGAATATTTAGATTTTTAAGCCATTTTGATTTTAGTTTAGTGCATGGTGAGAGATACAGGTCTAGTTTTAATCTTTGGCAAGTTGAAACCCAATTTTTCAAGCACCATTTATTAAAGAGGCTGTCTTTCCTCCAGTGAGGGTGTTTGGCTCCTTTGTCGAAGATAACATGGCTGAGTGTGTCTGGCGTTGTTTCTGCATCTTCTAATCTGTTCCACTGGTCCTCAGGTCTGTTTCTTTGCCAGTACCATGCTGTTTTTAATCACAGTAGCTTTGGAGTATAGTTTCAGGTTGGGGATTGTGATACCCCCTGCCATGTATCTGTTACCTAGAATTGCTTTTGCTATTCTGGGTCTCTTCTTGTTCCAAATGAATTTTTGGATTGTTTTCTCAAGGTCCATGAAGTATGCTGCTGGGATCTCAATTGGAATTGCATTAAATCTATATATCAGTTTTGGAAGTATGGCCATTTTCACTATATTAATCCTTCCTACCCAGGAGCAGGGAATGTCTGTCCATTTTCTGATATCCTCTTCAATCTCTCTTTTCAGAGTGCCATAGTTTTCAGAGAGGAGGTCTTTGATTTCTTTCCTTAGGGTGATTCCTAGGTATTTCAGTTTTTTGGATGCTATTTTGAAAGGAATTATCTGCCCTATTTCTCTATCAGTGAGTTTGTCATTCGTGTAGAGGAAAGCTATTGATTTTTGTGTGTTGACCTTGTAACCAGCTACTTGACTGAATTTGGTTATTAAGTCTAGAAGACTTTTGGTGGAGTTCTTGGGGTCTTCTATATAGAGTATCATGTCATCTGCAAATAATGACAATTTGACTTCTTCATTTCCTATCTTTATTCCTTTTATTGTTTTCTCTTGTCTAATTGCCATGGCTAATGTTTCCAGAACTATATTGAACAAGAGTGGTGGTAGTGGACATCCTTGTCTTGTTCCTGATTTTAGTGTGAAGGATTTCAGTTTTTGACCATTTAGTATGATATTGGCTGTTGGTTTTTCATAGATGGCTTCTATCAGTTTGAGGTAGAGACCATCTATTCCAATTTTGTGTAGAGTTTTTATCATAAATGCATGTTGGATTTTGTCAAATGCTTTTCCTGCATCTATGGAAATAAACATATGTTTTTTGTCCTTGGCTCTATTGATATATTGTATTACATTGATTGATTTGCATATATTGAACCATCCCTGCATCCCTGGGTTGAATCCCACTTGGTCAGGGTGTATGATCTTCTTGATGATCTTCTGCATTCTGCTTGCCATTATCTTATTAAGGATTTTTGCATCTATGTTCATTAGTGAGATTGGCCTATAGTTCTCCTTTTCAGTTGGGTCTTTCGCTGCTTTGGGGATCAAGGTGATGCTTGCTTCCAGGAATGAATTTGGGAGTATTGCTTCCCTTTCAATTTCATTGAAGAGTTTAAACAGCAGTGGCAGCAGTTCCTCTCTAAATAGCTTGTAGAATTCAGCAGTGAAGCCATCAGGACCTGGGCTTTTCTTAGTTGGTAAATTTTTAATTACATTTTCAATTTCATTGGTTGATATTGGGTTGTTTAGAATTTTTAGGTCTTCTTCATTCAACTTTGGTAATTCATATGTATCTAGGAATATGTCCATTTCTTCTGTGTTGTCCATCTTATTGGCATATAGGTTCTGGAAGTAGATATTGATGATCCTCTGGATTTCTGCTGGGTCTGTTGTAATTTCACCCTTTTCATTCCTAATTGCATGGATTTGGGCCTTTTCTTTCCTTTATCTGAGAATGTTTCCTAAGGATTTGTCAATTTTGTTGATTCTTTTGAAGAACCAACTCTTGGCTTCATTGATTTTTTGTATTGTTCTCTTAGACTCCATTGCATTGATTTCTCCTCTGATCTTTATAATTTCCTCCCTTGTATGAGGTCTGGGGTTGTCCTGTTCTTCTTTTTCTAGAAGCTTGAGGTGCAGCATCAGGTTGTTTAATTGGGCTCATTCTGTTTTCCTAATATGCATATTCACTGCTATGAATTTCCCTCATAAGACTGCTTTCATTGTGTCCCATAGATTCTGATATGTTGTATTGTCATTGTCATTTAATTGAAGGAACTGTCTGATTTCTTCTTTAATTTCCTCTGTGACCCGTTGGTTATTCAGAAATGTGTTGTTCAATTTCCACGTGTTTATGAAATTTTTTGAGTTTCTTTTGCTATGGATCTCCAATTTCATCCCACTGTGGGCTGATAATATACAGGGGATAACTTCAATTCCTTTGCACTTACTTAAACATGTTCTATGTGTGAGTATGTGGTCTATTTTTGAGAATGACCCATGTGCAGCTGAGAAGAATGTGTATTCTGACTTTGTGGGCTGGAAGACTCTGTAAACATCTGTTAAGTTCATTTGTTCAAGAGTTCGATTGAGTTCTAGTATTTCATTACTTATTTTTAGTCTGGTTAATCTATCTCTTTGTGACAGTGGGGTGTTGAGGTCCCCCACTACAATTGTATTAGTGCACATATGACTTTTCATGTCCGTAAGTATTTGTTTTATATAATTGGGCGCACTCGTGTTTGGTGCACAGATATTTATGATTGTCATCTCTTCCTCTTGGATTGTTCCCTTTACAAGGATGTAGTGTCCTTCTTCATCTCTCTTAATCAGTGTTGGTTTGAAAACTACTTGATCTGCCAAGAGGATAGCTACTCCTGCATTTTTTCGGGTTCCTGTCACATGGAGTATTGTTTTCCACCCTTTCACTTTCAGTCTATGAGTTTCCTTTTGAATGAAGTGTGTTTCTTGTATGCAGCATATTGTTGGATTTTGCTTCTTGACCCATTCTGCCAGTCTATTTCATTTGATTGGTGAATTGAGACCATTAACATTGATGGTAATAACTGAAACATATTGACTTGTCATTGCCATGACTTTTTCTTTTTGTTGGGTTCTCCTCCTTTACATTTAATTTCTTGTCATGCCAGATGGGTTCATTCTGCTTTGCTTCCTGGGGTTGTGATCCTCAATGTCTGTTCCTAGGATATTGTGTAAAATTCTTTGGAGTACTGGTTTGGTATTCACAAAGTTCCTAAGGTGCTCTTTGTCATGAAAGTATCTTATTTCTCCATCCATTTTGAAAGATAGTTTTGCAGGGTACATCAATCTGGGTTGGAGGTTATTTTCTTTTAGGGCTTGGAATATGTCACTCCAAGCTCTTCTTGCCTTGATGGTTTGTGTTGAGAAGTCTGCTGTGATTCTGATAGGCTTTCCTTTGTATGCAATTTTTTTCTTTTCTCTAACTGCTTGTAGAACTTTGTTCTTCTGTTGTGTTTCTGGAATCTTAACAATTATATGCCTATGTGTAGGGGTTTTTTGATCAAGGCTATTTGGAGTCCTATATGCCTCACTTATCTGTATGTCAAGCTCTTTTCCCCTGCTTGGGAAGTTTTCTGCCATTATTTCTGTGAAGAGATTTTTTTGTGTCATCTCCACTCTCTCCTCTTTCTTCATTGACTCCAATCAGTCTTATGTTATTCTTCTTTGAAACATCTAGCAGCTGCTGGATTGATTTCTCATGTTCCCTTATAATTTTGAAACAATTTTTCTTTTCTTGGTCACTAATTGCAATCTTATCTTCTATATCTGAAATTCTGTCCTCACATTGGCTCATTCTGCTGTGTAGACTTTCAACGGAGTTTTTCATCTCCTGGAAATCTATTTGCATCCGTTTTATGGATTCCATTTGTTTCTTATGTTGGGATTCCATCATGTTCCTGAGCTCCTCTCTAGATTTATTAATCATGTCTTGCACAAGGGGCACAATTTCTCCTGTTATCTGAGAAATTATTTCTGATTTCATTTTTTCCAGATCCCCTTTTGTTGCCAGTTCAGTGGATCCAGGTGATTGAGTATCAGAGTGTTCCATCTCATTTCCCTTTGGGGTTGCTGTAGGTGACCTGGAAGTCTGATTTTGAGACTTATTTAAGTGTTTTCTCATTTTGACAGGGGGAGGGGGGCTGTTGGCGCCTGCAGGGATTACCTCCTCTGAGCTGGGAGAGGTGGGACAGGGGCAGGGAGCAGAGGTAGAGATGGTGGCCCAAAAATCCTTTCCTGTTGCCTGGGAGCAGTGGGTGGTATGGTGGCCTGGAAGCCCCTTCCTTTGGGCCAGGAGCGGTGGGACAGATGATGACCCAAAAGCCCTATCCTCTGGACTGGGAGCAGTGGGAGGGATGGTGGCTGGGAAGCCCCTTCCTCTAGACCAGGAGCAGTGGGATGGTGGCTCAGAAACCCCTACCTCTGTGCCGGGAGCAGCGAGACTCAGTACTGTGGTCTGGTGGTCTGGTGTCCTCTGTCTTTGTAGTGTGGAACCAGGTGACTGTACAGAGGAGGAGGGGTGGGGGTCCAGTGGATTGTTGCCAGGGCACGGGCTGATTCTGTGTGTTCCACGTGACTCAGGACCTTGGTAGGGCATGCACAGACCTGCCTGTCTGCAGCGGGCTGATTCTGCATGTTCTGCGTGACTTGGGACCTCGGTAGGGCGTGTGCAGACCTGCCTGTCTGCAGCAGGCTCTGGAATGCGTATGTGAATGAGTTGTTATTAAAAATATTTTGGTTTTCTTTTTCTGTTTTTTTTGTTGTTGTTGTTGTTGTTTATTCGTTTGGTTGTTCTGAGACAAAGTCTCACTATATAGCTCAGGCTGGGCTTGAACTCACACTGTAGCCCAGACTCGCCTTGAACTCATGGCAATCCTCCTGCCTCAGCCTCCCAAGTTCTGGGATTACAGGCTTTTGCACCATCACATCTAGCAAAATCAATCTCTCTCTCTCTCTCTCTCTCTCTCTCTCTCTCTCTCTCTCTCTCTCTCTCTCCTGTCTGTCTCTTTTGATCTTTCACTATGTTCTCAGTAGTGAAAAGAGAAATAACAAACCTTGAAATTTAAATAATCACTGAATAAATTGTGCAGTATGTCTCCCAAACCCTCGTGTGGCAAAGGCTTTGCCCTCAGTGTGGCAGTATAGAGACAAGGTGGAACCTGTGGGTGAGACCAAGCTGGAGGCTCTAGGTCCCTTGGACCAGGCCCCCAAGAGCACTGGGGACCTCGGCCTCTTCCTGGTTTTTCTTTTCTCCCTGACTTGTGATGTGAACAACTTTGCTCCAACACACTTCATACAAGCCTTGCCACAGGCTGGAAGAAATGGGTAAACTTGTATGAATTGGAACTTCCAAAGCTATAAGCCAGAATAATCCTTTTATTATATAGGTTAATATTTCATTATAATGACAGAAAACTAACACGTGTGGAGATGAGGCAATTGTCTTGTCTTTCCCCCCAGAGAGATCTATTCATAATCAAGAGGTCAGGACCCAAGCAGCTCTCACTTAACTTTTAAGAAGTTACTCACATTACGGAAATTAGGTTCATCACCCTCTGTAGGAAGAGAGTGGCATTCGAGCAGCCTGTCTAAACTTCCACATTTATAAGTTTAGCGTCCCTCTCTTGAGCTTGGATGTCCCTATGTACGGGAAAACATCTGGTTCCCTTTGCAAAACCTGTGAGGTAGGTGTAAGGCACAGCGGAACGGGGACAGGGGTTGCTTTAGTCATGGCTCTGATTGCTGCTCCAGAATGCTCGAGTTCAACTTCAGGATACAAATAAATAGCTACAAAAATTAAAGACTATCAAGTATTTGGTTATATGTAACATTTTAGTCTCTACCCTTTTGGTCAGTACTTTGGAGTGCATTATGTTCTTCATACTAAATTTTTTCTAGTAAAAAAAAATTATCACTCCACACTTAAGTGTGATCTTCATACTTGATATTTTGTTTCTGTAATCTTTTAAAACCCTGTCTTTGATACCCAAACATTTCATTTAGTGTGGTGAGGTTTGGATTTTTCCTTAATTCTCCTCTGATTTTTCTATGAGCATTTTAGTCAGAGATCTTTCATTTCTTTAAATTCTTTAACACATATTTCTTTATAACTCTATTACAATTATTTAATTTTTCATAATTAATATACTTTGATTTTTTAAATTCTGTACTTTGTCATATTGCTAATATAATTTCTTAATGCTTCTTTGCTAATTAAATTCAATTTATATTCTTACTCCTCTTGTTCTAGCAGCTCTAATAGAAACTATAATACAGTGTGCTGGGTTTTTTCTTCTTTGTCTTCTTTTTTTGTTTCTGACTCTTCAAATGTCTTATTATTTTGGCTTTTGAGCTCATCTCCCAGGAGGTTGCAGGGTACTCTGTCTGGCAGGACATGAGGAGAGCCCTAGAGTACAAAAGATAAACAAAGCATTGAAAAAACGAGTCCTAACTTCCTAAAATAATTCCATTTCCAAGCCGGAAGTGTGTTAGGACAGCCTATTTAAATTACAATTCACAGCCCTGAGAGAATCGGGAAAGAAAGGGAAGTGTTGGGAAATGGCTGTTCAAAATAGTAATCAGTATTTTTTTAAAAATCTGATCCTCGGTTACAGGATTTCTTATTTGGCATTAATTTACTTCGATGACAGCTGTTCTGGTGCCTTGAGTAGCAGAGGGTGTGTGGGACAGGCACTGCTAGTCCCAGGCAACATGGGGAAAAGCAGAACCCGACGAAATGTCTCCTTTATGCTTCATCCTCCCATAGCCTTCTTGCCTTGCTATTTCCTTCTTCAGGTAAATGTCGCATGCTGACACGAGGGTTCTAAATGCAGTAATTCCTATCACACCAGAAGTTCTTAAATCATCCTCACATTTATTCATGTTGCTGTTTGCTTTTGTATTTTCCTCTATAGTTGTTCAGGGATTGATCTTAGATCTGGCAATCTTGCAGGTCTGACATTTTTTTTATGAAGATGGGTGTATGATTTCATCTCAAGATGGACTATTACTCCATGATTTTTTAAATTACTTTTTTTATTTTGATATGATCATACTTTTCCATGTAGTTATAATAAATAGTACAGAGGAAATGCAAGTATGTTTTGCACAGTTTCTCCTAATGGTAGCCTCATGCAAAAGTATAGTGTAATATCAAAATCACAGTATAGTCATTGATACTGTTAAAATAGAGAACATTTCCATCACGCTGAAAAATTCCCCATTTAAGCTATTATTTTATGCCCAGTTGCTCCTATCTCTATGTTTGCATAACTCCTGATAACTGCTAATATGTTCTCTATTTCTATAATTTAATCATTTCAAGAACATTAGATAAATGCAACTTTTGTAGATTAGCTACTTATTTCATCCCTTGTTAATTCTCTAGAGAGTCATCAAGATTATTGTATGTATCAATAGTTCCTTCATTTGTGTGATTAAATAGTATTCCATGGCATGGATGTACCACAATTTGTTTAATCATTCACCTATTATAGAACATCTGCCTTTACTAGATTTTAGTTATTAGAAATAAGGTTGCTACAAACATTCTTGTACAGCTTTTTGTATAAATATAAGCTGTGATTCCTCTGAGACAATATGCTGAAGTATCATTCTTGAATTATATGGCAATTGTCTATATTTTATGAGGAGCTATGGCATTGTTTTCCAGAGCTATTCTGTCACCTTATATTCTCATGGTGTATGAGCGATTAGTTTCTTCACATCATCACAAATATTTCCTATTGTCACTACTTGCAATATTCACCATCCTGACAGGTATTCATTGACATCTCATTGTGTTTTTAATTTGCATTTTCCTGGTGGCTAATGTTTATTTCATGCGCTTATTTGCAATCTGTTTGTCTTCTTTAATGAAATGTCTCTTCATGACTTGCCTATTTTAATATAATAATTTGACTTTTCACAGTTGAAATGTGATATATATTTTCCATGTATATCCTATTTGGCTGCAAATGCTAGGGGAGGAGGAAATGAGAGTTACTAGACCATAGGCCTGAAGTTTCTGTCAAGCCAGAAAACAAAGCTCTGTAAATCTGCTCTGTAACATTGTACCAGGCTGGGGATTTAGCTCAGTGGTACCAGACCTGTCTCTCAAGAGCAAGGTCCTGACTTTGATCCCTAGTACCAAAAAAAAAAAACCACCCCCAAAACCATTGTATCTATAATCAACAAAAATGCATTGTTCACATAAAAAATTAAGAAATTCAATGTCATGTTAAGTGTGCTTAACACAATAAAACATAATAAAATAAAAATTTACCCTGGGGAGTACATTTATTTGAATTAGAAAGAATCTCATTGATATTTTCCTAGGAAACTCTATATTAGCAAAGTAAAAAAACACTGAATTTCAGATCAATAATAACACATTTAAATAATAATAACATTTAAAAGTTGTGAGCCTAGTGAAATATCACAAATGCCAGGCTTCGAACTGAGTTGCTGTGGACATAGATAAAGGTCTTTGGGGCTTTGAATTAAAAACTATTTTAAAAAAGAGGCTTTTGTGCCCAGCCCCTTTAAATTCTAGTAGAACTGAGTGAGACATGAAAAACAACAGCAGGCTGAGACTGAAGGAGGAGGTCCTCAGAAGGGAGCACTAGGAGGGTGTACTGGGGTGGAGCTGTGGAAATATTAGCAGCTGTATCTAGTGTTAGGTATCTCATGTAGTGAGCCTGTGTGTGTGTGAGTGTACATGAGTGCGCACATGTGTGTGAACGCTGAATCTTTAATGTGGTTTAGTTAAATGTTTGAGCCTGACACGAGTGCTGGGGAGGTGTTAAAGCGGGATTTATTCCCCCAGGACGATGTAGCTGTGCAGAAAGAGAGCAGCTGCCTAGAGTTCCAGCTTAGCATTTGGCACTGACCACCCAGAAGCCAGGGCAGCACTATGTGAAGGGCAGACTGTGGGCACTGCTTTGGTGAAGACATTGTAATTCCTTACCCCGGAAAGGAGGATAGAGACTCCCTTGAAATTGAAGGAAACTCAGGGTTTTCCTGGAGTATCTCCTTTTCTTTATAATGCTCTTGTAGCGTTTTAGGAACTTGAATCGTACCTCATTTCTATTGAAGAGTCATAACAGTTCCCAGGAAGCTGCAAACCCCTTTAAAAGGTCGTGGTATTGATGTGACTGTCCTTCCCCTATTGCATCTATTTAAGAATAGAGAATAATTCTAGTTGCAAATTTAAAGCTATGAGTAAAAATTAAAGTTTTTCTCTTTTTAAGATAAAAAAAATCCATTATTTACTTCAGTCCCTTGCTCTTCTCTTGATTTGGGGGTTTTAGCCAAATATTTCTCTTTATTTTTTGTTTTCCTTTTTAATTTTTATTTTTATTAGTATATGTTCACAGCACATAAGGATTACATTCAATGTGAGGAGTTGGTATATGTACATAACATATTTTAATTTATTTTTCACCCCATCCTTTCTTCTCTCTCCCCTCTCCCTCCACCTCTTGGTCCCTGTACTTCTTGTAAAAGATCTATCACTCTATTTCTTATTATTTTTTATTTTGCTCTTTAATTTATTTACACTTTGAATTTCTCATTCAAGTGAAATCATATGATATTTAAACTTGAGAATATGATTTATTTCACTTAACATTATGGTCACAAGGTACATCCATTTTCCTCAAAATGACTCAAATGTATCCTTCTTTAAGACACAGCAGTATTCCATAGTGTATAGAGATCACATTTTCTTTATCCATTCATTTATTGAGGGACATATTAGCCACTTCCAAGACTTAGCTATTATGAGTTGTGTTGCCATGAATGTGGGTATATTAAGATGTATTAAGATGTCTTTTAATGCTTTCAGGAAGATATCCTGAAGAAGAATATCTGCATCATATGGAATTGCTATTTTTAACTTTTTGAGGACTCTCCATACTGATTCCCGTAGTGATTATATTAGTTTACATCCTCACTAACAATGTTGAAGAGTTCCTTTTCCCCTGAAGCCTCACCAGCATTTGTTATGATTTCTTGATGAGAGCCATTTTTTGTTGGGTAAAATGGGATCTCAGTGTTATCTTAAACTGCATTTCTCTATTGGCCAGTGATATGAAACAGTTTTCCACGTATTTATTGGGCATTTGGACTTCTGAGAACTGTCTCTTCATTTCAGTTGCTCATTTACTGATTGGGTTTTTTATTCTGAGGGGTCTAAATTTGTTGAGTTCTTTATATATTCTAGCTATTAGTCCTCTGTCCTAGGAGTAGCTGGTAAAACCTTTTTTTCCATTCTGTAGGTTGTTTCTTTACTCTGTTGGTTGTTTCTTTTGCTGTGCAGAAGCTTTTGAATTTTATATGATCCCTTTTGTTGATCCATGATGTTATTTATTGTGCAAATGGGGTTCTGTATAAAAAGTCCTTGCATATGCCTTTGACTTCAGGAGTTTTACCTATGTTAGCATCCAGCAGATTGTTTTTGTTTTAATATTTAGATCCTTTACCTTTGTGGTTTTAGTTTAGTACATGGTGAGCAATACAGGTCTAAATTCAATCTTCTGCATGTGGATAGCCAGTCTTGTCAAAGAGGTTACCTTTCCGCCAGTGTATGTTTTTATTGGCCGAGTATTTCTTACCTGTTAGCTTTCTACTAATAGGTTCTGGGATATTTTTAGTGTTTGTTTTAATCTTTCAAATATGCTAGACTGATTTGGAATAAAAAGCTAGGATTATGAGAAAAGTAGCCTCTAATCATTAGGAATGTAAAGGATTCCTGAGAAATACTCAGTGCTTACTTGAACATGATATCCATCTCCTCAAGATGTAGTCATCTTATGTGCAATGAACCCTTCCTCTCCCAGGCTTCATTCTCTGACTCCTAGTGCAAGGAAAGTCAAAGGGTCTATGATCAGTTTATTGAAATTCAATCCACTTTCTAGAAATTTTATAAAATAGTCAAGTTAATACATGTTAGATGAGCCACTTATTCATGAGATTTTCTTCCACAATACATTTGTACACGGGTTTTGCGGGGTAAGAGGCTCAAGAAAAGGCAATATATTGGCCTCTCCTCATTCTGTGCATCCAGTCTGACATTAGTTAGCAGGCACTGACTGAAAGTCATTCTCATTTTTGAAGAGTCAGCTGACTGGATGACATAGAAATTACAGATTGCAGCAGCCAAAAAGAATATACATTAACCATCTCCCTTTGTCTTTGTCAACTAGAATCCCCATAACAAAGTACCATGAACTCATTGGCTCAAAAGTAACAGAAATTTATTTCTCACAATTCTGGAGGTTTAACTTTGGACATTCCAGTGCCAGCATGATAGGGCTCTGGCGTGAGCTCTCAGGACCCGGATGTCAAATTCTCCTAGAGAATAAGCCAGCTCTCTGGGTTTTTAATAAAGATACTAATCCCATTCATGGGGGATTAATGCTTATGGCCTAATTACCTCTGCAGAGTCAAATATTATCACATAAGGGATTAGATTTAAATATATACAATTTTAAGGAAATATAAACATTCAATTCATTATACCATTATTTTGCAGAAAGCAAGTTTTATAAAGCTATAATCTTATTTCCCAGAATTATTTTTCCTTATACCATATTGCCTCAAAGTAGCAGAAACCTCTCACACTGACTTTAACTATAAAGAACACAGTATGATGCGTTCCCCTTAAAAATATATCATCAATACACAATTTCACAATCTTTTAATAATATAGCATAATCTTTTAATAATGTAGCACTATATATATATATTTTTGGGGGGGGGTACCAGGGATCGAACTCAGGTCCTTGCACTTGCAAGTCAGGCATGGTGCCACTAAGCTAAATCCCCGGCAAGAAGCACAATATTTTAACAATATAATTAATTATAATGAATCAAATGATCTTTTCTTATGTTAATAAGTGTTAGAATTATGTTTATTATGTTTATTAATTAGTAATTAATTTTATTTATTATTAAATATGTTTTTAAATTATGTCTATGTGTACTCTTCAGTATACTATGATGTATACAATAATCTTCATTACTGGTATGTTTGTAATCACTTTGATAAGAAGAATTATCCTAAATTTTTTTTTTGGTACAGGGGATCAAACTCATGACCTTGTGCTTGTGAGACAGGCATGCTGCCACTGAGCTAAATCCCTGGCCCTGAATTATCCTAAATTTAAAAATGGAGCAAGAGTGACAATGTGTCTTTGCAATGTTGTACTCTGGCACTGCCTAACATATCATGGAGAATTCTATCATTTTCTAGGGATGCAGCCTTGTTTGAGTCACTGCACACTACTTTAAGGCCAAAGTTATGGGAAGTTACAGATTAATTTTTGGCTTAAACAAATACACATGAATTCTGTCAGTTAGAAAATAGAACTTGTGGGTCTGGGGATTTAGCTCAGTGGTTCTGTCACCTGCCCCGCAACCACAACGGACCTGAGTTCGATACCCAATACCAAAACAAATACACAAACAAAAAAATAGAATTTCCAAAGGTTATGATTTTATGGCCCACTTCTGTTTCTCACTTAGAAAATATTTTGGAACCATATTTGTCTATTGCTACTGGCTGCAGCTCACTATATAATTTACTTTGATCTTCCAGAGAAAATAAATAATGACAATAGGCATTTACCTTTGCTAATTTTTTCCCCGATATTTCTTTTTGTATGGACAACTTTGGTTCTGATACTAGTGTGTACAAGTCCGTGAGTAATTCTTTAGTAGTGACAACAGTGTTTGAAGAGTAATGCTGGTGAAATGTTGTTCGTGTGTTCTCTGAGAGTGAGAGACTGCAGGATATCCGCTTTATCATCTTTTGCTTGTACGCATTTTATGTTCCCTTGGGACCCTGAGAGCCTTATTTTTATTCATAACTATGATTTATTAGAGTGAAGCGACACAAAACAGAATGAGCATGGAGTAGACTCATCATCAGCATCTGGAAGGATTTAGACATACCTTCCAAAGTTCTCCCTCAGACACATGCACAAAACATGTTCTTCCTCCTGCTATGAATCATGGTGACGTGTTTCTGTCTAGGGAAACCTACTTATAACACAGAGCTGAGAGTTTTAAGTGGAAGTTGGCTATGCAGGTATTCTGTACCTATGCTACGAGACACATTTACCAAAATACCAAATTCCCAGAAGAAAGCCAGGTGTTTGTCATAAATCACATTGTTGATACAAGTTGGCCAGGGTAGTTCTACAGGGTTCAGTGCACCTGGCATTCAAAATACCTTCATAAATTAATCATGAGAGGAACATTCCAGAAGCCTAACTCCTAAGTGGCAGCCCAGGTCAGGCTCACAAACAAGCCCTTCTACAGATACTTGAGAACTGACTGAGAAACAACGGGGCTACTGTATTAACTCTTTGTTACAGAATGTCCATGTATAAACTTAAGAAAGTACTTGCATGTCCTACACATTGGGTATACTGTTGGAACTTGGACATTGGCATCTGGACAGGGGAGATTTTGTGTCCTGCATTTACTTCTGACCCATAACTGAGATTACCTTTCTGAAGCGAATGCTGTTTGCTAGGGACTGTATTGTGACCTCTCCAAAATCCATGTTTTTAACCAATCTAAGGAAAATATCCAGATCTTGAGTTAAAACAGAAGACCTTGATTAATAATAGAGTCAACTAGTACAAATCTTTGGATCCATGGATAATTTGTAACATAGAGTACTGAAAACTTAGTCAACAGCACAATTTTATATTAAAATATTAAAGTGACAATATCTTTGAGCTACAGTAATGAAGATTTTTTATTTTTGCGACATTAAGAGTATTAAAGGAACATGTGATATGAGAGCTGTCATCATGTATGTTCAAGAGCTTCCCTGGTCTGCCAAAATGATTCTTTGAAGCAAAACTGAATACTTTAGTTAAAAGTTGTAATTGTTATGTATGGATAAGGTTTTGCAGGGAAAATAATGTCAAATAAGTACAACCAAATTCAAAGTAATAGGAAGTGTTTTTGTTTTTCTTTTTTTAAGGGAAAAGAAAAGAATTTTGTCCTAAAATAAAATGTCAAGTTGTACCAGAATATGGAAAGTAATAGCGATTGGCAAAATCTGGGTGAATATAAGTTAAGGGTTGAAGAAAATAAACTTTCTTTGCCTGATATTGCAATATCCAATCTAGGTGAGCCTGGAAAAAGGTAATGAAATATGTTGGTGCATTTTAAATAAGTTGTTTATAAGGGGAAAAATTGTGAATTCTTTATTGCCAAAGATCTTATTAAGCAATACCAACGTTGGAATTTTTCCCTCTGCTAAAATGATAAATAGGTCTCAGAGCATTCAGCGCTCCTGAACAACAAATAATAAAAAGTTAATGCATTACTCTTGTGTAATTTTCCAGACAACAGAGAGTTTGTACCTCATTGGAATAACTTTTTATGCATTCTCCTTGCTTTGTTATGTCTTTGAGTATTTTTTAAAATCAAAAAAACAAAAAACAAAAGTTACTTCTGAAAGAGCTAAGATCCCTTATAATTAGATTACTTTTTCCCTTATCTATTTAAGACATTGTTTTGCTCTTATGATATTAATAGGAAGGAAGATTACAACCATTTATTTTTTTCTTGCACCAATGGTCCTCTCTTGATCAAGTATCTAATCTCTTCTATTACTATTTTGATTTTGTCCTCCTAATACCAGATCCTACATTCAGAAAAATATATTTTTCAAGGTATTTTTTATAACTTAATAATTTTGGGGGCTTTCCAAATGTCCCCGGATGCCTCCACAGATTCTTCTTTCATCTTACTAAAGAGGGATATCAGTAATAGTTTGTTTGATATACTTGATATATCTTAATTAGTTCATTCTTGGAAGAGCTACTTGGGAAGAGCTGTCAAATAAAGAGAAACACAGCCTTCCGTAAATTAGTTTTTTACAGAAAAATTCTATTAATACAAATATATTTCAGAGATTAATCCCACTAGAGAAAGTATTGGAAGGCTCTAGGATTGAGGCAATGCCCTCAAGGTTCATAGATCTTCTTATCAACAGATTATTTGTATTTCTCTTTCATGTTGTCCTAAAGAAACATTATAATTTCGTGGAGTATGGAAATCTGATCCTTAATGAAGAAACATATTCTCCGGTCCTCACAGCAAATATAGTACCTGTTATTAGTGCTTCAAGTCAAACAACTCAAGTCAAAGACTTTTGGGTACAGACTTTTATGTTGACAGTACTTACACAACTATCAGTTTAACAGGTAACTGATTCAAGATTTCCAAAACTATATTTGTTCAAGAAATAGACAGTATCATCAAAGCTCGAGTCAGACTGCTCACCCAAGATCTAATGAGACAAGAGTGGATTAGGATCAACTCAAATGATGTAGAAAATCTAATAATCTCATAAGCACAATCCAATAATCTAATAAATCTAATAATGGTTATTCAATTTAGATACTGTTGGTAACATATTTCACGGCACTATTTTTTAATGGAAATATGAACAAGCTGTTTCTATTTGTCAGTAGATGTACTTTTGCAAAGTAAAATGAAACTTTTTAATAATAATGTTTTTTCACCTTAACATCTCAGGAGATAGGAATAAATAGTGAGTCTCTTCACAGCAATGTACATATTTGCTCAGGTTCATTAAGACTCTGTCCTCATTTTACTGGAACATAATTAGACAAGTCAGTTGTGAAATCAAGGACATAGGGAAAATAAATCTTACTTTTTCACCAATGAAAGTTAAAGAAGTAAGTTGTATTTTACATATGGGATTTTATTTTATAGATGGGATTTATATATGGGAATACTATGTATGGTTTTATTCTATATATGGGACCAATATCTACAAAGCTGGTCCAGAACACCATCCTAATTAAAGTGTTTCTGATGTACATATTCTAAAGAAGGTCATTTCTGCCAATTCAGGAACCCTAACATATTTTGAAAACATCAAGGAAAATAATTCACTAATATTATATGTACTGCAAGCAAAATTTGGTGAAGTTCTAAGCTTAAGAAAGAAGAACAAATGATGGAGGGTTTTAAAAGTTCAATCCTATATTCTTTCTGAAATTTCCATGTAGATTTTAATGCTGTGGGCCAAGTAGAACTAATATCAGAGAAGGTTTGATGGCCACTCAGGAATGACAAGGATGCATGTCACTTAACACCTCTTGCTCAACTTTGTAAGTGAATCAAGCCAAAAGCACAGCGAGGCTGGCAATTTTGTGATAAACAAAATAATACCTGGTGATTCTTTATGAATTCAGGACAAAGACTCTCCCAAAATTTGTATCACATTCACTTAACATGATTAAAATTAAAGTGACTAATCATAAGGAGTGTGGATGTAGAACAAATGGAACTCTCACACATTGCTAGTGAGATTGTAAAATGGTGCAACTTGGAGAACACAATTTGGCAATATTTTAAATGTTCAATATGTACTTCTATATGATCTAACAACTTCATTCTTTAATATTTGCATAATATATGCATATATGTTGACAGAAATACTAGTACATGAATGTACAAAGCAGCTTTCTTCATAATGGTCAAAACCCTGAAGATAATCCATATGTTCATCAACAGAAAAAAGACAAATAAGTGGGTGTATACTCACCTATAGATCATTACTCATCAATAGAGATACACGACAATATGGATTCATGCAAAAATATTGAGAAACAGCCCACAACATAGAGTTCCATTTATATGAATTCCTGAAAAAATGTACAGTGTCTACTCAATGGTGACAAATCAAACTAGTTTTTGCTTAGATGTTAGGGGAAGAAGCTCAAGGACGCCTTTTGAGGTGATGAACACTTTTGTATCATGCGTGTGATGGTGGCTAGAAGGGCAGATACATTTATTTATCAAAACTCGTCCAACTTTCCACTTAGGTTGTATGTATTTTATTAGATGTAAATTATATTTTCACAAAGGATAACCATATACCTTTTCAGTGTCTCCTGAAGCACAGACTAGCAAACCTCACTACAAGTTGTTTTCCTACCTGACTTACTTTTGGTTAATTAACTGCTTACACATGATTGCAATTATGTATTTATTTTAACCAGACTCTAACCAGAGTTTGTCCGTTAGAAACACACATCATTTCTTTGTGACAGGAAAAGTTGTTATTTTATTTCTCTGTAGGACTTTAATCAGTTTTGTTCCAAATTCACAAACTTGTTTCAGCATGGCATTCCAAGCTGATTATACGGTCTCAACAACATTTGGAGTAGCCTAACTATTCTGTTGTTCCTTCATTAATGATCTAGATATGTTTTCAGTGTGTCTACACCATAGACTTATGTGATTCATGGCTTTTTCGATAAAATTATTCTTGTACAGTTGTGAGTATGCCGGGCTAAGAATCCAAACATAGCTATTAGCTCCTAAATACTATATTTTCTATTCAAGAAAGGTGCAGCCTTGTTTTGGGGAAAGGTAGTATTTGAATCTTTCATATTTAAATTTTTGGAAACATATAGACATTAATCTTTATTGACATATCAATAATACTTGAAATTTAGATAAAGACAAACACTAAGTATAATTCTGATGTCCTTGTACAATTCTCTCTTCTTTATTGCTATAAATCTACATGTTTATTACATTCTTCCAAGGTGAAATTATTCCTCACAGATGAATGGTTTGTTATAAAATATTTATTCACTTTTCTGTAGAAAGATTTGATATCATTTTTGCTTCTGGGTTCTTATCTACCTTTCCAAATGTTATCTATTCTTCAAAATGCAACTCATAGATGTGAGTCTATGAAATTTTTCCTTACTGCTTTTAATAAAGTTATTTGGTCATCTACCTCCCATCATATGCATCCACATTACTTTTTTGCTCTCCATTGAATTTATTTTTATGTGTTTTCCCACTGGATGGATGATGAGTATCAGGAGGAGAGTGATTGAATCTAAAGTTGAATAAAAGTTGAACTCCTCCAAAAGCTTACTAAGTAGAACCAATGTATTCCTTTTCCAACCATTCTGTAATGGGAAAAGCCTCACTGATTATATTATTAAATATATGCTACTTTATGACAGCTATCAAATTTTCCTCTTTAATTTTTAAATTGTCTATAGCTGTGTAGCATGTACCCTCCTCCCCACCTTTTTTGTTTGTCAAAGGCACTTTAAACTCATTGAAGGCAGGATTTGTATCCTGCTACATTTATGTTCCACAAGGTATTGTCACATTGACTTTCACAACAATAGATCTCTGTGAATAGTTGTTGGTCTCATTTTAATTCTTAGACATTGTTTTACTCTTTGCCTATATCTGAGTAGAACACAATTTCCCGAATTGCTCATATGTGTCAGGTCACTTTTTTCTCTGTTTTATGAGGACATGCTCATTGTCCAGGATATGAGGCCAATTTTCTCAGTGCAGCCTAGAAATATATCAATAAAACTCTGCTGCCTATGACCTCAGCTTCCAGGTTCAACTCTGTCTGAGAAAATTCAACAGTGCTTTATCAAACCAAGCTCTGTGGATTAAATTTCTTCTGTGGTCCACACTAGCATTACACTCAGTTTTATTCCATAGGATAAAAGCAGAAATTGGGGGTCAATAGATGTCAACAGTGTGAGGTCTCACAGTTGCTGTTTTGTTTTATTTTTCTTGTCAGCAGTTTTAGGTTCACTCCAGCTCCTTTCCCATAATATTTCTAGCTGGTAGGTGGCCATTCATTAATATTCAACTCTTATAAGAGTGGTTAGGTAGAACTCTTGAAGACATTGGAGTAGGAAAAGACTTTATGAACAAAACCTCAGTTGCCTGTGAATCAGCACAAACAATCAACAAGTGGGATCTCTTTTTACTAAAAAGCTTCTGCACAGCAAGAGAAACCACCAGCAGTGTGAAGAGACAACCCACAATGTGGAAAAAATTTTCACCTGCTCTTCCTCAGACAAAGGTCTACTATCTTGAATCTATAAAGAACTTAAAAAAATCAGACCTCCCAAATTTAAAGACCCAATACGAAAATGGGCATCTGAAATGAACAGACATTTCTCAGACAAAGAAGTAGAAATAGCAAATAAACATATGAAAAATGTTCAACATCACTGGTCATTTGAGATATGCAGATGAAAACAACACTGAGATTCCACCTCACCCCAGAAAGAATGGCTGCTATCATGAAATCAACCAATAACAAATGCTGGCCGGGCTGTGGGGAAAGAAGAACCCTGCTCCACTGCTAGTGGGAGTGCAGGCTGGTGTAACCACTGTGGAAATCAAAGAACTAGGACTGGAAGTCCCATTTGACCCCACTATTCCCCTGCTGGGTATCTTCCCCAAAGAATTGAAAGTGATATATGTGTACCCATGTTCATAGCAGCACAAATTGTAATAGCTAGAACTTGGAAGCACCAAAATTGACCGTCAAGTGGAGACTGGATAAAGAAAATGTGTTTTTTAAAAATAAAATGGAGTACTACTCAGCCATCAAAAATGAGAAATTAGAGACATTTATAGCTAAATGGATGTGCACTGAGGCCATACTCTTAAGTGAAATAAATAGGACACACATGTGTAAATACAAAATAGTTTCTCTAGTGTGAGAAACTGAAATTGTAAATAAGGACTAAAAGATATAATGGATAATGTGAAATAGGAAGAAAAGCTGCAAAGGGGAAGGGGAAGTAGGAGGGGTAGGGGAAAAGAAAGAAGGGAATGGAATTAATATGAAAAAAAGAAAAAATGGAAACAAAGTCTTTGTAGATAAGGAGGGGTGGAGGGGATGAAGGGAGGGCAGGGGAATGGGGAAAAAGTAAGAACCAAGATCGATTAATTAAAGGTGCAAATTTCCAGTGATGAGTGTCATTATATTGTATACCTAAAATGTACCAATAAAATTAATTTTAAAAAATAGTCAACCCTTATAGTGCCTATTGTTTATTTCTCACTTCCAATATTTTACAGCCTACTTTCTGTACTTTTGAAAAGATCAAAATCTTTTAATAGATAGGGAGAATAGCTAATAGTGATCAGAAATAGAGTTTAAAGTATCAGTAGCTTTTAAATCTGTCCACATTAACCTTTCATCCTTAGTACTCCAGCACAGATCCTCTTAGCAATGTCACCAACTTCCTGCAGTGTGCAGAATCCAATGGTCAGGCTGTCATCCTCACTGTCCTTGACCCAGGGGCAGCATTTGCCATACCCCATTACTTCCTACTTCTGGCCCAGGATTCCTTGTCTGTTTTTCTCTCTCGCTCACCAGCTGTCCTGCTCCTTGCTCCGATGGCTCTCCCTCCACTCTTTGGTCCCTTCATGCTTTTATGCCCCAGAGACTTGGCTCTCTTTTTGATGAATTATCTAGCTTATTTCAACTACTCTCATCCAGTACCATGGTTTGAAATGTCCCTGGGCCAAAAGTTCCATTTTTCTCCCTGAATTTCTTTCATCTTCTTCAGTGTCCTTTTAGTATCTTCAATTTAAAAATTTCCAAAAGTGAACTTGAGATCTTCCTTCTAAGCTTATGACCATGCCAGGCTTCCCCAATCACAGTTATTGACATATTTTACCAAATTGGCTGCTGTCATTCTGGTCCAATGCAAGCTCAGTATCAAAATAGTGAAAGAGGTTTCAACTGTGGTCTCTGCTTCTGCCTCCTTTAGCCTCAAGTTTTGTTTATTCTCACATAGCCTTTAAGGTAGTCATGTAAAAATAAGTCATCTCATGGCACTCTGTTTTCAAAACTCCCACCTCCGGGCATTTGCACGTAACTGTTTCCTCTGCTAACACATTCTTCCCCAGTCTATCTGTCATTTACTTTTGTATTTTCTTCTGGGTTTTCATCACATTCTTCTTAAGGCTTACTTTTATCACCTTGCTTAAAGTTGGAATAATCGTCCTCCCTTCCAAAACATACGAGCTTCATAGTTCCCTTTGAGGCCTTTTTTTTCCCCACATCATTGTCATCCTCTATCACACCAAGTTTTGTTTTTTTTTTATTTCACTGTGAGCATTCACTATAATACAAGCTCCACAAAAGCAGGCATATATGAAAGGTGTCTTCATTGCTATATTTCTACTACCAAGAGAAGAACCTGGCCTGTATAGCACATCAATAAATATTTATTGGACTAGTTAATTAGTTAATAAAAAATTACAAAGGACCAGACCACAGTAAACTTTGAAATCGATACATTGTTATTCTCCATTTGATAAAGTGACAGTTGGAAATGAGACTGTATGAAAAATTATGGAACTATTTGTATACAACATTGTGTTTAACCCAGAATATGTTTATTTTATTATAAATGTTGCAGTTCACAGGAATTTGAAACACCTGTATCTATTTGGATGTTGACAGATATTTAAAAACTGTGGATGAGAAATCAGCTTATGTTCCATGCTTTCATCGTGGCAGCCCAGGAAACATCTTATCAGAAGAACATCTATTCCATATTCACATTGTCTTTCTAGAAAATTATCTGTACATCGGCCCTCACTGCAATGTCACTAATCCTCCAGGAAATGTTTTTTTCAGACACTAGATCGAAATCTTTAGTGGGTTCTCAATAGTCACTTCCTCTTGTCCTGAAACACTAGGAAAGAACAATTAATCATCATTCTCATTTTAAGATGATCATTGACTCAATAATGCATGATTACTTTACTTAAATCATATATGTATATATGTGTATAAATTTGTGATTGGTATTTAAACCTTCAAAATTACCAACTGTGTTTTGAGAATATTTCCTTCTAAGCCTACAATATTGCTCTTACATTTAGAAAACATATTAATTCAAAAAGAAGATACTAAATGACACACCAGAATACTGGACTCTGTCGTTAATGGGTCTGATACAAGAATCTATTTTCCTTACCATGACACTGAAGTATCATTGTCTGAAAAATGACCCTGGTTATTCTCATAAGAATATACAAATTAAACTAACTGTTTCCCAACATGAACTTCTTTGGCTGAAATCTTAGAATCTCAGACTTTGAAGGCACCTTACAGTTACATAATTCAATCTTTGACTGTTTGAAATAGATGGATTAAGTGATTCTGTCAGTTTATTCCAAGCAAACACAATGGAAAGTGACAGCTGGAAAGGGATGTCATACAAATAGCTTATCTTTGGAGAACAGCTCTGATGCCCTGGATATTCCTTGTAAGCTTTGTCTCTGCAAGCAGAGAGAGAGAGAGAGAGAGAGAAAATTCAAGCAACACTTTGCCATGTATTACTGTCAGAATACAAGGTGTTGCCTGATAGACTAATCCAAGCTGAAGCTTAAGAGTTTTGTATTTTTGGTTTATTTTCTAGTTCCTCTTAGATATAACAGGTCTGGAAGCCATAGCAGAAGAAAAACTCAGCAGTGACTGCAAAGAAAATATAGGAGACCACAACTCACTTTTGCTCATATCTCATGGGCTTGTGCATAAATCTTGGCCTGCAAAAAAGTACGTGAGGGTAAGGAAGCCGTCTCATTTGTAACGATGCCAGGGAAAATTCCATGTGGTGTTTGCGTGGTCAGGATTGCATTTTAGATCTTATTTGACGACAATGAAGAAGTGAGTGCTCACTGTCTGTGACACAACAGTCTGGGTACTCTCTGGTACTAAACCATCAATGCTCCTAACGTTTATATGAGGGAACGGGAGCACTGCATTTATTCCCAATTTACAGGCGAGAAAACAGTAAGAACACGGAGACTGGCTGTAACTGGCTTACACAGCTTTTTTTTTCCTTATGGGAGCAGATGGAATATTTTCCCTTGAACATTTATAAAACAGTGATATTATTGTTTGGTTTGCTGGCTATTTCTTTCTTTTGGTTGTTCAAGTACTCATTTCTTAATCAAACAGTAGAGCTGTCCTATGAACCAGAAATCGTTAGTCTCCTTTTCTCTAAGTAGACAGCTATTTCACCAAAGTTCACTTTCATTTTAAAATAAACTTTATTTAAAACAGTGTTACTTTTACAAAAAATGCAGATAATAGAGTTTCCACATATTCCACACCCAGTTTCCCCAATCAACATCTACATCAGAATAGCACTGTTGATAGACTTAATGAGCTGATATATATTACTAACTAAAAAGCCTATACCTATTCCAATTTTCTCAATTTTCACCTAATGTTGCTTTTATCTTCCTGAATCCTATCTAGGATCTCACATCACATTCCAACACTATGTCTCCTTAGGTTTCTCTCAGCCATGACATTCCCAGACTTCTCTGAATTTTAATGACTTTGTGCTGGCGAGTCCTGACCAGGTATTTTATAGAATGTTCCTCAAATGGAATTTACCTAATGGGTTTCTGATAGAATGGAGTTGTGCATTTTTGAAAAGAAAAAAACAGAGGCTAAGTGGCATTTCATCACATCATGTCATGTGTACATACATCCAACAGCAGTTAGCACTCTGATGGCATGGTTGAAATCAGGTAGTATAAATGCTCCAACTTTGTTTTTATGCTGGTGTACAGAAAACAATAGATTTTTCTTTATTAACCTTGTATGTTGCAACACTGTTGTACCTCCTTATTGGTTCCAGATTTTAATTCCTTAAAGAATTTGCATATTTATAATCATGTTACCTGCATTGAAAAATGGTTTTATTCATTCTTTACAAACTATATACTTTTTATTTTCTTTCTTTGTCTTATTGATCTAGCTAGGAATTCCAGGGTAGTGTTAAATAGGAATGGCAAAAGAGGACATCCTGATCAGGTTAAAAGCTTAGGGGGAAGCATCTGGTTTATCACGTTAATTAAGATGCCAATTACAGATACTTCGCAGAAATTCTTGTCAAATACGGATGCCCTTTCTATTCTTAGTTTCCTCAAAGTTTTGATATGTATAAGCATTGGGTTTCATCAAATGCCTTTTCTGCCTCTGTTGATATGATTGTAGAACTTTTGTCTTTAGCCCATGGATGTGGTTGAATACACTGATTTTCACTGATTGATTATCAAAAGTTAAGCCTTGAATTTTCTACAGAAAGTTTAAACCTCACCATACCTATATAACGTTGTATCCCTTGAAAAACTTCCATTGATTGTGGTATGTCCTTTCTTCACAAAGCTAGATTTGATTTACTAGTATTTTGTTCAGGATTGTCGTGTCTGTGTTCATGAGAGATAATGAACTATAATTTGCCTTGCTTGTAGTGCCATTATTTGGTTTTGGTGATTGGATAAGGTGAAATAAAATTAGTTAAGAAGTCTCCTGTTTGCTCCTGTTTTCTGGATGAGATTAGGGTGAATTGGCATGATTTCTTAAAAATTTACCAGTAAAACCAAAACCTTTTCATCTTATCTTATCTTTTAGTAAAAAAAAAAAAAAAAAAAAAAAAAAGGAACCAGACATTTTAAAAAGGTTATTAGTTGTTCATTCACTTCTTTAATAGAGATAGGCCTGTTTAGATTATCTACTTTTTTCTTCTTCTGTGAGTTTTGGTAGTTTGTATCTTTCAAGAAATGGATCCATTTCAACTAAGTTATAAAATCTATAGGCATAAATTTAGTCATAGTACTTTGTGTTATCACTTTAACGTCTATTATAATCAATAATGATGACTTTGCTCTCTTGTTTCTGGCACTGATAATTTGTGTCCTTTCTCATTTTTAATTACTCTAGCTAGAAGTTGATCAAATTTATTTTTCAAAGAACTACATTTGGTTTTATTAGTTTTCTCTATTAATTTCCTGTTTTTGATTTCATTGATTTCTCTCTCATTTTTATTATTTTGTTATTTCTGCTTGTTAAATTCTTCTTTCTCTAGCTTCCTATAGAGGAAGGTTTTTGGGGTGGGGTACTGGGGATTGAGCTAAGCTACATCCCCAGGTCTTTACTTACTTTTTAATTTTAAAAAATGAGACAAAGTCTTGCTAAGTCATTGAGTTGCCCAGGCTGGATTCAAATTTGGGATCCTATTGCCCCAGCCTCCCAGAATGCTGGGATTACAGGCACTGCGGGCCACAGGAAACTTCAGTTATTGATTTTAGAATTTTTTTCTTTTTTACTGTATGTATTAAATCCTATTAAATTCCCAATAGATACTATGATTGCTGCATCTTAGAAATTTTGTGTTGTATTTTGATTTTAATTTATTTAATTATAGTATTTTTATTTCTTTTGTGATTTCTATTTAGCCTTTGTGTTTTATTTAGAATTGTGTCACTTTCCAAATATTTAGGGACTTTCCTGCTTTCTACCTGCTATCATATTTTCAATTACATTTTGCTTTGGTTGCAGAACACACTTTCTATGGTTTTATGTTAGAAATGTGTTTCATCTTGGTGAATGTGAGCTTCAGAAAACTGCATTCTGCTGTGACATATGAAATAGTCAACCTTTTCAAGTTGCTTGATGGTGCTTTTAAGGTCAACCCTACCCTTATTTCCTCCTCTGTGCCATATCATTGCTTAAAAAGGAATATTTACATCCCAACTATAATACTGAGTTTGTCTCTTTTTCTGTGCAGTTCTATCAGTTTTTACTTCACATATTTTTTTCTCCTCTATTAGGTACAAACATATTTATAATTGTTATGTTCTTCTGGAGTTGATGCCTCTTTATCTCTTATTTTGAAGTCTTATTTGACTGAAATGGGTATGACTACTTCAGTTCACCTTTTATTAGTTTTATCATGCTATATCTTTCTTTACAGTTTTACTTTTTGTTTCATTGCTATGAAATCCACATAACAAAGAATTAACCATTTTAAGTGAAACATGGAATGGCATTTAATATATCCACAATATTGTGTAAGCACATCTCTTTCTAGTCCTAAAATGCTATCACCCCAAAAGGAAAGATCCATTATGATGTTTTTCTCATCTAGATATCTCTCCCTCCAGCCCCTAGTAAGCACTGACCTGCTTCCTGTCTCCATTAACTTTTTATTCTGAATATTTCATATGAAAGATGTAACATAATATGTGGGCTTTTGTATTTTGGGGGTTCATCCATGGTGTGACATGCATCTTACTTTATTCTTTTTGATAGCTGAATAATATTCTCTTTTAGCTATGTGCCACAATTTGTTTATCCATTCAGCTGTTGATGGACATTTGCAATGTTTCCACTTTGTGGCTAATGTAAATTGTACTCCTTTACTCTGTAACAGTTAGCCTGAATCATTAAAGTAGGCTTCCTTTAGACAACATGCATTTGTTATTTTAACTGGTATACTTAGACCATTCACATTTATTGTGATGATCAAAATAATGGTTATTTGAAACCATTTTATATTTATCACAGTACTTTTGTTGTTGTTTTTCCCACTTTTTTTACCATCTGGCTTTAATTGAGCATTCTATTCTATTGATCCTCAGTCTGTCGATTATAATGTTTTACAAATTTATTTAGTAGTTGCTGCAAAGTAATCATCTAAATGATCCAACTTTATTTCAACTTCAACACTTCCATTGGTAGGACAGCCTGGACTTGCTGTCAGCCTGTGGAGTGGGTGATACAGTAAGGACATTCCACAGAGTGTTTTTGTTTGTTTGTTTGTTTTGCACTGGCTAAATTTATCAGTACATTTTAGGTATACAATATGCTGACATTCATTATTGGGAATTTGTATCTTTACATAATCCATCCTGGGTCTTATTTTTTGCCCATTCCCCTGCCCTCCCTTGATCCCTCCATCCCTCCCTAATTACAAAGATTTTGTTTCCATTTTTTTTCTTTTCTCATATTTTTTCTTTTCCCTTCTTTCCTTTCCCCTACCCCTACCACTTCCCCTTTCCCTTTGGACTTTTTCTTCCTATTTCACATTATCTATTATACATTTTGATCCTTATTAACACTTTCAGTTTCTCACCTCAGAGAAACTATTCAGTATTTACACACATGTGTCCTATTTATTTCACTTAAGAGTATGGCCTCAATGTGCCTCTGTTTAGCTATAAATGTCTCTAGTTTCCCATTCTTTATGGCTGAGTAGTACTTCATCTTATTAAAAAAAAACAAAAAATGCATCTTCTTTATCCAGTCTCCAGTTGGTGAGCAATTGGGCTGTTTCCAAGTTTTAGCTATTACAAACCATGCCTCTATGAACATGGGTGCACATATATTGCTGTTGTATGATTCTTTTAATTCTTTTAGGAAGATACCCAGGAGTGGAATAGAAGGGTCAAATGGGATCTCTAAGCATAGTTCTTTGGGGCATCTCCATACTTATTTCCACAGTGGTTGCACCAGTCTGCACTCCCAATAATAATGGAGAAGGGTTCCTTTTTCCCCACAGCCCCACCAGCATTTGTTGTTGGTTGATTTCTTGATAGCAGCCATTCTTTCTGGAGTGAGGTGGAATCTTGGTGTTGTTTTCATTTGCATCTCTTGAATGACCAGTGATATTGAACATGTTTTCATATGTTTATTTGCTATTTCTACTTGTTTGTCTGAGAAATGTCTATTCATTTCAGATGCTCATTTTTGGATTGGGTCTTTAAATTTGGGAGGTCTGATTTATTAAGTTCTTTATATATTCTAGACATTAGCCCTTTGTCTGAGAAACAGCTGGTAAAAATTTTTTCCCTCATTGTGGGTTTTCTCTTGACTCTGTTGGTGGTTTTTCTTGCTGTGCAGAAGCTTTTTAATAAGAAGAGATCCCACTTGTTGATTGTTTGTGCTAGTTCACGATCAACTAAGGTTTTGTTCATAAAATCTTTTCCTACACCTATGTCTTCAAGAGTTCTGCCTAACCTTTCTTCCAGCCAATTTAGTGTTTCTGTTTTAATATTTAGATATTTGATCCATTTCAATTTTAGTTTAGTGCATGGTGAGAGACATAGGTCTAGTTTTCATCTTTGGCAAGTTGAAACCCAATTTCTCCAGCACCATTTAATAAAGAGGCTATCTTTCCTGCAGTGAAGGTGTTTGGCTCCTTTGTCAAACATGAGGTGGCTGAGTGTGTCTGGAGTTGTTTCTGAATATTCTAATCTGTTCTACTGGTCCTCAGGTCTGTTTCTTTGCCAGTACCATGCTGTTTTTATCACAGGAGTTTTATAGTATAGTTTCAAATTGGGGATTGTGATACCCCCAGCCATGTCTCTGTTGCCTAGAATTGTTTTTGCTATTCTAGGTCTCTTCTTGTTCCAAATGAATGTTAGGATTCTTTTCTCAAAGTCCATGAAGTATGCTGCTGGAGTTTCTACTGGGATGGCATTGAATGTATATAGCAGTTTTGGAAGTATGGACATTTTCACTATATTGGTTCTTCCTGCCCAGGAGCAAGGGGTGTCTTTCTATTTTCTGATATCATCTCAATCTCTTTTGCTGCTGGGTTCACTTCTGGATGCTGGCTCGCCCTCACTCTCAAGCTGTAGGGTGCACTTCTTTTCCTACTTGGCCCCAACCTGTTCTACAGAGTCTGTGTCTTTCCCTGCCTTTAATAAAACTTTGATACTATTAAAACAATTTCTAAAACCCAATGTCATTTTCTCCCACTTTCCAGCCTGAAGTTTCCCTTGGTTTATTTTGCTAAGGCTACCATCTTTATGCAAGGAAAAAATATGTTGAATTGATCTTTGATTTCTTTCTTTTCTAGACATCTATATCTAATGACTACTTTGATACCTTTGGTGTTTTTGTTATTTTCTTCTTTCTGAGTTTACTTTCAAGTTCAAATTCAGGCTTTTATTCAGTTTCATCCTTGACCTGTACAGTTGCTTACTTGCTGTCTGATCATTCTCAGTTTTTCTCTTCAAGCTATAAAAAGATGACTCTTTCTAAGTATAGATTTAATCATATTACTACATCTCAAAAATCATGAATAAATGTCTTTTAAATGCTAAGTAAATGTGGCTTTCTCCTAAGCATGATATCCTCCACAAAGTGTTGGACCCATGTCTGCAGTATTCCTTTCTTTCAGTCCTCCAATCCCCATGATTCATCTAAAGTGAGCACCAACAGGTTCTGCCTCATGGTTTCCAGCCTGAAGGCTAATTGTGTGCTAATTTTGAAGGTCACTTTTGGCTTTTCAAATGTTCTTCTCCTTCAGCACCTATCTCACAGTTTCCACTTTCTGTGGAATCTTTCTGTCCTCTGTCTTTCATGCTTAGATGGTTGGGAACCCTGTATCTTTAGAACTTCTATAAAAATCATTATAACTCTGAAGTTATAATTTTCTTTTTTGCTTTAATTATATGTTTCACTGTTCCTTGTTCTTTTCTTAGCCACTGTTTGGAAGCTCCTGAAATCAGAAAAAGGTTAATATTTAATAGTGTATTAAGTTCTCTGCACACCTTATAATCCAATATTACTTAATATGGGCATTGATTAATTGTATAAATACATATTTCACCCACTTTATTGTCTGAGCAATAAATTAAGAAAAGAAGAAATCTAAACATAAAATATTTGTTCTTTTTTTCACTTTAGAAACCAGAGTTTGGTAGCTTCGCAAAGAGTTAAATATCAAGTCCTCATCATGAGGATTGTCTGTTAAAAGCAGGAGATAACTGGGTTCAGAATGTCTGGAGTCTCAGCATAGCAAATCCATAGGTGTGGATCTGCCCAGTGGCATGTCTTCAGAGCACAGCTTCAACTGATAATTACATATAAGGAGGCTGCTGAAAGTTTCATATTTGCTTCAACACTAATACTGCCAGCTCTGACTCAAATTCATTAAGGTGCATTTCCTCCCAGGTGTTTCATAATGAGAAAGTGTCTAAGTGCCAATAAACTCCTCATGTGATTGATGCTGGAATGCAGAGCCCTGATGGCCTTAGGAGCCACGACTGCCAAGGCCCAGACTGTAATATCCAGGGAAATCTACCAATGCTTGAAATGTAAGTTCAAAGTGGTAAAATGAAGAGGTGAAAGAAGTAGACTAAGGTAACACTCCAGGGCTGACCTGTGGCCTCAAGGAGAGCAAAGCATCTTCTAATCTCCTGACAAATATGAATGTATGTGCCCGCATGATTTTGTGATTTTTAAACTATAACATCTGAGAGTTATTTTCAGTTTGAAAGTTTCTGATGTCAAGAAAAAAAGGCCAGGATTTGGGCTTTATTTTTGTTGTTGTTTTTAAGAGTCATTCATAGTGTTACTTGGATTGTATTTTCTCCATTAATAGTGAATGACTTAGCTATCAAAAATTTCACATTTTGTTTGTATTTTTAAATTTTTTATAGTTGGTCATCTTTGAACACTGGCCTAAAATGAGAAACTTTTGCTCACCATAGCTTTCATAAACATAGATGAGAAAAAAAACGGGGTTTTATTCTACCATTTTATTAAATTTATGGGATATTTTGTATTATTTTTTCATTTATTATTTTATTCCCTTTTGTTCCATTCATTTATGCAATTGGCCATTAATCTAAAGTATATTTTTGTACCAGCCACATACAAAGATGAATTGGGTTGTTAGCCCGTAAGAAAATTATAGCTATAAGAAAAAACAGCCACATAAAGCAACTAATACAATAATGTGTTCTAAACAATTATTGAATGCAGAGAAAGTCCAAAGGAAATGCTCACCAGTTTTACCTGGATTGGAGTCAGAAAGTCTTTGCACAGAATGACACGAATTGAGTCTTAAGCCTTGAACACATGTAACTTAAGCAGACTGACAGGTAAAGGCCACTCTAGGATGAAGAAGCAATGTGATCAATAGATGGCAATGTCCACACAGTTCGTCAAAAGCACCACATATCATAACATGACAAGGGGAAAGAAAATCTAGGCAGGCAATAAGTCTAATGTCTGATGACATTTTTTGTATCACTCTTAAGAGCAAACCTATCTTTTCCATTTACTTTCAAGTCCCTCTAGACTTTCTCTTTCATATTCCAATGAATTGTTTTCTCTAATCATCAATTAGCTCTCCAGTTTACCCACAATACATTTGCCCTCACTTCTTGCTTTTATTATTAAAAAATGCCTTTTCCATTTGTTGGTAAATGGATGCACCTTGAGACCATAATATTAGGTGAAATGAATCAGACACACAAACTTAAATATTGCATGGTTTCTCTTCTATGAGAAACCTAAAAGATAAATTAAGAGCAAAATAAAAGATAGGTAATAGGAAGTAGGAAAATCTTTTTCAAATGGGAAGGGGATAGAATTCCTAACATACACAGTTAAAAAAAAAAAAAAAAAAGGTTTGTTTTGGCTCATGGTTTCAGGTTTCAGTCCATAGTCAGCTACCTTCAAGGCAGAAACATTGTGGTAAAAGGCCACGGTAGAAGAAAACTGCCTCTGCCAGGAAGCCCGGAAGCAGAGTTGGAAAGTGTCAGGGAAAGATACACTCTTCCAAGGCACAACCCCAGTGCCCTCCTTCTCCAATCAGGCCACATATTCTAATAGCTAATGAATTAATCGCTCATGGGTTAATCTATTGATGAGGACTGAATCCTCCTGATTCAGTCACTCTCTAGATTTCACCTCTGAACACATGACTCTCTTGGAGGACATTTTAGAACTAAACCTTAATAAGCATAAATGAAATGAAATTTACATCACTTCATTTCCTAGAAAATGACTAGATGGGTTTTTACCAGACTTGGTTTGACAAAAAATATAAATTGCAAATTGTCAGCAATGCCTGGAGGCACGTATCTGTAATCTCAGCACTCTGCGAGCCTGAGGCAGAAGGATCTCAAGCTTGAGGCCAGCTTTGGAAATTTAGTGGGACCCTGTCTCAAATTAAAGAAACAAAAAGGAGTTTGGCACAGTGTGCAGTGTGAAGGCCCTGGGCTCAATTCCCAATACTAAGGGGAAAAAGTTGTCATGCGAAGGAATAACAACAGAGTGAGTTTCCTTCTTCTCCAGAGATAAGGTTCAATGGGATGCCCATGTGGTTGGCAATAAGGAGAAATATTCCACGGTGTTAACACAGCAAGTCGAGCACAAGTCAAGCGAGATGCTTTGAACTCCAAACAACGATCTTTTTCAACATTTTCTCCAGTGGAAACACTAACTGATTGCTCTAGAGTGAGTTGAGTAGAAATGTATTTTATTTATTTATGCTGTCAACAGCTATGATTCTCCCAAAAGACAAGAAATTGGCTGCAATTTATCTCATTCTCCTTCCAGCGTTCCAGGCACTTTCTGTAGATACTATACTTACTGGCTTTTCACGTCGCCTTTTCTACAGCCCTGTGCATTGAGTTATGTTATTCCATGTTACGATGACAAAATAAGACTCAAAAAGTAAACACTGTGGCCTAAATTAGACCACATGATCAGCAGAAAGATTTTTGTACCTGGATCCCAATTGCAAGCTAATTTCAATGTGGAGGCTTGTTAAGGAGGTAAAGAGAGCTGTGTTTTCAAGAGGGTTGGGTGAAGCGTAATATTGTTGATACATATTGGAAAGCATCTGTTCTGAATGTGAGACACAAGCTTGAGTGAAAGACCGTTTTGGCACTCTGTGTTAGCCCATTGGTAGCCGGCTGTGCTCAGTCTTGCCAAAGCCTGTCTAGCGGAGTTCACTGAGATGTCACCCTAAACACAAAGGGCCTATGGCTGCGAAGATCCAGGTGCTGCTGTTCTTCTCACTTCACTTTCTGTGCAACCTATTTAATCTGATAGTCCTTCAGTCTTTCTATTGAACTTAAATTTTACTAAAACTCTAATATGCATGGCCATCTGAAGAATCTCTAAAGTATTTTGACAGAATCTAAAGCAATGTTTAAGGCAATCGCTTAAAGCTATAGTTCTTTATATCAGGTACTACAAAAAATATCCTGGTAGTGTTTTAGCTTATACTCTCTGATATATTTTTCTCAGATATAACACTTTTCTTTCTATTTCTCAGAAAATTCAATTTAAAGGACTTCTTCGGGGAAAATAATTCAGTCAGACCTGAAGGCTTTCCAATGTCAGACTCCAGAAATTTTTGGTGTTGCTGAGGAAAGAATTGTTTCACTAGTTAGCTTCTTTAAAATAAAAACTTCTACAACACCTAATTTGACTACAGTACAACACACTAATATGTAAATAAGCAATTTAAATATGGAATCAAGAATAGTGACTTTCCATGATAGAAGTTAACATTGACGTTTTCTCAGAATACATAATACTGCCTGGAGTTCTTTCAAAGACTATCTAAAGTGGTATAAATAATAAACAAACATAACTTGAGATTTCAATTTTAAAAGTCTAGGTGAAAAATAGAGTTAGTTTCATTATACCCTGTCTGTTGAGAGGCCCCCCAAACCATCCTTTTCTTGGTGATTTACTGGGATCTAACATATGCTTGTATTCGTACAGCCAAGGATAAAAAGAAAATTTAGCCAAAGCTAAGGCAAAAGAGCCAAGTCTGGGAGAAGCCAGGCACAAGCTTCCAGGGCTTCTCTCTTCCTAGACTCGAGTATAGCACAGTTTCTATCTCTGACAACACTTGCGAACACTTATGTACCTTATTATGTACCGGGGAGGTTCGTTTGAAACTCAGTGCCTGATGTTTGTACTGGGAGCCTGTCATACTGGCACCCTCCTCTGGCATGTACCAAAATTCCAGACTCCAGAAGAAAGCAGGTGTTTGGCATAAACGACATTATTTGTACAAATAAAAGTGAGTCACTCTCTTCTTTTCCTTTCTTTTTTTTTCATCATTTTTTCTGAACTGGGGATTGAGCGCAGGGGTCTTGGCATTGAGCTACATCATCAGACCCTTTCAACAATTTTTTTTGGGGGGGGAATAGGTCTAAGTTACCTAAGTTGAACTCAAACTTGAGATTTCCCTGCCTCAGTCTCCCAGAGTGCTGAGAGGCATGAGTTGCACTTACCATTTCTGAAAATGATAGAAACTCTCCCCATGTGCAAGGTTCCAAACATCTGACAAGAGTCAACATTGCCACCTGATCTAACCCCGTTCTCCTCTCTGAGGACAGCTGTCATAACATGTTTGTTTGTTTTTTTTCTGTACCTCTGGAAAGCTTGAAAGTGACATTAGTCCTGGGCCTTCTGGCTCATTTACTTGCCAAAACAGAATCCAGGCTGATAAATTCAAAGGTGTAGGGAAGGAGAAAGAAAGAAAACCAGGCTCCATAAGTCACCTTTTATGTTGATGATTGCTGAGGTAATCTCCCAGGGAAAGGTGTGAGGTCCCCCAGCAGTGACATCCCACAGTCCTTGAGATCTAATGCCATGCCTCATGAGGAGAGCTTAAAAGGGAGGATTGCTGACCTTTCTCAGTGCATTTGTTCTCAGAAATAATAATTAATAATAAAAGATTCTGATCACACTGCTAATGTCTGTTAATGTCATCTGACATGAAATTACCCTTCTCCATATCAGAAGCTGAATGGATCTTTTTTCACATTCCTCAGGAGGGACACTAGACACCTCTTGGTTTGCTGCCTGTTTTACTTTCTCCAGCAGCTCTGGCATCAAGACTGGCAAGGATAAATTCCAATTGGCTGACCTCAGAGTATGGGCTCAAGACAGTAGTGGTTAATTTAGCTCTTCACCATGATATGATAATGCTGCTTCTCAGGGGAGTGAAGTGGAAATTGACTCTCAGGAAGCACCAAGAGGGAGGAAATCATGGAGCTGGAAAATTTGACTTTTTGAGGTTAAATTTTGCTCTTTTTCTGCAAACCTGAATACTGTTATTTGCATGAGGCTCAGGAGTGGGCAGGACAAATTAAGGGGAAAGAATGCTTGCAGTTACCATGGTGACAGAGCTCTTTGTCCCCAGAGGCCATGGCATAAGAAGATGACTGTGGATGATAATTTGCTAATTGTTCTGAAGTGTTTCAGACAGATCTGGGTTTACACTCAGGAACAGCACTAAATTCACTGAAATACCTTCTCCAACACAAGAACATCTCTAGGGAGCACAGGGAGTCAGGACAAAAAAATTTAAGAATGAGTTTCAGAAAAGTGTTCTCCTAATCTCCATTTCCACCTTATAACTTCAAGCAAAGCTAAAGATAATCTTGAAAAATTAAAACTCACATCAATAGATATACTCTCAAGTACTTGATGAGGACTTTCACCTGATTATGATTTGTATTCAGGATATTTGATTTTGTCTTTCATCTCAAGCAATTAAAAGAATCACATTTTATATAGCTCTCCTATAGTTTCAAAATTTCACATGCTCTTGTATTCATCCAAAGTCTAAAATATTAAAACAGTATTTGGTAATTAAACAATTTTCCAGGAATTTTATGTTTATATTATTTTCTGATTTTAAAGATGAACTTCCTTATTTAGACAATTTTATTAGTACATTTTAGATATACATAATGATCACATTTATCATGGGGAATTTGTACCTGTACATAATATATCTTGATTCTCTTTTCTTATTCTTTTTTTGGTACCAGGGATCGAACTCAGGTCCCTGAGCTTGCGCAGCAGGTGGCAAAAGCACTGAGCTAAATCCTGGCCCACTTGATTCTTTCTTCCCCAATGCTCTCCTCTCCCTTCAACCCCTCTTCCCCTCCTTATTTATAAAAGCTTTGTTTCCATTTTTTCCTTCTATTCTTTTTTTCTTTTCCCTTCCTTCTTTTCCTCCTCCCCCTTTCTTTGATCCCCTTCTCATTTGAACATTTCTGCCTATTTTCCCAATATTTATTCTTTTGGTCTTTATTTACCCTTTTAGTTTCTCACACCAGAGAAACAATGCTATATTTTTCCCATGAAGTTTATTGCTACATTTTAGGTATACAATACAGAAACAATACTATATTTAAACATGTGTGTCTGATTTATCTCACTTAAGAATATGGTCTCAAGGTGTAAAAGAATCATTATCCTTATGACCAGTTGTATGGGTACTTCCCATCTCATGTCTGTTACGATTTTTCCTCACAGCCTGATACCCTGGTCAGTGCTGTTCCTTAGACTTACTTCCATATTCTCCATGGCTTCCCTCAAAAGAAATATTTAATTCCTGATAACTGTACTAGTTGCCCTACCGTCGTGTGAAATATTTCCATGGAAAATACTAAGAAAAATACTCACTTGGCTTAATTTTTATGAAGACCTAATAAAGCAATTTTTAAAATTTGATTGAAGATTTATATTTATTATTTTTATAAGTTTTGCTATAAACAAAGAAAGTACAGCCAAAAGCACAAAGGAACATGCATTCGAGTCACTTCGAATTAATCTCTAGTGTTGGCAAATGTGTACACAACTAAGTGAGTTAGACAGCCTTTGCCTTCTAGAAGTTACACAAAGGATATTGAAAAACCAGAAATGACAGCCAGGTGACAGTGCAAACCAAAGCATTGTACACAGATTTTGAGTAGACATGAAGGAAGCCTAGATCACACTTTATCTATAAAACTTTAGGTTTTTTTTTCCTTAAATTCTTTTATTGGTACATTTTAGGTATACAATACATTTACATTTATCATTGGGTGCTTGTACCTGTACATGATGTATCTTGGTTCTTATTTTTTCCCCATTACCTGTGCGTCCTTCACGCCCTCCACCCTTACCTATTTACATAGACTTTGTTTCCATTTTTTTTTTCCTTTTCTCATAATTTTTCCTTTCCCTTCTTTCCTTTCCCCTTCCCCTCCTGCCACTCCTACCCCTTTGGACCTTTTCTTCCTATTTCAAATTATCAATTATTCATTTTACTAATTTTAATCCTTAATTACACTTTCAGTTTCTCACGCTAGAGAAACTATTTGGTATTTACACTTGCGTGACCTATTTATTTCACTTAAGAGGATTGCATCAATATGCATCCATTTAGCTATAATGTCTCTCATTTCTCATTCTTTATGGCTGAGTAATACTCCATTTTATTAAAAAACCACATCTTCTTTATCCAGTTTCCAGTTGATGGGCACTTGGGCTGTTTCCAAGCTTATAACTTTAGGTTTAAATGTGTGGGACATAACTGGAATCCAAAGATTTCCTTATATTCATTCACCCACCATGCTTCCAGTGAGGGTTATAACAGATTTCACCTTATAATTTATCCAAATGTAGACTCAATCCAGAATTTTCATGCCTACTGCCTCACTGTGTATCAGTAGATTAGTACACATTTCTCTTCCCAGAGATGGAAATCAGGAAGACATATTGACAACTTATCACTTTGCATAAGAAAATCTTTTTTGTTTCAAATGAAAGGTGGATTCTTTTATGCTAGTCAACCCAGCCTGGGTAGGAAATCATTGTAAATTTTACTTGCACCATTTTACTTATGAAAGATCAACAAAATGTTCCAGGATAATTAGATCACTCCTTTGCCTGTTTTATAGGAAGAAATAAGCCAGTGATCTCTAACCCTACCGCCTTTGTACAAAATTTCCAAAGTTACATGAAGGCATATTCCACATAGAGCAGAGGAAAATGTAATGATCAAGCTTAAATCTCAACTTGATTGGCTTGGAAATCACCAAGGGGATTGATTACTAGAGTACACTTCTGGGCACACCTGGGTGGGTCATGGGGACTTGACCTTGGGCACTATATCTAACTCCTAACCCTTTCTTCTCTGGCACTGTTCCCCTGCTCTGCCTCACAGTTGCCATAAACTAAGCAGCTTTGCTCCACCATGCCTTTCTGCCATAATGTTGTTGCCTTTGGGTCCCCCAACCATGGACCAAATGTCCTAAATCTTAGCTAAATTAAACTTTTCCTTTCTTTAAATTTT
The DNA here is from genome assembly GCF_053883595.1 of Heterocephalus glaber. NCBI lineage: Eukaryota > Metazoa > Chordata > Mammalia > Rodentia > Bathyergidae > Heterocephalus > Heterocephalus glaber. The sequence goes on along the minus strand of NW_028258365.1, from coordinate 1,230,973 downwards.
AGATGTCAAGAATTTTATCCAGAAAGGGGAACATTGACTAATACAGAATGGCTAATGTCAAGATTAATTACATAATTACTGGGAATCTGTGCAGCAACAAAATTCAAATCCTCTTGTTCAAGACTTGTAAAATATAGAATAGTGAGAGCAAACCATTAAATGAAGTGTATAACTATTTGGTGCATGGGTCGCTATGGCCCTACAGAGGCCGCCCGCTCCTATCAGCCATGCACACCTGGAATGAACTGTTCCCCGCCCCTAGATAGGATCACCCCTGTGATAGGATTGCACTCTGTATTCTCCTCTGATGGAAATCTTTCTTCAGGATCTTCTATAGATCTTTTCTGTAACATGGTTGTTAATAAATAAGTATGCCACTCAATGTAACATTTAAGATGGGTCTGTATGTTTAACATTTAGCATGAAACCAATTCAATATTTTAAATTTTTTCCAATCATAGCAGCCTTTCCACCTTCTATGTATCTATAAATGAAAGTGAAATGAAGAGAAATAGACAGAACTTAAGCACAGAACAAGACAACTGAAGACCTTGTGCAGGACACACTGGGCAGTCACAGGCACTGTCCGCCTTGTCTGTATATAACCACCCACCGCTTTCCTGAAATACATTCATAAGCCCCGGCACATATTTGGCATCTCTAAAGCGTACTTGCTTGTAAGACCCTGCAGTCTAATAAGTGTGAATGCACTCAATAAAGCACATGTTGCCTTGACTCTATTTTTCTCAGTGTCTTTATGCAAAGACATTGTACTTCAGCTGCTGCTCACCCCTACCCATTTATATCATTTGGACTTCTCTTTGCCTAATTGTTCAGGCCTTCATTTGTTAAGAATTAAGCACACATCCATATGAAAATTTCCAGTGCTTCTTAACTGGGGCAACTAAGGATCAAATTCATTTCTCAAAGAACCTAGTTGAAATCAGTGTTGGGCCAACATCTCTGGATGCGGCGGTACCCCAATGTGTAGTTTCAGGATACCCTACATGAGTCATAAGCCAGTAACTCAGTGTTTTCAACTGCCCTTCCTTTCCAAAAATCCAATCAAATCAGCAAGAATAAATTCTGCTTGGCAACCTGATAAAGATTTCATGGACAAATACTGAGAAAGGCAAGGAGGCTTTCCTTGCCAACTCCACTTAAAGCACCTTCATCTCTTATAAGAATAGGGGTATTCAAATTTGTTCTCACATTCCTCAAAAATGTAATTATAATGTAGAAAAAAAGTATATGAAAAGGGATGGGATTATTTATAAAAGTTTTAGAATGAACATTTCTGAGTCAGGAGATTTTCCTGGTGGTAAGAATTTAATACATAAGCAAAACTCCTTGGAGAATGACTACTCTTAGGGATTTTTTTCCCAACCAAGGGGAACTTGAGGAAATGAAAAATTTCAAAGAAATATTAGAACTGGATTGGCAAAACCCAATTTGCTCTTTACTGTAATGGTTTTATTCCATTTTTGCATTAAAGAATAATATCCATAATGTGAAGATTATGCCAAGCACTCTATAAAATGACATAAACCTTGAGGCAGTCATCTCTGACTTGCTGCCAATTGTGCTGGGAATGACACACACACAGAGATATGTTTAGAATTGCAATGTCAGCAAAGCATTTGTGGGTGGAATTTTTTTTTTTTTTTTTTTTGGTACCAGGGATCGAACTCGGGTCCTTGTGCTTGCAAGTGGGGGTGGAATTTTAAAAAGGTAGGAACCTGAGTCCTATCCCTGAAATAAAGAAACTAATTATATCAGAAGGAAAATATAGCTCAGAAGTTGAAAAGCCTCTCTTCTGAATGACTGTACAATACCATGAGTATGAAATGATCATAAATTTGACATTCCTTGGTTGAAGAAGAACCATCTATATGTATATATTTCAGTATATATGTATGTATCATTTTAGATAATTGGCATATAGTCACTGAAAATGTATTGATCTTCAGAAAGCATTTTTATGTAAAGACAAAAGTTTACTATTGTAACTTTTTATGCTGACCTCTGTCTTTTCAGTTTCCCTAGAGAAGTGGCAAAGGGTTTACCAGATAGAGCAGCTAGGTTTTATCCCATATGCCTAGCCTGTTACACTGACTTCCCTGAGTCTGCATGGAGAATAATCACGGGCCAGCGTCTACATCAGCAGAAAAGATTATACTGACTGATCGGTGATGTCTACCGTAGTACACAAGGGAAAACATAAGAAATGTTCTACCCCTGCTCTGGACTTAGCCAAAGTTGGGAAATCGATGAATAAAGGTAGAGAGATATTTGAGAGGGGATATGGATGTGATGTGGCAATCTTGGAGGTATGTGACCTCCCTTCAAGGATGCCCTTGGGTCCACAAAGCCATTCATACTGATGAATGAGGGGCACTGTGGAACAACTAGTCCCAGGTGCCATCTGTGATGGTGAATTCTTCTAAGAGACACTCTACACCAAGCCTTTTTTAAGGACCAGCCTAGACCTTCTACACTGCCAAGTGAAAATGTGCTTATCCAGTTCTTCCTCTTTTCTTCTCCATTCACAAATGTCACACCCGAAGATCATTGGAAGGTTCCTCCTGCTTGCTTCTGTGCTCCCCTCCTCTGTCTTACACTGAACCCCCACAGTTCTCCCCATGAGCATCTTCCACTTCGGATTCTGTCACCAGCATCTTGAATCTGGACACTTGATGTCAAAATTATCCCCACATTTAGCACAGTACTTCCACAAAATAAGGAACAAAAATCCCTGCTTCCCTTCTTCCCTTCTTCACTTCCCTGCTTCCCTTCTTCACTTCAAAAAAGACTTTAAAGATTTCCATCATGGCCTCTTCTATTTCGGGCTACATCTTCAGCACTCTGTGTTTCCACAGCGCCAACAACAATGCAGACCATGAAGGATTTTTGCTGGGGGAGGTAAGACAGGAGGAAATCTTTAGCATCAGTGACTCACAAATCAGCAACACAGAATTCCTGCAAGTTACTGAAATCTATAACCATCAGCCTTGTTCAAAACTTTTTAGTTTTTATGACTGCTCAAGTAAAGTTAATGGAGAGACTCTGGACAGAATTCTTAAAGAACAGAGAAAGAAAGTTATTGGATGGTACAGATTCTGGCGAAACACACAACAGATGTCATACAGACAGCAGGTTATCCATAAGTAGCTCACCTGCATCCTTGGGGTGCTCAACCTCGTCTTCCTTCTCTTCAGCTTCATCTCCACCGCCAACAAGTCCACTCATGCTTTAGAAAATGTTCTCTTTAGACCAAATCGCAGGTATAAGGATACCACTTACTATTGCCAATCTAGGCAATACTAGCCAACAAGAATACAAAGTGTCTTCAGTGCCAAATACTTCTCAGAGTTATGCCAAACTTATTAAAGAATATGGCACTGACTTTTTTTTGACAAGGATGGAGTGATGAAAGACATCGGGGCAATTTATCAGGTTTATAATGCACTTCAGGGGAAAGTATGGGCAGTGTGTGCAGATGTAGAAAAGAGTGAACGAGTTGCTGGATCTTGTCAGGCAGAAATGAATAAATTAAGAAGACAGGTCACTCAGAGGAAAAGTGAAAAAGAACAAGAAAGAAGATTGCAGCAGGCTATGTTAAGCAGACAGATACCGTCTGAAAGTCTGGAACCGGTGTTCAGTCCTCGGATGCCCTGTTCTGGGTTTGCAGCTGAAGGTAGAAGTACATTTGAAAATGCAGAACCTTCTGATCCTCCTCCGCCTTACTCTGATTTTCACCCAAACAATCAAGAAAGTACTCTGAGCCACTCTCACATGGAAAGGAGTGTCTTTTTGCCTCAACCTCAAGCCGTGGGCTCATCCATTAGTTACTCTTCCACCAGTGCCAAACTCAAGTACCCCGGAAGTGAAGCAGACCCTGCTTCTCAAAGAGCAGCTGGAGACAGTGGTGAGGAATCAGATGACAGTGATTATGAAAATTTGATTGACCCTACAGAGCCCTCTAATGGTGAATTCTCACATTCACAGGATTCACGACCCACGACACAACCTGATGAGGACCCCAGGAACACTCAGACCTCCCAGATTTAGCTAAACAAAAGAAACTCTTCACCTAGGACTGTTTTTCAGAATTGCTTATTGCGAGTTGTTTGAGGACTCAATCTTGGGGGAGAACTGCTTTCTCAGACACCTTGGCTCCCAAGAGGAAAGTCCTTGGGCATAGAACTTGTAAAAGTGTCCGTCCGCTGGTTCTTACCTTCTGACGCAGTGTGCAGGTGTCACAACAAAATCATTAAGATAATCAAATTGTCCTAATTCTGGTGTGATTCATGGATGTACTGGTAAATTAGGGAAAATGAAACTTTATCAGTGTAGTTTCTGTTCTTTAAAATAAATTGGAAATTAGAGACTAAGCACAATTAGTCTATAAATGTTCTATAATCAACAACTTACCTCTTGCACTATCATGCCTTGAAATTTACTTTTTCAAAGGGAAAAAAATTTAGCAGCAGCCTTCAAAGAACTTCTTTCTATGATGAGCCAAATTCATCTTTGTGAGAAAGGAAATTTTGTTAGTTCCAAGAAGCCTGATTGGAACAAATCAGATATACTTACCTTCTGTTGTGTGGATGACTTTGTGAGATCAAACAAGAGGGCTTGGTTTCAACTTTTTTCTACTAGCCTGATATGTATTGTCACTTCAAATGGTTGCCTTTTAAAAAAAAATTGTAGAAATACTGATTACCAGTAAATAATCATCCAAATAAGTTAATTACTTTTCTTTTGGTGGATGACAGTGACTGCCATGTTGCACTAGCACATTATGGTCTCTCTGCTCCGGAGTCTTACAGGAAGGACACACAGCAGTGGATAACAAAAAGAAATTATGTGCTAGACCTGAGTTTTACAATGAGCAGTTTCCAGACACAGTGATTCAGCTGCATTCATATATAAGGGATATAACTCATTTAGATCTTCTGACAAATGCTAGTGTTGGTCTTATTTGTGGAGGAAAGATATTTAATAAACCATTTGGTAATCTTGGTGAAAAAGATTTGTTATTTTTTTAAGTTGCCATTTAGGGGATAACTATGGAAGGTGTAGAGACTCTATTGGGATGCACCTATATTTTTATTTAATTAATTACTACTTGTTTTGTAGTTTTGCCTGGAATGTGTGAAACCACTAAGACATTCAAGGTTATATTGGGCTTCCAGTTTGGAAATGGCATGACCCACCATTTATGGTTCAGCCCATAAAGTTAATACTTGGAGCTTAACTCCCTTTCCTCTGAACTAGTTAAAACCTATAAGAATAAGGAAGTTGTTAAAGAAATTTAAAATCCAGTTTCAAAAGAATAGTTTCATTTTATAGGATAGACATTTACTTACAAACTCCAGTTCCAAAACTAAATCAGACAGTATAGTATAGACTTGAAACTCTAAGACTGCCATTCTTTGAATATGTACTCCTGGGGTCTGCATTTTAACTCTTCTCCTGGTTTTGTTGGCCTTACACCACTGCCATTTTATTTGAAATGTTGCAGATCATTTTATCTGCAGATGTGTTCCAGTTCTTATCAGCAACGTACTAGCAGCTTCAGCACCAGTGTGAATTTTCTTTCTTTCAGTGCCATTATCATCTCTTCAGTTCACATTTTGACAGTCAGGAAAATATTTTTATTTTTATGCCATACTGAAATCTACAATGTATATTGGACAAAGCAGTTAAATGTGACAATAAAAACTTATTTAATCATGAAAAAAAACAACTTTAAATAATGTTGATATTGATACATAGCTTAGCAAAAAAGACCCACTATATAAAACTTTCATAGAAACAAAACCATGTGTGCAAGCAATAATATGTCTACCACTAATCATCCAGCTGGGTAGACTGATTTTGAGCTCAAGGACCATAGATTTTTGTGCACTTTACCCAGCATAATTTTAGGTGGTAAAGATTATCCAATGATTGGAGATGGAACAAAAAATGAAAGAGGATCTATCCTTCATGAGCATTCAGTATTTGGCACTAAGCTTTGAATTTTACCCATATTTACTGTGACAGAAGTGATTTCTGCATCTTATTGTTGGCTCAGAGGACTTGTTTGGGATCTGATAAAGTACTTTTAGCATAGTTATAAATATATTTATACAAGTATACACACACTTGCAAATACATTATATGAAACTATTTCATATCATCTTATCACTTAAGTCCAATGTACTTTGCAAGCAAGTCTTATTAACCCCAAATAAACTATTTAACAGGAACTCAGTCAGTGATGTGGCAGCTGTCATATGCCCCCTCTGTTGCTTATGCCCATGCTTTTGCAGTCTTGGTCTTTTATACATTGGACTGGCTAAAGGTGGGGAGAATTTTGCCATGGACAATATTTCCCACTGTGACCTGCCTTCTTAGGCTTAACCCATACTCACATTTATTTTTGCCCTTTCTTTAGGAAACTTCAGGCCTTGACACTCACTCACTCTAATGATATAAATCTATATGATCATTTGGATTTTACCACCACCTGTATTTCTGTATGTGCAAGTAGGGCTGTGAAATCACAAAGTCAAACCCATACTGTTCAGTCAATTCTGAAAGCCATGACTTCATGGCATGTATTGGAAAGGCTCATTAGCAGGACCCATTTGTTTCATAAAGAGACCATTGTGATGTATCTACTTTAAATAGTAATTCATTTAAATATTATTAAGTACCATGAAATCTTTCCCTTTAAGTTATGTTCCTCGGTGTTTAGATGTATGATCCATAAAAGAAACCTTGAATAAGGTCACCGAAAGAAAATTACCCTAAGAAAGGAGCTTGAAACAACATTGAAAGAAAAGGCTTAGTCTCTTCTAGACCTGAACAGAATTACTTCCAATCCTCTAAAGAATAAAAATAAAACACCTAATTTAAGCACATGTGTTACAAGCAAAGAAGTAACTTCCTTACATAGTGGGACAGAACTTAATGATCCAGTTCCTAGGTAGCAGCAGGATATTTTTCTGTTAAGATTATAAAAGCCTCTTCTTTCTTTTCCTGGTGAATGATTTACTTTTTTTCATTCCTCTTATATTAATTCAGTCACTGCACAACTTTCTAAATTTTTTCATAAGATTGTATTTCATTCTACTTCTAGTGAATCCCTCTGAGAATCCAAAAGGGAAGAAAGAAAGAAAAAGTTAAGTCTATAAGTTTGGCTTCAGATCATATTTTTTTTATTCAGAGCTAATGTAAGAGAGATTGAAAATATTTCTGGATAATGGTTGACTGTGCTTTACAATTAAGATATAGATTACATCCTCTGCAGAAAAAGTCTTGGAAATTTTTGCTTTCCATCATGCATTTCTGAGATTTCCATTTATCTATGCACAGTCTTTTAGCTCATAGTTTCACAGATTTCAATTCATGGTTCCCTTGCTTTTAGGCTAGTGGCAAGGCAGAAATCTCATGGTGGAAAGGAAGTTTGGGAGGAAACCTGCTTATCTCATGACAATCAGGAAGCAGATGGGGAAAAGTCAGAGAAAAAATAAACCCATCATAGGCACAGCCCCAGTGACCTAATTCTCCCACTGTGCCCCATCTGCTAATAGCCTATTCAGCCATGAACCCACCAGTGCATTAAATCATTGATAGATTAGTGCCCCAATGCAACCTTCACCTTAATCCAATCATGTTGACAATCAAGGTTAACTGTCACACATTCCCTGTTTAAATAAAATTTTACCAAGGACTCTATTATTATATGAAGTTTGAAAGCCTCAGCTGGTAAAAATAGAAAATTCTCTTCTCTGAGCTGACTTAATGTCACTAGGGCTTACTGGGTTGGAGCAACTTTGATAATAAGGCGGCTAAGGTAGCGACAACAGTCACTGAGAAGGCTTTGTGAGGATTTCTTTTATTCAGAAACAGAAAACCCTTACATGTTACCTGTATTTCTGATGAAAATTTGTTTCTGTAAATCTGCCCCATAATCATTACCTAAATCCCAAGAAATAATAAGTACCAAGGAACTACCACCTGGATTATAAATCTTTGAGTGACAATGTTTCCAGTGGGGACTTTGGGATTGGTTAAATTATACACATGTGTAAAATAACATTCAACCACTTGGTGAACCACCCTTTCTGCCTCCTGCTGACCTCAAACTGTTATTCCTCGTCACATATGTCCATATGCTTAGGGTCATTTGCTTGACACTGACAATGTTAATGGAGGTCATTTAATTCTGGTGAAAATAAAAAAAAATTACTTAATGCAGGCTCTGAGTAGATGGAGGGGCATCATTTGCCTCAAATCACCATTCTCTTGTGTATAGGTGTGTAGGGGTGTGTTTTTTTATTCATTAACTTTATTGGTATTTTTTAGGTATAAGATATGAAAAAATTCATACCTTATAAGAAATTTGTACCTTTACATGATGTGTCTTGATTCTTATATTTTACCCCATTTCCCTGCCCTCTCTTCAACCCCTCCATCCCTCCCTATTTACAAAGACTTTGTTTCCATTTTTTCCTCTTCTCATATTTATTCCACTCCCTTCTATCCTTTCCCCTACCCCTCCCACTTCCCCCTCCCCTTTGCACCTTTTCTTCCTATTTCTCAGTATCTATTATACATTTTCATCCTTATTTACAATTTCAGTTTGTCACACCAGAGAAACTATTGAGTACACACGTCTGTCCTATTTATTTCACTGAAGAGTATCACCTCAATGTGCCTCCATTTAGTTATAAATGTCTCTAATTTCTCATTCTTTATGGCTGAGTAGTACTCCATTTTATTTTATTATCTTTTTTATTCTTCATTTATATTAGTAAACATTCACAGTACATAATAATCACATTCATTGTGGAAAGTTGATACATACATATAACACACCTTCATCTTTTTTCATCCACTTCTCCACTCTTTCTCCCACCACCCATCTCTTGACCCCATTAACTCTGGACAAAGAACTTTCTCATTGTTTTCTGCTATGTATTTTGTACGTTTCTCTTCAATTATTTTTATTTTGTTACTCATATAAGACAGACCATGTGACATTTAAGCTTGCAAGTCCAGTTTTTTTTTTGGTACTGTGGATCAAACTCAGGACCTTGCGCTTGCGAACCAGGCAGCAGAACTGCTGAGCTAAATCCCCGGCCTGAGTCCAATGTTTTTAATTGTTAAACTGTTTCTTGGTAGTGCAAGTTTGTAGTACCTGATGATTACATGTATGGTGAGGAGTTAGTACATGTACATAATTTGAAATATGGTTTTAACCCTTCCACTCCTCTCCCTGAATCCACTGGACCTCTTTGTATATAGTTACAGTATGTTTGTAGTATATGATGAGCACATTCTCGATAGGGACTTGGTGCATGTACACAGCACTTCACAATTTGTCACTCTTTTCCAATCTCATTTCCCTCCTTCCTTCCTCCTGTCTCTCAGTTCACTTCCCACATGCCAAACATTCATTTTGATTTTTCTTACTGCATATCTTTTATTCTACACTTCAGTTATATATTGTGGTTCTCCTTTACGAGAAACCAGGTATTATTTAAGCTTGTGTATCTTATTTACTTCACTTAACATTATGGTCTCAAGGTGCTTCCATTTCCTACAAATGTCATCATAACTGGACTCTAGAAACTCATGTTTTTTTTTAATTTGTTCTGGGGCTCATTAATAGAAGATAGTATTCTCGAGTTCCCATAGTTTGTATACATTTTTGACATTTTTAGTGTCATTGCCCTATGATCTGAAAATATGCATGCAATAATTTTGATTCTATTGTATTTACATAGGAATGCTTTATGGGCTGGTAAATGGTAGACTTATTGACATTGTTGTTTTCAGTGTCTGTAAGATGCATAAAATCATCAGTCATGAGCAGCGTATTTGAGTTTCATGCCTGTGATGTGGGAAGTACCAATGCCAACATGTGCCCCTCACCATGGGAGAAAGGATCACTATGAGTTTTACGGCTTTGGTGATGATCAGTGTTCTCTGTGCTTAAATTTTCTTTGTAAGATTGTAGGAAAATCTTAAACTTTTCCTGAAGATTTCGTACTCATCTTCAATTTGCTGGTCATCTGAGTTTCTTCCTATGGCAGTCAGGTTCCTAAAGGTTTCCCTCATCACATCTCTGTAGAGCTTCTTTTGGGATGGACCCAGCAATGCCCACTCCTCCCTGGTGAAGTTCACAGCCACATCCTCAAAGGTCACTGCCTCCATTGCATGGCTCCAAGTCTCCCAGAGTCCTTTCATCCAGCCTGCAGCCAGCAGAAGTCACAAAAGGCGGTCTAGCCCACTGGGGGCTTTCTGTCATACTCAGGACACTTGCTTGGGCGCCATGACAACGAAAGTCGGCAGCAGCAAAATTTATCAAAAATATATCTCCATAAGACTTGTTCTACAAGAAATGCTAATGGAAGTTCTTCAAACATCAACTTATGATCCTTTTACTTTAAGTCTTAACCCTGGTTGAAGAACTTTTTCCCTTGTCCTTGAAATTACAATCCGTGCCCTCAGAGCTGACTGGATTCCATACATGCTGCTCTGTCGAGGCTGTGAGGCAGCTGTGCCTCCCACGCACACGCAGGCGCAAGCCAGTACTCCATTTTATTAAAAAAACAAAAACAAAACCCCACATTTTCTTTATTCAGTCTCCAGTGTATGGGCAATTGGGCTGTTTCCAAGTTTTAGCTATTATAAACTGTGCTGCTACGAACATGAGTGTATATATATTGTTATGGTATGATTCCTTTAATCCTTTAGGGAAGATACTCAGCAGGGGAATGGAAGGGTCAAATAGGACCTCTGATCTTAGATTTTTGAGGTATCTCTATACTGATTTCCACAGTGGTTGCACCTGTCTAGGTGCCCACCAACAGTGGAGAAGGGTTCCTTTTCCCCCAGGACTCTGCTAGCATTTGTTATTGGTTGGTTTCTTGATAGCCGCCATTTTTTCTGGAGTAAGATGAAATCTCAATGCTGTTTTCATTTGCATTCTCAAATGACCAGTGTTTTTGAACATTTTTTCCTATGTTTATTTGCTATTTCTACTTCTTTGTCAGAGAAATGTCTATTCATTTCAGATGCCCATTTTTGGATTGGGTCTTTAAATTTGGGAGGTCTGATTTTTTTAAGTATTTTTGTATTCTAGATAGTACACCTTTGTCTGAGGAACAGCTGGTAAAAATTTTTTCCCACATTGTGGGTTGTCTCTTCACTCAGTGGTTTCTCTTGCAGTGCAGAAGCTTTTTAATAAGATGAGATCCCACTTGGTGATTGTTTGTGCTAGTTCACGTGCAACTGAGGCTTTGTTCATGAAATCGTTTTCTACTCCAATGTCTTCAAGAGTTCTGCTTAAATGCTGAGAGCCGGTTTAGTGTTTCTGTTTTAATATTCAGATCTTTGATCCATTTCAATTTTAGTTTAGTGCATGGTGAGAGACATAGGCCTAGTTTTAATCTTTGGCAAGTTAAAGCCCAATTTTTCCAGCACCATTTATTAAAGAGGCTATCTTTCCTCCAGTGAGGGTGTTTGGCTCTTTTGTCAAAGATGAGGTGGCTGAGTGTGTTTGGAGTGTGTCTTTCTCTTGTCTAATTCCTGTGGCTAATGTTTCTAGAAATATATTGAACAAGAGTGGTGAAAGTGGACATCTTTGTCTTGTTCCTGGTTTTAGCATGAAGGATTTCAGTTTTTGTCCATTTAGTATGATGTTGGCTATTGGTTTGTCATAGATGTCTTTTATCAGATTGAGATAAAGACTGTCAATCTCAATTTCCTGTAGGGTTTTTATCATGAATGGGTGTTGGATTTTGTCAATTTTGTTTCTGGAACCTTGACTGTTATATGCCTAGGTGTAGATTTTTTTTTGATTCTGGCTAGTTGGAGTCCTACATGTCTCACTTACCTGTATTCAAATTCTTTTCTCCTGCTTGGGAAGTTTTCTCCCTTTACTTCTGTGAACAGATTTTTTAATGTTTTTTGCTCTAAATCCTGTCTCTTCATTGACTCTGATCAGTCTTATGTTATTCTTTGCATCATCTTGCAGCTTCTGGATTGATTTCTCATGGTTCCTTGCTATTTTTAAGAAATCTTTCTTTTCCTGGTCACTTATCCCAATCCTGTCTTCTATATCTGTTTTGCCGTCCTCACATTGGCTCATTCTACTTTGGAAACTTTCAATGGAGTTTTTAATCTCCCAGATATCTGTTTGCATCTGTTTTATGAATTCCATTTGTTTCCTATGCTTGGATTCCATCATGTTCCTCAGCTCCTCCTTTTTTATCTGTGTCTGCTCTAAAGTTATTAATCATGTCTTTCACTATGGACACAATCTCTGTTGTTACCTGAGAAATTATTTCTGATTTTATTTTTTTCCAGATCCTCTTTCATTGCCAGTTCAGGGAGTCCAAGTGGTTGAGTATCAGATCATTCCTTTGCAGTGCCCCTTGGGGTTGCCTTTGGTGATCTGGGAGTCTGGTTTTGAGACTTATTTATGTGTCTTTTCATTTCAACAGATGCAATCTGTTGTGCCTTTATTGAGGTGACTCTTTGCATTCCCAGTGGGCTTCAATTCTCAACAAGCCTCAGAGAGCTGCTCACCACTGTGACAGTACCTGGGTTCAGAATGATGGCCTTCTGGATCCTCACACTGGGCTGTTATCCATGTGGGCTACTGGCTGGGGTTTGCACACAGTGAGGGTATCTAGGCAGGCCTCTGGCTGGGGCCTGTGTGCCTCCTCAGCTGTTTTCCAGATGGGCCTTTGGCTGGGACCTACACGCTCAAGCCACTGGTGTCTGAGCAGCCCCCTGGCTGGAGCCTGCAATCCCATCCCACTGTTGTCTGGGTGGGCTTTTGGCTGAGGAATGCCTCTAGGGGTGTTTTATAGCAAGGAATGGAGTGGAGGAGGAATACCATGATACCCTACACCTCTCATCTATGGAGACTTGTTTATCACTTTCAGCCACCTGAATGAGCTGAATATCTCTATGTCTTATATAAAGGAAACTGGGCTCCAACCTTCTCATGTAAGCATCTGCCTTTTTTTGTCATTTCATCTGGGATAAAGAGAGGAAGATTGTAGGCTATGTGCTCAGTAGGAGGAGTTTGGAGAAGTCACTTATCTTAAAAGAAAAATGTCTAACTTTTAAAGGTCAAAGGTGTCAGGTCAGTTATGTAACCTCTATCATTCCATGATCCAAAATTATTGGCCCCATACAGCCAGTCTCTTCAGGTTGTTTTGTTTTGATATTCTTATTTCTATAACCACTTGAATTTTTCCAGTATATCCTTCCACTCTTAAATATATTCCTAGGCCACATGCCCTTAGCTCTCTGGAACTCCTATGCTACTGGAACATAGTTCCTGAAAATTATTTTTTAAAAAAACCACACATGTCCTTAACCTCTAATTTTTTTTTTCAAATGGACATTATACTTGGCTCCAATAACATCAAAAAACTTAAGAAAAAGGTAACCCTTGCTTTAACTCGCTATTCTCAATGTATTATGCTGCTTCTTTTAACTTACAATGTCTCTCTTCAACTACAAAACAGTCTTATCAGTATGATGGGCCTCTTTCTTCAAAAGCCAGACTTAAGACAGTCAACACTTTTCAGTGGTTTTGAATTTATTTCATTCTTCTTCAAAGAATTTGGCAGCAAATTTTAAAAAGGAATTGTAAGATCTATTTAAAAGAAAAAATGTATGTAACAAAGCAATCATCATCACCATATCACTGTTTCAGTCTTCACAGGAGAATTCATGGATAATGGCCTATTTACTTGATCACTCTTCAGAACTATCTTATTGTTGGGATACAACGGTTTATCCTCAGGCTGAGCTCTCTTCCTCTTCATAAGGTATTGTAACAAATTCTAAGAGTCTTCCCCTGGCACTTTGGGTCCACTTGAGGCTCCACTCTGTGCCCCACACAGTTCTGAAACTGCTGAGTCTGCACCTGACACCCTGTACCCATCTGAGTCTCAGCCTGGCACCCTAGGCCTGTCAAGTCTGCTCCAGTTCCTTACAGGGAAAAGAGTCACTAAGCCAAGACTGGGGTCAAAGTCATAATCTCCCCGCTGGCTGAAGGTGGTAAAATTGAAAAGAGCAGAAATTCATATGGTGCATGAAAGTAGACTACAATTAAGACAAGAAGGGAGTTTTGTGGACACACAGGCTATATATCACAGCAGACACAACAGACAGAGAGGAATTTGATATATGAACTCTTGTTGGAGCATCTGAAGTGGATCTCCACTGAATCTTTGTTATTACTTTACTTCTTTGATTTCTTTCTTTCTTTCTTTCTTTCTTCTTCTTCTCCTTTTTTTGCACTGATTTAGTATTTTCTCTTTCTCTTCTTTTGCAATCTTTTTCTCAAATTCTAGCATTTGAAGCAATATTACTTGCTTATTTTTATTGTTTCTTCCACTTTTCAAATTCCTATTAAGTATTTTACTTATAGTCTTTCTTTCTCAGGCATGCCTCTTTTTTCTCATATTAACCTTCTGGCACCTTTTACTGGGAACCCTTGAAACATTACCAGAAACCTCTGCAGTAGGTTCCAGTCTTCTGCCAAGTATATGACACAGAGCTGTGAAAAAAAATCTAAAAGATAGAACTAAGAGAAATAGAAAGTAAGGTGCCAGGATGACCAATGCTGGTACAACAGACAATGGCACTGGCCTGTCCAAACCACTGATTTTTATTGGTAATCAATTAGGATAAAGGTGAGCTATGTGCAAGGGCAGAACTACATGCAAGTATGTGCAGTCCTGCAGTTTCAATAGGAATTAATGTAAACAAGGCTACTAAAGGACAATTTAAAGCATTCTCAAATTAGGAACAGAATAGACAAAATATATGGTTGTAATTAGGACATTGTCTTTCTAGTTAGAAGGTTTTAGCTGTGGGAATGGAATTTGGGTGCAAGTTACTCTGACCTTGGCACATAGGCTTTGGCCGGACTCACTTCTGGGGTTAACTCTTTACAGCCTGCTTTGGGGCATAATCAATTATTGCAGTCTCCCACAATCTCTATTCTATTGTTTTCAATCTTCCCTATCATACCTAGCCCCTAGTCTTCCCTCACTTCTTCTCCGTCTTACAGGTGTACAAATATATCAGCAGGCTCTGACAGCTTTGTAGCTAGCCTCAATCCCAAATTACATCTCCCTCCACTACATTTTACCCCCTAAATGTATCTTCTTGAACTTCCAACAGTAACCCTGAATCCAAATATAAAATATCTCCAACAGAACCTGACCCTGATCCCCCATCGCATTTTTGTCTATTATTATTTCTCCTCTCTACCTCCTGACTCTCCCAACTATCCATCCTTCTCTTTCGTTCCCTTCTCCTTCTACATCTTAACCTACTTATAACAGCATAGTATAGGTTATAAGTAGTATGAGTAATGGATACAAGGGTAAGTCCAGGATATAACACATACAAGTGATGCATTGTCAGATTTGTTGATGTTGTTATAACCAGTAGCAATTCCCTCCTCACAACACAGTATCAAGGCCCAAACCACTTATATTAAATAGCTAAAAAGCTAAACACTCTCTTTGGACAAAAAAAAAAAAAGCTAGAACATATCTAGAATATATCATCAAAAGACAGAAGCTAATTGAAATGATCTTATCAACTACAGTTTCTCCTCACTCTTCTTCTAGACATCAACCCTCAGCTCCAAAGGGAAAAATCTCCACATATTTATATGTACATACACACAGGAACATGGAAAAGCTAGGCAAAAAAAGACTCCCAAGGTCTCACAACTCTCTCAAGGGAAATTTAGGGGGTATGAATGGAGATGAAAGCAAATACAAAGTAGCAAAGCTCTGCAAAAAGTTTAAAGAAGACATAAAGAAACTTGGTGAGTTCAAAGAGGATATGAACCAAGTTTATGTAATTATCACTCAAAATGCCCAATGAGGAAATGGAGGAAAGAAATAAAACATTGGAAGAGCTGAACAAAATGGCTGAAAACATGAATGACAAATTTACCACAGATAGAATCCATGAAATGGTATCAGACAAAAATACCAGAAATAAAAACTATATAGAATTCATAAATTGTACAAATGATCAGTATGAAGCCAGAGTGTCTAAATTTTAGGATGAAATTTAGAGAAGCCACAAAAAAGATTTTTAAAAATCATCCAGCAGTTACTAGACAACACTAAAATCACCAAATTAAGGCTAATTGGAGTTAGAGGAAAAAACTTGGTGATAATACAGATGAAATTATTGATTTGGTTACAGATATCATAAGAGAAATAGAAAATTTCACAAGTATTAGGAAAGGAACTCAACATGTAAGTAAGTGAGGCTTCCAGAGTACCAAACAACTGAGATAAGAGAAAAGACTCACCAAGGCATGTCATAGTTAAATTACCAAATGTCCAACACAATGCAGGATTTAAAAAGTTGTCAGAGAAAAACAAAAAATCACATCTACATGTAAATCCATTATAATTATAGTATACTTCTACATCCAAACCTTAAGGGCCAGAGAACTCTAGAATGGAGTATTTAGAGCCCTGAAAACCAACAACTTCCAATCCAGATTAATATATCTAGCAACACTTTCCTTCAAAATAGATGGAGAAATAAAGACATTTCATGAAAAAGAACAACTTGAGAGATTTATGAATACTAAATCAGCACTCCAGAAAATACTCAAGAATATTCTAGACAGAAATAAATAATCCAAAAAGAAAAAAGAAGAAAAGAAATATCCAGATGTAATGAAAAGATCAATGCACAAACAATAACAACAAATGACACGAAAAGTAAAACACAGAAGTCATCAACAGAGAAAGAGCCAATGATAGTAAGAAATCAGTACCTCTTCCTAATAACTATCAAAATTAATTGCCTCAACTGTTCCATTAAAAGGCACATATTTGCACACTGACTCATAATACAGAATCCAACAGTCAGTTGTATTCAAGAAAATTATAAAAACCAAAGATATTCATAGACTAAGAATCAAATATTTCATGCAGCAGGACTCCAAAAACAAGCCAGGGTAGCAATTTTAATCTCAAACATTGTAAATTTAAAGATAAAACTGATCAGAAGGGACAAGGAAGGTCATTCCATAGTAGTTAAGGGTACAATCCAACAGGAAGAGAAAATGCTTATAAATTTTTATGGACTGAACACTGTAGCACTTACCTTCATAAAACTAATACTGCTGAACATAAAAGATAAAATAAAAACTAACACAATAATAGTGGGGGATCTTAATACCTCACTTTTGCAGAGGTAGTTCAACTAAACAAAGTCAATAAAGAAACATCAGACCTAAGCCACACCTTGAACATAGGGACCTAATAGATATCTATAGAGTATTCTATCTTACTACAAAACAATATACCTTCTTTTCTGTAGCACACAGTACTTTCTCCAAAATAAACCACATACTAGTTCACAAAGCCTGGTTAAGTAAATATAAAAGAAACAAAATCACCCCATTTTATCATCAAACTACTGTGTAATGAAAATAGAAATCAACCACAGGAAAAACCACAGAAAAGTTGGAAGCAAATGGAAACTTAATAACTCACTTCTAAACACCCAATGGGGCACAGAAGAAATCAAGAAAGAAATTAAACAATTTCCAAAAGTGAAGAATTCCTATAAAACACATCATAATTTATTGGATGCAGTGAAAGCATCATGAAAGAGAGCTTCATTGCAATCCATGCTCACATTAGGAAAATAGAGTAAGCTCAAATAAATAACTTAATGGGCAACCTTAAGAAACAAAAGTAATCCAAGCCCAAATCAAAATTAACGAGGGAAATCATAAAGATTAGAACAGAAATTAATGAAATTGACCCTAAAAAATACAAAGAATCAACAAAGAACTGGTTCTTGGAAGGAGTAAACAAAGGAGATAAAACTGTAGCCAAATGTACCAAGAGAAAGAAAGACTCACATCAATGCAATCAGAAATAAAAAGGAGAAATCACAATAGACATATTGAAATATAGAAGATAGTAACTACTATCTTGTAGTTATATGAAAAATTGTATTCTAACAAATTAGAAAATCTTGAAGAATGGACAGATTCTTAGATTCATACAAATTAACAAAACTAATCCAAGAAGAAAAAATAATGTTGAGCAACCTAATATTAACTAATGAATTCAAAACAGTAATTTAATTTTAAAAAATTCAGGCCCAGATGGTTTCACTGCTGAAATCTACAAAACCTTTAAGGATGTTTATCACCAATACTACTCAAACTCATCAATGAAATTGAAAGGGATAGAGTCCTTTGAAACACATTTATGCAAGCCAGCATCACTCTGACTCCCAAAACAGACAAAATTCAACTAATAAAATTACAATCCAATTTCCTTAATAAATAAGGATGCAAAAATCCTCAACAAGTTTTTAACAAATAGAATGCAGTACATCATCAAAAAGATCATATGTGATGACCAAGCAGGTTTCATCCCAGAGTTCCAAGGATGGTTCATTATTTGTAAATTAATAAATGTATCACATAAACAGAATGTATCCATAAATAGAAGTATCACACAAACAGAAGCAAGGTCAAAAATCACATGATCATCCCAATGGATGAAGGTAAGGCAATTGACAAAATCTAACAGTCTTTCGTGATAAGAACCTCAAAGAAAATACATATAAAAAGACCATATCTGAATTTTATGAAACCTGCTTATGACAAATCAATGGCAAACATCATATTGAATGGGAAAAAGTTGAAAGCATTCCCTCAGATATCAGGAACAAGACAAGGATGTGCACTATCACCACTTCTGCTTAATACAGTACTTGAAACATTAGACAGAGCAATAAGGCAAGAGAGAGAAATAAAAGAGAAACATATAGGGAAGGATAAATTTGGATTATCATCACTTGCAGATGACATGATACCTTATATAGAAACCAAAAAAATTTTACCAAAATCTCTTAGAATTAATAACCAGCTTTAGCAATGTGACAGAATACAAAATCAACACACGAAAATCAATATCGTGCACACCAATGATGAACTCAATTAGAAAGGAATTATGAAAACAAAACCATTCACCATAGCATGGAAAAAATTAAATATCTAAGAATTAACCTATCCAAGAAAGGGAAAGACTTCTACAAAACAAAACAAAAACAAAATCTATCATATGCTGAAAAAAGAGATTGAAGAGAACATCAGAAAATGGAAAGATGTCTTGTGCTCCTTGATTGGCAGAACAAATATTGTCAAAATGGCCATACTCCCCAAACTGTCACACAGATTCAACACAATTCCAATCAAAATACCAACAGCATTCTTCATAGAGGTAGAGAAAACAACCTTAAAATCTTATAATATGCAAAGGCAAAGCAGGAGGCATCACAATACCTGATTTCAAGGTATCCTACAAAGCAACAGTGATAAAGTCAGCGTGGTATTGGCACAAAAATAGATATATGAATTAGTAGAACAGAATGCAGGCCACAGAAACATACCCAGACACATTCAGCTATTTTATCTTTGAAAAAAAGGGACCAAACATATATGTTGGAGGACAGAGAGCCTGTCCAGCAAGTGGTGCTGGGAAAATTGGCTATCTGTTGCCAAAGGATTGAAGTGGAACTTATATTCTCACTATGTACTAAGTTAAAATCAAAATGGTCAAAGATCTAAAGATTAAAACTAAAATATTGAACCTATTGGATGATAACAAAAACATTTGAAGTCATAGGTGTAGGCAAGGACTTTCTAAATAGAATTTCAGTTGTACAAGAAATAATATCAAGAATCAACAAGTGGGATTATATGTAATTAAAAAGCATCTGCACAGGAAAATGAGTTAATTAGTAGAGTGAAAAGACAGCATGCAGGATGGGAAAAAAATTTGCCATCTATTCCTCAAACAGAAGACTTATATCTAGAATATATTTTGAAAATTCAAAAAGATGAGATCTCCTAAAGTAAAAGACCCAATCAAGAAATGAACAAGTTAAATGAATACTTCTCAGAAGAAGAATTACAAATGGCTAACAGGTGTACAAAAGTGTTCTGACCATTAAAGAAATGCAAATTAAAACAATTCTAAGATTTAATCTTATACTAGAAAAGGCAATCATCAAGAAATCAAAGAATAACAAAGAATGATATAGCTATGAAGAAAATTAGCTGAGAGATTAGCAAATGAAAATATATTCTTTTTAGATCATGATACACAGTGTATTTACCATTGTTATTCTCTAATCATTTTTGTTATGAAAAGTGATTTTTCATAGAATGACTTTTATATTTTCTTTATTAATATCTACCTTTATTATAGTAAAATTTTTAAAAAATTTAAAGAATATATTTTCATTTGCTAATCTCTCAGCTCATTTTCTAATAATACTATACCATTTTTCTGCATAAAACATTTTAAATACTGACAAAGTATCTCACATTTTGTACTATTTTGAACAATTTCTTTCTATTTCACAGTATTTACTATTCTTTTTGGTCTTTATTTTCACTTTATGTTTCTAACACCAGAAAGACAATGTGATATATACACATGTGTGTTCAATTTATTTCCATTAAGAGTATGTTTTCAAGGTGGATCCATTTACCTAGGAATGTCTTAAGTTTATCCTTCTTTGTGGCTGAATAGTACTCCATTATATTAAAAAATCACATCTTTTTTATCCATTCATCAGTTGATGGGCATTCAGGCTGTTTCCAAGCTTTAGCTATTACAAACTGTACTGCTATGAACACGAGTGCACATATATCATTTTGGTATAATGCTTTTAATTCTTTTGCAGAAGATACCCAGAAAGGGAATAGCTGAGTAAAATGGAACTTCTAATCCTAGATTTTTGAAGAATCTCCACACTTATTTCCACAGCAATTGCATCAATCTACACTGCCACCAACAGTGGAGCAGGGCTCCTTTCTCCTTATAGCCCCACCAGCATTTGTTGTTGGTTGATTTCTTGATAATAGCCATTCTTTCTGGAATGAGATAGAATCTCAGGACAATTTTAATTTGCAGCTCTTGAATGAGCAGTGATGTTGGACATTTTTTCATGTATTTATTTCTACTTCTTTATCTGAGAAGTGTGTATTCATCTCAGATGCCCATTTCTGTATTGGGTCTTTAAATTTGGGTAAGGTGATTATTTTTTCCAATTCTTTAATGTGTTCTAGATAATAGTCCTTTGAGGAACAGCTGGATAAATTTTTTTCACTTTTTAGGTTGTTTCTTTCACTCTGTTGGTGATATCTTTTGCTGTGCAAAAGCTTTTTTGGGGGGGGGGGTACCAGGGATTGAACTTAGGACTTTGTGCTTGTGAGGGAGGCAGGCAGCAGAACCACCGAGCTAAATCCTCTGCCCTGTGCAAAAGCTTTTAAATAAGATGAGGTCCCAGTTGTTGATTCTTTGTAGGACTTCCTGTATGGTCAGGGTTTTGTTCATGAAGTGTTTGCCTACTCCTATGTCATCAAGCGTTCTACCTATTCTCTCTTCCAGCAGATTCAGTATTTCTGTTTCAACATTTAGATCTTCGATCCACTTTGATTTTAGTTTAGTGCGTGGTGAAAGACATGGGTTTGACCATAGTGCAATGAAATTGGAAATCAATGGCAAAAGAAACCACAAAAACTGCATAAATACATGGAAATTAAATAACATGCTCCTGAAAAACCAATGGATAACAGTGAAATTAAAGAAGAAATTAAACAGTATCTACAATTAAATGATAATGCCCATACAACATATCAAAACCTATGGGATGCAATGAAAGCAGTCCTAAGACTAAAATTTATAGCAGTAAAGGTAAATTCTCACATCAGGAAAACAGAATGAGCTCAAAAGACCAACCTAATGTTGCACCTCAAACTTCTAGAAAAAGAATGAGTCAAGCACAGAGCTCATACAAGGGAGGAAATAATAAAGATCATAGCAAAAGGCCAAAGGGGAAGGGGAAGTGGGAGGGGTAGGGGAAAGGAAAGAAGGGAATGGAACTAATATGAGAAAATGAAAAAGTGGAAACAGGCTTTGTAAATGGGGAGGGATGGAGGGGTTGAAGGAAGAGCAGGGGTATAGGGAAAAAATAGGAACCAGGAGAGATTATGTAAAGATGCAAATTTCCAATGATGAATGTCATATTGTATACCTAAAATGTACCAATAAAATAAATTTTTAAAAGATCACAGCAGAAATTAAGGCAATTGAGACTAAGAAAACAATACAAAGAACCAATGAATTGAAGACTTGGTTCTTTGAAAGATTAAGTAAAATTGATAAACCATTAGTCAACCTTATCCAAAGGAAAACAAAAAGGAAACAAAAGACACAAATTCATGCAATTAAGAATGAAAAGGATAAATCACAATGGATACTTTAGAAATCCAGAAGATCATCAATAACTACTTTGAGAACCTGTACTCTAATAAAATGGGAAACACAGAAGAAATGAACAGATTCCTAGATACATATAAATTACCAAAGTGGAATCATGAAGATATAGAAATTCTAAATAAGCCAATATCAGCCAATGAAATTGAAAATGTAATTAAAAACCCACTAAGAAACAAAAGCCCAGGCCCCAGTGGTTTCACTGCTAAATTCTACAAGAAATTTACAGGAAATCTAATGCCACTACTCGTCAAACGCTTCAAAGAAATTGAATGGGAAGCAATACTCCCAAAATCATTCTTAGAAGCAAGTATCACCTGATTCCAAAAATCACAGAAAGACTCAACCCAAAACAGAGAACTATAGATCAATCTAATGAAGATAGATGCAAAAATCCTCAATAAGATACTGGCAAACAGAATGCATCAAATCATCAAAAAGTTTATACACCATGACCAAGTAGCATTCATCCCAGCGATGTAGGGATGATTCAACATACACAAATCAATAAATGTAATACACCATATCAATAGAGCCAAAGACAGAAATTACATGATCATCTCAATAGACGCAGAAAAGCATTCAACAAAGTCCAACACCCATTTATGATCAAAACTTTACAGAAAGTTGGAATAGATGGTCTTTATCTCAACCTGGTAAAAGTCATTTATGTCAAATCAACAGCCAACATCATAGTATATGGTTAGAAACTGTAAGCTTTCACTCTAAAATCAGGAACAAGACAAGGATGTCCACTGTCACCACTCCTATTCAATATAGTTCTGGAAACCTTAGCCAGAGCAATTAGACAAGAGAAAGTAATAAATGAAATAAAGATAGGAAAGTA
The DNA here is from genome assembly GCF_053883595.1 of Heterocephalus glaber. NCBI lineage: Eukaryota > Metazoa > Chordata > Mammalia > Rodentia > Bathyergidae > Heterocephalus > Heterocephalus glaber. Next base: position 1,207,738 of record NW_028258365.1, on the reverse strand, counting down.
AGAAGTTAAATTATCATTATTTGTGGATGACATGATACTTTACATAGAAGACCCCAAAAAGTCCACCAAAAGACTTCTAGATTTAATAAGCAGCATAGCTGGATAGAAAGTCAACACTCAAAAATCAATAGCATTCCTGTACACAAATAATAAACTCACAGAAAGAGAAATTAATGAAACAATGAATTTCACAATAGCAACAAAAAATGAACTACTCAGAAATCAATCTTACAAAGGAAGTAAAAAAGTCTTTACATTGAAAATTACAGTACTCCAAAAAAGGAGATTGAAGAAGATATCAGAAAAATGGAAAGATTTTCTTTGCTCATGAGTAGGAAGAACCAACATAGTGAAGATGGCCATACTCCCCAAATTCTTATACAGATTTAATGCAATCCCAATCAAAATACCATTAGCATACCTCGCAGAACTAGAGAAATCATTTCTAAAATTCATTTGAAATCAGGAGAGACCTAGAATAGCAAAAATAATTCTTGGCAACAAAGGCAAGGCAAGAGACATCACAATCCCTGACTTGAAATTATACTGCAGAGCTTCTATGATAAAAACAGCTTGGTACTGGCAAAAAACAGACCTGAAGATCAATGGAACAGGCTGGAAGGTACAGAAAGAACCTCAAAAACACTCAGCCACCTTATCTATGACAAAGGGGCCAAACATCCTCACTGGAAGAAAGATAGCCTCTTTAATAATGCTGCTGGAAAAACTGGCTTTCTACATGCTGAAGACTAAAACATGAATTTAATTCTTTCCATGATTCTGGTCACAAACTGAATTGGATGAGAACCAAATGAAATTCAATGGTTAGGTTCAATGTTGACCTTATGGCAAAATTTGATTCATTTCTCATCCAATTTGATTTGCGACCAGAAACATGGAAAGAATTAAGTTCTGAACAGAGGTACCACTGTATTACTTTCTACATTTTTATTTTCTTATTTTAAAAAATTAACATGAGCAAGTAATGGAAACACATGTTAAAAATTCTAGGAGTTACAAGAGCACAGAGTAAAAAGTAAGTTGACTCTACCTTTAACCTCTGTCATCTAGCCACCATCTGTGTTCTCAGGGAATATACCTGTTTCTTCCATATGGAGTGTTTGCATAAATAAAAATACATATATTTTCCACACAATGATATTTATATTTAATACAGAGTTTCCCACTATTCTTCTCACTCAGAACTGTCATGGATATCATTCTATATAAACACATACAGGTTTGCTGCATTACTTTTAAGATCAGCAATTCAAGAGTTCATGTTTTATTGCAGAACAAACCATGTCTGTACTAACAGTTAATAAGATTAAGATCTGCATTCAAATCCCAGATCTACCTTTTCCTAGCTATATTACCTTATGCAAAATAACTCTTTCTGTGTCAGATTCCTCATCTATAAAAGAAGGATAAGAATCATCTCTACTTTGCAGGTTTATTGCAAGGAAATAAATTAGTCAACAAATATAAAACAATTAAGTGGTATCTGACAAATCAATGCTCAACATGTTTCTATTATTGCTTGTCTAGTTCTCTACTGAAATATACTGAGATCATTTTAAATATTTTTACAAATAATTTGTCAGTAAATATTCTCATATAAAATCACTCTGCACATGTGCAAGAATCTGTAGGCCAAATGTAATATGCATTTTATATATTCATACATATTGCCAAGCTTCTCACCTTTGAGATGGTAATAATTTATTCCTTACTAACTGTGATATGAAAAGGCCTCTTTTCTCTCACCATTGTCAAAATGATAGTTAAAAGATGATACTGCAGCATAATTCTAAATTTCAATTACCTTTGTGTGTAAAGCATACTCCGATGTTTCAGAGCCTTTAACAAATCTTGCCTCAGGTCTATTTGTACCAACAGTAACGGTGGACACTAGTCCCCTGCAGATGGTAGACTATGGTAAACGAGGCTTCACATCAGTCCATTTCTTCTCACACTGGCAGACAGAGGCCTTACTCTAGAGATTCTATGAGACCCTGGACACCTTTGAATTTGGAGCTGGAGCCACAGTCTGAGCCTGGGCCTGGACTTTGTTGAAGCCTTGGCCTTGGCCTTTGGCTGGCACAGCCTGAGACCCTTGGATTGGGCCATGCTGAGTCGGGTTGGGCCATGCAGGCAATTTGGGATCCTGGGCTTAGTCTCTTTGGGCTTCTTGAGGGTCTTTCTACCCTCAGCAGGCAAGTGCAGTCCTGCCCTTGGAACTGTTGGTCTGCTTCTTCTTCAGGACCTTTTTTTTTTTATGCTTCCTTGCAAAACATATATTCTCAGAAATGTGGAGTCTACTCCCTTGAGAGATCCATATCTTTGTGATACAAAATTCTTGATGTATGGTTCTTAGATGTGGCTATAACCCATGGCTCATGAAGTGCTTGAAGACCAAAAGTGATCATTTCTCATTTTTTCTCTTCTTTTCTTTTTTTTTTTATTTTTTGAAGATTAAACCCAGTACTTTGCACTGAGGTACATCCCCAGCCCCACTAAATCACTAAGTTGCCCAAGCTGGGCTCCAAGTTGTGATCCTCCTGTTTTCATCTCCCAGAGTACTTGGATTACAGCCCTGCTCCTGGCTCCTTTTTTCTTTCTTATAAGCTCAATCCATTCATACATATCTATTGATTTTATTTCCATCCTTCATTTCATTATCAAACCTTTCTAAAGTGTAGGCCAGTGCAAAACCTCTAACTGGCTTCTCTTTCATTGAAATTGCAACCTCTGCTTCAAAAATACTCGGAAGCTGCCCAGTGGAACCCACCAATAACCATCTGATTATTCCATTTAATTGTCTTGTCAGTCAGAATTCTTGCTCTTGTTGCGGTATTGAACATGTTGCCCATTCCTATTCCTCTTCTGGGACACTCAGGAGTCTCCTAGATCACATATTCCTGCTTTTTATTTCTGGCCGCTTCCCCCTCTGTTCTATAAGTCTCTGAAGATGACTAGAGGAGCCTCAAGATAATCTAGCTTAAGGATACTTTTTACTCTAAAAGAAACTCTTTTAATAACCACTCAAAGGTGATAGTTATAAACAGGTTCTGTCTCAAACCTACCAGTACATGTGCTCAGTAGTGTAAAATCTCTTATCAATTTTATTTCAACTGTTTTTATTTCTTTTCAAGTATCCAGAGCTTTCCTTTTTGGAACAATTATTGCTTATTTCTTGGAGTTGCATTCTGCTAAGATAAGGTATTAGAGTATGTTTATCCCATACTGACAATCTTGATTGCCTACTGAGTTGGCTTGAGAGATGGGGAAAGCACACTTCTGAGTTTGTCTGAGTGGGTCATGAGGGCATGATCTTGGGGACTATACCTGGTCCCTGGCTGCATCCTCTTTGTGCTTTTCTCCTGTACTCTGCTTCCCAGTTGCCATGAGGTAAGCACCTGTCATCAGCCATGGCCTTCTGCTATGATATTCCTGCCAGCAGAGCCTGGATTGAAACCTCAGAAACAACAAAACAAAACAAACCTCTCCTTTTTCAAGTTGCTGGTCTCAGGTATTTCGTTCAAACATAAAGAAAGCTGACTGTCATTGTTTCAAATGAATTGAACCAAAACACCAAAAGGTATTCATCTTCTCCCCAGACTGGGAAGATACTGATGAAGAAGTGGTGGAAGGTATTCCTCTGACTTGTGACACTAAGAACATTGACCTTGTGGGGGCACAGCCTGTCTATTCCACAGACCTGTAGCCATGCAACTGCTTGTGGTTTTCATTAAGGCTGTTCCTGGTCTCTATTAAGCTTGGTTTATGGGGATACATCTGTGTTCTTTGTGTCGCTGAAAAAAAGACATTGTTTTCTTCTTTATTTTGTGGCTAATGGCTGAAATGCATGATGTAAAGTCATGCTTGTGGAACAGGAATTCAAAAGGTTAGAGGGATTCACCTCTATAAATAAGTTTTATGTGAGGCAATGTAGGGCCTTCTGCTACAAGCCAGTTTCCTCACTCTAATAAAATCTTCCATGGAGACCACCTCAAAGAGAGGAGAGGTCACCCAGTGGAGACAGAAAATAAACAACTTCCATCACAGAGATGACCACTTCACGATATAAGGCTATGTCGCCCTGTAGTGTGGTGTAAATAGAAATTCTTATTTACCCATATGTAATGAGATTCTCCCATGCATCAGATACATGAATTTGCTATCACACCAAATAAGCACCGGGAAAGGAAAGACCTGGGAGGGAGCTTATTGAACAGGCTTGCAGTAGATATATACAGTGTGAAAGAGCAGATTCACTGTTGAGAAGAGCCAGGGCAGAAAAAAATGTTGAAAACAAAGGCCAAATAGGAAGATAAGCATAAAATTGGACAGAAATAGCAATCGGGTTGAAAGATAGTAAGGTAGCTTGGAAGCAAATGAAATAGATGATGAGATTACATTTAAATAAATAATTTAGGTTGAAAAGAAGAAAAGGGGGACATTCTCCTTTATCTGGAGACTAATGTCCATTTTTAAAGAAATGTCCAGTGCTTAAATTTGCCACATGGGACTGCATATGGTTGGAACATCTGAACTCCCTTTGGGGCTTTTTAAACTAGAGCTAATAAAAATCTGACCTACTGCTTTAACAGTGATACTTGTTACCCTGCCCAAAAGCTCTTCCCTACTCCAAATCTCTTCCCACTTTCCTCCTTTCTTGCACACCAGTGAGGCTCACAATTACCTCCTAACTGTCCTGCTTATCCTGTTTCTCTCACTTCTAGTGCATTCCACGCAGTGCTCTATTCACTCATTGGTCTTAATCCTACCAGTGTCTATTCCCAAAATCTCCCAAAAGAGTAATATTCAAATCACTCATCAACCACCTCCGAGCCTCATATGGCCCAGTGCAGCACATTGAGCCGAATGAGTTTTCAGCAAAAGTTTATTTTTAAAATTTCCAACCATGTGTAAACTTCAAATAAAATCAATACTGTGTATAAAAGCATTACTAAATTTTTACTTATAATTTATTAATGAAGATCCTGAGAAAGACACAGGGAAATCTATATAACTATTGGGGAGAAAATAAAGATAAGCTCATCAGTCTCTGCCTTTGGTGCTCATGGCTTTCTCGTTGGACACACTCCCTTTTGCGTGCTGGGCTGCTGAAGCAGACCCACAAGCCCAGGACTGTCAGCACTACTGAGACACAGTCACATTTAAGACATTGGGGACTTTCCCATTAATTTCTGGAGAAAGCATGAATTCATTGCAGTACCGTTCCATCGCACATCAGGAACTGACAGATATCCCTGGAGGCATGAATTCCAAGAATCCCAGTCATCACAGATAGCAGTGCATAGTGAGAATGTGTCCTAGATGATAGCACAAATGCTATCCCATACATCTGTGGAACATAACTGCTTGGTAAAGGATTAAATTGGCAGGCTTGGCGAATTCAAACTCTGTACATTTCAAAGAAAGGACCATTCTTTTCTGTCTCTTGATAGATAGCCTCAAATCCTATGGAAGATACTGCCTGATAAGTGTCTTGTATACCTGGAGACACTGGCCACACCAGAGAGTTAAAAGTAACAATGTGACCTGTGGTAGGGGCCTTGGGCCACACTATACCAGTTTGACCTCTTCGTTTTGGAGAAGCTGGAGAGTGTTTAACTGTCGCCAGACTCATGGGTTCCCCACATGTCTGTGATGAACCCCTTGAAACATTGGAGTCCAAGGCTGAGGGGAGCAAATGCTGCCTTTCATCACATATCATCACTGGGAGAAGAAAGTGCTGTCTGGACAACTCTACCGGAAGGAGAGAACTGCAAAGCTGTGCCTAATGTCTGCTGGACTGGCCCTTACACACTTTCTACTTTTGCTGATTTTACTCAGTATTCCCCTACTACAATAAACCACAACCATGCGTACAACAGCTTTTCTGAATTATGTGAATGCTTCTGGCAAATCACCATACCCCAAGGATTCATGACACAGTACCTAGTGGCTTATTTAGGGTTAAAGGCAAACCTAAGAGCACTCAGATCACTGTACCTGAAGTGTGGCAAATAGACTGGTGAAATAATGATAGCAATTAGCATTTGTTTTTATTCTTTATAGTTTCCTACTTATTCACTGTTGATCCTAAAACTCTGTAAGTGAACATTATCCTTACGTTTTAGGGAACACACTGCATTATGTATTATTGTATAAATTATCTCAAGATGTGATTAAAATAACAGATAAACCATACATTGCAATTTATTGCAGTCAGGAATACTAGTGTCTGAACTAGACAGTTTGTAGTCCGGGTGTCTCATGAGGTCCTCTCACCGGAGGTTACTGCTTTGTATAAGGTGCAGATTGGAATTCAAGGCCCTTCCTCTGAAAAGGGGCCTTCGAGACAATGCCCCCAGTGGCTGTGGGCCAGATCCTTCAATTTCTCACCCTGTCATTCTCTCCACGGAATTGCCTGAGTGTTCTCAAGCTGAGCTGTTCTCACTCCCCAGGGTGAGTAAATGGGAGACAAGAGAAAATGAATTAGCCTGTTACACTCATCTCCCATTCATTGCCTGGAAATGTCTTTCATCTACTCTGAAGAAATTGTCAATTTCTACTGCCTCGATTACATTGCTTGGAGTCTAACAGGCAATCCTATCATATATCCCATAATTAAACATATAGGATAGCTTAATTATTTTCTTGTCAGTAATTCTGTTTCTTAAATCCTTGGTTGTTGGTTTGTCAAAAAAAGTGACTATCCAGGGAGTGATTGTAAGCTGCTATTGATTCTATAATGAATACCATTTTCAAATTTATTAAAATATGAAAATCTGTCTCAGAATCAATGAAATTCTATTATTGACCAAATTTTACTACAATACTCTTTTGTCTGAGGCAAACACTGGATTATTTCAAGGTCCAAGTCCACCTAGCTAAACCAAGTCATTTATTATATCCTCTAGCAACTTTTATTTTTTGTTAACTTACACTGAAATCTCCCAAGAATAAGTGAGAACACATTTCAAAATATAGACAGTCCCCAACCTACAATTTTTTACTTTAGGACGGTATGAAAGCAATATGCATTCAGTAGAAGCCCTACTTTGAATTTTGGATTTGACTCTTCCCAAGATTGCAATATACAATACAATCCTCTCTGGTAATATTGAACAGTAACAGCAAGACACAAACAACTTCCAGGCAGGAACACAATCATGAAGGTAAAAAATCACACTCTACAGTGCACCCTGTTGCTAAGCCATGATGTTTAGTAGGGTAATGATACTAAATGCATTTTTACTTATAATATTTGGAATTAATGATGGATTGTAATCTCATCATAAATTGAGGAGCATCTGAATTGATGCTCAAAGGAGGGTTATATCACCATGCAGCATACTTTCACGGAGACCCTGCCAAGTCTTATTTAGGTAAAGTGAAAAATGGGAACAGTTGTCTTTACAAAGCAGGGACCTATGAATCTCCTGTGACCAGGAATTTCAGTAAGGGTCAGTAAATTCTTACTTAAAGATCAGAAATGCTTTCTGAGAATGAATGGAGTGAGATGGGATAAAAAGTAAATGCCACATGTGATTATATCACCCTGATAGTGTCACAACATTTAGGAGACACCTTTCAATTGTTCTACAAGCAATTGTTATTCAGCTGCACATTTTGGACACAATTTGTGTTTAGTTTCTCACTTGCTGCTGTAACTAATTGCAAGCTAAGTGGCTTGAAAACAACACACAATTGCGCTACAATGAAGGTGTCAGCAGGGCTGTGTTGCTTGCTGGTGGCTCTGACGAACTGATTTCCTTGCCTTTCCACCTCTTAGAGGTAATTAACACTCATTCCTTGGCCCATAGCTTCTTTTCTCCAAACTCAAAACCAGCAATGCCCTCGTTTGTGCTTTTCTATAGTCTTATTTCCCTCTCACCTGGTTTTCTGCTTCCTTCTTCAACTGGCAAGGACCTTGGATTACACTGGGCCTGCCCACACAATTCTGAACCTATTTTAAGGTCAGCTGAGTTGAAACTTAAACTCCATCTGTAGCCTTCATTCACCTTTGCTATGAAAGGTAATATAGTCACAGGTTCAAGACTAAAATATGGGCATCTTCGAGGAGGATTATTGTACTTAAGTTCCTCTGATCTTAAGATGATTTATTATTTATAAAATGGTTACACGTTTTCAAATGTATTCTGCAGTGTCCAAGATTTTAGCCACACTTATTTTACAAAGCGTATTTTTAGTATTATCACTAATTTGATGAAAGACCACCAGACTGAATTTTACAATGGAGATTATAGTTCCCTCCCTGCTGTTGACATTCTGGAGCAAACATAATTTTTCTGAATTGTGGTTTCCTGATTCTAGCATGTGTGTAATTGTACTTTTTCCTACTCCTTTCAGGGAGCTATTATGAAAGAGTGATGAGACAAGCAAATATATATTAAAATATAGCATCCTTGCTACATAAATATAAGACAGCATATAAGTAATAATGCTGATAATAATTTAAATGTTACAGTTTTACTACAAGCTTCAAGATATTAAGCATTACATGAGTTAAAGACCCATAGGAAAATGTCTCCCATGGACATACAGCATAAACTGTTCTATAAAGCACAGCATTTCGTTCATATGAAAAATGGTTTTCACATGGAATCCCCAGGGTATCTTGTCTTCCAAGGATTAGGTTGAAAACCACCTTATTACAGATGTAAATTGTATGACAGTTATGATTGGCTGCATCTTCTACTTTCAGCAGGTGGTAGCTTCTTTTCCTTTCACTACCTACATCAAAAGCTGTTTCTTGTTTAAGTAAGAGCATGCACACAGGTGGGCCAGGGCCCAAGGTCCTCAATTTGAGGGCACACTTTCAGTTTCAAAGCAATTAGCTGTCTAATTGAGCATCCAAATTTAGCAGTGCATTTGCATGTGCAATTAATTATGATTTAAAAGCACTCTACGTTAATGGTTTCTTTTCCATTATCTACACATGTAATTACTGAAGGATGGACTGAGTTTAGAAATCACTTGAAAAAAGGAGATTTTTTTGTATCCCTAGAGCCTGATGCTGTAGGTGACACAATCAGAAAAATCATCCCTGAAGTGCAAGGCTGAAGAGGGCGGTATTTGAGGAGAAGGGTGGTAGGAAAGGGGCAGAACTGCTCATTTGAATATATTGTACTATTTTTCTTGCTTACAGGAATTAATTCAAGTGATCGTCACTGTACAATTTCACTCAAGCAGAACAGAGATAAATCCTTGACTTGTATAGCTACATTTTACAGGCGAAATCTCAAACATTTTTCTAAAAGGAAATAATTTATTTTGTTTGTGTGTATGAATTTATTTTTTCATAAATCACAAAGTTAATATGTAGTTTAGTTTAAAAGCATTTGCATTGTTTTCTTGATTAAAGAAAGCAAAGATATGACATTTTAAAGATTGAGATGAAATTCAAATTAGGAGCCAGTAATAATTAGCTAAATATAGCCTGAAATCATAGACATTGGAGAGAATATAAATTTTTTTTTTTTGAGGTAGAGGGGAACTAACTCAGGGCCTTGCACTTGTAAGGCAGGCGTGGCACCACTGAGCTAAATCCCCAACCTGAGAATACAAAATTTTTGAAAAAGCAGATGGTGTATTTTGCGTTGACTGAAAATTGAAAAGCTCTCCTTTCGTTTTGTGAGGAAAAGCATTAAATATTTTGCAAACCTGAGTTTTTTTAAGTTTAATGCCCATAGGTTTCCTTTTTAAATTTTTTATTAAGTTTATTGGTACAATTAGGTATACACAATGATCACATTCATCATAGGGAATTTGTTCCTGTGGACCTTAATCTATTGTTTGTTTTCTATGCTACAAATATTCTCCATTCTGTTTTGATGCATAACTCTTGCCAATATCTTATGCTCTGGGATGCCTAGATATCTCTGATTTTATGCTACTCATTGTACATAAATTTATTTGAAGAAGCTACTTGAGGCTTGAGTTGCCACAGAATACGACCATTGTTGAGGCACTGCTTGTTTTTACAATTATAAGTAATATTATAATTATATATCATAATTATATGTATTTCATTTTTAGTTAGTTAAGCAGCTAAGAGAAAAGGAAGATCCAAGCATGGTGGCCCACACCTGTAATCTCAGGACTCAGGAGGCTGAGGTAGGAGGAGCACCATGAGTTCAAGGCCAGCCTGGACTACACAGAGAGATCCTGTCTCAAAAAAGTAATAATAAAAAAATAAAATAAAGGAAATCTGGAATTCACATATCAAAATATTTAATCTTTTTGTTGTCAAAAAGAGTCTAGAGTAAAACGGCTTTCTTTGCAATGCTGACCTTTGTATCTTTAACTTTTGTTTCCCAGATGAGTCACTTGTCCTTACTGAGCATCTTGTCTTTAAAAACTTATTGCCTACTTCACAATGCTATCTAAGGATTAAGGAAAAAGAGCCCTTACAGTAGTACCTGACACAAAGTGGTCTTTAGTGCATGTCCCTCCCTTGCACAGTTGTGCACGTGACCATAAAGTAAGCAAAGATAAAAAAAGTCACTATGAAAGTCAAACAAAAATTCACCTTCATTTGTGACACACTGATGTGTTTGATATAGAATCGATACCTCCAACGTTTTCCAAAACCTTTGGTGAATCACAAATGTATCTCTGTTAGTTACTGCAGCTCACTATCTTGCCTAAATTAGGTTAAAACTTAAATTTTCTGAAATAAATGAAGAAGATACCTACAAACTGAAAAAATTCCATACCATGGTAAAGTATATTTCATTAGAATGTTCTTTCCTATCCTATTGACTCTCCAAGGGCCTCTTAGAATACAGCCGATTTAGAATCCTTAATTTTAAGTAGCCATTTGGAATTGCTTAATCAATGCTGGCTGAGTTTCAACATAATGCACAAATAAAATCTATTATCACAGTTACTTATAAATAAAATATATATATATACATATATATATTCAAAGCATCATGTAATTTTCTTTTTTAGTTGTCTAGATAATGGCAATTATACCGATTAGAATAGATCTAAGTACTTTAAATATATAGATCCACTTTCTTTTGAGGAGTAGAGGATTTATTTCTAACAAGGTATTTATCCTGGATATGTCCAAGTCCTTCACAAACTCTTGAAAGCACAGCTCTGGAAAATAAGGGCTGCAAGTATATAATTGTGCCAATGTCGTAATGCTATAATTCGAGAAAATCATATGTCATTTTTAAAAATTTAAAATTGGTTTAAAATGAGAGGATACAGAGCACTTTCCAGCCAAGTGACAATGAAGAAAATGTTTGTAGCTTGCTAATGGTCTCCTGTTTTGCTAGGCTTGCCGCCTCTGTACAGTGCAGTTGCTCAGGTGTTGAACAGTTCTGTCTCCATTGATTTAGGTTCCCGCATGTATGTTTACCTGAGTAAAAATAAATGCTTTGTTTTTTTCAACTCAGTCACATTTCCCTTTATAATGTTAAAATTTTATGCTGAATATTTTTCAGCTAGGCCAAACAAGATTGTCAGGATGCACCTATTTATAATTAGGGAACTAATTTATTTAACTTATGTCCCTGGACTTGAGAAAACCACACTCCCTAAATCTTTTTACTTGTAATCAAAACTTTTTTATTTATTTATTTTTTGCCAGTATCAAGGATCGAATTCAGGACCTTGCACTTGCTAAGCAGGTGTGGTGCCACTGAGCTCCATCCTTGGCCCCAAAACCTTTCTTAAAGCATAAGCAATTTGTGCGTTTTTGGACACTTCAGAGCAGTCTGAGAATCAAATTCTTTTGAGTATCTTTGTATGTTTTCATCAAGTGACATCTGTCAGTGATACATATAGTTTGTTCTGCAGATAATTGTCAGCAAAAATAGTATATGCGACTTGTATGAAGTTGTTAGGGCTTAAGTATGGATAGTGTGTGGGGTTGGTCCCCGGGGTGGCACTACTTTGAGATGCTGTGGACCTTCAAGAGGTGAGGTCTAGTGGGAACTGTTAAGTCCCTGAAAGTGTGCCTGTGAAGGGGATATGAGCCCTCTCATCTCTGTGTTCCTCTGCTTCTGGCTTGCAACGTGACCACCTGAATTGCTCTGACACATGCATCCACCATTTCCACCTGCTGTTCTCATGAAAAGCCAATCCAGTGGGCTGTGCAGTTTTTTATTTGTACCTCCGAACTGTGAGAAAACAAACATCTTCTCTTCTAATTGCCTCAGGCATTGTGTTATAGTAACACGAGAATGACTCATACAGAAGGATAGAGGCTTTATTCAGAGGACGAGCATCAGGCAACACCAAAGACAGATGATTTCCAGGCTGAAAGCAAGTTGAAGCTTTAGGAGGTGAGAAGTTTTGACAAGGCAGCAGATTTCACCTTTAACTGCTGTGAAACTTGCAATCAGATGTTTTCTGGGTTTTGTGCCTTTTGTTCAGCATCATTAGAGCAATTCTATCCTTACACCTGTCATAACAGTAATTTCCAAGCAATTTCTGTAAGGCCTGTGGTTTGTTGGTTAAGCAAAATGTGAGGGGGAGTGTATGAAGGCAGCAAATAAAGAAGAAAATAAAAAGTGAAAGGAAACAAAAGGAAATTTGGGAACTTTCTGTATCTTAGTCCTTTTAGGTAGGATAGAAAAGAACTCCTCCTATTCCACACACATTTCCATCTGAACTTGCTTTTCCTTGAACCATAGCAACAGCAAAATGATCCTTATTTATAATAACACAATTTCTTCTTTAATCCTTCCTAAAAACAAACCACTTTTTTGTTTACTTCTGAGGTCTTTGTTTTTCCTATCTTTTGCTTCAAGTTGCTGCTGCAATTCGTATACAGTTACGTACACATTTTGTTGTTGCCTTAGCAACAGTGTTAGTATCTTGAAACTTTCAAGTTTCCTTTTTTGATCTCACTTATTGAATTTGGAATTATACAATCTTGACTATAAAAACATGACCTTAAAATCCAGTTTAATAAAATACGATTTTACAAAAGAAAACATTGGATTCCCTTCACGTGGTAATCATTGTAAAATGTACACTGGTAACATTTGGTTACTAGTACTAGGGCACTATCCTTTTGAAGCTTTTGGTAGTGATTGAGCTGTCTGTACTTGAAAGTTAAATGCCCTTTTGTCATGTCATATTATTAATACAAATGAAACAATCACTGCCTTGTAGGACTTTAAATATATAAATAATACATAGGAACTACAGGTTAGGATATTGTCTCTTTTTATTTCCTCCTCCTTCCTGGAGAAATTTGATGACTTTACATTAAACCAAAGGTACGTGAAAATTGATGGTTATAGTACACCTCTTAAGATTCATAATTCGTTGGAATTCTCTATATTTCTTACAAACAAAAATCTCTGAGAAAAGATGCATTGGTAATTTTCAAGCTTCTCATAGCAACTAAGATGCATGTGTCAATATTAGGAGTTGATTTTTTATTAATTTATAATATAAAGTTTATAAACTCTTAAATTATTTTACTATAATGTTAATTTATGCATAAATCATTTTAGTGTACATTCCGAGCAGCCATGTCTGACAACCAAACAGGTGGCCTAGCACTTCCTGCAGTCCAATAGCTGTTAAGTCAATCACTTTACTCTCTCGATAACTCAACCTGCCCAAGGAGGCTGTGCAATATTAATTTCTCCCCTTAAAGAGATTCACAAGACCATTTTTATGTCCTACTTAGAAAGGGTCCCTTGGCATAAACCTGCCTGAAGTAGAGAGAGAAGCTGACTTTGGTAACTGGATAGCAAACCTCACATACATAAAAGTAAACTATTATTAGATCAGAAATACACATCAAATTCAGGCTATGAAAGTCCATTATCTTCAAGGATTTGTTCCCTTCCATTGTTTATGGTTTATATCTCTTGTTCTGCCATTGTATTTGTGTAAGTGGAACTGAATCTAGGTGTTGCTGGCATTAAAAACTAGTGTGGATGACATGGAAAACACAGGTGGTTGATGGGTATATTGGACCCAGGCTTTATGGAAGATAAAAATGCTTTTAGTTTGCTTCCAAGTACTTGATAATTAAAATGGTATTTCATAATCATTTTAGTTTTAGCAAGTATTGTCTACATGCCCAATTAGAACTGTGCATCCTATCTGTCTAAATACATTCCTGAGGCCAAATTGTTTGGGGTCCTGTTATTTTGAATTATGATACTCAACAGTAAAGAAAGAAATAAGAATTTTCTATTTCATTAGAGGGCACTGGTTACATGACTATTGACATGAAAATAAACTACTTCTAAGTACTTTAAAACTAGAACATAATAAATAATACTATCAATGTGATTTATTTATGTCTAGACTTTCAGAAATGGGAATTTCTACTAGAAGCTTTAAAGTTTTAAGCTTTGTCTTGGCTTTAGTGAGAAATGAAATTCTTGATCATTAGATTGGAGAGGTTTTAAAGGTCTCAATGATTTGCTAAGCATCATCAAGTAATAATAGGACACTTCTGTGGTCTCTAACCACTCAGAAAAGAAGAACAAAAAAAATGAAACTACTGAAGAAAGGAAGGAAAGAAGGGAGGGAGAGAGAAAAAGAGGGCAGGAGGGAGAAAGGAAAGAAGGGAAAGTAAGAGGAAGGAGGATAAACATGGACAAAGCAGCTTCATTGTCTAACCAGTCAGTTTAATAATGAGTTTGAGTCAATTCTCAGAGGATAAGTTTCATAAGTTTGTATTTGCAAGAGCAGTACATTTTTCTCTCCTCATTTTCTTTTTCCAAGAGGGAGCAGGGTAGGTCATCATGCAGCTCCTCAAATCTGCTTCATGGAATACTAAGCCACTAGTTCAGTTGTCCCTATGGCAAACACAGAACCTCTAAATGCCATCCCACTTTCTAAACACTTTCTCTCTGCTCTTGCCCACCTGCCCTCATTTCAAACGCATCTTGGTTCAGGGACAGAGCCAAAATGACCTCACCCACATCAGGTTAGCTTTTGAACAATTCAAATGGAAAGATGGGACCAAGCACTCTCATTCTGATTTTCTATGGTGGGGGGTTAGGGTTTGACAAAAATGGAGAGTAAACAAAAGTAGGTTCAGGGTAGTAAGGTTTGTGGCAAACATTGATTGATAAGTGTGTTCAAAGGAAGATTAATATTAACCTAAGGATCCCATCTGGGTGTTTTGGGCCAAGGAGAAATTATGTTTACCAGAAATTTCTGTGAAATGCATCCTATCCTCCAAAATACCATTATAGTTGAAAGTTAATAGCCTAAAACTGTTGCATATTTCAAGCTGTTTGCTGAATCTGGAAGCTTTGTGATGCAGATTAATTCCATGGTGGTCGCCTCCACCCCCATTGTTTTCTTTATTAGGAAGCAAAGATTCCCATATGTTTTCTTTTAAGACAGAATGACTCAGCTGTTCTATATTTAATGCACCCTTGATAGCTGCCTTAGACTTTATATGCTGGTACAGGAGCACAGCAATCGACTGTGACACCGTCTGTTGATGAAATGAAGAGAATGGCCCTGGAGACATGGAGTTTTGTGTTCTGGCTGAAATATGCAGAAAATCTGTTCAATGCTATTACTTTCCAATATCTCTCAGATGGACTCTGGCTCCAGCATTAAATCTCATCCAATAATACAATTGTTATAATTTTCTTGATCAATATAGGTGCAAGGTGCTTATCCCCAAATACTCAGCAACCAGTAACATGTTTGCAAGAAATCATAGTGGCATAGAAAGGGACAATTATGTGAGAGAACTTCCATTGTTAATAAACACAAGATCTGACATCATCATCTACCCTTATATTTGTTTTTCTTTATGCACTCTGCCTTCAACACATGCAGGAGAACTTTGTATGAAGTAGATAGCTCGCAGAGGACTCCAAACACTAACCTAGAAAATAAGAGTGAAAAAGATGTACTTTGCCTCCATTTTGATACATGAATTTTGGATTTTCTTCATCAATTAATTTTAATATACATCCAGTCAAAAGTGTTGATTCCTGCTCTAAATCTTAGAATCAGCTTTTATTCTTATCATTAAAAATCCTTGGGCACCAAGACTTACAGACTTTACTCTTCAAATACTTCTGTACTTGCACTAATTTCTTAATTTAGTGCCAATAGTTCTACATACATTATGGTAATAGATTCATAGTTAATCATCCACATCCATTGTCTCCTCCCTCTTATTCATGACCTATAAAACTATTGTCCAAACTGGTGTCAAAGTAAGATACTTCCCTACACAAAGTTGAACAGGTTTTTAACTTTAAGATTGTTTATTCAAGGCTATATAAGCCTATTTATTTATTCAAAACTGTTGCAATAAAGAAAAGAGAATGAACTCTACTTAAACAAAAAGTTGGCGAGCTTTTAGGAGCTTGGCTGGGGGAGTTTTATATCACCTGTTTGCTGATAGACCTTACTCAAAGGAAAAGTAAACTTTCTCCTATTTTCATGACATAGTTTTACAATGTTGAACAAGGAACCAGTGAAGTTAAGTGCCTACCTTTCCGTGGAGACTGAGAGATGGGAACTCTATCTTTCTCCATGATAACATTTCAAAGAGATAGCTCCCAGGTCCTTGAGAAAGTCAGTCCCTGGATCATAAGACTGGCACAAGGCTTTTAAGAAGATTTATATGCATCCTAAAGGGATAGCGAGAGAATAGCAATTGCTACTTTTTTTAAAGTATTTACTCTAGGAAAAGATCCGAAGCCTAGAGTGAGGAGTTATGTTAGTTAGCTTTCTTCACTTCAATAAATGCTTAGGTAATCAAAATAAAAAGAGAAAAATTCTATATTAGCTCACAGTTACGGGAGTTTCAGTCTATGGTTGATTAGTCCATTTGTTTTGGGAAATATGGTGAAGCAGCACATCCTAATGGGGAACTTCTGATGGAACAAAGCTGCTGGTCTCAAAGCCAGGAAATGTAAAACGAAGAGGAAGAGGAGGGACTAAGCTTTCACTATCCCCTTCATGGGCAGACTTCCAATGACCTACCTCTTCAAGTATCCACCATCTCTCAATAATGCCAAGCTGGGAACTATGCTTTTATTTAACATATGGATCTCTCCCAGGGCTTTCCAGATCCAAACTGCAGCCTGGAGAAATTTGTCTAAAGTTTATTTAACAGAGGGGAACGTTAAGGCTTAGTCATTGACAGCAGAAGGAGTCACTAAAATACATATATTCCCATTCTCGTGTAGGATAAAACCCAAACTCCTAATTGGTCCTACGAGACTGTTTCTTCATCTGACACCATGAACACCTTTCTATGTCACTGCTTCAGGCATATTGGAGAATTTGCAAGTCTCTAAATACAGTATGTTTTCTTAGCTCTGTGCCTTCATGGCACCACACATGCTATCCTTCTGACTGGAGATATGTTTTCCTTCCTTTTTTGCTACTGAACTCATATTTCTACTTTGTTACCACCTCTATGAAGCCCATCCCAGATGAAAGTATTTATTTTTTCATTGGGCACATCGTATCTTTTTGTACAAATCTAGTATGAACTTATAAAATTGTGTTATCATTGGTTATTTCTGGGCTTCTAAAGGGTTAGGCAGGAATAATTAGAAGCCGTATATTTTTGATATTATCTACTTAGCACCCATAATATGACAAATTATCTTCTAAACATTCTTTTACATTTTTCAATTAAATTAAAGATTGAGAAAATATTTAACATTCCACAAGAATAAGAACACAAAATTGTTTAGCTGGTGGGAAGCATGACGCAAGAGACTGCAAGTACCTGCAAGACTGCAAGTACCTCATTGTGATCTACCACTGCTGGTTTCTGCCAACTCCTTGATACCATAAAGACAATAGATGACCCAAGGAAAAGCCTTTTCCCCTGCATCACAATTCTCTCCCTGGAATGTACAGAAAAAATGAGCACCAACCAATTGACCATCTGTCCTGTTCTTGTCAACCAATGTAGCTTTAACAACCAACTTGCTATAAATACCACCTTTCTGTTCTTTTTTATTTAGAAAACCAGACCCTTGGCCACTTTTGTAGTCTTTATTCTGGCCAACCAAAATACATGTTTCTTGGGTGGCCATGTTCCCTCTGGATGTAATAAGATTTTTGTTCTCACAGCCACCCTAAGTTGCTTTTAGGTTGACAAAATACAATTTTTTAAAAAAGTACAACAGCCTATAAGTGTAGTTTGTAAATATTCTCAATGTGGGTGAATAACAATCTTTTGAAGGTAGATTTTGAAAAAATAATAGTCAAGTATTATTTGGAACTATTTGGAAGTATAATTTGGAACCAGCAGAATAAGTAATTCAAATAAGCCAATTTTCCAAAACTTTTAATAAGTAATTTTCATGTGATTTTTTAAAATTAGCTCTCAAAGTTTTCAGCAAATAGTTTTTCACTGAAGTGAGGACCTAGTTCTAAGAATTTCCAAGAACAGCATTGACTTACGTTAATGAGACTGATGTGTTCATTAACAAATTAGTATTAATATTCTATTGGTGTTTGAAAAACACCTCTAGGTAGGGCTATGTGCTTTATGAGTTCTTAGTGAACATATGTTGACTAAGTACTTTGGAGTATTTTCACTGTAGAAGACAAGGACTAGCTCCTCTGATTTAACCAGTTTAACAAAGAACTGTAAAAGTCTACTCCATTCTAATAATAAATCCATTAATCTGTCTTGAAATGTGCAGACACTTTCCCACTAAACAGCTGCCTTACTCCTGCTAGTGAATGAACTTCATCAAGGGTACTTAGCTCAGTTTAAATTTGGGTTCATATCTGCAAACATGAATTATTAAAATCTCCAAGGCTTTGACAGAAAGAAGGAATTCTTTAAAAGTTCTTTCAAAGATGACTGAAATCTGGCTTGATTAATTTAAAACTATGGAGTGAGAAACGTATTGACTTTTTATCATGACTATTTGATGAAAAATAGAATCAGGAAACAAAAATTTTTATTGAATATAATTTATGCATAGTGAATACATAAATGTAACTATATGGTACACATGAAAGATGTTCGTGAATGCATACATTAGTATTAACTATACACCTATACACATCATGGTTCAGATCTAAAATGACCCCCAAATCCCAAGTATTGAAGGCTTCAATGTAGCAGTGTTCAGAAAAGAGGGCTTTGGGTGGTGACTGGATCATGAGGACTCTAAGCTCATGGATGGATTAATTAATTAATGGATTCATAGCTTAATGGGTTATTGAGGGTGTTAAAACCTTTTGGAGGTGAGCCTACTAAGAGGATGCAGGTTACTAGGGATGGGACCTTGAGGGGTGTCCCTGGCCCCTTCACCTCTCTCTCTCTTTGCTTACAGGTCACCATGAGGTGAACTGCTTTTTCCACCATAAGCTCCCTGCCATCACATTCTACCTTACCACACTAGCAGAAACAACAGAGCCAAGTGACCATGAACTGGAACCTCTAAAAATGTACCCGAGTAAATCTTTGCTTCTTTTAAAGTTTTATCTCAGGCATTTTGTCAGATAGCCCAAAGTCTGACCAATAGTGGGGTACAGAATATTTTCATCACCACGAGAATGTTCCTTGTACCAGTTTAAGACACACCTGAAGAAAACACACAAGGCAGAGTTGCATGTCAGAGGGTCATCAAAGAGGAGAAACAGTACTTGGCAGGCAGAAGTCAGAAAAGTAGTGAAGCAATAAAGAAGCAGAAAATGACAAGGGACAAGAGCAGTCTTCTTTCTGTCCCTTATATTCTATCCAGGCTTCCTGCCCTTCAGGCAGGTAGGTAGCACTCACACCCAGGGTTGGTCACCCTTAATTTTGGCATTGCACCATGAATCAATCCCAGCATCACACACTCTAGATCCAGCTACCTCTGAAAAGGCCCTCTTTTGACCACATGAGGCTTTGGAGGACATCTAGATAGAAACCATAACGTTATCCAACATTTGGTGTTACAAATCTTTGTCATTATCATCATTCTAGTTGGTGTGTTGTAGATTCCCATTGTGGCTTTAATTTACATTTCTCTGATGAGTAATAATACCCAGCACTTTTTCATGTGCTTATTGGCCATCTGTGTGTCTTTTCTGGTGAAGTAGTTATTAAGCATTTTGCCCATTGAGTTTTTTTACTTATTGAATTATATATCTTATTTATCTATTCTAGGGGAAAACTCATTGTCCAATATTTATTTTAAGAATACTTTCTCTGGCATATGACTTTAATCCCAACACTCTGCCCAACAGAAGTAGAAGGATCATGAATTTTAGCCCAGCCTGGGCAGTTGAGCAACTCAGTAAGAACTTTTCTCAAAATTTAAAAGTGTGTTGGGAGGAAGGTCTGGAGCTTTAGCTCAGTGCAAACACCCTGGGTTCAATCCCAAGTGTTGGAAAAACAAAAAACAAAATGAAAGAAAAGTAAATACATGACACGACAAGAAAAGAAAAATTTCCTACAGCGTGAAGATTCATGAGCACAAGTTTTAGTTTTGCTGAAGTTAATTTTACCAATTTCTTTCTGTATTGTGAATGCTGAGTAGGCTCAAAAACCTCAGCTGGACTCATGTATTGAAGATTCTCCTATGTTATCTAATGGAAGTTTTACAGCTTTAGCTGTAAGTCTAAGTCTATAATCTTATTGCTTAATCTCAAATTGCTTGTCATTTATGGTGTGAGATTTTTTTTATAAATAAGCATATCTAATCCTTTAAGCACTATTTGTTGAAAAGATTTTGATTTCTCTATTGAATTGGATTGGTATTCTTGTTTAAAGCCATTTTATCTTGAACAAATAGGTCTAGTTCCATACTCTTCAGAGGATTGAAAACTCCTGTCTGGTCTCCCATGGAAGGTCTGGGGGACCTGTAGGGTCTCCCTTAGTTTTGTACTTGTGCCTCAGTGCCTCTGCTGCTCTTTCAGTCTTCCTCCAGTGGAAGGCTACCCTCGCTTACTACTCAATGCAGGGCTTGGAGTCTCTGTGATATAAATCTCTATTACCCTTCCTGCTTTCAGACTCAAGCAGAGTGTGTGTGAGCACCTCAGAAGAGCATTTCTCAGCTATTCTGTCCCATCCCAACCCTTAGGCTGCTGCTGTCTCACAGTCAGCACATGGGCCCGAGTGTGGGTGGGTTTCCCTTGGTTCTCTTGGTATGTCCTCAGAAACAGCAGGCTTGTCACATTTGCACCTTAGAAAGTTCTCATAGTCCCCCTGTCTTGCTATTTGTTCGCCTGGGGTGTGATCATGCAGGCCTGCATTAAAGTGTTGACAGATACATAGTCTCCTGTCTACAGGAGCCTCAGGATTATTAAATTCTTTTACAAGCCTACTCACCCTTTAAAAATGGTTTGGAAGTTTACCTTTTTCTTCCTACTGTGTCTATGGCCGCTTTTTCTCTTTCTCTTGATGCTCTGTTGAAAATGAAACCATCCATAGATTCCATTACTCCTTGGAGCAGTTGGCCTTGCTCATATTTTAATTCATTATGTTACTTTGAGACTGTAATGAATTTGGGGTGATGTTGATCTATTTTTTTAGATTATCTGTTTTGTTCTCGTTTTGTGAGTGATCAGTTCAGTTTCATCAAAATTAAAAATATGATGCAGGAATAGGCTTCTCCATCAACAAATGTTTTAAATACCAAACTATGTGTCATCTATACTTAATTTTACACAATGTTTCACATGGTAGAGAGTTTATAGTCCTCACAGTCAGTAATCCAGTAACTTCTTCCTCCAACAAAAGGCATTTTATAGGTTTTTCAGCAGTTTTTTAGATATTCAAACACTGCTAAGGTTGTATGTTAATTTTGTAGTAACTTGTCTCTCATGGTCTCAAAACATTAACATACTGTACCAAATGCCATGTGAAACAATGTGACTCAAGTTATGCTGACATCATCCCCATTATCCAAGTTATTGAGATTATTTGTGTTAAAACAAGCAATAGCAAAAACATGTCCATTAGTAGAGGAGGTGGTACTCTTGGTTCATCGGTGAACAGTATTATTACCTTGTCACAATAATAAAACCCTGGGTGTTAATTTAATCAAATGTGTAATACTGATATATTGATATGAAGCAAAGAGAATGGAAAAGTCAGGGGCAAATTATAGTGAAAAATTCTCCACAGCCAGGGAAGAGTCAATGGACAATTTCTAGAGTTGAAAAAATTAACAAGTCAGACTATAAGCTTGGTACTTACAAATATGAGGAGAAAGATGAATATGTTAAATTCCACGACAGTGGTTGTTACTGACAGCAGAATTCAGGGATGGGGCAGGGTGCTACTATTGTGTTAATCATAAGATTTTTGTGGGTTCTTTCACTCATGAAAAATTACGTGCAAAACAGTTTTTGTGTGTGGGTCCTGTGGACAAGAGCAAAGTTACTTTCAATCCATTTTGTGGCAAAGCATAATTGTAATTTTGTAATTTTGTGGCAAAGCATAATTTCTCCATTTGATTATTAGTGTAGTTTTAGTACTTTCATTTGAAATAAGAGGAGGAATACTATCTGCAGAGGAAAAGTGTCTCATGAACTGGCTGCAACACATTTTATATTTTAATACCAGGCCCCAAGTTTAGATAACCACAAATAACAGATTATTACAGGTACATGGTATGAACCTATGGTGCAGGTAAAACACCATTATGAGCAATATTAGGCACGAAAATAAGTCATAATGTTAGCTAAAAAGACACACACAGAGATAGAGTCAGTCCAACCCTGTTTAACTCATTGAGGAAGGGCACTAAATGCACTGGAGAAAATGAAAAGAGAAAGGAAGTGCGGTAACTTATTGTACTCTATGGGCTCTTTAGTGTCTTCTGGAACTGCCAGCTTATTGCAGAGTACTCACCCTCCTTTACCTCAAAGTTTTAAGACTGAAACGTGAAGCCATATTTCTTTTTCTAAAATAAATAACTTCCAGTTTCCTTGGATCACAGAGAAAAGTATCTATCTACGTGTCTATGAGTAGACAAATGCTTTTTGAGTCATCATTTGGAACTACAGTGGTACCTTGGTTCATGAACTCAGTTCTCTGCAGGATTCTGGGTCACAAACTGAAGTGGACAGGAATTGAATCAATCTTCCCCATAAGGTCAACATTGAACCTAATCATTGAATTTGATACGGTTCTCTCATCCAATTCTGTTTGTGACCAGAATCATTGAAAGAATTAAGTTCATGAACTGTGGCAGCAGGTGTACATTGTCTCAAGAGGAAAAAAAAGAATAAATTCACAATGAAATTCTCTTTCTATCTTGCTTCTTCCTACATGAGGGGCAGAAATTCACTAAGAAATTATATTTACTTGTTTCTTTTTCAGGATTTGAAAAACAAATTCAATAGCAGTTTTCCACACATTGGCTCTGGATAGTCCAGAAAAAAGTTTTCCCCCCTCTGGATAGTCCAAAATTTTTTCTTGAATGTGGAGACCCTTTTGGACTTGATGCACCATCAGTGGCCATGACCACATAGGGTTTTCTTGAAATTTCTAAGAGGAGTTAACATTTGTAACTTGATTACACTTTCTTGGGAGTAAATAATTAATACTGGTATCTGGAAGTTCTTCAGTCTCCATTTACTAATAATCATTACTGATGACGAGGTCCTCGATAGCCTGTCCTTTCCCCGTTTAAAATAAACCCTAATCTATGGATGTAAACAAAGTGGGTTGTTAGATATCTAGATTCACTTGAGACCAAGGTCAAATGTAAAAGTCTTAGAGAATGTTAGCTCTGGTCACAGAAAAACTGCTTTAGAGTTATCGTGCTCCTTACTGATGTGCAGACCCAAATCTCAGGGATACCAACATGAACAAGCTCTCAAAAGAACACAGTTTGCAATTTTATGAGATTGCTCATTGCCAAGGGACCACAAACGTGCATCCTCAGGCTAGTACTTTCTTTCTCTACAGGCAAGTGGGACAAGAAGCAGCTCTTACTGGGAGAGTTGGTTGTGGAGCACCAAATCAGAGCAAAGAAGGTGGGTAGATTTGGGCTGTTTATTGGCATCTAGTCTCTGAGAGGCTAGTACACGTGTCACTGTGAGAGAAATAGAGCTGAAGTCAGATCTTCAGACAAGATGCCTTTTCCAGAGAGAAGGCTCATGAGTGGCCTTAGGTTTGTTTGCCCTTGTAGCTTTCTTTATACTTAGTCCAGTGAGGGCCAGAGCTGTGTCTCTGGCATGCTCCTTTTTTACTGTGTGAACTCTGTCAATGCATTTATATTCCACCCATGCACTCTGGCAAAAGTCATTGCAAAATGAATCCTCCACTCCGTGTGGAGTAAAATTTTCTCTGCTTTTCTTCTTGATCTACTCTTTAATGTTTTTCAGCATATTTGCTTAGTATTGCTAATGCCGGCAGAAAGTTCTTGCTCTGCTCCAACAACAGGAATAATAGATTCAGGAAAAAGTATAGAAAGTGTTCAAAATGGGATAAGTGGGAGAACAATCATTTAATAAAATGTAATTAGTTAATTTTGGGGGAAAATAATGAATGAACTGAAATCTCCTGCTTCATACCTCAAAGCAAAATAATTGGTCACATTATTTTCAAACCAAAATAAAACCAGTCCTTTTTCTAAGTACTATAGTTCTTGTGGTAGAGATCTTTCACTTTCTTGATTAGTTCCTAAGTATTTTTCTTGATGCTATTGTGAATGATATCGTTTTCTTAATTTCTTTCTTGGTGTATTTATTATTGATATTCAGGAATGTTATTGAATTTTATGTGTTGATATTGCATTCTGATACTGAATTTGGTACTAATTCTGGGAGTGTTTGGTGGAGGCTTTTGGAACTTCTTTGATAAAGAATCATGTCATCTTCAATTAATGATAACTTGACTGAGACATATCCTTTTTATTTCCTCCTCTTGCCTAGTCACTCTATTATTTCAAGTACTATATTGAACAGGACTGGAGATAGTAGACATCCTTGTCTTGTTCCTGATTTTGGATGAAAAGTTTGCAGCATTTCCCTATTTTATATGATGTTGGCCATTGATTTTTCATAACTGGCTTTTATAATATTAAGATAAGGTTATTCTATACCTGTTTTCTTTAGGGTTTTCCCATGAATGGATGTTGGATTTTTTCAAAGGTTTTTCTATACCTGTTGTGAGATGATTGTGTGATTTTTGTCCTGGCTTCTGTTCATGTGGTGTATTACAGTTATTTTTTTTATTTTTTATTTTTTTGCTTAAATTCTTTCATTGGTACATTTTAGGTATACAATACATTAACATTTATCATTGGGTACATGTACCTGTACATGATGTATCTTGGTTCTTATTTTTTCCCCAATTACCTGTGCACCCTTCACCCCCTCCACCCTTCCCTATTTACATAGACTTTGTTTCTAGTTTTTCCTTTTCTCATACTTTTTCTTTCTTTCTTTTTTTTCTTTTTTCCCCATTAACTTTATTGGTACATTTTAGGTATAAAATACAGTTACATTCACCATTGGGATCTTGTACCATTACATGAGTCTCTTGGTTCTTATTTTTTTCCCCTTCCCTTGCCCTCCCTTCACCCCCTCCACCCTTCTCTATTTGCAAAGACCTTGTTTCCATTTTTTTCCTCTTCTCATATTTTTTCCTTTCCCTTTCTTCCCTTCCCCTACTCCTCCTAATTCCCCTGCTCTTTTAGACCTTTTCTTCCTCTTACACAATATCAGTTATACATTTTTTAAATTACAATATTAAGATCTAGGAGACATTACCACAGATTTTACAGAATTTAAAAGGATATAGAAAGCATATTACAAAAATCTTTTTTGAAATAAATTTGACAACTTCTAAGAAGTAACTTAGAAGACAAATTAATGAAACTAACTCTGGAGGAAATATAAAATTTGAATAGCACCTATTAAAGAAAGTATATTCCTAGCTTGAAAACCTACCTATATGACAACAGCAGACTCATAAACATTTTCACTGATAAATTATATCAAACAATTAAAGCATAAAAAAGAAGGAACACTTCTCCCTTCATTTTAGGAACTCAACATTGTGCTAATCCTAAAACTGGATAAAGATAATAGAAGAAAAAAGTATGAACATAGATAGAAATTTGTTTAACAAAACTATTAGAAATCAGATCTGGCAGGATGTAGAAAGTGGTTTTGTTATAGGGATGTCAGTGTTGGTTCAGCATGGGAAGATCCACCCCCAAAAGTCATCATTTTAACAGAGGAAAGGAAAAAGCCATATGATCCTGTCACTAGTTGGAGAAAAAGTATTGGGCTAAATTCTACAGCTGTTCATGGTAAAAGCTATCAAGAGACTAGAAGTAGAACAGAAACTTCTCAACAAATTAAAGACATGTACTCCATACTTTCAGCGAGAATGCCTTGTACGAATGGAGAAGATACAATGCTTTCTCCTTAAGGTGGGGAACAAGGGCAGGTATGCTTACTCTTTATCTGTCCATTAAACTTGAAACCTAGTCCCCACCAAAATAGTCTGGCAATAAAATGACACAACTAGGATAGGATTGGCACCACAGAAGCAAAATCTTTATATGTAGATGAAATGATCATCTACAGAGAAAATACTAAGAAATCTCTAGGAGCCCCTAGAACTTGTATTTGAATTTAGCAGGATTAGAAAACACAAGGTATATATAAAAATTCAGGTCTGTGTATACTTGCTATAATTGAAGAACTGGATATTGAAATTTAGAAGTTATGTAGGAGTACAAAGGACCTAGAAAAGCCAAAAAAAAAAACCAGTGTTGTAAAACGTTTCGCACCCTATTTTCAGACTTCTTCTAAAGCTACAGTAATCAAGGCAGTGTTGGTGTAAGGAAAGACATATAGATCATTTGAATAACACAGAGAATCTAGAAATAGAACCACACATATATGGTCCACTGAGTTTTGAAAGATTATTTAACATTAGCATTTTATAGAATTTAAACTCGATTCAAGAGCTGAGGAAGAGATAGTGTCTTCAGCAAACGGCACTAGAACACCTGGTATCCGTATATAAAAAATGAACCTCAACCCTTTTTTTCCATACATGAAAATAACTTGAAGGGATCTGTGAACCTAAATAAGAAAGCCTAAAGGTATAAAACTTTAAGAAGAAATTGTAAGGGAAAATATTTATGAATTCAGGGTAGGCAAGAAGTACCTAGGACACAAAAAACATGATGTATAAAAGAAAAAAACTGATAAATGAGATTCCATCAAAATTTAGAACTTTAAATGACATCATTAAAATGAAAAGTAGTCCTTAAACAGACCATATTTACAATACATATAACCTATGAGCAGAATATATAAAGAATTCTTAGACCTCATTAATAGACCACCCAATTAAAATGTAGACAGATGTAAGAAGATGATAAATAGCCAGTATAGCACAAGGAATGGTGTGCAACTCTAGAATCAGAAAAATACTAATCAGTACAATAATAAGACTGAATTATACACTCATTAGGGAGATGAAGTCAAAAGTTTTAAAAGTCTTGTCATGACTTTTTCTTTTTGTTGGATTCTCCCCCTTTGCATTTAATTTGTCACACCCAATGGATTCATTCTGCTGGGTTTCCTGGGATTGTGATCCTCATTGTCTTTTCCTAGGGTATTGTCTAAAATTTTTTGGAGTGCCGGTTTGGTATTCATGAAGTTCCTGAGGTGCTCTTTGTCATGAAAGTATCTTATTTCTCCATCAATTTTGAAAGATAGTTTTGCAGGGTACATCAATCTGGATTGGAAGCTGTTTTCCTTTAGGGCTTGAAATACATCACTCCAAGCTCTTCTTGCCTTGAGGGTTTGCATTGAGAAGTCTGCTGTGATTCTGATGGGCTTTCCTTTGAATGTGATTTGTTTCTTTTCTCTCACTGCTTGTAGAATTTTATTCTTCTGTTGGATTTCTGGAATCCTAACTATTATATGCCTATGTGTAGATTTTTTTTGATTAAGGTTAGCTGGAGTCCTATATGCCTCACTTATCTGTATGTCAAGTTCTTTTCCCCTCCTTGGGAAGCTTTCTGTCATAACTTCTGTGAAGAGTTTTTTTATGTCATTTTCACTCTCTCCTTTTTCTTCATTGACTCCAATCAGTCTTATGTTATTCTTCTTTGCATCATCTAGCAGCTGCTGGATTGATTTCTCGTGTTCCTTTACAATTTTAAACCAATTTTTCTTTTCCTCCTCACTAATTGCAATCTTTTCTTCTATATCTGAAATTCTGTCCTCACATTGGTTTATTCTGCTGCACAGACTTTCAATGGAGTTTTTAATCTCCTGGAAATCTGTTTGTATCTGTTTTATGGATTCCATTTGTTTCCTATGTTGGAATTCCATCATATTCCTCAGATCCTCTATTTTTTTATGTGTCCTCTCTAGATTTATTAATCATGCCTTGCACCATGAGCAAAATCTTTGCTGTTATCTGAGTAATTATTTCTGATTTCATTTTTCCCAGATCCTCTTTTGTTGCCAGTTCAGAGTCCAGGTGGTTGAGTATCAGAGTGTTTCATCATGTTTCCCTTTGGGGTTGCTGTAGGTGATCTAGAAGTCTGGTTTTGAGGCTTGTTTATATGTCTTTTCATTTCCACGGTGGGAGGGGGGGTGCTTCTGGTGCCCACACGGCTCACCTTCTCTGCCCTAGGAGCTTGGGATGGCAGCGGGGGAGCTTCCTTCCAGGTGCTGGGACCAGCTCACCCTCTCTGCCCTAGGAGCCTGGGATGGAGGCAGGGAGCTTCCTTCCGGGTGCTGGGACTGGCTGAGCTTCACTGCCCTAGGAGCCTGGGATGGTGGTGGGGGAGCTTCCTTCCAGGTGCTGGGACCAGCTCACCCTGTGTATTACAGTTATTGATTTGCATGTGCTGAACCATCCTTGCATCACTAGGATGAAACCTACTTGGTCATGATGTATGATCTTTTTAATTATTTATTACATTGTATTTGTTATTATCTTGTGAAGGATTTTTGCAGCTATGTTCATTAACACTGCTTGACTGGTGGTACGTTCATGACAGTCCAATCAGGCAGCTTTTACCACTGGTGGTACAAATGGATCTAATCACTTTTATCACTTTTTACTAATAAAATTAATAAAAAGTTCTACAAATGGACCAAATAAAGTCAGTTGCTCGAATTTTAACAATTACTGCCCCAATATAAATATTAATTAATACCAGGCATACCAATTAAAGACTTATTACAATAATCAGCAAATTCATTTATTTCATTAAAGAAATTTATTTATGTGTGAAAATTTCTTTAAAACATTTTATACATAAAGGCAGCTGATTTGTGCAGAATGTCCAAAACATCATAACACATTTAGTGTTTTTGCAGCCACAGTGGCATCCATTTATTCACATAATTCTTGATAACATTCTCTTCATTGCTTGCATATGTTTCTAGCTGATTCCAAATAAGCTTCTATAAAGTGAACTTTTTTCTGAGTAGTTTGTGCCTTGGGATTTACCCACAGGTTAATAATTTATCAATAATTAATTTTCTACATTTTCACATAGAAATCTTATGAGTACCCCATTGCTGGTATATACAATATGCATTTATAACTGCTGCATTACAAATTAGCAGAATTAAAAAATTTTAAGAGTATTTTAATGTTTTCCTTAAGGAACTATAATATTATGACATCTAGTCTGCTAAATCAAAGCCTTTCTAGTTATTATTATAATCAAAGACAATACCATATATTGTTTCTAGATTTTGCTTTGATCAATAGACATGTGTGATTTTTACAAGTTAATATGCAAACAGTTCTTTTATCAGTCCCCTTAACAAATTTTACTCCACGACAACCTTCAAAGTTTCTGATTTTGCATAATTTTGCTTTGTCTTTGCCTATACTGATAAAAAAATTCAATTTGGTTATACTGTGCTACAAAAATAATCTCTTTTTATAAAAATTCTTGTGCTAGGAAATACTCACATAACTATCTGCACATAATGTGTGGTATTCAAATAAGTTGTTCATTAATTTCGAAACAACATCATTAGAATATCGATGCATCATAGGGCTTCCACATTTGCTGTCACAAACATGTAAATCATAGGTGTAACCATTAGGCAAACATAATTTATATAATTTTATCCTATATTTGTATCATTTACCTCTGATGTATTGGTGAAAACACAGACACCCTTGCCATATCATACTTATATCTCTCATAACCTTTTTTCCAGATTTTGTTGCATTCTTGAATATACTAATAATTTGTTCCATGATTGTTCTAAACAGTTTCAAGAGATCTTCAGTTCTGCATGTGGTATACTCTGCGAAATGTAAACAGTTAAAATAACAAGAAATCAATCACATTGTACAGCATTCTTTATACGTCCATTAGCATACATATTATTTTCAGATCAATACAATCTAATAGCTGGTAATCCTCATAATTAATAATATACCTAAAAAATTTTCATCTCACTAATTTTGACAGACTCCCAGCATTGCTGATGTGTTCTTCTTTTTGCATTAAAGCCACATTGTTTGGCATATCTATTTGTTCTTCAACTATAATTTCAAGTATATTATCAGATATGAGTAATTTATATAATCCAAAAGGATCACTGAAATATTTCTTATCAGAAGTTCTGCATTTTGCAGTTCCTTTTGCTCACATTCTATCATATTTCTTTCTGTTATTGGCTGCCATTCTTCCTCTTGATCTTTTAGATTCACATCCAAATTCACACGTATTCATTGAATGCATTGGCTGCAAGATTACATTCATTAATCTAACAATGTCCTTTTTTGGTTTTAGCACTGTAAATTAACAAAAGAGTCTACATACTTTAGCTATATAAAATCAAATGATTGAATTCAAATCACAGCTGCCTGGCAGTGAGATACATGAGGTAAATCAGGGCCAACCAGTAGCAAGACATATGAATTATATAGCCCAGCTGAGAATCTGTGAAAGCAATTGGCATGCAGTTCTCTTTTTTAACTGGGTCCTTGTCTCATTTTTGAAATCAGGGCAATGCCATCTTCCAGGAATGAGTTTGGAAGTACTCCTTCACTTTCAACTTCTTTACAGAGTTTGAAGACTATTGGTGTTACCCTCCCTGCAGGTCTTGTAGAATTCAGCGGTGAGTCCATTAGCTGCTGGGCTTTTCTTAGTTGATACTCTTTTATTAATGCCTCAGTTTCATTGTCTGATCTTGGATTGCTCAGAACTTTATGTCCTCTTGTTTCAGTTTTGGTAATTCATGTATGTATAGGAACCTGTCCACTTCTTCAAGAGTCTAGAATTTGTTAGAGTACAATTTTTCATAGTACTGTAGTCACTAATGATCTTTTACATTTTAGTGGTATGTGCTGTGATTTCATCTTTTTCATTTCAAATTGCATGAATATGGGTCTTTTCTTTCCTTCTACTGTTAAGTTCAGCTGAGGGTTTGTCTATTTTATTTATTCTTCAATTAATTGATTCTTTGTACTGTTTTTTGGACTCAATTTTGTTAGTTTGCACTCTGTGTTTTATGATTTCCTGAATCCTTGTACTAGGTTTGGGTTTGGACTGTTCTTTTTCTAATATCCTGAGGTACATTGTTACATTATTTTTTTGAGCACCCTGCTTTTCTAAAGTGAGCATTCACAATAAACTTCCCCTTATGAGTACTTTCATTGTGTCCCATGGGTTCTAGTATCTGGTACTGGCATTATCATTTGATTCTAGGAATTGCTTCATTTTTTCCTTGACTTCTTTTGTGGACTACTGAGTGTTCAGGAAAATGTTACGGAATGTTGAGTTTTTTCCCCATACTTGGAAGTTTTTCTGATAGGATTTCTGTGAACAGATATTTTTTATTCTGTACACTCTCTCCTCCAATTTCTCTCTAATTCTAATTAGCGTTAGGTTAGTCTTTGTAGTGTCTTTGTGTAGTCTTGTAGTGTCTTAGTGTAGTCTTTGTGGGTGAATTTTTCTTGATCTCTTATCCTTTTTAAAGATTTCTCTGAATATATCATCATGTGATTCTATTTTTGTCCTCTATTTCTGAAACTGTCTTCACATTGGTTTTGTCTGCTGTTTAGGAGTTCAATAGAATTCTTTATCTGTGGTTTTTCTGTTTGGCACCTATTCATGGAATCTATTTCTTTGGTAGACTTGTCATTCTGTTTTGAACCATTTGCCACATTGATCAATTTGTTTGATAGATCCACTGTCTTTGGAGTTATGATTATCTTTGATCTCGCTAAGTTTCTTTGCTTTCTCTTTAATCATTTACTACAGTTCAGCTCTCCAATGTTTAATTTCCTCACTATCAATTTCCCTTGGATCTGCTTTTGAAGAACTGGAAGTCATTGGAAGCATTTTGTTGACTCGTTTTTTCATTTTCCTTTTCTTTTATGCTGAGGGTTGATATCAAATAGAGTGAAGAGAACTTGTTGGTATGAAGATTTATTTAGTCAGATTCTGTTTTTCAGTTATGTTCTCTTGGTTTTATTTGTCAATAGATAACCGTTTACCACTTCAGTCTACTCAATTTAATTGGTTTGGACCCTGTCACTGTGTTGTAAGGAGAGAATTTCTAGCTGGTACAACAGCATCAATAGATCCAACCATACATAAATCATAAACAAAAAATGTTTTGATAATTTCACCCTTTTGCAGTACCCCTACAGACTATCTTACTGCTGTGGAAGGTGGGATGAGGGGGAGAAGAAGGAGGAAGGGGGATCTTGTATCAGTGGGACGCGAGCAAGGTATGAGAAATGTAAATAGGTAAAAAATAGACAGGAGGTTGGACTCTGTTGGAATTATTTGTGTAGCTTGGGCACAGAGCTGGTGTTTAGGGGGGGTTGAAAGAGTATGTGTGTAGGCAGCAGTAGGTATGCAGATGGGTGGGTGCTAAGTGGAACCTCGATTCACACACACTTTCATTTGCAAACAATTTGATTCACAAACAGAAGCATTTGGCAAAAATTTTGTTTTTGTTTGTAAACTCTGAGTCGGATGGTAAACACAACCATGGCCATCTTTCCCACAAAAACACAAAAGTGGCTATCTTTTCCAAAATGGTAGAACAAATCAAGTGAACCAAGGTATCACTCACTGTATTTGGAGATCAAAGGAGGCTGTGAGTTCCTGGGAACCTGTTAAAAGTTGTGTTTGGCTCCTCTAAGTCCCATTTTATTAAGGGTTATCCTGAAATCCCCTTAATTGGTATTGCTTAAATTACTGCACTGATTATTTCTTAGTCTAACACACTCATACAAGCTCCTGTTACATTTATGCCCTCATACAGGTAGGAAGGAGGAGAGGGAAATTCAAGGAGACAACATAATGAGCAAGAGAGGAGAAAAAAAGTATGGGGAAGAGAGTCAAAAACTAGAAGTGAAGAATACTAAGAGGGAGAAGGTCAAAAGGAAAAACCTCCAAGAATAGAGCAAAATGTAATGACATACCAATACCAATAAAGAACCAAGAACCACAGGAGAAAAAAAAAAAAAATGAAAACAGAAAAAAACCCCAACCAAGATGATCTAAATCAAACAAAGAAGCGAGGAAAGAACTGTAACAACCAAAATAAAAGAAAAATAAAAACCTTCACACAATCGCGACAGCATTAACCAGTGTGTTCCCGAGGGGCCCTCTACAGCAGGGGCACAGTCTGACTGTGAGCAGCAAAGCAGGTCCCCCTCGGCCCAGTCAGTCGCCTGCCTTCCGGAGCTGTGACAGCGGATGCTCTCTCCAGGCCTGTGCCTGTGCCTCGTTTGTAGCTTGCGCCAAGCGTGGCCCAGCAGGCCTCCGCGGATCAGTTGCCTTAGTTGATTTGGGGGTGCGGTATGGTGAGTGCCTTTGTTTCTTCTCTCCACATGCTTTCCTGGCCCACGACATGGCCAGCGAGCCGCCTCTCTGTCTGTCTCAGCCCCACTTGCACAACCTGGTGCCACCAGGCTCAGCCCAGTCCCTGTTGCCACCACAGGGTGACGGGCAGGACCTCATGCCCCCTCAAGTCTTCTTGGACTTTGGAGAAACAAGAGGAGAGGGCCCGCCCTATTCACTTCCGCCCAATTGCCCTTTGACCTGGCCGCCGGTTCTCTCCTCTCCGGATTTCCCCTTCCTCTCTGCCCTACATGCTACTCACAGACCGTTTCCCTCCCTCCATGGTGCCCAACTGGGATCTGCTCACAGCCCGCGGGAGGGAGCCAGTAATTGTGGCTGCACACTGAGTGGCCCGACCAGCACTCCGTTTATGTGGGTCACTATGAGAGAGGTACGGGTGCCTGGCGATTCATCGTGGCCTGTGCTCCTGCATTTGGCTTCTCTGAGTCCCAGGTTACTGATGTCTCACTTGCCGAGCCCGGTAGGGTGCACAGAGCAATCCCGGGTCTATTCCCTCAGCCAGGCCATTATGGAAAGGCCAGCTCCGTGCTTCAGTCTGATCATCTCCCAGGACGAGGCCCACAGGGTGGGCGGGCAGTGAATCCTACGATCCAGGAGAGGTCTGGTTTCCCCTCAAATGTCCCAGTCTTTTCCTTTGTCCTCCAGTATCAGACTTTATCTTTGGCGCCTGGCTGAGGGTAACTGCTTTCCTCCAGTACCAATTCAGACTTGCTGCCGCCTGCTAGTGGCCACCTTTTCTCCCTCCAAAATTTTAAGGGCTACTGTGAACCGAAGTGAACAATGAACACAGAGGTCCTGTGAACGTGCTCGCTGACCCAGCATACTGTCCACTAAAGTGGGAGGTGAGAGATTGCAGAATGAGATGTAAAAAGTCGTATGTCTCTCCTCTGCCACTTCTGTGCATTTGGAAGCTGTAGATATGTTCACTCTTTCGTATGGGCAGAAGCAAATTATGAAAGGAAGAGAAAGTTCCCACTAAACCATAACATGTCCTTAAAATATCCTTATTTTTTGACTGAGAGGCACATATCTTAAAGGAATAACCGGAAATATGCAAAAAGACTTAAGGAGGGCTGGGAGTTTAGCTCAGTGGTGCCGAGGAGTGCCTTGCAAGCGGAAAGTCCTGAGTTCGATCCCCAGTACCAAAAAAAAAAAAAAAAAAAAGACTTAAGGCATAGTTTATAATAATGAAAGTTTAAAATAACTAAGGTGCAACTATAGAAAAAAAGGAAGTGTAACATATGAATAAGATAAACTTAAATGACTTGAATAGGATATGACTTAAAATGAGGCTTACAAGAAATGAGGTAAAATTTTGTGTGCAATATAAACTCATTTTAATCTTCAGGAATGCACATATGAAAGAAAGGGAAAATTAGTTTTAAAAACTCTGTTCATGATGATTACTTCTAAGTGGTAGAACTGTGTGCAATTTTAATATTTTCTTTATTTCACTATGATTATCTAATATTCTCATCACAAACATGGAGAGCATGTACAAGGAAACTTAATGAAAGAATACAATTGATTATCATGATAAAGAACAGAGCTCTGTCAGAAGTTGGGGGTGTGTGATAACATTATCTCCCTTACACAGGAGTTAATTCCCAGAAACTCAGAAGTGACTCAAAAAGTTTTGTTTAGACCTTTTGTTTGAAATTACTATGGACCTCTCTAAACTGGGGTTCTTATAAAGTAAATGTATCTGGTTTTACTTTTTCCTTCCTGACCATGTATATTATTCACTATCAGCTTCAAATAAGCTAAGTTTGGAGATCTGCATAGGGATTCATCTATTTTTCTAGTCATAAGTGGAATGAATGAAAGATTTGTTAATGCCTTGGAGGATGCAAAAACGGAAAAGATTTCCTTGAGACCAGCTAGCTGCACACTAAATGGGGGGAAAATTATATCTGCTTGGGATAACTTAATTATAACCACAAGCATATATATATATATATATATATATATATATGATAATGTGGCACAATGCATAGATATTTATTGAGGATTAGAAAGAGTGAAGGAGATCTGAATGACATAGGTTGTCTTGGCAAAAGATTCTTGAGGAATGTTCAGCTTAAACTTCATGGAGGATGGAATTTGGTTTTACGATAAGAAAAGACTGGTACAGCCAATGAGGTTAGTGGAGAGAATTTAGAGAAATAGAGATGAGGTTGAAACACTAAAGAGAGACCATTTGACAGAAAATTTCAGAATTCAGATTGAGGAAGTTATTATTTGAGATTTCTGACATTATCCTTTATGTGAAATGTAAGTGGCAATGTCTGAGTGATTGAATAATAAAATGGCTTCAGGGAACTGGGAGTTTCATAGATATGAAAACCAGGCAAGTGTTCTAAGTTCTGGGGCTTATGACCATAGAGGGCCTTTCCAGCTTACACAAGAAACAGTGAGCTGAGCTGAGCATTACATAGAGCCCCAAACTGACCCCAGAAAATCATCAGAATTCCCCCTAAGTGTCATAAACATCATACATCACTTGGCAGGGCTACCAGAAAAGCTGGGGTCACACCTCCTTCGTAATTCTTTCCCAAGCATAACAAATATGGAGTGAGCAAGCAGAATTGCCTAGGAGGTTGCCTGGGATCCCTCTCTCTGTGCACTCTGCCTTATTTTTTGTCCAAATACCAATCATCCTCTCTGATTAATTTCCCCATGTGTGATTGCTAGGACATTAAAGCACCATCATCCAGAATAACAATTTTGTTTTTAAGTTATTTGGGGAAAATGCAGAATAGATCAAATTATTAGGCCTTGAGGAAACTGATGGTGAGGAGAAAATGAGAAATAATTTTGTCGTTGTTCTGAAAGATAACAATCTGGGCAGCATTTAAGGTCAAAAGAACAAAACACCTTTTCCAGTATGGGAGCCGAATGGGAGATTTCTGCACTGAACAGCATGCTTGCCCTCTTCACTCCTTCTGTAAGAGCTAGGGCAATTGAGATGCTCAAAGGAGCAGGGAGATAGTGTCTGGGAGGGGAAAGTGCTGAGGCCAGAGTGGCTCTAGGAAACCACCCAGGAGTCAGCGGAGAGGCGTTGGCATGTTCTTCTCTGCTCACCCAGCCTGTACATTCTTGTGTCACCTCCTTGAAGAGACATGGTGTAGCCTTCACATGGCTCTTCTCATGCCTCCCAGACACTCCCAGGAATATGTGTCTGTGCACTTCCATTTAGTACTCTATTTGGGTACTAAGATACCCAGATACATATTAGTTCAAATTCTTTCTTTGCTACCTAATTGGAGACATGAATATGAGTTTAGAGACAGAGTAAAAGTCACCATTAGAACCCCAGAAAATGTGAAGAACAAATTTCTATTGAAAGATTATATGAATTTTTCCATGCAGTAACTCAAATATTGCATTAATAAAGCAAAATTATAAGTGTGTAGCATGCCATTAAAGAACAACAATGAATTTGGAGATTGTGCATTAGCCATAAATTGGGGCAGTGAGATAATCTTTGATTCTAGAATGACCTTAGAGAAAACGAGTTTCTGGTTTTGGGGATGGGAGTGTATCTTAATTGCTGAAACAAAATACCCAACACCCCAAGTTAAGGAAGAAAAGGCTTATTTAGCTAACAGTTTGGAGAGGTTTCAGTCCATAATCACCTGGCTCCAAGGCAGTATGGCACTTGACAAAGGGGCATTGCAGAGGAGAAGAGTTCATGGTGGGTAGACAGCAAAAGCAACAAGGAAACCTTAACAGTGTCTTTCTGCCCCTTTTATCTCAACAACTTAGGGCAGGGAGCACCCTTAATCCTCACACCCTTAATCCTAGTGCCCTTGGGTGTAGAACTGCATCATGAATCAATCCCAGCCTCACACACTCTAGATTCAGCCACCTCTGAAAAAGCCCCACCTATGCCCACATGTGGCTTTGGGAGGACATCTAGACACAAGCTATAACAAAGTGGTACTTTTTAATTTGAAAGGGAGAAAAAACTGTAAACAGGGAAGCCTGATTTAAAAAAAGTGATGTGTATCCAAAGGAAAAGTGTTGCAAAGCATGTATGTAATAGGCTAGTGGTTCTCAATAGCAGCATCTTCCTCCTGTAGCTAGAAATGCAAGTGACTGCTTCTTCCCCTTCTCTAGACCCTCTGAAGCAGAATTTCTCACCTCAGGGGTCCAGCAATCCGTGTTCTAATAAGCTCTCCAAAAGACTCCAGTATATGCTAAAGTTTGTGAGCTGCCAGAAGACAAAGGGAATTATAATCATAAAAAAGCCAGTCAAAAGTATGTCATGATGCCTCAAGGAAGTAGAAAAAATGGGACAAAGCTGAGTACCTGACCACATCCTGCAGGAATCTTCCAGTCCCTTATCAGATGGACCTTTCCAGTGTGACTATGCTTCTTTATTCCCCACCTGTTCTACTTAATCTCTGGCCTACTGAGCTCTGAAATTTGAAAACCTCAGAGCTATGACACCTGAAGTTGTACAGGACTATGTTGTACTTTACTGTCTCTGGCTGCCAAAGGCCAACCACGTGTAAATGTTAGGTCGTGTTGTGTTTCAGATACTAGTACAGATTTCTTCAATGGTATCTAAGCAGCTGAGCATTTAAGGCGTTCTCATGGAGTTACCCAACTCATCAAAGACAGTCATAGGCCTCGGAGGAAATACAAAAACCCTGAACTGCAGAAGTAATACTTAGGGGACAGATAGATCCATCCAATTCATTCCTCTTTAGACAGAGACCCTGAAGTTAAACAATAGTGTCTTAACATTTTTTTTTCCTGGATATTCTCCCAGGATCCCCTTCAGAAAGGGGGAGAAGATCACTCTGATTA
This sequence comes from Heterocephalus glaber, assembly GCF_053883595.1. Taxonomy (NCBI): domain Eukaryota; kingdom Metazoa; phylum Chordata; class Mammalia; order Rodentia; family Bathyergidae; genus Heterocephalus; species Heterocephalus glaber. The sequence continues at coordinate 1,169,102 of NW_028258365.1, read as the reverse complement.
ATGTCCCTAAAAAAAGGGAGTCACTTTTGGGGGCAGCTATCAAGGAATAGCTGTGGCTTTCTGAGAATTCAGAAGCAGGATGCACTGTCCCTGATGTACTTGCTAGCTCAGGGGTTGCTGTGGACAGGGTATTCTTTTGGAGCTAATGTAAATTACAGTGCTTGTCTTTGCAGTTCCATGATTTGAAGTGACATTCTATTAAAGGTGTTCCTGACATAAACAGGATTAGGTGGTAATGGGAGAATTAAACAAGAATTATGCTTGACTGGTAACCTTGAGCCTAATAGTCTTTAAGAATAACACAACAGTCTTTCTTTTTCTATATTTTTCTACAGTCATCTATTCACGGAAGTGGCAACTTCAAGAATTGAAAAATTGTAAATCACTACTGATGTTTTCTACCATATTTGTCACTACCATCTGCTCAGAGTCTTTGTCAATGATGAAAATTAGATAGTAGGTCAAATGTGTGTTACATGTTTACTATGACCTTGATATTCTGCTTATAAAAAAAAGTGTGACCAAACAGTCCTGCCTTTGCAGCTTAATGATGGGAACATGAAATCATTCATTAGAAAGGGTAATGAAGTAAACTACAAGAATAAATAACCATGACATATTCTAAAGAATTCAAACTCCCAGGTTCACTTGACACTTACAAGTTGTAATGCAACTCAACCTACACATACTCAGTTCTTGACTAATGTGAGAAGGACAAAATGAGAAGATGTGCTTCCAAGGTCATACATGAAATCAATAATTAATATAAATACTGTAAGTAGTTACACTCAGCAGTGGTATTAGTATAAACATTGTAATTGTTGTGGTGAGACAGACAAAAATCAAGTAGACAGAACAGCTTGAAAATGAACAGTGGAGAATGAGGAGGAATTTGGAAATACTGCAGCATTCACTGTAGAAGGTAATAGTGCAAGTAAAAGAGTTGAAGTTAGAACAGGCTTGAGAAGGGAAGTGGTCCTGTGGGCTGAAAAGCAGCATTCCCTGAGGCAACTAGATGTAAGCCCATGTGTTTTGGATGACTGCTGGTGAAATCTGATAGGTAGAAAAGGCTAAAAACTAATTCTGTTTGGAACCAGGAGATATTAAAATGAGGAGAACTTTTTCAAGGAAATTCTGGGTATATGTAATGCTGTACTTGTTTTCAACCTAAGGCTATTCTCAGTTATGCTGAATCTAACTCCCAAATAATCACCTCACGGAGTAAAAGAAATCAAAAAGTGCTTCAGGGAAGGGGATAGGAAGAAGCGATTTAGTATCTACACTTTACCAAGAACTATAGTGGTCATCTTATTCAACTCACAACAATCCTGCTAGTCAATATCATTTAAGCCCTTTTAGACACCAGAAAATGAACACCTAGTTAAGCAACTTCCCAGGATTGGATGTCTAACACCACATGTACTCCTGTGTTTCTCTGGATGGCTTCCATCCAGTCATGGTTGTGGCTTCCTGGAATATCCTAGGCCAGAGCTCTCTGATGCCAGACTTTTTGAGCTTTATATCCTTGTTGCTCAAAGTGTGACTCTTGGACCAATAGCATCATGCCTTCTGGGACCTACTGGGTTATAATCTGCATTTTAACAAGATCTTAAAGTGCACATTCAAGTACATATGCACCTTTTACAAGATACAATGCTGCCTGACCTTTTGGTTTAACAGAAATGATTACAAATTCCTAGATAGTCATTCTTAAACTTTTTTCATTCATGAGACCTGCTAAAGATCTAAAGAAAACTATGGACCCACAGCTGAAAAAGAATTCTGTGCACTGATACCCACACTTGTATTTACTTGCCATGGATAGAGACTCCCTGAATCCTATGTTTAAAAAAGCCAGTTTTGTGAAAGTGGATGCCAGGTTAGAAAAGCTTTTGAGTGATGACTAAGGTAATAGAGAAATCAAAACCAGCATAAATAGTTAGCAAAGGTTAAAACCAAAAGTGAACTCTTTTCCACTAGCAGATCTCGTTATAAAAGTTGAGTTACTTCTGCGGGCCTAGAAATTGACAGAAATCTTTCAGTCCCTTAGTGAACATGACAAATTCTCTTCATTCTTTTCTCTCTTTATGTGTTTCTTCACAGTTGACTTTATTAATAGTTATTTGAAGTTTTACTGTGCTATAATATGGATGCTAAATGTCCCCCAAATGTCCATGTATTAAAGGCATGGACCTCAGCATGTCACTCTTGGAAGGGGTTGGAATCTTTGCGAGGTGGACTGTTATGGAAGATCTTAAATCTCTGGTGGTATTATGGGTATTATGGGGCTGTGATTTCTTCTTCTTCCACTTCTTTGTTTCTCAACCATAAGGTAAATAGTTTTGCTCCACACCACAGGCTCCTGCCATGATATGCCACCTTGTCACAGGCTCAACAGCAGTGAGTCTGCCTTATCTGGGACAAGAAGCTCCAAAACTGTGAGTCAAAACAAACCCTTCCTCTTCGCATCCTCTCAGTTTCTTGCAGTGGTGGGAAGCTGAGTAACACAAGTCCCAATGCTGAGATCTTCCAAATTGATAGAGATGTTTTTTCTAAAATGATGTTTGGAACTCTTGCTCTTAGGGATGTTTAAATATAATTTCAACTATGTTTTCAAGGTTTCGTTGTATATTGCAATTTTCTCTTATTGACCATAAAGTTTGCATCAAAAAGTAATTTTTGATATTGAATAATATCTGAACATTCCCCAAACTTTTTCACCATTTATTAGAGTTTCAAATACCATGCAGTTATCAAGTATTGACTACATTCTTTGCCCTCTACTTCCTATCACTGGATATGCGAGGGAGGTCTATCTCCAGCTCAAGTTCTGGAGCAATGTTTTGGCAAGTAGCAATATTAAAATAAAGTAGCATCCATCCTCCCCTCTTCAATGCAGTCTTGGTCTTATTCAAGTCTTTACTAGTAACTTGTCCTAATTTTACTTGATCATTAGTAGTGCCTTTTTCCTATTATTAAAAAACTACTTTGTTGGTTTTGAATTGTGATAACATCCTCTCTCTTCCTGTCACTACGTCTAGAAAAGGATTCATCATTCATATAGTTTCATGTATAGAACTCATAATATGTGTTCCCTCTGTCCCCATGTAAATTTATTTTCAAAATTCAGAAAATATTATAACTAATTACAGTTTCAAAAAAAACTACCCAAAATTGTTAAGTTTACAGAGGACAAAAATCAGAACTATCTGAATTATTTATATCTACATAATGATTTTGACTTTCTTTAATAAGTCTGAAAAAATATTTTATATAAATAACTGACCAGTAACTAATAAGCAAATTTTAGTAAATCTGAAAAAGATGCTATTTAAACAACTACAAAATTACATCACTGAGGTCACATTCTATGTCATTTTTCTTCAGTTTTAAGTCAAACATGAACAAATTTCAAAGTTAAAGATACTAATCATATCTAACAAATTACTTCATGTTGAAATTTGAATTGGCAAAACTATTATACCTCAAAGTGTTACTGTAGATAGGTAAGTTAATTAGATTATTTTGTAGGCAGTTAGACAGGGCCACCCTCAGATACCAGCCCTCAAGGAGTCAATACAGCAAGGAGTCAACATGGAGGACAATTAAGGCACATTTACTGGTTAGTATTATATAAAGGAGAAAGGTACTACTTCCTTATAGATAGATCACAGTGACAATATTCTAAATGGGAAATTCTTTGTATGTGACTTGTTTTCCCATTTCATTCCTATTTAATCAATATTACCTGGGTGACTGAAGTTGTAATCTTATTGATTGATCATGGTTTTGCCCCACCTCATGCCCACCTTGTAATTTTCCATTGGATCTTACAGTTTTGTCCCACCTTGAATCCATCTCACCTCGTGGCTTTGCTCCATAAAACCCCCCTGGGAAATAGGGTCTCGGGCAACCCACTTTCCAGTCCCCCTGTTGTCTGTCTTAGGCAGAAGCTATCTTTCTCTCAATAATTTTTTCCTACTCTTAACCTCCATTGTTCCTAGAATTCATTCTTCAATTTTAGAGAACACGAACTTGCATTTTGGATATCTAGCAGATTTGGGAGTTCCATCTCTTCCCTATATCAGTGTCCTCTCTTGGCTGAAGTGAGATTCATTTTTTTCGTCTTCAAAGTCAGTGCGCTATTATTGTTCATTTTACTATCCAAGGCTATGCAGGACCAGAGCAATGGAAATGGCGTCAACCATGCCCAGAGCTGCTATGAACAAATTTGAACTCTTCAGAAGCAACTGTCATCCATCAGGGTTAAAGGTCATGTAGCAGATGCCACCAAATTAATTTTCTTGTAGCATGCAAGTTTATTAAAGAATGTATACAAATATATGCTAATTAGCATATTATATTTATATTATGTTTAAAAATGGTAAACTGAGAAATAGCTTAAAATTTAGGCCAAAAAAGTTTTTTGTTTTCTTTCTTAGAGGAGAGTATAACCACTGGCATTGTTTACACAGTAATTGCTGGAAAGCAGTCATTGTATGAGTCACTTTCTGGTAGCTGGGACAAAATACTCAATCTGAAACTTAAAGGAGGAGGGGTTTATTTGGCACATGGTTTCAGTGGGCTCAGGCCAATCACACTCTTCTAGGTCATTCCTCAGCCACCAGTCTCCAGCAGGACCATCTCCTAACTGCACATTCAACTACAAACTCAATGGATTATTCTGCTAATGAATGTAGCACCCTGTGATCCAATCATCTCCCAAAAGCCCCACCTCTGAAAACATGAGACTTTGAAGGAGCATTTTAGCTTCCCACCATAACCCTGACTATTATCATTCCAGTCATCATGCAGGCAGACAGACTCCTAGGTTTAATGTTTCCATGTTCTCTACAGTGAGCTTTCTTGAAGCTTTCCCTTGGACTTTTGTCACTGGGCTTTGGTCCCAACACTTGCAGATATTTGTTCCTTGAGCACCTTTTATGTTTGTTGTCAGAAATAAAGATGACTAAGAAAATGAAGTGAATCCTTAGGGACAAGTCAGCTCTGCTGAGAAACAAGGTGTTGTCTTGGAAAACCAAGATCCTTCAGACAGGCCAAGTCGACTTCACTGTCATGACAAGTGTGATCCTTCATCCAACCTTTCCTGGCTCAGAAAGTAGAAGACCTCTTTGTTAGGGGAAAGGGCTCCCATGCTTTGCAAACCTACTCTCTCTCTTACCAATAAAAAAAAAATCTCTTCCACAATGGCCATATTACCTATCAAAAAAATCATTCACCTGAAAACCATGGAAAGGCAACATTGTGGCATTTAGATGAAGCCTCTGTCAACTTTCTGTTTCCAGGGAAAGATGCTTTGCTGGTCCACTCTTCACAGGCAAAACACTGAAGAACAGGGTCAAGTGACCCGCAAAGGGAATAACCGTCTAAGAGCATGCTGCCTTAAGCTTGCTGTTTTGCTTCAAGTGCCTCATAGGAAGCATGACTTTTTATATGCTGCAATGTGGATAAAAAGTCTAGGATTTTCACTCTGTAATAAACTCTGGAATACCAGGAGCTTACAGTATATTGAAAAGAGTGGATTTCTTTTCAGATGATAAGTTTACACCAATGCTATTAATAATGTGGTGTACAACAGCTGCTTTTATTTATTCATAAATAGAGCATGAACATCTTGTCAGAAGGAGAGGATTTTCTTTTACTATAAAAAGATAATTAATTCAGGCTGGATAAACTTAATGATGCATTTACCATCTGGGCAAAGCAAACAAAGCACCAGAATGGAATTGTTTGATGAAAAAAAAATCAAAATATGAAATAAGAATACATGCTTAAACTTTATTTTCATTTCTCGAATAACAAATAATTTCCACCCCAATTATTATACTCATGCTTATTTAAAAAGACATATAAAGGGTAATAGGGCATAGAAAAATACACAGCTGAACTTGAAAAAAGTTTCAGGTGGTTTCTTTTCTTTTTTACACACCAGTGACAAAAATAAATATTTCCAAGGCTCTGCACCTCTTCTTATCCATGCCCATGGGACACAAAAACTCTTATCTAATAAAATAATGTAGATAAAAGTGCTTTGTGAACTTTAGAGGATCGTAAATGTGTAAAAGGATTCTTATCATTTCCATCAGGCTGGTGTGCCCTTACTTCAGTGCTCACAGGTGCATCAGGGGCTTTGACTTTATTACTTCAAGTTGGGAAACTGAAGTTGGCTGATGACCATTACCTTTGAAAACCGTTGAGAAAGATGGTGCTTATCATGAAGAACTGTGGCTGCACAGGCCCCCCTTTCACCTACAGGCTTTTAGCTGTCACTTATTCTGCATTGTCATCTTTCTTAGCTTCTCCTTAAGCATATCAGCTTTCATGTCTTCTAATCCTGTGCAGTCTGTCCTGATTAAATGCTTTGTGCCAAAGCTTCCTCTCTCTACCCTGTCATATCTTTCCTTTCTAATTCCTGTTTCAGTTGTGCCTTGTCACGCCCTGAACACTAACTTCCTGCTCCTGTCCCTTCCTTGACTCTATTTTACATGATGAAAATCACTGGGATCCCTTACATCAAATGGCCCTCAGTGAGACATGACTTAGAATGTTCATCTTGCAAGGAGCCTTTCCTCTGGGAAGACTTTGAGAACACACCAATTTTGACTGTCTGCAGAGGACAAGACAGGACTTACACATCAATTCTCTGGACATCAGCCTCTCAAATCACATGAGTTATAAACGTTGTGTTGACAGTGAATGAGTACTTGCTTGCCAATGTTTCTCTCCAAGTGTTGCAAGGGATTCACTAAATGACTCCTGTGGTGAAGCTTCTGTAAGATGATGCTATCAGAAATAATTTTATGAACCTGGGATTTAGTGCTTAAGGAGATTTTGATTTCAACTCTTCCCTTGACAGTAGAAATGATGCCTCCAGTATTTTTAATGCATGTCAGAATTTTTTAAGCATGTTTCTTTTGAAGGATGTGGAACATTCTTTAATAAAGCCTGTGAAATCAGTGGACATTTCTAATACTTGCTTTCTCTCTTGGTCTTTTTCTCCATTCTGGTCAGTCCAGAATTTCTTGAGCTCTCTGAATATCCATGGTTCCTGACTCAAGGCCTTGGCGGGCTGTTTCTGCAGTGAACTCTTTCTGCTCTCCCAGACAATTCCTAATCAAAATCCATGATAAACTCTGCTATCATTTCTCAAAGAAACTCTCTGCTTGCTTAGATAAATCTGATCCTCCCTGGTGTCCTTCATAAAAAGGACAGCACCCAAATGAGGACTTGGATGATTCATTGGATATTGTGACACTCCTACCAGACTGCAAACTCCATGAGGGTTGGGACTGGGGCCTTCCTATTCACAGCTGTAACTGTAGCACCTAGCATTATGTTGGCATACAGTAGCTTTTCAGTGATAAGATTCCAATATGATCAAAGGGATGAAATCCTCAATGAAAAAGCAATGGTAACAATGATACACAAAAACAACTTGTAGGATGATGTTAGATTCTCTGAAAGGGTCAACACTGTTTGCAAAAGCAAAATATACAATTTTGAACTCTGCTTTTGTGTAGCAATTTCCTCTTCAATTCCTCTAATAGTTTATTTCAAAATGCATTATTGAAGAAGTAAAATATAGGCTAAAAGCATGACCATTAATAATTCATTTATTTCTTTGATGTTACATCAGATAGATACAATTATGACTAGAGAATTTCATAATGTAGCTGAAGTTTACCTCGCATGATAAATTATTTGCTGAGGACATAGTTCAGTCATCAGACACACTCAGAAACATTAAACAAAATCTCTATGGAAATGGTATTGGCTTTGGGCAAAATATTTGTATGTGACATGTGTACATTATCCATGACTTACTTATGACTGCAGAGAGCTTACATCAAGGCTGATAAAATACAAAAGGAGTAAAAATGCATTCTCTAGTATTTCTTTGTTGGGTGGGGAAGAGAGAACAGTAACACTACTTGATTTTCATATTGTATATATGGATTTGACCATATGAGTTATTGAATTTGATGGCATCAGCAGTAACACATCAAAACATATAACCCCTCTTGAAAACTGTAGCAATAGCAGCAAAATGAAACAATTCTCTTGATTCCCCTTTCTAAGAAAAAGAATGAGAGTATATAAAATTAGACTTGTAGTCAGGTTTTAAAATTCTCTTGGCTCACAAATGAAGTATTGGTTCTGCCTGTGTTTCCATATCTCTTGCCTTCTAGTCCTTTTGGTTTATTGCCAGAAGAAGAGAGCTAATATTCTCTCATCTCTCTTCTCTTTTCCTGAAATTAAGAAAATGCAAGAACATAATTCTCCCTTATGACTTTGACTGTAAACTTCATTTCTATTAGGCTTACCTATATTGTTTGAGGTTGATATATAATTTTGTGCTTTTCTTGTATATAATGTATGGCAAATATTTTCCACATGTAGGACAGTAGGTGAGACCTGAACCCAGTATTTTCTAGGTAACTGACACTGGGCTGGTCACTGAAGGAAGGCAACTGAAGAAGGGTGTATTTGGAAATAACAAAGACTGACTGTGTGAAGAGTAAAGTATGAAAAATAAAATTGAGATTATTGTATATTTTATTTCTTTAGTACATTAAGAAGTTGTAGATCAGGACTGGGAAGGCAGTTCAGTGAATGAGCACTTGAAGTCCGGGACTCAATCCCTAGCAGTGAAAATAAAGGCTACAGACCCATCCCCGGAGTTTCTTAAGACCAACTGAATTGATTGATATTAAGTAACTAATGTGAGAAGAATTATATTCTGAATATTGGAAAATTCCAAATTTTAAGCACACTATACGTTTATAAAACCAAAAATGTTACTGGTAATATGACTGGCATTATTATTTTCCTTCTCCCTCCACAACAATCAGAGAACTAACCTTTATCTAAGGATTAGATTGGAAACTTAAGAAATAAATGAAATTATGGCTTTTTCCTACTTTCCACCAACAGAAAAGCTAGAAATCTTGCAAATTTTAGAGTATAATGCAAAAAAATAAACCATTATAAAAAATTATAAGCAGAAAATCATAAACAATTATTTTCTGTCAGACTACAATGAATCAACAGTTTTTTGGTTTTTTTTTTTTTGAATCAACAGGTTTTAAAAAGAGATTCTACAAATACGGCAAACAGAATTGTGAAAATAAAATACCTCTACTTTGGGAAGCATGAAATATAAATATAGTTGCAACTATTCATTTTCTGTACATTTTTCTATCTTTCAGTGAAGGTTTTTATTTCCACCACCACTTAGGATTTACTGATAGTCATTATATGCCAAGTATTGCAATGTATTTCTTTCATAACAAGTGCTTTACATTTCAATAACCGAATTACAGAGTAAAGTGGAGGGCACATGCATAGCTCCTTTTTTTCTCACTGGTAGCCAATTTTTCCCGAGGGTGCTGCACCAAACCCAGAAGTAAATGAGGGCTGGTAATCTGAATCCAGTATAGCTCTTGACCTCTGGTGTTGGTTGTGCCCTACTTACTACGTAATTTGACTATCACCCTTGAACAAATGCCCCTATTTTCCTATGAGAGGTGAAATATCAGTGCAATTTCAATTGATAAAAGAACCCTATAATTTTATTTAAAATTTTATACTATATTACAAATATGTACAACTTTATAATAAATTAAAATAAGTTTCAGAGAAGTTCATAGTAACTATGTCACTCAAAGACATTTTTTCTGATGTCATTTCTAAGAGTTCATCTGATCCAGTATCCTGATCATCTTCTTGCTAGAAAAACTTGTTTTGGTAGCACATTTTATATGCAGAGTGTTTTGTTGGCTGTAAGCAATGGGAAGATGTTTGTTAATAATAGAAACACTGAAGATCAATTGCAATCAAGAAGTGTTGATGAACATTTGTACTATATGTACAAAACTCTGCAGAAATTCTGCAATATTTTTTTCCTCCAGTTCCTCACATTCTTTGCATCCAGATTCTGTTACATTCTGCAAATAAAAAGAAAAAGTTAGATTGACAAGTCCAGTATGCTTCTTTCCTGAGAAAATATTATTTGAACCATATGGTCAGGTCTTGAGACATGAAAATGTGGGGAAATTAATATCATATTAGGAGGAACTATGAGAAAAGAGAATTGCAAAATATGATATGGGCTTATTTTTCCTATAGTGAATCATAGTCATTGAAAAAAAAATTAACCATGTCTATCAGACCATGGGCTTCCTGCTTAAAACCCTCTGATGGTTTCTTATCATCTACTCCTGGTATAAAGTCAATGCCTCACTGCATGGTACACAGGCCTTCTGTGAGCTCCTCCTCAACTATTTCTTTCACTTTTCCCCATTGCCTCTGTTTTAGTTACTATTTTGTTGCTGAGACAAAACAGCTGACACTCAAAAGTAAAGGAGGAAAGGTTTATTTTAGCTCACAGTTTATAGAGGTTCTAGTCCATAGTTATTTAGCTTTAAGGCAGGACAGAATGCCAGAGGGCTATTTCAGAGGAGCAACAGTCCATGGCAGAGCAGACAGGAAGCAACAAACCTGCCTTTTTTTCTGTCTCTTTATATTTCATCTAGGTTATAAGCCTATTCAGTGGTGCCACTCACACCAAGGGTGGGGCTTCCCTCTTTAGTAAATCTATTTTGCACACCCAGAACTATGCTAATCTAAACAGGGGACTAATCTAGATGTCACATGCCCTTTATCAATAGTCACATGCCCTAGATCCAGCCACCTCTGAAAAGCCCCACCTCTGAGCATTATGAGACTTTGAGGGGACATCCAGATACAGCCATAACAGCCTCAAACATCATACTCTAGGAACACTGAATGAGCTCCCACTTCTACTTCCTATGCGTACATCATGATACTGAATGCTCTTTTGCCTTTGTTTCTAAGTCTGTGACATTCTTCTTTTTTTCCTGCTGCTACACACCCTAAGATTATTCACGTACAACCTCTTTTAGGAAGGAGCTTCCCTGAAACTCCAAGCTCCTAGGCTGAGTTTTATATTCCATCACCAGATCTTAGAACTCTTTATTTGGACTTATCTCATAAAACCTCATGTATTATATTCATATTATGGAATTTTACCCTTTTTACATTATTAGCCTCTAAATTCTCCTAGGAGGACAAGGCCACATATTTCTGTTTCTCTATCACTAAACACAGGGGTTGACACAGAGTAGCCACTCAATCCTTATGGGTTGGGTTGATCCATTTAGGTAGATCAGATAACCAATTCACAGTAATTCAAACACAATCTCATGGATAACTAGAATATTCCAAATGTATCAAACACAAATAAACAAATTTTAGAGACCACCCAAACCATGAAGCCTACACCAGCAAAAATCAAAATTAGATTTTACATCCATTAAGCCCTTGGAATTCAGATTCTTCAGTATTTATTGAGCACATCCAGTGTGCCAGGCACTGTCATACATTTCATGCAGTGCTGTTTTGTTGGATCTTGAAAATAATTCAGAGAGGAAGGTAAAGACACTAAAATGTCTCATTTCAGCCAACACAGTCAAGTGAAACTCTGCACAACCAAGTCTTGTGGCTGTGCAGTCCTGCCTGCTCACTCCAGTACATTTGCCATACTTCATGGTGATGAGGGTGACTATCAGCATGTAGGCTAAAAGTTCTACATTTGTATGCTCACAAGTTATCCCACCGATAAGGTGACAGCACTGAAAAAGTGACATTTATGCAAAGACCTAAAGGAGCCTTCCTTTTGGAGGGAAAAGCCAAGGTGACCAGCCATACCAGCTGGGCTCACTGCACTTTCCTTCACCTGTGCCTGAACATGCTTTCCTGAAGGCATGCTTTCCATGCCATCCTGAAGGCGCAGACCTACATAGCTTTGTTACATGGCAGCTTATGAAGTTAAACTTTCTCTAAACTAGAAGCCCTGTCCCTTTTATCTGCCTTCTGTGGTGCTATTGGACTTAACACATAAGTGGCTTGTTACTTGTTTGTTTACTGATTGCTTGATTTATATTTTTCCCTTCCTAAGATCAGTGGTCATAGGTTTTTTTTTTCATATTGTAGCCTGAGGGTTAAAGAGTATTTATTAAATGAACTAATTTTATTATGCTTTCTCTGTTTATAAATTTTTTTTTGTCTGCCTTGATTTGGCCAGCATGGCTTTGCCATGAAAGCTGTAATTCTTTGTACTTCAGGATAAGAAAGACTCTTGCAGCCCACATCCAGAGTCCTTAGTATATTTGCTCTCCTGGAACCCTCTGCTACACATGCTGCCTGGAATGTCTCAAATTCTACTTAAAATATTAATTAATTTGCTTTAGTATTATCCTTTCTCAGCATTTATCTTTTCTGGAGATGAAAGGACGGACTCTGGAGTGATACTAGTTGGGTAGAAGCCCGGCTCCCCGTTTCTTAGCTGCATGAATTGGAGCAAGTGTTTCAAGCCCGCAGTGCTCCAGTTTCCTCTACCTTCAAACAGAAACAAGGATCGCCATGTTGAAAAAGAAATAGAAATAGGAATAGTGGTCTCATAGATGTACTGTGAGGATTAAACGAACTATCAATTAGCAGCCTCAAAGAAGGGTGTCTGGCACACAGTAATAACTCAATAAATGTGAATCAAAATTACTGTTGTTAAACACTTGAGTATGTAATTAATGCCCACCCACTGCACCTGTCTGCCTGGTTCACCCCTATGGCCCTAGCACTGAAGCCTGGCATTATTCATTAAATGTTTGCTTACCAAATAAATCAATGAACAGCTTAGGATTGTGTACATGCCCATGATGTGTAATCAAAATTGTAAAATCAAAATTAGATTTTTTCATCCATCAAGCACCTGGAATTCAGATTCACCAGTATTTTTCAAGTACATACAGTGCACCAGACACTGTCAGACATTTCATGCAATGGTGTTTTGCTGGACCTTAAAAATAATCATGTCAAGAGAGGAAAGCAAAGACACTAAGTGACTCATCTCAGTCCACGTAGTCAAGTGAAACTCTGCAAAACCAAGTCTTGTGACGGAACTGAATTCTGTCTTCTGAGTGACCCTCAGGAGGATGTGCTTATCTAACAATGACTTTTCCTAGTCAAGCCAAGAACATCAGCTACATCTCTGCACAAAGACTGGGAAACTCACCCCATTAGTAGATAAACTGCTATTTGCCAGGAAGATCACATTGGTTACTGTCTCACGAATGTCCACATTTCTGGACTCATGTAAAATAACTCGCAATTCCAGGAGAAAGCACTTCATTGCTGTGATTTTGCAATTGGGCTAAAAGTAAGAGTTCCAAAGAGTTATTTTGAAAAAAATATTTTTCCATTATCCATTTTAACATTGAGATAATTCCATTTGATAAAATGATCCAATTATTTTATAGACACACAATTCTTGTAAGAAATTTTATACAATGAACAACTTAATGGTTTTTAGATTTTGGCTTTGAAAATCAAAACCAACCAAACCAGTAAAGAAGCACGAAGAATGGAGTTACTGTACAGAAGAAAGAACGTAAAACTCAAAAACATGGAAATAGTTGGCTGCCTTTTCTCACTGAGCACAGTCACCCTGTAGAAAGCTTGGTGCCACTGGCCCTAGACTGCCAAAATATTAGTACATAAAGTGAACTCATAAGAATTTTTAAGCATTAGATTCATAACAGCTTAAATAGTAGTAGCTGCAAGCCAAACTCTTCTTGTAATTTCCGAAATTCCAGAGGCAGAGGAATTCCAAGAAGTTTAAAAAAAAAATCAAAGCAGAAGTAGTGCCTACTCAAAGCCTTGCCAAATCAGAAAGAAACCTTTTAAGCACCTCAAAAATGCATTTCCCACAATAGATTTTTTTAAACAAAAACCTATAGCTCAAAGAAAGAGAACTTCTAATTTAGACTTGACTATGACTTCCTGGTTTTTGACTTTAGCTTCCCAATGTCTGGCACAGTGCCTTGATCCCTATAGGCACTTAACAAATTCTTTCCAGATGAGTAAATTAATGGAAGGACTTGTCCATGTGCCTGAGATGGTAATATTCCCTCCCATCCACTATAGATGCTCAGGACCAAAAGCTAGATCCTATCACAATAAAACTGAGGTTCAGAAATGTTTAGTGACTTCTACCACAGGTAGGAAACAGTTGAGTCAGTGTTTAAATTTCAATCTCAGATTCTTTTTTAAGCCCATGAGTTGAAAGTTTATCTCTTTTGCAAAAAAGCAAGCTCAGGATGCTCAATGTTAATGGTTCCTGACTTCTCTCTGTTTAGACCAACAACAACAACAACATGTAAAAGCAAAACAGAAAGCATGCTGAAGCCAGAAAAGGGAGAACATTTCTATGTGTAGTAGCACTACCCAGGTGGTAGACGAACATCTGCTTTTCCTAGTTTGTTTTTTACTTCATCAAATTTTTAAAATTAGTTTTATTGGTCCATTTTAGGTATACAATATAATGACATTCATCATTGGAAATTTGCACCTTTACATAATCTCTCTTGGTTCTCATTTTTTCCACATTCCCCTGCCCTCCCTTCAACCCCTACATCCCCCTATTTACAAAGACTGTTTCCATTTTTCATTTTCTCATATTAATTCCATTCCCTTCTTTCCTGACTATAGCTTCTTTCTACTGCTTATATAATGTTAGTGGGGTACAACTTTTAGTTTAGAAAAGTTCTAATTGAGGCATAACAAAGAGAAGATTGTTCTGAACACATATAATGCAGTTCATTTTCTATGTGGGGAAGTTGGGGATCTGTTTCTTGGTTTTAGTGACAATCCAGAGGGAATGGACAAACAGCATGACCAAAATCCTACAAGCCTTAGGCAATGTCGGTGTATTAATGAAACAAGTTCATCACTTTTTAACTCTGGTAAGTTTTTTGGATGATGTTTCTATTCTCACCTAAAGAATACTTAGAAAGATTTTCTGACAAATGTAGAGATCTGTGCAAACTAAAGAACATGGATGCCCTTAAGCAATCTGTAGAAAATATGATTAGAGAGACGATGATACACTGCAGAACTGGAAATAACTGATATGCTGAGTACTTTTAAATTGAATCAGTTAACCCGATTGTAGCATCTAATTGCATCATGATCTAACTGCATCACAAAATGATACAATATATTTTGTTTGACATTGATGGAAAAGACATCTTTATATTCTGATTTGGCACCATTAAAAAATAGAATTCATGTAGCTTTTTGTCCCCAAGCCCCACAACTTCAACAATCACTTATAAAATGCATTGATCATATAAGAATGCACCAAAAATCACATTTGAAAATTATACATATTTCAGTTAAGTTATGAACACATGCTTCTTAGGCTTTTGAAAGTTGGACGAGTAGCAATTTAAAAAAAAATTTACTCACATGGACATCACTCTCAGTATATAAAGTAGCATCAATATGTATAGACTGAAAAGAAACAAAATTAGATAGCATGAATAAAACTGTCTTGCTTCAGACATGAGAACAACTTACTGAAAACAGAAAATTAAGCTATTTAACTTGTATTTTTATTTTGAGATAATTTTTGAGATAATTTGAGACTTATATGCAGTTGTAAGAGAAAACACACAAGAGACCCGATGTGTCCTTCCCCAAACTTCCCCCATGGTGAAGTTCTAGTTTGGATGCTCAGTGTCTCCCAAAGGTCTGCGTGTTATAGGCTTGGTGCCCCAGGTGGCACTATTGGAAGATGGTGGAAACTTTAGGAAGTGGGGCCTCATGAGAGTCCCACACATCACTGAGGTGTGCCTTCGAAAGGCATTGTGGGACACTTGCCCCTCCTTTTCCTTTTGTTTCTTGGCCATGAGGTGAGCACTTTGTTTCATCATTCACATTGGGCAGCCCCACCAAAAGCCTAAAACCAGTGGTCCACCAGATCATGGACTAGAACCTCTAAAACCGTGAGCCAAAATAAACCTTTTCTTTTCATCAGTCAGTCAATTATCTTAGACGGTTTTTTTTTTATATAGTGACATTATTATGACAAGGTTACAGAATATTGGGGCCCATTTTGTGATATATATATATATATATATATATATATATATATTCTACGCTTCTTGACAAACGCATGATGACATGTTTCCACTAAAACAGTATTATACAAAATAGCTGTACTGCTTTAAAACTTATCCATGTTCATCCCTACTCATCCATTCATCCCTCCTAACCCCTGGCAGGCATTCATATTTCTATCGTCTTCATGGTATTGTCTCTTCCAAAGTGTCATACAGTCAGGATCATGTAATATGTAATTTTTTACATTGTCTTCTTTCACTTAACAATATGATGTGTAACTAAAAGACTGTTTAACTTTTAAAAAATGCATCACTGTAAAAGACCTATTGTACTTAATCCCACTCTAAATACCACCCCCTATCCCTGCTTCAAACACACTTATCCCATTATTCTTGCCAGTTTCTGAAGCAGTTCTGGAAGTCCTCTCTTTTGAGTGTCTTTAGTTGTGTTGTCACAGCTGCCTCCCTGCCCTGGAATAATCAAAACATTTACTTCTCATGGTCATTTTGACTTTGGGGAAGAACCAGAAGTCACATGGTGCCAGATCCAGTGAATAAGGCAGATGAGGACATACTGTCATGTTTTCACCAGCCTGCATTTCCAGTGAATGACACTTGCAGCACTATTCACCATAATTTTGGTCAGACTTTGTAAAGACACTCACTAAAGAGGACTGCCAGTACTGCTTTAGAAGGTGGCAAAAGCAATGGGATAATTGTATTCCAAGTGAAGGGTGTTGTTTTTAGGGGGATTAATGGCAATGCATCTTTTACTGTAATAATTTTGTAAAAATCTTAAGCATTCACTGTATACTGCTATCATCCCTTTCAAAGTTTCTCTATTTCCTTCGGTTCACAGCTTAATGGCTCACTTCTTTTTATCACTGAATATACTCCACTGTGTAAATGTAGCACAATGAAGATGAGATTTTGTCATCCAGTGTAATACACTGGAGATGCACCCGACTTCTTGTTATCCTTAGTTTGTTCCTTTTCGCTGCTCAGTAATATTCTATGATGTTACATACCAAAGTTTTCTAACTACTCACATACTGAGGCATATTTGGGTAGTTTCTAACTTTTGGAAATTACGAATGTCAATGGACACTATGTGTGTTTGTGTAAACATAAGTTCTCATTTCTCTGGGATAAGTGTCTAAATCCACATTGTTGGATCATGTGGCACTGTTATAGCTACATAATGATAGGTCATTATGCTTTAATTTATGTCCACTAAATATAATCGTTTTTGATAATTTTTCTGAAGACAACTTGGAATGATTTCTAATTTTTTTCCAATCTGCATTTCTTTAATGTTTTTTACTTCATGTCGTTTCTTCTTTATTGATTTGGCTAAACTTCATGTCAGTCATATTGGGTTAGAATCTGCCAAAATGACCTCATTTTAACTGAATTAGCTTTCTAAAGACCTACTCTCAAAATACAGTTACATTCTGAGGTCCTGGCAGTTAGGATTTTAGTTTATGCATTTGGAGGAGGGGATAAAATTCAGTCCAGAAAAGAGGAATTGTGAGCATACAATTCCAAATGATTTTTCTTATCCTTTTAATAACTACATCAGATTCTGTAAAGATAACCCCCAATTCCATTTATGATATGGATGACATGTGTCTTCTCTCTTCTCAGTCCTACTAGAGGTTTATCAGTTGTATTTTTTCCAAATGACTAGCTTTATGTTTCATTGATTTTTCCTATTCTTTTGATTCCACTTTCATTAATTTATTCTCCTATATTTATTTTCAGATTTTTCCAAATAACTAGCTTTATATATCATTATTTTTTTCTATTGTTTTCCTGAACCATAAAGTCTGCTATATCTAATATTGCCAATTCTGGTTTATTATAAAAGTAGTGTGTCCATGTATATCAGTTTTCTAGAAGTGCTATAACAAAGTACCAAATAGTGAGTATTTAAAACAGCAGGGATATACATACTCACAGTTGTGGACACTAAAAGATTGACATCAAGGTGTTCTTAAGGGCCAAACTCTGGCTGCGGGTTCTAGGGAAGAATCTTTCCTTGCCTCTGCCATGTTTCTGGTGAGTCCTCACAATCCATGGTCACCTTTGCCTGGGAGTTGTGTCAGTCTAACTCTGTCTGAATACACAGCATTCATCCTGCCAAGCTTCTCTGCATCTTATGAGGACATTAGACAGTGAATTTATGATCAATCTCTACTTTGGTATGACCTAGTCTTACTTCTCTAATTGAGCTACAAAGATGCTATTTCCAAACAAAATCATATTCTGAGGTTCCAAGTGGACACAGAATTTGGGGGTACACTATTCAACATGATACAATACGGTATATTTTCTTCTATTAATTTCAATGTCCTATTTTATTATACTTGAATTATGCTTCTCATAGATAGCCTACCTAGGGTGAGGTTTGTTATCAGCTTTGGTTTTTACTTGGTGTCCTCTCTCTCTTCTTCCTAAGAACTATAGGAATGACGGCTCTCTTGTTATTGTCCATGGGTCCCTGAGCATCCTTTTGCCCCTCAGTTTTCTCTCCAGTATTATATCTTCAGGTTGACTATCTTTTCTCTGTCATAATAATCCTGCTAATGAGCCTTTCTAGTTTGTTTTTTAATTTCAGTTACTACATTTTTCAGTTTTGTAATTTCCATTTAGTCCCCCCACCTTTTTTTGAGACACGGTCTCGCTATGTTGTTCAGACTGAACTTGAACTCATTACGTACCTGAGGCTGCCTTCAAATTTCCAGTGATCTTCCTGCCTCAGCCTCCTGAATGCTGGTATTACAGTTGTGTGCCACCACACCCAACTCCAGATTTCTTTTATTTCTTTGCTAAGACGTTCTAGTTTTTAATTTGTTTCAAGGATATCCATTATTGCTTTTTTGAAGAATTGTCATAACGGCTGTTTTCAAAACCTTGTCAAAACTGTCTTAATTCTGATTTTCATTTTCTTGGTATGATTCACACTTTTCACTTATGGCATTATAGCTATTATGTTAAGAGAGTTTTGTCCTGTTTAAATCTTCCATTTTAACATGCATTTCAAACATGCTGTTTAGATTCAGCATGCAAGTTCTGACCTACTTTTGTGTGCTGTAATTCCAAAGACAGGTAAGTTTTCAGAACCTTTTTAGGAGCTACCACTGGTGTTCTCACTGATCCTGTTGATGTCACAGCCTGGGGTAGAAGGCATTTCTCGAGGCCAGGTCACGCAATTCCCAAGGTGGAGGATGGGACAGCCTATATTCCAGTGATAAAGTTTACCTCTCCATACCACTGTGAGTGAAGCCTCTGCTCTGTACTGCTTGCCAGTTCTATTAGGCCATGGACTGGCTCTTCGTGGGACAAAAGAGTCTCTAGTCCACAAGCCTGACATTTTTTCCAGGGCTAGGGCACCCTGGCCCCACTGTAGTACTGACAAGCTACCTGGTTTCTCTAAATAGGCAAAGGAAGTCTCTCTGACCTGTGGAAACTACAGCTCTTTAAGCTGAGGCAATTATAAATTAAAACTTAAAGAAATGTGAATCTGAAAAAAAAACAGGGACTATTTCTTTTGAACTGTTACAGAGCTTATAAATTTCTACAAAAATACTGTTTCATGTGAGATTTCATTAAGGCAAACATAAAGTAACAAGAAAACCAGGAGTTATATACTTCATAGCAAATATACCTGCTATTTTATGGAAAAATGAGTACTTACTTGAATAAGATTTTCAATTCTTTTCAAGTCATGTATTACATCATGCCAACTGGCTTCTGTTTTAGGAAGAGCTGCACTGATACAACTGAAAGAAATCCACAGAACAAATCACTTGGAATGAGCATAATAAACAGAGCAATCAAGGTATTTTTTATTTTGATGACTGAAAAGGTTGGTGTTATTTTTGCCTTTGAGAATTTAACAGCCTTATAGGTGAGTATAAACAGGAAGTATGCCTTGAAACTTCAGGCTAACCAGAAGACTGGCCAACCTGGAGGATTAGAGAAAATTCTAATTGGAAGCATAATTTATAAATAACCTGGTATCATTTATCACATGAAATAGAAACAATGCCAGACTGTGGTAGTACTCATTAAATATTTTGAATGAATTAACAGTTTTCTTTACATAGAGGTTCCACGAGACATTCAAGCCTAATAAATAGATGCAGCTCTTAAAATAAGCAACAATCACTTTCATGTAATGACCGTGACAGAAAATGTTCTTTGTGGTAGATTCAGTGTGTCTCTTTTGTGCTGTGGTGCTCATGCTAGTCCTATGCTTGGAGCAGCTTTTTTCATAAACATTATAAACTTCAGCTCAAGCCAGGCTGAATGATCATATACTTACTCTGGTAAAAATTGAAATTTAACATCCAGACAAAAGACACTTCAACTAACCACGTGGCTGCAAAATGATTCCTAGCTTCAAGAAATGTAGTCACTCCCTGATGATTCTCACACAGAAGCATGAGAGTCAGTGCTAATCTGTCTTATGAGGCAGATTTCCCTGTATAAATCTATAGTTCTCTCATACCATGAAGGCAATAGGAGAAGAAAAGTGAACTGGGAGACATATTATATAACAAAAGGTTAAGTGCTTTGGGTCAATTTGGGGCAATATATTAGCTGTATCTAAGAAAGAAGAAAAAAGTTAATAGGCATGGAAAAATATGAGTGTTTCTTGGGAGGAAAAACAAAAGGCCTAACTAAACAGGGAAATGTTTTAAATTGAATGAGGATAGAAATCAAACAGTAAGAGGAATCAGCATTTGGGCCAGATTGAGAAGTAACATGAGCAAATTCTAAAACTCTGCTTCTTACTCTGGGAAAATGTGAAGGATATCAAGAAGCAATGTAGTTTCAAGTTTAGTTAGCTATGAAGAGGCCCAATTTATTTGAGGGATAGAATATCCATTTGTAATATTACCAAGATAATAGAAACATTACCACACTTCTGAATCCCCATAACCTGCCCCCTATTCTACCCCAAACTCTGAGTATCTGGAGACATGAGCCTGAACCTTATGTCAGTGTCTCATTTTAAAACCACCATCCCCACTGACACGATATTTGTGTCTACAGATGAAATTACCCCAAAACAAAGACGTGAATGCCAGCCTCAGTTAAAAAATGACTGTTTAGAAGAAAACACAAGTAGCACTGGATGGAAGTACTCCTCAAATATGGTTTCTGAAAAATATAATCACAGATAAGATGGTAAAATATTTTTAGTTCAAAAGTTATAGATAAAATAACATTTTATCATCTTTTTAAAAAGGAAAGGTTATTATCATTTCATAATTAGAAATCATAAATTAGAAATAAAACTAAAATTAATCTTTGTTTTCTTCTCATCCCACCTCCAACTTATTCTTCTATGTACATGATTCTTTAGTTCATATTTCTCCAGATAAATGCCAATGACAATAATTTAACAGTTCGTATACCTAGTAATTTACATATACACTAAGGTCAGCACTTAATATTTTTTATTATCTTTGAAATCCTCTCATCCTTCTATTTTAATAGGCTAACACATTTTCTACAGCACAGATTAATAATATTCATTAAAAGGTGCATCAATATCCAAATTAATAATATATTAATATTATTAATATATTAATATTAATAACATTTGGATAAAAATGGAACCAACTAAAGATACTCTATCCTAAAAACCATGTATATAATACATGTTCTTGGTGACTTAGGAAAATCATTTATCTTAGAAATCCCCAGTATCTTGATACTTTTGCCTGACTCTTTTGTGTTATCCAACTTTTATAGTTTCAGAAAGCAGTGTTAGCTCCCACCTCAGCTATTAAGTCTGTCCTTCGTTTAGTCTCTGCTGAGGAGACAGAGGATCACCAGATTATGTCCTCTCAGGTTACACACTGTACCGAGCACTCTTTGTTCAAAGAACAAAATGGATTGAGTAAGTGCAATAATGCATTTACGATGACATAAAGAGCGCAGCACAATTGTTAATCTCATTTTTTAAGCAGTATTTCATTTCATTTTAAGGACAGTCCTTAGGAGAGCTCAGATGTGCAACATCCCCCAATTTTTAGAGAATAATAACATCACTTGTTATGAAGTATCTGAGATTCAAGTGACTTTCTAAAGAAAAGCCCTTATGCTATTTTCATCTATTGTTTCTTACCGAAATTCTCATTACTCAGTGTCAGGGTAAATCCTTAAGTATTGAAGAAGAGCTGGCTAAGACCATGGGTTTCCAGCAGCCATCCATCCAGAACTCCACCTACAACACAAGGCAGGGCAAAGGAGGACCATGAAGTCACCAGTGGGTTGGGAGAGGGAGAAAGGGAGGGAACTGATATTTAGTGAAGATTTATTGAACTTTTTAATGGGCACTGTATTAGCTCCTTATATGCATCACATTTAATCCTGTGAGGTGAAATTAGCAGCATTTGAGTCAGCTGCCCCAGCCCCACGACAAGCACATCACAACCATGATTTGACACCAGGTTTTTCTGATTTCAAAGATCAAAAACTTTCTATTATGTTATATCTGAATGGATAAATTCCAGAGCCATATTACTGAAAAGTATACGAAACCAAACACTTCAGACTCATATAACGGCTGATTGACAACCTAATTTACAACAGCAGCAGCTACTTCTTTCTTTAAAAATTAGTACATGTTTGCAGTACATAATGATTACATTTATCAGGGGGTTGGTACATGCATGTAACACAGCTTACTTCTTATGTTGTCCTCAACTCTCCCATCCATACCTGCTCCTTCCAACTCTTGGTCCCCTTCTCCATTTGCAAAAACTCAATTTTAATTTTTTCTTCTCGTTATTCCATCCCCTTTCCCTCCATTCCTTCCTGCCTCTCCATCTCTTCTTCCCCCACCCATTTGAAAAACATCTCCCTATTTCCTATTTATCTATCTTTGTTTTGCTTTCTCTCTCTCTCTCAAGAGAAATCATATGATATTGAAGCTCATGTGTCTGACTTATTTCACTTAATAGTAAGCTTTCAAGGTGCATCCATTTACCTATGAATGCCTCAAGTTTATCTTTCTTTATGGCAGACTAGTACTCCATTGTGTACATCAATATACATTGAATAGATGTCTTCTGATCTTTGAAATAAACAATTGTTAACTGAGACACTGTTTGAGAATTTCATGAATAACAAAATTCTATTTTTTTCTAATTCAAAGTAGATGAATGTAAAAATTAAATATTCCCATATTCAACTTTATTTCATTAAAAGATATTTAAAGCCAAAATATAAAAAATATAAACAATTTTTGCTGTTCCTTGAAAATAATACATATTTATTGACCACACAACACAAAAAATAAGAATTTACCATCTCATCTGACAAAAGTATTCAACTGAAATTAAGTTGCATAAACCCACATAATTATTATACTGTTCACATGTTTTCAAAATATAAAAGTCACTGGTTTACAGTATATTGCTTTTTATTCCTGTATGTTTGCAATACATGACTGTTGCGTCCATTGAAGAATTGGCACATGTATATACCTTATTTTTTTTACCTTGATTATTTTTGATCCCTTTAGCTCCCTACTGCCCCTTCCACTGATTCCCTTCCCCATCTCCAAAATCCCTGCCTTTTTTTTCATACCTTCACTCCCAAACTTTACTCTTTTATTTTAAGTTTCTCAGATAAGAGAAACCATGTGACACTTACCTTTCTGTATCTGACTTAAAATTCACTTAACATTATGGTCTCAAGTTCCATTCATTTTCCTGCAAATGACATGATTTTGTTCTTCTTTGTGGCTAAATAATACTCCACTGTGTAGGCTTACAACAGTTTCTTTATCCATTCATTTGTTGATAGTCATCTAGGATGTTTCCAGATTTTAACTATTATCAATTATGCTGCTATAAATGAGTATTTATGTATCACTACAGTATGTTGTCTTAAGCCAGGAGAGGTATAGCTGGGTTAAATCAAATTTCTATTTTTACTGTTTTTGAGGAATCTCTATACTGATTTCTATAGTAGTAGTACTAGTTTACTCCACCCCCAACAATGCAGCAGGCTTCCTTTTCCCCCACAACCTCACCAGTATTTGTTGCTGTGTGTGCTCTTGATGACAATCATTCTGACTGGGGCAAGACAGAATCTGTGTTGTTTTGATTTTTCATTTCCTGAATGGCTAAAGATGATGAATATTTGCTCATAAACTTACCCATTTGTACTTTTAAGAAGTGTCTGTTCAATTCATTTGCTTATTTTTGATTGGGTTGCTCGATTCTAGAGTTAATTTGAGTTCTTTACATATTCTTGATGTTAGTCCTTCATCAGAAGAGTAGCTGGCAAAGTTATTTCCCCATTCTATAGGTTGTCTCTTCACTCTACTGACTGCTTCCATTCCTTGAAGAGGCTTTTTAACCTGATGTCATTCCATTTGTTAGTTCTCGATATTATTTTGAGTGCTACTGGGAGTTCTGTTCATGAAGTCCTTGCTGTGCCTGTGGCTTAAAGTGTTCCCCTTATGTAATCTCCTAGCAATTTTAAAGTTTCTGTTCATATTGTATATCTAAGTCTTTGACCTATTTTTGTTTGATTTTAGTACAGGGAGACAGGTATGGATCTAGTTTCAATCTCCTGCATGTGGTTAACCAGTTTTCCCAGTACTATTTCTTAAAGAGGCTATTATCTTCTACGAAGTGTTTTGGCCCCTTCATCAATCATCAGATGACTGAGGGTTTGTATGTGGGCAGTTTCTGTGTTTGTTATACTATTCCATTGGTCTGCATGTCTGCTTTAGTGACAGTATCGTGCTGCTTTGGTTACTATAATTTTGGAGTATAATTTGAAATCTGTAATTGTAATGCCTCCAATTTTGCCTTTTTGCTCAGGATTGCTTTGACTATTCTGGGTCTCCTCTGGTTCTATAGAAACTAACATTTATTGAGGGAAATAAGATATATTAATGGTATATCTGATAAGAATTTTTCCCCACAAGAACATATTAACTCTAATCCTCCTGTTACAGATAATCTAATTGCTCGTTTGTTATGGTTTGTATCTATAAGTTCCTCAAAGCCCCATGAGCTCATAGATGGGGCTTTTGGGAGGTAACTGGATGCTGAGGGCATGAGACTCTCTGGTTGTTCAGTCCACTGATGGGTTTAGAGGTCAATGTGATTTAAGAGATGAGGCCTGGTCAGAGAAGGTGGTCACTGGGGGCGTGGCCTGAAAGTATCTGTCTCCCTCCCTCCTCCCTTGATCCTTTTCTGCTTCCTGCCACCTCATCATGAGCTGTTTCTCCTCTGAGATTCTGCCCTGCCTTGGAGTCAGCCAACCATGGACTGAAACCTCAACCAACTATGAAGCAAAATAAATCTTTCTTCCTTAAGTTGTGGGTGTTGAGTATTGTGTCTTGTCAGTAAGAAAAGTAACTAAGACATTATCAATTGGGTAATTTAATGCAATGAAATCATGCTCCTTATTACTCTCACTTTGTAACCATTCTCTTTGTCTACATTCGCTTAGTGCTTCAAATTTCAAATCCTTTTAAGTTCCCTATGGCCTTTTTAGTACATGAAATTCCATGGTTCAAAAATATACTCTTTATGGACTTGGGACCGAATAATACTAATGGTGAGTTCTAAAAAATGTGGTACTGGGGATTGACCCCCAGGTCCTGCATGTTACACAAGCACCACTGACCTGCACCCCCAGCCTTTTTACTTTTGGAGACAGGGTCTCACTAGGTTGCCAACTTGGGCAAGAAGAGGGGAGACACAAGAAATTTCACCAACTCTGTCGTTAAGAGGCACAGGCATTGCTGTGAATAACTAAAAGTGGCTCCTCGGAGAGTTTTAAATTGGGCCCTTTAAACCATTCTGACGTGCAACAAAACTCAAGTCCTTTCACATACATTTTCTCACTGGACTGACAAAATACCTTGCTGTCATGTGGATGTAAAATGTGCCCCACTGGCCAATGTGTCAAAGGCTCAGTCCCGATCGTGGCCCTACTGGAACGGGGGTGGAAGCTGGAAGCCTAGTCAGAGGTCTTCTCATGACTGCGGGTGTCTTCCTAGGGGATTGTGGGCCCATGTTTCTTCCTTTCTTTTTTCCTTCCAGGTCATAATTTGAGCAGTTCTGTCTGCCTCATCAATCATCATGTTCTGCCTCACTGTAGGTTCCAAAACAATGAAGACAAGCAATCAATGACTTAAACTTACTCCCAAACTGTAAGCCAAAACAAACCCCTTCTCTTTATAAATTGATTAGGGTATTTGGTATAGAGTCAGAAAGCTGATTAACACCTACTAGAATGAAAAGGCTGAAACCAATTTAATTCCCTTCTGAGAATACAAACAGAATGCCTAGTGTACATCAGTCATTCACTGAAGAAGTTTCGGTTATGTTTTTGGAGAAGCATGTGAGCAGGGTTTAACCCTTCCCTCCTCACTGCAAATGACCTTGATATGACCTCACCATTAGCTTCTTTGCCTTGCCCTTCTCTCAGCTGAGTGCCTAGATCCTAGAATATAAGAAAGGAAATCCCAACCCTACACTCAGGGAGCTCAGAGCACAGAGTCCTACCAGGATGACAGAGGCCAGGGGCTACACCATGAAGAGGGGACAAATCAATACAGTCAGGCAGCTGTGACAGTTCTATTTGGTAGTGACTTGTGAAAATATCTAAAACATGTTACATTCAACACCAACAGTGTAGCTCTTTCTGGTGAGGAAATATCCAACATTGTGCTATTTTGTTTCCTCACTTATCTAGTCACACATTTAAAATTTAAAGATTTACCAACCAAAAAAGTTATACATATTGATTCACTGGGTAAAAACATCAATCATTCACTAAAAAAAAAAAAACAAAGGCAAGTCATGACTGGGTAGAATGCAAAGAACAGAAGACAGCATCACTGTTCTTGATGCATTTAATACACTTGATGCATTTAGCACCTACTACGGGTAGGTATTTTATATTACCTTCGGACACATAAATAATTGCAAGAGACAAAGAACTTTGATTTTAGGCAAGAAGACAGACCATTTAGAACATACACAAGCAAGACAATTATACATTTTATTAGAGGTGACAAATGATATAGGAAACAATGTACAGAACAAGGTAAGAGACATGAGGTTGTAATTTTGAGTACAATGGTGAGGGTAGACAGCAAGCAGGGGCCAGCAGCAGTGTAAGTTCTCTAGTATTGCTCAAATTCCCTCAGGTAATTAGGACAAAAAGTCAGGAGCAGAGAGTGAGGATGGAAGGAGGTGTCAGGAGTTGGAGGACAAAGACTGGATAGATTAGCCATTGAGGTATCTGGGAGAACGGGTACACACAGTACTAATTGTATGAGAACCAGACCTGATGGAAGACATAGTCATAAACAGTCATAGAGTGAGGTTAGTCAGTGTATGTCTTCTCCAGCCAGTCAGCTGCAAGGGAGTAGGTAGAGAACTGTACTTAACCCTGCGATGTAGGTCATGTAAGTGCAAACAAGGGAGGGCCATGGATGCTCAACGCTATGTAAGGGAGCATGGGGAGATCTGTCCAGGCAATTGTACTTCCTTATTATAGGACTTCATGGAGAAAGTGTTATTTGAGTCAGGCTTTAAAGAATGGATAGATTTTAAGCCTGAGGATAAGGACAGAGATAGCATACAGTTGGAGGGAAGAGCTAGAGTAAGGACATGGACAAACACGTGCAGGGCCCTTGCAGATAACAGTAAATCACTTTCATAATGGTATTGAAGTAGTGGTAGATCTGGAGAGGCAAAACTATCACCACGTATGAAGCAGAGAGTGGCAAATACTTTCTACAAAGGGCCAGATAATAACTATTTCAGCCTTTGCAAGTCTTGTGGTCTTTATCATAATTACTAAATTCAGCCACTACCCTGGGAAAGCAACCACAGACAATGCATTGATGAATGGGCTTGGCTGTGTTCCAATAAAGTTCTATCAAAGCAGGTGGTGGCAGTGTCTGTGACTCATGAACCACATGTTCTGATAAATAAACAGTGGGTTGGCTGATGGACTCTGACCCCTATAGATCTCTTAATCAGGCCTAATTTTAGTACAGCTGAGAAAGTAATTCCTTAAACAACTCATATCTTCCTGCCATTAATTGCACTGGCAATGTTTTAGTAACTGCTTTCAAGATGATTTCAATAGACACTGAGAGGATATTTTTTTTTTCTTGAGGTATCAGGGGATCATTGAACTCAGGACCTCATGTTTGCAAGGCAGGTGTGCACGGTGCCACTGAGCTAAATCCCCGGCCCAAGATGAATTTTTCAAAAAAGAAATTAACTCGAACACAATCTGTGTTCAATATTAAGGGTAAGCAATAAATCATTATTAACTGTGGGACCAGAAGTTACCACTAAATTTTCAAAAATTTATTCACATCGGGCAGGGGATTTAGCTCAATGGTTTAGGCACCCACCTCGAAAGCACAAGGTCCCGAGTTCAATCCCCAGTACCAAAAAAAAAAAAAAAATTAATTCACACACATAAAAGGGCTGAAGTTGATATTGATTTCTCTTATAAGGTTCTATAATCTGGATGTTGCTTGTCCCTCGGATGTTCATGTGATAGAAACTTGGGCCCCAGTGTTTGGTATTAAGAGACAGAGGAACCATAAAGAGGTGAGGTCCAGTGAGTGGTTTGGTTGTTGGGGTGCCATACATGGTTCCTGTGTTGGGATAAAAGATCAAGTCTGCTTCCCAGATAGTTTCTCATGTGACCTCTCCCTTCTGCATGCATCATCACTTTGGTAATGCTGTCTGCCAAGAAGCCCGCACCTCAGGCCAAACTGATGGAGCTGCCAGATCTTCCATTTTTAGCCTTCAAAACTATTCACTAAATATACTTCTTTTCTTTATAAGCATCCAGCTTCAGGTATTTTATTAGAGCAACAGAGAATGCCTCATGTAGTCCTCTAAGTCTCACATTTCATCCAAACAACAGAAATTAATGACTGGTTAAAATCTTTCTTCTTTAAGGACATACCACTTTATATGACTGGTTATACTCTTTTTTAAAAACATCATTTTATACAAAGGTGTATAATATATTTCTCACTCAAAGTTTTGGGGAATGCGTAAAACAAGATAAATTGCTTAATTATACTACTATGCTTCCAAAGCAAACCATAATCAATTTAAATGTTATCTGACCTGCCAAGGACAGAAGCTGCAACAAGATTTAGACACCTTAGTGGCCAGCATTATCCCAAAACGATTAAACAGATGATGTTATATAAAATGAATGCATGAACACCTCAGACATTTATCATCTTAGATAAGAAAGATGCAAATATATAGTGGAGGACATATTAGAGTACGTGCTTCTAACATTCTCTCATCATAGTTTTATGAAGCAATATATTCATGTACTGTTTTGGTCTTTTGGTGCTAATGTTTTGAAAAATGTTTTTGTAAGTATTCTTGAAAAATCCTAGTTATTACAGTTTTCTAAGGCATGTATATAGGGCAGCTTCTGCAGGTTAGCACAGCTGGGAAGTCTACTGTCCAGAGACAAGCAATGAGATCCATGCCTGTGTTTCCAAATGCACTTCACTGAAATACTTCCTATGGGTGGAGAAACTCTCCCAGTCAATATTACAAAGGGAAAAATGTTAGAAATTATGAGACAGGTATGGGAATTACAGCATAGTATCCAAGTGGAGTTCTAGAAAGAGCAAGGAAAAGAGAAAAAATGAAAAAATCCAAAAAAAGCATAAAAGAAAATTTCACAATGAAAAAACACAAGCTTTCACACTGAGGGGGATAAAAGGGATAAATGAAAAACAAAGCAATTTTAAATTAAATTTCCTAATTCCAAGATAAAGAAGAACATGCTAATAGCAAATTAAGAAAAGCCAGAAAGAATCCGATCACTATACTCACAAAAGAACTCATCTTCAGAGTTCTAAGGGAAAATGAGCTTGAAGTTAGAAAATAATTAGTATTTAAGGAAAAGAGAAAACACCATTCTTTCACACCAGGTCTTAGAAAATATATGACCTGCAAAATGTCTGTGAAATAACTATACGAAAAGGCTACTAGGACAATGAGAAAATCATTGGAGTGAAGAATATAGATAGGAAAGAATGGCTACCAAACAAGTAACATCTACACTTGGTTCTAATTAACTAATGACATTTTTGAAAAGTACATTGTTGTTTTACATCATTTTGTGAAAATGTGAAATTGGTGTGGTTGGAAACCCTGTTTATTACTGCACTTCCAATACCTAATGGCATGCTAAAGTAGTTACTAGAATGTTACATCTTTTTGGATTTAATTACATTGTCCCCATTATCACAACCATTAGCCTCTTAGCTGAACTTGCTTCCTTACCCAGGGGGTATTCCAGTCAGTTACTGTGCTGTCATCCTAGGTAGGATAGTAAGTTTTCAACACACTTCATCTTTCTGTTACACTCATTTTGCTAATTTCAAATTCTAACCTGTTAAGTATTTCTGGGAAAAAGAATGTTCATGCAACATCTAAAATCACAAGTCTGAAGTCATACCTGTTCTATTATGTGGTCAAAAATCAATAGTATCAATAATACTGAACCATTGAGTTGAGTAATTTTGAATTACAACAATTTCAGTTATACTGAAATCTGTATCCTGCTAATTATTTCTTCCTGTCTCTGACCTCCTTGACCAAACTTTTAAATCAAGTTGATTGAGGTGTAATTTCAACACAATAAAGGAACATATTTTTTTTGCAAATAACAAGCACTGTTCCAACAGTTTGACAAACTCATGAAATCATCACCTGAGACATGATACAGGATACATTTATAATACTAAAAATTTCCCATGGGCCTTTTGCAATCACTCCATCCTCAACACCAATGCTAGGAATCTACTGATTTAACCATGTACTTTCTCAAATACCAATACAGAAAATCATGGATAATCTCCATGGGCGAAGTGATATAGAAGAACAAGGGAAACAGAAAGTAAACTCATACTAAGATTATTATTTTATTTAGGTTACTTGAAACATATTTATACTAATTAACTGCAAAACTCAAGATAAAATTTAACCAAGGGGGGGGGATCCTAAACCAGGTATATATAATTTATAAAGCCATGGCAAAGAAAAATGGGACAAAGAAACTTATGCAATTTAATAGAAGGTGGTAGTGATGCTGGTGATGGTGGAGTAAAAAAGAAAACCCACATAAAGAAAACACAGGGGAGTAATATATATTAATGTGACAGTAATAAGTCCAAACACACCAGGACTCATTTACTCATACATGCAAAGATGCTATAAACTCTAGATCAGCTTACCAAACGAACAAATATTAAGATTGATTTAAGAACCACTGAAGTAGATAGATACATTTTATAGGTTGATAAGAAATAACATGATGTAAAAAGATTTAAAATTAAAGAACAGAAAGATAATTCTAATTAAATGTGACTATAGGAATAATAATATCATAATAGAATTCAGCTGAAAAGCAGTAAATCATACCAAGGAAAATGCATATGGAAAAAAGTTAAAAACCTCTGAAAAGATAGAACAGTTATGAACATGCATGGACCTAACAGTATAGCTTCAAATTATGTACAAAAAATAAATAGAAAAAAGGAATGATCATGAATTTCATTATTTTTTCAGAAATTTAAACATATACAACAATTACTAGGTGTCACCTTGGTATGCCTACAAAGTAGCTCTGCAAAAAAGAAAAAAGAGCCATATTTAGAAAATTTACCAATTTCTGTTGTATAAACACCTCACCATATAGATTTCAAGGTACCAATGGTTTAAAAACTAGCTCATAAATTTCCTGATTATTTAACTTTTGGGTCTAATTAGCCAATTAAAGATGGCTCCATGATACTGCTGCCTAGGGTACAATTTTAAAGTACATAAACAATATTTTATGTGGTACTTATGCATATTAGATGTTGGTAGGCAACACTCTAGCCTACAGAGATAGCAAATTAAAGTATGAGACGCAAAACTGTAAATATTGCCTGGTTTCTGTTCTATAAGAAACCCCAAATATAAATAAATTAAAGAGCAAAATGAAAGAAAATAGGAAACACGGAGGTAGATCTTTGGCAAATGGGAAGGGGATCAAGAAATGGAGGGGAGAGGGGAGGAGAGAGGGATAAAACAAGAATTGAGATATGTTATGTGCATGCACCAACTGCTCACAAGGAACGTAATCATTACTGCAAACTTGCTAATAAAAATAAAACTTAAATAAAGAACAGAAGATTTGAACTCAGACATGCACAGAGAAAAGATTGTGTGAGAACAAAACGCAAGGATCTTATTTGCAAGCCAAGGAGACAGGAAGCCCCAGAAGGAACCAAACCTGCCAAAAAACTTAATCTTGGACTCCCAGCCTCCAGAACTGTGAGGAAATATATTGTACAAACCACCCGACCTATTGTACTTTGTTATGGAAAGCCTAGCAAACCGACACATAGATTCGTCCTTCAGCTGGATGGTGGTGAAGGTTTCAGGGTGTGTACAAATATCAGACCCATCAGATTACACAATTTAAATATCTGCAGTTCACTGAATGCCAGTTAGATCTCAAAAAAGCTGGGTTTTCTTTTTAAAGTATAGTCAACACGTAGAGCACTCATAAAATGATATTTAGGACCTAGTCCTAAAATGTCTATATACCAGACCCATTAATCTGAAAACTTACAAATATTTTAAATCATACCTGGCATATTATGTGAGTTCAAATCAGTAATATCAATTATATATTGAACTATTGCACAGAATCACGTTAAATTATAATAATTTTAGTAATTAATTTACAAATCAATAACAAAATAATAGCAAGTAAAGATATATCCAGTTTTAAATGTATTCTGATCATTGTATATAATCCTTGGATTAAAAAGGAAGCCAATATGGCAATTACACTTAATTAAAATACCTGTGCGATATGGCAAAAGCATAATT
The DNA here is from genome assembly GCF_053883595.1 of Heterocephalus glaber. NCBI lineage: Eukaryota > Metazoa > Chordata > Mammalia > Rodentia > Bathyergidae > Heterocephalus > Heterocephalus glaber. The sequence goes on along the minus strand of NW_028258365.1, from coordinate 1,136,152 downwards.
ATATACAAATACATTAAATTGAACTATTTTTATTACTCATTAATCTTAGGGATATAAAAATGCAAAAAGCAGAAAGAAAACACAATAAAGTATTAATAAAGTGGTGGACAAGTTAAGGTATGGAAAAAAGAGATTATAAAACTCAGATATGGTTCTTTGCAAGCAAATATTATCAAACTAAAATGGAAAATCTCAAATTATATATATATATTAAAAATGCAAAATGGAAATTTTGTATAATTTTCTATAAATTATATGTTCATGCAAATGAATTTGTACACTGGCTTTTTCTTGAGACAGGGCCTCACTATGTCCTTCAGGCTGGCCTTGGACTCACTATGGAGCCCAGCCTGGCCTCAAACTTGCAGTGACCCTCCTGCCTCTGCCTCCAGAGTGCTGAGATTACAGACGTGTGCCATGACACTCACTGGCTTGCACACCGGCTTTTTAAGAAAATACATATTATCAAAATAAGCCCAAGACTATGAAGAAAATATTAGAATGAAAATCACAAAATGAGCTAAAGGGCTAGGTGAAATGTATATAATAAAACAAACCTCTGAATACTTTACAAAAGATTTTTCAAACATTAGCAAAACTTAAAGCTCATTATGGTACTAAAGAAGTGTATCAATGCAGGACCAAAATCTGACTTAATCCATGAGCCACGGAGATGCTGACAACAAGTAAAGCGTCCAGAATCAACAGGTCATACCCAGTTCTGCTCAGCAGACATATATTGAGTATCTCACATGTGCCAGGCATTAGGGTTACAAGGGCAAATCACTACAGTACCTGTCCTTTAGGACACCATCGAAACATTATTTCATATAGAGCATCTTAACCAGTGTACACAGGATGTATTTCGAGGAAGCAGGGCTAAAGGTGGGAACATGGCGAATCAGTTATTGCAGAACCTAAACTGAGGAAATAGCAATAAGAATGGAGGCTGCTGCAGTGGTACAGTATGCACTCTGCATTCTTGATGCTGTGGGTTCAGTCAGGAATAGCAGAAAAGAAGGCGGGGAGTGGAGAGAAGGGGGAAGAGGAGGACAAGAGTTAGGAGAAAAACAAGAGAAAGAAGAGGAGGAGGAAGAGAAGGAGGAGATAAGAATAGAGAGAACTGGTTGGAGTAATACTTCACTAGAAAAATTAATACATCTTCATCAGAAAATTAATACATATTGTTGGCTATCTGGATATGCAGTGTGAGGGAGGAGAAAGAGTCTAGCATGACCAACAGATTTTATAGTCTGGAATATCAAGATAGTGGTGCAATTAAGCTGATATTAAAAATAAGACTGGTTTGAGGGGAAGTTGACTCACTTATTATTGAATATCTTGTTTGGGAGCGTAGTGGGACATTATAGAATAGGTTCAGGAAGACAGATGAAGGCATAAATCAGAAACTCAAGAGACATCAGGACAAGAGATACAATGCCTTGGTCTGAAATCACAAGTTCAGGGGAGATCAAGCCAGGAGAGCAGGTAAAGAGAAAACTGCAGAGAGAAAAGGGAACAGCAGCAATCTTTAACCTTTGTTGGAGGTTAACAGCTTCAGTAAAAGGCTTCTAATTGCCACAGGTTATGGGTCACAGTGGACCTCATTACACAGCAATGATAGCATTCCCCTGTACTCTGACAGTGCATTTTCTCAAATGGAAGAAAAGCATGTTTTTCAATTTCTAAAACTGGTTCCATATTCTAAATAATCTCCACCCTCATCTCTAAAAAAAAACTTTTTTTCAATACTAGGCAACGAACTCAGGGTCTTTGCACTGAACTACATCCCCAGCTCAATTATTTATTTATTTGAGTTTTAGACAGGATCTTTCTAAATCAAAGTTGCTCAGGTTGGACTCAAACTTGTGATCCTCCTGCATCAGCCTTCCAGAATGCAGGGATTATAGGCACAGGCTATCAGAAAAGCTATTATTAAAAAGATTGTGCTTCTTTAAAAATTGATGGTGTTTGGGGTCTCTGAGGTAGATTTATTATAAACAGCTAAGTTAGGTAAAAATATAGGCAGTCAGATAGGGCTGGGAACTCAAAGGAGTCAGTGCAGAAGTTAAGAATACAACTGTGGCTGGAAGTGCATTCCTTGAAGGCCAGGCCCCAAAATAAAGATGGAATGACTAGGTACATACTTCACTGAGGGATAAACAATATATTATGATTAGTATCACCTGGTCCAATAAGTCTAAATAGGCAGCAGTTACCTGGGTGGATGACCAGGACCTCCTGGCTCATCTTTTTGAAATTAAGGTCCTTGATCTTTCCATGTATCCCTGCTACGTGACTTGCTTCCCCATTAGATCAGTATTACCTAAGCCGCTATACTTGTAATCTTATTGGTTGATCATGGTTTTTACCCACATTGTACCCACTTCAAGATTTTGTTCCATAAAACTTCCTCTGTAGAGTGGGCTTATTGGCATCCCATTTTAGGGTTCCCTCCTGCCTCTCTCAGGAGCTACATCTCTCAATAAAAGTTTCCTACTCATGACTTTGACTGTTCCTCAGAAGGGATTCGTCAATTGTGGGAACATGAACTTGGCATATCAGATGTCTAGCAGGTTGGGAATTATATTATTTCCCCTATATCATTTGGAGGTCCTATATCAGATTTATGCATATGATGTATATTGGGACATGGCTTCAGGACAACTGTGTGTATAGGAAGGGAAGATGGTTAAATTAGGAAGAGAGAAGAGAAGTCAAGTCACTATGCAATCATGAGTCGGGCCTTGTGCAGCTCTGAAGCTGGGCTGGTGGGCCATGAGAGTGGTACCAGGTTGGAGGAACCAGACCTGGGCCTTCATCAACAACCCCCATCCCACTCCCACCAATGAGCACTGGGTGAAGGCTGCCAAGTGCTGAGGGAAGGTGACTTTGGACAGGTAGAAATTATCTTGTACAGAACTACCACTTGGGATGACAAATTCTACATCCTTGAAGAAGAACGCCACAGAATAGCATCCGCTACACATGGTGTTTAAGAACTGAGGAAATATGCCTTTTTATCTCAATATGATTTGATCTTAAGTTGATCGTGAAACATTAAAAAATTGCACATTAAAACATTTGCTGTGGCACAACCCATTTCAAAGGCCACTCTCGTAAAAGTCTGGGTTATCTGGGATCCTATCCTTTTGAATTAAGCCGAGAAAGACAATTACCCCTGAAAATACAAACATGTATACAAATCTAAAAGGTTACTAATCATCAAATTCCTTCAGATTGATTGAAAAACAATTTGGCAATAAAAGAGTCAAATAGCAAGGGTTAATTCAATTAAGTGGATTTCCCAGGCAAGAAATGGGACACATTAGTACCCTGCTCCCGCATTGCCTGTGTGAGGAAGAAACAGCTCAGGTCTCTAGTGTCAGCTTGGAGGGTGGTGGCTGCCAGGTGCTTATCTTTTCTCTCCTAAAAGTCATCTTGAGTTGGCAGCAGAGAGGCCACCAGCATTTCCTTCCATCTATCTACACTCAAATGAAAGGTGAACTCCAGGAGACCTCAGGGAGAAACTAGGCCTGACTTGTGAGCCGCAGATGTAAATACAAGGCTTCAAGTTCATTATGTCCCAGGCTTTGGGCTACTTTCTGCTTCTTCCCCTCATCTATCACACCAACACCTTCCCAGAGGGTAAAGGTGCTGTCCGGTGCTGCCAAGAGACCAGGCTGTCTGGGACCATGGCAAGTGAGACCCAAAAACCTGACTTTTGCATGGCTTCCTTCCCTCCGCAAGCCGACTATGTGAACAACAAACTGTGGAGGAAGCTAGAAAGGTACCGTTTCTGGTAATGCATTATGAAAGTGAGTGAATACTTCCTACCCATCAGTGGTAAAACTCTCAATTGACTTTGCTAGAGAATAGAATGAATTTTCTTTTTATTTTCTATAGAGAAAATATTGAAATTCACTGATACACGAACAAGGAAATCTGAGGCTATGCATCCAGATATTTGTACGGAAGGATGTATTATAAAGATGAGTCAGGGTCTTAAGTATGATACTGTTTTGTGATGAATTTGGTATTTTTCATTTTTTTAAATATTGCTAACCTGTGATTTCTTTTCCCACTCTAAAGAAATGCCTAATATGTGTTCCAGTTAACTAATTATGCAGTCATAATCTGGGATCCTTTTTCGTTAAAGGGACTTCCTAAAGTGCTTTTCGGTCAGTGGCAGCTTCTAGGTTTTCTTGCAATACGATGTAATTATTTTTGCTGGTTGATAATACCTTGGAATAACCTCCTTCTTAGGAACTGTTCCCATTACCTAATTATGCAATCCTAATCTGTGATTCTTTTTCTTAAAGAGCCCAAACACAGTGAAAGCTTAAGGCTCCCTGAACCTGAATCTTGCTTAGGGTGTGCCAGGCCCTGTTGCAAGCAGCCAAGAGTAGACAACAGCCAGCTCTGTAAATCCCCACTGCTCTTGTCCTGTACTATTTCACTATGTCTCTTTAAAAACAAAGCAGACATAATCACTGCCATTGTGGGTTGTTTTATAGTGGTGATAAACATTCAACTACAAATAGTACACTAATTGCGTATGTCTTCACATGCAATAGAAATTCATGGTTAGGGAAGGACAGCCCTGGTAACATATAAAATACTCAATACATGTTTGTTGAGTGTTTATGAATATATAAATAAGTAACTAGTAAATAATACTGATGAAATGCTGCTGTGAATAGAGAAGGCTTTTTTTTTTTTTACTTGGATGGAAATTGAGGTTAGTTCTGAAGAGTGGATAAACTTTCAAATGGAAGTAGGAAGTCTTTTCAAGCTAATACAGACCCAGTAATAACAATACCATCATATTATGAGAAAAAGTAAGATGCCACTGACTGAAAAGCATTGAAGGGAGACAAAAAAAAAATGTGACTAGGCAGCCTGGAGCCTATGAGCTTCAAGCCAAGTTGAAGAATCTGATTTAATTTGCTAGGCAATGGGCAACCACTTTAGATTTTTAGCAATGTTACCTAGTCATTGTACTCAACAGGAATTTATGAGGAATTAAATTCATAGTTGAAGAGAAAAATGAATATCATTTTTTAACTCAGCTAGTGTGATGTTTACCTTTAGATATACTATGACTCTAATCATATAACTAGTCCATCTACTGGAATGAATTACTTGGATTTCTGGTCATCCATGGCTATTCTTTTTTTACAGAAAAACGCAAAACTGAATTATTAAAGGGTAAGAGTTTATAGTTCATTGCACGCCACACTTATGTGTTAGTTCTTAAACTCTACACATGTTTGGGCCATTACTTTGAGACCCCAGCACCAAATCTCTCAGCTTCACCAACATAACATGCCCAACAGGGACATTCATTTCTATAGCAACACTGCTTGTTACTCTTGCCTCCATAAGTATATTTTTAAAAATCTCTTCTATCAATATTGATATTGTTTCTGCATTTTGGGATGCCTGTTAGAGCTGGACACAACTCATACTGTCTAGAAATCCATTCACAGTTATAGTTATAGTTCCCTTAAGAAATCTTATGATAGATAAAATTAGAAAATGCTCTCTCCTCTGAAACTTACACCACTCCCTTTCCCACCTATGGCTCTCCACTGCCCCTTTAATATCATCTGCTCCATTTTAAACAACTGTTCTTCTGAAAACTAAATGTGAACGTAACTTTGGGAATGTTAACCTCATATAGTCATATTGTGGGGAATTGATTTCAGGATTCTCCATGGATACCAAAATCTACATATACTCAAGTGTCTTAGATCGAGTGGCACAGTCCTTGCATAGAGCCTACAAATACTCCCCTGTGTATTTTAAATTATTTTTAGATTATTTATAATCCCCAATATAGTGTAAATGGTCTGTAATCAGTTATACTGTTTAGGAAATAATGACAAGAAAAGTGTACATGTTCAGCACTTTTCATAGTTATTTTTGATGCATTGTTGGTTGAATCACAGATGTGGAACATCATGAAGAGACAAACATATGTGAACAAAACCAAAGTGAGCCAGAAGTTATTAAATCCCTTGTCCCAGGTTTCCCAGTTCCATTAGTAGAACAACCAAGAAGAGGCAGCAACTCTAGTCTACTCAGCTATGATAACTCTTTGTGTTACACCACATGGTCACCTGCCTTTCCCAAACTGCTCACAGGAACTTTCCAATTTTGACCTTCCACTCTCTATGTGCCATTATGGAGAAGAAAACCAAACCAAAACAAAACAAAATACTCGCCTTTCCCAAATCCCTGCTCATATAGAGCTTGTACATTTTAAATGTGATTATACACAGTATTGCATGCAAGTATTACAGATCTGCAAAGGTAAACAAGAATGACTTTATGATAGGTATTTTATAGCCAGGATTTTATGTCCTAAATACTTTTGAGCCAGAATTTTATATCTTAAGTTATTTTGATCCAAACTTTAATGGAGAGAAATGTGTAACTCTTTATAAAATTAATTTTCTTTGTGGGATTCAATTATCAATATTTTCTATGGCTAGACTCAGTCACTATTAAGTGATTTTTTTTTGCTAGTGTACACATCTTCTTTTAATGAATATGTATTATAATTTTAGAAGAGAGAAGTATATACACAGTTAACAAAGGTGATGTTGTAGAGGACTTGGCCAAGGAGTGAATGTTTAAACTGTGGGGCGAAAGCACACAGGTTCTATGAGAAATGAATGGTTAAGCAAGAAGTTTAGATTAGTGAAGCATGATGCATCTGGCCACTGTCCTTCCCCTTTCTCCAGGAAAACCTGTCTGAGACAGCTCCTTGTCCAAACTGTCTTTCTTCTTTTTTTCACTTACATTGATATTCTAAACAAAATCCAGAGAGTTCTTGGTTTCACAGCTTCTCCTGGGAGTCTCCCTAAGGCTGAGTGCTCACTGAGGAGATGGCTCTTTGGGCCTCTTGGTGATTGAACTAAGCCTTATCTCCCAGTAATCATTCATCCTCTATGCTGCCACAGTCACATACTATGACATGATGTTAGTGTACTGATCATTTACATGTAAACACACAGTTTAAACTGTCTTGTAAACTCTGAACAAATGTTTAGAAAAAACCCACGCAGCTCAGCAAAAACTGTTTTCAGTGAGGGAAAAGGAGCACTATAAAAGCAATGTCTTAAATTAGTAATCTACACAATACAGTGCCCTGTATACCAGCTGATGTGTTCTGTCATCTTAATGGTTGAGAAAACTCATATCTCAGCTCATGTTACTTCAATAAGTTTGAGAATTAAACTAAAGTCCACAGTGAGCATACTACAGAAAAATAAATATTAATATTTGGCCTCAGAACAACAAAATAGATATTTAATGTTTGGGAGTTGGACACAACCAATGGAGAAAATAAACTTTATTCAGTGACAACTCTTAGTTGAGCCAATGAACGACTTAACTGGATTACTCAGAGATACTGTGTGTTATTAACTGGAAAGTCAGTCTTATATGGTAAAAGGGACACAGAGTAATTGCATTTAAAAAAATGTTTTCTCCATTTCAAGTAGAAATATATGAAACATAAATTATATGGAAATTTAAAAATGTGTTCAGAATCTTGTTATTTCACTTTAATTCCCGTAGGCCCCCATTATCATGCTTGAACTGAATATTTACATTAAGCAAACAACATTAACAGAACAGAAGAGGAAAGAAAATTCTTTTTCCACTTGGAGCATTTCAACATTTGAGAATGAAGGCAGAAATAGACAATCTGTCTGGACCGCCACTTACCTTTTCATTTATTTATTTTTAAAGGAAAATGTGAAGAAATGTCTGTGCAGTTTATATTTCTTTAGGACACTGAGCAGCCTATTTCCAGGCAAAGCAAGAGACTACTATGACTTCTATTACCCTTTAAAATTTTTTCTCATCCACTTCCTTTTGCCTCAGGTTAATTAAGCATGCCAATTTAGGAAAAAGTAAAGGAATCATGTTTTATAGTACATCGCTTCATGAAAGAATTCAGAGCAAAAATCCAGGCATATTTTTAAGAAGGAAAGAAAATAAACAATAGCAAATTTGCTATTTACAATAGCACTCTCTCAGACTCCACTGAAGGATAAAAAGAACCACTAATAAGTCAGAGAATGACAGGGAGTAAACAACTGTGCACTGGCTCAATGAAATACCAGATGTCAGCCAGTAAGAAAACATGACTGGGTGACAGGGTCACAAAATGTAAGAGGCAAACAAGAAGTTTTAATAAGGAAGAGGTGGCATTAAAGCATATTCCCTGCAATAAAAATCTCCCAAAGAAACATCCAAAAGGGAATGGTTATAGGGCCGGGGATTTAGATCAGTGGTTTTGCCGCCTGCTGCGCAAGCACAAGGACCCGAGTTCAATCCCCACTACCAAAAAAAAAAAAAAAAGGAATGGTTAAAATTAAATGATATGTAATTCTTGGCTTTGCAAATATTCAAAGAAGAAACCCAGAGGTCTTCTAGTGTACAGCAAGAGTGGATGGAACAAGACTTGGAGTCCAACAGAAGGCTGGTGACAGAGATGCTCTGTAGGAAGAAAGTATAAGATGAAGGATATGTCCAAATCCCACCAGTCAAACACAGCTCTGAGTTCAACGTAACACTCAGGTTCTGAGGTTTTAATAGCGCGCTGGATGGCAATCCATAAAACGAATTTCCAATCAAATTTTATAGAATTTTACTTTATAGCCAAAACATAAAGCCATCCCCATGAAGGAAACTGTACAAGAAGGCTTCCAATCAAGTATTTGACAGAAACAGAAACATCTGATATTCAAACAATAACAAAAAAAGTGAAATCAGTGATACAACATTCATTCTGCAGAATGAAGCACATAAAACCCAGTAGATCATTCACTTCTGGACAGAGTATTGGTGGCATTTGCCTCCCTGCCACTCACACACATAGTCACGCTCTCCCTCCAGCTATAATAAAGCACCGCCATCAAGTTAGAAAATCAACACATTGGCTTCCAAAGCACATGGACTTGGTACTTTCCCTAACAGAATCCTGCAGCTTTATGAAGCCTCACAATGACAGAATGGCAATGGAAAAAGAAAATAAAACTGAAAGAAAAACAAACAAACAGCTGTTTCCCCTTGCACTAAGCCATCATTGCAGATCTGTAGTAGTACAGATACTTGCATAGTGAAAACTCTTTTTGTTTCCTACATACTGAATGACAACATGAATAGTTTTGTACTGTTTTGGTTGCTATTCTCCAAATTTTATTACCAGAAATTTCTTTCCCTGTGTGCATGTTGCCCATAATATCCTCCTTTCCAGGGAGAAAAGTTATAGTTCAGTCCTGTTAATTTAATTTTCTGTAACACTTCAAAATATCATGTAGATGCTTTGACTTATCAAAACTGAGCCATCGATTTTTGGAAGAACTCATCAAAATGACAATATCAGTGTTTCAAATTATATATTTCACAGAAAAATGTAAAGCTACCTTCATCACCCTAGTGTGTAGCCACCCTATCTATAATCAGCAGCATTATGTCCATTCCTATTTTGGTAATACATCTCAGAAGAAATAATTATGTCTCATTTAAAGTAAGTGCAGCCGTGTATAAATTGTGGCAAAATAACATGCAAATGAAAGACAAAAATGAACATACATTTGAGAAGACAAGAGTTTTAAAAAAAGAACAGTTTTATTGGCTGTTGAAAGAGAAATTCTATAGTTTAAATTCAGTAAGCACCATGCACACTCCAAGAGGTTTTAGTAAATTAAATTATTTATACACATCTCTCTGTAAATTTTTTCACATGACTTTATGAGATCCAGGAAAAAATTCCCTATCAGTTAAATCCAAATTAATTATTTCCAGCAACTTGACAAAAGTATATCATAGCAGATATCATCAAAATAACAGAATTTTGAAACTCCTCATTTTTATAATTAGGGACAATGAGGTCCAGAGATATCTAGTGTACTATCCCAAATTACTAGAATTGGATTTTGTTTCATATACAATCTACACTGCTCCTAATACACTCAAACGAGTTATACTCTGTGAGGCTCTGGCCTGGTGAATGAATGATAGGGAAAAAAATGCAAATCTTTGTCATTGCCTTAGTGACAAAGAAGTTTTAAAAACCATCAAAAAAGAAAAGAATGAACCTTGGAACAAAAAGCAAATCCTTGTCACTGTCTTAAAAAAAAAAACAAGATTCAATAGCTGTCAACAAGGAAATCAATGATTCTCTCAAAAAGTTTTATACTCAACAGCCTAAAATATGTGTGCTATATGTTTATGTTATTTAAGATCAACAAATAGAACTTAAGCTGGGTCTTCTTTCACTGTTCACCAAATCAGATTATGTTTTCAGAAAGATTCATGTGATCATTAGTTACACAGAAGTTTGGTATGATCATGAATATAATACTCTTGACTTTGTATATTTTGCAATTCTATTATCACCTTAGTATGGGAATTATGGTTATTTGGCTCAACTGCAGTAATTCCAAGTTTTTAAAGTGTGTTCATGAGACAGAGAGGAGACATGGCACAGAGTAGCAATCAAACTTATAATAAAATAGGGTAGACTAAGCTTAGAATCACGAATACAAATCACAGAAATATGCAGAGCATAACAAAATTTAATTTATGTGATTCTGGGCCACCTGGATTTCCTATTTTAGGTGGAACCAGCATGTGTGACACTTGGCTTGGAACCCAGTGAGGCAGTACTTTTTATAGCAGCATGTGGTACCAATACAGTGTGGCAATCTGCCCACAGGTAAAACCAGGTCTTCTGATGAATGTGGGTTAGGGACAAAGGTCTAGTGTCAACCCAACCCAGGCTTGTCCTTTAACTTTGCTGTTACTTGTCATAAGCAGAATTATGCCTCTGTCAGCAAAATATCCCACCCTCACTGTGCGTATGATGAAATCTCCCTCCTGGAACTGTGTTATGTTACGTGGTACAGTTGATCTAAATCAGAGAAATTATTGGGGAAAGGGACACTTCATCTAATCACATGAGTCCTTAAAATCAGAGAACTTGTTCTAGAGAGGAGAGAGGGGAAGCCAGGTAAACTCAAATCATGAGAAAAATGAGACAGCATTGATGATCTGAAGATGGAGGAAGCCACATGAAATGCGATGTGGAAATCTTCTGGGAGTACTGAAAAGCCCTTGCTGATGAGCACCGAAGAAACAGAGACCTATCTCCTATAACCACAGGCACCTGAAATCTACCATCAACCTGACTGAGCTTGGCAGTGGATTCTTTCCAGGATGTCCAGATAGAAGCTCAGCTTAGTCGACCCCTTGGTTTCTACTCTGCGAGGCCCTGAACAGAATACCCAGTTGAACTTGCCTTGACTTCTGATCTATAAAACTGTAATGTAATTGATAGTGTTATTTTAAGCCTGTAAATTTAGGATGGTTTGTTGCACAGTGATAAACTAACATGTAAGGCAGTTTATGTAACTGCCAGAGCTGCTGGAAAACAAAGATAATAATACAAATCATAAATGATCATAATTAAGAGTAATGAGATTATATATGCAATGTGCCTAATGGTAGTTAACATAGAGCAATAATTTAAGGTATAATTACTATACCTTTAAATACTTGATTTTATGAAACTTGAAGAGCTTTTGACACATTTTACAAATCGGCCTTTCTAAAATCCTTTGAAAATTGTTAATCCAATACAAGTACTTATGCCTAGGGGTCTCCCTATATCCTAAATACACTTGTAGGTTTGTGTGAATTAAAGTTTCATAAGATCCACAATAAAACAATCAAATGGTTCCAGAAACCCTATGTGGAAAACTATCTCCAATCAGTATTTCTACCCTATCTTTGTTATACTTTAAAAAAATAGAGAATCCAAAAACAAAAAGGTAGATATCCTGAAAAACTATTGGCTCATTAAATAAAGGTCCTACATACTCTTATAATAATAGTTCACTAATATGATAAAGATCAACTGAAGTAGCCTCCAATATCTTACAAATCTATTGTAGACTTTAAAGTTTCTATGTTACAAGACTCAAATGGGAAAGATCAAATAGTTTGTGACTATTCAATTTGTTTACACTGTTTGGCTTATCCAAATAATTTATAGTTATAAAAATACAAATACAGATGAAAGGAAAAAGGCAGATCATTAATTATGTTGGAAGGTTAGGAGCAAGGTGAGAACTGAGAATGTTTGTCTTTGTAGAGAATAAACCATATAATGAAAGTCAGAGAGTAGTATCTCTGAAGCTGCTGTCAGGATGCATAAAAAAGTTTCGTATGTATGAGATAAATGAACAAAAGAAAAGAAAGGTGGCAGACTACACCATGAGTGGCATATATTGTGAAGTGGTAATAAACACCATTAACACCATGAGTACAGTGGTAATAAATTATCTTGTATGTGTTCTCCAAAGAGCAGATGTAGACAAAGAACTGGTATCTAATATTGGAGAGCTTTGAGGACATGGGATAATGAGATTATCATTGACCAGAGGCCAAAGGAAGATACAGATAGGCTGTAGGAAGCAGAAGCCCATGGCCATAGTAGAAAATGTAGAGATGAGTTAAGATACTTGATTTGGTGACCATAATTCCCACATCAAAGTGCTTGGAAAACAGAAAAGATACAAAGTAAGTGAAGAAAAATACTATCCTTGATCACCTAGTTACAATCTAATATGAGGCCATGTAGATTCTGGTCTCCATAAAACAGTATTATAAAGCAGAACATGAATCTGTTGCACACAATGAAAATGCATATCATTGCACATTTTCTATTTTTCAATGCCAAAAACTGTGAGTCCTGATCCAGAAAAATGGGGCTTTTATTGTATTTTATTTGGATATGAATACATAAAGAAAAGAGGGAATTTTTACTGCAGTTTACTCCAAATATCAATTGCCCACTATAATGCTATATCTACTGTACTAAGAAATGACACAATTACGAATAAGGTGAAAGTCATGACTGCCCTCTGTGAGTTCACAAGATAGTGAGGAAGACAAACCGGCCCACAGCTACTACAGAAAGACACATATCTGAGGAGGATGCCATTACAACATGCAAGGGAAGTGTCTGCCGTGGATATGGCTTTCTGGAGGAAAACAGTGAAGCGAAACTTTCCATCACTAAATCACAGCACCAAACACCCACAATTTAAGAGGAGAGGTTTAATTTGTCTCATGGTTTTGGAGGATTCAATTTATTGTTGGCTATCTCCAAGACAGGAACATCATGCCAGAAGGGCATGGAGGAACAGAGTTGCTTAGTTCATGGTAGCCAGGAACCAAAGAGGTTAACATAACCAAAGAGAAAGGGTCCAGGGACAAGATATAATCCCCAAGGTCATGCCTCCAGGACATACCTAGACACATCCAGGAGACCAAACAAGTTGATAGTTAAGTTTAACATCACAGATCTCAAGCTGAGCAGACAACATATCTAAAGGCCAAAATGTAAGAAACAGACAATCCCTATAGCTAGAGACTATGACTGATGACCACAACAGGCTGTAAACTGGTGTATTTTCTTCATTATCACTGCTTTTACACACTTAAACTCTACATTGCAATCTTACTTCTGTGAATATAATTCAGTGTAGAATTCTTGCTATTTCCAAATGTTTGAAATCCCGTTTTTAATCAAACCCGATAAGTTCATGTTTTCTGCTTTGTCATGTATACCCTTGAGAGATGGTGGTATATAAATTATAAAGTCACTGAGACTATAAATCAGCAGAGATAGATCCATACAACAAAATAATAGTCTATTGTGAGATGCTTAAAAAGTAAGACTACCTGGCTAGAAACAATATGAAAACTACTCACTTAAAAGAATAAGAAAACAACAATACTCCCCGGGCAACTCTGCGCTTTCTAACCTTTGGTTATGCATAGAGATAAGAGGAAAATTGAATTATAATATTTTCTTGTCATGAAAGTGTAAAAGTGACAGGAGTTTAGACAGAATTGACATCTTATTGCTAAAGCACTGAAGGGTGCAATGATACACAGCAAGACTTTAAAGCTCATACCACCAGCCTTCCTCAAAGTCACAGGCAGATCTTTCTCTCACAGCAAATTGGTTAGTAGGTGCTGCATTATTTCTTTAATCACCAACAAATACTATGAACTATATAGGAAGGCTTAAAGTATTCCTTCATACTACTGTTTGTTAGTGGTGACTACTGAAATAAAAAATAAATTTACATGGGAAATGATCTGTGGTGGATTGTTAACTAACAACGATCCTTCCCATTTCGTGTGTACACAGTCTGTTTCTCCTCCTCTTGAAACTACGCTATCTCTGTCCCTAAAACTAGCTATGAACAAGAAGAATTGACAAAAAGAATGTGTGACCTTGAAGGTTAAGACCTAGGAGGACCTCCCACTCTGTTTTCTCCAACTTGTAATGTTTCTGTAAGAAAACTTAGCTAGTCACTAAACAAAGAAATTACATGATAGAGAAGATCAGAACCACAGCCATCACTAAGACCAGACATATGCGTGAAGATACATTCAGGTAGGCCAAACAAGATTAGAAAAAAAAGAGAAAATCAGTCAACTAACAAAATCATGAGAAGTACTAAAGTGCTATAATTTTCAGCCACTAAATTTTGGATGGTTTATCACACAGCAACAGATAACAGACCCACTTTACCTACTGTAAATCTAAAGACTCAGAAAATCTGAGTCGTGCCTTGATAAGAAATCTTTAAATCTATAATATAAAATTATCTAATCTTCTACATGATTTTGTAGTACTTTTCAGAAACTACTTTTCTACTAGGGATAATCTTATTAGCCAGATATTATTATTCTCCAGACGTGTAGAGCTGTGAAAAAAAAAGACTCATAAGTTGACCTAGCTAATAAAGCTAATATATTCACAAACCTGTAAGTATATTCATTATTATATGAGCTTCTTGAGGTAGTGACTATAGTACTCATCTTTGATATGTTGAATATGTATATATAATGACTAGATAGAGAAGGTAATTTTTTAAAGGAAGAAATGGACAGATGCATGGAAACACTGAAAAATGAATCTGCTTCTTTGTCTGATACTTTAAATATTTAAGATGACTGTCATGTATACACAAGCCAACCCCAGGCCCAGGCCCTCCCAGGTCTTTCTCCTCCATGACAATCATTTGTTATTTTCACTTGAATTGGAGTTTAAGTGTGTTATATTTTCAGTTTGGGTTATTTTTGTTGTGGTGATGGTGGTTGATGCTGTTTTTTGGTAAGTAAAATCCAATTTGTCAAACATTTAAGGCACTAAGATACCTTTATATAATATTGACCTAAACTTTATTTCTGTAACCTTAGCTCTGCATCTATGTAAATTAGATTTCAGCGGGGGTTTTTTTGAAAGGTGTCATGTTAAATGAAATAACATAATTTCTGGGATATACTAGGAAAAATGGAATCTTCCTAGAAACCTGTTATAAAAAGCAGAATGATTTGTTATACATGCAGTCAATAAAATTCTTTTAAGAGAGCATACTTAGACTCTGGGGATCTGCCCGAATTAAGGGAACAAATGAACTCAATAATTATGGGTAGTTTAATAGGCCTCTTCAAAATGTGCCATTGATTTAGGTTAATTTGGACAAATTAACAGAACTCAAATTGTTTGTTTTTCAGATCTTTCTATAATGCATTTCCTTTGGTAAATTTTAAAAGAAAATAATCATTTCCAATCCTGTCGTTAAAGCATTCCTATCCCAATTCCTTCATGCCAAATGCAGTTTGATATAATTCTTATGGCCTGTTTTATTCTATCATGTACCACAATACTGTCATAAACCAATGATATTACTCTTTTGTCTCTGTAACACCCAGTAAGTCAAAATTATTTTACATCAATTTCCATAGGATTAGAAAATTGGGAATTTTTGGAATCTATTTGGTTAAATTCAAATTCACAATTTAAAAATATCTGTATTAATTTTGTTGCATCTACTTTTATACTGAGTGGAAACACAGTCCTCAGAAAGTAACTTTACAGGGCTTACAAAAAAACAGACATGATTTTATAAACTCTTTTTCTAAACAAAAAGCCTTTCAGTTTAAACATTTACATAATTTACCTTTAATTTTAAACTATGTAAAAAAATTCAAACTCAGTTTTTCCTACTGCAAGCTCACAACATAATCACTTCTGCGGTCCTAAAATGTATGAGTGCCACACCCATCAGCAAGCAATCAATTTTGCTATGCGTACCAGTTGAGCTTCTGCTAATCCAATTCAGTTCAGGCACAATTTACCTACAATGAGTTTCACATCCTACAGGTTGAGGGCCCAGTCCCAAGACTGCCCCCTCTTTAGACACCTGCCACAAGTCCAGGACTCTAAAACTTCTGACCAACTGCCCACAAACTGAGGTTCCCACAATTCAGTCTTTAGGCTCCACTGATTTGCTACTGAACCTCACAGAAATCAGGGAAACATATATGAGATTGTTTTAAAATAAAGGATATTTTAAAGGATACAAATAAACATCCAGATGCAAAGATACATAAGAAAAGATCTGGAAGGGTCTTGGGCACAGGAGCTCCTGTTGCCTTGGAGTTGGTGTCCACCATCCTCTCTGTCGAAGAATGAATATGCAGCAGTCCAGAAGCTCTGGAGCCCTATCCTTCTGGATTTTTTTAAATGGAGATTCCATTGTATAGGTGTGAGCAAGGCAGCGACAACTGCAGAGACATGGTGCAACAAAAAGGGGATGATCTACTGCTAACAGACTAAGTGAAGAAAGTCAGAAGGGCCTGTCTGTGCAGGTTCCTTGGTGCTCAGTGCAGCCTCCCTTCCTCGTGGGTATGGGGTGGGGCTCCTCCAGAAACAGAGGTCAAATGAATGATTTGCTCTCAGACAAGGTAGGTCAGCGAACTTCTTGAGTGGCAGCTCCAAGACAGAAAAGCTGAGGAAGATGAGTATATTTTTCATCGCCTGCACTATGGAAGAGAAATTCTAGTTTCTCTGGTCTGCATCAGGGAGAAAATGGACCAAGCGAAAAAAGGGCAGAAGGTCAGAGACAGACTTTGCCTGCTCCTGAAGCCTAACACTGTAACTAAAAGTTGTCTTTCACTTTCATCCTGTACTTTAACAAAAGATATGCTTATTGTTCCACTACTTAAGAGAATAACAAGGGTGATGGTAGGTATAAACCAGGGGCCATTGAGAAAAAATATACATTATGCATATCATTACATCGCCCATGCCCACACATGATTTTAATTATCCAAATGATGAAGATTAATCTAGATCTCTAGACTATCTTAGTCAAGCTTCTCTTCTTTCTCAATATATTACAGCAAGAGATGGCAAACTGGCTTCATGGACCAAATAGATTGTAGCTTATTTTTGTCCTACATTTTTACAGATACATTATATATATATTAAATAATATTTTAAAATAGTAAAAAAATTACAGAGAATATGTGACAAAAGTAATGTTTCATTCACAAAGACCAAAATATTTATGATCTGGTCATTGACAGAAACAGTTTGTCGATCTCGCGCGCCTGGGATATTTCTACTTAAAGATCTCAAACTTAATAAATGTAAAATTAATTTTTACTACAAGACAACATCCTGTTCTCCCAGCTCTCCACTTCTGCCACATTCAACCTGATCCACCATTGTCCTTGCTCAGAGGCCCTCTCTGAGCCCTGACAACTTTCTCTGCCTCCCCCTGTCACTACTGCTGCTTGGAATCACAAAGTCTAGGTCTGCATCACTATAAAGCTGAACTCCCATAGCTACAGTGCCTCTATCTCATGCTTTGATTATGCTGTGTGTGCTCCAAATGGGCTCATTTAAATCAACAACATTGCTTTGCTGAGAATCCCTCAAATTCTTTCCTGTCTTCTTGTTGCTTTACTATTGTACATTAAAATTCTAATGCACTTTTGAAGTCCTCCTTACCCAGGCACATGCATTTCCAAATTTATTTTCCATTTACTCTCCAAGAGGAAGTCACCTGTAGACTTCATTACTATATTCCACTTATGTCCCGCATCATCAAAAACAGAAAAGAAAGATAATTTTGACTATTAACAAAAACATTAAAGGAGTAGCAGCCAAGATATCAAGTGCTGACTATCCATTTTCATTAATAATTTTTGCTCTATGAAGACTTTATAAGGAAGGTATTGCTATCATCACTTTAAAGAAGACAAATGTAAGGAATAAAGAAATTGTGTGATTTATCCAAAGGTACTCAGCAAGTCACATACCAAAACAGGAAGCCAGACAGCCTGGCTTGCACCCATGTTTTACACTGTACTCTTCCTTTTCCAGTTAAACCAGTTCCACTGCTCACTTGAAAAATTCCTACTTTCCAGGTTTTCCAGGGTTCCAATCCTGAAAAACGCAACTTGGTCTAGATGTACTTTATTCAACAGTAGAGAGGGGAAGCACGACCTGGCAGCCAAGGCTAACCACATTGGTCCCCTCTGGAGAAGAGTGATGTGATGCAAGTCGATCTTTCGGCCAGGGGGTGGGAAAGCAGAGAGAAACAGAAGTAGAAGAAAACACAAGGGGCTAAAGTCCTTCCAGCACTGACGCTTGGGGAGAGTGGTTGAAGGTGCATTCCAGGGTGGGCTTAGTCCTGCCCATCCACACAGTCTCTAATGGACACCAACTGGAAGGGCAATCCCACGGAAAAGGCAGCCAAAGGTGACAGAGTCATAAAGGGGATGATGTGTCCAGCACAATAGACACAGATTAGATTAGATTAGATTAGATTAGATTAGACTAGATTAGATTAGATTAGACTAGATTAGAGTTGCCACATCTAATCCTATTTTCTGGAAGGAATCCAGAAATCCCTGCCAAAACCCACCGGGAACATGGAAGATGGGTGGGGAGACTGTCAGAGATCTGCATGGGAGCAGCAGCTTGAGCTGGCATAAAGGAAACTGAGCCCTTCATGACAGAGACAAAATAACAGCACGGGCCAGGGTAAACTGAGGCTCTGGTGCTACAGCATCTTTTTCTCAGAAGCACCTCCATTCTGAAGAATGAATCTCCCACACACCTTGTGGATATACACTGAGACATGTGTGGCACCAACTGTGATTTCTATTACAAAATCAATCGTTTAACATGTAAATAAAATTATAAAGGGGTTTAACTCCATGTTACAGTTGAGGTCTAAAGTGTCCCCTAAAAGTTTAGAAAGTGACTGGATCATGGTGATGCTATACTCATCAGTGGGCTCCTCCATTGATGAGTTCAGCAGCCAGAAGTGCTATTAGGAGGTGGGCCAGATGGAGGAGGGCATGCAGAGCATAAACTAACTGGAATGGCGAACTCCTGTGCCCAGCTGTTCCCTTCCTTCTCCCTCTGTGCCTCCTGGTGCCATGGGATGAACAGCTGTCCTCTACCAAGCCCTCCCACCAGGCCCTTTGTGCCTTGGTGCTGGCTGACTATGTACTGAATCCACTGGTGACCGTGAGGCAAAATGAACTTTTCCTTTAGGTTATGGAAGTCAGATATTTTGTCCTAGTGACAGGAAAGGGACTAATACACCACAGTTATGAATATATATTAATAAAGGGAAGGTGTTTCTCCTGTACACTTTTCAGTCCAAATCACAGTTTGATAAAGTGATCTTTACTAACTGCGACAAGTAGAAAAAGGTTAATGTCCCATAAAAATATTAACAATATCAGGCTTGGTCTCCAAAGAATACTGAAATAACTTATTGTACCAGAAAATTAAAATAAAAGAGAGGATTAAACAAATACACTCACAAACAGTAGGTGATGATTGTTATTTATGCTCATGTATCTGTGCATATGTGACTAACCATACAAGCATTTCAACAAGTTTCTAAGAATTACATGTATTAGGAAATAAAAACAAAAATAAACACAGCCATCCTTATCAACCATTATGAGAGAACTGAAAAATAGAATGTTTTAAAACTTTAATATTTGTTCTAACTCCATCCTTCCTGCCTATAATTGAATAAACAGAGCCCTCAAAAATAGATGATGGACTTGTTCCTTTTTAAAATTTATTTTTTATTAGTACATATTTATAGAACATGCAGTGAACAGTCATCTTGGGGACTAGGTATATAATACAGCTTGTTACTTTTAATCCTTTTCCCTTTCCCACTCACTTCCCTCCCATTTCTAAATTTCCTTTCCACATTTTTATTATTGTTGTTATTATTATTATTTCACATTTATGACAAATAATATTTATAATTATTGAGGTTATTAGGTTTCTGTACATAGCATATCTTTATTTCCCTTTCCTCTACTCCTCTCTCTCTGCCTTGGTTTCCTGGACACTTTCCCATTTGCAAGAGATCCACCCCAATGTCTCTTTATATAAATCCTTTAACATACTTTTTGTTTGTACTTAGCCTTACTCAAATGAGAGATACTATATGGTATTCAAGCTTGTGTATCTGATTTATTTCACTCAACATTACATTTCCAAGGTGCTTCCATTTTCTTTTAAATGTCTCAAATTTGTCCCTACTGATAGCCAAGTAATATTCCATTGTGTGTAGATACCATGTTTTCTTTAATAGTCTGTTGATGGGTTATCAGGCTGCTTCCATCATTTAGCTGTTATGAATTGTGCTGCTATAAAATGGGTATGCATGTATTGCTGTAGTATGATGTCTTAAGCTTACTGGGGAGGATACCTAGAAGGGGGATAACTGAGTCATATGAAATTTCTAATTTCAGTTCTCTGAGAAATCTCCATACTGATTTCCATAATAAGTTTACATTCCCACCAATAGTGTGTAGGAGGATTTTTCACTGCAGTCTTGTCAGTATTTGTTAGTTTTCGACCTCTTGATCATGGCCATTCTTTCTGGTATAAGACAGAATCTTAACATTGTTTTAATTTACATTTCTCTAATGACCAGAAATGCTGAACTTTTTGTCATGTTTGTTGGCCATTTGCACTTCTTCTGAGAAGTGTCTCTTCATTTAACTTGCACATTTCTTGACCTTATTTTATATACTAAGTTTTTTGGGGTGAGAGTGAGACAGGAACTTGCTATATAGTTCAGGCTGACCTTGAACTCACTATGTATCCCAGGCTGATCCTCCTGTGTCAGCCTCCCAAGTACTGGAATTATAGGCATGTATCACCAAAATCAGCTTAGGTGGTCTAATTTCTTTGAGTTCTTATATATTCTATGCATGAGGAACAGCTTGCAGAAGTTTTATCCATTCTGTAGGTTATCTCTTCACACTACTAAATGATTCCTTTCCTATACAAAAGCTTTTTAATTTAATGTAAACTCACTTGTTGATTCTTGCTATTATTTCTTATACAACTGAAGTTCTGCTTAGAAAATCCTTTCCTAGACCTCTGATTTCAAGTGTGTGACCTATTTTATCTTCCACTAGGTTCAATGTTTCCGTTTTAATATTTAGATCTTTAATTCATTTTGATGTTAGTTTAGTCCATGGTGAGACATATAGATCCAGTTTCAAACTTCTGCAAACAGATACCCAATATTTCCAGCACTATTTGTTGAATAGGCATCTTTCCTTTATTGTATGTTTTTGCCCCCTTGGCCAGAGATCAAATAGCTGAGTGTGTCTGGGGATGTTTTTGTGTTCTCCATTCTATTCCATCTGTCCACATGTCTGTTTTCATTCCAGTACCATGCTGTTTTCATAACTGTTGCTTTGTAGTATAACTTAAAGTCAGGTATTGTGATGCCTCCTCCTTTGCTTTTGTTGCCCCAAATTGTTGTTGCTGTCTCTTGTGGTTCCATATGAATTTTAGGACGGTTTTCTCTAGATCTGTAAAGTATGCTGCTGGTAGTTTGATTGGGACTGCATTGACTCTGAGTAACAATTTGGGGAGTATTCTCCGTTTTGACAATATTGGTTCTGCTGACCCAGGAGCAGGGAACATCTTTGCATTTTCTGACATCCTCTGTAATCTCCTTTATTCAGAGTATGGTAGATCTCTTTGTAGAAGTCTTTCACTTCCTTGATTAGGTTAATTTTTAGGTATTTCCTTTTTCTGGATGCAATTGTGAATGAAATTGTTTTCATAACTTCCTTCTCATTGAGCTCACTATTGACATACACAAATGCTAATAATTTTTGTGTGTTGGTCTTGTTTCCTGCTACATTGCTGAAGGTGGTTATTAATTCTCAGAGTTCTTTGGTGGAAGTTTTGGGCCTTCTATGAAGAGTATCATAGCATCTACTACTAATGATAATTTGATTTTCATGAGTTAGATTTATTTATTTACTCCTATTTTAGAGGCCAGAATTTGTAATGCTTAGAAATTTTCAGCTAGAGTTTGGGGAATTTCTAAATAGTCAGGGAAACACAACAGTTTTACTTGCACCTGTTTGTTTTAGAGCTCAAATTCTTGTTCTTCTGTACTTTGCTGGGCAATCTGGCTCGACTTCACTAGTGGGGTTGAGAATTGTACAGTTACCTCACTTGTACTTTTAGTAGAAACAGGGGAAATGTTTCTGGCATTTTGCCCTTAATTATGCTACTGTCTTTGGGCTGAGATTGTGTGTGTATGTGTGTGCACACATGTGTGTACATACACATGTGTACAGCTTGTCATAGTTACCAAATGCTCAGATTTTTATTCTCTTCAGTTTTTCAAACATCAAGAATGACTGCTGAGTTTTAAAACCTGAACATTTAGCATCTGCAAGGGTTAATATATTTTCTCCTTAGATCCATTAATATGATGAATTATTTTAATGATGTTAATAATCTTTCATTCCTAAAATAAACTCTACATGGTCATAATATATCACTTCTTTAATGAGCTTCTAGATTCTTTCTGCTTATAATTTACTGAAGACTTTTGCATTGATATTCATAGAACAAATTGGGAAATTGTTCTCTTTTTCTGAAATTTTGAACAAGCTTAAATATCAGTGAAATTCAAACTTCATGAAAATAATTGGAAGTTTGTATTCTTCTGGAAGGGTTTAAATCACACATTGTAATTATTTCTTCTTAAAATCATTAGATACAATGTAATATACAAAAGATGCATTTTATAATATTCATATAAAAACTAATATCTGGTGCAGACACTAAAAAGATGTTCTGTAATATATATGTTAACAAGTAAGAGTAAAATAATATAATTGACAGATTAGCAGAAAAAGGAACGATAAAATATTGATTGATGCAAATAGAGACAAGAAAGAAGGGAAAGCAACATAAAGAGCTGAATTAAACAGAAAAATATGGGCAGATGATAGATACAAACACAACTGTATTGGTAATTAAATGAAAATGAATAAAATATTTTGTGAAAATCTAAGATTGTCAGATAGATTAAAAACAAAAACATAAAATACAGCATGCCATTTACAAGAGACATACCTGAAACATACAAAGAAAGGATGAATGTAAATGAAGGGAAAAGATATACATATATTACACATACATAATCCAAACACTACCTGAAATAAGCTGGAGTAGCTATATTAATATCAAAGTAGATTTTAAGCAAGTAGTCTTACTGAAAAGAGGGAGGGCGATTTCATATCTTTGAAAAGGTCAATCTAACAGGGGGATAACATAATTCTAAAGTTGTAGTGTCCTAAAATCATAGCTTTAAATTTTGTAAAGTAAAATTGATAGCACTAAAAAAAGGAAAAATAGACAAATTCATCATCATTGTAGGTATTTTTAAACTGTCTCTTTCAAAAGCTGATATAAGAAATTGCAAAAGAAAAACTCAAAAGGATACCATTGGTCTGGAAAAAACAATAAACTTGATATACTTGATTTCTATGATGCTCTGTACACCACAATGGCAAAATTCACATTGTTTTTCAAGTCCTCTTAGAACATTTGCTAAAGTTAAGCATACATTGGGCCATAAAGCAAGTCATTACAAAATTAAAACTAAGCACCACATTTGTAAATAATTCATAGGTCAAAAATTCAGAAAAAAAACCCTCCGGAGGTCCCATGTGACCTGTGTGGGAGGTAGGAGCAGTGAAGACACGTGCACACTGCCTCTGCTGCCGCCCTGGCCAGCCCAGGCTTTGTGTGAACTGCGCAGGAGGTAAGAGGAGAGCAGCTGAACTACCAAACCCTAGTCAGCTTGGCTTCTGGGTTCTCCTTGGCACAGAGCAGCAGACTGAAGACAAGACTAACATCTGGGAGCACAGTTTCACCCCAGGACTGCAGTGTTCCTCTAGCACAGGAACCCACCGGGTGAGAGCCTTAGGAGACAGGCTAGGGGAGGGTGACAGCTAGACAGGGACATCCTAGGATCACCTGGGAGGCTTGAGCTTGGTCCGGCAGGATCACCGGGTTGTGTAAGTGTGGGAAGGTCACATTTGTTGGGGGCAACCATCAGAACAGGGGGGCCTGAGGAGATGGCATTTAGTCCAGTGGTCTGCTTGAGCTCTTGCACCACTGCCTACATCCCGCAGAAACTAGTGGTTATTACAGATCATTATCTGAATGGCCTAAGTGTCTTCATTAAAGTTATTGATCTCTTCGCTCTAGCTAAGGGCAGTTCTCAGTGGTTCTTAGGGTTTGTCGGTATCCAGTTGATATTTGATACCACTGTTGTTGCTGATTTTAGTATCATACCCAATGTGACATAGTTGTTGCCCTCAATTGGCTTCCTCTGCATGCCAATATCTGAATTGCATGGAAATCACAAACAGTACTGCAGGTCACTCCCAAACAACAAACCATCAGGCCAAAGAAGCTGCAAAGCCCACCACAAAAAGCAAGCAAACAAAATGGAAACATGAAAAGACAAGGCAACAAAATGTCTTCAAAACTCCCAACTGCCCCAAAAGCAGTTCAGGGAGGATCGAGTGGTTGGAAGTTATAAGCCACATGGCAGAAAGGTATGAAAGGGATCTATGGAGGTAAAACACCTCAATATGGTGGTTGGCAAGCTTAAAGAAGCTATGACTAATCAGATAATGACCCTAATGAAACAAATGATCAATGAGTCTAGAGAAGGTACTAATAAAAATCCAGTGGAGCTAAAGAAAGAGATACAATACATTGACGCCCATCATAGAAGGGAATATGAGTCCATAAAATGTTCTAAACAGGGCCGGCGATTTAGCTCAATGGTGCTGTCACCTGCCTCGAAAGTGCAAGGTCCTGAGTTCAATCCCCGGTACAAAAAAGAAACAAAAAACAACAAAATCTTAAAAACAAGAGAATATGAAAAATGGATCCAACACCCACTAGATGACTCAAAGAAGTCTAATTGGAATTAATGAAAAATCAGACAGTATGAAGGGCATAAAAAACCTGTTTAAAGAAATAATAGCAGAAAACTTTCCAGACATGGAAAAAGAATTTAACATACAGATAAGTAAGGCATATAGACCCCTGAGTAGCCATGATCAGAACAAAAACCAAAAACAAACCACTCCACACAATAACTACAATTCCAGAAATCTAATACAAGAACAGAATCTTAAAGGCTGCTAGAAAAAAGCAACAAAATCATCCATAAAGGAAAATTCATCAGAATTACAACAGACTTCTCAACACAAAACTTAAAGGCAAGGAAAGCTTGGAAGGTAGGATATGAAGCTCTGAAAAGAAAAACACAAAAAACTGACATCACCATCCTAGAAGTGTTCCTGTAAGGAGTGCAGTTCCAGGAAAGCAGGAAGAAATAAAATGAAAAAGCAGCCGGAAAGAGGAGAAAAGCCAGTACAGAAGTGTGTACACCAGGCCACTTGTAAGTGCACAGAGGTACACAAACTGCACCCTAAGGTGTCATTTCTAGGCAGAGAAAAGGGCAACGTCATGCTGTTAACTTCTCCATTTCATTGGTCAAAGCTGTTAACCTGACTACATTTCCATGTGAGGAGGAGAACCCCAGGCAAGAAATTCACAGTTCAGGTGACTGATTCTGCCTGTCAGGAGCCTGATGTACACTTTATGAGCACTTACAAAAGGTCTTGGTAGCAGCTCTGAGCTCCTCCAGCTTCATCACTAGCAGCTGCCACCAAAGGACACACAACCCCTTAATTCTAGTGCATTTCTCTCCTTTGAGAGGTGTGCTGATGGAGATCTGCAACTCTCATCCAGGACAGGGCTCTTTCTTTCTTGGACTTCCTGACTGTGGTCACTGACATCAGTAGGTTTCTTCCTTACACCTCTTCTCCCAAAGACTCTAGCAAAGTTCCTGCACAAATACTGTGAGCCTCAGCTGTTTTGCCCACAAATAGGATATTTGGGATTTTATGTTGTTTCCCTGTCTCTGAGTTTTGCCATAAAATTAGTTCATAGGCCTCGCCAGCACCAACCTCAATCTCAATCTGTTTGTTTCCTGTGTGGTTTTAAGAGCAGATGTGTATTTGGTATAAACTTCTCTATGCCTCATGGAAGGAGAAAGGACTGTTCAGTGTCAGTGTTGATGAGGAAACATGGCTAAGACTCGCACAGAGATGAAGAACGTTTTCAATGTGTACCTATTTTCTGAAACATGCATGGAGCACTTCTATCATAGCTGTAATGCTAGACCTCTTCATTCTGTTCAGCAATGGTTAATTTGAGTGCCAGCTTGGCTGAGTTTCCCCAAGCATACTTCTGGGTGTATGTGAGGGTATTTCCAGGAAATACCTGCTGGTGTGCAGGTCAGCAAAACGGAGTGAAGAAAATCCCCTGATGGTACCCAGCACCATCTAGTAGTCTAGATCCCGAAAGGAGCAAAATGGGCGGGAGTGGGAAGCCAGCTCAAAACCACCTGCTCAAGCTCTCACTTTCTGAGCAGGTGGTTTTGTGCTGCTGTCACCCGTGGTCATCAAACTTCAGGTCCCTTAGCCCTTGAGAGGAGGCTTCTACCAGGGCTACTCCAGGGGCTTTCATGCCTTTGGCTTGAACTGGGACTGCATCACTGGCCCAGAATGAGTAGCTACCAGTATTTCTGTGTCTCTAGCTTGCAGATGGCCCACATGGGACTTTTTAGCCTCTGTGACCATGTAAGATAATCTAATAATTATGATTATATAACAATAGGATTATATATTATATTGGTTCTGTTCTTCGGGAGAACCCTGATGAATACACTCTCTTAAGAAACTTTCTTATTAGGCTATTAAGATTCTCAATGGTTTATCCAAAATAAAAGCTATTTTGAAAGAAATATCCTAATTTTCAGAAATATGGAAAAAGATTTATTCAAAAATATATTCACAGAGGTATTATATTTAATACCAAAAATCAGGGAAATTGATAACTGATTACGATAAATTTTAAGTTGATTGAATACATATGCATTAAAGTATGTTTATTTATGTAGTGGTACAGGGAAACTTCACAATTTGATGTTAAAATAGCAAAGCCACAAGGCAATCATGCAAAATAACCCTGGAAAGAACCGTGTAATAACTTGTCTCTTACTAATTGCATGACTAGTGGTATTTTCACCACTTTACACTTCTCTATTGTTTTAACTTTTTCTACCATGAGCACATATTAGTTTGATAATCAGAAAGATAGTAAGAAATACTATTAAAAGCATCAAGGTTGGGCATGGTGGCACAGGCCTAAAATCCCATCATTCAAGAGCCTGTGAATTTGAGCCCAAACTGGGCTACATAGTCAGCCTGGAATACATAAGTATCAAGACCCCGTCTCAAAAAACAAGCAAACAAAAAGCTTTAAGCAAATAAAATTAAAAATGGTGACTCAGAGCCACTCAAGCCTTTGAGTACAGTGCTAGCTAAAATAAAAAAGAAGGGAGCTTCAAGTGAGAGCATGCACATTTGAGATGTCTATTACTTTATAAGATACCCAAACTCTGCTTTACAAATACATTTATTCTCAGGAAGTTAGAAAAAACAAAATCATGGTAAACACTACAAGTGAGATACAGTTAGCACAAATGCCACGCACCCAAGGCACCCAAGGTCTCTTCATGGTAGAGAATATTGTGCTTCCCAGTCAATGAGCCAAAATGAAAGCTACTTTGGAAGAAACAGTCTGTATGAATTCCACCTTTCTGGGTCCTTGTTACAGTAACAGCAATGGTCAGTAGGTAACAAATTACACTCGATTACATGCTTTCACAATGCAAATTCAAAGAGACACCTGAGACCTCCAGTTCCACCTGGCCTACATTTGCACCCTTCTGCACGTCAGACAGGAATAGCCCTCACTGGCCACTATGAAATAATCAATCAAAACGACCCTGTTTTTGAGCCCCTGATGAAGGAAGCTGTGCCAGTTCACCTCACTTGTCAATCTGACTAGATCGAGAGACTCCTGCAGAACTGCTCTGTTCATGAAGGCACTTTAAGCATCTGTGGATTCACCCACTGCTCTTCCTGGCTGAACACTGTTGGCAGGAAAGGCCTAGTCCAAGGAGGTGGGTCACTGGGGTGTGAATGTGCAGTTTGTATCTCTAGATAGCTCTCTGTCCCTAGATTCTCTTCCCAGCTGCCATGAGGTGAGTAACTTTCCCCTGCCAGAATGTTCCTGCCTTGGAGCCAGTGGACCATGAACTGAAACCATGACCCAAATAACCTTCTCTTCCCTTAAATTATGGTTGTCAGGTATTTTATCCCAGCATCCGGAAAGCTTACCAATACAGAGATCAAGCTAAAACTCCAGGGATCAAAGAGAACTCATCAAAAGAAAAATACAAAGCACATCAGACTTTTCTTATGACTTCTCCTATTGACGTACTAGAGGAAATTCCTTTAAATTTCTTGTATCTTCCAGGTATGATTTCATTTCAAGAAAATTCCCCTGTCACAACTTATTCACCCCCAAATTAATCATCATAGAATATTTTGAAATGATGGTTATTCATTTTCATCAATATCTCAGGGTCACAAGACAATTCATAACCAAATTACTGTTGCCAAAAGTCCACATCCAAAATGCTACCTTGCATCAACTCTGTGCCCTCAATGTAGCAACCTCCAGCACATGCGTATCCAAAAGGCTGCCTGTCAGTGGGTTCTTGAGTTAAAGAATTCTCAGTAAAATTTCCAGGAAATAAAGCTGTTTTCAAGGAAGTCTATGAAGTCAAAGGTTAAGTTTTGGTTTATAGGTAAATACTGACTAAGGATATGTTATTCACACTTTTTTCTTTCAATTCTTATTTCCTTTATTATTTACTGGCAACAAAAATGACTCAGCAAGAGTGGAACTACCCATTTTTTCTCAGGCTTCTTGTAAAGAGTTTCCATTTCTGTAAACCCCATTACTTTCTACAGTGTTAATCCTGATCTATATATAGCCTACAAAATTTTGAAGGAGTTACATAGAAACTGAAAATAAAGATGAAATGTATCCACTTTCCAATGAGAATCCAGGTGCTTGGATTTCCATTTCTGTGCGTTTATTTTGTTTAGTTCTTGAGATGGAACTTCATCTTACACTGTTCTCAATTTTTTTTTTCAGAAATTATGATTAGTCATTAAACAATCTAGTTTACACTTTTTTCTCTAACTTTCTTGCATCAGCAAGCTAATTCAGAAGCTGGGTAATTGAATTGCATTTGCTATATAATTTGAAGCAAACCATTCCTTCAAAATTAGCCTACTATTAAGGCAGAAAGTGAGAGGCAGAATTTCATCATATATGCCTGGAACTGGCAAAATGTCACCCACAGACCAAATCTCACCTGCCAGTTGTTTCTGGAATAAAGTTCTAGCGGTACCACCATACCCATCCACAAACCCAGCTGTTTTTCCAGAGACAGGGCAGAGTTGACTAGCTGTGCCAGAAATCATTTGGACTGCAAAGCCTAAAATATTTCCTATCTGGCTCTTTTAAGAACAAAGCAATTTGCCTACCTCTGTTATGTGCAATATCCTCTGTCCTCGGCAAATGATTTAAACATCCCATATCATAAATGGCATTTTCTTTTTCAACCATGATGTTCTTTTCTTAAAATTCTGAGCATATGTAACTTTACCTGGTTGGCCACATCTTACATCTTATTACATCTATTGTGTAAAAGTGTCGACATGATGCAGTACAATTTTAAAACATGGCTTACATGACCTCCGGTAGGCTGGCTGTCTGCTGACATGGGCTTTTGTGCTCTGTGTGAGGTCACCAGCGTGGAACACGATGAGACACTGCTGCAGAGAACCAAGTGGCTGTACACCCGGATGGACTCTGTAGGAGGCAAAGACAGGGATAAAAAAATCAACTTTGGGTACTGAACAATCCACTCATCCTTAGGTGTCTGGCTAAGTACGAAACTTCATCAGGCTATCAATGAAGAGAAAGCTTCAAAAGTCAAGACTGAAATTTTTCTGTGAATCCTGAAATCGTCAGAGCTTTCCAAACTTTAATTCATAACTATATTGACAATACACTATAATTCTTCATACAGTTCCCCAGTAAAATGTGTTTCATTTTTACCACAAAATAACACAGAGTAAATCCCCACTCACACACTTAGCAGTAGAGCATAAAATTATAGACTTTCATGTTGCAAAGTATACGTGATTTTTAAAGGGATTAATAATATACGCCACTGGATTATAACATTACAAAATCCTAAAATGGTATACCTCCTATTTTTTTAAAAAGGCAGTCTAACTTACCCCTTTTTAAAAAATAAAGTAGTGGGCCAAGGATCTAGCACCTGCCTGGTAAGCATGATGCTCTGAGTTTGATTGCCAGTACCAGAGAGAGAGAGAGAGAGAGAGAGAGAGAGAGAGATGAAGGAAGGAGGGAGGGAGGGAGGGAAGAAAAAAAGTATAACCTTCATTTTAGAAAATAAATTAAGAAATAGCCAAATTTCAGAATGTCCCATAATATTAAGGAACTTATATTAACACTAATAATTTGTTTTCGATAATCTTGGTTCTGACCACCACTGAGGTAAGTAAAACTTCATGTAATTTTAAACGAAAAACAATTTCACCACTCCATCTGCACACCTGTAATATGGGATCTTCCTACATTATTTATTTTTAAAATATTTGGTCAAAACATACTGTGCATAAGAACCTATGCTACATGCCCTAGTAACTGGTTTTAACCTTTAAGAAACTCACCTAGTAGTGGAGAAAAATCTGCCAACAGCTAAACAATGCTCTGAGTGTTTCAAAAGGAGAATGAAGAAAGCTCCAAGTGAAGCCAGAGTGAGGGATTAGTCCATGGGGATGAGGAAGATGAAGGACTTGGAAAGACTTCAGTGAGAAACTGACAGAAGAAAGGAATGCTGCTTGCAGAGGCTCAGAATTCAAGACAGTAAGGGGGAATGATATTTTAAGAGACTTTTGAATGTGACTTTACTCTTGCCCTAGAATTGGTGAGTAGAACTCAGTGTGAAATATAAAGAAACATTATGCTGCAAAAAATTCTAAAAAGAGTTTTGTAACTGGGTTGAGACATCTACTCCAAGGCTAACTTAGGTAGAAATAAACCTTTCTACTTCTACTATCTCCCCACCGATTCACTCTAAGGCCTCATTTTTGTCCACAAATAAACAACTCTAAAATATTGGAGAGAAGAGAGAGAGGCAATGACTGTAACCGCCAGTCAAGGGCATGATGGGAAGTGCTATGGGACCGTGAGACTGCACAAAAGAGGAACTGTCTCATGGATGGAACTGTGCCCCCTCCCCAAAGCCACATTCATATGATAAACCCTAACTGCCAGTGCAATCATCTTTGGTGATGATGCTTCATGAAAGTAATCAGGCTTAGATGAGGTCATGACAGTGAGACCCTCTAATGGAATTAATGCTCTTTCAAGAAGAGAAACCAAAGAACTAACTTGCTGCTTCTGCTTCCCTCTTCCCCCTCCCGCCCCGCTCCTCCTCTCCTCTCTTCTCTTCTCCCTCTTTTCCTGCCATCTGAGGACACAGCAAGAAGGCAGGAAGAGAGCCCTCACCAGAAACCAAATCAGCTGCCATCTTGTTGCTGGACTTCCCAGCCTCCAGAACTATGGAAAGTAAATTCTTATAGCTTACACCACTCATTGTATTGTATTTTGATATAGCACCCCCAGCTGTCTAATATGAACTGTTATTAGCCTGGCTGGACATCATGTCAGCAAGGATGGTTGATAAGCCCTTAAACCTAAGTATCCAGAGTTTAAAAGAGAAATGGCAGAAGTGTAGACTTTGTTTCCAGTGTTTGACCCAGGAAAGCTGTGTGGATTTCCTCCTAATTAAGGTTGCTTCTTTATAAGGGGACTAAGGCAACTAGATTTGGTGGTCTATAGGACCAGGGGAAGGAACTGAGTCGGCAGGAAGAGGTTCAGCCTAACATCCACAATAGATCAGTGTGGAAGCTACTGTAGGCGTGCGGAAAAACTCACATACACATCCTGAAGGAGACTCCAACTTTGGAATCCTCTCCCACAAAGACACCAATGAATGGCTGGCCTAGTTAAGCCAAGACATAACTGGCCCTTTTACCCTAAGTCATCTTCTCAGTCTCCAACCTCCAGGCAAAGGGCAGAAGGCAAGCAAAGTAGAACACATTCTTTTCCTCCTTTTGATCTCATGGGTCTAACCTAAGCTAGAAAAACATAAGGAAAAGAGGCTAGGCTATGAAATGCATCAGTCTTCAGTGTATGCAGGATACCTCACTGCCTGATACAAAACTCCACACATGCTCAAGTCATATGCAACGGAGTGGTAATGGCATATAACCTACACAGACCCTTTAAACCATCTCAAGACTACTTATAATACCCAATAGAACATAAGTTCAATATATACAGTTGTTACATTGTATTGTTTAAGGAATATGGTCCTGAAAAAAAAGTCTACACTAGTCCAGTACAAATACAACTGTCATGGTCCTAATCATGCAGTACGTCCATGATTGGCTGAAGCCAGCGATGTGGAGCTCAGGGTACACAGGGCAACTGTAATTAAAAGTGATGCTAATGCTACAGGATCTGAGATTTTTTTCAACTGGATAACTACAAATGGATCGTGAAGGTAGGAGTTTCAAAAGCATCTCTGAATTAGCATAAATAAACCTTAGGTACCAATTTCTATGAGGGAAACAGGAGAGTCAAAGACTATTCAGAGAAGATCAACTTATTTTGTATTTATCTATATTCTATTGTTTTCTCCCACTTACTGACCATCTTTTTTGGGTTCATTGCCTCCCAAGCTCACTTTGTAAAGATTTACACATTCATGTACTGAATAAATTCAATAAACATATAAACAATGATAGAATGAGTAAGACAAATATAAACATTATGAGGATTTTAGATTTTTTAAAAATAAATTCTTGTTAATTATGAAGAAAATTATGTTACTTTTCTAAAATATAGAACTGGATTCCAACACAATAGTGTAATAAAATTAGGCACAATGGTTAATGAGGCAAAATTCACACAGAAGGTTAAGTATAAGATTACATTACTCTGTTAATGTCCCGGGATACACTTACTTTAAACAATCTCTTATTTGATCCATTTCTATTATGTTGTATAATCAAAAGAGTAAAATTAATCTTTATGAAGATTTATATTGGAAAAAAAGCATTAAGGATTTTGAGAAAAACATTTTTTTAGTGTGAAAGTTGATCTTAGTCACAGCCATCAGCCTTAGAATTTTGTTCTCTTTTGCATTCTCTTCTGTATTATGTTCATGTAACAGTCAACCCCCTAATCTTGACTTTACTGTGCACTTCATTATCTCCAAGGATTCTTTTTCCTCTTACTAGTCTTCTAGTTAGCAATATTTAAAAATTATCCAGAGCAAGCTGTCAAACACAATAGGCACTAAATCTACATGGCTATTTAAATTTATAAGTAAATTAAGATAAAATAAAACTAGATATTCACTTCCTTAGTTGAACCTGCCACATTTCAAGGACTGATGAGCCACATGGAGTCTGGCTACCACACTGGGACGTTGCAGGGATAGAACAGTGTCACTAGTACTTCAGGTTCTATTGAACAGCAGTGAGGCAGAAACAATTTCAGACAGATCTAGATTTGTTATGTGGCTTAGCAACTAACAGTAAAATTTAGGGCAAGGTAATTAGCTTGTCAGGGCCTCAGCTTTCTCATCTGTAGAATGGGAGAAATGGTACCCACCTAATAGAGTTATTGTGAAGTTTAACGGAACTCATTCATATAAAGGACATAGGACAGATCTTACCATACAGGGAGTACTCAAAAATACTGGCTCCTTATGCACATTTATGCCCATTGTGAAAATTACACCTCACCATAAGCAGTCACATCATCCCTCACAATCAGGCTGTACTTCCTCACCCATAGCACTGGTAACAGAATCATCTGTCATTAACATCCACAAAGCTTAGTTCGGTGCTATCGAAGTGTAAGTTTGCACTGAATAAAGCTCACACTAATTCCTTAAGAAAAATCTTACTATAAGAAAAATGTCAGGCGAACCAAATGTGCGTTAGTGATGTGTTTGATTGACAGGCTGATGGAAGTTCTTTGTGAAGTCAAAGACTAGGAACAAACATTTTTATATCTTGGACTGCAATGGTCCAGTTAGGAAGACAAACTCTGGTAGGGTTTCAAATTCTCACCGAAAAAGAAGGCTGTAAAACTTAGTCATGAAAGGAAAAAGCCTACTAAAGCAGAAACAAGGGGCAAAGATAGGCTGAGACAATCAAGGTGAAGTTTTTATAGCTGGTAAATTTTGAGCTAAGCTTTGAAGAACACTAGAAGAGCAGTAACTGGAGAAGAGTGATAAAGAACCAAGTAAAAGGAAGAGGGGGGTAGAAACCTTACAGATTTAGCTCTTAGAGAATAAAGAAATATTTTCCTTATTCCATAGGCCAAGCCATATTGTATTTACTTCTAGCTTCCAGAAACAATAAACGAGATGGACTTGAATATAACAGTGGCTAGTTTTAGTCTCCCTGTTCCATCTACACAATATCTTTAGATAATAGCAACTATGGCATATAATATTCAACTGTAAAAATATATGTGGAAACCTATTCTAATGGTTTGCTGAACTTCAAGCATTTGCAGTTAAAAATAAATGAGCCCCAAATCCCCCAAAAGTACCCAGGTATGTATTTAAAATGAATGTCCTTCTTTTGAACTCTTCAGGTATTTACATAAAAAGAGCCACATAAAATTATTCTTCATCATAAAAATCAGCCAATCATTACTAAACTATTTTCCAGTACTGCCACTATAGATAATTGTTTAACTATTAAAATGTACGCTGTGATGTATCCCAGCCGTCATGACACCAGTCTCTATGTGATCACACAGTGCTGCTGTGGAAGACGTTTCTCAGCACTGTAGCTGGAAATACCATATGACAATTTGTAATGGTGCACATTTCCTATTACCTGCTGATAATGACCTATCAGCGAAAACGACAAGTTAATGATATAGCACTTCTCCTGCTGGCAGATAACTGGATTCAAACATTTCTCCTGCTTCTCAGTAATCCTTGACAGGAGCAAAGAAGTGCTATTACCACAATCCTCAGAAATAGCATAATTAAATAAAACAATGTAGGGCAAAAGTAATCTTTTTATTAAACACAGATGCACATTAGGGGACATAATCCCTCACTATCTATCCTGTTTCCAAACTAATATTGGCTGTTATTCTTCTAGCCTTTTATTATTCTTACTGATTAGACCTCTGTCATCTCTTATTACAAATACTCAGTTTTTTATAAAATGTACAAAATGATTTACAGTGAACATTGAATCTCTGTGTCAATGGAGTGGCCACACATTTGCTGTAGTAGTTTCTAAAGCACTGGCTGCTGGCTCCTTCTTGATAAGTTAACCCAAGTTTATATAGCAAAGCAGTAGGGCTTAGAGGCAGGCTGACTTTATTAATAAGATTTATTTGGCAGGTGGAGGAGTGTTTGAACTCCTGAGCACTAGTGCTCCGTTTGGCTACTGGTTCTCCTCTCCTTGGACTGGACAGTAAAACTTGCCTATCCTTTATTGAACTGCTAGGTTTTCATCTCTACCCTTCTATCCTGTGAGACAAATCTAACAGAGTATCTGCCCGCATGATGGGAGGCTTAGTTTTAGTTCTTTTAACTCCTCCTTCATTGGGCTCATTAAATATTCTTATTTCAGTAGTAGTTACCAAACTATTACTATAAAGAGGTAGCCATTTTTGTCCTTTCTAATTTTTGCTTTTAAATTCTCTCTTCTTTATATCACCTCTATCCTGCTCCTCAGCTTTGGAGCAAAGAAAATGGGCTTTATAGACATCATCACACACTGGCTCATTCCTTCTTTGGGAGCACACATGTTTTACACTCCTAAGATTCTGTTCCTTTCCACTGGGTGTTCTTATTACGGAAAGCACAAAATGGCTGCATATTTGTTGTTTGATATGTCAGATTTCTTTCTTTTTTTGGACTCGAGCATCAGGGAATATAGGTAATAGAAGTAGCTAACTTGCTTCTCTAAATAACTAAGGCTGTGTTGTCAAATGATCAAATTACTAATAAAAAGATTCTTTGACAAATATAGACCGTGAACAAAGGAAACTGGAAAGTCTCATAGACATGACATAGAAAATGATCACCATTCAGTTCCACAGCACAGCTTTCTGGGTAATTGCATTCATTGTAGTACCACAATTTTCTGAGGTCACAAACATTTCTATAGATATAGAATCTCACTTTAATGTGTTGTATAAAGAGTAGTGTGACCATTCATCATATTTTTTTCACTCTACTTCACATAAGCTACCATTTTTCTATTCTATTCATCAGTAAAATATTAAAATTTTCAAAACCATTGTTCATGAAATGTTGGGACCAAAGACTCCTTGATGAATTGGAGGCTCACTAATCTTCATAGAACTATGGAATAGGCTGACAGCCTGGAGACTTAGGCCCTGATCTTAGTTCTATCTGTAAGCAGCTATGTAACCTTAGTGAGCTATGTAACTTTATGACTCTAAATCTCAGTTAACTTCAATAAAACATTAGAGGTGTCTAAAGTCCTGCCCAGGGCCTAAGTAACATCTATAAATGTCACAACTAATTATCTCAACATTACTGAATTCACCTGTTGTAGTCATCTTCAGTAGCACTGGACTGAACAACCCAGAGAATTTCTCCTGTCTAATCACTTACATTTTCCAGAATAGAAAAAGTTGCACAGAAATTAAATGTGTTGTCTATTTTTGCAAAAAGAAGTAAAACTAGGGTTTAATGATGTGTTTCGGATCCCCATTTTAATTTTTCACTAGGAGTTCATTCAGTTAACAGAAGCACAAAGAATACATACATATTATGACACTTCTCCACATTAACTTCCATTTCAAAGCATGTCTAACTTATGCCAAAATCTAGGATCATAACATGTTTGGGGGTTGTATCTCTGTATGTACTGATTATATATAAAAGCCAGTTTTTATAGGTTTCGAGTATTTTTCATTTTATAGCTTAGGTGTAACTATCTGTTATGCTGAGATTAACTGTCAACTTGATTGGTTTACACCAAGAATTTTCCCCAAAGCTGCATGCACACAGAGGCAGGCTTTTGGAAGGTGACTGATCATGAGGGCCCTATACTCATCCATTGATCTATCCACAGGTGAATTCAGTGCTTTGAGTGTGCTGTTGAAAGTTGTGTCCTGGTTGGAGGTGGGTCACTGGGAATGTGAGTTGGAAGGGTACACCTCCTCCCCAGCTTCTCACAATTTTCTCTTTGCTTCCTGGGCACCATGACGTGAGCAGCATTTCTTCGCCAGACCTTTCCACCATGTCTTTTTGCCTTGGAGCTAGCAGGCCATGGACTGAAACCAGGAGCCAAAAATAAATCTCTCCTCCTCTAAGTTCCAGATGCCAGGTAATGTGTCCCAGACATGAGAAAGTAACTAAGACAACTGGTTTGGAATTCACCTAGGGGATTAGCAAAGCACTCTTCTGGGTCTGTCTGGGTAGGTCATGGAGGTGTGATTTTGGTTACTGGCCCTTCTCTCCTAGCACTGTTCCCCTTTCTGCTTTCCCACCACTGAGAACTAAGAAATTTCACTCCACTCTTCCACCATGATTTTCCTGCCTTTGAGACAGCACATCATGGAATGAATCCTCTGAAACTGTGAGCCAAACTAAAACTCTCCTCTTTTAAATTGTGGGTATCAGGTATTTTGCCATTGAACAGGAACGTCAACTGTTACACTAACCTATACCATCACTACCACCAACAAAATATAACTATAATGCAATTGGCTCCACTGTACCTAATTCCAATTTTACCATATGTGCTGCCAAGGTGAGCATTGTACCTAATTCCAAACAGCTACTTTTGGGGTCAGAACAATAAAAAACCCATGAACAACTACCCTGAAAAACTCTTCATCTAACTCATTGTAGTTCAATTACCTTGTACACTGAAGGAATTTGGAGGATAGGAGTGCCATGAACATCCTTTGTACCAATGGATGAGCTACTATACTCTAGCTTTTGCACTTAGTACATAGTTAAGTACTCAATCAAAATTTGTTGTTATTGCTGTCATCTTCTATTTTCTTTAAATATTGTACAAGTTGGGCCGGGGATTTAGCTCAGTGGTTCTGCTGCCTGCCTCGCCAGAGCAAGGATCTGAGTTCGATTCCCGGTCCCAAATATATATAGATATAGATATAGATGTAGATATAGATATAGATATAGTACAAGTTCTGCTATCTTCATCTTTTAAAATTAACAGAATTTTTAAAATTTCTGTATTAAATCTGATGTTTAATAAAGATTATTTTCATAGATTTTTTAATCTAGTTTTGGAGATGCCATCTATTCTTACAAGAGCTTAATCTCAGTATTATCTTTCTTCACATCATGGGCATTATACTGATAGATATTCTAATACTGAGTCATCCACACAATCCTTGTGAAAACTATATTTCATGGCGGTGAGTGTGTTGTAGCTGGGGGAGGTAGTATGGTTTTATTGTTGTATTATGTTAGCCAGTATTTTATTTAGTACTGCGAAATGCTGTTGACTTTTTTTTGAAATCTGTAACTTTGCTGAACAATCATTAGTTTCAGTAGTTTGTTAATTTGCATGGCTTTCAATGATGTTTTTATCCTCTTACTTAATCTCAATACTTATTATTAATTATACAAAGGAAACAGTGGCTTCTATGTGAAGAGTGTGGGCCCTGTAAAGAGCCCTGATTGCTACCACTTCCTAAGTGGGAACCCTGAGCAAGTCCCCTTACTTGTAGTACTTCAGTTTACTCATGTGAAAAGTGGGGAGAAAGTGTCCCTTACTTGGGAAAAGTTAAATACATTAAAGTGCTTGGCACTATGGTTGGCAATAAGCATTAACTATTGAAATTTTAATTGAATAAAGTTAAAAATGAAAGATACCTAAACTGAGCTTGCAGGTTTAGGAAAATATTCCCAAAGAAAACTTTAGCTGAGACCTCTGGGTCAGCTGAGTCAGAAGGAGAGATACTGATGAAACAGAACACTCCCAATGCGGGCAGACTGTCCCAATATCTTGATGTGAAAGAAAGCACGGCATATTTAAAGAACAGAAAATAATTCAACACATGGTGCACTCGGCTTTATATAGACAAATATTAATTTGGTAGATAAACAATTACTGGATAGTATCATGGTTAGTTCCTTGTGTCCCTCACAGTATTTGGCAGAGTGATGTACAGAAAAAGTGATCAATAAAAATCTCTTATTTTTTATCAGTGCTTCTGATCCACTGTTAGCCTTCCTGGACTAATAGTCTAGAAAGCATGGAATACATGCTTTATAAACTGCAGCAGCTGAAAGTAATGTGCCTTGAAATAAGAAAGGTCAAAGTTTACAAGATAAATAGCTTAACATCAAATCAAATAAGCCATCAGCAACACCAACTAAAACTAGGAGCAGAGTCTAAAAGTAGAAAATATATATTTTTTATTCTGATATTTGGGTTCATGGCAAATTTAGAAGTGACATAATATTTTCATGGTTATGCATTTCTTCTCATGAGTTCTCAGAAGAAGAGGAACTCAATAAATTATATGCCAACAAGACTGCTAGTTTCATAAAACTTCCATCTTTTCTCTACAGTTTTTTTTCAAAATACTTGGCAAACAGAATTGAGGAAACGAAAGGACTTCTGTTTGAAAGGATTTAGAAAACAGGTTATGTTTTCTTTCAATTTCCTCTCATTTACTGAAGCATTTACTTTGCCGTAACAAAATTATCCACTTTATAATAAAACTTGATTAAACTACTCTGGACCCATGAATTTTTTTGTTTTACTTTGTTTTGTTTTCAGTTCTACAAAAGCCTGGATGATATTAGGCCCTTCAGAAAATTTATTTCCCTTCTTAAACTGACAATGAGCAATATTCCAGGGAGAATTTCCCAACAGCCATCTGATCATAGGTAGGCAAATCTAGTCAGTCTCCTTTTCTCAGAACCTTACCTTACTTAACCCCATCAGCAACAATTGATAGCTTACTGAAAACAAAAATAACATTACTTTGTGTCTGCCATGTGGCAGGCAAGTGGCAGGCTCACAAGGAGCCTGTTTTCTAAACCTCAGCTCTTCCAACTCTACCATCAAAGTCCTGCATTATCTCCTTCTTCATTCACCTGAGAAGAGAAGTGATATGAACATAAGTCAAGATAGTTCAATACTGCAGGAGTATGAGACAAGTTCGCATATGGTGGAGTGTGAGCAAAAGAAAGATATGGTCAATATTTCCAGAGGACAGGATACAAGGAACACTGGAGGAAACCCCAAGGAGGAAGTGACTACGTGTTTAAAGATGAGAAGAATCATATGGTAGAAGTAAAATTCCTCCAGACGCAAAAGGAAAGGCAGAAATGCCAGACAGTCAAGAATGTGGGAAGCAGCCAGCCATGATGGTAAGTGCCAGTAATCCCCGCATTCTGGGAGGTTAAGGCAGGAAGACTGTATGTTTGAACCTAGCCTGGCTCACTTAGCAAATAAACAAAACTCTGTCTCAAAATAAAAAATAAAGGGCTAAGGATGTAGCTCAGTGTGAAGGACTTGAGTTCAGTTCTCATTACTGGGGAAAAAAAATGTGTGAAGCATAACACTCTCCTTTGGAGACATGACAGCTGGTCAACCCTTTCTTGAAGACTTTCTCAAACATTCCCTCTGTCAGGGTGCCTAGCTCAGTGATTGCCACTTTCTCATCTTACATGACCCCAAACCTTCTATACATACTTTTGTGTCCTGGGGAAATTGCCTGACAACTGGCTTTAACCAATAGTTATTTACTGATTATTCATAAGCCAAAACCTCTTTAGCAATAGCTCCACCAGCCTCTAGTCCAGTACTCCTAATGACTTTATGCATATTTTCAGTTTCAAGTTTCAATTTATCTCAATCATAAGAATTCAAAAATCAGGCTCATTTATTCCTCCACTTCATCCTGTGTTTTATCTATAACTCATATCTGTTCCTGATCTATATGGTTTTTGTCTTTCATTATTGTCTTGAAGTTCCCACACTCTTCTCTGTACTTTGGTCTCATCACTGAATTAAGGCTTAGAAAAGTGCCTACTCAGTCTGGACATTCAAAAATATTGTTCTCTGAAGGAAACAACTCACTGAATAAATGAAATACATTAAGAAAATAGATTTTCCTTGAAAATAGCTCATCTTTCTATTCCCCACTAGTTTTAATAGCATTCTGTTCCTCAGCAGTCATCCATTCATTCATCCACTCAGCAAACTTTTATTAAGAAATTAACATAGAAGACACATAAACAAGCCTCAAAAACAGACTTCCAGATCACCTACAGCAACCCCAAAGGGAAATGAGATGGAACAATCTGATACTCAACCACCTGGACTCTCTGAACTGGCAACAAAAGAGGATCTGGGAAAAATGAAATCAGAAATAATTACTCAGATAAGAGTAAAGATTTTGCTCATGGTGCAAGACATGATTAATAAATCTAGAGAGGACACAGATAAAAAAAATAGAGGATCTGAGGAACATGATGGAATCCCAACATAGGAAACAAATGGAATCCATAAAACAGATACAAACAGATTTCCAGGAGATTAAAAACTCCATCAAAAGTCTGTGCAGCAGAAAGAACCAATGTGAGGATAGAATTTCACATATAGAAGATAAGACTGCAATTAGTGAGGAGAAAAAGAAAAACTGCTTTAAAATTGTAAGGGAACATGAGAAAGCAACCCAGCAGCTGCTAGACAATGCAAAGAAGAAAAACATAAGACTGATTGGAGTCAATGAAGAAACAGGAGAGAGTCCAGATGACATAAAAAAAACTATTCACA
Source organism: Heterocephalus glaber (assembly GCF_053883595.1). Classification (NCBI taxonomy): domain Eukaryota; kingdom Metazoa; phylum Chordata; class Mammalia; order Rodentia; family Bathyergidae; genus Heterocephalus; species Heterocephalus glaber. Next base: position 1,093,984 of record NW_028258365.1, on the reverse strand, counting down.
GAAGTGATGGCAGAAAACTTCCCAAGGAGGGGAAAAGAACTTGACATACAGATAAGTGAGGCATATAGGACTCCAGCTAGGCTTAATCAAAAAAAATCTACACATAGGCATATAATAGTTAGGATTCCAGAAATCCAACAGAAGAATAAAATTCTACAAGCAGTGAGAGAAAAGAAACAAATCACATACAAAGGAAAGCCCATCAGAATCACAGCAGACTTCTCTATGCAAACCCTCAAGGCAAGAAGAGCTTGGAGTGATGTATTTCAAGCCCTAAAGGAAAACAGCCTCCAACCCAGATTGATGTACCCTGCAAAACTATCTTTCAAAATTGATGGAGAAATAAGATACTTTCATGATAAAGAGCACCTCAGGAACTTCATGAATACCAAACCGGCACTCCAAAAAATTTTAGACAATACCCTAGGAAAAGACAATGAGGATCACAACCCCAGGCAACTCAGCAGAATGAATCCATTGGGCATGACAAATTAAACGCAAAGGGGGAGAATCCAACAAAAAGAAAAAGTCATGACAAGGCTTTTAAAACTTTTAACTTCCCTAATGAGTGTATAATTCAATCTTATTATTGTACTGATTAGTATTTTTCTGATTCTAGAGTTGCACACCATTCCTTCTGCTATACTGGCTATTTATCATCTTCTTATGTCTACTTTTTAATTGGGTTGTCTATTAATGAGCTCTAAGAATTATTTATATATTCTGGTCATAGGTTATATGTATTGTAAATATGGTCTGTTTAAGGACTACTTTTCATTTTAATGATGTCATTTAAAGTTCTAAATTTTGATGGAATCTCATTTATCAACTTTTTCTTTTATACATCATGTTTTTTGTATCCTAGGTAGTTCTTGCCTACCCTGAATTCATAAATATTTTCCCTTATAATTTCTTCTTAAAGTTTTATACTTTTAGGCTTTCATATTTAGGTTCATAGATCCCTTCAAGTTATTTTCATGTATGGAAAAAAAGGGTTGAGGTTAATTTTTTATATATGGATACCAGGTGTTCTAGTGCCATTTGCTGAAAACACTATCTCTTCCTCGGCTGTTGAATTGAGTTCATATTCTATAAAATGTTAATGTTAAATAATCTTTCAAAACTCAGTGGACCATATATGTGTGGTTCTATTTCTAGATACTCTGTTTTATTCAAATGATCTATATGTCTTTTCTTACACCAACACTGAATTGATTACTGTAGCTTTAGAAGAAGTCTTAAAATTGGGTGCTAAACGTCTTCCAACACTGTTTTTGTTTTTGTTTTTGTTTTGAATTTTTCTAGGTCCCTTGTACTCCTACATAACTTTTAAATTTCAATATCCAATTCTTCATTTATACCAAGTATACACAGACCTGAATTTTTATATATACCTTGTGTTTTCTAATCCTGCTAAATTCAAGTACAAGTTCTAGGGGCTCCTACAGATTTCCTAGTATTTTCTCTGTAGATGATCATTTTGCTTCTGGCCCGCTGCACACAGGAAGGTCTGTGCACACCCTACCGAGGTCCTGAGTAGCATGGAAGACACTAAATCACCCCACTGCAGACAAGCAGCCACCTGGTTCCACACTACAAAGGTGCAGAGGATACCAGACCACCAGACCACCAGACCAAGGTACTGAGTCCCGCTGTTCCCGGCCCAGAAGTAGGGGCTTCTCAGCCATCGTCCCACTGCTCCTGGTCCAGAGGAAGGGGCTTCCCAGCCACCATTGCTCCCGCTGCTCCCAGACCAGAGGAAAGGGCTTTTGGGTCACTTTCTTTCCACTGCTCCTGGTCCAGAGGAAGGGGCTTCCAGGTCACAATCCTTCCCGCTGCTCCCAGGCAATGGGAAAGGGCTTTTGGGTCACCACCCCTACCCTTGCGCCCGGCCCCTGTCCCACCTCACCCAGCTCAGAGGAGGTAATCTGTGCAGGTGCTAACAGCTCCCCGCCCCCGTCAAAATGAGAAAACACATAAATAAGTCTCAAAACCAGACTTCCAGATCACCTACAGCAACCCCAAAGGGAAATGAGATGGAACACTCTGATACTCAAACAACTGGACCCACTGAACTGGCAACAAAAGGGGATCTGGAAAAAATGAAATCAAAAATAATTTCTCAGATAACAGGAGAAACTGTGCCCCTAGTGCAAGACATGATTAATAAATCTAGAGAGGAGCTGAGGAACATGATGGAATCCCAACATAAGAAACAAATGGAATCCATAAAACAGGTGCAAATAGATTTCCAGGAGACGAAAAACTCTGTTGAAAGTCTACACAGCAGAATGAGCCATTGTGAGGACAGAATTTCAGATATAGAAGATAAGATTGCAATTAATGACCAGGAAAAGAAAAACTGCTTCAAAATTATAAGGGAACAGGAGAAATCAATCCAGCAGCTGCTAGATGATGCAAAGAAGAATAACATAAGATTGATTGGGCTCAATGAAGAAACAGGAGAGAGTGGAGATGACATAAAAAATCTCTTCACAGAAATAATAGCAGAAAACTTCCCAACAGGGGAAAAGAGCTTGACATACAGATAAGTGAGGCATATAGGACTCCAAATAGCCTTGATCAAAAAAAATCTACACATAGGCATATAATTGTTAAGATTCCAGAAACACCACAGAAGAACAAAGTTCTCCAAGCAGTCAGAGAAAAGAAAGAAATCACATACAAAGGAAAGCCTATCAGAATCACAGCAGACTTCTCAACACAAACCATCAAGGCAAGAAGAGCTTGGAGTGACATATTCCAAGCGCTAAAAGAAAACAGCCTCCAACCCAGATTGATATACCCTGCAAAACAATCTTTCAAAACGGATGGAAAAATAAGAGACTTTCATGACAAAGAGCACCTTGGGAACTTCGAGAATACCAAACCAGCACTCCAAAGAATTTTACACAATAGTCTAGGAACAGACATTGAGTATCGCAACCCCAGGAAGCAAAGCAGAATGAACCCATCTGGCATGACAAGAAATTATATGTAAAGGAGAAGAACCCAACAAAAAGAAAACATCATGGCCATGACAAGTCAATATGTTTCAGTTATAACCATCAACGTTAATGGTCTCAATTCACCAATCAAAAGAAATGGACTGGCAGAATGGGTCAAGAAGCAAAGTTCAAAAATATGCTGCATACAAGAAACACACTTAATTCAAAAGGAAACTCATAGACTGAAGGTTAAAGGGTGGAAAATGATACTCCATGTGACAGGAACACAAAAAAAGGCAAGAGTAGCTATCCTCTTTGCAGATCAAGTAGATTTCAAACCAACACTGATTAAGAGAGACGAAGGACATCACATCCTTGTAAAGCAAAGAATCCTAGAGGAAGAGATGACAATCATAAATATCTATGCACCAAACACTAGTGCACCCAACTATATAAAACAAATACTAACAGACATGAAAAGCCATATATGCACTAATACAATTGTAGGGGGGACCTCAACACCCCAGTGTCACAAATAGATAGATCAACTAGACTAAAAATAAGTAATGAAATACTAGAACTCAATTGAACTCTTGAACAAATGAATTTAACAGACGTTTACAGAGTCTTCCACCCCACAAAATCAGAATACACATTCTTCTCAGCTGCACATGGGTCATTCTCAATAATAGACCACATACTCACACATAGAACATGTTTAAGTAAGTGCAAAGGAATTGAAGTTATCCCTTATATATTTTCAGACCATAGTGCGATGAAATTGGAGATCCATAGCAAAAGAAACTCAAAAACTGTCATAAACACATGGAAATTGAACAACACACTTCTCAGTAACCAATGGGTCACAGAGGAAATTAAAGAAGAAATCAGACAGTTCCTTCAATTAAATGACAATGACAATACAACATATTGGAATCTATGGGACACAATGAAAGCAGTCTTACGAGGGAAATTCATAGCAGTGAATATGCATATTAGGAAAACAGAATGAGCCCAATTAAACAACCTGATGCTGAACCTCAAGCTTCTAGAAAAAGAACAGCAGGACAACCCCAGAGCTCATACAAGGGAGGAAATTATTAAGATCAGAGGAGAAATCAATGCAATGGAGACTAAGAGAATGATACAAAAAAATCAATGAAGCCAAGAGTTGGTTCTTTGAAAGAATAAACAAAATTGACAAACCTTTAGCCAACCTTGTCAGAAAAAGGAAAGAAAAGGCCCAAATCCATGCAATTAGGAATGAAAAGGGTGAAATTACAACAGACCCAGCAGAAATCCAGAGGATCATCAAAACCTACTTCCAGAACCTATACGCCAATAAGATGGACAACATAGAAGACATGGACAGATTCCTAGACACATATGATTTACCAAAGTTGAACGAAGAAGACCTAAAAATTCTGAACACCCCAGTATCAACCAATGAAATTGAAAATGTAATTAAAAACTTATCAACTAAGAAAAGCCTGGGCCCTGATGTCTTCACTGCTGAATTCTACAAGACATTTAGAGAGGAACTGCTGCCACTACTGTTTAAACTCTTCAATGAAACTGAAAGGGAAGCAATACTCCCAAATTCATTCCTGGAAGCAAGCATCACCTTGATCCCCAAAGCAGAGAAAGACCCAACCGAAAAAGAGAACTATAGGCCAATCTCACTAATGAACATAGATGCAAAAATCATTAATAAGATAATGGCAAACAGAATGTGAAAGATCATCAAGAAGATCATACACCCTGATCAAGTGGGATTCATCCCAGGGATGCAGGGATGGTTCAATATACGAAAATCAATCAATGTAATACACTGTATCAATAGAGCCAAGGACAAAAACCATATGATTATCTCCATAGACACAGAAAAACCATTTCACAAAATCCAACATGCATTTATGATAAAAATCCTACAAAAAATTGGAATAGATGGTCTCTACCTCAAACTGATAGAAGCCATCTATGAAAAACCAACAGCCAATATCATACTAAATGGTCATAAACTGAAATCCTTCACACTAAGATCAGGAACAAGACAAGGATGTCCACTATCACCACTCTTGTTCAATATAGTTCTGGAAACATTAGCCACAGCAATTAGAAAAGGGAAAGAAATAAAAGGAATAAAGGTAAGAAATGAAGAAGTCAAATTGTCATTATTTGCAGATGACATGATACTCTATATAGAAGACCCCAAGAACTCCACCAAAAGTCTTCTAGACTTAATAACCAAATTCAGTCAAGTAGCTGATTACAAGGTCAACACACAAAAATCAATAGCTTTCCTCTACACGAATGACAGACTCACTGAGAGAGAAATAGGGCAAATAATTCCTTTCACAATAGCATCCAAAAAACTGAAATACCTAGGAATCATCCTAACAAAAGAAATCAAAGACCTCTTCTCTGAAAACTATGGCATTCTGAAAAGAGAGATTGAATATGATATCAGAAAATGGACAGACATCCCCTGCTCCTGGGTAGGAAGGATTAATATAGTGAAAATGGCCATACTTCCAAAATTGCTATATAGATTTAATGCAATTCCCATTGAGATCCCAGCAGCATACTTCATGGACCTTGAGAAAACAATCCACAAATTCATTTGGAATAAGAAGAGACCCAGAATAGCAAAAGCAATTCTAGGTAACAGAGGTATGGCAGGGGGTATCACAATCCCCAACTTGAATCTATACTACAAAGCTACTGTGAAAAAAAAAGGCATGGTCTTGGCAAAGAAACAGACCTGAGGACCAGTGGAACAGATTAGAAGATGCAGAAACAACGCCAGACACACTCAGCCATGTCATCTTTGATAAAGGAGCTAAACACCCTCACTGGAGGAAAGATAGCCTCTTTAATATATGGTGCTGGAAAAATTGGGTTTCAACTTGCCAAAGATTAAAACTAGACCTATATCTCTTGCCATGCACTAAAGTAAAATTGAAAATGATCTAAAGATTAAAATAGAAATGCTGAACCAGCTGGAACAGAGGTTAAGTAGAACTCTTAAAGACATCAGTGTAGGAAAAGATTTTATAAACAAAACCTCAGTTGCCGGTGAACTAGCACAAACAATGAACAAGTGGGATCTCTTCTTATTGAAAAGCTTCTGCACAGCAAGAGAAACCACCAACTGTGTGAAGAGACAACCCACAATGTGGGAAAAAATCTCCACCTGCTTTTCCTCAGACAAAGGTCTATTATCTCGAATCTATAAAGAATTTAAAAAGATCAGACCTCCCAAATTTAAAGACCCAATCCGAAAACGGGCATCTGAAATGAACAGACATTTCTCAGACAAAGAAGTAGAAATAACAAATAAATACATGAAAAAATCTTCAACATCACTGGTCATTTGAGAGATGCAAATGAAAACAAAGCTGAGATTCCATCTCACTCCAGAAAGAATGGCTGCTATCATGAAATCAACCAATAACAAATGCTGGTGGGGCTGTGGGGAAAGAGGAACCCTGCTCCACTGCTGGTAGGAGTGTAGACTGGTGCAACCACTGTGGAAATCAGGATGGAGATACCTCAAAGAACTAGGACTGGAAGTCCCATTTGACCCCACTATTCCTCTGCTGGAGATCTTCCCCAAAGAATTGAAAGTATCATACCACAGTGATATATGTGCACCCATGTTCATAGCAGCACAGTTTGTGATAGCTGAAACTTGGAAACAACCCAAATGCCTGTCAACTGGAGACTGGATAAAGAAAATGTGGAGCTTTTTTATAAAATGGAGCACTACTCAGCCATAAAAAATGAGAAATTAGAGACATTTATAGCTAAGTGGATGCACATTGCAGTGATACTCTTAAGTGAAATAAATAGGACACTCGTGTATAAATACCGAAGAGTTTCTCTGGTGTGAGAAACTGAAAGTGTAAATAAGGGCTAAAACATATAATAAGTAATGTTAAATAGGAAGAAAAGGGGCAAAGGGAAAGGAAGTGGGAGAGGCAGGGGAAAGGAAAGGAGGGAATGGGATTAATATGAGAAAATGGAAAAATAGGAACAAAATCTTTGTAAATAGGGAGGGATGGAGGGGTTGAAGGGAGGGCTGGGCAAGGGTGAAAAATAAGAACCAAGAGAGATTATTTAAGGTGCAAATTTCCAATGATGAATGTCATTATACTGTATACCTAAAATGTATCAATGATTAGAATGAATAATCGAAAATACAAAATCAGAAGAAGAGGTCCAAAGGGTAATGGTAGTGGGAGGGGCAGGGGAAAGGAAAGAAGGAAAAAGAAAAATGCTGAGAAATGGAAAAAGTGGAAATAAAGTCTTTGTATATAGGGAAGGCTGGAGGGGGTGAAGGGAGCGCTGGGAATGGGGGAAAAAAAATTAACCAAGATGCATCATGTAAAGGTACAAGTTCCCAAAGGTAAATGTAAATGTGTTGTATACCTAAAATGTACCAATAAAAGAATTTAAGAAAAAAAATTACATAAATCATATAAAGTCCATTGTCTCTTATCTTAGTAGATTAGATCCAAAAGAGCTCTAAAAGCTGAAAGTTTTTCTTTAATTCACTAGTTAACAAAATACAAATTGAGCTGACATAAAACTATTTATGAGTTATATTTAATTTCACTTTTGATGCAGTGTCTCTATGCTTGATACATGCTAAAGGTATCTTACAGGATAGCCAGATAAAATCTGAAAAAAGAAATCTGTATTTCCAAAACCCATTTGACTCTTAAGAGTTCAGATAAGGTAGTACGAACACGGCGCATGTCACACAGTGATAGGTGTATACTGAAGAGGTGAAGCAGGGAATGTTGCTGGGAGTGCACTTTGAAGCACACTAGTCAGGAAAACCTTCATTACACAGGTGATATTCAACCCAATCTGGAAGGAGGTTAGGGAGAGTGTACCATATTTGAGAAAAGAACCAACTCAAAGCTTAGCAAATTCAAAGATAGTCAGACAAGAACATAGCATTACAGTTGATGCATGGAAAAGTTGTCTGTGTGAGTGAATCAGTGACCTAAGGAAGGAGTAGCAGGTGAGGGAAGAAGGGTACAAATCTCCAGGGACATGCAGACCACCCAGGGAAATACAGAATCTGGCTTTCATCATATGATGAGAAGGTAAAGGAGGGTTTTGAATCAAGGAGTGGTATAACCTGATTAATATATTTTAAGAGGCTCACATCTGAGGCAGATATTCTCCCAACATATCTACCATATACCAATCCCTTCCTTCTCTGAACATGTGTAACACTCTAATCATAACAAGAGGGATCTGTGTCCTCTCTACTTGAATAGGAGATGGCATCTGTCTTGTTTTTCCCAAAAGAGTTAGACAAATGTGACTGTGTGGGAATCAACTCCCAGGCCTTAAAAGCCTGCAACTCCTGCTTCCTCTGACAGGAAGTGGACACTATAAGCATCTGACATCCCTGGTACCATCCTGCTATGAAGAAGCCCAATCCAGCCATGTGGTGAGGAAGAAGCAAGGAATCCAGGCGACAGCACATTGCAGGTCCCATGTGCATAACCCAGTGTCACCAACCACCTCAGACACTCACTGAGTCATTCCAGCTGAAGATCCAGGCATTGTGTGGTAGCGAAAGATCATCACCACTTTATCCTGTCCAAATTTTTAAACTTGAGTAAATAAAATGGTTCTTATGGTATACAACTAGGTATGGGGGTGGTTTATTACTTCCCACATGTGTCCTTCCCAGCAGCCTAAGAGGAGCCAACCAGCTGAATGCAGCTCGGATTGCAGAGCCATAGCAAATAATAAATTTCAGAGTTTTTAAAAGCCATGGAGTTCTGGGATGTTGTTTCATTTTGTTCTTGTTTTATGCTGGTTATTTTTACTTCATCAACAGGTAACTGAATAAATGTGGCTGGTGTGCTGTGAACAAGCTACAGTATGAGGGGAAGCAAGGACAGCAGTAGAGAGAACACCAGATCTTGCAGTAATACTTCCACCCGTGATAGTGCCTTGGACCCAGCTGGCAGCAGTGACAAGGGTAAGAGAGTATTTTGGAGGCTTGGCTGAATGACTTGGAAGAAAATTCAGTGTGGTCCCAAGAAAAGATAAGTTAAGGACAGCTCCAAGATTGCCCAGTTAAGTGACTGTGTACCTTAAAGGCCAACTACCATGAAGTACGATGGGAAGAGATAGATTGAAGAGTGAAGTTAGGAATCCAATGATACATACTCAGAAGTGTTAGGTAGACTTTGGACAGGGTCTTCAGTTCGAGGGAGAGGCCACAGCTGGAGATATAAATATATAAACCATCGATCTGAAGGCATTAAAACCCAGGAGACCGAATGAAATCGTACAGGGAATAAATGCAAATGGAGAAAAAGGCCAAGGACTGAGTATTCAAACTGTCCTATGTTTCCAGGAAAGGTGCAGAAAGGAACCAGCAGAAGAGATTGAAATAGTTGCTGGAAGGTAAAAAGGAAATAAAGAGAGAAGGGTGGCCCAGATGCAGAAGTGAAGAATTTTCAGAAAGGGATCAGAGGAAAAGAACTAGGAACTGACTGCTGGGTTTAGCAATGCAGAGATTCTTGCTACCTAGAAAAGTGTACACTCAGGGACCAGCGGGATGACAGCCTGCCTGGTTCAAGAAAGGATGGGAAGAAAGAGACATCAGATAGAGAATGTAGTTAACTTTGGAAGTTTTCTTTTAAAATGTGGGCAGGGAAAATCAAGTGGTGGTGGAAAGAAACACAAGGGGAAAAACATGAGTTTAATTCTTTTCTTAATAGCTGGAATTACTGTATAACTACATGGTATTGTATAACTGCATGGTAATGGGAATTACCTATTATAGGGAGAGGGAAAAAGTGATGGAGAGAAAGAATTACTAGGGCTATTGAGCAGATAAGGGGAATGAGACTAACACATGAAATAGCTGGATGGATTTCTAGCTGGTTTCTTATCTTTAATTTGCCTTTTTCTTCAATAAACTCTACCCCAAGCTAATTTTCCTAAAATACCATTGTAATTAAATTAGTCTAACATTGTTTTTGCAATATTGTTTATATCTCTCCTACCTCCCTTACCTTTTTCCACTCAGCAATTCAAATTTGAATAATCTGATTGACTCTCATTGAAATCAATACAAATGAAATTCATAACTATCCCTCTGCTAGACACACAGGACATACTTGTCTTTATGCAAAGCATAAGTGTGGAGGCAGATGCATAAGAAAATAAATGTGCAGGTGTAATCTCAGCGATTTTGGAGAATGAAGCAGGGGGACCTTGGATTGAGGCCACCCTGAGAAAATTGGCCGGACTCTCTCAAAATAAAAGCTAAAAGGATCTAGGGATGTAGTTTAGTACAAAGGCCCTAAGTTCAATTCCTGGTGCAGCAATAAATAAATAAACAAACTTATAGACACACAAAATATTATTAAAGGAATGTATATGGCACCAAATAAGCTCATAAAAGGAAAAATCATAAATCTGTCTGAGGCGTAAACAGAGGCAGCAAAAGCTGAAGAGGGTGGGGATGTTTTGAGCAGGACTCATGAAGGCTGACAATGAAGGACCAGTGTGTGCAGAACCCAGAGGCCCGGGAGAGGAAATGAAGGGAACCTGCAGTCTCCCCAAGCCCCTGTGAAGATTCCTTGCCTAAGGCTGTCTTTGGGCAGCTTCCTGGGGCTCCCTGCCTGACTTGCACACTTTGCCTTAAGCACAATAAGTCACGCTAATCCAGAATCCAAGGGAAGGGTGCAGGGGTAGGTTGAATAGACCAGAAATCTCCTAAGTGAAAAGCAAGCACTTCGGGGGGCACCCTAGCAAGGCTACATTGTGTAGGCACAGAATTCTACGGGAACTACTTTCCACATTCGCTTCACCGAGGCCCTCTTCAGCAGTGACCCAGTGCTGCTCCTAATGTGCCCGAGGAAGGCAGATTTCTAGGCAGTTCTCCTTTCCCACTTCCCCTTTCCTAACAACCCTTTCCCCATTGAGTCACAAAAGAAAGACAAGTTCCTCTCTCCTGCCCAATCTCACTATATGCCCTGCCTCCCCAAGGCAACACCCACAGAGGCAATTTTAAAGGCTGATGCAAAAGAAAATTTTAATAAGAACACTGATATCAAGCATATGCACTTCTATAATACACATTTAAAATATAGTTTTAGTTTTATTCCCACTAACTATTAAAAGTTAAAGGGTTATTTTGATTAATTGTGTACTACTCATATTTAAAACAACATAACCAAGGATACTTTTTAACAATAAAAATCCCTTAAAAACTTAAGTTTTGATGTATATACTTATTTTTACTGTAGAGGAGTAAGGAAAACAAAAAACTGGAAAATATATTGCAAGATCCCTAGCTGTGAAATGTTCAATGAAGGGATAATGCCTTGAAAATTTTAGAGGTCAGTGCCAACAGTCTGAAGAGGCTGCTTCACTTTAGTATATGTGCTGCCCCAGGGAGCACAGGGGGAACTTCCTTTCTCAAGTTTCAATTAGAAAGGATATGCACAATGCCAATCAAAGAAAAGGATAATTCAGGACTTAGGTCCTCTTTGAGCTTATTTTATATGCTAAAATGATTAACAGAGCTTCTTCTTCTCCCCCTCCAATCTTGTGATTAACATTCAATCTCCTTCGAGGACCATTTTCAGTTTCTATTCCTTCATTTAGCGAAATAATTCCTATCACTTTCCTGATGTTGTTAACCTGTAAAGACTCTGAAGAACCATTAGCACTGGGAGAAGACACAACTATGCAGTGCATTCAGACTTTGGATTCCACTTTTATATGGTCTTATATAGTCCCCTCCCCATGCAGTAAGATAAAACCCCAAGCAGGTGGATATAAATACATTGCCTTCAGATACAACTGTGAACAAAATAATGTTGTTGAACTGAACTGAGCTCAAAAAGCCTCTTTTTTCCTATTTTTCATTTCGGCACTGAATAACTTTTTATATGAGAAACCAAATTATAAATAAAGGGCAAAATAAAAGATAACATAAAGTAGGGAAATAGATCTTTTTCAGATGGGAAATGGACCAAGAGAGGGAAGGAGAGGGAGGGAAGGAAGGGAAAAGGGAAGAAAAAAGAAATTAAGACGTGTTATGTACAGGTACCAAATCCACACAAGGAATGGAAAGATTATGTTTTGCAAACAAATACTAATAAAAGATAAAGCATTGTAAAGAGGATATCATTCTTAACATAAAGCAATGTAATGAATAACATTATATTACCCTAAATGAGGCCCTATTTCATGGCAAGGATATGGGCATTTTATTTTTTGTTATACTGTACACCTGACTTTTCCTAGAAAAGAAAACATGAAATTCAAAAAAGAAAAGGGTAAGAGAGCTCATTGACTTTGAAATCAAAATAAATTTCAGCAGAGTATCTTGCTAGGAAGTCCTAATCTAAATGAAATTCTGCATGCAACAATCTTTTTTTCCTTGTTTGACAGCCAGGATTAAAACACAATGGTTATTAGAATTCAATGAGGTCACGCAGAAGAAATACCAGCAAGGTGCCTGAAACATAGCCCCTTAGCATTTTCTGTAACTTTCAGATTCATATTAGGTTCCTACTAGAATGATACTGTTAATAACAATAATTTGTACTTCAGTTTCTCTTTCAAGATATCTTGGCTACCCCATCTCCTTATTCATTATAGTCTGGAAGGAGAATAGAAAATAATCCCTTATATCTATCCCCAGCTGTTAACAAGTGATATATTCTATGTAAGCATACATATGCACATATCCATAACCATATAAGATACATACATATATGTTATATACATATGCTTGATAATTAGTGAGAATTATCATCAAATTATTAATTACATTCCACTACTCATTAAATCCACAAAGTCTCTCTCAGTTCCTCTACAGAACTTTCCATCCAACCACTTCAGCAAGCATTTAAGCAATGTTCAGTCTCAATAATCTTTTGTTTTTTGTTTGTTTGTTGTTTGTTTTTTGAGACAAAGTCCCACTATGTAGGCCAGATCAGGTTGGCCTTGAACTCATTATGTAGTCCAGGCTGACCCTGAACTCATGACAATCCTCTTGCCTCAGCCTCCTGAGTGCTGGGATTACAGGCATGCACCACCGTGCCCAGCTCAATTTCAATATTCTTATGCAATTACTGTTATGACTGAGTGAGTAAATCTGAGAACTAATGTTGAGCTAGACAAAGAAACTGGCTTCTTGCCAATGCTGCCACCATAGAAGCTTCTGAAAAGGGGAGTTCCCAAATAGTTAACTGGAGTTGCCAAACAATAGGGACTTCTTACCTGCTGATCACTCCATGACTCCTGGCATTCTACTCTGATAGACAGATACAGATATATGAAGGTGTGGTTGAAAAAATATAGTGAATGTTTACATTTTTAAATATTACAGTAAAAGGCATACTGCCATTAATCCCCCTCCAAATACTCACCTTCCCATACAACACTTTTACACCATTGCTCCTAACATTTCCTAGACCAGTTCTGGAAGTCTCCTTCCATGAGTGTCTTTAGGTGCTCTGTCAGAGTTGCCCAGATGTCCTGAATTGACTCAGACTGTTTATCTTTCATGGTTATTTTGACTTTCAGGCATAGCCAAAGGTGACATGGTAGAAGATCCATGAATAAGGTGGATGAGGACACACTGTAAAGTTTTTATCAGTTTTCCTTCCTACTGGATAACACTCAACAGCAGCATTGACCATATATTTGATCACACCTCATAAAAACACTCATGAAAGAGAACTCTCAGAATTGCTTCTGAAGGTGGCAAGAATAATGGGATATGTATGTTTGAAGTGAGGGGAAGTATTTTGAAGGGGATTAATGGCAATGAGTCATTTAAAGTAATAATGTCTTAAAATTTAAATGTTCACTGTACATTTTGATCACTCCATGTACAGCTTAATCCAAATTTGTCTATTATTCATCAATCAAACAGCAGAAACTGATGCAAATTACACAAGTACTTTCATATGTGGACCATAAAAGAAAATGTCCAAGGAACCAAACATATACGGATATTAATGTGAATATTACTTGATTATAAAGATATTAAATAGATAATTAATAATGTCCATTACACAAGTACCATATAAGTGGTACTTTAAAGCCAACGTTTTAGTGTCGTAACACTGTCTTGAAATGAAATCATTGTCACTGTCAAATTATAGAAAATATTTCAATAGGAATAATATCATTCTTTAAAAATGCCAACAATCACACCTGTCGAAGTTGGAGTCCTAGTTGTGCCAACTTTCTAGCTCTGTGATCTTGGGGAAGTTATTTAATTACTGTATACATCAATTTCCTCAGCTATAAAATCCAATCTCTACCACATGTTCATGTTGATGATTTTTTTTTAAATGCACAGTGAAAACAATGTTTGGTATGTAAGGACTCATAGATGTCGTTATTTACTCACATTATTGGCCAAAACTCAAATTGTGTATCTGAAGACAGCTCTGTCTATATCATCATTAAAAAAAGCTTCAGAAGAACAGTTAACAAAACAGAAGGTTCTAGGAGAAACGGGAAGAAAAGGACAGTTTTCTAAGTTCTAAAAATTTTAACTGTCTGGGTCAAAGACATATTAGAAACAGGAATTCAGGGCTCCTTCTACAGCCTTTCTGAAATCCTTCAGAGGCAGCAAACCTGAGATTAAGAAATCCAAGGTTAAAACCTTCCATTTCCAAACTCTTATTTCATTAAACTTGAAACCACTGTTTCTCTCCATCCTCCATCCTCCATAGCTGATAAACATATTTCATTGATAAACACTGTAACGGAGCTGTCGACATTTGATATACTAATTGCAGGGATTAAAACAAAAAGCATCATTTAAAAACAGAACTGTAGTTCCACTCCAAATCATCAGAAAGCAGTGACACAAAAATAAGCCCATAAGACTCTGCCTATCAGAAGCTGTGGGCCTGCAGTCAATCTAACCCTTTCTTGCCACTGTTGCAAGACACATCAAACAGCAGGAGAAATCCGAGTCTAATTAAAATTCGGCCTAGTTAATAACACCGAAATCTCAGGATGAGTACTACTTGCAAGTGGGGTCATGTCAGTAACATAATATTAGAAAGTAGGTTTTTTTAAAAAGTCTACTGGAAAATAGCTGCTCACAACCACTTTGCTTCGAGTTCCACCTTCTGACTCATCCTTAAGAGTCTACTGTTAGCCATCCTTCAAGAATCACTTTCTTTACAAATACTTTTAAGTTATCATAATTTTAAATGCATGGAATTGCATAAATAAAATACAAGTGAATTGTACTCTTTTGCAATATACAGTCGCAATAACACTTGAAGAAATTAACTGGATGTTCTTTTAAAGATCCTTTGAATAAGAACTTTATGTCAATACAATTTGCCTGCATTTCCTCCAGTTTGTTCTGGCATTCCAGATAACTGTTGAAGGGAAAAAGCGGCTTGTGCGGAGCCGTCGCTAAGGCAGACTCAGGCCTACTTGCCAAGCACTGCCTATTCCTACACATTTCTCGCCCCAGAAGACCTGTCCGGATCAGAGAAAGGAGTAATTTCTTTTGCAAAAGCAGCAGCCACAGCGAGTTTCAAAGGCACAAGGAGGAAGAGAGCGGTACCTTTCTTGACTTTTCTGAGCTTGTCTAGGTTCAAATCTCGGCGCTCAGGGCTCCCAGACCATGTCTTCTTGGAAACACGGGCGTGGCAGGGGCAGCGGGGCGCGTGTCGCTCACCCTCCGCCACCCTGAGCGGGTCCGAGGGGCGCAGGGCGCGGAGCCCAGCTACCGCCCGTGCGCAGCGGGGAGCGCGGGGCGCCCTGGAGAAGCGCACCGGGCGCAGGGAGCCACCGTCTACGCCCGTGCAGGGGCGGGAGGATGGGGCAGAGACTACGAGCAAAATAAAGGGTCAGAAGGGGAAAAACAACTCTGTACGTAGCACAATTCAAAACTGGAGTCCTGGTCCAGAGGGCGGGACGGCCGGCCGGCGGCTAGTGCGGACCAGTGGGTGAGGAGAACCAGAGTCGGGAGGGGCCGGCGCGTAGGCATTCGGGGAAAATTCCAGCGCCCTGCGAACTACCAATGCCTCCCCTCTCCGGGCGGGCAGTTCGCGCCCCGTACCTCCTGGGAGCTGTAGCCAGCGCACCCGACTAGGGGCCAGGGCTCAGCTGGGATCCCCGCCCTGGCCACCTTCCCCCGGGGAGTACCCACCCCGAGCGAAAGGAAAAGCGAAACAGAAAGAGCCGGGATCAGAGGCCAAGACAAACACCTCCGGCGAGGCTGGGGAGGGGGGCACGGTCGCGCGCTCCCGGAAGACCGCCCCAGGTGTTCCCAGGAGCTCGGCGGGTTTCTGCCACCTCCAGGGTCGGGGGCACAGAAACTGAAGGGCGAGAGAGGAAGGGAGGAGCGCCAGCCACCTGCCTCGCCTCCACTTCCTGAGACACCTGCGGAGAATTCCCAAGGAGAGGCACGGCCTGAAGCCCAGCAGAGCCTGTCCACAGGTCGGCACCGCCTGGGCGTCATCGAAAGCCCGGGACACGGGCACGGAGTGTGCCCGGAGGAAGGGAAAGGGCATGGAAGCAGCACGGGCAGCTGCTCCAGACCTGCTTGTTGGCCGGCCTCACAGGCTGAAGGAGTTTGTGAGTTTTTACACAACATCTAGGTGACCGATTTGGCCAAGTCAGTTGGCAGGGACAGTAGACTCGCAGGAAATGAACCTCTCTCCAGTCACTTTTCCAGTCTAATGCACAGGCAAGTGTAAAACATACACATGGCCCGGTGTGACAGGACCAGGAGACATTGCAAGCTCAAGGTGGAAGACAAGACAGAATTTTTGAGACTGATCTACGTGCTGATCATGTCAGCAGCCAAGGGTTCATGTCTACTTTTGAAAGCACCTGGGACAATCTGGCAGGGATGTGACTTACCAAGAATCCCTAGTGAACTAGAGGACGGTGCTTCCCAAATCTTTTGAGTCAATGCACAGAGAAAACAATCAGAATCTTTGGAGCTTAAAATTTTTTCTGTGTTTGATGTGTACTACATAAATAGGATAAAAATAAAACAAAAATTGTAGAAATTGTTAAATTATAAAGTGTACATTAAATTTCACATGAAGTCTTTTTAATGAAATTTTGTTTCCATAAATGTAATCTTTCTTCTATCACTTTATATTTGAAATAATAACTGATAGATTTTTGATGATGATGACTTCAAACTTTAGTCCAATCAAAATAAGTCATGATAGTTGGAAATCATATTTAAGGAAATGAAGCAATCATTCTTTTCCAGGTCATAATGCCAAGGGATTTCAAGTCACTCAGACCTTCGCACAGCAATCATGTCGAAGCTCTGATGTGCACAGTGCGCATAGGTCATGAGAAAAGGCCTGTAGCTGGGTTAGATTCCTCTCAGAGATAGAGCAGCTGTGGAAGGCCTGAAGCAAGAGTATCTGTGAAGAGAGATGGAATGTGCAAATAGACCTAGTCCCTCAGCTCCAGTGTGGACCCCTGCAAGGTGAATAATTCTCTCCTCTCCTTTGACCACCTCTTGTATGGGTGCTATATGTTCTGCAGCTGGTGGAGGAAGTAAATGTCCAGACAATAAGGTACTTCATGGACCATACTCAACACCACTCAGCAGAACCTCAGGCTGCTGCTGGCGAGGGGAGGATGCCTCAGCTCCCAAATTCTGCTCTTCTTGTTCTCCATAGAAGCTCTGCAGAAAGCTAGTCCCAGCCAGACTCAGCTGGTGGGCTCCGACCATGCTGGCTCTCCCCAAAAACTGAGGGGCATCAGCGTCTGACAGTATATTTTTAAGCAGTTGCAGCCACCTCAGTAAATTAAACCTTCCTAACTGCTGGAGAGATTTCCCAGCACTAGGAAACTGATGGGAACAATCTTTGCAGGCTGAGCTTGGAAGTACCTAAGTACAAGAATAATAAAATTGGCCTATAATTATTGATTCAGCCTCTAATGTAGTATGCTCTGGAACAATGCAGTTGATGATATATAAAACATTTAGTCAGATTAGGGAGGTTAACATAAATCACAATAAAGTGAAATGGCAAATTATTATAACCATCGGATATGCTTTGTTCTACTATTTGCTTCCCAAATATATAAGTCAAATTTGTTTTCTTAATCACAGACAAAAAAGGAATTTATGAATTAGTTATGAGTGCCTGGAATTCAATAAAGTTAGGTTTGTAGCATCATTTGTTTTTGTTGCCTTACACTCAAACAGAAAAGTCTAATATATGCAATTTGTGTTTTCAGTTCCCACAGGCTGTTTGGCAAAATACTGAAAATTATTCACACCAATGAGCAAGTAAATTCCACTGCATAAATTAAAAGCAAAGATCAAGATTGATGAAATAATTTGAAACTGCCTTAAGATGAATAATAAAACTGCAGTGTATGTAAAAGTAAAAATTAGCTAAATCTCACAGAAGTGGCTATAATGATCTCTGTAATTCAAAGAATGAAAAAAATCATAGTTTAATATATTTTAATATATTTTTTTCAAACTCAATGCCAGTTGAACAGCTGTCTTTAAAATAGATTGCTAATAAATGTTTTCTATTGCTTCTGAGACTGCTACTTTGAAAGAAGTTAAATGTTAGCTCATCTAATTTAGCGTTCAAAGTCAGTGACTGTGGCCTTACTTATTGTCTTCTTAAGATTAAGTCGCAAGCCAAAACCAGTTTGATACTCTGTTCTTTGGAAAATGTAACCTGCCTGAGATCTCTGTTTTCCATTTTAGATAAAGTGTGCTTGAAGTGCCTGCAACTTCATTTTTTTCTTGGAGGTCCTGACAATAGAGGAATGTACTTGCTCTGAAAGAGTGCTTAAGATTTCAAAAGTTTCTGCAGTTGCCACTTTTTCAGAGCTACACCAAAGTTAGCTTTTACTTCTGTAGTTCTTACACTGAGTCCTTGGTGTGATGCTAAGCACAAATTTTTTATTTATCATTTTTCTTTTGATTGTACACATTCGTAGGGTAACACTGAGGTATTTGATATATGTAAGCAATGTAAGCCCAAATACTCATTCAGTATTCACAGCGGTGCTCTGAGAGATAAGTTATTGTTATATCCATTTTACAAATGGAGAAACCAAGGCCTAGGGAGATATATCTTTTTATTTCTTTTCTGTGATGCTGGGGAAGAGAGATTTTTTCTTTACCTGCCTCAGGTTTTACCGCTTGGCAACTGACTGAGCCAACAAAGACTTGAACTCAAGTAGTCTGGCTTGAGAACAGACACCTGTACCCTCTGCTGGCTTTAAATTGACATTCACACTCTGCTGCTTCTAAAACAGAGGGGTTATTAGGAAAGAAGCCATTGTATGCTTCAGAGTAATTTTAGCCACCACCAGAAAGGAAACTCATCAGTTGCTTTGAATTTCTGCTTCCTGATCTCATTGTGTTCTGTAATGAAGCTGCACTGAGGAAGCTCTGGTACTCATAGTCCTAATAAAGTAACTGAAAACAGGCTGGCAGAACATCGTTGTAGATTTAAACAGCAAATCCAATGGTGGACCTATTGTGGCTAATACCTGACTAAGAGATGGGTAACTTTGTTTGAGTTTCATGTCTGAATGCTCTCATGGCAAAGAAGGAAAAGATAACTGGTTTCAAGCGGGAGATGACTTAAAAACAATAATAATTTTAAAATTTTAAATGTGTTGGTACTTAGTAAGAGGGAGAAGGGGTTTTGAAAGGAGTAAGAGATGAATTTAGGGGCTAACAATAGTATTCTAAAGAGACTTTTTAAGTTGACCTATCAATCAAAATCTAGTTGAAAAAAATTACCTTACTGTCAGGCTTGATCTGGCCATGACCTGCTTAAATTATGTTGTTTAATTCCAAGCTACAGTTTTAGCAGATACAAAAAACCACAGCCCTCAGCAAACACACACCATTCCTTCAGGTGGCTAAAGACCAGATGCAGGCTATGCTGTCTCCACCCAGATACAGGCTGTGCCGTCTCTGGGCAGACAGAACACAGAACAGTATGTTACAGAAAAGTGGTAAGACTACAAAGTACAGCACAACATCTTCCCAGCACCAAGTTACCTGATAACATTCACACAGCTGCTTTAACCACTACATGGACCTCAATCACAAATACTTGGTCTGACCCCTGTGCATGACAAACTCTTTCCCAATCCTCTGTAAAGCCCTCTGCCTTTTCTTTGTTCGCCACTGATGGCTTTGTTGCCCACAGTGGACCTGGACCTACGTGAATAAAGTCTGTGCCTCATTGCTTTTCACTGGCCTGCTTGGGTGGTCTCATTCCTCTGCCCTTTGTCACGCTTAGTTTTGTAACATGGGAATATATTGTAGACACAGGCAATATGAACTCATTTGTTGGCACTTATTTCAATGAAAATTGTGAAAAGAAATGTATTTTTCTATTGTATATTATTGCAATGCACACATATATCTTTAATTAGTCTGTGACTAAATTTGCCCATTTTTACAATACATAAAAACAGCAACAGAAGAATGTAAGCTAAAATCAACATCAATAACATGTCTATATCAACAGTAAAAGTTGTACTGATACTGATTTTGACCCTGCGGCTGGCAGATAGTAGGCTTTCAATAAATATAGAATTACTTCAGTTCTAAATTCTTTCTAGAATCAAAATATGAGAAATTAAAGATATGTATATATGTGAGCTTATATACACATTTACACCCATGACATACTTCTACATGTTAATAAATGTAAAGATCTATATGTAATACATGTAAATATATATCATCATTATTTGCAAATATCAGGTGATTTGATCGTTTATATGGTTTCATTTTGTTTATATACGTATTTCATCCTACAATCACTTTTTAGTGACTTCTTAATCTTTCTTCAAAATGTTTTATCAAAATCAGATTTCTGAAGCACTCTATTATATTCCAGTGCTATAAAGAGAAGGTTTTAATTAATGTTTAAAATATCACTGATTTTGTTATGTAAGAAATATCATGGACATATCTAGAGCCTCATTCATTTGTTTTGTTACTTCTTGTGCTATCAGTTTAGGGTGTCCAGGTGGTTGATTATCAGACTTTTCCACCTCGTTTCCCCCGGAATTTGCTTTTGGTGGGGTGGAAGTCTGAGTTGTTGTTGTAAGTAGAAACTTCCCAGACAGAGGTAGAGAATTGGACATACAGATAAAAGAGGCATATAGAACTCCAACTAGCCATGATCAAAAAAAAAATCTACACCTAGATATATAATAGTCAAGATCCCAGAAATCCAACAGAAGACCAAAATCCTACAAGCAGTTAGAGAAAAGAAACAAATCACCTACAGAGGAATGCCCATCAGAATCACAGCAGACTTCTCAATACAAACCCTCAAGTCAAGGAGAGCCTGGAGTGAAGTAGTTCAAGCCCTAAAAGAAAATAATTTCCAACCTAGACTGTTGTATCCTGTAAAATTATCTTTCAAAATCAGTGGGGAAATTAGATATTTCCACGACAAAGAACACCTGAGAAATTTCATGAACACCAAACCAGCACTCCAAACAATTCTAAACAACATCCTAGAAAAAGACAATGAAGGTCACAACTCCATGAGGCCCAACAGAGGGAAGCCACCAGGCAAGGTAAGAAACTAAAGAGAAAGGGGGGAAAAATAAGAAATGAAAGAGCCAACAAAAGTAAAACATCATGACAAGGATGAGTCAATATCTGTCAATTATAAGCCTCAGTGTTAATGGCCTCGATTCACCAATCAAAAGAAATAGACTGGCAGAATGGATTAAGAAGCAAAATCTAACAATATGCAGTATACAAGAAACACACCTAACTGAAAAAAAAAATTCATAGACTGAATGTAAAAGGATGAAAAACAGTTCTCCATGCAACAGGAACCCAGAAAAAAGCAGGAGTAGCAATTTTATTTTCAGACAAAGTAGATTTCAAACCAAAACTAATTAAGAGAGACAAAGATGGTCACTACATCCTTGTGAAGAGAACAAACCAAGAAGAAGAGATAACAATCATTAATACATATGCACCAAATACAAATGCCCCAATTATACAAAAATATTAATGGACATCAAAAACCAAATAAGCACTAATACAATTGTAGTGGGGAACCTCAATACCCCACTATCACAAATAGACAGATCATCTAGACAAAAAATTACCAACAAAATTCCAGAAATGAACCAAGCTATTGAACAAATGGACTTAATAGATGTTTACAGAGTGTTCCACCACACAAAATCACAATACACATTCTTTTTGGCTGCACATGGGTCATTCTCCAAAATAGACCACATACTAGCTCTTAGGACATGTCTAAGTAAATGTAAAAGTTACCCACCTATATATTATCAGACCATAGTGCAATAAAATTGGAGACCAATAACTTAAGAAACCACAAACCCCCATAAACACATGGACATTGAATAACACCCTCCTGAACAACCAATGGGTCACAGAGGAAAATAAAGAAGAAATTAGATAGTTTCTACAAGTACATGATAATACCAGTACAATAAACAGGAATCTGTGGGACACAATGAAAGCAGTTCTGTGCAGGAAATTCATAACAGTCAATGGCCATATCAGGAAAACAAGAGAGAACTCCAATTAAGAACCTAATGCAGAACCTCAAGTTCCTAGAAAAAGAAGACCATAACAAACCTAAGGCTTATACAAGAGAGGCAATTATAAAGATCATAGCAGAAATCAATGCAATGGAGACTAAGAAAACGATACAAAAAATCAATGAAGCAAAGAGTTGATTTTTCAAAAGAATAAATAAAATCAATAACCATTTAGCCAATCTTATCAAAAAAAGGAAAGAAAAGGCTCAAATCCATGCAATTAAAAACAAAAAAGTGGCAGTCACAACAGATCCAGCAGAAATCCAGAGGATCATCAATACCTACTTCGAGAACCTGTAGTCTAATAAAATGGAAAACACAGAAAAAAAATGGACAGATTCCTAGATACATACAAATTGCCAAAGTTAAATGAAGAAGATATAGAAATTCTAAACACCCCAATTACAATGAGTGAAATTGAAAATGTAATAAAAAATTTACCAACAAAGAAAAGGCCAGGTCCTGATGGCTTCACTGCTGAATTCTACAAGACATTTAAAGAAGAACTATCACCATTACTCTTTAAACTCATCAAGCAAATTGAAAGGGAAGCAATATTTCCAAATTCATTCCCAGAAGCAAGTGTTACTTTGATTCCAAAACCAGGGAAAGACCCAACCCAAAAAGAGAACTACAGGCCAATCTCCCTAATGAACATAGATGCAAAAATCCTCAACGAGACACTGGCAAACAGAATACAAAGGGTCATCAAGAAGATCATACACCCTGACCAAGTCAGACTTCTTCCAGGGATGCAAGGATGGTTCAGCATATGTAAATCAAAAAAATGTAATACACTATATTAACAGAGCCAAGGACAAAAACCATATGATCATCTCAATAGATGCAGAGAAAGCATTTGACAAAATCCAACACCCATTCATGATAAAAACCCTACAGAAAATTGGAATAGAAGGTCTTTATCTCAACTTGATTAAGGCTATCTATGAAAAACCAACAGCCAACATCATACTAAATGGTCAAAAACTGAAAACTTTCATGCTAAAAGCAGGAACAAGACAAGGATGCCCACTATCACCACTCCTGTTCAATATTGTTCTAGAAACATTAGCCACAGCAATAGAAAAGAGAAAAAAATAAAAGGACTAAAGATAGGAAAGGAAGAAGTTAAACTGTCATTATTTGCTGAAGATATGATACTTTACATAGAAGACCCAAAAAACTCCACCAAAAGACTTCTAGACTTAATTGACAGATTCAGTAGAGTAGCTGGATATAAGGTCAACACTCAAAAAACAATAGCCTTCTTATACACAAATAACAGACTCACTGAAAGAGAAATTCAGGAAACAATTCCTTTTACAATAGCATCCAAAAAAATGAAATATCTAGGAATCAACCTAACAAAGGAAACAAAAGACCTCTACACTGAAAACTACAGCACTCTGAAAAAAGCGGTCGAAGAGGATGTAAGAAAATGGAAAGATATCCCTTGTTCCTGGGTAAGAAGAATCAATACAGTGAAAATGGCCATACTTCCAAAACTACTATATAGATTTAATGCAATGCCAATTGAAATTCCAACAATATACTTCACAGAACTACAGAAAACAATCAAAATATTCATTTGGAACCAGAAGAGACCTAGAATAGCAAAAGCAATTCTAGTCAACAGCAACATGGCAGAGGGTATCACAATCACCAACTTGAAACTATACTACAAAGATACTGTGTTAAAAACAGCATGGTACTGGCAAAGAAACAGAACCGAGGATCAGTGGAATAGATTGGAAGATGCAGAAACAACTCAAGACATAATCAGCCACCTCAACTTTGACAAAGGATCCAATCACTCTCATTTGAGGAAAGATAGCCTCTTTAATAAATGGTGTTGGAAAAACTGGATTTCAACCTGTCAGAGATTAAAACTAGACCCATATCTATCACCATGCACTAAACTAAGATCAAAGTGGATTGAACATCTAAATATGAAAGCATAAACATTAAACTTTCTGGAAGATAAGTTAGGTAGAACTCTTGAAGACATTGGCATAGGAAAAGACTTTATGAACAAAATCTCAGTAGCAGGGGAACTAGCAGAAAGAATCAACAACTGGGATCTCACCTTATTAAAAAGCTTCTGCAGTGCAAGTGAAACCACCAACAGAGTCAAGAGACAACCTACAATGTGGGAAAACATTTTTTAGCACCTGTACCTCAGACAAAGGACTACTGTTATGTAGAATATATAAAGAAGTGAAACAAGTCAGACTCTCCAAATTCAAAGACCCAATTCAAAAGTGGCCATCTGAAATGAACAGACATTTCTCAGACAAAGAAGTAAAAGCAGCAAATATATATATGTAAAAATGTTCAACATCACTGGTCACTGGAGATATGCAGATGAAAACAACAACTGAGATTCCACCTCACCCCAGAAAGAATGGCTGCTATCAAGAAATCAACCAATAAAATATGCCGGCGGGAGTGTGGGGAGAAAGGAACCCTTCTCCATTTTGGTGGGAGCGCAGACCGGTGCAACCACGTGGAAATCAGTATGGAGATACCTCAAAGAACTCAGACTAGATGTCCCATTAGACCCAGCTGTTCCCCTGCTTGGTATCTTCCAAAAAAAATTAAAAGAATCATACCACAGCAATATATGTGCAACCATGTTTATAGTGGCACTGTTTGTAATAGCTAAAGCTTGGAAACAGCCCAAGTGCCCATCAATTGGAAACTGAATAAAGAAGATGTGGTTTCTTAATTAAATGGAGTAGTACTCAGCCATAAAGAATGAGAAACTAGAGACATTTATAGCTAAATGGGTGCATATCGAGGCCATACTCTTAAGTGAAATAAATAGGACATACATGTGTAAATATTGAATAGTTTCTCTAGTGTGAGAAACCGAAAGTGTAAACAAGGATTAAAATGATTAATATGAATACTTGATAATTTGAAATAGGAAGAAAAGGTCCAAAGTGGTAGGGGAAGTGAGAGGGGAAGGGAAAAGGAAAGAAGGGAAAGGAAAAATTATGAGAAAAGGAAAAAATAGAAACAAAGTGTGTGTAAATAGGGAAGGGTGGAGGGGGTGAAGGGTGCACAGGTAATGGGGAAAAGATGAGAACCAAGATACAGCATGTACAGTTACAAGCACCCAATAATAAATGTAAATGTATTGTATACCTAAAATGTACCAATAAAAGAATTTGAGCAAAAAAAAAGTATGGTACTACATAAAAAGTAGAGAATATTAAAAACTATTTTATGACCATAAATTTAAAAACTTAGAAGAATGGAACAAATTCCTTGAAAGCCACAGTTACAAAAACTGATCAAAAAAAATCAGGCTATCTTAATTGATCTATATCTTCTATAGAAATCAATTCATAATTAAAACCTTCACTGGGAAAACTTAAGGAAAAATATTACCAATCTTAAATAAAATCTTTAGGAAAATATTGGAGGAGTAAATATTTCCCAGTGACCTATTATATGAGGTCAGAGGTAGCCTGACAAGACGAAATCAAGACACTACAGAAGTCTTTCTTGAACATTGCACAAAACTGATAAAATATTAGCAAATCTAATCCAGTGTTGTATTTAATTTTAAAAAGAACAAATTGGAATCACCCATTAATGCAAGGCTGATTCAACATTTGAAAGCCAATCAAAGAAAAGTGCAATATTGATTGAATAAAGTAGAAAAATCTTGGCAAAATTCAGTACTCAGACATGATAAAATCTCTTATCTAACTAGAAATAGAGGATAACTTCCTCAACCTGATAATGGGATGTACAAGGAAGTTTACAGAATAACTCACTCCCTAGTCAAATATGAATTCTTTATCCCTAAGGTCAGTTGTAAACTAGTATCACTATACTATTCAACTGTTACTGGACATGCCAGAAAAGGCAGGAAAATAGTAAAAAGGAAAGATTTGTTAGAAATAGTTATGGTTAACCATAAAGATTGGTTATAAATAGTTAAACTGTCTTCATTCTCAGGCAATGGGTTTCTGAGGAAGAGGCTACCAAAGTAATTCCTAGAAGTATAATTTAGCAAGGTCACAGGATACACAATATAAACATAAATTGTAATTTTTATACACAAACCATTAATCATTATGAAGTAAAATGTTTGAAAAATACAATTTACGAAAGCACTCAACATAAAATACTTAAGAATATACCTATAAACATAAACACTCTTCAAACTACAAAATACTGCTGAAACTAGATGATCTAGATCAGTGGTTGGCAAACTATACCCTGCAGCCTGTGACCTGTTTTTTCTTTTGAGAATGACCTGTAGTTATATATAGCAATTGCTGCTTTTTCTGTTAAACAGAGATAATTTAATAAAACTTAGAATGTTTATTGTCTTACCCTTTTTGCTAACCTCTCATCTAAATCCTTGGAGAAACACCATGATCATGAATTGGAAAATTCAACATTGTTACAACAACGGGTCAGTAGACTAAGGTTAAACAGATCAGTGGCATTAAATGGAAAGTTCAGAAATATATCCATAGTTTGACACTTGTATCTGGGTAAGTGAGTGAATGGATAATCTTTTCAACAAATAATATAGGAATAACTGGGTATTTTAGTGGGAAATATTTTCTGTTCTCTAACTCGTGTACATATAATTTAAAATTGGTTCACAGACACAAACTCAAAAGCTGAAAATGATAAAACTTATAAATGAAAACATAGTGGACAATCTTCAAAATCTTGAGGTAGGCAGAGGTTTCTTGGAAAGAACACAAAAAGTACTAACCATGAAAGAAAATAAGTTGTATAGTTAGATTTTATCATTATTTCTTGTTCAGGTCCAAAATGACTATCAACATATTTAAAGTTCTGAGGTATCATGTTATTTTAAAAATTTCATTTTGTTTAACTTTTTTCTGTTTTATTGATGCAAAAATCATTTTACAGCAGAACACCAATTAATATTTTACAGAACTTGTATTGCAGAAAATACACTTGAAAAATGCTATTGACACATTATTTTCTTCTAAAATAAACTGTTATCAACGCTAATTGAGAAAGAAGAGTCATAGCAGCCAAATAATTATTTTTGATACAAAATGTTCTCTGTATTTCATCCAATTACATTTTATATGATATACCTAATGTTTAGGAGTTGCAAACATTTCTCTGTAGCAATGTGTATTATTATAAAATAATATTCTATAATAGCTTCGCAACTACTTATCCTAACTTGTATTTATAACCTGATTCATTTTTTTTATTAAAATTAAGATGTCCTCATACAAAATTTGTCTGGAGGTTTTGAAATTTTGAAATTGACTTACATACTAGTTAAAGTCTAAGAAACATTGCTAGGAAGAGGCCTTTGTTTTAAAAGTCATACAAACAAACTCATTTGATATTTCTAATTTGTCTTGATAGAAACTGGGGCATGAAGAAATTAGATTATTAAATTCTAATTGTCAAAAAAAGTAATGGCAGAACCCAGAACTGATTCATTAAGAAATGATATGGGTATCATTAACATGCCTCAGCTATAGATGTTAAATTAAGAGATAAAGATTAAGTTCCAAAATATCCATAATACCTACACATCAAAACCAGCATGGGGAGTAGCAAGATGTTACGATGCTCCAGCAGTTGCCTCCTTACAGAGAAACCAATTTGAACAGCTAGTCACAGACCAATCTACTTTCACAGGAGCTAAAAGAGACCAACTGAGAGTTAACAGTGCTGTTGTACTAAAATATGAAAAGAGAAAGACACGTTAAAGAAAGTAAGAAGGAAAGAGCTTGCTTCATTGTCCGTCCACCAAATCCAAGCTTCCTGCTTAGGGGAGGGGAAGGGAATTACATCTAGACCTTAGATTTCAAGCCCACTACCAAGCCTTACTCTGCAAAAGCCAGTGCAGGATAGGCTCTACTACTGCTGCTTACAACAGCCTCAGCCCATGAATTCACACCAGCAACATTAGGACACTAATCTCATGGTGCACTGTTATGGCAAGCTGTGGGCTCCTGGTGTAATCTAGAATTGCAACATTTGTGGCTGTGGAACTGACCACACCATTTATCTTCCAGCCCCAGGCAACAGGACATGGAGTGAGTAATTGCTGTCTTGCAGGGAGAAGAGGGGGTAATCTCCAAGTAACTGCTTAGATAGCTAGGACTGTTCTTACATGGTGAGATCTATAGCTGAGCAGAATCCTACAATGCCTGACCACAGGCTGCTTCTTGTGGAAGAGTGTATGGGCCTAACCTGGCCTTAGGTATGTTCTTACAGGGACTGAATGGCCTTTTTAGATACACCCCACCCCATTCATTCTGAACAAAACACCAACTGGAGATCTGAGACTCATCTGGACTTGGAGCACCCTCTACTGCTGAAATAATAACACACCAATGATAGACAGGGAAATCCTCTACTTAAAAGAGCCACTAAGAGATGAAACAGCAGAAGTGTTCACAGGCTCAGAAAAAAAACAAAAACAACCAGACTGTTTAGACCTTCTGAAAACACAATCACAAACAAATCCTCATAATGAAAACTTGAATAAATATCTAATCTTTCAATATGTATTATGTATTTGACCAAAAAGCATCCAGAACTTTCAGATAACCATGAATTTGTCTAATAAACAAAATAAGGCACAAAAAATCAATCACATAGCAACTGATAAGTGTGAACCCTCACATGACTCAGAAAAGCTATTTTAAGGAGCTGAGTAAATGTTGAGAAAACAAAGAATTCAATACTCTAACAGCAAAACTTAATACAGATGGATATAGTTTTAAAAAATCAAGTCTTGAAACTCAAAAGTAAAACAAATGAAATTTAAACTGTGCTAGGAGGCATCAATAGCATGGTTTGCTTCAATCAAACAAAGAAAAGAACTTGAAAGCAGATTATTTGAAAGTGCACAGTTGGAGGAGAGAAAAAAAGAATGAAAAGGAATGAAGAAATCTTATAGGTATGTTGGGGCAGTATTAAAAAAGCAAATGTTTTAATTATCAGAGTTCAAGAAGGACTTGAGAATGTCAGAGGAATAGAAAGTTTTTCCCAAGAGATAATAACAGAAAACCTCCCAAGTCTAGGGAAGGGTACAGCTACCTAGGTACAGGAAGGTAAAAAGTTACCAGTGAGATTTAACTCAATCAAGCTCTCCAAAGTTGATTATTACAAAGAGAAGATTCTCAACTAGCAATAGAAAAGAACAAGTAATATGTAACAGACTCCCAGTATGCCTGACAACAGTCTTCTCAGCAGAAAATTTACAGGCCAGGAGAGAGTAGGACAACATTTAGACACTGAAAGAAATGAATTGCCAATCTAGAGTACTATACCCAGCAGAGATATCCTTTATATAAGAAGGAGATAAAGACATTCCCATACAAACAAAAGCTAAGAACATATATCACCACTAAATCTGTCCTATAGTCAATACTGTGCATCACGCAATGAACACAACCATGTCCATTTTCCCCAAAGGAACACAAACATGGCCATCTTCCCCAGAATCATGGAATGAATTAAGTTCATGAAGCAAGTTATGACTATACTTTTATCCTGTCTGTTTTCATATCTATATGATAAACATTAAGTTATTATCATGTCAAAACAGTTTATTATAAACCAAAATTTTTGCAATCATAATAACTACAAAAATTAAAAATAACAATTCAAGGAATCGAAATCTAGCACTAGAAAAAAAATCACATAACCGTATAAGAACACTGTGAGATAGAAAGAGAGCAAGAGAGAGGGAAACTACAATAGAACTGGAAAATAAACATCAACATAAAAATAGTCTGATGGTATAGTTTGTACCTCAAATAGTCCCTAAAGGCCTATGTGTTAAAGGCTTAGTCCCTAGCCAATGGCGCTTTTGGGAGGTGGTATAACCTTTAGGAGCTGGGGTTTAGTTGGTGGAAGACAGGTCATTGTGGGTATGAGCTTGAAGTGGATATTAGGACACTGGGCCCTCCTCTCTGTTTTTTTACCTACTGGCTTCTGTGAAGCGAGTAGGCCTCCTCTTTCATGTGCTCCCACCATGACGTACTGTACCATGCTACCATCAGTACAAAGCAAAGGACTAAGCGACCATGCATTAAAACATAATTGTTAGACACAACAAACTTTTCTTCCTTTTAAGTTTATCATCTTAGATATTTTGCCGTAGTAAAGGAAACCTGACTAATATATAAGATCTTTTAAGTATCAATAATTAAATGTAAATGAATTAAATTATCTAAATAAAAGATGTAGTGTGTTCTGTTGGATTTGTTAAGCTGAATTATATGCTGCTTACAGTAAACTCCTTTCACTTCTAAGGATTTATATATAATTAAAGTGAAGGAATATACCATGAAAATGAATTCCAACAAAAAACAAGATCACTCATAATAAGTGAAGTAGACTGCAAATAAAAAAATGAAGAACAAGCACAGTCATTACATAAAGATAAATGAGTCATTTTAGCAACTGGAAATTATAAATATCCGTAATATTGACACATCAAAAACCAGTGTGGAGTGTAGCAAGATGTTAAAATGCTCCAGTAGTTATCTCCCTATAAGAAACCGATATGAACAGCTATAAATATATTGAAAAATTAAATTGTAAAATATATGTACACCCAATATTAAAGCCTCCAAATATCTAAAACAAATATTAATAGACCAAATAGACCTCAATATAATAATAACAGGGGACCTTACCTTCAAACTTTCAGCAATGGATTGATCATCCAGACACAAAGTCAAACAAGAAATAGCAGAGTCAAACTGCACCCTAGACCAATTGGTCCCAAAAGACATCTATAGAACATGCCATCTAATGCTTGTAGAATATACATGCTTCTCAACAGCAGAATACTCTTCAGCATTGATCTTATAGTAAATCACAAAACAAGTCTCAACAAATTTTTAAAAAATGAAATCATCTCAATTTTCTTTTCTTATAATGCAAGAAAACTATAAATCAGTAACAAGAAAAATTTAGGGAATTGTGTAAATTAAAATACTTAAGGAACTATTAATGAAGAAATGTAAATTTTGTAAATAAAAGAAAATGGAAAAATAACATACCAAAACCTGAGGAGTATACAAAAAGCAATGCTAAGAGAGAAGTTTATGTTAATCATGGCCCATCTTTTTTAAAAATGAGAAAGAACTGAATAAACAAGCTATTACTGTACCCTGATGACACAGAAAGACAAGAATAAACCAAACCTCAAGCTAGTAGAAGGAAAGATGTAATAAGGGTTATAAAGAAAACAAAGACTAAATAAAGACTAAAAAACAATACAGAAGGCCAGTGAAATGAAAAGGTGATTCCCTGAAAAGATAAGCAAATTTGACAACTCTTTGCTGGATTAAGAAAAACAGAGAGAAGACTCAAATAAAATCAGAAATTTTAAAAAGGAGATACTGCAACTGACATTATGGAAATACAAAAGATGATTAAAGATTAGTCTGAACAACTTAGTGTTAACAGATTTGATAACCTAAAAGAAATGGGAAAATTTCTAGATACATTCATCTCACCAAGATTGACTAGTGAAGAAATAGAATACCCAAAAAGAACAACAATGTGTTGAATCAGTATAATCAGCACCCCTGTCAAAGAAATACCCAGGATCAGGTGACTTCATTTCTGGATTGTATGCAACATTTGAAGAAGAACTAACACCAGATATTCTGAAATTATTCCAAAAAATTGAACAGGAAGGAATTCTTTCAAACATAGTCTACACATCCAACATTAGCATAAAGCCAAAACTACACAAAGATATATACACACATACATACAAAGAAAAGCTACAGCACAATATCCTTAGTGAAAATAAATGCAAAATCCTCAAAAAATAGTAGTGATCCAAATACAGCAGCATATTAAAAAGATTTTTTGTCATGATCAAGTGGGATTAATCCCAGTGATGCAAGCAAATAATACATATGATATATCACATTCACAGAATAAAGAAAAAATTGATACGATCATTGCAATATATGCAGAAAAATCATTTGATAAAATTCAATATATTTTCATGATAAAAACTCAGAATAAAGCAAATATAGAAGGAACATATCTAATTATAATAAAGGTAATATATAACAAGCTAGTAGCTAAAATCATACTGAATGCTTATTTACACTTTCAGTTTCTCACACCAGAGAAACTATTTGGTATTTATACATGTGTGTCCTATTTATTTTACTTAAGAGTATGGCCTCAATATGCATCCATTTAGCTATAAATGTCTCTAGTTTCTCGTTCTTTATGGCTGAGTAGTACTCCATTTTATAAAAAAAAAAAACACATCTTCTTTTTCCATTCTCCAGTTGATGGGCACTTGGGTCCAAAGGGGTAGGGGAAGTGGGAAGGGTAGGGGAAAGGAAAGAAGGGAAGGGAAAAAATATGGGAAAAGGAAAAAATGGGAACAAAGTATTTGTAAATAGGGAGGGGTGTAGGAGTTGAAGGGAGGGCAGGGGAATGGGGAAAAAATAAGAACCAAGGTACACTATACAAAGGTACAATTTCCCAATCATAAATGTAAAAGTATTGTATACCTAAAATATACCAATAAAAGAATTTAAGAAAAAAATCATACTGAATGGGGAAGAGCTTAAAACTTTCTTAGCTACTTTTCTCTTGTTGCTGAGACACAATACCCTACTCCCAAAGTTAAAGGGAAAAGGTTTATTTAGCTCACAGTTTGTGGAGGTTTCAGTCCATAATCCTCTGGCTCCAAGGTAGGGTGGCATGCCAGACAAACATCACAGAGGAGAAACAGTTCATGATAGGCAGAAGGTAACAAAGCAACAAAGAAGACCATAGCTCTTTTTACCCCTTATATCTTATACATGTCACTTAGGGCAGGTAGCTCTCACACCCTTAATCCTAGTACCCTTGATTCTAGCTTTTCAGTATGAATCAATCCCAGAGTCACACACTCTAGATCCAGCCACCTCTGAAAAGCCCCACCTATGACTATGACTGCATGAGGCTTTTGGGGGAACATCTAGACACAATCCATAACAGACATCTTTATTCATTACTATTGGAATTCCAAATCAAAGCACTTAGGAAGAAAAAAAGGGAATCCAAGGGGGAAAGGAGAAACTCAAATTGTCACTGTAGATGTCAATATCTTATATATAGAAAACTCCAAAGACTCCTTCAACATTTTAGAACTAATAATTGAATTGAATTCAGCAAACTTTCAGGATACAAAATCAACATATGAAAATCAGCATATGACAATAGTTAACTCTCTGAAATAGAAAACAAGAAAGCAATCCCATCTACAATACCCACAAAAATAAAAATATCTAGAAATAAATATAATCAAAGAGTTGAATGATTTCTACAATGAAAATTATAAAATATTAGGGAAAAAAACTGAAGAGGCCATAAAGAAATTGAAAAACATCCCATGTTCACAGATTAGAAGAATACTCTTAAAATTTGACCTACATATTCAATGCACTCCCTATAAAAATACTGGTAATACACTTCACAGATCTAGAAAAACAAATCCTAAAATTTGTATGGGACTACAAAAAAAAAAAGCCAGGAAAAACCAAAACAATCTTAAGTAAAAAAATAAAGCAGGACTATAAAACTATTATACTGTAATTAGAACATCAAGGTATTAGCATAGCAACAGACATCTAGACCAATGGAACAGAAAAGAGCCTAGAAGTAAACTTCCATATCTACAGCCAACTGGTCTTTGACAAAGATGCAGGAACATACATTGGGGAAAGCACAATTTTTTCCATATATGATGCTGGGAAAATTTGATCCACAGGCAGAAAGTTGAATATAAATATCTCCCCAACACCATATAAAAAATTCACTCAAAAATCTAAATGTAAGACTTAAAACTATAAAAGTACTAGAAGAAAACTTAGAAGAAACCCTTTAGAGCATTATAACAAGCAAGAATATTTTTGGAATAGATGCCAAAAGCAGAGAAAACAAAAAAGTGATATTTTACCAAGTTAAAAACTTCTGCACAAAAAAGAAAACAATTGCCACAATGAGGAGACAACTTAAAGAACAAGAAGAAATATTTGGAAAGTATACAACTGACAAGGAGTTAATAACCACAGCACACAAGGAAAAAGAACTAGAAAAAAGAAGAAAGTCCAATTTAGAAATGAGCATCAGAATAGGCATTTTTCAAAAGAGAATATACAAATAGCCCAACAGGTACACATCACTATTCAATTAACCACAATGAGGTATCACCTCAGTCCAATAAGAATGGCTATTTTCAAAAAGATGAAAGACAAAAACTGCTGTCAAAGAAGGGAACACTTTTAGTGCTGATTTAAATTAAGATAACCAATCTCAATAACAGCATGGAAGTTTTTCAAAAAATTAAAACAGAAATACCACATGACCCCATAATCCCTCTCCTGGATATATACCAGGAGGAAATTAAGTCAATATGTCAAAGAGATATTGTCATCTTTGTGGTCATGACAGCACTAGTTACATGATTCAAGAAATGGAGACAACCTGTGTCTATCTACTAATTGATGAATGGATTAAAAACTGTGGTATAGAACTCAATAGAATACTAATCAGCCACAAAAAGGATGGAATCTTGTCATTTGCAACATTGTGGATGGAAATAGGCATCCTGACATGAAGTGAAGTGAGCCAAGTAGAAGTAAATAAGTATCGCATGATCTCACTCGTATGTGAAATCTAAAATAGGTGACCTCAGATGTTGAGAATAAAATGGTGATTACCAGAGGGTGGGGAGAGTAGCAAGGAGGACGGATAGAAAATGTTGATGCAAAGTTATATGGAAGAAACTTCTGTTGAATTTCTGCTGGATTATTTACTTAGGAAGTTGAGTATAGATAATGATAATGTACTGTTTATATCTTTTAATCTGGAAGAGAGGATTTTGAATGTTTTTACATAAGGAAATAACATATGCTGAGGAAATACCATCGGATTTCAACATGTAATGTATACATGTATTGAAACATGCACAACTGATATGCATCAGTCAAAATTCAAATAAAAAAGAAAGAAAAGGTTGTTATCAAACAGCTTTGGCCCATTTTAAGAAAATTGTTGATAATATGTATTAATTTTAAAAAATAATATAAGTTAGCACTCTCATGTACTTGAAACTACAAAGCTAATTAAAGGGGTGTGACAAAGTATTTGAGTTCTTATCCATAATAACGCAGAAAATGTGCTAGATTCTTTTAAAAAGGCATTTAAAGCTTCTTTGTTGATTGCAAAAAGTAAGAAACTCACACATGGAGTGGCCTTTTCTCTGAAAAATGGCTTTCAGTATGGAGAGCTGACATTTTTGTTCTATTTGGAACATGAATAAGAAATGAAATTATAGAGTACACAAAAGAAAATCTTGTTTCAAAAACTAATGTTTGTCCTTAAATATAGGGAAAATAGAAATAGTGTTGGAAATAGTCATACGTGATATTTGAAGATACTTTCATCCATACATAAATAATTAATCATGGGCATGTAAATTGTGTTGGAAACCTTTCTGCTTCATTGGCACCATTTCACTGCACACATATATAGGTCATCCCTTTACAAATCTACACTTGCTTGTATTTATACTTAAGGTTATTTTGAGAAAGGAAAGATTTGTGGCTTAGAAATAGGCTTTTGGCAGATGCAAAAGTAAAGTTGTCAAATCATCCTTTCACTAGCATTTATTGATTGTTAACTCTGTTTTCAGAGTTTACTACCTACCATAGACTTTGTGAAAGTAGCTAAAACATATTTCTTTTCCTAAGGGAAGGACATAACAAATGGCATTAAAAAGAAGTATGGAATGTGTTGTAGTTGCTTTCTGTAGGTTTAAAATAATTCAAATAGTAGTTTTTGAATAACTATTTACCAAAAAAAGATTTTCTGAAATTTTCTATCACAATTAGGCTTAATGTCATATATTTTAATTGACTATCCTTTTGTATGATTCTTTAGTGGGAATTTTCACCCCAGTTATATGCTTATTCTTATGCATTCAAAAGTTGAGAAGAAAGGAATTCTGTAATTAAAATTCAAAGACTGTAATCTGTTTAAAGAAGTAGCATGAGTCACACAAACTTATTTCCTAGACCCAGATCCACTCAGATAGATATTGTTTCTTTGTGGTATCAGAATGATGCAATAGGAAAAATATAAAATTGTGAAACACTGCAAGATGGGCCTATGTTTCATTCTATCTGCCTTAAAGTGGTGATTAATTAATTTAGGAACTGAGCTTCAGAAGTTAACTGGTGGATCCAATGCTTAAACCATCCTCTATCTGCAAAGCCTTATCTTTCCTAATGTACTGTAGGCTCATTGATGATCAACCGATACATTATTAACAATTCCTGTATGTTACTTTCTACCCAACCTCAGAACTTCACATGTATATCACCAATCCTAAAACTAATGTAAGTGATATGGATTGTTATCCCCAATTTACAAATGGCAAAACTAGGATTCAAAGAGTTAATGTGCCGAAGAACATAGAGAACAACATAGTTCTTTTGTAAAAATTTAAACATTTTCAGTGCTCTTCATAGCATCTCATATATATTGACATCCAATAAACTTGTATTGAATTCTTTGATGAATGAATGAATGTGTGCATTAAAAAACAAAGTACCATTTCCTTAATTCTTCTTACATTTAATAAAACATACACACAGCTTTTCATATACTTTCTTGGAGACTAAATCAATAAATGATCTTAGGGAAAAACTGAATAGAACTATCTTGTGATATTATTTCAGAGTAATTTTGGAGCACACATTTTTTTCTTCTGTATTGCTATGGAACACTCAACTTTATAACTGAGCTATTTGATCTTTTTTGTTGTGTGAATACAACAGTCTTTAATATATGAGTCAAAAAATCATGTCTGTATCTACAGTTTGAACAAGAGCCCAAAATAAGAAGTAAACACAGTTTTTATTTTTTATCTTTTTATAATTGATATAGAAAGAAGTAGATGATAAAGTGTTACCTTTACTTAAAAGAAAAAATAAAAATCAAATAAAAATTTGTTATTCTAAATGTCAACAATTAGCTGAACCCTAAGGAAACTGCCTATATAACCAGACTCTAAATTCTGAGGTTGTATTTTAAAATCCTGTCCCACTACTTAACATACCGAGTTTTATTTCTCTTTATATAATTGTATTTACTCTAAACAACAATTGGTTTGCTGCCATCTCTTCTGCTTAAACTGTGAAATCTTGATTGACAGAGAAAGCAAACTCATTCTTTCTCATGATTTAACACATTAAGCCAAATGCTGTTTTTCACGTCCATCTCAAGAGGTTTCTCCCTTCGAGGAGACTTTCCATGTTAGTTTCAATTTGTGTTCATCTTCCTTTAGAATAACTGCTTAGCACTCAGGCATAATTGTTTGTGTATTGCTATGTGTATGTTCTCAAGGAACTTCAGGTATGTATCTGTTTCTTTTGTTAAATAGTGGTACACAAGCTTGGAGATTGTTGGCCTCTCATGGGTCAAATAAGTGTCTCACAGGTGGGACAGATCAAAGAGAACACAGTGTGTGTGTGTGTGTGTGTGTGTGTGTGTGTGTGTGTGTGTGTGCGTGTGTGTTAATAGTCCCCATCTTGTGTTAGTTTTAGGAATAGGTAAGAATGCATATTACATTTTAGGCAATAAATATATGGGCATATTCTCAATGAGTGCACACAAGATAGCAAGGACCATAGAATGAGAGAGAGAGAGAGAGAGAGAGAGAGAGAGAGAGAGGGAGAGAGAGAGAGGGAGAGAGAAGACGGCTTCAATACTGCATTTACCATTTAATTTCATTGCCATCCTGGACAGGTTCATTTTACACTGCTAGTTTCCACACATAAAAAGTGAGGACAGGCACATGATGTGAGAGTTGATTTAAGATGATCCACGTGGTAAGATTTTCATTGGTGTAAACAGTTGAAATCAGGCTGTTATCAGGAAAGGGCAGCTGTCTGAATATGACATGGCTTCACCACATCAATTCAGCAAATTTAATGTGGCCCATTTGCTTGGCCCAAGATTGTGTTAAATGATCTGAATGTTTAGCATCAGGACTTTGTAGTATTATGGGTCCTGCTTCCAAATAACACCATCAAATGTCTGTATTATTTTATCACAACACTC
This sequence comes from Heterocephalus glaber, assembly GCF_053883595.1. NCBI lineage: Eukaryota > Metazoa > Chordata > Mammalia > Rodentia > Bathyergidae > Heterocephalus > Heterocephalus glaber. Next base: position 1,055,285 of record NW_028258365.1, on the reverse strand, counting down.
TTTTCTCTGTGGAATGCATGAATGGCACCATTCCATCAACAACCTTCCTTCTTTTCCTCTGTTTCTCTAACTCAGCAACCATCTCTGATTCATACATTGTTTTCTTTCTGTTGGTATTCTATTGCCATCAAATACAGCTCTGGTCTAAGAAGCATTAAAAAAACAAAGTACCATTTCCTTCTTTCTCCTTATGTTTGAATGAAAGATACACATAGATTTCACATACTTTTATGAAGACTAAATCAATAAACAATCATAGGGAGAAACTATTTAAAATGATCTTGTGATATTGCTTCAGTTATTTTAGTATAGACATTTTTGTTCCTGCTCTTCCTCCTCTTCTTCTTCCTCTGCCTGTCTCTCTCTCCCCTTTCTCTCTCCCTCTCTCCCATTCTTTATCTTGGCAGCTCCTTATCTGAATTAAATATAGAAATGCATAAAGAAGAACATGGAAATAACTTATGATTTTAGCACTAAAAGATAATACAGTATTGATCTTTTCCTTTGTAGTAATAATACTTTATACATACTTTTAAAATTTTATTTTAAATTATATTTTTCAAAGTATAAAAATAAAATATATCATTCCACCTAACATATTAATATTCCACATCTTTTGACATTTTTCAAACTCCAAATTAAATGAATGTGCTATGTAATATTTTAATTAAACATTCTTCTTTAGTTGGGTTTGTACTATTTTATACTTAGTATCACAGTAATTGGTTTTATATGTATGCTTTTGTATATATCTGTCTATTTTTAAAGGTAGAGTTTTACTACTGAGAAAACTGAATTAATATGACCATTTAAAAATATCATCCCGGGCTGGGGATTCAGCTCAGTGTTTCTGCCACCTGCCTTGCAAGGACAAGGTCCCAAGTTTGATCCCTGGTACCAAAAAAACCCAAAACAAATAAATAAATAATTTTTTAAAATAGCATCCCATATAATACTATATGACACCACTTGTTTCCCTGCACTGTGCCAATATTTAGAAAAATGAAAGTCTAATTTACTAAATTAGAAGTTTTGGTATTTACAATAGGTAATCTTACCTCTCTATATAATCATAATTCAGTATACTTTCCAAAATTCTATTTCTTAGCACTTTCTTAAAGTTTTTATTGATTTGAACACAGTTTTGAACTAGTTTTAAACAAATATTGGTGTCTTGCTTCTTGATTTCATTGACAATGATTCTCATGTTTAACCTTACATTAATTTTTGATTATTAATGAGAAATTATCTTTGCTCCTGGGCAGTTAGTGACTTAGTAAGATCCTGACTCAAAATTTAAAGACAGAAAGAAAGAAACCAATGTGAGGATAGAATTTCACACATAGAAGATAAGATTGCAATTAGTGACCAGGAAAAGAAAAATTGCTTTAAAATTGTAAGGGAACATGAGAAATCAATCCAGCAGCTGCTAGACAATGCAAAGAAGAATAACATAAGACTGATTGGAGTCAATGAAGAAACAGGAGAGAGTGCAGATGACATAAAAAACCTGTTCACAGAAGTGATGGCAGAAAACTTCCCAAGGAGGGGGAAACAACTTGACATACAGATAAATGAGCCATTTAGGACTCCAGCTAGCCTTAATCAAAAAAAAATCTACACATAGGCATATAATAGTTAGGATTCCAGAAATCCAACAGAAGAATAAAATTCTACAAGCAGTGAGAGAAAAGAAACAAATCACATACAAAGGAAAGCCTATCAGAATCACAGCAGACTTCTCAATGCAAACCCTCAAGGCAAGAAGAGCTTAGACTGATGTATTTCAAGCCCTAAAGGAAAATAGCCTCCAACCCAGATTGATGTACCCTGAAAAACTATCTTTCAAAATTGATGTTGAAATAAGACACTTTCATGATAAAGAGCACCTCAGATACTTCATGAATACCAAACTGGCACTCCAAAAAATTTTAGACAATACCCTAGGAAAAGACAATGAGGATCACAACCCCAGGAAACCCAGCAGAATGAATCCACTGGGCGTGACAAATTAAACGCAAAGGGGGAGAATCCAACAAAAAGAAAAAGTCATGACAAAGTTTTTAAAACTTTTAACTTCACCTCCCTAATGAGTGTATAATTCAATCTTATTATTGTACTGATTAGTATTTTTCTGATTCTAGAATTGCACACCATTCCTTGTGCTATACTGGCTATTTATCATTTTCTTATGTCTACATTTTAATTGGGTTGTCTATTAATGAGCTCTAAGAATTCTTTATATATTCTGCTCATAGGTAATATGCATTGTAAATATGGTCTGTTTAAGGACTACTTTTCATTTTAATGATGTCATTTAAAGTTCTAAATTTTGATGGAATTTCATTTATCAATTTTTTTTCTTTTATACATCATGTGTTTTGTATCCTAGATAGTTCTTGCCTACCCTGAATTCATAAATATTTTCCCTTATAATTTCTATTTAAAGTTTTATACTTTTAGGCTTTCATATTTAGGTTCATAGATCCCTTCAAGTTATTTTCATGTATGGAAAAAAAGGGTTGAGGTTAATTTTTTATATACGGATACCAGCTGTTCTAGTGCCGTTTGCTGAAGACACTATCTCTTCCTTGGCTCTTGAATTGAGTTTATATTCTGTAAAATGCTAGTGTTAAATAATCCTTCAAACCCAGTAGACCATATATGTGTGGTCCTATTTCTAGATTCTCTGTTTTATTCAAATGATTTATATGTCTTTCCTTACACCAATACTGCCTTGATTACTGTAGCTTTAGAAGAAGTCTTAAAATTGGGTGCTAAACATCTTCCAACACTGTTTTTGTTTTTGTTTTTGGCTTTTCTGGGTCCTTTGCACTCCTACATAACTTTTAAATTTCAATATCCAGTTCATCATTTATAGAAAGTATACACAGACCTGAATTTTTATATATACCTTGTGTTTTCTAATCCTGCTAAATTAAAGTACAAGTTCTAGGGGCTCCTAGAGATTTCTTGGTATTTTCTCTGTAGATGATCATTTCATCTACATATAAAGATTTTGCTTCTGCCATGCCAATCCTATTCTAGTTGTGTCACTTTATTGCCAGACTATTTTGGTTTAGACCTATGTTTCAAAGTCTAATGGACAGATGAAGAGTAGGCATATATGACCTTGTTCTCCACTTTAGGGAGAAAGCATTGTATCATCTCCATTCATATAAGGCATTCTCACTGGAAGTATGGAGTACATGTCTTTGATCTGTTGAGAAGGTTCTATTCTACTTCTAGTCTCCTGATAGCTTTTACCATGAATAGCTGTGGGATTTAGTCCAATACTCTTTCTCCAACTAGTGACAGGATCATATGGCTTTCTCCTTTCCTCTGTTAAAATGATGACTTTTGGGGGTGGATCTTCCAATGCTGAACCAACAATGCCATCCCTATACTAAAACCACTTTCTACATCCTGCCAGATCTGACCTCTAAGAGTTTGTTTTGTTAAACAAATTTCTACCTATGTTCTTACTTTTTTCTTCTATTATCTTTATCCAGTTTTAGGATTAGCACAATGTTGAGTTCCTAAAATGAGGGGAGAAGTGTTCTTTCTTTTTTCTGCTTTAATTGTTTGATATAATTTATCAGTTAAAATGTTTATGAGCCTGCTGTTGTCATATAGGTAGGTTTTCAAGCTAGGAATATACTTTCTTTAATAGGTGCTATTCAAATTTTATATTTCCTCCAGAGTTAGTTTCATTCATTTGTCTTCCAAGTTACTTCTTAGAAGTTGTCAAATTTATTTCAAAAAATATTTTTGTAATATGCTTTCTATATCCTTTTGAATTCTGTAAAATCTGTAGTAATGTCTCCTAGATCTTAATATTGTAATTTAAAAAATGTATAACTGATATTGTGTAACAGGAAGTAAAGGTCTAAAAGAGCAGACGAATTGGGAGGGACAGGGGAAGGGAAAAAAGGGAAAGGACAAAATATGAGAAGAGGAAAAAAATGGAAACAAGGTCTTTGCAAATAGAGCAGGGTGGAGGGGGTGAAGGGAGGGCAAGGGAAGGGGAAAAAAATAAGAACCAAGAGACTCATGTAATGGTACAAGATCCCAATGATGAATGTAACTGTATTTTATAACTAAAATGTACCAATAAAGTTAATGGGAAAAAAAAGAACGAAAGAAAGAAAAAAGCTGAGAGTATAGCTCAGTGTGAAGGCCCTAAGTTCACTCTCTGGTCCCAGAAAAGAAGATATTTTTATTTAATAAGATGGTTTATCATAGTATTAGTTACTAAATGCTTTTAAGATACAAGTGAGATTACCTTATAATTGAATAAAATTACCTTGAATTAACTTGTAATTGGCTTATACAAACATAATCATTTTCTCCTTTGAAGTGTTTAAATAATATTATCAACCCATACATGAAGCTTTATTTAAATTTTCTTTCTTTTTGTTATCTATTCTTTTGTAGTTTTGGTGAATTCAATAATCTGCATTCATACTTATAAATTATGTGTATTAGTTCCTGTATCCATTTTCTCTTTTGATCTATATGATATATAAATATATTTATATATACTTGTATATATATATTAAATATTTCTATGCTGTATTGCTTGAAATAGAAAGTTTTAATGTCCTTTTCCATGCTGATATTTTGTCTATGAATAAAAATTACTTTTCTTCCCAGGCATGATATTGGAGCTGGAACCCAGGGCCTTCACAGTGAACTACCTATCTAAGGTTTTTAAAATTTTTATTATTTTGAGCCAGGGTCTTGCAAAATATTGCCCACACTGAGATGGAACTTGTGATCCTCATGCCTTAGCCTTTCACAGTGCTACAATTACAAGCTCCAATGTGCCAAGCTGAAATTTACCTTTCTTGATATTTAATTGAAAAAGATGAACAGTTCAAACACTTGAATCAGAAAAGCCTGAGTTCAAATTCCAACTATGTGATCTCTAGCAAGGCACTTCCTTGGGCAGTGATATCCTCTTGCATAGCTGGGGAAATGGAGATAACTCCCATGCTATTGTAGTAGTAAGGAATATGATATGTGCTAGTAACAGCCCAGGACCTGCAAATAGGAGGCCCGCTATAAATATGTTGTGGATGTTCTGTCACCTGCTTCCTCACCGCTGTCTCTAACCTTATTGTTTTTATTTCTGTTCTCTATTTTTTCATGTCTGCTGTCCTTTTACCATTTTTTCACCTTATTGTTTTATTCCTCACTCTAAGAGAACATTTCCAATATGTGAATTTTTGCATCAGTGTTTCAACAGGGACCATTATGTCACTGTTCTTTTATTGACACCTATCTCCCTTTGTTTCCTAGCCTGTCATGTTTGCATAGGGGCCATTTGTCCCCGCGAGCTGTTCTGTCCTTACGACTGCTGCTCGCTTGCATTTCATAGAAACAATGACTCCTTAATGGAAATAATTCATGAAAACTTGCTTTTGCTTCGTTTAAAAACTTATTTCCAGACATTTGGTTTCGACTGGATTTTTAGGGTAATATGCTTCTCTTGTCTTTTATAATAAAGCTCCCCCCCACAGGAACTACATGAATATTTTCATCTATTTTTGGAATTATGAATCATTTACGGTTGTATACATATGAAGACAACATTACATATATAACAGATACTAAATAACCACAAAGTCAAAGAGAGCATTGCCTAGACTAGTGAATCTCCCTGTAAGCTTCTTCAATAACTTCCCCTTATGCCTCATTTTTTTTTTAATATCTTAAACCTTCCTACTAGAATCTTCCTAAAGTATGTGCTTCAGAAAATAAACCCTCAGTTATTCTTTCAGAGAGAATCTGCAGGTGATGGACTTTTTATTTCTGAAAGTGTCTATAATTTGGCTTCATTGCAGGATGTTTTTGCTGGGTTCTAGGTTTTTAAAAAAATTGGCATTTGAAGGTATTTTTCTTTTCTTTCTTTTTAAATTTTATTGGTGCATTTTAGGTATACAATATAATGACATTCATCATTGGAAATTTGCACCTTTACATAATCTCTCTTGGTTCTCATTTTTTCCGCAATCCCCTGCCCTCCCTTCAACCCCTCCATCCCTTCCTATTTACAAAGACTTTGTTTCCATTTTTTCATTTTCTCTTATTAATTCCTTTCCCTTCTTTCCTTTCCCCTACCCCTCCAACTTCACCTACCCCTTTTCCCCTTTTCTTCCTATTTCACATTATCTAGTATACCTTTTAGTCCTTATTTACACTTTCAGTTTCTCACACTAGAGAAACTATTTGGTAATTACACAAGTGTGCCCTATTCATTTCACTTAAGAGTATCACCTCAATGTGCATCCACTTAGCTATAAATGTCTCTAATTTCTCATTTTTTATGGCTGAGTAGTACTCCATTTTATTAAAAAAAAAAAAAAGTCCACATTTTCTTTATCCAGTCTCCAGTTGATGGGCATTTGGGCTGTTTCCAAGTTTTACCTATTACAAATTGTGCTGCTTTGAACATGGGTGCACATATATAACTGTGATATGATTCTTTTAATTCTTTGGGGAAGATCCCCAGCAGGGGAATAGCTGGGTCAAATGGGACTTCCAGTCCTAGTTCTTTGAGGTATCTCCATACCGATTTCCACAGTGCTTGCACCAGTTTACACTCCCACCAGCAGTGGAGCAGGGTTCCTCTTTCCCCACAGCCCCGCCACCATTTGTTATTGATTGATTTCATGATGGCAGCCATTCTTTCTGGAGGGAAGTGGAAGCTCAGCATTGTTTTTATGTGCATCTATCCAATGACCAGTGATGTTAAATATTTTTTCATATGTTTATTTGCTATTTCTACTTTGTCTGAGAAATGTTTGTTCATTTCAGATGCCCAAATTTACAATGAGTCTTTAAATTTGGGAGGTCTGATTTGTTTAAGTTCTTTATAGATTCGAGATAGTAGACCTTTGTCTGAGGGACTACTGGTGAAAATTATTTCCCACATTGTGGGTTTTCTCTTCACACTGTTGGTGGTTTTTCTTGCTGTGCAGAAGCTTATTAGTAAAGAGAGATACAACTTTTGATTGTTTCTGCTAGTTCATGGGCAACTGAGCTTTCCTTCATAAAATCTTTTTCTACACCAATATATTCAAGAGTTCTACCTAACCTCTGTTCCACTCCATTCAGTGTTTCTGTTTTAATATTTAGATCTTTGATCCATTTCGATTTTAGTTTAGTGCATGGTTAGAGATAGAGGTCGAGTTTTATTCTTTGGCAAGTTGAAGCCCAATTTTTCCAGCACCATTTATTAAAGAGGCTATCTTTCCTCCAGTGAAGGTGGTTGGATCCTTTGTCAAAGATGAGGGGACTGAGTGTAACTGGAGATGTTTCTGCATCTACTAATCTGTTCCACTGGTCCTCAGGTCTGTTTCTTTGCCAGTGCAATGCTGTTTTTATCATAGTAGCTTTGTAGTATAGTTTCAAGTTGGGAGTTGTAATACCCCCTGCAATGTCTCTGTTACCTAGAATTGCTTTTGCTATTCTGGGTCTCTTCCTGTTCCAAATGAATTTTTGGATTGTTTTCTCAAGGTCCTTGAAGTATGCTGCTGGAATTTCAATTAGGATTGCATTGAAACTATATAGATGTTTTGGAAGTATGGTCATTTTCCCTAGGTTGATTTTTCCTACCCAGGAGCAAGGGATGGGTTTCCATTTTCTGATATCATCTTCAATCTCTCTTTCCAGAGTACTATAGTTTTCAGAGAATAGTTCTTTGATTTCTTTCATTAGGTTGATTCCTCGGTATTTCAATTTTTTAGATGGTATTGTGAAAGGAATTGTTGGCCCTATTTCTCTCTCGGTGAGTCTGCTGTTTGTGTAGAGGAAAGCTATTGATTTTTCTTCATTGATCTTGTATCCAGCTACTTTACTGAATTTGGTCATTAAGTCTAGAAGACTTTTGATGTAGTTCTTGGGGTTTTCTTTATAGAGTATCATGTCATCTGCAAATAATGACAATTTGACTTCTTCATATCCTATCTTTATTCCTTTTGTTTCTTTCACTTGTCTAATCGCCGTGGATAATGTTTCCAAAACTATATTGAACAGGAGTGGTGATAGTGGAATCGTTTTTTTGTTCCTGATTTTAGTGTGAAGGATTTCAATTTTTGACCATTTAGTATGATATTGGCTGTTGGTTTTTCATAGATGGCTTTTATCAGATTGAGGTAGACACCATCTGTTCCAAGTTTTTGTAGGGTTTTTATCATAAATGCATGTTGGATTTTGTCAAATGCTTTTTCTACATCTATGGAGATAACCATACGGTTTTTTTCCTTGCCTCTATTGATACCGTGTATTACCTTGATTGATTTGCATATGTTGAACCATCCCTGCATCCCTGGGATGATTCCCACTTGGTCAGGGTGAATGATCTTCTTGATGATCTGCATTCTATTTGCCAGTATCTTATTAAGAATTTTTGCATCTATGTTCATTAGTGAGGTTGGCCTATAGTTCTCTTTTTTGGTTGGGTCTTTCTCTGCTTTGAGGGTCAAGGTGATGCTTGCTTCCAGGAGTGAATCTGGGAGTATTGCTTCTCTTTCAATTTCATTGAAGAGTTTAAACAGTAGTGGCAGTAGTTCCTCTCTAAATGTCTTGTAGAATTCAGCAATGAAGCCATAAGGACCAGGGCTTTTCTTAGTTGGTAACATTTGATTACATTTTCAATTTCATTGATTGACATTGTACTATTTAGAAATTTTAGATTTTTTTTGATCAACTTTGATAATTCATATGTATCTATGAATCTGTCCATTTTTTCTGTGTTTTCCATCTTATTGGCATATAGGTTCTGGAAGTAGGTATTGATGATCCTCTGGATTTCTGCTGGGTCCACTGTAATTTCATCCTTTTCATTCCTAATTGCATGGATTTGGGCCTTTTCTTTCCTTTTACTGAAAGGTTGGCTAAGGTTTTGTCAATTTTGTTTATTCTTTTAAAGAACCAACTCTTGGCTTCATTGATTTTTTTTTTTTTGTATCATTCTCTTAGTTTACATTGCATTGATTTCTGCCCTGATCTTTATAATTTCCTCCTTTGTAAAGGCTTTGGGTTTGTCCTGCTCTTCTTTTTCTAGAAGCTTGAGATTCAGCATCAGGTTGTTTAATTGGGCTCACTCTGTTTTCCTAATATGAGTATTTGCTGCTATATATTTCTCTAGTAAGACTGTTGTCATTGTGTTCCATAGATTCTGGCATGTTGTATTGTCACTGTCATTTAATTATAGGAACTATCTAATTTCTTCCTTAATTTCCTTTGTGACCCATTGGTTACTCAGAAATGTATTGTTCAATTTCTATGTTTTTATGAAATTCTTGAGGTTTCTTTTGCTATTGCTCTCCAATTTCATTCCACTATGGTCAGAAAATATACAGGGGGTAACTTCAATTCCTTTGTACTTACTTAAACATGTTCTATGAGTGAGTATGTGGTCTATCTTGATTTGGTGGGGTGGAACATTCTGTAAACATCTGTTAAGTTCATTTGTTCAAGAATTTGATTGATTTCTATTATTTTGTTGTTTAGTTTTTGTTTAGTTGATCTATCTATTTGTGACAGTGGGGTATTGAGGTCCCCCACTACTATTGTATTAGTGCTTATTTGATTTTTCATGTCCGTTAGCATTTGTTTTATATAGTTGGGAGCACTAGTGTTTGGTGCATAGATATTTATGATTGTCATCTCTTCCTTTTGGATTGTTCTCTTTAAAAGGATATAGTGTCCTTCTTTATCTCTCTTAATCAGTGTTGGTTTCAAATCCATTTGATCTGCAAAGAGGTTAGCTACTCCTGCTTTTTTTCAGGTTCCTGTTGCATGGAGTATTGTTTTCCAACCTTTAACTTTCAGTCTATGAGTTCCTTTTTGAATTAAGTGTGTTTCTTGTATGCATCTTATTGTTGGATCTTGCTTCTTGACCCATTCTGCCAGTCTATTACTTTTGATTGGTGAATGGAGACCATTAACATTGATGGCTATAACTAGTATGTATTGACTTAACATTGTCATGACTTTTTCTTTTTATTGGATTCTCCCTCTTTGTGTTTAATTTCTTATTGTGCCCAGTAGATTCATTCTGCTGGGCTTCCTGGAGTCATGATCCTCATTGTCTTTTCCAACTATATTGTCTAAAATTTTTAGAGTGCTGGTTTGGTATTCACGAAGTTCCTAAAGTGCTCTTTGTCATGAAAGTCTCTTATTTCTCCATCAATTTTGAAAGATAATTTTGCAGGGTACATCAATCTGGGTTGGAAACTGTTTTCCTTTCGGGCTTGAAATACATCACTCCAAGCTCTTCTTGCCTTGGGGGTTTGCGTTTTGAAGTCTGCCGTGATTCTGATGGGCTTTCCTTTATAGGTGATTTGTTTTTTTTCTCTAACTACCTGTAGGATTTTGTTCTTCTGTTGGGTTTCTGAGATCTTGACTATTATACGTCTAGGTGTAGATTTTTTTTATCATGGCTGGTTGGAATTCTATATGCCTCGCTTATCTGTACGTCCAATTCTCCTCCTCTGTTGGGGAAGTTTTCTACTATTACTTCTGTGAACAGTTTTTTATGTCCATTGTACTTTCTCCTGTTTTTTCATGGACTCCTATCAGTCTTATGTTATTCTTCTTTGCATCATCTAGCAGCTGTTGGATTGATTTCTCATGGTCCCTTACTATTTTTAAGAAATCTCTGTTTTCATGGTCCTTCACCGCAATCCTGTCTTCTATATCTGATATTCTATCTTCAGATTCTCTTAATCTGCTCTGCATGCTTTCAATGGAGTTTTTAATCTCCTGCATATCTGTTTGATGGATTCCATTTTTTCTTATGTTGGGTGATCATGGTTTCCATTTCTTTCTTATGCTGGGCATTCCTGGCTTCCAGCATGTTTCTGAGCTCATCTATTTTTTTATCAGTTTCTGTTCTAGAGCCTCTAATCATGTCTTTCACTCTGCTCACCATCTCTGTAGTTATCTGGGAGATTATTTCTGCTTTGAATTTTTCTAGAACCTCATTCATCTGTTTTGTTACTTTCCTGTGCTATCAGTTCAGGGTGTCCAGGTGGTTGATTGCCAGACTTTTCCAACTCATTTCCGCCAGAAATTGCCTTTTGTGGGGTGGAAGTCTGGGTTTGTGACTTGCTTAAATGCCTTCTCATTTTTGTTTTTGGTACTGTCCCTTTAGTTCCTAGGTTGATATTATGAAGTTGTTTATTGTAAGTATCTTTGTTGGTCTATTTAAAACCCTTATGGAATTTTTGCTTCTCAGAGCTAGCTACCAGATATAGCTGGTCTTTCGGCTTTGAGTCTCTAATGACTCAGAGGCTATCTCATTTTCATTATACCAGAAAGGAAAACTGTTTAGATCAATCACGACATCTTAGTCCAAGTCAGACAATCAGCAACACCATAGCATCAAATACTTCTTAAAGAATGACAATTTGTTGTAGTTATTAATCTATCACCTTTAAAAAATAAAAGGCCTCCTTCGAGGTGTGTCTCTGCTGTCACAATAGACAATGTGGGCAGCAGTGTACAGTTATAAGTCAATGAGTCTCAGTAAGCTAGTCCCAGACCAGTGAGTTTCAGGCAGATTTCTGGTTGCAAGTCCCAAGTTGAGCTCCCTGTCCTCCTGCAGGGTTGCACTCTGCAAGTTTCTACTGCAGGTTTCAGCTGCTTTTCCCCTGAAGAAATTCCAGTTTCCGATGGGAGCTGATAATCCCTCCAATTTACCAATCACGGTGGTCTGGTGTGCCTTTATTGCAGAGATTCCCTTCACTTTTCCAGTGGTCTTGTTTTCATCAGGGAGCCTGAGACAGGCCCTCTCTCTGTTGTTCACTTCTGGAGCTCAGGACAATGGCTTTTGTGCCCCTGTGCCTCTGCAGTGTGTAACCAAGTAGCTGCACAGCCAAAAGGCCAGAGGCCGGGGTTGAAGGGAGTATTGTTGGAGGCGTCTGCGTGGGAAATAAATTCAGTTTTGCTTCTGACAGTTACATGGCAGCCATTACTTCTCTTTATACCATACAACAGCAGGATACCTCAAGTAGGAGATCAGATTGGAGTCACTGTGTCCCCATGTTTCACAGAAAAAATGAAAGTTTCAAGAAACCTTGAAGATATTTTTCAAGTGACTAGTGACTTCCATTGAGAAGCCTGTGGAAGTCAATTGTTAGTCTAGTTATTTGTTTGTAATTCATCTTTCTTCCTCCTTTTTAAAAAAACTACTATCATCTTGTTTGGTTCTTTTCAGCTTTTGTTTTTGTGCATGTTTAGTATTACCATTTATGCTAGCTGTGATCTGTTGGTATTCTGTATCATGAATTCATTAACTCTGGGAAAGTCTTGACCATCATCCATTCAAATATTGTCACTTCAGTCTGTTCTTTTTCTGGAACTTTAACATATGTTGGAATAACTCATTCCACTAGGGGGGTTTCTCAACCTCTATTTTTGACTTTTCCATCACTTGTTTTCTCTGAACATAAATTTATGACTTCATACTGTCATACTATAAACTTAGCTCTTTTTTTTTCTTTTTGGCACTGGGGATTGAACCTAGGCTACATTCCCAATGCCTTTAAGTTTTTGTTTGTTTGTTTTGGGACAGGCTTTCACTAAGTTGCAAATTTATCTAGGCTGGGCTTAAATTTGCCAATCCTCCTGCCTCAGCCTACCACAGTCCTGGGATTACAGATGTGTGCTATATAAACTTAGCTGTGATTCTGATTGTATTTTTTATTTCTAAAACTTCATTTGGGCTTTTTCTAAACTATATCCGCTGATCTTTGATACTTGATTTTTAGTTATTTCATATCATATGTTGTTCATATAAACTTTCTATGTCTCTCTGTTAGTCCTACTACCTGTGAGGCTTGATGTGAAAATATGTTTACTAAGAAAGAATTTGATTACTTTCTCTATGTCCTAGAAAGCCTCATACCTAGATTTTTAAAATTTTTAAAATTGCAAATAATGTGAATTCAAGTCCCAAGCCTATTAAGAAGCAGACCCACAGTCAAAAATATTTTGGGAAACTATTGCTTTTAGCTTTGCCCAAAGTAATTTGTAATCAGAGAAGTTTACTGTTTTATTCTTTCTTCAATTTAGGTCTTTAAAAATCTGGGCTTTACACAGGGGTCTCCAAGCTAATTTCTCACTCTATATGATGGCACTAATTTTTGTCCTTGACTTGCTCCTAAGCCATTTCCAAAGCTAGCTCTAAGCTAATGTACAACTGATGTCTCAGACCCATGAGCAGCTGTGCTATTGGGTTACCTCCTAGACTTGTTCTCTTATTTCATTTCTGACTTCAAAGAATTCCCATCTATCCTTTTATATCTCATTAATTTATAGAATTGCCATTTTATCTTATTTGGCATTTTAAAACTTTTTGATATCTCATAGAAATTTCACGATTTTATAACATTCATAATGATTAAAAATCATATGATGATTTTAATATTGTCAATGTGCTTGTTTACCACTGTTCAGACTCATTGAAGAATGTACAACAGTTTTTGTTTTTGTTTATCTTGGTCATGAGTTAGTCTGTCTCTCATGTCTCTATCTGCATCCTAGGTACTTCTTCACTCAAATGAACACAAAAAAGTCTAAAGTTGTTGCAAATTGAGTTGAACACAGACAGTAGATTAGAGGGAAGACCTCTGCTGATGGACCACACATGTTGGGTCTCTGTGATAATGTTTACCTCGTAACACTTGGCTTATTTCTTTTCTACATTTCTGTCTGCCTTCCCCTTCCCTTAACCCCAGTCATGTTTAGTTTCTGTACGCAAAAGTAATTCTCTGAAAGAGCACATAGTAATCTTTCTGAGCCAGTGGCTCCTCGAAGTAATTAATTTTGCTTCTTTGTAAGCCTTTGTAGAGGTAGGAAGAGAGAGAAGGAAAATCTCCCTTCAGAGTGTCATTGAGAGAGCAAAGGTGGAGAAATGGAACAGGCAGAAAACACTTTGTAGGAATGAGTTAAATCTGTATACCTCAATGCAGGAAACTGCAAAAGAGTAGCAATGGGCCAGAATACACTAATATTCTTGGCATGAAATCATTGATATGAGATCCCTGAGACAGAAAACTAGTTTTGCACCTTAAGAGAAAGCAACACCCCAAGAGAAATCTAACAATCTTTCTCTAAAATCTTGAAACAGGGGCCGGGGATTTAGCGGAGTGGTTTCACCGCCTGCTGAGCAAGCACAAGGACCCAAGTTCGATTCCCAGTACCAAAAACAAACAAACAAAAAGAAATAAAATCTTGAAACATTTATCTCCTAGTTTCATTTCAGTGACGTACTGGACATTACGAGTTTCTTGATTTGTTTATGAGAAACATCATCATAAAAATCTTTTCAGATTCAATTAAAGTAAAAAGCTCTTATTTTAATAGAAAAGATTTACTGAGCATTTGTAATGTCCTAGGCACTTGGTTGAAAAGTGTACAGGTATTATTTCCTCTCACAGTACTGTACTGAGGTGTGGATAACATTATCTAAATTTTAGAAATTATGACATATAGGATTACAGAATTTAAATAACTTGCTGGTTCCAGAGAGTAAATAGTGTAAGTAGTGAATGCATATGTGTCTAGATTCAAATCATTTTGTCCTTTCTATGCTGCATTGCAATGTTTTACTATGAAAAATACAGACCTCAAAAATGTGAGGATTTCTTTAAATCTACTTGCTATGAAGATAATGTTTTTATGCACAATAATCTCCTCTCTATATTAAATTACAGCATTTTCAGAGTTGAAAAGGCCCTGCAAGCTATGTAGTCCTGTCATTCCCATATTGTGGGCTCATGTGCTTGCTCTATTCCTACAAATGCACTGAGTCAGGGCGAGAGGAATGTTAAAGGAATTACCCTGACATTTGATAGTTGTCAGACAGTTTGAACTACTAGATCAGGGCATTTCTGTATCAAGTTTAGATAATGTTAAATTTACTGAGATGATATAACTACCTCTGTGAAATTCATTGAGTTTCCAAAGTTGAAATAATAAGAAGAAAGTACTGCTAGATAATCAAGGTAGAACAGACGATTAGGGTGGCAGTGTTCAATGTGATCTCAAGGCTTGAAAAGTTGTAAAGTGTTCAACTAGTGCACAAATTCATAAATAGCTAGTTGTTATTCTTCAGGAATGAAATGAAATAAAAATTCTTTTCAGGTTATTTGTATGCTTTCTTTTACAAATGGATAATGAGTTTTGAGGAAATCAATTTCTGTCAAATTATTTGGACCCAATTGTTTAGAAAGGGAGCTGTAAGTTCCTTATTTTGGTGGAAAGGTGCCATGAAAAAAATTACTGAGACACTAAGGACATGAAGAACAACAACAACCACAAACTAGAGAACCTCTGATTTAGTCCAATAGGTTGTATAATATATGAAGTAGACCTTCTGGATATATTCAAGGCTGTATGGGTGAAATACATCTGTAACAACAAAAAAAACCTAAAACATACCAAAAGCAAATGATGAAGTTATTACCATGCCCCCAAATGATGATTTAAAATTATGAAACATGGCATACACCAAAGTATTTATGGGATAGTTAAATTTACCCTGTCCATATTTGCTCAGGCCAGCATTAAACCAGTTTATTCTCTTTGATTTGGTGACTACTGTTAATAATATTGGGCTTTAAAACGAAAAAAATATTTTTAATCTTAATTGAGCAGTCACAAATTTGCACTTACTATGAGCCATTCAGGAGGATGTTAGGTATGTGATCAATTTGTGCTATAACTTAGAAACTCTGAATGTAAGCAATGGAAATCATTTATATTAGGCTGGAAGCAAACCTCTTAATCTTTGCCTAAGAGGCAGACATCACCTTCATTCCAGTAAACAAATTTACTCTTTGCACTGGATGGATAATGCAGGTTTTGCTATAAAAACATCCCTACAGAAAGACTTTCTGTTTCCATTCCAACGCTCAAAGCACTTAGAAGCTGTCACTCTCATCCTCTCAACAAGGAAAAAGCTGAACAACATGAAGGTTAACACCTCTTCTTAAATCCATCAGGGAACTGCAGTCATAGGACAAACCAATGTGCCCAAAGCCAGCCAGACAGGAAGTCAGAGCAAATCACAGTTTATCAGGAGCAGACATTTTCAGGGGCACCAGCAACTGGCAGGAAAAAGGAAAAGGTAATTGATGAATTACCAGACACTAAATATGGACACGATTGAGAGACAAAAACAACTTAAGGCCTTACAAGAGCCTTATAAAAGTGGGGGTACCTCACACTTTCAAGAATTTTAGCTCCAGGTACCCCACTAGGTTCTGGGTAAAGAACAGAGAAATATCTTCTTATGCCTCTGGAAAGGGGAGAAAAAAGTAGACAATTTTATATGTGCCAATAACGTTCTTTCTCTAACAAACGACTGCCCTGAGGGAAAATATTTTACCCTAGCCTAACAAATATGGGCTGTGCAGAATCTAAGAAACCTGGGAAATGTGAAACCTGTCACTTCAGCCCTCTTTAACCTGAATGCCTCATCTAAAGAGATGAGAAGAACTGAAGAAACACTGTGAAGGTTATAACCCAGAGGCAGATGCCCACTACACGCTGAGACCTAATAATATAGACTGCTTCCTCTCCCTGAACACCTCACCACCACACTAGTAGGAGGCATATGTAATAACGGGATTACAGTAGGAACTACAAGGCTCAGATTCTGAGGAGGACTCTAGAGAGAAACCAAACACAACTGGGAATGGATGTAAGAACACTAGAGCAAATTTGGAATGATGCCAATAGCTGCAGTGGACAAGAAGCACAATTAAACTACATTCCTGATAAACATAAAACCTCACAATAATAATTATCTTATTCACTCCCTTTTGCCAGTATATTATATATGGCTTTTAGCAACAACAACAAAAAAAGTGCAAGGCATGCTAAAAGGCAAAAACCATAAGCATAAGAGATAAAGCATCAGGACCAGATTCATACTACAGAGACATTGAAATTATGAGAATAAGAATTTAAAATAATTATGGCTAATGTGCTAAGGATCCAGTCTTGGTCTGCTTTTTTTGTTCTTATAACAAAATACTCAAGGCTGGGTAATATATAAAAAGTGGTGTATTTAGCTCACCATTTTGGAGGCTAAAAGTCCAATATCAGAGCCCTGTCAATGTAGTCTCTGCCATGGTGATGACATCACAGCGGTTGGCTCATGGGTGGAAGAGAGCACTTGGTAAGACAGAAGACCAGAGAGATTCCTGGGCCAGGCTTCCTGTTTTATAAAAATTCTTTCATGAGAGGTAACTCACTCTGTAAGACTAGCATTAATCCATTCTGAGGGTGATGTCCTCAAGACCCAATCACTTTGCAGAAGGCTCCAATTCTCTTTATGAAGAAAGTTCCAAGAATAGTTCTAAAAGACAAACATCATCACTTAAAAGGCTCTGCCACCTCTTAACATTGCCACACGAAAACCAATTTTCCAAAACATGAACCTTTGGGAGACAAACCCTCATTTAAACCATAATGGCCTTTATAACATGTAATAAAAGGTAGACAATATAAGCAGAAATATGTAAGTTCTAAGAGTCTAAAGGAAATGCTGACAATCAAACTCACTATAACAGAGATCCCAGAAAGAAGCTGGTGTGGACCAGAGTGGCGTAGCTGTGGGCAGGTCTCAGCCTGGGCCCCACCCTGACCCCAGCTGCTTGGGCCCACAGGCCCCAGCCAAAGGACCCCCTGGAAAAGAGCTGCACAAGTGCATAAACAACAGCCAGAGGCCCACCGTGATACCATTGGTAAGTGCATGCAGACTCTAGACAAAAGCCCACTCAGACACCAGTGACTGGGGTGCACAGCCCCCAGCCAAAGGCCCTTCCAGGCAACAGCTATGTAGGGGGGTAGGCCCCAGCCAGAGGCATGCCTAGATACAATCCCAAATGTACACAGGCCCCAGCCAGAACCCTGCTCAGACAACAGGGAAGTGCAGGAATTTCAAAGGCCACCATTCTGCACCCAGGAATTGGTGCAGTGGTGAGCAGCAGAGAAAAGGCTGCTCAGTGGCTTGTTGAGAATTGAAGACCACTGGATGAGCAAAAAGTTGCCTCAACAAAGGTGCACCAGACTGCATCTGTTGAAATGAGGAGACACATAAACAAGTCTCAAAACCAGACTTCCAGATCACCTAAGGCAACCCAAAAGGGAAACAAGTTGGAACAATCTGATACTCAACCACCTGGACTCCCCAAAGTGGCAACAAAAGAGGATCTGGAAAAAATGAAATCAGAAATAATTTCTCAGATAATAGCAGAGATTGTGTCCATAGTGCAAGACATGATTAATAAATCTAGAGTAGGTACAGATAAAAAATAGAGGAGCTGAGGAACATGATGGAATCCCAACATAGGAAACAAATGGAATCCATAAAACAGATGCAAACAGATTTCCAGGACATTAAAAACTCCATTGAAAGTTTGCGAAGCAGAATGAGTCAATGTAAGGACAGAATTTCAGTTACAGAAGACAGGATTGCAATTAGTGACCAGGGAAAGAAAAATTTCTTAAAAATAGTAAGGGACCATGAGAGATCTATCCAGCAGCTTCTACATGATGCAAAGAAGAACAACATAAGACTGATTGGAGAAACAGGAGAGAGTGCAAACAACAAAAGCACTACAACAAAAATTAAGGAGGTCTTTGATAAGCTTCTCATTAGACTTGACACAGGAAAGGGAAAAAAAAGTCAGTGAGCTTCAAGATGCATCAATACAAACATTTTAAAATGTAAAAGAAAAAGAAAAATATGGAGCAGAATATTCAAGAACTGTGGGAAAATTACACAAACATGATACAAAAAATATTGATAAATTGGATTGTGTTGAAATTGAAAAATTCTGCTCTGTAAAACACAATAAAATAAAAAAGAAATGAGTAAAAAGGACTCTTGAAATTCATACAATAAGAAAATAACCCAGTTAAAAGTGGGCAAAAGATACTAACAGACACTTCATCAAAAATTGGTCAATGGCAAATAAAAACCTGGACTGATCAACATCATATATCACCAGAGAATGGAAAATTAAAACAATGAGATAGCAGTACACAAGAATGAAATCTAAAGGAGTAACATTCCCAGCAGCATGGGAGGATGTTGAGCGACAGCAAGTCTCATTCACTGCACAATATAGTGGTAATTGAAGACAGTTTTGTAGTAGCTTGGAAAACTGAATGTACTACTCAGGTGCGGTGCTGCACACCTCTCATCTCAGCACTGTGGGATTCTGAGGTATGATAATCTCCGATTTGAGAGCAGCCTGGTCAGTTTAGCAATTTAGGCAGAACCATCTAAAAATGAAGTAAAAATAAAAGACTGGTATGGAGAGAGAGAGAGAGAGAGAGAGGGAGGGAGAGAAACAAGAAGGAGAGAGGAGGAAGCAAAATGGGAGGAAATATCCTCTTACTATATAATCTGGCAATGTTGCTCCTAGGTAAGTGAGTTGAAAATTTATGAACACACAAAAACTTGTACACAAATGCTTATAGTTGTATTTATAGTTGACAAAATTGGAAAAAATCAAGGTGACTGGCCAAACTATGGTGCACAATAGAATATTTTTCAACACCAAAAGAAGTGAGCTGTCAAGCCAACATAAAAGACAGAGGAACATTATATGTATAATGCTAAATGCAAGAAACTAATCTGAAAAGGCTATACATTGCATGACTCAAATTTCTGACACTATGGGAAAAGGCAACTATGGAGAAACCTCAAAGATCAGTGGTTGTCAGGGATTCGAGAGGAAGAAGAAAGGAATCAATAGGTAGGACACAAAGCATTTTTAGATTAGTGAAACTACTGTGCAAGATACCGTAATATTGGACACATGACATTACACATGTGTTAAAACCAATAGATGTAAAAAAAAAAAATTAAAAAAAAAAACCCTAATAGATGTATACAACTAGGTGAACCTAGTGTAAAATATGAAGTTTAGTTAATAATAATC
Source organism: Heterocephalus glaber (assembly GCF_053883595.1). Lineage (NCBI taxonomy): Eukaryota > Metazoa > Chordata > Mammalia > Rodentia > Bathyergidae > Heterocephalus > Heterocephalus glaber. The sequence goes on along the minus strand of NW_028258365.1, from coordinate 1,035,306 downwards.
TGTCAGTATTGGTACATCAATTGTAAAAAAAAAGTACACTAATGTGAAATATTAATTGAAAGGAAGACTTTGTGTCATGGGATGGGAACAGAAGGTGGTGGTATTTACTTACTGTGCCATTTTTTATAACCGCAAAATTGCTCAAAAAACTTGAAAAAGATTGTTTGAAGCTAAGGCTGTCAGCTCCTCTACATGACACACAGGAACGTGAGACCTGGAAAGAATTGCTCAAAACAACATAGGACCTTACTTTTCATGCCATATTAAATTCTGATAAATTTTCCCATGGATTTATCACTCTAAATAATCTGACCAACAGAAGCTCAAACAAAATATATTTGTCTCCTATAAGATTTAATTAAGGCTGCTATAAACAGGACTCCAAACATCAGAATGTTTACCTGCAATGTCAATCTCAACCAAGCTTCTGACCCACAGTTTCAGCCAAGCCAGCTGAAAAACTCCATAAAACATCCAAGTATACCTTTAAAATACTGTGGCCTTTTTCCTTTTTCTATTGACTTTTTCACTTGGCCCAGATACAGTTTGATATATTAGCAATTATACAGTCTCCATCTTGGCCTACAAAGAGGAAGCCTAAGGCAATTCTGTCATCCATAATAACCTTGGCCAGTGAACTGGGGCTGATCTGAATCCCTTCCAGATCCGAAATAGTGTTATTGATTACTTCAGCTAAAGTCAAGGACAAATGTCATAAAACTTTGAATTGGAAAGCCCCTATGGTATTAAAATTAACTAATCAGCCTTTCCTTTAGGGAACTTCCCTTAGTAACAAAAGGGTCTCATTTTGGAGATGCCTGCAGTGATAGGAATAACACAGAATCTACTTGTGGTATTTCCTTAAATACTATACAAAAGTCCCTTATGGCCCCCTCAAGTCAACAATGTTTTCAGGAGAGAGGGAAATTCATGATTGCTTCCACATATGAAGGAACATCTCAGTGACACACATGTTATTTGCTTGCTCTTACACTATTAGAAGCTGTCCAAATGGGCCCTTCATGTGCTGAAGGATGTTGATGGTGCCACCAGTGTAGTTTAGCAGCTGAATGATATGTATTGGGGTTTCTGATTCAGTTGAAATAATTGATTCCAGTCCTTATTTTGGAGTGACTGCTTGAGGGCATTCAGTCTAATCTGTGATTGTTTGTCCATATCACCAACTGGATGTCATCTCCCTGTCAAAAAGAATGATGAAGAAAGGGCATGAAATATAAGCAGATGTACTGACTAGTGTTTTGCATTGTAGTGGAGGGGCTGGGATGATACTAACCTATTTCTGATGTATTTCATGATAAGGTTAAGGAGAATTGTAATTAAATCTTGATCAGAACCATCTAGTAGGGGTTGACAGACCCTTCAGTTTGTTAGCACTTGCAATATTTTGGTAGACCTGCATTTGGCTCTGTGAAGAAAATTCCAAGAGTAGTTCTGAAGGTTAAACTGCATTAATATGTCATCCTTCCCCAAACCACTCAGAAACTAAGATGTATTCTCCCCAGTGCTGTTACTATTTCTCTCTCTCCACCAAAACAAAATCAGTGTGTTCAATTATGATTTTCACTTTTTCTTCCATTTATTTCTCATTCTCACATATATTTTCTATAGAAAAAGGTCAGATATTAGAGGAACAATTATGTTATTAACATTATAGAAACTCATTATATTCCCCATTTGACCTTTGTGGATCACTATAGGAAGACTTACTAAGCAATGCACTTAGCCAAGTGGTCAATATTCTTATGACCTAGGACACCATGAACAACAATTGAATCCAGATGGCTAAAGCAAATTTTGGTTTGGTTCCCACTCAGATAGTGTACTGATTAGATTGACCTTGGTTTGTGTTAAGAAGACAGAAGTATCTAGAATCTTAAATATTCAAAATAATTTCATTATAATTCCTCATCTTTCATCCTGATTATTACTCAGGAAACAACTGTGAGAAGATGATGTCTATCATATACTTTGATCATTACTCATTGCTGAGTGACTTCTGTGATACAAATGGTCTAGAAAGCCAAAAGTATGACATAGATTAATTTCAAGGTACACAAGTACAGGGCCAGAGTTGGCTGATCAGACTTGAAGAGCAAAACTGCAACCTGAAAACTGTAAACAGCAATGAGACATCACAGATGGTCCTGAGGAGGTTCAAAGCCTAATATGATCAATCTCCCAGAAATAGCAAGGACAATGTCTCTGGGATGTAGCCTCTCCTATTATAAGAAAAATGGATCAACTTTTGGTAGGAGTCATGAGTCTGGTCTAAATCAAAAACCTAGTCATGAGACTAAATCAAAAACCTACAGTCCTTGACTTTAAGCCAAGATTAAAGTCTTAAGCTATAGTAGGGATATATTGCCATGTCTATTACAATAGCTAACCAGGAAGCTAATATTGGTAGTCTACATAGCAATCTTCCCATTCCCATTAATTCCATGCAAACCCTTACCATGGGCATCTACATGTACGGATCAGACAGTATTATCATTAATCATGATTTATTTCCCATAGCTTGTGGTCCAAAGGAGGTGACCTTAACCTGCTAGGCTGTAATTTTCTAAGTGATGGACCAAAGCCAGGCATTAACAAAAAGCAAAATCAGTAAAAGTAAAATAAAATTCAGTGAGGGGAGTATTGACTTATGAGTCCAACTTTGTGTTCTGTCACTGACCAAAGTAATCATGTTCAATTTTGGTCATGCCTAGTTTGTGCTAAGGCTGAGATGTGCCTGTAATCCAGTAGATACCATTAAGCTTCAGCTTGGTTAAGCTATAAGTGAACAAAGCCCAAGCATGTAGGGGAAAATCTCCCTGAAACAAGAAAACCCAGGTTTTTTGAAAATATTATTTTATTGGTACATTTTAGGTATAAAATATAATGACATTCATCATTGGAAATTTGCACCTTTACATAGTCTCTCTTGGTTCTTATTTTTCCCCCTTCCCCTGCCTTCCCTTCAAACCCTCCATCCCTCCCTATTTTCAAAGACTTTGTTTCCATTTTTTCATTTTCTCATATGAATTCCATTCCCTTCTTTCCTTTCCCCTACCCCTCCCACTTCCCCTGCCCTTTTGCCCCTTTTCTTCCTATTTCACATTATCTATTATACCTTTTAGTCCTTATTTACACTTTCATTTTCTCACACTAGAGAAACTATTTGGTATTTGCACATGTGTGTCCTGTTTATTTCACTTAAGAGTATTGCCTCAATGTACATCCATTTAGCTATAAATGTCGCTAATTTCTCATTTTATGGGTGAGTAGTACTCCGTTTTATTAAAAAACCACATTTTCTTTATCTAGTCTCCAGTTGATGGGCACTTGGGCTATTTCCAAGTTTTAGCTTATACAAACTGTGTCGCTATAAACATGGGTGCACATATATCACTGTGATATGATTCTTCTAATTCTTTGGGGAAGGTACTCAGCAGGGGAATAGCTAGGTCAAATGGGACTTCCAGTCCTAGTTCTTTGAGGAATCTCCATACTGATTTCCACAGTGGTTGCACCAGTCTACACTCCCACCAGCAGTGGAGCAGGGTTCCTCTTTCCCCACAGCCCCACCAGCATTTGTTATTGGTTGATTTCATGATAGCAGCCATTCTTTCTGGAATGAGGTGGAATCTCAGTGTTGCTTTCATTTGCATCTCTCCAATGACCAATGATGTTGAGCATTTGTTCATATGTTTATTGGCTATTTCTACTTCTTTGAAAAATGTCTGTTCAGTGTCAGGGGTCTTGCTTCAGTAGTAGGGAGGAAAAAAGTTTCTCCCAGTTAGAGAGCTGCCACTTTTTCTTTTTGGAAAAATCAAGAGGCTATTCGAGTCAGGCCAGCAACATTCTTGAACATTCCATTTCCATTTAAGAAGCAAGGTCTTATATATCCTCCTTATCTTGTAAGTCTAATGTCTGAGTTGATCTACTCCAAAATGGAAGTATCCAGCCACAGTTATAAGGACTCCTTGAGTTAGCCATCCACTTTTGAGATGAACCATAATACAAGCTAAAAGTTAGATGTGAGTAGAAGGGGATAAACCTAAACTCAAATGCACATCTAGTTTGTAAGTGCCTCGTTTAACCAGAGTCTTCAATAGACTAAATTATGAGTCATGGACACAGCCCACTGGACTCTTAGATAACACCAGAATCTCAAGAAAGAAAATCAAAGGAATACATAAATTGGACTTTATTAAATTTTTAAAATTTTGGACTTCAGAAGATATTATTAAAAAAGAAAGTAATGATAAACCTACAGAATGGGAAAAATATTTCTCCACCATAAAATTGATGAAAGAACATGTAAATACATATAGGATATAAAAATTGTTATTCCAACTCAGTAAGATTTTAAACCTAATTTTTAAAATGGGCAAATAGCCTAATTTAAATATAAGTAAATATTTCTCCAAAGAAGGTAGACATGTGGCCAATAAGTACATAAAGAGGTAGTCAATATTGTTAGTCAAAATGGAGATGCAAACAAAACCACAATGAGGTGCAACTGCCTACCCACTATCTAATAAAAGAATTAGATGAAATGTGGTGCTTAAGTGGATGTGGGAAAACAGAACATTTGTTTACTTTTGGGGGATATAAAATGGTATAAGTAATTAGAAGAACAGTATGACAGTTCTTCAGAATGGTTAGACATAGTTACCATGTGTATTTAGTTTTCTGAGGCTACCACAACAAAGTACTATGAAGTAGACAATGTAAACAAAAGAAATGTATTGTCTCACAGCTCTGGGGGCTGCCTGTACAATTCATAGGTTAGCAGGTTTGGTTCCTTTTGGGGAATGTGAGGAAACATCTGTCTTATGTCTTTACTTGCTTCTGGTAGCCATAGGTGTTCCTTGGCTTATACTGTTTTCCCTATTTCTTCCCATTGTCTTTCTTCTCTTTCAATTTTCCCCTTTTTAAGTACACCAGTCATACTGAATTAGGCCCAAACTAGTGGTCTCATTTGAACTTGATTACCACTATAAAGACCTTTTGCTCATACATTTTGAAGTGCTGGAAGTTAGAATTACAACTTCTCTTTTTCTTGAAGTAGGGGATGGAACACAAGTGAAACCCTGACCCTATATAGCCTAGCAATTCTACCCTTAAATATATACATAAAGAAATGAAAACACAAGTGCATCCAAAATCTTGTTTATGAATGTTTGTAGTAGGACTATTATAATAGCCTACAAGTGTAAACAACTCAAATCTCCATCAGCCAATAAATGGTAAATCTCCAATAGAGTAATTGTATTGCTTCCCTCTGAATGTTTATCCAACCTTTTGTTTCTGAGACAAACTCCGCTCACCCTATCACTCCAGGTGTTGTGTGTGATTGTGTATGTATAAAATTTATTTACTGATATTCTGTTAAGAATTTTTTATGTTTAATTAATTATGATTAATTAATTTTTATGTTTAATTAATTATGGTTAATTAATTATGTTTAATTAATTATGCTCTGTGATTTTGTGTTTTTGTAATGACATTCTCTGGTTGGAGTATTAATGCTATGTTGTTCTCACAGAGTAAGTTAATGTGAGCTCTCCTTTATTTTCTAAGGAATTTGTATACAATCAGTATTGTTTCTTCTGTGAATGTATGACAGAATTGGGAAGTAAAGAAATTTGTTCCTAGAGTTCTCTCTGTGGTAAGTCACTGAATTAAGAATTGACCTTTTTAAACAGATACAAAACAATTAGAGTTAGCTGTTACCACTTGTCAGTATTAGAAAGGCATTTCTTTCTCAGGAATTTTCTCTTTTATCTAAATTATCAACTTTTGCCATAAGGTTATCCTGCATTAAAACTTACTACTTTATAAGTCTTTGTACTTGTTAGCAAGCAGTGTTGCTTTTCAAAATTACTGATTATTTATTTTGTGTGTTTTCTTGCCTATGCTCCCTACAGATTTAACAATTTCTTTAATATTTTAATAAGCCAAGTTTTGATGCTTTCAATCAACTTTTGTTGATGCTCTGTTGATGTTTCATATTTATATATTTCAATGACTTTTTATTTAATTTTTGTTGTTTTTTTTCTTCTCCTCACTTAGGATAGAAATTTCTTCCTTTAGCTACTTTCTTAAAGTGGTGATAAAAAGCACACATTTATACCTTTTCCCTTTTGTATTACAAACACAAAAAAACGCAATCTTCCTCAGAGCACTCTTTGCTGTATTTCATACGTTTTGATAAGCTTTGTTTTCATTATCTTTTCATCAAACCTATATTCTAACTTCTTTTGGGATTTTTTTTCTTTGACCCATGGGTAATTTAGTTGTATAATTTTCAAATATCTTGAAATTGTCTAGATATAGTGCTGTTTTTACTAATTTAATATTGCTATGCTAGTGAAGATACCTTGGATCTTTTTGATACTTTTATTGGTACATGCTTTGTGGTTTGGTATGTGATCTGTTCTGTTTTTCTATCAATAAATTCATCAAAATATTTCTGCATCTTTTGATTATGTTTTTATTTTCAGCATTTCTGTTCGACTTTAATGACCCATCTTCCTGATGAAATTCCCTATCAGTGGTAAGAAAGTAGAATGGCTCTCCAAAGATACTCAGGCCTTAATCTCTAGAACCTGTGAATGGCAAGGGGGAAGGAAGGTGGCAGATGAAATTCGGATGGCTAATAAGGGGACTTGAGACGAGGATGTTATCCTGGATTAACAAGGTGTATCCCATGTAATCCAGAGTACCAGAAAGAAAAACAGGGAGTCAGGGACTTATGGTCAGAGTCAGAAAGGGACTGGCGGAGGCTCTGATGCTGTTGTTGAAGATCTGGGATGTCTATAGGCAAAGTAATGCAGAAGCTTTGGGGAAAAGGGAAAATCAAGGAAACCAATATTCTCCAGAAGGAACACGGCCAGCCCAGCTCACATCTGATTTTAGGTCAATGACACCTGGTTTTAGCTCTTCCAATGTTCTGTCATTTAGAATGCTAAGATAATAAATTTGTGAGCTTTTTTTAGGCTGCTAAATATAGGGTGATTAATGCAGTAGCAATAGCAAATGAATATACCAAATATATCTGATATATATATATATATATATATATCCACAAGATGCCAGTCACCAATTTTCACTACACTCTAAAATATTATTTTCACTTATATTTTAATGTTCTCTTCTGATAACCCCTTTATTTGAGTCACCTGTCACCAGCTGTGATGGTATGACATTCTTTTCAGTGAGAGATCATTAATTCTTACTTCTTTGCAAGTCTCTCTATTTTTAACAAAATGCTGGACATTGAGGAAATTGACAGTAGAGGCTGAGTAGACAACATTAATTCCCAGACAAGCACACCTCTCCTTCTCTAGGCTGCTGTGGTGGATTTGAGCTGAACCTAAACTCTGATGTTGCTTTCCTTCGATACCATTTGTTAGAAGCATCACATTATTTGAGAGCTTGACCAGAAGACATCTATTAGCAAGTACTGAGATTGAGAATCTGAAGGCTTTCTCTCAGGCCTCTTGTCATACTCTCTGACTCCAGAAGGCCTCATAAAACTGCTCCCAGAGAAGACTCTTATTCAGTTTTCCAAAAGTTTCTGTAGGCATTGAAATCACTAACTTGTTTTCCATGTGAAGCTCAGGGTAGTGTTCATGGGGCTTTCTTCAGTGTTTCTGTCCAGACTTCAAACCTGTTCATCTGCAGAGTGAGAGACGAATGTTTCCTTGACCTTTAGTATCATCATCACCATCTACAGACATTTTTCCCTCTAAAATTCTAGCAATAAGGTTATAAAATACTAAAACTCTAAATACTCTAAAACTCTAAAACTCTGATATTAAATTATGTAATGGAGAGTATATGCAACAACCAAAAACAATAAGCACAAAGATCAAAACTCTAAGGATAGTCACCTCATTTTTAGTAGCACTTCCATGACAGTTATTTCATTTTATGTGATATCATCTGTGGGCCACAATCTCTTATAGCCTCCTAAGACCAGAAATTGTGCTTTTTTCTTATCCTGATCAATCCCACAGGATTTCATCAATATCACACAGGTAGTAGGTGGTCACAAATTATAGGCAAAGTAAATCTAAAAGAATAAATAATTTGTGAATACAAAATTGCATGTCTCTTTAGATAATCTTAGGAAAATGAAGTTCTAAAAAAAAAATCTTTTCATGAACAGAACAAAACCATGACAAAGAGAAGTAACAACCAGTAAACAAGCAAGGGAATAAACTGCTTTTTCTCTTTGTCAAATATATTGAATTGGCAAGAAACTATTTTCCTTTAATGTAAAAGATGTCAAGAGATTCTGTCCCATTGTTAAAATGTACCTTCTCTGTTATGTCATCTTTCGCCATTGAAATGGTCCTATTTCAATATGTAATGCTGAAGGAACATTGTACTATTGCCTACAGCAAGGTTATTTATTTTCTGGGTAATTTTAGTTGAGCTTTCTCTGTGCTCCCATAATGTTTTGCTTATGACATTATTATAGGATTACTTATGTACAACTGTGGTGAGCGCTGCATATTTTTCTCTACCCTAAGGCCTGAAACTCATCTGGGGTAGACATATTATCTTATTCATCTATATAACTAAGATTGGACACCAGGATTGAGATATATAGTTGGTATAATTGGTAGTAATCAATTTTTTCTCTTGAAGCATTTAGAATTTTCTTCAGTATTATTCTAATGCAGAGGTTTGAATTTTTCTTTTCTCCCTTGTTTAATATTCCTCCTGTTCATCTGTGAACATTTTCAGTCAGAATCTTAATCTTTAAATTTATGAAAATCATTTTCATTATTTCTTCACTATTCCCTCTTTTCATTTTTCCCTCTGGGATTTCAATTGCCTGGATATTTGGATGCATATTTCTATTCTCCATTCCTCATAAACTTTCCCTTAACTTTCAAGTTATCATTAACTGGTACTTTCTGAAATAAATTTTGATTTGATGTTCAATATTCTAAATTTATTTTTCAGCAGTTACCTATTTATCCAGTTTATTGTGATCTTTATTATAACATTTTTGCTCTTAGTGTTTACTTTTCCAATTTCTATTTTAAATGAGTTTTGAATTTATATTTCAGATTATTAATTTTTTCCTTTATATCTTTAGTGAAAATTATCTATTATAAAATTTCAATTTATTCCGGTACTTTTTCTTCACACAGCACAAACTGTCCAGTTTGTTTTCAAGTTTCAAAGATAAAGAACAGAATGCTTCTCAAGCCAGGGGAAATTATAACACATGGACCAAAACGTAGAGTGCTTCTTGATCCTTCCTTGTTTCTTTCCCCAAATGAAGCCCCCTTAGCCCAGGTTCTGTTTTTAAGCCTTCAGAAGAAGAAGCAAGGGAAGGCAGTGAATTCTTTGCAAACCACTGTCTCTGCCACCCAAAGAGGGAGTGTGTGGAGGGACCTGCCCCCATTTTAATTATTTCTGCATCTGTTCAAACCCACATTTTAAAAGTCATTACTAGAAACTTTTCAGTATCCATATCCAAGCTAAAAATTAAAAAAGAACCTGACATATGAAAATAACAATAATTAAATTTACACTAACCAATATTCACAGAAGTCATATTATTTTTCAGATACTCCAAATTTCTCATAGCAATAACTTATTTACACCATAAAGAATTTCACCAAGGTACCAGTGATCCTCTTAATATCACTGAATGAGACCATATAGTGATAGCATATCCTTACCTGAAAGTGAAAGAATAGCCCTCTAGAAATGTAAGTAAAAGTGTCCACTCTCGGATAATGTCCTGAGGGGTGGAGCAGGAGAGTGCCATGTTTGAGGTAGCAGTCTAATGATGCCATCGTCTTGGTCAGTTTGGGTCTCTGTAACAAAGGATTTGTAGACTGGTGTTTTATAAACAATAGAAAGCTATTTCTTACATTTATGGGGGCTAGAAGTCTAAGGTTGGGGTGCCAGCACAGTCAGGCTCTGGTGAGGGCCTCTTTGCCAGTTGCAGAATGCCTTGTATCCTCACATGGCTAAAGGAAATTTGGCTCATTCCATGGGCTTTTCTTTTCAGAACACCACCATTCATGAGGACTCTATGCTCATTTCCTAATCACTTTCCAAAAGCCTTACCTCCAAAAACCATCACATTTAGGAATAAGATCTCAACATAAGAATTTTGAGGAGGACACAAACATCATCCCATAATCATCATCTTTACATCTTACCATGCTTAGCACATCATTGGCTTTCATCCACAACCCGCCTGCTGCCTGCTCATGGATAGAAGATATCTGTTGCAGCCAAAGGCATCACGTCTCATACAACAGCAGCCAGGAAGTTTGTAAATGCTTTTAATGTTTTTCTTTTTCTGAGGAAGGGAAATGTCCTAGAAACTACCTCCAGGTTCCTGCAGGTCAGGACTGAGTAGCATCCCCACAGACCTATTTCAAGAGAAATGAGTCAATTATCCTGAAGGATATAGAATATTTAGTGTCTTTGTGGGAAGCAGGCTCTTCTAGCCAAGATGTTAAAGGCTTGGGACCAGACTAGAATACATATGACTATTGATTCATAAATAATACTGTTTGCCAAGCAAAGTACTAGGAAGCTGATACAGGTATATAAGGACTATTATCTTCATTTTAGAGATGAGAATACTAAGACTCAGCACTTACTATAATAAAATACGATGACTATTAAAAAATAAAGTACCTTGCAGCCATTGAGCAAAATATATCAGGCCAGCTGAAAAGCTCACAGTGGGCTTCACTATGTCATTGATTGCTTTATTGAAACTACTAGTATGTAGAGATTCGGAGCTATCTCTCAGTGTCAGGCTCCTATTAATGGAATACTCAAAACTGATATATTAACAGAAGAGCTATTTATTTATAAAGTGAAATATAATTTTTACATGGATTAAAGTAGCTATATTTAAGAGGGCCTTCCCCCCCCCCGCTATACAAGTAGACTAAAAAGGGAGAAATATAAGTCAGAATGTTGTTTTTTGAGTACAGAATTAACAAAAATTAATCAGAAAAACAAATAACTAGGGCAATCTCAGCACTTGGACCAAGTAATTTTTTTAAATTAAGTTTATCAATACATTTTAAATATACACCATGATCACATTCTCTACTGAGACTTTGTATGTGTGCATGATATATATTTTAGTTCTTGTTTTTCCCCATTCCCCGCCCTCCCTTTCATCCCTCCAACCCTCCCTATTTACAAAAGCTTTGTTTCCACTTTTTCCTTTTCTCATATTTTTTTCTTTTCCTTCTTCGCCCCCTCACTTCCCTTTCCCCTTTGAACCTCTGCTTCCTATTTCACATTATCTGTTATACATTTTGGTCCTCATTTACACTTTCAGTTTCTCACACTTAGAGATACAATTTGGTATTTACACATGTGTGTCCTATTTATTTCACTTAAGAGTATGGCGTCAATATGCATCCATTTAGCTATTAATGTCTCTAGTTTATCATTCTTTATGGCTGAGTAGTACTCCATTTTATAAAAGAAACCACACATTAGCAATCTTAAAGGCACATTTCTGGATGAGTCTTTGTGGGTGTTTCCAGAGAAGTTTGGCATGTGAGACAGCAAACCAATAGAGAAGACCAGCCTTGAATATGGTGGCATCTTCCAACAGGGTGGGGACCTAAATGGCCTCAAAATGGAGGAGCAAGTTTGTTGCAATATGCTCTTGCTCTTTCTGCTTCCTAAGCAGCTCTGCTGCACTAGTCCCTTCCACCCTGATGTTCTGCCTTACCTCAAGCCCATTCCACTGGAACCAGCTGACCATGGACTGAAACATCTGAAACTATGAGCCATGATAAACCTTTCCTCCCTGAACCTGTAAGGCACTTTGCCACAGTGATTAAAAGTTGACTCATAGGGTTTTGATATGTAGTCTTGCAGGTCTTGGACTTGAGATCTTCCTACTTCAGTATCCTGAGTTTCAGGACTATAAATGTGAGCTATCAAGCTCAACTAATCTTATTTAAAACTTCCTCCCAGAATAGGTTTATTTTAAATAGTGTCTCACTTCAGAAGAAAATCATTAAATAAACCAAATTTATCATTTCTTGTATGTGTTTATACCTGAGCAGATATTTTCAGCTATTTCTCACTAAGATGAAAGTATTATTGTACTTGATCAATATCTACTTTAAACTGGCAATTGTAATTCTTCAAACAGACTAGACATAAAGAAAAAACTGCACTCTCAATGTCTTAATTTTTAAAAATTGGTATTTATGTGGTAAAATATTGCTTTGTTGTGTTTTTTACTTAAGAAACATTCACGATAGTTACAAATGAAAAGCAAAGTCAATGTGAAGAAAATATTCTTTTGATAGTATGATTTGTACAAATGAATGCTTTACTGGAATTATGTAAAAATTGCCTCACTGCATGATTTTACTTCATATGTGGGCACAGCCTCTATATTCTAAAATTTCAAGGATTTATATTATTGTGAGGAAATGCTATACTCAATAGCCTTCTATATGAACAATAGAAATATAAGGATTTATCTGCTACCTGGAAGAGCAATGATTCCTTTAATAACCAATTCTAAAGAATTTACAACATATCGAATTTGAAAGAATGGTTAAGGACATCTATAACATTGTTAGATTAAAAATTTCTGACTTTGTATATGAAATGATGTCTTAGTCACTTTTCTCATTCCTGAGACAAAATATCCAACACCTAAAGTTAAAGGGGGAAAGGTTTATTTTAGTTCACAGTGTGTAGAGGTTTCAGTCTATAATTGGCTGGCTCCAAGGCAGCGTGGCAGAGCAGAGGGGAATCACAGAAGAGAAACAGTCCATGGCAGGCAGAAGGCAGAAGGCAGCGAGCAGCAAAGTAACAAAGTAGCAGGTACTCCAAAGCTGCAGTATCAAGAGGTAGAGATATTAGGGAGTGTTTAGTTTATTGATGTTCTACCTATATGGATTAATGCCATGTGAAAGTGCTGGGGAGAACTCTCTAGGATCTTTGTCTACATGAGAGAAACTGGAGCAGCAAGACGTTGTCTTGGAAGCAGAGACAAAGCCCACACTAGATACTGAGCTTGCTGACACCTTGACCTTGGACTTTTTGGCTTCAGAACTGTAGGAAATAAATTTCTCTTATTTATAAATTACCCAGTCTCTGGTATTTTGTAATGGCAGTTTGATTTGTAAAATCAAACTAAGGCCCCCATGCAACTGGTGGAAGACTTGGAGTGGCAAGCAGATAAAGAGTTTGGCCTTATCTTATGAATGTTTTTCAATCCCAAAATTTAAATGTATAGTCTTGAGGTGCTATGTAACTTTATTATGCCACTCCCTTGCCTTATGATTGCATCTAGGTGTTTAATATCCTCTTGTGCGGTGACGGGTAGGTGGGTGATGTAGGAGCTAGCTCATATCTATGTATGCCATCCTTAAACTACTCTTGAGGTTTTCAGAATTCTGCCACAAAGTCCTGTCTCTCTGCCAACCTCCATGTTGAAGTCTGGGACTGATGCTCATGTGATCTTCACCCTGATTTTGCCTCTTCACCTTAGGATCTGATCATCTGTCACTTGCTGATTGGGATGCATTAAGGTCTCAAGATGCCAAAACCACTTAGGGCTGCTTTCTAACACCATGTTAAAGTGTTGTCTGTGTTAAACCTAGCGAGAAAGAACCAACCAGAGACCGATATTAAATCCACACAGGAGTTTATTACCAGTCAGGACCCAAGCCAAGCATTGGACTCGAGCCCTGACTGGGGGGAGACAAACATATTTTATATACCTTTGAGGCCAAAAGTTTCTAGGCCTCCCTATGGGATAGAACTAGCAAAGCAAGCAAAAGGTACAGAAATGTAATGTCCTGCTGTTAGAACATTTGTAAAACAATAGTTGATTAATTGTTATTTCTAAAGAGACTTTCTAAGGGGAGGAGGTTTCTAAGTTTCCTCCTTCTGAGTTCATTTAAAGGACAGGCAGGTGGGTCCAGCAGGAATATGGAGTCTGTCTTGCTAACTAGGGTCCTTCAGTCTGCCTTGTTCTAGTTTCATGGCATCTTCCTCTCACTATAACAATAAATATTAGTGACCAACTTTTCAGGCTCTTGAGACACCAATCAAGTCTCTCCACCTCTCTTCTAACAATCCTCCTCCACAGCACATGAAAGTCAAGGGAGCACTTCCAGACATGAATCCTGAAGCTCCCCATCACCTTAGCACAGCTGTGCAGGTGCATTAGGATGCCTTGGTTAGGGTGTGAGATGCTTCCCCACCAGCCATTGCTGGAGTACCTACAGGAGGAGCAAATGAGGCTTCCAGAAACTCTTTCCTTTCTTAGTTATTTCTAAATCCATCCTTGGACTTGGCAGGGATCATGGGGAAGTAAGTTTTTCTCCTTTAACCCTATACGCCCTCTTCCCATTTTCCCTGAGAACAGATGATGTAAGTGCTTCTCATTTTCTCTTATCATTTTGCAAATTTCTGATCCCTTCCCAACAGTCACAAGGACATGACATTAAGTTAGTATACAATTCATTCTCTGAAATGAACTGAATAGAAAATATCAAAACGCATTGCCCACTGAGAGGGTTCACACATGTTTTGTGACAACTTCTCTCATAATTGTCTATGTACTGGATATCTGAAGAAAATATATTTCCTACTGAGTCCAAACCATGGCTTTGGTTACATTTCATCCTAAATTCTAAGGTCAGAGAAGATACTTCCCTGACTGTGGTCAAGAAGCTTTATGATCAGTCTAATGGATCTAGCTTTTGATAGTTTAAATAAAAGCCAAAGGAATTTAGTAAAAAGCAAGAATAAAACCCTAAAAAGCAACCATAACGAATAAAACACTAAAAACCTATTTCCACACAGCTTGGCTGGGAACACATGATGTCTTGTTGAAGAAGTTAAGTACCTGAGTAAGGCCTGGCTCTCACCTGTTGTTCTGATTTCCTATGCCACTTCACTTTCTTACACTGTTTCCATTTTTTAGCAAAGAAATCTTGTTAATCACAGCATCAGTCTGATCTTTGCTAGACATTTATGTAGTGCCTTCAGATTCTGATGTGATCTTTTGTGAAACTGAATAGTGACGAGTTCAGTGTTCAAGGAACAGCTCTCTCTCTCTCTCTCTCTCTCTCTCTCTCTCTCTCTCTCTCTCTCTCTCTCTCTCTCTCTCTCTCCTTTTATCCCTCCCTTCCATCTTTTCCTTTTTTGGGCAGTACTGAGGATTGAACCCAGACCTTCACTCTGAGCTATGGCCTGAGACTTTATTAAATTTTGGGAGGACTTCTCACTAAATTCCTAAATTGCTCAGGCTAAACTCAAACTTTAGCCTCCCAGAGTGCTGGGATTACAGGATTAGGACATTACATCAACTTTTCTTTTTTCTATTTTTTTTTTTTTTTTTGTACTAGGGATTGAACTCAGGACCTTGCACTTGCAAGGCAGGCATGATGCCACTGAGCTAAATTCCCAGCCCAACATTACACTAACTTTGATTTTAACTCATAGTTAATTGTAAAATGACCAGCAATAGCCTGCTCTTTTCTCATCAATATTTTTCAGACAAAATGTAAGTAACCTTTTAAGGAGGAAGGCAGAATACTCACTGATAGAACAGCATATGCACTAGTAGGAATGGCTACTGAACGTTTTCAGTTCAACTCAGTTCGCAGAGCTCTTTCTAAACTCAGTTGAAAACGTAAAGGGGGCAAAGTGAACCCAATATTGCTGCCCCAAGCAGCCACTTGATGCACCATCTAGTGGTGCTGGGTATGTCCAGAGGCTGTAGGATGCACAAATCTTCCAGCTCTCACAATTCCAAGTTAGTGCATGCTTCAGGCAGATCCTTATTATTCACATTTTCAGAAGTCAGGAAAAGAGTATTTGCAGAGTAGTGGGAGGATTAGTGGATGAAAAAGGTATAGAAAATGAAACACTTAGGTGCACTTAATTGCAGCAAATATTGATAAACAAATTTTGTATCTGCTGTTTCTATTGCTATTATATATGTTCTCAGTTGATCTCCATACTAAGTGACCTCTCATTTTGCTTTGAAACACTGAGCTGTTTTAGATGCAAATAAATGATGTGTCCCTGACTTACTTCCTTAGAAAGACCAAGTTCTCCAGAATTTTTTGGATTTAAAGGGGCATTATGTCAGTCCCCAGCAGAACCAGCCTTAGAATTGGCATTATGTTTCTGTTATTTGATTTGAATTGTACTGAAAAGAACCTTAGGTCTGCAAATATTTCCTTTCCTATTTCACAGTATTAAATTATTCTACTCTTAAAACTTGAGTCTCTAGAGTATTTAACATTTTCAGAACAACAGAATATTTAGTTGGCAAGAAATTTCCAATAGCTTTTATTTCACAGATGAGGAAACTAAAGCCCCAAAAAGGTTAAGTAACTCTGCTGTGATTATAAATAGCAATTTTAATAGCTTTACCTTTATCACTGAGGAAATAGAACCCTAGGGAGGTACAGTAGATTAGGTCCCATATGAAAATATAACTATTCTTTTATAGATAAGGAAATAGAAAACCAATGAGATTGCTTAACTTTGGTCCTGTATCAAAACATATTCTTGGAACAAACTATGAAATCTATAGTAAGAATCTGCTTGCCTGAAATAAAATATGCAGGAAGCTAAAGTCAAATGTGATGGGAGTGTACTTTGTAAATATTAAACCGATGTATTTTTATTTCTCCATTAAATCAAACTCAGCAGCCTTAAATTTTCAAAGCGGAGCTCAAGGCTTATGTCTCATGGGAAAGCAAGAGTACTGCCTAAAGCAAAGAGGCCACAGTAGCCAGTTTTGAGGTTCATAACTGCATTTCTCAGTCTCTCTGGCAAGAGAAAAGTCTTGCAAGCCAGATGTTGCCAAAAACTAAAGAATATCCTAAATTATTTTATTCCACTGTTTTATCCTATATAGGCTTGCTTGGTGAGTTTGATTAAACAGTACTGGGAGAAGCCACCCAGACCCTAAGAGGAATGGGAGGGAGGCAAGCTTCAGGAATCCTGGTGAATGGTGACAGGGTGGAGAAAGAGTGGGGAAGGCAAGCACCAAGGATCTGGTTTGCCTTCATTCCAGTAAATGTCTCTGTTTTCTCACTGTAATATATACTCATCCATATAAGCTCTGCCCGAGCAAATCTCCTCCCATGTGAATCCTGAGTTATTTAAGCCCCAAAAAGGCCAGTGCTCCACTGGGGCCCTAGGTTTCATCCTCACTGAGCTACAGAAGAGTCTCCAACAGTAATTCTCTCTGGTACCCTCAGGGTTTTTGTTTTCTCCTGTGTATTTTCTATTATGCATTAAAAAACAATTTCCACAAATACAACAATTTTAGCAACAGATATGCTAACAGAATAACATCGGCAGTGATAAAAACAGTAAATATATTTCCTCTATTTCTCCTTCTGGTTATTGCTTCATTTCACTCCTTTATTTAAATATAAACTCCTCAAAAGTATTGGATATACACAACTTTACCAATTTTTTCCTTTACATATTAATATTTTTAAAATATGAATTAGGATATGTATTTCAAATAGAAAATTCATGAATCTTAAATATATAGTTCAATGAGCTTTTGGCAAATGTAAAATCCGTGTAACCATTAGGCAAATAAAATTATGCAATATTTCCAATCACCCACAAAAGTTCCCTCACACTCTTTGCTAGCAAACAACAACCTCTCCAACTGTCCTAATCATTTTTTGGACTGATGTTATCCTAAATTACTTTGAGTTTTTAGAGTTCAATATAAATAGATGCTTAGGATATAAACTCATTCAATTTTGCATTCTTGAATTGAAGTGGATTGTTTCCATATTTTTGATGTTATATATCAAACCACTAGGCAATTTTGTGCCTAAGTTTTTTCTCAACTTACATTTTTCATTTCTCTTCTTTACCTAGATGTGGAATTCATGAATAATGGAATAGCGGTATGTCTAAATTTAATAGAATCTGCCAATTTCCTTTCTAAAATGGCTGACTTACTCAGTTTATTCTCACAACTGATGTATAATATTTCCAAATGTTTCACATTCTAACTAGCACTCTACATGGCAATTCTTTGTTTTAGTACCTTACTGTATTGGCTAAAAGAACTGATGAAATATTGAAGAGAAAAAAATGAATTTCTGTTTTTTAAAGAGAGTAAAGCTGTTTAATATGTAACCATCAAGTATGATTCTAGATTAATGTTTTTATATTCTGTGAAAATCAAGTTTTTTCTGTTCCTAGTTTGTTTAGAGTTTTCATCATAATTACATTAATTTTTTTCTGTGCTTATTAAGATCAACATTTGACTTTTTTCCTTAGTTATTGTAGTAGTGAATTTATATTGATGAGGGTTTTTTTGTTTGTTTTTGTTGTTGTTGTTTTTTGGTACCAGGGATCAAACTCGGGTCCTTGCGGTTGCACAGCAGGTGGCAAAACCACTGAGCTAAATCCCCGGCTATGAGTTTTTGAGTAGTATAGGCAACCATGCATTTTTGATACCCTTCCAACAGTGAAATATTTTTCTTGTACCTTCTTTCTCCCAAATAGGTATAATGCAATATATAAAGTATAATTGGTACTACACAGAGTTTAATGTTATATTGTTCATAGTTTTCAGAGATTTTTAATTCCATCAGATAACAATGGGAAAAATATCTAAACTATAAATTTGTAATGGAAAAACATCTGAACTATGAATTTGTACCAATAGATTTTGTACCTCTGACAGTTTTCAATTGTTTTGTTTTAATCAATGAATCCCTTTTCATTTATTTTTATTGAGGTATGAATTGAAAGAAGTAAAGCCAATGAACTTGTAATCCTTCAATTCCACAAGAAATTGAACTGAGATTTTGGTTCCTGTGTATTGACAAAATATGGTGGATCTTTCTTAATTGATGCTCATAATACGTCTATGTGATTATTATTAGAATTGTCTTAGACATTACTGTTTAATGCATTATTGGAAATGATGTGGAAATGCCTGTCTTTTTTACATTCTACCTAGTGAACAAGGGAGTGGTGATATTTTATATGCCCAGAAGTTTAGTGGATGCTGTTAAAGGAGGGTAAAGAAGGCACCTATTCCCTCATGTTTCAGATTGTCCCCCCGGCAAGCTTGACTTTCAGAGAATCTGAGAAGAATTCTTCAGCTGAGACACAGAGCCTGATTGGTTTCTGGTTTAGCTGGAGTACACAGGAATGGTTAAGATCTGAAGGGCATGGGTGGGTCTTAAAGCATCTCTGACAAAAGCCCTCTTGGTGAAGTGGTGGTAAAGATGAAAGCCAGACTGGAGTGAGTTTAAGACGCTGGAGAGGAACTGATATGGATTCAGACAATTCTTTCCAAAACAGGGGAAATAAATGGTGCACCAGTTGATGGAGGATGTGAGACTGAGAGAACTTTAGCAATGATAGCAATTGTAGCATTTTAACAGACGACACTAATTTAGTAGAAAGCAAGAAACTGATGCTCAGAAAACTGTGAGGACTATAGGAGTGATCTCTTCAATGATGCAGGATGGACTCTGATCCACAAAGGAAAAAACTGGTGTTAAATCGGAGAAGATAGAAGAATCTGGATTTTAGAGGTGAATCTTCCTGTACAGCAAGTCTGTAGGACTCATCTCTGATTAGTTTTCCTAGTGAACAGAGCAAGGCTGGGAGCTTAGCATAAATGTGGAAGAGGCGTTACTTGGAGTTTCAGAAGAAAGCAGAAGCTACACTTTTCTAGAACAGTGGGCGTGTGTAGAAACTTGAAATGTATGATATGACTGCCTGCCTGGCAGATAGTGATTCATGGTCATGAGCTTTAAAGAAACCTGAGTTACCATGATAATTTGTTTGCTTGCTTGTTTGTTTTGGCCTTGAGCAGCTGCCGAATTAAAGAAGCAGATATGGAAAAGCAATGGTGTGCTAGAATTGGGCCACATCTGAGTTGATTTTAAAACCATGAAATTGGCCAGAGTAAGATTATTTATGCCAGAAAACCAGAGTATGTTACGTATTAGGGCTGTGTGCGTGTTTTCCCAACACATTATTGCTTAGAGGTTATATATGAAGACTATTCTGTAATTATTTTCATTCCATCCTTAAATTTTTTCTAAGAATTAATATTCAGAGGAGGAAAGGTGGAGAGATAGTTTGTACTCATTAATTGATTTCTATTCAATATACACAATCAGAATTACAATAAAATTTTAATCAAATATTTCATATCTTAAGTTTTATATATATATATCAGTAATAATCCCTGAAACCTTTATGAGCAGAAACAGATTCAAAGAAATATCTATGTAATTTTATCTACTGAGGCTTGGCATCATACACTAAGTATTAAAGATAATGGAGTAAGTTGGTAAACTCTTTGTTTTATTTTACCACTACTTACCTTTCTAATTCTCCTAGTTATTCAGCATTTTGGGGGCTATTCTCCTGGTCAGGGCATGGTCTTGTATGACCATCATGTATTCCAATACCCTGCAATTCATAAATAGCTCCCACTAAGAAAGCATACATTAAAGCAAGAGAGAAGTTAGAAATTACTCTTTTCTTTAATGCAAATGATTTGCACGTTTTAGTAGTTTTATTATTAATTATTTACTAGATCTGAAATTAAAAGTATGTTCCCTGGAGCTGAGACTCTTTGCTTTGGTGTAGTTTTTCATGTTGAGGCCCTAGGTATGAGCTCTTAAGTATCTTGAAGGAGACATTATGTATCAAAAGCACTAATGGGCAATTATATAGTTTTTAAATTAATATATCTTTAAACTTATAATTATAATAGAAATTTGCTTCACTTAAGCTTTCCATTTAACTAACAATTTCCCTTCTACTATTCATAAAAACAAACATAAAATAATTGTTTCCTTTTCTCTTTCAATTAACTTAATTTGATAGACTAAATTACTTCAAATAATTCATTGAATTGACAAATTTATGAAATTATATATAAATATTTTAGACTACTTAAAAATTTGATATGTTTGATTTTTTAAAAGTATTTTTAGAACTTTCTGACAATTTAAAATCAACCTTATCAAGAAAAACTTGAGTGTGCATTTAAATAATTTTACAAGTATCAAAAACTAGTAAATAAACTATATCTTTAATTTTTGTGTTTTTACAAATTTAGTCAAACTTTTACAAACTTTATACAAACTCAAATGTATTTTTAGCTTGCAAGTACAATTCCACAATTCATTATACATTTCAATTTATGCTCAGATCTTTTACTATACCAGATTCCATTAAGTACTGTGTATTACATATCAAATATATTAAACTGTCCCAAAATTAAAAAGTTCATTCCATATACATAGTTTTGGACTAGTATATTTTGTCATCTATGTATTTAATTTAAAACTT
Source organism: Heterocephalus glaber (assembly GCF_053883595.1). Taxonomy (NCBI): domain Eukaryota; kingdom Metazoa; phylum Chordata; class Mammalia; order Rodentia; family Bathyergidae; genus Heterocephalus; species Heterocephalus glaber. The sequence goes on along the minus strand of NW_028258365.1, from coordinate 1,013,925 downwards.
TCTATGACTTTAAAATACTCTAAGGGAAATACATTTATCATTTCAGGGGAAGTAATATTGAAAATTCATGATAATGACAAGATTACTTAAGAGTCAGAGCATCATGTATGGATGGATTCAGCTTGACATGAGTTCAGCTATCTTGACTCATCATTGCCAGAGACCTCTACAGTAAGTCTCTAGTCCCATCTGCCCAGTGTGTGACGCAGCCTGAGAAAAGAATACACTAAGAGACAGAGCTAAGAGAGAGAAAGCAGGGTGCCAAGACAACAAATGCCAGTGTGACCAACAAAGGCACTGGCCAGTCCCAGGCACTGACTTTTACTGGCAATCCATTGGGGTAAAGGTGAGCTACAAGTGGTTTCTTTGGAAATTAATGTAAACAAGGCTCATAAAGGACAAGACAAAGCATTCTCGACTTAGGAACAGAATAGACAAAATATATGATTGTAATTAGAACATTGTCCTTCTAGTCTGAAGGTTTTAGTTGTGGGAACTGAATTTGGGTGCGAGTTACTCTGACCTGGTAGGCTTCAGCCAGACTCACTTGTATAAGCAAGCCAATCGTGGGGTTAACTCTTCACAGCCTGCCTTGGGCATAATCAATATTACAGTCTTCTGTACATTATCATGATTTCCCCAGAGCCACTTATGCCTATATAGTTTAGCAGGAAACTCTAAATAGACAAAACTATTAGAATACAAACATTGAAGTGGCATACAGAAATTTACTACAGGACCCCAGCACCAGAAATGTGCCTGACTCTTTGACATTAGCTTAAATAAATAAGGTATATCCTAGATAGAATGAAGTCACTAACCCATATATAAATCCCTCAGTAAATTGAGTAAGTCCCTCAGTAAATTGCATTTGCACCGTTGTCTGCCTCTTTCTGGTCTTGTCGACCTTGTGGCTGGTCTCCATACACAGACGCTGGGTTGTACTGGAACACCTAAGGATAAATCCCCAGGGCAATGTACATATAGAGTGATAATGTGAATTTTTAATTGACTTTACTTGGTCTTTCATATTCACTGTCTGACTGGGGGCTTTAAATCTGTACAAATCCAAGTCTAATGCTGCTATGAATGTGTGTGCATGTGTGTCAGTGTCTGCTTCCAATTCTTTTGAGTAAACACCCAGAAGTGATATTTCTGGACCACACGTTTACTCTATGTCTTAACTCTTTGCCAGACTTCCATACTATTTCCACAGCAGCTTCCTCATTTCACATTTCTACCAGCAATGCACAAGGATCTCAACTCTACCACATCAGATTCAACACTGATTATTTTATGTTTTTGTTTTTCTACCATTTGTTTATTTGTTTTATAATGCTATCCTAATGAGTGTGAAGTTCTCTCATTGTGATTTTAATTTGCCTTACTCTAATGACTAGTCATACTAAGCATTTTTGCATTTGCTTCAACAGTTGGATTTAACATACAACAGAGTATTATGTATAGAAGAGCAAAGAAGTTATATTTAGTTGATGCTCTAGGTTACAATTCCACTCAAATAATTACAGTACCACTAGGTGAAACTGAAAAATTTCGCTGAAGTCCTGGAGGCTCTCCTTCAAAGAGTGACTGTGTGACCATTAATCACGATGTGTCAACTTGAATGAGTTAAGAAATGCCTAACAGATCAGTGAAGCACAGTTCTGGGCGTGTCTATAGTTGATTGACAGGTAAGCTCTCAAACTGGGGCAAGAACACTCAACCTGGATGTGGGTGGCACCAACCAATAGTCTTGTACCCCATACAGAATAAGAAAGGAAAGAAGGATGCGTTCCTGTTTGGAAGAGCTCCAGTCTTTGCTGCCATCACATTTGGATACCAACCTCCAGTTTCTTTGGCCTGCCAACATAGACGTGTACCAGCAACTCTGCAGTGAGTTACCAGCCCTCTACCCAAAATCTGGTGCTGCGTCCTTGATCCCCTCTTGCCCTGTGGCTTCCATCTGTTGGGGCTGAGCAGCTACTGGATCTTCTGGACCTCCAGTGTGTTCTCCCCACTCTGATCCTGTAAATTGTCATTGTGTATTCTCCTGCCTTTGGTCATGGTAGCCTACCTGATAAATTCCCTTGCATAATAATTGCACACATATTTTCTATTGTTCCTGTTCCTCCAGAAAACTAACTGATACAGATGAAAATAATACTTTGCAATGGTCAAGGTGTATATTCAAAGGATGAATCATTAATAATGATGCTGTAAAATAAAAACACCAATTCAATGTTCTATTTCAAGGTACTAGATGTACTGGCAAAATTCCAAATGAGATTCCAGTTTTTTTGATAATGAGGAAATCTTATGCCCTAAGGTATTTAACATAACATTAAAGAAAAAAATAAAGAACACAGTCCTTAAAAAATAAGAGTAATGATCATAATTTTTATCTTAATGTATAGAAGTTAAAGTAAATATTTTAATGTCTTTTTTCTGAAATAAAACACACTTACATTTCCTCTCTTTTTCACATCTAAACTCTTTTGCACAGTTAAAGTCCTGAGTTGAACACAGAAGGAACTCTAGATTTCCTACAATGGAGCGTTTCAAGAAACTAATCAATCTTGGGCTACTGGTGGATATTTTTCAGTTACAGACATAAGAGTGATGTTTTATTTGTTTAATAGAGAGGGAGAATTAGATCTGGTTGTGCTGTCAGGGTATAGTGATAGATCTAACTCCCCCATCTAAATGAGAAGCAATATTTTGAATAAATCCTTCCACTTTGTCAGAGGAAATGGAGACCAAGATCTTGTAATATAGACAAAAGGGAGGAAGGACACAGGACTGCCCACTCCTTTTCAAACAGAGATCTGTCACAAATGAAAGCAGAATTGATTAAAACATCTATTTTCTGACTTTTTGCCAAGGTTTGGCACTTGTAGATAAGGAAAATGGTCTGAGAAGTAATTCAGCTTACGGTCATTCATCACACATCACAGATTCTCCTTTGGTGTTTAAGAACACCCCCTCTGCAAAAGCAATTGATAACTTTGCAAAGATCCATGTATGTCTTCTAAAGCAAAAAAAAAAATCTGAAATATGAAAATTCTGTACTCATAGCACACTGAGCTCATAACACCTTCATTGAATTATTCTTTGCATGAATTAAAACATAGTTTTTAGCTTTACAGATTGGTGATATTCCTAAGACCCTGGAGAAAAATGAATGAGTTTTTACTGGTCCTATTGGAATTTTTAGGTTAATAATTATGCAATCTTTTCTTGTACCTCCACCATGGAAGAGTACACACAGTGGAAACAATCATGTTTTTACAAAAGTGACACAGAACTATGGTTAAATCCTCACACTACTTAATATCTGTGGATGCCCTGGAGCAAGATACTTAATTTCAATGAGCTCCAATTTTCTTGTCACTAAGATGAGGATAACAATACGAGGCTCTCAGAACAGCTGGTATAATAAATATGATAGTGTAAGTGAAGGCATCCAGCAAAGTGCCAGACTAGAAGATATTTTTATAAGTTGCTTTTGATCCTTTTATACTGTTGTATTCATTAATAATAATAAAAAACTTCCCAGGTATGCATGACTCATTCTTCCGGCTTTATATGTAAGCTCCTCAAGGAAAAATAATCATATTTCTTTTTCTTCTACGTTAATATAGGGCATTGCTTGTAGTAATCAGTGTAGTATGTCTTTTTCCTAATTATAAAAATAATATATGTTCATTTTTGATGATTTAGAAAGTACCTAAACTGTACAGAAAAAGAATATTTTAAATTGCCTATAATACACCACCATAGAAAGAACAACAGATAATTCATTTTGACATCTTTCCTGCTAGATTTTTTCCCCATGTGTGTTTTTAAAAATTAGGATCATGCAGTACTTCAAGATTTGTGGTCTGTTTTTAAATTTAGCTTTATACAATGAACATTTCTCATACCATTATTTTTCAAAAATGTTAATTTTAAAGGATTCAGAGCAGTTCATCAGCTGAATACTCATACTTCATTTTTATCACACCCCTTACTTTGCAAATTTCCAGATTTCCACCATTATAAACAATTTAGAAGGCAATTTTATACATACATTTTTGTTCAAAATTTTTATCCCCTTAAAATTTCTATAGTGGTATTCAAAAATCAATGAGAGAACCTATTTTTAAGAATTACCCTTTTCATCTTTTTAATTAATATAACTTTTTGTCTTTTACTATTTTATAAAGAAGTCACTATATTCAGGTATTATGAATATCATTACTCTAATTACAACAGCTATACATATTTTATTTACTACTGTGTGACCAATTCCTTGCACAGTGTAGTAGCCCAATAGATATTTGTAAAATTGAGTTAGCTTGAATTATCTTAATCCTACAGCACTACTGATTTCTGGACTGGATAATTGTGCAATGTTTAGCAGCATGTCTGACTTCTATTTACTTCATGCCATCAACTGTGAAAATGATCAGTGTCTCCAATATTGCCAAATGTCTCCTGAAGGAAAAACAAAAAGTGCCCTCCCATACACATACCATCAAGAAATACTGCCTCATGTTAAGCTAAAATCAAAATCACAGCACTGCCTATACTAATTCATTCTTTAACATTTTGGTGCATTCTTTTTAAAATAGGGACATAGGTGTTACACCCAGTGAGAGAGAACCAACCAGAGACCGATATTAAATCCACACAGGAGTTTATTACCAGCCAGGACCTGAGCCGAGCATCAGACCAGAGCCCCAACTGGGGAGAGACAAACATGTTTTGTACACCTTTGAGGCCAACAGTTTCTAGGCCTCCCTATGGGATAGAACTAGCAAAGCAAGCTAAAGGTACAGAAACGGAACATCCTGCTGTTAGAACATTTGTAAAACAATAGTTGATTAATTGTTGTTTCTAAAGAGACTTTCTAAGGGGAGGAGGTTTCTAAGTTTCCTTCTTCTAGTTCATCTAAATGGCAGGCAGGTGGGTCCAGCAGGAATATGGAGTCTGTTTTGCTAACTAGGGTCCTTCAATAGGGACACACTGCTCATGCACTTTTGCAGAAGGATGTTTATTTTTAATTACAATATCTTGGGCCTCCAACTCTGAAAATCTGTCAAATGATGTTATATCATCAACTTTAGTAGATTTCTAGTATCCCATTTTGTAAGTGCACTAATATTTCTATAGCCAAAACCCTATTGATGTATAACCAAAAGTTTCTACTATTATAGGTACACTGGCATACACATAAACCATGCAGATACATATAAAAAGATGTGTGTATATATCCAGTTTCTTCATTAATATAAATTACCAGAATAATATTCTCCATGCCCTGGTCAAGTTTTGTATCATCAGCATATTTCTTTTTTTTCACAGATATTTTTGTTAAAACATCATTTTAATTTCAATGTAAATATCTTTGATTACTGTATGAATATGGAGAGTTGGTATATGTCAGTTAACTGTAGTTCTTACTGTTTTCCAGTTTGGGGAGTATTCATTTTTTCTCTCTAACATTTGCAAGGAATTTTCATATGTTACATAGGCAAATATAAAAATAGAAGTAAAGTTCCTAGCTGAGAGGGCTATTTCAGAGGCTTTAAATACTCTTCTAAAGCAGTGGTTCTTAAAGTGTGTGCTGTGAAAGTCTGGGAGATCGGAAAGGTCAAAGAACATTTCCAGAATAATACCAAGACATTACCTGTTTATTTTTTCACTGTCTTTCCCTCGCAAATGTACAGTGGAGTTTTATAAAGGGTAAATGACATGGGATGACACTAATGTTCTGCTGGCTAATGTTATGTTTAATTTTATATTTATGTGCTTGTGGAATACTGTAAGATTGCAGGTTTAATATGTGTGTACATATTTGAAGAAGTTAACTCCATATTTTTCCACTATTTCAACAGTGCATTATTAGATATATGTTTACACACAGCAAAATCTGGTACTTCATTATTATCCAAAATATTATCATTCTAAAAATTTTCATGACTATTCTTTTAATTAGATAACTATTTTATTATAATTAAATACTATTTAATTAGAATACTATTTTTCTTGTATTTAAGGGTGAATCATTGGCCTAAAATGAGAAAATTAAGAGATTTCATATTCTTCAACTGAAATGTCTGTCTCAAGATGCTGAAAAATGTATTAAGAGTTTTGTGATTAAGAAAGGAAGGAATCTCCTCCAAACAAATTGGATAATACTATTAAAAACTTTGACAAAAGCTGTACCTTTCTCAGGGTTTATAAACATTACTGATTTATTCTATCTTGATAAATAGAATGTGTTCAAATAGCATAAAAGTGCTAGTTAAGTCATTTTGAGATAAGTTATTCTAGATATGTAATATAAAGAACTGAATAGCTTAAATGCAGATTTGATGAGGTATTTTTAAAGCTAGGAATTGTTACAGCCTTTCTGACTTAAAATGAAGACATCGTTAAAGTGTCTTTCAGAATAAAGTATATTGCCTTGGCTGAAGAAGCCCATGCAATAGCTGAGAGCCTAATAAAGCCTTATATGATTTAACATTATTGAATACATGCTAGATTAAAAGTTAGTAAAATGAATTGTACTTTCCAATGAAACAGTTACTTGTCTCTTTAATGGTTTAGCTCCAAACATGAAGATTTGAGTTCATATATTATCTTTAGAGTTGTACATGGACAAATCTACAGACTTGATTAGATTTGCTGTTTTACTTGTGTTCATCTATACTTAGTACCAGATAATCATACAAGATTATTTTATCTGAAGCATTGATCCAAATGCAAATAGTGGTAAATATTCTACAAGTATATATTAATCACTTCTTCTTCAATTCTTGGTGAATGAGGGATTCTGTGGAGATGACTAATTGTATATCATCCAGCACTGAGAAGATGATATGTATATACCGCATTACTCATATATGCTCATAGCCTGGGTGAGGAGAATACTGCTTCATGCAGGGTCGCTGCGGGTAAAATAACTTGGGAAGAGATTGAACAGGCAGGGCTGTTGGCAGCAGGCTTTGTGATATGGAGAAAGTGGCCTGACCTTTACTTTCCAAGGGAAGATGTCATTGGCTTGTTTAAATAATCCCACGGGCTGACAGAAAAACTAAAAGTCATCATGCAGGAAATGCACTCACTTGATTCAAAAAAGTGGCTTTTGTTTGTTTGTTCACTAAAGAATCTTAGCAGTGAGATCGGGTGAGAAGGAATCTTACAGTGACACCACTGGCTAAGCACCAAATATGCTGTCAATAGTCATTGCAATCTTCACTGTCACATAATCCCAAGAAAAACAAATGAATGAAAGAACAAATCCAGTTTTACGTAAGCATTCCCTTGATGAAACAGGAACAATTATTCAGTATATTTTGTGTGATGAAGTAGAAAGCACATGTAAAACATTTTGGCTGTACCGGAAAGTACAGTGGCTGTCTCTAGGAAAATTACGTATGATTATTTGAATTGTGAACTGACCTTGCTGCTTTTTTAATGGAATACCATTTTTATTTGAAGCAATGAATGACAGACAAAGCAGGGTTACACACAGGTAGGTGTTTGTCAGACATCTTATCCTTTAGTGAAAACAACTGGGTATTTTTATTTTTTATTTTTTCCCGCATTAAGTTTATTGGTACACTTTAGGTATAAAATACATTTACATACATCATTGGGATCTTGTACCATTACATGAGTATCTTGGTTCTTATTTTTTTCCCCTTCCCCTGCCCTCCCTTCACCCCCTGGGTTTTTTTATTGTCAGTGATGAATTTAGAGCTTTCAAAAATTTTTAAATTTTTTATATCACTACCTTTATAGTATCCCAATTCTTCAGAATTTCATCATGAGATCAGCAATGCTATTAAGGAATATGATTACTTGATGTTGTATAATGAAATATAGCATCCTGTGGAAGATCTTCAAAGCTCATTGAATTGTGAATAAATTATCAATTAAAAGTTCAATGTAGACAATGGATTAAATGTATCAGTATAAAAATTAGATGATCTGGCTTTAGATTTCATACAGCAACTTTAGGAAATTAACACTGATCAAGTATTGGTGTAATAACAGGGAAGAATATTGACAATTACTTGGAAAAACTATTAAAATACTTCTCCCTCCTATTACATATCTCAGGGCGACTGGGTTTTCTTCATGTACTCAATCAAGCAATATATTAAAAGAGGTTGGAAGCAGAAGTCAAAAGTGAAAATTCATCTATCTTCTATTAAGGTAGACATCACAGAGATTTTCAAAACTGTAAAACCAATTCCAAATTCCAAAATAAAATTTAAAAATGTAAAACAGTTTTCATTAAATTTAATTTTGTCTTGAAATATTTTTCACAAATTTAAGGTTATGATAGTGATTTTAATATTGACATTTCAAAATGAATTACTAGTTTAAAATTTGTTTTAATTTCTACTATGGCATCTTTAAACATGTACAATTCTTGCTTTAATTACTCCACGAATGCTTCTAACAAGAATTTGTGGTAAATGGAAGAAGACAAGTTTTTTAAAAAGCAAAGTCTCTTCAATCATACATAAACTTAAGACATTTTTCACAATTAGAAAAAGGTAAAAATGATTTAAATGTCTGTCAATTTATATGATCTTCAAAATTGTCTCTTAGTGCCTGGGATTTAGCTCAGTGGTTCCGGCACTTGCTTCGCAAGCACAAGGTCCTGAGTTTGATCCCTGGTAAGAAAAACAAAACAAACAAACAAAATTGTCTCTGAAATTTCTTCTTTGTCCCATATTCCCACGACCATATTTTTGCTATTTTTTTTTTTTTAGTACATACTTGTTGTATAAGAATTTATTTATTTTTTTGGTTAAATTCTTTTATTGGTACATTTTAGGTATACAACACAATTACATTTCTCATTGGGAATTGTACTTTTACATAACACATCTTGGTTGTTATTTTTACCCCATTCCCAGCCCTCCCTTCACCCCCTCCACCTTTCCCTATTTACAGACTTTATTTCCACTTTTTCCATTTCTCAGCATTTTTCCTTTCTCTTCTTTACTTTGCCCTGCCCCTCCCACTAGCCCTACCCCTTTGGACCTTTTCTTCCTATTTTGCATTATCGATTATTCATTCTAATCATAGGTACATTTTAGATATACAATATAATGACATTCATCATTGGAAATTTGCACCTTTACATAATCTCTCTTGGTTCTTATTTTTCACCCTTGCCCAGCCCTCCCTTCAACCCTTCCATTTCTCCCTATTTACAAAGATTTTGTTCCTATTTTTCCATTTTCTCATATTAATCCCATTCCCTTCTATCCTTTCCCCCAGCCCTTCCACTTCCTTCTCCTTTGCCCCTTTTCTTCCTATTTCACATTACCTATTATACCTTTTAATCCTTATTTACACTTTCATTTTCTCACACTAGAGAAACTATTTGGTATTTGCACATATGTGTCCTGTTTATTTCACTTAAGAGTATCACCTCAATGTGCATCCACTTAGCTATAAATGTCTCTAATTTCTCATTTTTTATGGCTGAGTAGTACTTCATTTTATTGAAAAAACCAAATTTTCTTTATCCAGTCTCCAATTGATGGGCATTTGGGCTGTTTCCAAGTTTTAGCTATTACAAACTGTGCTGCTATGAACAAGGGTGCACATATATCACTGTGGTATGATTCTTTTAATTCTTTGGGGAAGATCCCCAGCAGTGGAATAGCGGGGTCAAATGGGACTTCCAGTCCTAGTTCTTTGAGATATCTCCGTACTGATTTCCACAGGGGTTTTACCAGTCTACACTCCCACCAGCAGTGGAGCAGGGTTCCTCTTTCCCCACAGCCCCACCAGCATTAGTTATTGGTTGATTTCATGATAGCAGCCATTCTTTCTGGAGTGAAGTGGAATCTCAACATTGTTTTCATTTGCATCTCTCGAATGACCAGTGATGTTGAACATTTTTTCATGTATTTATTTGCTATTTCTACTTCTTTGTCTGAGAAATGTCTGTTCATTTCAGATGCCTATTTTTGGATAGGGTTTTTAATTTGAGAGGTCTGATCTTTTTAAATTCTTTATAGATTCGAGATAGTAGACCTTTGTCTGAGGAAGAGCAGGTGAAGATTTTTTCCCACATTGTGGGTTATCTCTTCACACTGCTGGTGGTTTCTCTTGCAGTGCAGAAGCTTTTTAATAAGAAGAGATCCCACTTGTTGATTGTTTGTGCTAGTTCACGGGAAACTGAGGTTTTGTTCATAAAATCTTCTCCTACACTGATGCTTTCAAGAGTTCTACCTAACCTCTGCTCCAACTGGTTCAGAGTTACTATTTTGATATTTAGATCTTTAATCCATTTTGATTTTAGTTTAGTGCATGGTGAGAGATATAGGTCTAGTTTTAATCTTGGCAAATTGAAACCCAAATTTTCCAGCACCATTTATTAAAGAGGCTATCTTTCCTCCAGTGAGGGTGTTTGGCTCCTTTATCCAAGATGAGATGGCTGAGTGTGTCTGGTGTTGTTTCTGCATCTTCTAATCTGTTCCACTGGTCCTCAGGTCTGTTTCTTTATCAGTACCATGCTGTTTTTATCACAGTAGCTTTGTAATATAGTTGCAGGTTGGGGAATGTGATACCCCCTGCCATGTCTCTGTTACCTAGAATTGCTTTTGATATTCTGGGTCTCTTCTTGCTCCAAATGAATTTTTGGATTGTTTTCTCAAGGTCCATGAAGTATGCTGCTGGGATCTCAATTGGAATTGCATTAAATCTATACAGCAGTTTTGGAAGTATGGCCATTTTCGCTATATTAATCCTTCCTACCCAGGAGCAGGGGATGTCTGTCCATTTTCTGATATCATCTTCAATCTCTCTTTTCAGAGTGCTATAGTTTTCAGAGAAGAGGTCTTTGATTTCTTTCATTAAGTTGATTCCTAGGTATTTCAGTTTTTTGGATGCTATTGTGAAAGGAATTATTTGCCCTATTTCTCTCTCAGTGAGTCTGTCATTGGTGTAGAGGAAAACTATTGATTTTTGTGTGTTGACCTTGTAACCAGCTACTTGACTGAATTTGGTTATTAAGTCTAGAAGACTTTTGGTGGAGTTCTTGGGGTCTTCTATATACAGTATCACGTCATTGGCAAATAATGATAATTTGACTTCTTCATTTCCTATCTTTATTCCTTTTGTTTCTTTCTCTTGTCTAATTGCCGTGGATAATGTTTCCAGAACTATATTGAACAAGAGTGGTGATAGTGGACATCTTTGTCTTGTTCCTGATTTTAGTGTGAAAGATTTCAGTTTTTGACCATTTAGTATGATATTGGCTGTTGGTTTTTCATAGATGGCTTCTATGAGTTTGAGGTAGAGACCATCTATTCCAATTTTGTGTAGTATTTTTATCATAAATGCATGTTGGATTTTGTCAAATGCTTTTCCTGCATCTATGGAAATAAACATATGTTTTTTGTCCTTGGCTCTATTGATATATTGTATTACATTGATTGATTTGCATATATTGAACTATCCCTGCGTCCCTGGGTTGAATCCCACTTGTTCAGGGTATATGATCTTCTTGATGATCTTCCGCATTCTGTTTGCCATTATCTTATTAATGATTTTTGCATCTATGTTCATTAGTGAGATTGGCCTATAGTTCTCTTTTTCAGTTGGGTCTTTCTCTGCTTTGGGGATCAAGGTGATGCTTGCTTCTAGGAATGAATTTGGGAGTATTGCTTCCCTTTCAATTTCATTGAAGAGTTTAAACAGTAGTGGCAGCAGTTCCTCTCTAAATGTCTTGTAGAATTCAGCAGTGAAGCCATCAGGGCCCAGGCTTTTCTTAGTTGATAAGTGTTTAATTACATTTTCAATTTCATTGGTTGATATTGGGTTGTTCAGAATTTTTAGGTCTTCTTCGTTCAACTTTGGTAATTCATATGTATCTAGGAATCTGTCCATTTCTTCTGTGTTGTCCATCTTATTGGCGTATAGGTTCTGGAAGTAGGTATTGATGATCCTCTGGATTTCTGCTGGATCTGTTGTAATTTCACCCTTTTCATCCCAAATTGCATGGATTTTGGCCTTTTCTATCCTTTTTCTGACAAGGTTGGCTAAAGGTTTGTCAATTTTGTTGATTCTTTCAAAGAACCAACTCTTGGCTTCATTGATTTTTTTGTATCATTCTCTTACTCTCCATTGCATTGATTTCTCCTCTGATCTTTATCATTTCCTCCCTTGTATGAGCTTTGGGGTTGTCCTACTGTTCTTTTTCTAGAAGCTTGAGGTTCAGCATCAGGTTGTTTAATTGGGCTCGTTCTGTTTTCCTAATATGCATATTCACTGCTATGAATTTCCCTCATAAGACAGCTTTCATTGTGTCCCATAGATTCTGATATGTTGTTTTGTATTGTCATTGTCATTTAATTGAAGGAAATGTCTGATTTCTTCTTTAATTTCCTCTCTGACCCATTTGTTATTCAGAAGTGTGTTGATCAATTTCCAAATGTTTATGACATTTTTTGAGTTTCTTTTGCTATGGATCTCCAATTTCATTGCACTATGGTCTGATAATATACAGGGGATAACTTCAATTCCTCTGCACTTACTTAAACATGTTCTATGTGTGAGTATGTGGTCTATTTTGGAGAATGACCCATGTGCAGCTGAGAAGAACGTGTATTCTGATTTTGTGGGGTGGAAGACTCTGTAAACATCCGTTAAGTTCATTTGTTCAAGAGTTCGATTGAGTTCTAGTATTTCATTACTTATTTTTTGTCTAGTTGATCGATCTATTTGTGACACTGAGGTGTTGATGTACCCCACTACAATTGTATTAGTTCATATATGACTTTTCATGTTCATTAGGATTCGTTTTATATAGTTGGATGCACTAGCATTTGGTGCATAGATATTTATGATTGTCATCTCTTCCTGTTGGATTATTTCCTTTACAAGGATGTAGTGTCCTTCTTGGTCTCTCTTAATAAAATTTGGTTTGAAATCTACTTGATCTGCAAAGAGGCTAGCTACTCCTGCTTTTTTTCAGGTTCCCGTCACATGGAGTATTGTTTTCCACCCTTTAACTTTCAGTCTATGAGTTTCCTTTTGAATTAAGTGTATTTCTTCTATGCAGCATATTGTTGGATTTTGCTTCTTGACCCATTCTGCCAGTCTATTTCTTTTGATTGGTGAACTGAGACCATTAACGTTGATGGTTATAACTGAAACATATTGACTTGTCATTGCCATGACTTTTCCTTTTTGTTGGGTTCTTCCCCTTTACATTTAATTTCTTGTCATGCCAGATGGGTTCATTCTGCTTTGCTTCCTGGGGTTGTCGTCCTCAATGTCTGTTCCTAGGATATTGTGTAAAAGTTTTTGGAGTGCTGTTTTGGTATTCACAAAGTTCCTAAAGTGCTCCTTGTCATGAAAGTATCTTATTTCTCCATCCATTTTGAAAGATAGTTTTGTAGGGTACATCAATCTGGGTTGGAGGCTGTTTTCTTTTCAGGCTTGGAATGTGTCACTCCAAGCCCTTCTTGCCTTGATGGTTTGTGTTGACTAGTCTGCTGTAATTCTGATGGGCTTTCCTTTGTATGTGATTTGTTTCTTTTCTCTAACTGCTTGTAGAACTTTGTTCTTCTGTTGAGTTTCTGAAATCTTAACAATTATATGCCCATGTGTAGATTTTTTTGTTCAAGACTATTTGGAGTCCTAGATGCCTCACTTATCTGTATGTCAAGTTCTTTTCCCCTGCTTGGGAAGTTTTCTGCCATTACTTCTGTGAAGAGTTTGTTTGTTTTTTTAATGTCATCCGCACTCTCTCCTGTTTCTTCATTGAGACCAATCAGTCTTATGTTATTCTTCTTTGCAGCGTCTAGCAGCTGCTGGATTGATTTCTCCTGTTCCCTTATAATTTTGAAGCAATTTTTCTTTTCCTGGTCACTAATTGCAATCTTATCTTCTCTATCTGAAATTCTGTCCTCACATTGGCTCATTCTGCTGTGTAGACTTTCAATGGAGTTTTTCATGTCCTGGAAATCTATTTGCATCTTTTTTATGGATTCCATTTGTTTCCTATGTTGGGATTCCATCATGTTCCTCAGCTCCTCTCTAGATTTATTGATCATGTCTTGCACTAGGAGCACAATTTCTCCTGTTATCTGAGAAATTTTTTCTGATTTCATTTTTTCCAGATCCCCTTTTGTTGCCAGTTCAGTGGGTCCAGTTGTTTGAGTATCAGAGTGTTCCATCTCATTTCCCCTTGGGGTTTCTGTAGGTGATCTGGAAGTCTGGTTTTTAGACTTATTTACATGTTTTCTCATTTTGACTGGAGGGGCAGGTGGGGTGCTGTTGGTGTCTGTGTCGCTCACCTCCTCTGAGCTGGGAGGGCTGGGACAGGGGCTGGGAGTGGTGGTAGGGATGGTGGCCTGGAAGCACCTTCCTCTGGGCCAGGAGCGGAGGGACAGAAGGTGGCCCAAAAGCCCTTTCCTCTGGGCTGGTAGCAGCAGGAGCTATGGTGGCCGGCAAGCCCCTTCCTCTGGACCAGGAGCAGTGGGAAGGTGGCTCAGAAGCCCCTACCTCTCGGCCGGGAGCGGAGGGATGGATGGCGGCCCAGAAGCCCCTTCCTCTGGGCCGCAAGCGGCAGGATGGATGGCATCCCCAAAGCCCTTTCCTCTGGGCCAGGAGCAGCGGGAGGGATCATGATGTATGTTTTCATGAGTAGCAGTTAAGTTCTCTTGAGGGCAAGCATAGATGGTTTCCTTGCTGTATATGAATTTACATTCATCTTGGGGAGTAGGTACATCTATATAATACACCTTTTTTCTTTTCTATTTATTTATTTAGTTAGTTAGTTCATTATATTTACTTTGTTGTTTTTATTTTTGGGGCTGAGAACTGAACCTAGGGCCTCACACATACCAGACAAGCATTCTACCCCTGATCTAAATTCCCCTATACAGCTTATTTTTCTAGTCCCCTCCTCTTTCCCACCTACTTCCTGCCCACTAAAATAAATGACCCACTGAAGTTATTAGGTTCTTGTACATGGAATATCTTAGTTCTTCTTTCTTCTTCTTCTCCCGCCCCTCTGCCCTCACTCTTGGTTTCCTGGACCCCTTCCCATTTGCAAGAGATTTATCTCCTTAATTCTTTCTATTGTTCCTTTATTATGTTCTTTGTTTGTACTTTGCCTCATTCAAATTAGACACACCATATGGTATGTAAGCTTGTGTGATGGGTATATTTCATACAACATTAAATTTTCCAGGTGCATGAATTTTCCTAAAAATGTATCACATTTATCCTTCTTTATAGTCAAATACTATTCCATTATGCATACATACCACATTTTTAAAAATCCATTTTCGTATTGATGGACATACAGGCTACTTCCAGGAATTTAGCTATTTTGAATTGTACTTTATATATTCTAGCTATTAGTCCTCTGTCTGAGGAATAGCTGGCAAAGGTTTTCCCCATTCTGAAGGTTGTCACTTCACTCTAATAGTTGGTTCTTTTGCTGTGCAGAGGTTTTTTGATTTTATATAATACCATTTGATGAGTGTTGCTGTTACTTCTTTTACAAGTAGAGTTCTGTCTAGAAAATACTTTCCTATACATATGACTTCAAGTGTTTTACATATTTTATCTTCCAGTAAGTTACCTATATTGTCTTACCTATTTTATCTACAATGTTTCTGTTTTAATGTTTAGATCTTTGATCTATTCTGATTTTAGTTTAGTACCTGATGAGACATATGGATCCAACTTCAATCATTTGCAAACAGATATTTAGTTTTCCCAGCATCATTTGTTGAATAAGCTATCTTTCCTCCAATGTATGCAAACTTTTAGACCCTATGTCAAAGATCAAATATCTGAAAATGTTGGGAAATTTAATATCCTCTGCTCTGTTTCATCTGTCCACATACCTGTTTTGTGCCAGTACCATTGGTCATTGTTACCACATTTTAAATGACTTCCAAACTTATGAATCTAGATCAAATTCTAAGTATTTCCAAACTGAGGTAAGTTTCTACTTGAATGAACGTTGATGGTACTACCAGTATCTCAAACCTTCAACACAAAACCAAATGTATCCATTGTACCATGTGAAATCACCAATACTGACTATGTTTGTCTTACACAGACTGGTTCAAGTCTAATAAAGTATACCATCTTCCCTCAAAATTTCAATTCTTGCCTTTGAAATTTCATTCTTCCCTTCTTTCATTTACTGTGAAAGACAAGTTACCTTGTCCTATTGGTTCTACTTCTATAGAATCTGTTTTTATTTTATCTCAGTTCATACAAATTATTTCCCTAAGGTCTTCATAACCTCTCACTTGAATTATTGATAAAGTCTCTTTCTGGGTCTCAGTGACTCATTCAATCAGATAAATTATGTATCTTCTCTGCTCTAAGCCCTGAACTAAGGGATGTAATGGCAAATATGAACTGGAAATGAAGAAATTACAAGGGAGTCTTTCTCTAGGGGACCCAGAAAAATTCCAATCTGATGTCAATAATCAGGAGAGAAAAAGTCCAGATTCATTAAAGTCTAACACAATGAGAAAAGTAGAGTATGATTTCCATATTTCCTTTATTGTTATTGTCTTTCATTCCCTTAAAAAATACTGTTCTCCCTTTTATATGAGCCAGGAATTGTAGTCAAACCCTGTGATACAGGGTGAAAAAAAAAACAGTCAAGGCTTCCCTTCACATATCTTATAGGGTAGAATTGGAGGCCAGCAACAGTAAAAATGCACATATAAATACAGTATGTGAGCAATTGTAAATGCTCTGAAGCAAAAGTATTTTTCTGTATATTTTCTAAGTTATATAGACAGACATAATTGAGACTGAAGAAGAATGGTGTGCCCATGAGGAAAGGACATTTCAGTCAAGACTTGAAAAGTTGAGTACAGTCAACAGCTGAAGCATTCACTGTGCAGAGAGAAGTTGGAATGCTTGTATGGAAATGAATACACATTAAAGCACTTTGTAAACCATAAAGCACTAACTTATGTTAATTATTATTGGCAAAGCTATTCACAAGGACAACAATGGTAACCATATATTTACATAGTACTTTAAGGCTTCTACATAAAACTCATGAATGATATGTTATTTGATTCCCATCATGACTCAAGAACCACTAAGTTAGGAATATAAGATCCTGTTATTTTTTTCCTTTGAGGTTTCTATAAGAACATTTCATCATCTCTGTTATGTATGATTTCCTGTTCACACAAGAGCAATGAATGCGTAACTGATTTCTCTTCCTCATTAAAGTAGTAAAATCAGTCACCAAGTACTTTTGCTGATACCACAAGAATAATAGTTAGAGCTGCCCATGCATCGCTATTTTCACCTGTATTACTCAAATTTAAGCTGATCATCTCACCTCTAGTTATTTTATTAATATATATTTTCAATACATAATGATTACATTCATCTTGGAAAACTGATACATATACATACTGCATCTTGATCATGTCTACTTTCCCTAGAATTAAGAAGCCTCCTTTGACATACTTTCACTCCAGCCAGTATCCAAAGTTCACTTGATCATGAGAGTTACAGTTGTGAAGCACATTTGATTATTTTACTTGCTTATTAAAAATCCACAAATTAAAGAACATAAGTGTGTTTGTCAATGCTCTTGACATCTATAGCCCCTAGTGTGTCATACATTGGAGAAGCACTGTAGGTGTTTATTTCACAAGTAAATTTAAGAGAGAGGAAGCAAGGCTCTAGGTTAAATATGGATGAGACAAGTATACATAGTACATTAGCCTGGGGCTGAGACAAGTGCTCAAGAGATTTGTCTTTGAAGGTTCAAACCTGTCCTTAGAGAGTAGTTATTTTCATGAAAAATAAGTTGTGTGCTTATTTTTTACATTAATGCCTCTTGAAGTCCACAAAACAAATTATTTTGAACATCTGTTTAATGATATATAATCCACAGGTGTTTGCTTCATATTATCATCAAATTTGTACATGTTATCTTTATTGATAAAACTTTGTCTTTCACTGTGCTCATCTCAGGAACATAGAAAGTAATTTTCCAAACACCTTCCTGGCCTTTCTCAACTACTTCAGTCTCATTCAGGATTCATGTTACATCAACCAACTTTAGGGAAATGTTCTAAAGATTTTAAACAAATATATGCTAATTGCTCACTGCCTTCATGTTGAGGTTGCTTTCAACACAAGGATTTTATTATGAATAGGGACTAACATCTGCCTAATTCTACTGCTGTGCACTTATTTGATTTCCTAGAAAGAGTCAAAAAACAAAAGTTTCTGCTAATGTGAACCCACTGATGCCTTAACACTATCACCAACTTTCTTTTGGAAAAGTTTTGTGAGGAGACAGGGAAGGTTGGAGTAGAAAGAATGGAAACTTTCCACAGCTTACAGAAATTCAATTCCATCCCTGCCAATGTGTATTAGGAACTATCTTGGGCACTTTCTTCCTAGCAGGAATGAAATACTTGACTCATACAATTTACAAGAGGCAAGATTTATTCTAGCACACAATTTCAGAAGTTTCAGACCATGATCAGAGGTTTAAACACAGAAATGACATTACGGAAGGGCCTGGGCAGAGGAAAGCTGCTCACATTACGGCAGCCAGGAAACAGGGAGAGAAGGGAGGAGCCAAAGAGGGAGATACACCCTTCCAGGTCACTCCCTCCCAATGACACACCTCCCAGCAGGCCCCAGTTCCTAAAACCAAGTTAGATTGCTGCCCCATGATCCAGTCAACTTCCAAACACATGAGGCTTTAGGGGCCATTTCAGATCTAAACTGAAGCAGAAGCACTGCCTGAGAGCAAAATGAACCCAAGAACTGAGAACTTCCACAGTCATTGTTGCTGCTTAGATCCAGGGAACAAATGATGATAGGAGAAGCTTGCTTTTTATTTTTTTTAATTTTTTAAATTGTTTCTTTGCTTAAATTCTTTTATTGGTACATTTTAGGTGTGCAGTACATTTACATTTACCATTGGGTGCTTGTCCCTGTACATGATGCATCTTGGTTCTTATTTTGTCCCCATTACCTGTGCACCCTTCACCCCCTCCACCCTTCCCTACTTATAAAGACGTTGTTTCCATGTTTTCTTTTCCCATAATTTTTCCTTTCCCTTCTTTCCTTTCCCCTTCCCCTCCCACTTCCCCTACCCCTTTGGACCTTTTCTTCCTATTTCAAATTATTAATTATTTGTTTTAATTGTTTTAATCCTTATTTACACTTTCAGTTTCTCATGCTAGAGAAACTATTTGGTATTTACACATGTGTGTCCTATTTATTTCACTTAAGAATATGGCCTCAATATGCATCCATTTAGCTATAAATGTCTCTAGTTTATCAATATTTATGGCTGAGTAGTACTCCATTTTATAAAAAAACACATCTTTTTTATCCCGTTTCCAGTTGATGGGCACTTGGGCTGCTTCCAAGCTTTAGCTATTACAAACTGTGCCGCTATGAACATGGGTGCACATATATCACTGTGGTATGATTCTTTTAATTCTTTTGGGAAGATACCCAGCAGGGGAATAGCTGGGTCAAATGGGACCTCTAGTCCTAGTTCTTTGAGGTATCTGACTACTGATTTCAACAGTGGTTCCACCAGTCTCCACTCCCACCAACAATGGAGAAGGGTTCCTTTCTCCCCACACCTTGCCTTGCTTTTTATTTTTTAATTTTTTTGTGGTGTAGGGAATTGATACCGGGGCTTGCACATGCTATATACACACTCTACCTGTTATGGCTTATATCTAGCCTCATAAGCTCAAAGGTGGGGCTTTTTGAAGCTGGATGGATCTAGGGTGTGTGATACAGAGATTAAGAGTGCATTATACTACATAATAATAATTGCTAATATAGTCCTGGGTGTGGATACTGGGAAGGCCACCCCTTGGTGTGGGTGGCACCAACCAATAGGCTTGTAGCCTGGATGGGATAAAAAAAAGGAAAGGGAGGCTCACTGCATGCTGCTCATTGCCTCTTGCCTGCCTTGCCATGGACTATTTCTCCTTTGCAGTACCCCTCTGCCATGACACCCTCCCTTGGAGCCAGCAACTATGGACCAAAACCACTACAAACTGTGGGCCATAATAAACCTTTCCTCCTTTAACTTTTGGTGTTGAATATTTTGTCTCAGTAACCAGAAATGTAACTAAGACCCTACCACTAAGCTACATCCTCAGCCCAGAAGCTTCCTTAACTTAAAGCTCTGTTGAAACCTCAACTTAAATTCCATGTGGAGAGATAAACCTTTCCAATATCTTGAGCATGTAAAGCAAGACTGCTGCTAGTAATATGAATAAAGGCAATAATAAACAAAATAGCCATGCTACAAAATCCACAGTGTCTCTCTAATAGCTTGGCCTTCAGGTAGTTATATGTCTTATCAATGGACTGAAGGAAAACTGCTATTCTTTGCTTTTAGAGCTTTGTCAAGCAATAAAAGATTAAATAATGTCCTCTGAAACTCTTGATAGCTCAAGATGGACAGGTGAAATAGTGTCTTGCTGCTATGCATTTCCTATCAATAACTTTCATATCATTTTTCCTCTCCTTACAAATCAAACTGTGATTTGCCATAAACTGAACTGTAACCTGGGAATCCAGCAATATTCCTGTAGGCCCATATATCATCAACTATCTCAAAAAACAGCATGTCTGAACTCAGAGGGCAATTTTGTTGATATATGAGGCAGAATGGAACACACCTTATTCTTTTTCTGTTTATTGACTTTGCTATATGTCAGGTCAGTAGCAAGAACAGAGCATTTTTTATTTTTTGTTTCCTTAAACAGCTAGTCCTTGGAAAATAACCAAGGAGCAACAAATCCAGCAATTTTCCTGACCATATTGTTACCTTCATATGCTCTAGAAATAGATTATAATTATGGAAATAGTTCTATTGTCTAATTCTTAAAGACTATATTTTAAACATTCACTTTTGGATTGTTACAAAAATATTCAAGTTAAGGTTAAAGATTATTGTCAAGTGGCTACTAGATACCTAAAAAAACAAGTATATGAAGTACTATCAGATTGAGAGGTGAAAACTGAGTAGGCACTAAGTTGTTGTTGATTTTATGATATTGTTTTTATGATGTTGATTTTGTTTTGGAGGTACGGGGTGTCAACCCTATGTTGTAGCCAGGATTGAAATAAAGTTGCTGGTCTAACATATTTAGTAAGTACTGGTTTCCAGGAGTAATGGAGGCAGAGAAAACAGACAGTATCTAAAGCCAATCTACTACCTTATCTAAGACTTTGTTTCCTAAGGTTCTGCTTGGCTACCTCTTTCATAGGGTTCAAATAATCATTTAAGATACCTTTTGTGAGGTTCAACCTAATCGCTCATTTAAAATCCTGTCCTTGCTCCACCCTGTCTTCCTCACTTTCATCTCTCTAGTCTCCTATATTCTCCACATCATTGGTCTGAATCCAGCATATTATTTGCTATACTTATGCATTATGTCTGGTGTATCTTTTCTGTCTTTTCTTAAATGGAATGAAAGTTCAATGGGGGAAAAATAGAAATTGGCCTAGAAAATTTCTTACGAATTCTAGTATGCCGTCTAGCTGGAATCCCTGTACCACTTTGAATTTTCTAATAAAACTACCTATCTCAACTATATTTTAATATATTCATTTTCTTGCCGCCTGTAATCAAATTTAAAGATGAATTTATTACTAAGATTGTATTCAATGTAGTGTGGTGGATTAGTAGATTTTATTTTCTAAAACCTACTCTAACTTCAAGATAGTTGCACTTCTTAATTTCCAAAATAACTTGCATTGTGACCAAATCAGTGGCATCTAAAAGGAGAGAGGAAAAATATTGCAGAATTAAATAAAGGCAGGGCTGGGGACTTAGCTCAGTGGTTCTACTGCCAGCCTTGCAAGTGCAGGGACCCAAGTTCGATCCCTGGTACAAAAAAAAAAAAAAAGAATTAAATAAAGGTCAAAGATTTGTAAACTGTGATTTTTTTTTTAAGGCAGAAGACAGAATGTGAGTATTGTGTTGTGAATAATAGGAGAGTGACTTATTAAAAGCTCAAATCTGGCTATCATTCAGTTAAGGTTCAAGTGGAATCAAGTTTGGGGATGCAATTCCAGAGCTTGGGTTAGATGTAAAGACTAGAGATTTATGGTTTGGTCTTTAAAGTGTTTCTTTTTCTTGGTCCAGAGGTCCCTAGGAGATGACCCTGGCTGCTTTCGGCTCCAGAAGACAAAAGAGTTTAGAATGTAGGAATCAAGTTGCCTCTGGAAGGGGCTTCAGATTGCCAATTGATTAATCAAATTCCTAGCACCAGTTATACAGCATGCTGAAAAAGAAACCACTGTAATGCTATGCTATCAAAATTCCAGTGTTGATGTAGGACAGAATCAAAATTAAAATCTTTTTAAAAGGAGAACTCTGCTATAAAATTGCTGAAAGAGGGTTGATACGGCTCTAAGTTGAAGAGATGCCAATCTTATGAAGTATCTGCTATGATTTTTAGACAAACTTGCCTTTCAAGAAACATTAGTTGGATTCCCTAGTATTTGAAAAACAGCATCCCAAAAATATGCACTGTGTTCCTGAGTGGCTATAGAACCTGGTATATTCCTTTTTTTTTTTTTTTTTTTGGTACTGGGGATCAAACTCCGGACCTTGTGCTTGCGAGGCAGGCGCCAGGAACCACTGAGGTAAATCCCCAGCCCAAATTTGGTATATTCCTTATGCAAAGCATACACAAAGAGGCCAGTGAGGTGTCAGAATAGACAAAATATTCTTCAATCGAAGGATATTCTGTGAAATACCACTTTAAAAGAAAGGTTGCTGTATTGAGAAAAAGTATTGATTACTAGACACATAAACCAATCAATCAGTACTTAAAACAGCAGTTAATGTGTAGTCATGAGCACAGGTAATTATTAGGGTTCTGCTTGGACTGGCTAACAAATCTAAGTGTTAGAACAGATGGGTTAAAAAAATTGCAAGCCAAAGAAAAGATTTAGATCATCATAAATCAATTCTAGCATTTGAAATATAAAGGGAGACATTTCTGATTAAAATAGGAGTTTAAACCCTAGACCTTCCTAAGCACACTGTAATGACAGTGTTCTGCTGCTGCTATGATAAAGTACCATGAATGTGGTGGCTCGAACAACAAAAAGGTATTCCTTCTGGAGGAAAGGAATACCAGGGGAAATTCTCCTTCTTGTTCTTTCCAGCTTGTGGGTGGTGTAGAGGGCACCCCGCCATCTTTTTGGCTCATGGCCAATTCGTACCTGATAAAGTTTCACACTCTGATTTCAAGATGCCACCCAGTGACTGTGTCCTCACAAGGTAAAGGGATTAGGGTGTTGCCTTCAACCTCTTTTATAAGAACACTAATCTCATTCCTGAGCATGGTGCATTCTTGCGTTAATATCTTTCCTGGAGGCTCCACTTCTTAGTAATATCACCATGGGTATTGGGTTCATATAGCTGGATTTAGGGGGATGCACATATATAGTCAAAGCATAGTAGACTAGCTCATTGCATACTCATTGCAATTGAATTTTATTCAGTTTAAACACATTTTGGAGATGAGAAAAGGTAACAACTTTCATGGAACTCTTGCTAGCAAGGGTATACAGGTGCAAGAATTCTGGTCATCAAAACATAAGTGGTCTTCTAGAATTTTCTAGGAAGTACTTTACTTTATTATGTAGATATTACTGCTAATTGCTTTTCTTTATTCTTTACCCTTGTGACCAGAATTCATATTAAAGATTACTGCTGGTTAGCTCTCTTGGGACCATAAAAGCAGGTCAAGAAATTTGCCAAGACTGTAGTCATGACATTCTGATTTTTGAACCTACCCTCAAACTTAATATCTAAATAAAATAATTTATATTTAGGCCACTATAAATGTGATTATTTGGTTATGTTCACAGATATACACACATCCTCATAAAGACACCATCTAAAGAAAGAAATAGAGCAAAATATGGCAATACCAAGTGATCTATAGATTTAATGCAATTCCTATTAAAATGTCAACAACATTAATCTCAAAGTTTTTATGGAATCAAAAAGGATCCAGAATAACCAAAGCAATGTTGGGAAAAAGAGGAAGGCTGACAGCATAACAAAACCAGATTTAAAATTATATTACAAAACCATAGTAACAAAAACAACATTGTACTGGTACAAAAATAGACATGTAGACTAATAAAATACAGCAGAGACACAAAAGCAGCCCTATACACCTACAGCAGTCTGACTTTTGACAATGGGGCCAAAAATTATGTTAGAGAAAAGACATCCTCTTTAATAAATGATGATAGGAAAATAGATCCCTACCTCTCAACTTGTGCCAAAATAAAATAAAAACGGATCAAAAACTTAGATATAGAAACAAAAACTCTGAAACTTTTAGAAGATAATATAAAGGAAACACTGGAATCTATAGGTACAGGCAAGGGTGTCCTGAAAAAACAATGCCAACAGCACAAGACATATTACCAAAAATAAACAAATGGCATTAAATCAAATTAAAAAGCTGCTGCATAGCAAAGGAATCAATCTATAGTGAAGAAACAAACTATAGAATGGAAGAAAATTTTTGCTAGCTACTCTTATGACAAAAAATTCTTCTTCTAGAATATCTAAAAGATTCAAAAATTACTCCCCAAATCAAATGACCTAATCAAATAAGGACCAAATAAACTAAATAGATTCTTCTCAAAAGAAGTACAAATCGCTCATGTATATATAAAAACCTGTTGGCATCTTTAGCCATTAGGGAAGTGCAAATCTAAACTACTTTGAGATTCCATTTTACTCCAGGGAAAATAACTATCATCAAGAACACAAAACAACAAATTTTGGTGATGATGTGGGGAACAGAAAATACTTTATATTATTGGTGAGAATAAAAACTAGTACAACCACTACAGAAACCTATATGGCGATTCCTCAAAAATTAAACATAGAAATTCCATTTGACTTAACCATACCTCTGCTGAGTATATTCCACAAATGATTAAAGATGTCATACTATGGTAATACATGTACATTCATGTTTATAGTGGCCCACTTCACAATAGTTAAGCTTTGGCAACAGCCTACATGCCCATCAATAGATGAATCGACAAAGAAAATGTGGTATTTATACACAATGCAATATTATTCTGTCATAAAATGAATGAAATCATGTCATTTGCAGGAAAATAGATGATATTTGAAACCATCATGCTAAGCAAAATAAGCCAGACTTAGAAAGTTAAATGTCTCCTGTTTTCTTTTATGTAAGACACTTAAAATATAAATAAACAAGTGAATAAAATAAGACATGACAGGGCACCAGAAGATAGACTTGTTGATAACATACACTAACATCTTTTGTTTTAAAAGAAAATAACACACATGCCATAGGTTTACTACTACTGGGCTGTACAAAAGACTGGGAATTAGAAATTATCACCTTCATCAAGCAGGAAGTTCTGGGGATGACAAAAATTAGGTTATAAGTGTAGATGTGTATTTAAGAAAGAGCAAGGGTTTGTAAGAACAGAGATTTTACAAGGTCTGGGAGGAGTAATAGAGAAAAATGAAGGCAATATCTCCCTTCTAAACCCAGTGTTCACAAACTGTGAGAAAATCCCAGCTTCCTCCCAAAAAGACTTCAAGGGGAGTCCTCACAGAACAGTCAGGTTTTTAGTTAAGGCCAGGACAACAGAAAAATATAGGTAAGAGGTTAGGCGAAGAGCTTTTTTGTGTTCTTTTCTTTAATTTTAAGTGGACTTTAGATTTTTGAGTTGTTTTAGGTTCACTGCAAAATGGAACAAGAAGTACAGTGTCCCCACGTACTCTACAACCACACAAGCACAGCCTTCCGCACTACCAATGTCTTATTCCAGAGTGATACATTTATTGTAATTGATGAACCTGTATTGACACGTAATTACCACCCAAAGTCCATAGGTTGCTGTAGGGTTTATTTTTGCTGTTGTACCTTACACGGGTTTGGACAAATGTATATTAACCTGTATCTACCATTATAGTATCATACATAGTATTTCACTGCCCAAAAGTTCTCTATGTTCTGCTTACTTATCTGTCGTTCCCTCCAAGTCCCTGGCCACACTGATCTTTTTACTGTCTCCATAATTCTGCATTTTCCAGAATGTTTATAGGTTTACAGGAATCAGACAGATATGATTTCAGATAGGCTTCTTAGCTTTAGTAATACACAGTTAAGTTTCCTCCATGCCTTTTCATGACTTGGCAATTCATTTATTTCAGGGTGAATGTACTATAGTTTATCCGTTCACCTGCCACAGGTTATTTCCAAGATTTTGCAATTTATGACATGGCTTGAATATGTTCCTTCCAAAATTCAGGTATTGAAATTTGATGGTCAGTGCAATAGTATTAAGAAGTAAGGACTTTAAAAGGTGATTAGGCCAGGAGGGCTCCTCTTTTGTGGACAGAATTAAGATCCTCAGAAAAGAGGCTTTACATGGCATCTAGTTCTCTTGCCTTTCTGCTTTTCCTCCTAGTGAGGACACAGCATTCCTCAAACTTGGGGGATAAACCAGAAGGGCGCTATCTTGGAAGGAGAGAGAAGCCCTCACCAGAAAACCATGCCCGCTGACTCTTATTTTAGAATTCTCAGCCTCCAGAATTGTGGGGAAATATATCTCCATTTTGTATAAATTACCTAGTCTCTTAGGTATTTTCTTATGTCAACAGACATGGGCTAAGACAAATTATGAATAAAACTATTATGAACACTACATGCGGGTTTTTGTAGACATAAGTTTTCAAGTCATTTGGATAAATGCCAAGGAATATGATCACTAGACGATATAGTATGAGTATATTTAATTCTGTAGGAAGCTGCCAAAATCTTTTCCAAAGTGCTGTGCAATTTTGCATTCCTATCAGCAACACCGAAGAGTTCCCAGTGCTCCACATGCTCATCAGTGTTCAATGCTATCTGTTTTGAATGTTTGCTCTGTGAGTAGGTCTGTAGTTCCATCTCCTCATTGTTTTAATTTGCATTTCCTAATTACATATGATGCTAAGGGTCTTTTCATTGCCATCTGTGAAGTGAGGCTTTGTTGAGATCTTTTGCCAGATTTTTGATTTGTTTCTTATTGATATATTTTAAGAGTTCTTCCTATGTTTTGGATAACTTCCTTTCCAGATATGTCTTTTGCACATATTTTCTACCAATCTATGGATAGTCTTATTCTCCTGACAGCACCTTTCTCACAGCATAAGTTTTTAATGTAATTCATCCTGCATATCAATTATTCATTCATGGATCATACTTTTGATGTACCTAAATAGCCATTAGCACAGCCATCATCAACTAGAGTTTCTCTAGGTTATCTTCTAGGGGATTTAGAGTTTAAAATTTTACATTTACATCCATGATTTATTTTGAGTTAAATTTTGTGAAAGATAACAAGCGTGTATTTAGATTCATTTGGCTTTGTATGTGAAAGTCCAATTGTTTCAGCACTATTTGCGGAATAGCAAATTTTAGAAAAATACAAAGTTACAAAATATAATTTTAAAATAAGAAAGTATATCATTTTAAGCAGGAAATTAAATACATATATTTTTCACATTCTCTTTCCCTCATTAAAATATTGATTTATTTTTAATTACTCTTATGAATTTCATTACTATCATGCATAGAAATAATGAGGAAATGAAAGTACTAAAATATGGCTAAGGAAAATGCTTGAAATTGGTTTGTTTTGGATTTTCTTGTCTAATCTTTTAAGAAATTTAATGGTGAAACAATTATTGTTAATTATTACTATTAATTATTTTTCAGTGCTTTGTGGCATAATGTTTCCTTTTTCTATGCTCAGTAAATAAAAATGAAATCATCTCCCATTATCTAAAATCATTTGACAGTAAGAATAAATTTCATATTAAATATTTAACACCTAGACTAGATATTTAACAACTTCCTCCTTTATATAATAAATTTGTTTTAAGGAATAATGATATAGTAGTCAATAATAACCTTTATTTTCTTGATTTATTCTTTAGTTTTTAAACAATTAGAAATAATATTTTAGATTGAAAGTATTAAATTTGAGTGTGATATTTCATGCATGATGCAATATCTGCATTTGTCAAAAAAATGCATGCTTTGAAATTCACATTGGTGAGATTTTCACACAAATGCCAGCTGTGGAGGTGGCCACAGAAAGAGCCAGAAAGTCAAGTGCAGGCAAAGGCTGAAATCACATGCCCAGGCCCTGAGAAACACAAAATGTCAGTGTGACTGGTGTGTAAAGGGTGAGCAGAACCTGACAGATTTGTAAATCTTGAACCAATAAAAACTCCAAGTAGTCATACTGAATGACAAAATTAAAGTAACTTATGTTATTTTCTTCTCACAATGACTGTGCAATGATTATGCATTTCAAACCGATTTTTTAAATGGAAGAATATGTAGCACCCTAGGGATTGTCATCAAATATGCCTGAAACAAATTAAAACTGGTCCAAAAGGCTACAAACTTGCTCTCAGATGAATATGTATGGTTAAGTCCATGTGTGTGAGGATAAATATATAGCTGAGGGTTCTATGAATTAACTTTCACATAAAATAAAATATTTGTTAAAGAAGTAACAAAAATCTGCTAATGTAAAGTTTGTACATTATTCAACTCAACAGTAATTGTGGCAATTGTTTTAAATTTAGACCAATAAAAGATTTTTGCTGTTGCTTTCAAGGAAGAGGAGCAAGGAAAAAGGCAGTAAAATGTTATTACTGGTAAGGTTTGGACTTGTCTGTTCAAGGTGCTGATAAAAAGCAACATGACTGGGCCAGAGATTTAGCTCAGTGTTTTCGCCGCCTGCTGCACAAGCACAAGGACCTGAGTTCAATCCCCAATACAAAAAAAAAAAAAAAAAGCAACATGACTTTTACTTGTCACTACTTTTGGAAGTTATTTTAAATTCTCTAAAAGCCAGTGTAGTCTTGTTGTCTAAGTGGTAGAACCAAGGGAAACATTCTGCTGTCAGCCCTAGTCCACCATTGGGAAGAAGCAAAAGTTTTCCACCACTCATTCCCAATACACTGTTGTATTTTCTTCCAGATTTTCTTAAACCTCTACTAATAAATAACCTTCTAAAAGCTATTATGTGGCAGCTCCTATCTTAGATGCTATTAACTCACTTAATCCTCATAATATAAGCCCTGTTTGAATCTTATGTCATCTGCACTCTTTCCTCTTTCTTCATTGAGCCCAATCAGTCTTATGTTATTCTTCTTTGCATCATCTAGCAGCTGCTGGATTGATTACTTGTGTTCCCTTATAATTTTGAAGCAATTTTTCTTTTCCTGGTCATTAATTGCAGTCTTATCTTCTGTATCTTAAATTCTGTCCTCACATTGGCTTATTCTGCTGTGTAGACTTTCGATGGAGTTTTTCATCTCCTGGAAATCTATTTGGATCTTTTTTATGGATTCCATTTGTTTCCTATGTTGGGATTCCATCATGTTCCTCAGCTCCTCTCTAGATTTATTAATCATATCTTGCACTAGGAGCACAATTTCTCCTGTTATCTGAGAAATTTTTTCTGATTTCATTTTTTCCAGATCCCCTTTTGTTGCCAGTTCAGTGGGTCCAGGTGGTTGAATATCAGAGTGTTCCATCTCATTTCCTTTTGGGGTTGCTGTAGGTGATCTGGAAGTCTGGTTTTTAGACTTATTTACATGTTTTCTCATTTCGACTAGGGGGGCAGGGGGAGTGGTTTTGGCGTCTGCGTGGCTCACTTTCTCTGAGCTGGGAGAGGTGGGACAGGGGCCGGGAGCGGCGGTAGGGATGGTGGCCTAGAAGCCCCTTCCTCTGGGCTGGGAGCGAAGGGAGGGATTGTGACCGGGAAGCCCCTTCCTCTGGACCAGGAGCAGTGGGACAGCAGCTCAGATGCTCCTACCTCTGGGCTGGGAGCGGTGGGACGGATGGCGAAGCACTGTTTGAATCTTGTGTTATTGGTGACAGAACTGTGACATATGTAGAATTATCAGATATTCCCAAGACTATTGAGCAAGGGAGTGGTGGGACTGGAATTAGAACCAGGCAGTTTGATGACTCCACAGCTAAGCTCTACAAACCTTTACAAATAACATTTATATACCTTGCCTATTATTCACAAGTCCTTTTACTTTATAAAAAATAATATGCATATATGGAGGAAGAAATAGAAGAGGGTGGGTTTTAACTTAATTTATCAAGGGCATTTATTTCATTCAGATGAGGATCTATATCACTTTTTTTTAACTACCAAGACAAAAAACAATTTTATTAAGACAATATTTTAACAAAATTGATACGTGGTCATTATAAAAAGCTAAATATTTGGGGTAATTAAAATAAAACAACCTTTCAAAGTAATTTATGTTTTCATATTTTAATTGCTATACAACATTGATGGACATGTATATTTTTAAATCGGGTAGGAATTTTATAATAATATTCTGCCATTTGCACTGTTTTACTTAAAAGTTATGTTGTACATATTTTCTAAATCAAGTTATGTATTTACCTCATTCCTTTTAAGGGCTACATAGTATTTAATAAAATTAATATATAATAATTCAATAATTTTCTATTAATACAAATGGGAAGTTTTTCATTTTTTGATACATCAAAAAATCCAAAGTTTGTCACTGTTTTACATATTTGTTTATATGTTGATGATTTCATTTTTGTAAGTTAGATTCCTTCAAGTAGGAATTACTTATGTCAACCAAACAGTATGAATATTTTAAATTTTAATAATTATTGCTAAATTTACTCCCCTTAAATTCTATAACCAACACTGTATGTTAGTTCCCAGAGCAGCAATGGATACTATTGTTTTTTCAATTTTTGCCAATATAATGAATTCCATTTTAATTTGCATTTTTTTAACTAGTAAACTTGGGCATCTTTGCATATATATTTTTAAAATTTCTTTCTTTGTTTAACTTCACTATTTTTCTTTTTGTCTTCTTATACACAAAGCTCCTACTAAAAACATTAGAATTATAATCTACTATCTGCATTAAAATATTCTCTTGGTTTACTGTTTCTTCACTTATTAAAATATCTTTTCTTACCCCTAAGTTTTATTCTAATTAGTCATATCTATCAATAGTCCCTTTTATGGTGACTTCCTTTATGTTGCTTGGAAAGTCTCTGTTGTAAATAAATAAACAAACAACTTTTACTTTTGACATTTAAATCTTCAGTCCATCTTGAATTTATTTCTGTAAATTTACTATGAAATATGAACCTGACTTATTCTTCCATATTAATTTTTCCAACATTTATTAAACTTAATCATGTAATATATACTATTTTAGGCAATGGGGATATAAAAATAAAATAGGTACAATTTAAAAAATTCATTTAAATGTTGATTTTTTTTTTTCAAGACTGGAAATTGAACCCAGGGCCTTTGCACTAAGCTACATTCACAGCCCTTAAATTTTTTTTTAAATTTTGAGACTAGGTCTTGCTAAGTTGCTCAGCATGGGCTTGTACTTCCATCTTCCTGCCTCAGGCTCCCAGAGTGCTGGGATAATAGCCCTCTGCCACCACATCTGGCTTTCATTCTTTTATTAAAATATCTCACAAGCTAGCAAAGGAATACATCTAAATAAAGTGAAAATGAATTTTGTATTGGAAAAGGGCACCCAGGAAGGCTTCACAGTGGTTAAAGTGAGAGGGTTACTTTGCAAGCAGGTGAGATTGGAGGATGGGAAAGGGAAAGGTGAGTGGGACATTCTAGGCAGAATGCTGTTTCAACCCAGGTACGGAAGCTTCATCAGTTTTGGATTTGGAGGTGTGTCCAAAGCACAAGTGAGTGGATTTTAATAAGGGACTTGAATATTTTAAGATGTTAGGCTTAAAAGTTAGATCTGGGTCATACTATGAATAGAAACATGCACACACACATTTTATGAACACACATGAACTGCATGTATAGTGTATATGTGTACATGTGCTTATATATGACATATAGATAGACATGTTTTATATGTAATTATATATACATTTCCCTTCATATCCATTTTCAGGGTTACAGTGTAAGATAATTAATAAACTACTTTGGGAATAAAAATATTATACATTAAAAATTATCAGATTATTGCCAAGAAGAGCAGGAACAGAATGCTATTCATGTTAAAACTAGCTTATGTAGAAATACAACTGCCCCCAAATGAGTAGGTGAATATTTTTAAACAATATAATGTAGAAATCAGTATAAACATATACAGTTACATAGATTACCAAAATTTCTTTTACCAGATAGAGAAGCAAAACCTTTTAAGATGCTGAAATACAAGAAGTCACCTGCCACCATGCAGAATAGGAACATAAAAAGGGCAAGCTTCCTCTGCTGTGAAGTGCTGGACCATGTTCAGCAGGAGAGATTAAAAAAGAAATAAAATAAAAAGACAGAAAGAAAGAAAATCCCTAGTTTATAGCATTGCTGATTTTTCTGGTTTAAATACTTCTATCATGACCAATTTAAAGCTACCAAGGAGAGTTGCTGAATTTAGAATTCAGAGTTGGCCAGCAGTGTACTCCATCAGCTTTTAAGAGCTGGTAGGAGTTGGCTTGAGCATACTACTATCCCTTTATCTTTTATTCCTAATTCTACTTTATTTTACAGGCTATGAAAAGATTTTGGAGAATTTTAAAAGTTGAGTAATTATCATTAACCACGCATTTTTGAATAAGGATGTTGGTAACTGTTTATAAGGTGAGACAGGGAGGAATTGGATGCATGGGGGAAATGACTGTAATTTGGGGGCTTAGAAATAATGATGATCAAGGGCTGCAATAGTAGTGAAACTAGCAGAGAAAGAATCATATGAGAAATATTATGAAGTTAGACCCATCATACTTTATGATAGATTAGATTGGACGGCAGGAAGGAATGTGGGAGTAAAACTCAGCCTAAAGTTTGAAGGTTGGCCATTTATAAAACTAGCAGTATCCAGTGAGGAAAAGCAGGTTTGCAAGAGAAGAACATATTAGTCCAGTTTTGCATACATTAATTTTGAAGGATCTGCCAAGAATCTAAGTGCACACATTCAGAAGGCACTGGGAAATAAGAATCTGTATCATGGCAGGAAATTCACTTTACATTCATCTTTGAGAAAACCACTGAAGAAAGCAAGATATAAAATGAAAAGAACCAATGAAACTCAGGGAAATATCAACATGTGTAAAGCAGGGGAACAAAGAGAGTAAATGGGAGTCCTCAGACTTAGGAGAGGAATATTGGAATATCTATAGGCGTAATCAGATATATAGAAGAGTTTTAGAAAGAGAAAGTTGTCAGCAGATCTAAGTGTTGTAGAGGGGTTAAAAATTACTAAAAACATTCATATTTAGGATATCAGTAACAGCATTTGAGAAAGGGATTTTGTCTGAATGTGGGAACTAAGTTAAGATGGGTTAAGTAAGAAGAGAAGAGATTAATGGAAATGCTGTGAAGAGAAGCAATGTTATGCAACACAAGGATTGTGTTGAAGGCCGAGATTAGATAGTAAAACAGAGTCAAAGGCCAAATTTAGTTGGATCAGTACTGAACATGTTATGTGAGCTCAAGTACAAAGAAAGACTAAAACCTGAATCCCAGAGGTTTGAGGATTTAGACCCATACAATTATCTCATGAGTAAAACTTATTAAAAGTCTTTCCTCAGATGTCATATATTATAATTGACAAATTTAGAAGGTTAGGTCAAATGAGAATTGCCATTAAAATGAGAGTCACACAATTCTCCTTGGGCGTTTAATGTGCCAGAAAAGATTCAACCCTCATAGCCATTCAATTCTATGACAGACACCTTAAATTTTCTAGGCTTCTACATATTAACAGTGCTCTGGGGAGAGTTGGTAGTAAAACTTTGGGGACTTTGTTATTCTGCTGGCTTAAGATAATTGAAAAATTTCTCCCAAAAGGTTGAAAGGGAAGGAAAACTCACTAGAACAAATCCTGCTTTCATCAATGTCAACGTAATAAAAGTCATTTTTTAATCTGATGCTAGAAGTGAGCTCTTGAAAACGAGATATGGTCGACCAGGTTAATACCACTTTGCTTCCAATCTTAGTATGATTTTTCTGTACTATAATTCTTTGCAGCTGATGTATGAAATGGGTTGACAAATGGTTTTGGAAATTAGAAAAAAAATTGACTGCTTAGGGAGCCATGAATTTACCTGCATTTTGAATTCTGCAAGGTGTCCTCGCTCCATAATGTGGAGCTTATATTTTGGTATACATTTTAATAACTGTCTGAATTAAATGCCAAGTCATTTTCAGTTTTATACATTTGCAACTTCTTAAAATTTGCCTATATGTTTTTTATCATGGAAAATGATAGGGTTTGGGGATTTTTCAGAATTTGTTAAATTCTAAAAGCCTTTGGATTAAACTATAAGTTCACATATTGAGTATACAAATGGATATGCTCCATTTTCATTTCGCATTTTCCTTCCATTTAATGGACTATTTTCCCATTGTTTCTGAAAATTATTTGATAGGGTATTTTTTGCTCAAATTCACTTACTGCTGAAATCGGAGTGACCAGTTAAAAATATGAAGCATGGATAAGTCAAATAGTCAAGTAATTGGGAGTATCACTCACTTAGAATCAATTCCTTCCTTTAATGCCAAGTAAAAATAATGAAATTTCGGTCAGCACATATTCAGATACTTTACATTCTAAAAGTTTCTGAAGCTTATTTTTTATACATCTTTTTTTCAAAGACCCCGTGATTTTGTAAACAAATTAAGGCAGATATGAAAATTTAGGACACAAAGTAATTCTCATAGCAGGGATTTAGGGGAAGAATTTTGTATGGAGAGAATAATTCCTAAAAAAGTTAGCAGATGGTTGAGGTTTTAATGTTTCTGGATTTGAACATGCAAAGATTGGGTGGGAAAAATTTATCTCATATGTGAACATGCAAAAAGAAAAAAGAAATTATTGGTGGTATGTTATGGTTAGGATAAGCATCTCCCAAAGGCTCCTGTATTGAAGACTTAGTTCTCAGCCAGTGGAACTACTGAAAAGTTGTAGAACTTTTATGTAGAGTCTTGTAGTAGGAATTTAGGTCATTGAAGGTGTGCCCTTGAAAGCCATACTGATACCCTGGACACTTCCAATCTCTCCTTTTCTTCCTGGCTGTCATGAAGTGACAACTTCTCCAACATATTCCCTGCCATAATGTCACCAGGGACCCAAAGGCAGTGAAGCCAGACAACCAATGGACCCAAACTTTTGATACCATGAGCCAGAGTAAACCTTTATTCCTTACAGATTTATTTATCTAAAATACTTTTGTCATAGTAATGGGAAGCTGACTAGCACACAGAGGGAGTAACATGGACAAAGGTACAGAGGCAATACGAAGGGAACAGTGAAGTTTGGCCAGAACAAACGAGGAGAGAGAACATTGGGAAGTAAGGGGTGAGCTAGAATCTGGGGAGCTTTGAGCATTGGGCTACACAGTGAAACCTTACTTATTAGGCAAATAGGACATTGTTAAGATTTTTGAGTAAGAAAATGGGGAAATCATAGCTACCCTTTGGAAGAAGGATAATTTTGTAGCAGTGAGTAGAATTGCCTGGAATGGAGTACTACTGTTATCTTCTTGAATCATCCTCATTACAGAATCAAGAGAGTTAAAATATCCTTGACAGAGTAAAATAGTAGTTATCAGAACAAGGAGAGGACATGAGAGGTTGGTCAGTGGTACAACGTTATAGTTAGTATACCTTCTGGTATTCTACTGCACAGTAGGATGGCTATATTCAACAATATTGTATTGTATATTTAAAAAAAATTAGAAGAGGTTTTGAATATTCTCACCACAAAGAAGTGACAAATTTTGAGGTGATGGGTATGCTTAATAGCTTGCTTTGATCATTATGCCAGATAGATAGACATGTATCCCATAAACAAATGTAGCTATTCTTTATCAATTAAAAATAAAAATATGTTTTTAGAAAAATACATTGCTGCAGATCTCAAGTGTAATAATTACAAATTAATCCTATAAAGACTTAATGAAGTAAAAAAAATCAAAGGGGTCTGTTTCTACATAAAGCACTTTGTTAATGAAAGTCTTCAGTGACATTTTACATTTTGTTCACAAATTGTGGTTTTCTTTCTGTATTTCTTTGCAAAGAGTATTAATGTTTACTTTCAAGGGAAAATATAAGACAATGTGATTTATTTTCACCAAATCCTTGGTTCATGAAGCTCTGTCAGTAGAATGAAACACATTATGTTTCAAAGGCATATGTTGCAACATGTTGATGAAGTGAATTATGGAGCTTTATTAACAATGTGAAAGAATACATCCTTCATATAAAGAATAAGACATAAAGGTCTTCCTAATGTAGAAATATTACAAGAAAAATTAACTCTTTAAACACATTTCCTATTTAGTTTAATTCAATATTAAAGGGTTACAATATGTCATTTAACACATTTTTTTCACTGTAAGAAAACTGCCTGTTTTAATGGATTTTTTGTGATTTTGTATGTTTACTATTTTGGGGCTACTTTGACTTTGAATGACTTTGTATGATTTCATTTTTGTCCATGGGCATAATTTTACATTTTCTTAATTTTTTCTGATCTGTTTTTCATAATTTTTGAGAGAAATGGTGGGAATTTCTGCGTTTTATTGAATAGTTCAGATTATTTTATTATAGTTATAACCTACATCTCATTTTTGAAAGGAGAAAAATTGCAAACCCTGAAAATATGTAACTTGACATCTCTCAATAAGGAAATGTTCCTTTTTCAATTGTTAACTCTAGAGCAAGCAGCGCATTGGTACTGACCCAAAAATGATTAAATGCTAAAAATCTTTCAATTGCTACAATCTAGGGCAGGTGTAATAGTCATATAAAGATCATCCTGGTATTCATGCTTCTATCCAAATGAGGATAGTAGTTTGTTTTCAGTTTAAATCTCAATCGAGAAGTCACTCTTCCTAACCACTAGGAAACTGCCTCTGACCACCCAATATAGACTAAACCATTGCTTTCACATTATCAAGGAGGAAAGCAGCCTGTAGGAGGCACTGGAGTCAGTTTATCACAGGAACGACACCAGGAAGCTAGTTGAAAATTATCTTCACATAAAGGGCATTTGAACAATTACAGATAGATGTACTGAGAATTTGCCATGAATGGAAATAGGGACCTTGAAACTAGAGAGAAGCTTTTCAGAAGATATTAATAAAAAAGAAAAATAGGAAACTTAGATGAAGCAAAAAAAATCCATTTTGCAGAAAAGGATCTTCATTGGCTGTTTTCATACTATAGTTCATCTACTAAAGAAACAGGTAGTGGATACCTAGTAAGTTGCCAAGTGGCTAAACCTAGCCACTGCATATTCCACAATGATGTATTCCATAATGAGTCAGATTTCATCAGTGTTTCTTGTTGAAGTGTAGATTCTTTTTTTGTATTATTTAGATAGGTATTTGGGTATGCAGTCTCTACTCATTCCAGTCATTGTGTAACGGGTATTATAGATTCCACAAATCAGAAAGCCCAATGCCCTTATAGATTACTTTACTGATACTTAGAAGCTGTCACCATAGATTAGAAAGCCTAACCATAAACTGCTGCTTGATCAACTAATTGTTACAATAAATTATAAAAACTAACTATAAATTGCTACTAATCAGTTCTTTTCACTTTTGCTTTTAGTGATTTGTAATTTTATTCTGTTATGTAGGAATAGGAGGGAAGCCATTAAAAAAGACATACATGAGAAAATAATTTCATAAAAATTCTTAGGGAGTGTGAAAAACCTAAGTTTATAAACAAAGTTAGTATACGTACTGTATCTTATGACCTCACTTAATGATATGTAAACACAATCTGTTTTATTAAGGCTGACTGGCATTCATACTTACGACCTCAGGACCACATTTATAATAACTGCAGACATGTTCAAGGTGCATTAAGTGTCAGGCACCAGCCTAAGCATATAAAAGTCATTTAACAATAGAATAACATGGTTTAAGTATTGTCATTATAACCATTTTAGAGACATTCAGAAAAGCAAGCAACTTTCCCGTAGTCACATGTGTGCCCATGTTCATAGCAGCACAGTTTGTGATAGCTAAAACTTGGAAACAGCCTAAATGCCCATCAACTGGAGACTGGATAAAGAAAATGTGATTTTTTAAAAAATAAAATGGAGTACTACTCAGCCATAAAAAAAATGAGAAATTAGAGACATTTATAGCTAAGTGGATGCACATTGAGGCAATACTCTTAAGTGAAATAAATAGGACACACATGTATAAATACTGAATAGTTTCTCTGGTGTGAGAAACTGAAAGTGTAAATAAGGACTAAAATGTATAATAGGTAATGTGAAATAGGAAGAAAAGGGGCAAAGGGGAAGGAAGTGGGAGGGCTAGGGGAAAGGATAGAAGGGAATGGGATTAATATGAGAAAATGGAAAAATAGGAACAAAATCTTTGTAAATAGGGAGGAATGGAGGGGTTGAAGGGAGGGCTGGGCAAGGGTGAAAAATAAGAACCAAGAGAGACTATGTAAAGGTGCAAATTTCCAATGATGAATGTCATTATATTGTATACCTAAAATGTACCAATGATTAGAATGAATAATCGATAATGCAAAATAAGAAGAAAAGGTCCAAAGGGTAGTTGTAGTGGGAGGGGCAGGGCAAAGGAAAGAAGGGAAAGGAAAAATGCTGATAAATGGAAAAAATAGAAATAAAGACTTTTTAAATAGGGAAGGGTGAAGGGGGTGAAGGGAGGGCTAGGAACGGGGAAAAAATAAGAACCAAGATGCATTATGTAAAGGTAAAATTCCCAATGAGAAATGTAATTGTTTTGTATACCTACAATGTGCCAATAAAAGAATTTAATAAAAAAAAAAAGAAGAAGCATCAGGCCTGGGATTTGAAGCTAGGGAAAATCCACACCCTCAGCAGCTGTCCACGTGGCTTTTGTTGAGAGATGACTTTGCAGAGTGCACACGCTAAGGGACAGAGTGGGCCAGCCAATGTGACAGAGTGAGCATCTGCTGACTGCCAGCTGCCATTTTAGGCACAGAAGACACCAGGGCAAGCAACCCTGGCCCTGACTACCAAGAATATTCAGGCTTTCTTGATTATCTCTAAAATGCAAATTCTTTTCAGTACTCTGAAATAATAAATTTTAATACTATATTTCAGTAATTTCTATAGAAGCAAATCATCAAATCTATGTCTGATAATAAATTCCTATTAAGTTTATATTTCAGCTCCTCTGGGCTTTCCCCCACACAATTGTGCAACTCAATGACCAAGATTTCTTTGAGTGGGAAAGTCCAAAGGAAATTAAGCTGATTAAGGCAATCTTTATTCTTCAATCTCAATTAAGTTTCATATGTGTGTTGAAAGTTACTAAAACTAAGGCATTTCATTCTCCTGTCGAAGCACTTTTGCTGAGGTGGAAGGGCCCAGGTCTTAATAACTGAAAGAGGACCTTTCTTTTTACTGGCTTCTAGACTTAGGTTAATCGTTATCTTTTTATGTCAACTTAAAACATTGTGTTGCTGAAAGGTGTGAGTGTGTGTCTTTCTGTCAGTCTGTCTGCAATTTTAATACAATTGAATAAATTATTTTAAGTATTTTTGGAGGAACCCGTAACTCTTGTAATTTTATCTTTCCATGGAGAAGATCTGAAGGTTTTTCAGGGGCAATTAAGCACAATAAACAATGATATGCAATCTTGCTTTCATTAGTCCTGGTTGAGTGACATTTTGGCTGCCATAGACAAGCCTTCAGAGAGTCTCTTGCTAGAGCTATCAAATATGTCCAGTAAACAAGTTCATGAATTTCTATGGCAAGGAGTAGTGGTGGGAGAAATGTGGATAGAAACAAGAAGAGATATAATATTATAATGTCCTTTCAAAGTTAGCCAGAGGCATCTCTAAACCTGATAAGCACTTAATGTCAGAGAAGTACTTTGCTATGAGAAAGTTCTGCATCATTAGAAAAATTAATCACAGACTCTAAAAATAGCTTTAAGAATAGCCAGAATAGCTTTTTTTATAAACTAAATTCTTCTTCCCAATGCCAAGTTGGATCATCTTTGTAGAATAAAAGTTACCTTCCTCAAAATATAAAATTCTTAGCCTCGGACCTTTAATTCACTACTTCCCTTGAGATCTTCTGACTAAAATACTTCTTCCTAGATGAAACAATCTATAAACTACATCCCTGAGACACACTAGAAACCATAATTCTCTCTAACGTGTTTTTTCTTTATTAAATTTTTATCAAGGCCAAAGTCATATAACAAACATTGCTAATTTTTAAATATGTAATTCAGCAGAGTTTAGCTCAATCACAGTATTGTACAACCATAATTTCTGTCTGGCTGCAAAACATTTTCATCTCCTCCAAAAGAAATAGTAGACCTATTAAATAGCCACTCCTCCAAACCCCAGCTCCTGACAACAACTAAGATGCTTTCTGCTTCCATGCATTTACAAATTCTAATATTTCACATAAATAAAATCATGCAATAGGCGACAACTTCAATGTATCCACTTTATAGCATAAATGTGCATTTTTTGCCTTTTTATAGTACAATGTGATTTCATTGTATAGAAATACCACATTTTGTTTTATTATCCATTCATCAGTTGATAGACATTTGAGTTGTTTCCACATTTGGATATCATGAATAGTGGTGCTATAAACTTTCCTGTACAAATTTTGACTTCCTGTTTCCCAAATTATTTGGGGTATAGCTCTAGGAGTGGAATTGCTGGGTCATATGGTTATTCTTGAATTCTGATCTCCCATGTTCTGAAAGTAACCCTTTATATTCTATTTATTTTCCTTTACCCAGGGATCACTTTGAGGCAGGTTTCAGATTTTGGCAGTACAACATGAAAGATTAGGATAAACATTAATGTATAAGATGTTAAAAATCTGAGAGTGAATTTTCAATTAAAAGTTATTTGAATTTTCAGTTAAAAGGTATTTGGAATTGACTGGGAAGCCAAAGATTTAAAGAAGCAGAAAATTCTCTCAAGACATGAGGAGTAAGTTGTGTGATGATGGTGTGTATTTTGTGTGCATGAATGGGAATTTGTAAATGTTGAATTCTAGGCTCTGACAATCACTGTCAGCAGGAGATCAAGCTGCAAATATTTATGTTTTAAAAGTTAAATTATAAAGCTAGTTAAATCTTTCTAATGTCTAGTTTTAATGTTCAAGACCACATTTTACCTAACTTACCTTTTACATTATATTGGAAAAGATTCATTTTAAGCACAGACTGGACACTGGGAATCTGGGGAAGAGGTCTTTGGATTCTATCATAGGAAAGAAATATGCTTTCTGGTGAACTGAACAAATTCCTAATCTGGTCTTTAACACTAGGATGCTAAAAACTACGAAGGAAATTTAAACCCCTTGTTAAGTTGATCTGTAAAAACATTGTTACTGGAAATTAATTGGAACTTGAGGCCTTTCTTCCAGAAAACAAGGACTTGATTCTCAGGCCTATATTGGGTCCTAAAACTTAATACTATGTATTTGTACTTACTGAAAATTGTTTAAAGAAAAATGTATTAGTAATCAGAACTTCTGGTCCAGTTGGGAGTTCTTCTGTTTGCAAAACACGTTTGCATGGAACTATTTAAATCCTTTTATTTTCTAGCTCCCCTTCAGTAGAATTGATGCTAGAACTTCCCTTTTGTTAAAAGAACAAAAAAAGAACATGCCAGTTTAACTTTTTTATTTTATTGTGGCAAGAACACTTAACATGATATCAACTCTGTTATGAGATGTTAGTATCCAATATAGTACTGCTGACTACAAGTATATTATAAAACAACAGATAGCTAGAACTTACTCATCTTGATTAACTAAAACTTTATGCAAGTAGATTAGTAACTCATTATTTACCTTTCTTAACTCTGGCATCTACAATTCCTTTTATGATTCTATGAATTTCACACTGCAGCAGATATATCATGCAAGTGAAAACATGCAGTATTTGTATTTCTATGATTACCTTATTTCTCTTAGCATAGTATCTTTGATATTACTCCATGTCACCACACACTTCATACTATCATATAAAGCTGAATATGATACTATTGTCTATATGTATCTCATTTTCTTTATTAATTTATCTGTTAATAGATATACAGTGGATTCTCAAGTTACAACAGCCTGACATACAAACAACTTGGGTTAATTAGGTTAATGGAAGATTCTTCTGCCTCTTGTTATCTATAGCATGTACCTAGATAAACATTCAGATCTCAGCTCTACTGACTTATAACCAATTTGAGTTACAAACAGCCCTTGGGAACTGATCAAGTTTGTAAGTAAAGGAGGACCAGAGATGCCCCAAGCACAGAGGTGAGACTTCCAGGCCTCAGCACCACCGGCCCCAGGCATGAGAACAAAAGCTCACACCCAAAGTTGAGGAGATGACCCGCACAGGTGCCAACAGCACACACCTGGCCCCCCATTGAATTGAGAAGACAAGTAAACAAGTCTCAAAACCAGACTTCCAGATCACCTAAAGCAACTCCAAAGGGAAACAAGATGGAACAATCTGATACTCAACAACCTGGACTCCCTGAAATGGCAACAAAAGAGGATCTGGAAAAAATGAAATCAGAAATAGTCAGATAACAGCAGAGATTGTGCCCATAGTGCAAGACATGATTAATAAATCTAGAGAGGACACAGATTTAAAAAACAGAGGAGCTGAGGAACATGACGGAATCTCGACATAGGAAACAAATGGAATCCATAAAACAGATGCAAACAAATTTCAAGGAGATTAAGAACTCCATTGAAAGTTTACACAGCAGAAAGAGCCAATGTGAGGACAGAATTTCAGATAGAGAAGATAAAATTGCAATTAGTGACCAGGAAGAGAAAAATTTCTTTAAAATAGTAAGAGACCATGAAAATCAATCTAGCAGCTACTAGATGATGCAAAGAATAACATAAGACTGATCGGAGTCAATGAAGAAACAGGAGAAACTATTCGGTATTTACACATGTGTGTCCTATTTATTTCACCTAAGGGTACGGCCTCAATATGCATTCATTTAGCTCTAAATGTCTGTACTTTCTCATTCTTTATGCCTGAGTAGTACTCCATTTTATAAAAACCACATCTTCTTTATCCAGTTTCCAGTTGATGGGCACTTGGGCTGTTTCCAAGCTTTTTCTCTCTAGTGTGAGAAACTGAAAGTGTAAATAACGAATAAAATGACTAAAATGAATAATTGATCATTTGAAATAGAAAGAAAAGGTCCAGAAGGGTAGGGGAAGTGGGAGGGGAAGGGGAAAGGAAAGAAAAGAAAGGAAAATTATGAAAAAAGGAAAAAAATGGAAACAAAGTCTATGTAAATAGGCAAGGGTGGAAGGGGTGAAGGGCTCAGGAAATGGGGAAAAAATAAGAACCAAGATACATCATGTACAGGTACAAGCACCCAATGATAAATGTAAATGTATTGTGTACCTAAAATGTACCCAAAAAAGAATTTAAGCAAAAAAAAGAAAGAAAGAAAGAAAGAAAGAAAGAAAGAGGGGAGAGTGTAGATGACATAAAAAAAAAAACCCTGTAAACAGAAGTGATGGCAGAAAACTTCCCAAGCAGGGGAAAAGAACTTGACATACAGATAAGGAGTATAGGAGTGCAACTAGCCTTGATCGAAAAAAAATCTACACATAGGCATATAATAGTTAAGATTTCAAAAACCCAACAGAAGAACAAAATTCTACAAGCAGTTAGAGAAAAGAAACAAATCACATACAAAGGAAAGCCTATCAGAATCACAGCAGACTTCTCAATGCAAACCCTCAAGGCAAGAAGAGCTTGGAGTGACACATTTCAAACCCCAAAGGAAAACAGCCTCCAACCCAGATTGCTGTACCCTGCAAAACTATCTTTCAAAATGGATGGAGAAATAAGATACTTTCATGACAAAGAGCACCTGAGGAACTTCATGAATACAAAACCAGCACTCCAAAAAATTTTAGATGATATCCTAGGAAAGGACAATGAGGATCACAACCCCAGGAAGACCAGCAGAATGAATCCATCAGGCATGACAAGATTAAATACAAAGAGGGAGAATCCAACAAAAAGAAAAAATCATGACAATGATGTCAATACATATCAGTAAAAACCACCAATGTTAATGGTCTCAATTCACCAATTAAAAGAAATAGACTGGTAGAATGGGTCAAGAAGCAAGATCCAACAATATGCTGCATACAAAAAACACACTGAATTCAAAAAGAAACTCATAAACTGAAAGATAAAGGGTGGAAAAAAATACTCCATGTGACAGGAACCTGGAACAAAAGCAGAAGTAGCTATCCTATTTGCAGATCAAGTGGA
This sequence comes from Heterocephalus glaber, assembly GCF_053883595.1. Lineage (NCBI taxonomy): Eukaryota > Metazoa > Chordata > Mammalia > Rodentia > Bathyergidae > Heterocephalus > Heterocephalus glaber. The sequence goes on along the minus strand of NW_028258365.1, from coordinate 969,493 downwards.
TTTGAAACCAACACTGATTAAGAGAGACAAAGAAGGACACTGTATCCTTCTAAAGGGAACAATCCAATAGGAAGAAATGACGATCATAAATATATATGCACCAAACACTAGTGCACCCAACTATGTAAAACAAATACTAATGGACATGAAAAATCAAATAAGCACAAATACAATAGTAGTGGGGGACCTCAATACCCCACTGTCACAAACAGATAGATCAACTAGACAAAAATCAACAACAAAATACTAGAACTCAGTCAAACTCTTGAACAAATGAATTTAACAGACATTTACAGAGTGTTCTACCCTACAAAATCAGAATACACACTCTTTTCAGCTGTACACAGGTCGTTCTCTAAAATAGACCACATACTTGCTCATAGAACATGTTTAAGTAAGTGCAAAGAAACTGAAGTTATCCCCTGTATATATTATCAGACCATAGTGCAATGAAATTGGAGATCAATAGAAAAAGAAACCTCAAGAATTTCATAAAAACATGGAAATTGAACAACACACTTCTGAATAAACAAAGAGTCATAAAGGAAATTAAAGAAGAAATCAAGCAGTTCCTATAATTAAATGACAATGACAATACAACATACCAGAATATATGGAACAAAATGAAAGCAGTCTTATAAGGGAAATTCATAGCAGTGAATATTCATATTAGGAAAACAGAGCAAGCCCAATTAAACAACCTGATTCTGAACGTCAAGCATTTAGAAAAAGAAGAGCAGGACAAACCCAAAGCTCATACAAGGGAGGAAATTATAAAGATCAGAGCAGAAATCAATGCAATGGAGACTAAGAGAATGATACAAAAAATCAATGAAGAAAAGAGTTGGTTCTTCAAAAGAATAAATAAAATTGACAAACCCTTAGAACCCTTAGCCAACCTTATCAGAAAGAGGAAAGAAAAGGCATAAATCCATGCAATTAGGAATGAAAAGGGTGAAATTACAACAGACCCAGCAGAAATCCAGAGGATCATCAATACCTACTTCCAGAACCTATATGCCAATAAGATGGACAACACAGAAGAAATGGACAGATTCCTAGATACGTATGAATTACCGAAGTTGAACGAACATGACCTAAAAATTCTAAACAAACCCAAATCAATCAATGATATTGAAAAGGTAATTAACCATTTACCAACAAAGAAAAGCCCAGGTCCTGATGGCTTCACTGCTGAATTCTACAAGACATTTGGAGAGGAACTACTGCCACTACTGTTTAAACTCTTCAATGAAATTGAAAGGGGAGCAGTACTCTCAAATTCCTTCTTGGAAGCAAGCATCACCTTGATCCTCAAAGCAGAGAAAGTTTCAACCAAAAAAGAGAACCATAGGCCAATCTCACTAATGAACATAGATGGAAAAATCCTTAATTAGATACTGGCAAATAGAATGCAGAAAATCATCAAGAAGATCATACATCCTGACCAAGTGAGATTCATCCCACTGATGCAGGGATGGTTCAACATATACAAATCAATCAATGTAATACACTATATCAACAGAACCAAGGACAAAAAACATATGATCATCTCAATAGATGCAAAAAAAGCATTCGACAAAATCCAACACCCATTCATGATAAAAACCCTACAGAAAATTGGAATAGACAGTTTCTACCTCAATCTGATAAAAGTCATTTATGAAAAACCAACAGCCAATATCATACTAAATGGTCAAAAACTGAAAGCCTTCACATTAAAATCAGGAACAAGAGAAGGATGTCCACTATAACCACTCCTGTTCAATATAGTTTTGGAAAAATTAACCACAGCAATTAGACAAGAGAAAGAAATAAAAGGAATAAATAGGAAATGAAGAAGTCAAAATATCATTATTTACAGATGACATGATACTCTATATAGAAGACCCCAAGAATTCTACCAAAAGTTTTCTAGACTTAAAAACAAATTCAGTAAAGTAGTTGGATACAAGATCAATTAAGAAAAATCAATAGCTTTCATCTACAAGAACAACAGACTCACTGAGAGAGAAATAGGGCAAACAATTCCTTTCAGAATAGCATCCAAAAAACTGAAATACATAGGAATCAACCTAACAAAAGAAATCAAAGACCTTTACTCTGAAAACTATAGCACTCTGAAGAGAGAAATTGAAGATGATATCAGAAAATGGAATGACATCCTATGCTCCTGGGTAGGAAGAACCAATATAGTGAAAATGGCCGTGATTCCAAAACTGCTATATAGATTTAATGCAATCCCAATTGAAATCCCAGCTGCATACTTCACAGACCTTGAGAAAACAATCCAAATATTCATTTGGAACAAGAAGAGAACCAGAATAGCAAAAGCAATTCTAGGCAACAGAGACATTGCAGGGGGTATCACCACCCCCAACTTGAAACTATACTACAAAGCTACTATGATAAAAATAGCATGGTACTGGCAAAGAAACAGACCTGAGGACCAGTGGAATAGATTAGAAGATGCCAAAACAACTTCAGACATACTCAGCCACCTCATCTTTGACAAAGAAGCCAACCACCCTCACTGGAGGAAAGATAGCCTCTTTAATAAATGGTGCTGGAAAAATTGGATTTCAACTTGCCAAAGATTAAAACTAGACCTATATCTCTCACCATGCACTAAACTAAAAAAAAAATGGATTAAAGATCTAAATATTAAAACAGAAATGCTGAACTGGCTGGAACAGAGGTTAGATAGAACTCTTGAAGACATTGGTGTAGGAAAAGATTTTATGAACAAAACATCAGTTCATGGTGAACTAGCACAAACAATCAACAAGTGGTATCTCATCTTATTTGAAAGCTTCTACACAGCAAGAGACACCACCAACAGTGTGAAGAGACAACCCACGATGGGGGAAAAAATTTTCACCTGCTGTTCCACAGACAAAGGTCTACTCTCTGGAATCTATGAAGAATTTAAACAAATCAGACCTCCCAAATCTAAAGACCCAATGCAAAAATGGGCATCTGAAATGAACAGACATTTCTCAGACAAAGAAGTAGAAATAGCCAATAAACATATGAAAAAATGTTCAACATCACTGGTCATTCGAGAGATGCAAATGAAAACAACACTGAGCTTCCACCTCACCCCAGAAAGAATGGCTGCTATCATGAAATCAACCAATAACAAATGCTGGCAGGGCTGTGGGGAAAGAGGAACCCTGCTCCACTGCTGGTGGGAGTGTAGACTGGTGCAACCACTGTGGAAATCAGTATGGAGATACCTCAAAGAACTAGGACTGGAAGTACCCTTTGACCCAGCTATTCCCCTGCTGGGGTGTCTTCCCTAAAGAATGAGAAGAATTATACCACAATGATACAGGCGCACCCATGTGGATAGCAGCACAATGTGTAATAGCTAAACTCTCAATTAACCCAATTGCCCATCAACTGGAGAGTGGATAAAGAAAATGTGCTTTTTAAAAAAAATGAAATGCAGTACTACTCAGCCATTAAAAAATGAGAAATTAGAGACATTTATAGCTAAATGGATGCACAATGAGGCAATACTAAGTGAAATAAATAGAACACACATGTGTAAATACCAAATAGTTTCTCTAGTGTGAGACACTGAAAGTGTAAATAAGGACTAAGAGGTATAATAGATAATGTGAAATAGGAAGAAAAGGGGTAAAGGGGCAGGGGAATTTGGAGGGGTAGGGGAAAGGAAAGAAGGGAATGGAATCAATATGAGTTCATGAAAAAATGGAAACAAGTCTTTGTAGATAAGGAGGGGTGGAGGGGATGAAGGGAGGGCAGAGGAAGGGGGGAAAAGTAAGAACCAAGAGAGATTATGTAAAGGTGCAAATTTCCAATGAAGAATGTCATTATATTTTATACCTAAAATGTACCAATAAAATTAATTTTTTAAAAAAGTTTGTGAGTCAAGGGTCCATTGTATCAGTGAATAGTGCTGAATTTTATTGGTGAATAGTGCTGCAATGAACATGACAGTGCTATTTCTTGTAGAATCTGATTTCAATTTACCACAAGGAGGATGGCTAGATAATTTGGTAATTATATTTTAAATTTTTTGTGAAATTTCCTATTGGTTTCCATAGTGGCTACACCATTTTAAATTCCCATCATAGTACATAGGATTCAAATTTCTAGATATCCTCCCCAACACTTGCCTTTTGTTCTCTCTTAGATAAGAGCCATCCTGAGATGAATGAGGTGATATTTTATTCAGGGCTTGGATGCTTTTCTCTGAAAATGATTAGTAGCATTTAACAGTTTTTCATGTACTTGCTGAACATTTGTGTGCCCATTTCAAAATCGTGTACTATTACTGGTTTCGCTACTGAGTTGTAAGACGTCCTTATAATGGGGATTGACCCCTTATCGATACATGGTCATTTCTCTGTGACTCTGTGCCAGCTCTCCTAGCCTTGATGGGTGGCTCATGTAGGAGACCCCTCAATCATACAGACCAGAGATTTGAGGCTTCTCAAATATTAAGGCTAGTTCAGTAGTGATGAACCCATGGCATACAAGTGTTACTGATTTTCTTTCTTTTTTTATTACTTTAATCATTATTTTTGCATCAAATTTTAACTTGCTTATGATTTTTATGTAACCCTAAGTATTTGAGGAAAAACAGTGGTAAGTTTAATTCATCTCTGGATAGTAAGAGGGAAATGGAATGTTTTAAAAATTAATTTTATTGGTACATTTTAGGTATACAATATAATGACATTCATCATTGGAAATTTGCACCTTTACTTAATCTCTCTGGGCTCTTATTTTTTCATCATTCCCCTGCCCTCCCTTCAACCCCTCTATCCCTCCTTATTTACAAATATTTTGTTTACATTTTTTCATTTTCTCTTATGAATTCCATTCCCTTCTTTCCTTTCCCCTACCTCTCCTACTTTGCCTTCCCCTTTGCCCCTTTTCTTCCTATTTCATATTATCTATTATACCTTTTAGTCCTTGTTTACACTTTCAGTTTCTCACACTAGAGAAACTATTTGGTATTTACAAGTGTGTCCGATTTATTTCACTTAAGATTATCATCTCAATGTGCATCCATTTAGCTATAAATGTCTCTAATTTCTCATTTTTATGGTTGAGTAGTACTCCATTTTATAAAAAAAATACCACATTTACTTTATCCAATCTCCAGTTGATGGGCAATTGGGTTACTTGCTAGTTTTAGCTATTACAAACTGTGCTGCTATCAACATGGGTGCACATATATCACTGTGGTATAATTCTTCTCATTCTTTAGGGAAGATACCCCAGCAGGGGAATAGCTGGGTCAAAGGGTACTTCCAGTCCTAGTTCTTTGAGGTATCTCCATACTGATTTCCACAGTGGTTGCACCAGTCTACACTCCCACCAGCAGTGGAGCAGGGTTCCTCTTTCCCCACAGCCCTGCCAGCATTTGTTATTGGTTGATTTCATGATAGCAGCCATTCTTTCTGGGGTGAGGTGGAAGCTCAGTGTTGTTTTCATTTGCATCTCTCGAATGACCAGTGATGTTGAACATTTTTTCATATGTTTATTGGCTATTTCTACTTCTTTGTCTGAGAAATGTCTGTTCATTTCAGATGCCCATTTTTGCATTGGGTCTTTAGATTTGGGAGGTCTGATTTGTTTAAATTCTTCATAGATTCCAGAGAGTAGACCTTTGTCTGTGGAACAGCAGGTGAAAATTTTTTCCCCCATCGTGGGTTGTCTCTTCACACTGTTGGTGGTGTCTCTTGCTGTGTAGAAGCTTTCAAATAAGATGAGATACCACTTGTTGATTGTTTGTGCTAGTTCACCATGAACTGATGTTTTGTTCATAAAATCTTTTCCTACACCAATGTCTTCAAGAGTTCTATCTAACCTCTGTTCCAGCCAGTTCAGCATTTCTGTTTTAATATTTAGATCTTTAATCCATTTTTTTTTTAGTTTAGTGCATGGTGAGAGATATAGGTCTAGTTTTAATCTTTGGCAAGTTGAAATCCAATTTTTCCAGCACCATTTATTAAAGAGGCTATCTTTCCTCCAGTGAGGGTGGTTGGCTTCTTTGTCAAAGATGAGGTGGCTGAGTATGTCTGAAGTTGTTTTGGCATCTTCTAATCTATTCCACTGGTCCTCAGGTCTGTTTCTTTGCCAGTACCATGCTATTTTTATCATAGTAGCTTTGTAGTATAGTTTCAAGTTGGGGGTGGTGATACCCCCTGCAATGTCTCTGTTGCCTAGAATTGCTTTTGCTATTCTGGTTCTCTTCTTGTTCCAAATGAATATTTGGATTGTTTTCTCAAGGTCTGTGAAGTATGCAGCTGGGATTTCAATTGGGATTGCATTAAATCTATATAGCAATTTTGGAATCACGGCCATTTTCACTATATTGGTTCTTCCTACCCAGGAGCATAGGATGTCATTCCATTTTCTGATATCATCTTCAATCTCTCTCTTCTTTTAATACAAAAGTCTTTAATGTAGTTTTTTTCTAAACTAAAATGTCAGTTTTCCGTTTTAATTGTAGTGTTGGCACTTTGCAGTACATAAGTGGGTTTTGGGTCGCAGTTTGGCCCTTAGTCTCTAAAACATTTGCCTTCACTGTGGTAATCCAACCCACTCTGTTCTCTGCAGCCCCCAAGCATCTCAGGCATGCCAACTCCAATCACTACAGTAGGTCAACCAGAAAGTCCTCAAAAATTGGATCACTGGATGATCTAACTCAGGCGTGGCTGACCATCCACATAAAGGTAATTTTGAGGAACTTCCTGGACTTGCAATATGTTCCTGTAAAATCCCTATATTAATATTTCAAGGAATTCCAGAGGCTGGAAGAAAGCCCCGAGGCCTGCTTTTAACCATTTCCTTCCGTGCATGCATGCGAAGCAGAGGGATGTTGCTTCATGAAGCAGTGCCGGGAACAACTGGATCTGAAGCTGCTGTGGTCTGTGATGGATGGCAGGTATTTTTTCCCCCAAGGTATCACCAATTTGGGGGGGAAGAAAAGACATAAAAGTACAAAATTTAAAATGATAAGGGCACACATATTCTTTAATTTCTATTGATCTCAATTTTCTGCAAAAATGAATAGAAGCATCATACTTATATTGAAAATGAAGGCAGGTTTATAGACTTCTTTCAATACCTGGGGCTAAAGAGAAAAAGACAGATACTTCTTGAAAAAGCTGTTGATGTGCCACTTCATTTGCTACCACTTGAAACTAGGAGTAAAAGCCTCGAAGTTTTCGATTATTCTCTCCTTTCAGAGGAAAGTATCTCATGCAACAATTAAAATAAAATACAGTTGTTGTGTGTTTTATTTCCATGTCCTTAAACCTGCCATATTCCAAATTAGTCTCCTCTTGTATGTTAATAAATTTTCATGTTATTAACAGGCTGTCTATGGCATTTATTAGCCTGTAAATTATGATTCTATTTAGAAGTCCCTGCTTCCACTTAGCCTTAAAGCCAATTAAAGAATTACTTTTACTGCTTCCTTTTCTGCACAATATTTCCCTTCTATTCAAGTTTAATAACAGCAGAAGTCTCTGTGACCTTTATCTCATTTGGTATTCCTTCCTTTATGCTGCTAAGGAGTGGTGTAGCTAAACTCTAAAAAGTTACATCTTTATACATAAAAAGAAAAAAATAGGAAAGCTATCTATAGAACCATAAAGGTTGGTGATGAAATGCATGTAAATTTAACAATTTGAGAAAAAAAGGATATTTTTGTTTTCCTTTCATGGTAGGGGCTATAGCATTCACAATTTCCACAATTACCATGTACTCCTTTATATCCAGATATTTAATAATGGTTGAAATAGTAAATAAATATTCATGATAACTTCTGTGACTCGTTAGCTTAGTTAGCTCACTGTTTCAGGAATGCATTGATGAAGCCAAAGTCATGAGCATGATAATAATTGCTGGGTCTACAGTGCAAAGAGCTTTGACAATATTAACCCATTTGCTCTTCAGAATACAGCTATGAGACCTTAGAACAAGCATGATTATAACTGTTTTATGAATGAACAACAAAACAGATTCAAAAGGATTAAGTGACTGGTTTAAGGTTAAACAATTAAAAAATGTGGGTAAAAACTTGATTTCAATTACTTTTTTTCCCTTAAATTCTTTTATTGGTACATTTTAGGTAAACAATACATTTACATTTATCATTGGGTGCTTGTACCTGTCCATGATGTATCTTGGTTCTTATTTTTTCCCCATTACCCGTGCACCCTCACCTCCTCCACCCTTCCCTGTGTACATAGACTTCGCTTCCATTTTTTTTTCTCATAATTTTTCCTTTCCTTCTTCCCTTTCCCCTTCCCCTCCCACCACCCCTACACCTTTGGACCTTTTCTCATTTCAAATTATCAATTATTCATTTTAAACATTTTAATTCCTTTTTAATTTTTTAAAATTTATATATATATATATATATATATATGTAATTTTAGGTATAAAATACATTTACATTTATCATTGGGTGTTTGTACCAGAACATGATGTATCTTAATTCTTACTTTTTCTCCCATTACCTGTGCACCCTTCACCCCCTCCACCCTTCCTTATTTACACAGAATTTGATTCTATTTTTTTCCTCATAATTTTTCCTTTCCCTTCTTCCCTTTCCCCTTCCCCTTCCACCATCCCTAAACCCTTGGACCTTTTCTTATTTCAAATTATCAATTATTCATTTTAATCATTTTCATCCTTATTTACACTTTCAATTTCTCACACTAGAGAAACTATTCGGTATTTACATATGTGTGTCCTATTTATTTCACTTAAGAGTATGGCCTCAATATGCATCCATTTAGCTATAAATATCTCTAGTTTCTCATTCTTTATGGCTGAGTAGTACTCCATTTTATTAAAAAAAAACCCACATCTTCTTTATCCAGTTTCCAGGCAATGGGCACTTGGGCTGTTTCCAAGCTTTACCTATTACAAACTGTGCTGCTATAAACATAGGTTCACATAGATCACTTTGGTATGATTCTTTTAATTCTTTGGGGAAGATTCCCAGTAGGGGAATAGCTGGGTCAAATGGGACCTGTAGTCCTAGTTCTTTGAGGTATCTCCATACTGATTTCCACAGTGGTTGCACCAATCTACATTCCCACCAACCATGGAGAAGGGTTCCTTTCTCTCCATACCCCTGCCAGGATTTGTTATTGGTTGATTTCTTGATAGCAGCCATTCTTTGTGGGGTGAGGTGGAATCTCAGGGTTGTTTTCATCTGCATCTCTCGAATGACCAGTGATGTTGAACATTTTTTCATATATTTATTTGCTGTTTTTACTTCTTTGTCTGAGAAATGTCTGTTCATTTTGGGTGCCCATTTTTGAATTGGGTCTTTGAATTGGGGGGGTCTGATTTTTTTCAGTTCTTTATATATTTGTGATAGTAGACCTTCGTCTGAGCTATAGCTGCTAAATATTTCTTCCCACATTGTAGGTTGTCTCTTAGCTCTGTTGGTAGTTTTTCTTGCAGTGCAGAAGCTTTTTGATATGATGAGATCCCAGTTGTTGATTCTTTGTGCTAGCTCCCGTGCTACTGAAGATTTGTTCATAAAGTCTTTTCCTATGCCAATGTCATCAAGAGTTCCACCTAACTTATCTTCCAGAAAGTTTAGTGTTTCTGATTTGGTATTTAGATCTTCAATCCACTTGGATCTTAGTTTAGTGCATGGTGATAGGTATGGGTCTAGTTTTAATCTCTGACAGGTTGAAATCCAGTTTTTCCAGCACCATTTATTAAATAGGCTATCTTTTGTCCAATGAGGGTGGTTGGCTCCTTTGTCAAAGATGAGGTGGTTGAGTATGTCTGAAGTTGTTTCTTCAAATTTTAATCTATTCCACTGATCTTCAGGTCTGTTTCTTTGCCAGTACCCTGCTGTTTTTATCATAGTAGCTTTGTAGTATAGTTTCAAGTTGGGGATTGTGATACCCCCAGCCATGTCTCTGTTGCCTAGAATTACTTTTGCAATTCTACGTTTCTTCTGCTCCCAAATGAATTTTTGGATTGTTTTCTCTAGTTCTGTGTAGTATATTGTTGGAATTTCAATTGGCATCGCATTGAATCTATATAGTAGTTTTGGAAGTATGGCCATTTTCACTGTATTGATTCTTCTTACCCAGGAAAAAGGGATATCTTTCCATTTTCTTACATCCTCTTTGATCTCCTTCTTCAGAGTGCTGCAGTTTTCAGTGTAGATGTCTTTTGTTTCCTTTGTTAGGTTGATTCCTAGATATTTCATTGTTTTAGATGCTATTGTAAAGGAATTACTTCCCGAATTTCTCTCTCAATGGGTCTGCTATTTGCATATAAGAAGGCTATGGTTTTTTGAGTGTTGACCTTGTATCTAGCTACTCTACTGAATCTGTCAATTAGGTCTAGAAGACTTTCGACTGAGTTTTTTGGGTCTTCTATGTAAAGTATCATATCATCAGCAAATAATGACATTTTCATTTCTTCCTTTCCTATCTTTATTCCTTTTATTTCTTTCTCTTTTCTAATTGCTATGGCTAATGTTTCCAGAACAATATTGAGCAAGAGTGGTGATAGTGGGCATCCTTGTCTTGTTCCTGATTTTAGCATGAAAGTTTTCAGTTTTTGACCATTTAGTATGATGTTGGCTGTTGGTTTTTCATAGGTAGCCTTAATCAAGTTGAGGTAAAGACCTCCTATTCCAATTTTCTATAGCGTTTTTATCATGAATGGGTGTTGGATTTTGTCAAATAACTTTTCTGCATCTATTGAGATGATCATGTGGTTTTTGTCCTTGACTCTGTTAATATAGTGTATTACATTTATTGATTTATGTATGTTGAACCATCCTTGCTTCCCTGGGATAAATCCGACTTGGTCAGGGTGTATGATCTTCTTGATGACCCTCTGTATTCTGTTTGCCAGTGTCTTGTTGAGGATTTTTGCATCTATGTTCATTAGGGAGATTGGCCTGTAGTTCCCTTTTTGGGTTGGGTCTTTCCCTGGTTTTGGAATCAAAGTAATGCTTGCTTCCAGGAATGAATTTGGAAGCCTTGCTTCCCTTTCAATTTCCTTGATGAGTTTAAAGAGTAATGGTGATAGTTCTTCTTTAAATGTCTTGTAGAATTCAGTGGTGAGGCCATCAGGACCTGGCCTTTTTGTTGTTGGTAAATTTTTTATTACATTTTCCATTTCACTCATTGTTATTGGGGTGTTTAGAATTTGTATTTCTATATCTTCTTCATTTAATTTTGGCAATTCATACGTATCTAGGAATCTGTCCATTTCTTCTGTGTTTTCCATTTTATTAGAGTTCAGGTTCTCAAAGTAGGTATTGATGATTCTCTGGATTTCTGCTGGATTTGTTGTGGCTTTACCTTTTTCATTCTTAATTGCATGGGTTTGAGCCTTTTCTTTCCTTTTTTTGATAAGGTTGGCTAAAGTTTTATTGATTTTATTTATTCTTTCAAAAAACCAACTCTTTGATTCATTGATTTTTTTGTATCATTCTCTTAGTCTCCATTGCATAGATTTCTGCTCGGATCTTTATAATTGCCTCTCTTGTATGAGCTTTGGGTTTGTTGTGGTCTTCTTTTTCTAGGAGCTTGAGGGTCTGCATTAAGTTATTTAACTGCGTTCTCTCTGTTGTCCTAATATGGGCATTCACTGCTATGAATTTCCCGCATAGAACTGCTTTCATTGGGTCCCACAGATTCTGGTATGTTGTACTGGCATTATCATTTAATTGTAGAAACTGTCTAATTTCTTCTTTAATTTCCTCTGTCACCCATTGGTTATTCAGGAGGGTGTTGTTCAATTTCCATGTATTTGTGGGAGTTTTGCGGTTTGTTATGTTATTGATCTCCAATTGTATTGCACTATGGTCTGGTAATATACAGGGGATAACTTTGATTCTTTTACATTTACTTAGATATGTCCTATGAACTAGCATGTGATCTATTTTGGAGAATGACCCATGTGCAGCTGAAAAGTATATGTATTCTGATTTTGTGGGGTGGAACACTCTGTAAACATCTATTAAGTCCATTTGTTCAATAGCTTGGTTTAGTTCTAGAATTTCATTGTTAATTTTTTTTCTAGTTGATCTGTCTATTTGTGATAGAGGGGTGTTGAGGTCCCCAAATACAATTGTATTAGTGCTTATTTGGTTTTTCATGTCCATTAATATTTGTTTTGTATAGTTGGGGGCATTCGTATTTGGTGCATATATATTTAGGATTGTCATTTCTTCCTCTTGGATTGTTCCCTTGACAAGGATGTAGTGACTATCTTTGTCTCTCTTAATTAGTTTTGGTTTGAAATCTACTTTGTCTGCAGATAAGATTGCTACCCTTGCTTTTTTCCTGTCTCGTGAACTGTTTTCCATCCTTTTACTTTCAGTCTATGGATTTCCTTTTGAGTTAGGTGTGTTTCTTGTATTCAGCATATTACTGGGTTTTGCTTCTTAATCCATTCTGTCAGTCTATTTCTTTTGATTGGTGAATTGAGGCCATTAACATTGATAGTTATAATTGAGAGATATTAACTCATCCTTGTCATGATGTTTTACTTTTGTTGGCTCTTTTATTTCTTATTTTCCCCCTTTTCACTTTAGTGTCTTACCTTGCATGGTGCCTTCTCTCTGCTGGGCCTCATGGAGTTGTGACCTTCATTGTCTTTTTCTAGGATATTGCTTAAAATTGTTTGGAGTGCTGGTTTGGTGTTCATGAAATTTCTCAGGTTTTCTTTATCATGGAAGCATCTAATTTCCCCATCGATTTTGAAAGATAATTTTGCCAGATACAACAGTCTAGGTTGGAAGTTATTTTCTTTTAGCACTTGAAATACTTCACTCCAGGCTCTCCTTGATTTGAGGGTTTGTGTTGAGAAATCTGCCATGATTCTGATGGGCTTTCCTTTGTAGGTGATTTGTTTCTTTTCTCTAACTGCCTGTAGAATTTTGTTCTTCTGTTGGGTTTCTGGCATCTTGACTATTATATGTCTAGGTGTAGGTTTTTTTGGTCATGGCTGGTTGGAGTTCTATATGCCTCACTTATCTGTATGTCTAATTCTCTACCTCTGTCTGGGAAGTTTTCTACTATTACTTCTGTGAACAGTTTTTTTATGTCCATTGTACTTTCTCCTGTTTTTTTGTGGACTCCTATGAGTCTTATGTTATTCTTCTTTGCATCATCTAGCAGTTGTTGGATTGATTTCTCATGTTCCCTTACTATCTTTAAGAAATCTCTGTTTTCATGGTTCTTAACTGCAATCCTGTCTTCAATATCTGATATTCTGTCTTCAGATTCTCTTAATCTGCTCTACATGCTTTCAATGGGGTTTTTAATCTCCTGAATATCTGTTTGTATCTGTTTCATGGATTCCATTTCTTTCTTACGTTGGGTGATCATGTTTTCCATTTCTTTCTTATGCTGGGCATTCATGGCTTCCAGCATGTTTCTGATCTCATCTATTTTCTTATCTGTTTCTGCTCTAGAGCTTCTAATTATGTCTTTCACTCTGCTCACCATGTCTGTATTTATCTGGGAGATTATTTCTGTTTTGAAATTTTTTGAGAGCCTCATGCATCTGCTTTGTTACTTCCTGTGCTATTAGTTCAGGGTGTCCAAGTTGTTGCTTGTCAGACTTTTCCACCTCATTTCCCCCAGAATTTCCTTTTTGTTGCATGGAAGCCTGTGTTTGTGCTTTGATTAAGTATCTTCTCATTTTTGTTTTTGGTACTGTCCTTGATTTAATTCCTGGGTTGATATTTCAAAATTGCTTAATGTAGGTACCTTTGTTGCTTGTGTTTAAAACCCTTGTGGAATGATTGCTTTTCAAAGGTGTCTTCCAGATATAGCTTGTGCTTTGGTTTTGAGACTCTAATGACTCCGAAGCTATTATATTTTTCTTATACCAGGAAGGAAAACTAATTAGATCAATCACAACATGTTAGCCCAAATGACATAGTCAGCAATACCATAGCATCTAGCACAGCTTAGAAAATGACAATTTGTGGTAGTTATTAATCTATCACTTTTAACTATGTGAGTTAAATTAAAACTGAGGACCAACCCAACATAAGTTTATAATGAATAAACTCTTCAATATAGCATCTTTCCCCTTTGGGGTAGGGAATTAAAAGGAGTTGGGGAGGGGAGAAAAGATAAAACGTACAGGTAAGATTAGCGGTGAGGCCAGAAAACACAGGAAGATCACACAAACTCTAAGAAGTTGTTAAAGGCAAGAGAAAAAAGCAGAATGAAAGAACAAAGATGTGAATAGAATCACCTAACAGCAACAGGGAGGCTAGATACCAAATTTACTTTCCTTTAAACCTAATGATAATCAAGAGAAGGAAAAAGAGAAGAAAAAAACAGTGAGAAATCCAAATTCAGTGCAGAAAGGAACAAATGGTGAGATGAGAAGCAATGTGGGACAGTGAGAGAATGAGTGAGAGAGAGAGAAAGAAAAGATAAAAGAAAGAAAAGAAAGAAAAGTAAAACTTTGAAGAGTAGAAAAAAAGTAAAAATTAAGAATTAAAAATATGAGAAAAAAAATTTTCTTTTTCGCAAATAGCAGTAGAAATTATGGACCTCCTTCAGGGTATGTCTCTACTGTCACAGTAGGCAACATAGGAATCACTGTGCATACACAAATCAATGAGTCTCAGCAAGCCAGCAGCAGACCAAGTACAGTGGTCTGATGTGCCTTTATTGTAGAGTTTCTCTTTACTTTTCTTCTGAGCTTCAGTTTTCATCGAGGAGCCCAAGAAGCCCTCTTCTGTTACTAACTTCTGCTCTATCTTGTGGCGCTCAGGACAAGGGTCTTTATAATCTCCTGTGCCTCTGTAGTGTGGGACCAGGTAGCAGAAAAGCCAGAAGCTAGGAGGTGCCGGCTCTGCTAAGCGGACCTCACAGTGCCGTGGGCGTGGCCCGGGACCTCTGCGGAGCTTCAAGCTGCTGGTCTGACCTGGCCGGTCGCCACAGTTTAGAAGAGCGTCGGATAATCATTTTAATTCTTATTTACACTTTCTGACATTGATATTCTTTACACTCAATAACACTGCTTCAATTTGGATTAGTTAATTGTTTCCTTGTAGGTAATAAAATGACTATGATATTCATTAACCTAATAATTATAACTCCATTTAGAAGACCCTGACTTCCAGGTTAAATTGATGATAGGTTATCTCTTAACTTGCAAGTAAATTACAGGCTGAATCCTATGAGAAGGTAATAATCAGCAACAGCTTACAAAATAAGGGCAGAAATCAAATGCAGATGCCAAACATTGGCAGACCTATACCCCAACTTCAATTTTGTACCCTCTCGATTGAGAAACATTACTACTGTCCCACAGACAATCTGACCTCTGAAATAAAAAGGCAAAGCTAGAAATGAAGAAGTTTGAACTCACTTTTCCTTCTTGTTTCTTTTTTAAACAGCAGATATTATATTAATCAGAAAATAGAATATACCCTCTTTATAGTTCTTGAGATGGCTGAGTTCTTGTCCCTCACTTCACAATGACCCACATCCAATATGAAGATCTCACCTAATGTGGCCAGCAGAAGAGAGGAACGAACTTGCATTCTGGAAATGTAACTTCTCAGGTGAAGCTATATAAATAAAATCAGAGACAGGAGGGGTCTTAGGAATGAAGCACACTATAGCCTACTCCAATTAAACAACAAAAGGTTCCCTTAGAGTGTATATATGTTATCTCTTTCATGGTAAGGAACTGGAAAGCAAGATCAAGGTGTTCCATCTCAGTGACAGATGAATATTCCTGAGGTATCAGAAATTCCTTCAGTGCTTCACATAATTGAGGGAACACCTGTAACAGTACAGATGGGCAATGACCTGTCTATGCCAGCAACATGTCGCAAATCCTAGCCTCTACAGATCTATTTCAAACTAGAATGAAAAAGACAATAAAGGGTAAGGTATGAACAGGGTGAAATTAAAAACTAAAATAAACAAGACACTTTGAAGAGATTTGCAAAAATTGTAATAATAAGATTAAAATCATCACTGGATTAAGTCAATCAGAGATATACACACACAAAAATTCAAACTTTCTTCCAGGAAAAAGGGAACAAATTTTTAAAATAATAAGTATGAAAATATATGATAAATAGGAATAAGAGATCCAAAATACTGTTAGTTAAATCCTCTATAGGGTAAGAACAAAAGAGAGAAAGTAAGAAAGAAAGTATACTCAGAGATATTATAAAGAATACTTTAGGGCTGGGGATATAATTCAGTGGTTTCGTTGCCTGTTGCACAAGCGCAAGGACCCAAGTTCGATCCCCAGTACGAAAAAAAAAGAATACTTTGCTTTTCCAGGCAGATTAGACCAGTATATGGAGTATCCCAGAAAAAATATTAAATTACTTTGGATTACAAGTATGAAGAGTAGTATACTCTTTCAATATTTTATTTCAGTAGAAAATAGTTGAACTATGTTCATCAATACCTGAGATAATTTTGGTAACACAGAATTCCCAATCACATCAATATGTCATCTATGAGTGACAGTAACAGTAAACATTCTTACATACACAGAAGCTCCAAAAATATTACACTCATGTCCCTCTCTTGAATGAAAGAAATAAAACAAACCTAGGAAACATACTCTATGCACCTGGGAGTTCAATAATCACTAAGATATCTAAAATGAGTACTTGTGACTTGGGTAGTATTGTGAAATGAAACTAGTAACAAATATGTAAAATTTTGAATAATTTTACCTTTGAATGTACACCTTGTAACTGAAATGAATAGAACAATGGAACCTTGGGGAATTAGAATGAGTTCTGTGGTTCTAGCTTGGGAGAACAAGTTACTGAAGATCTCACCGTCCTGTATAGAGAGCAAGGAGGAGACATTTGAGGCCTGTGTAGTCATAAGGACTGCTTTAGGCATGCTGAAATGAGTACTAGGATATTTTGGTTGCATCAACTCTGTCATCAGATGGACCTAAATTCAAGTACTAAATCTTTCACTTACCTACTGTGTGATCTGTAGTTCATGAGGTGACTTTAAGATTTTTGTCTATAAAATGGAAAGAAGATATATTTTTAATACAAATCTCCCAAACTACTTCAAACATAAATCACTGGCTTACATAAAAGAAAGAGTGATGCAGGAATCCAAAGGGTGTCATCCATGCTTTTTGCTTTGCCTTTCAGCTTCTTGCCTCTCTTGTTGGCTTATGGCTTTGCCACACTGCACCACGGCAGACATGAAATTATCTAACATCTCCAGGGTCCATGTTTAAACTTCATAGTTTAGGAGTAAGCAAAACCTTCTCCCCTACCAATATGAAATTGAATGATTTGGGTGTTATCCCCATACCTCATACCATTAGGTATGACAACTGGCCAGGCAGGGGTTATGTGCCAGACGACAACTCGGGAACTCCACACAGTGAACTCTACATCTCCCTGTCCTTGTTGGACAGTCCAGCTCAGCTCATCACTGGGTATTGGAAGCAGAGAAATCTTACTGACTACTCATTTTCTCCTCCTTGATCATGATTGATATGCTCTGGATTGATCATCTCCTTCACTGCAATTCAGGGAACCCATCTAGCAGAGATCAAAGTCAAATATATATGGCTTCAGGGAGAAGAAACCAAGACATGCTGCTTTAGCCTGAGGCTCTATTGAAATCTTCCCAAGCAGCTTTTACCAGAGCTTTGGATAAAAATAAAAGAAAATCATACAACTACTGAAAGTGATTGTTATCCTAGCAGGTCTTCTTCTTTGTGGAAATAAGAAGGTACCAATAATAATGATAGCAGTCATGATTATTCAGGCACTAGAAACTTTGAACAGTATCCACGGATGGAGAGGTAGGGCTATAAGGACAATACTGAGAGTAGGTGACTTTTAAGTGATGTTTGGAGTCCTCAGAGGGGAAAGGATGCCTCTAGTGAGCAGAGAATAAATAAGTCATGAAAAGGGAAGAGAACAGCAAGGACACCCTTGGAATTCTTCCTCCTTATGAATTGCATTTAATGATGCAAAAACACTGTAATCTCAACATCTGCCTTTGCATTCTCCTTCCCTAGATAACAGACCCTCCAGGGTCAGGTCTCTAGGGCAAAGTTTATTTCTATCATGCATTGACTCAGTCTGTTTTTATTGTAGAAGAAAAATTTTAAAAATCTATCCACCTTTGTCCTCAATGTGGGAAAGGGTTTATTATTGGCAACTGAGGTTAATAGTGACATAAGACATTTTCAACACAATAAGATCACAATTCCTGTTTTTTTTAAGTTAATTTTATTTGTATATTTTAGATATACATAATGATCACATTCATCATAGGGAATTTGTGCCTGTACATGATGTATCTTGATTCTTTTTCCCCCTTCCTTCCCCTCAACCCTCTTCTCCTCCTTATTTACAAAAGCTTTGTTTCCATTTTTATTTTTATTATCTTTTTTTATTTTTCCTTCCTTTTCCCCTCCTCTCTGACTTGTTCTCCTTCTCATTTGAACATTTTCTTCCTATTTCACAATATCTATTATACATTTTGGTTTTTATCTATTCCTCTGATTTCTCATACCACAGAAACAACGCAATATTTAAACATGTGTGTCTGATTTATTACACTTGAGAGTATGGTCTCAAGGTGTATCCATTTTCCTAGAGATGTCTAAAGTTTAACCTTCTTTATAGCAGAGTAGTACTCCATCACTTAAAAAAAAAACCAACATCTTCTTTATCCATTCATTGGTTGATGGGCATTTGGGCTGTTTCTAAGATTTAGCTATTACAAACTGTGCTGCTGTAAACATGGGTGTGTATATATCACTGTGGTATGATGTTTTTAATTTTTTCAGAACATATTAAGAAGGGAAATAGCTGGGTTAAATGGGAGCTCTAGTTTTAGTTTTTTGAGGAATCACCACACTGATTTCTACAAGGGTTGCCCCATTCTACACTCCCACCAACAGTGAAGAAGTGTTCCTTTTTTCCCACAGCCGCAGTAGCATTTGTTATTGGTTGATTTCTTGATAATAGCCATTCTTTCTGGTGTGAGATGGAATCTCAGTGTTATTTTAATTTACATCTCATGAATGACTGATCAGTGATGTCGAACATATTTTCATATATTTTTTTGCAGTTTCTACTTCTTCATCGATGAACTGTCTATTCATTTCATATGGCCATTTTTGGATTGAGTCTTTAAACTTGAGGGGTCTGATTTTTTTGAGTTCTTTATATGTGCTAGATATTAGTCCTTTGAGGGACACTGGCGAAAAATTTTCCCATCCTGTGCACTGTCTCTTCAATCTGTTGGTGATTTCTTTTGTTGTGCAAAAGCTTTTTAATAAGATGAGATCCCAGTTATTGATTCTTTGTGATATTTCCTGTGCAATTGGGGTTTTGTTCATAAAGTCTTTACCTACACCTATGTCTTCAAGAGTTCAACTTACTCTGTCTTCCAGCAGATTTAGTGTTTCTGTTTTAATATCTAGATCTTTGATCCATTTTTATTTTGAGTTAGTACATGTTAGGAGATATGGGTCTAGTTTTAATCTTTGGCATGTGGAAAGCCAGTTTTTCCAGCACCATTTATTAAGGGGGCTATCTTTCTTCCAGTGAGAGTGTTTGGCCTCTTTGTCAGAGATAAGGTGGCTAAGTGTGTTTGGAGTTGCTTCTCCATCTTCTAATCTGTTCCACTGATCCTCAGATCCAGTTTGTTTGTTTGTTTGTTTGTTTGTTTGTTTTTGGGAGGACCATGCTGTTTTTATCATGGTATATCTGTAGTACAATTTCAGGTCAGGAAGTGTGATGCCCCCTGCCTTGCCTTTGTTCCCCAGAATTGCTTTTGCTATTCTAAGTCTCTTCTGGTTCCAAATGAATTTTAGGATTGTTTTCTCTAATTCTGTGAAGTATGCTAATGGTATTTTAATTGGGATTGCATTAAATCTGTGTAATAATTTTGGAAGTATGGCCTTTTTCACTATATTAGCACTTACTACCAAAGAACAAGGGATTTCTTTAGGAAAGAAATTACCAGGAAAAAAATTCCTTCTTTTAATTGGTTGATGATATACTGAAAGACATCTGGAAACCAACAGTGGGGATCTCCTCTGCCATCTTACCTCATAAACTCTATGAACTGAGCTGGTTTAGAGAAGATGTGCAGAATGATTGCTTTCATACAAGGACATCAAAAATATCTCCTGCTACTACAGTGAATATACTTACTCTTTTTCAGTACTCTGTTGTGCCATTCATACACACTGTTTTCATACACTTTATTATGACTTTTAAAAATATTTCTTCTTTCTATTTTATAGATAAAGATGTTAAAGTCACCTCATTAACTACAGATCACACAGTAGGTAAATGAGAGGCTTAATACTTAAATTTAGATCTATCTGATAAAAGAGTTCATGCTTTGCTAACAAGTTACATGGCATTTTACATGGTTGAGTAGAAGAAATTATGAAAGTAGAAGGTGTCACAAAAACGCAAGTATAAAGATTTACTCCATCAGATGTTGTGATATTCAGTTTCTCAAGTCATCAAGTAAAATAAAAACGGAAAGGAACCATATTATTTGAAAAGTAAGAAATTCCAGTAACATGGTAAACTAAACTAATATAGTCAGGAGTCTTACACATTAGGAAATAATGGATGCAAGATAATCACTGTGCATGTGTGTGTTGTGTTTGTGTGTGTGTGTGCACGCATCACTAGGAATGGAACCCAGAGGCATTCTAACGCTGAGCTTCAGCCTAGCACTTTTTGCTATTTCTTATTTTGAGAGAAGTTCTCACTCAGTTTCCCCAGTGAGCCCGGGACTTGTTATCTTCCTGCTTCAACCTCCCAATTAGCCAGAATTAAAGACATGTGCCACTGTGCCCAGCTCCAAAACTGTTTTTAATACAAGGCTATTTCAAAAGGAAGAAGTGTGGGGGGGGATCCTAAAATGCCAAAAAGTGCAAACCCAAGTACATAATGAGAAGTAGAAATTATGCTGTGTTGGAAGTTTGGGGACCCATACATTGGTTCAGGGATTGTACCCCCACCCTGGAAACAAAGCCTCAGGCAGGAAAAGCTTCAAAAAGCTGCCTTGGCTGCTTTTAAACTCCCTTTAAAAGGAAGTTTTTAAAAGCTGTAAAGACTAGATGATAAAGCAATAAAGAAATTTTTATTGTCATAGAACAGACAGAAAGATAAATTGCCACTTCTGAGAAAGTTGGCCATATACTACCTACCTGGTTGAAAATTAACAAAAACATTTGATCCAGGAATAAAAAAAAATTTGGGAGGACACTTTTTAAGCATAGGACACAGGGTTTTTTTCTACAGTTAAAGCAACTGCTAAGAAGAACTGACAGTGAAAAGTTACACGTTTTATAAGGAAGCAAACCACAAGAACAGTCTACAGATCAGCAATCCATGGGACTGTCACTTTAAGAAATAGGAAAAATTAAGTAACTGAAAAAAGACCATCGTAGGGCCTGGGATTTAACTCAGTGGTTTTGCTGCCTCCTGCACAAGCGCAAGGACCCGAGTTCAATCCCCGGTACCAAAAAATAAAGAATAAAAACAAAACGAAAAAAGACCATCAAGCAAATGTGTTAAACACCCTTATAGAGAGGTTTAAAAAAAAAAAAAAGCACTGTAATTAATGCAAAAGTAAGAAAGCTTTCTCTAATGGAATAATAGGCAAGTCAGATTTAAAATAGAATCAAAGAAAATATCTAAAAGGAAATAAAGTCATTAAAATTTAAATGGATTTTAATGGCTTTATTGTGCATTTTACATTTCACAAAATTCATCCATTATAAAGTCATGGGTCAATAATTTCAGTGAATGTGTATAGTGGTGAATGTATAGTAGTACATCCACCACCACTACCCTAATTTGGAACATAGCTGACCCTGAGATGACTGCGCAGCCAGGGGAGCCCTCTCCCCCATCCATACCCAGATCCTTGAATCCCAAAACTGTGCGATAATAATTACTGTCCTTTAAGCTAAGGTGATGGTACTCTACTGTTGACTCTACTCCTTTTTTGCTTGACTCCACTGTTTGGAGTCTGTTACACAGCAGTAGATAACTAATACAGTAAAAGTCCTAAGGAATAGATGAGAAAGTACAGCTTTTATCTATCTACAGGGGTTTCAGAAGGAGAGGTAACATTTGAAAGGTAATGATTGGGATAGGATAGAAGCAGTAATTGAAGAGAAAGTGGTAACCATTTCCCACAATAAAAAAAAAAAAATGTACTCAGGTTGAAAAAACATAATAAGCCCTGATAAGAATAAATAAAAGCAAATCCACAAGAGCTGCATCATGGTGAAATAGCAGAATACCAAATACCAAAAGTGGATAGAAATGAAGTAAGGGATTACCTTGAAAAGAATGGCAACTTGACTGACAGCAAGCTTCTCTTCAACAGTAGGAACTGGATGAAATAAAATGGCACCATCTAAAATTTTAAGAGAAATAGAGATCAACCTAGAATTCTACATTCAGCTAAACCATCCATCAGCAGTAAGGAAAATAAAATAAAAGCATTTTATGGTGAAGACATAAAATTCACAGTTTATAGGGCCTGGGATTTAGCTCAGTGGCACGGTGCCTGCCTCACAAGCATAAGGTCCTGAGTTCAATCCCCAGTACCAAAAAAACCACAAAAAACAACAAAAAATTCACAATTTATAAAATACAGAATGAACTCCAGAAATTGAAGTCTTTACAGACTAAGAAAGAATTGAGACTTTTTAAATTTTTTGGTTGTAGGGATTGAACACAGGGCCTTCACACTGAGCTACATACCCAGCCCTGTTTTATTTTCCTGAGACAGGAACTTGCTAAGTCCCCAAATTGCCCAGATTGGGCTTGAATTTGTAATCCTCCTACCTCAGCCTCTCAGAGTCCTGGGATTACAGGTATGTGCCACCGTGCCTGGTGAATTAAGACTTTTTTTTGGAAATATTTTTACAGAAATTTTATTTGAGGTCATATCTCCTTATAAAAAGCACATTACATCAAAATTGCAAAAAAGAGAAACTTATATCTACTCAACTATTTTATCCCATGATTCACTTCTTATTCTAACATGAGGATAAAACTTTTGTTTCTTTTTTTCCTTTCTCCTTCCTGCTCTGAAAAGACAACTGCCATGAGGGATATCTCAGTAGAATATGCCAATTAATCCTTGCCAGGAAAGCAGTAGCTTACACTGGCTGGACTTGGCATTCCTTTTGCCCTCACCTGAAGGTGAGTAAACCTTGAACTTAAGTACAATTTTTCCATTATTTACACTCTGTCCCTGGGTCTTTTACTCACAAACTCTACCCTAAATTTTAAGCACTCAAGAATTGCTTAAGAAATGAAAACATTAATTTACTATTTTAATATCTTAGCAGGATTTTTTGTAAAAGAATATCAAAGTTAATAAAAAATTATTGGGAGAATCACCCAATACTAAGAGGATGAATTCTGAAAGGAAATATATTTTATACTCTCTGTCTGTTTCAGATCAATCCTACACAATATTTAGAATGTAA
Source organism: Heterocephalus glaber (assembly GCF_053883595.1). Classification (NCBI taxonomy): domain Eukaryota; kingdom Metazoa; phylum Chordata; class Mammalia; order Rodentia; family Bathyergidae; genus Heterocephalus; species Heterocephalus glaber. The sequence continues at coordinate 945,973 of NW_028258365.1, read as the reverse complement.
AAATGCACATTATACACTTAAGTGATTTGATTTGTTTCAGTATGAAAGTACTGTTAATTTCTTTACTGCAGGTACAATGGCATCCAAGTCATCAATTTCTAAGATTTTTCAAGTAGATTAGTAAATGCCTGAAATGCTGGGAAAAATTCTTCATGTTCTTCCAATTTGTTGATAATGCTTTGGAGGTCTTCAGGTCCTGATACCTGCTTAACCTGCTCATTTACATCCTCACTAATCAGCCTACTCAATTTTCCAACCGTGCTTACCAGCACACGCAGTTAGGATGAACTAATTCTAAGAGTCCTTGGAGGTTTCTCACAGCATTGTTCATTTCTCAAGCCCAGTATAGACTTCATTCATTCAGGGATAAACTCTGTTTTGATAGTGCTGATTCAATAGAGATAATGGTAGAAAGCACCTAATTTTTTTCCGAGGTGAACAAGAGAAAGTTGATTAAGTTTATGAAGATGTGGCCCCCTGCTTTTGCATCTTCTTTTGTATGTCTCCATTGCAGTGAATGAAAACACCACTTACAGTGAGTTGTGACATTGTTATTAGAGCAGCAACGTTCAGAGCAGCTTTTTAACTGACTAGGAAGGATGGTGAGCAGAAGAATATAAGGGGAAGTGTTATTGAGGAAGGTTGATTGTCCAGCTGAGAAAGGAAACCTAGAAATTACTATCATGCATACATAACAAATGACTTAGTCAAAAACACACTACTCCTTTAGCTCAAGAGAGAGAACAGTTTTTAAAAGATGTTCTTAGGCCTTTGGTGATAGTATTTTTTAAACTCCAGGTTTTATAAGATAACTCAAAATGATTCTGCATCACAGAAAGCAAGATTTTCAGTAGGTTTGTGGGCCACCATTAAGGAGATTGGGAAAGGAGAACTGTCATAAATATTGATTTGCTTGCCAATTCATAAGGGTGTTTCTTTTCAAAACACTTCTTGAATATATTCAGGGTAGAAGTATTTTAAAGAAAGATTTGAATAGCCGGGGATTCAGCTCAGTGGTTTCACTGCCTGCTGCGCAAGCGCAAGGACCCGACTTTGATCCCCGGTACCAAAAAAAAAAAAGAAAGATTTGAATAGATAGGTGAGCTCCTGCTAGTTAATAAAAAGTGATAATGTAGAATGAATGAAAACAAATTTTCCTTCAGCATAATGGTAACTTTCATAAATATATTTGGTTATTTACTTTATCTTGTTTAAGAATATTAATTATGGTGTCACTGTTTTATGGTCCTACAAGAAGAAAATGTGCCAGACATGTGAGCAAAGTTCCATTTTGTAGATGATTTCTCTGAAGCTCCCCACAAAGGGCAAAAGGAAAACCACACAGAGGACTAAACAGGAGGCTAAAATGATCATTTAGTGACCTGTGAAAATAATCAGGTATTTGCACATCTGTATGATAAATTACTAACAGGTTTGATATTTTTTTCAGAAGTATGTAGAAGTGATTGTAGTATCAGTAGTCATACTACAAAAACCTGATTATAATCCAGAATCAATTTATCTTGACATTTTGGATTTTGTTAGTGAAGACACTATTGATTTAATATTGCTCATATTTTACTTGGAAATACGTGTCACCCATTTAAAAGCTAGTTGTGTCTTGCTTGGCTGTGTTATGTTTGTGGCTACACAGTTAAATACCAAGAAATAAGAGAGAGAAATTAGTAGAGAGCCACAGTACAGGAATAGGGGCACCATTCAGGTAAAAGGGAGGGATATCTGTTTCACAAACCAAATCAGAGATGAGCTGGTCCCAGGCAGGCTGTCTTATAAATTGAGGAGGGGGCAGGAACCAGTGATACATTGACATCTCCATATTAATGGAAATTTTGCTTCTTCAATCAACTCAGCACATACACAGTTGGACTTCGGGTCTTCATTCACACAGTCAAATCTTCCAACTCAGAATCACCCATGAGTGTTCTCAGCATTGTCCCACAACCTCTCTTTTATTAGTCATGGAATTCAGTTAAATTCAGCTTGTCTGTTAATAGGTTTTACTCAAGTGTCCATGAATGTAACGAGTCAATTTTGATTTAGTAATTTTTATTCTCTAGGTACTATACATTTTCAGCAAGTATGTTTTATCATTAGAGCAGGCCCATTGCCTTCAATTTACATCTTCCTGCTCTCTTACTTAGACTTTTAGTACCCACATTCAAAGAATATATCAGATAATTTTCACAGAAACTGCTACCAAGCTCCAAAAAGCATTTGTTTTACTTATGATTAACATAGATGAGCTTGTCTGTATCTTAGAATTTGAAAGGAATTTGGAAATTATTGATTCCCTGCCCTCACTTTACATGAAAAGCAATGAAACAATAGAGCTGCTAAACAATGCGGTACAGGTCACACTAGGACCAGGACAATCATCCAAGATGCTTGTCTAACTATTCATCATATTCACTACTTCACTCATTACTCTCATAGTTTCATTTTAATGCTCACTGTTAGCATTTTTCAAGAATACAATCTATTGGTATCAACTATAGTCACCATAATGTATGGTAGATCTCCAGGTATCTCTCTATCCATCTAATTGACACTTTGTATCATTGACTAACATCTCTCCAACTCTCCTTGTTCCCAACTGCTCCAGCCCCTGGTAACCCCCACTCTAGTCTCTGGTTCTATAAGATGAACTTTTAAAAATTTCACATATTAGTGAGATCAGGAGATATCTGTTTTTCTGTGCCTGGATAAATGAATAATAGAACCAATATAACTTTGTTTTCATTACCTAGAGAAGTATTAAGCATTAGCAGGTGCAGGTGCATGTGGCTATAGTTCTTAAAATTTTAACTGGACACCAAACGTGTTAAGGAAGCCAACCTAGCACTTAACATGAATTTATAAGTTTTCCCTATTACTTCTAATTGCATCAATTAAAAAATTTTCATTTTTTCCACTCTGTCTGCTGTGACTCTGTCAGGAAGGTTGGTTGGATTTGGTGAAGGAGATTACTGCTATGGGAAATGAAAGGGAAGACTCACACCAAAGAACAATTCATTTTTTAACTTTAAGTATCAAAAAGCCCTGAAGAGGTACAAATGTTTATTTATAGCCCCAAAGGAAAATGCTTTTCCACTATTTTGTGTTTGGTTTAAAGAAACTAGCATGTGGGGGCACCCTGTTGTAATTTTGTATTTCTCACTGACGTCCTATTTGTTACTGACACAATGTTAAAATCCAAGTAATAACATTCCAAGAGTTTGAATTCAGCATATACTATCGCTATTTACAGAAACCAGGCTTGATAAATATTTATTGTTTGAGTAAGTACACAATAGTGAAGCATAATATTACAGCCTCAACTTTTACAGTAGTCCACAATGTGAGGGTAACAATCTACACCTTTAAAAATTCTAATGTCCTTTGTCTGTCTTCTTTGTCTTATTCAGTGCCTGTACACGCAGAAAATGAATAGCTAAGTAAGAGACCAAGAGGTCACATATGAGCAATAAGAAGGAAACAGAAGATGACCTGTGGAAGAAAGGAAGGGAGATGGCAGTTTATAAAAGGAGGACATTCTCAAGTCCTTGGCCCTTGAGAAAACAAAGCAAAAGCCTAGGGAACCCAGGCAAAAGTGGGCAGCAGAGCTCCACCTGTATGTCTGGCCTCCTCTCAAAATCTCATTCATCATTTCAGGAAAGCATGGTCATTTGTTTCTCATCCTAAATACTGTATAGGAGATCTATACTAGGAAAAGATGGTCTAATGTAATTTTCCCCAATTAGTATGTCATTTCCCCCTCCTATATTATTATTCTTTTAGTTTCTATCCCAGTACACAGAATCAGAAAATTTTGTTACTTACATGGATAAATCTTTGAAAAAATTCATGCCAAATGTCCATGAATAACAATCTTTAAACAGGTAGTCAAATGAAAAGGTACAGATTCTGTATTAGTCTGCTCAGAATGCCATAACAAAACACACAGAATGGGTGCCTTAAACAAGGGACAACGGTTCCGGCTGGGAGATTGGAAGTCTAACTTTAAGGTTTCTCACCAGGCCTCCCCTCCCGGGACTTTTCGATGACCACCTTCTCCCTGTGCCCTCCCTTGTCTTTGCTTGGTGCTCATGTATGAAAGGGGATGGCGTCTCTTGCTCTTTTTACAAAAACACCAACCCTGTCAGATCAGGGCTTCACCTTATCACCTCATCTACCCTCAGTTACCTCTCTAAATATAGATATATTGCAGCTAGGTCTTCAACATGTGAGTTTTGAAGAAGCACACTTTACTCATAAAAAGTTTCTGATGTACACTGTCTCTATTACCTTGACCACCAGGGTTAGAAAGTCAGACCATATCTATGCAAGGTAAAATAAGGGTGTAAAAGAGGTGAGACTGGAAATGCCTGATGCTTTGGCACCTACATTAGATTAACTAGAGGACCAATCTGGTTGGCTATCCAAAAGGCCTTTAAGAGAGTAAGGTGGAGAGCAGGGAGGGTATTGGTTGCTCCTTTTTTGCTGCAAACCTATTAGCACAAAGGTACTTGATCAAGTAGAATTGAAGTGGTTAACCAGCGCTGTCCTCTCTGTCATCCTGTACTGTACAGGTGAGGTCATCCCAGAGGCAGCGTGCAGAGGTGGTAAGGGGAGAGAAAAACTGTTGTTGAGAATTTATTTTATGACACAGACTATAATATTCTAAAGACTATTCAAATGTGTCCTTGTATGAGTAGCTCCAGCACAGATTTTTCTTGGAAGTTTTGATGTCCTACTATGGAATAGATTTTCTTCTATAAAAATCTCAATATATATCTCTTAGCTTTATGGGACAGTTCTCTACTCCAAATTTCTGCTCAGTTATGTGCATGTTGCCCACCTCTTAAAGAGTGGTACAGATGTTTCAAAGCATTGTCCTGCTCTCACTTTTAGCTCTGTCCTAAGACCACCCTACTTAGGTGAATTCTCTATATTTTAGGGAGATAGGTGCTCTCTGCCTAAATCCGTCACTGAGCTTCACCTTTCTGTGCTAATGCTCGAGGATGCCCAGTTCCCACAAACGGATCTTACTTCTCTTTATTAGTGACATCGTTTCCCAAGAAATAGAAGAGAGTGACAGGAGCAGAGAGCGACTACCTCCTTTGCTGAGGGCTCTGAGGATGGTTGCTAGTGCAGTTTGGAGTTATTTCATTTGTTCATTGTTCCAGGACATAAATTATGTGCATTATATTTTTATTGAAATTTTTTGATAGATTGGGGCCTTATGTTGCTTTGTTTTAAGCCTTGTTTGAAAGCCAGTCTTGGGCTATGGATACAGCCCAGTGGTAAAGTGAATGTTTACCCCATGCAAGGCTTTAGGCTCAATCCCTAGCACCAAAAAGGACATTAAAAAAAGGAAAAAAAGAAAAGAAATGAAAGGTAGAGTCTTATAACCACTGTTACAGAGTGTTAATGAAATATATATTTAACTCTACAGATCACTATTAAAATTCCTGTTGATTTTTAATTATAGTCTAATTTTACCTACCTCACAGAGAAAAAGTTTTACATAATTTTGATAATAATAAACAAGTACTATGCTTATCACTTCACTTTACAGGTACTTCTCATGAAATCCGTACAAATAACCTGACATGGCAAGTGTGCAATCGCATTTGACACTGCTGTTTTCACTGATGTTCCCTCCACACATTGTATAGAGCCTTCCTGGTATTGCTTGATAAATCCTGGTTTCATAACTGAATGAATGATGACACTAAGGCACTGAGAATTTAATTTTTCCTAAGATTGTGCAATGAAGAAGTTTGGTGGTAAGAATTTGGGCCCAGCCCTGTCTGAATTTAGAGTCTAAGAGACAAAACTTCCTTGTTTAATGTACACAAATAACAAGATGCTGTAACATGCTTTGGTTAATCATTCTGGAATTTTGCAAGCAAATTCTCAAGAGGCATTTTTTAATAACCCCAATTCAAATTCTTCATACTATATTTGAAGCACTACTTCTTTTATACTCTTTGTAGAGAAAATGAAAAAATTCTGCAGACTAGTGTTCTTTATTTTGTGATATATCTGAGTGCCATAATAGTTAAACTTAAGTTTCATAAATGTAGTCGTTGTACTATAGGAAGTCCTTTCCTAAACTAATCTTATGATGGATTATGTACCTGCACAGTAGCCTTCCATGGAGAATTTCTTAAATTCCAGATATCCAGGTCAAATCCCAGACCAATTATAGCAGAATCCCTGGCGATGAGACCAAGGCAGTATATTTTACAATCTACCCGGGTGTTTTTGATACAAGGAGGCACTTACCTTAGAACAAGAGAGATTCCATTGCTAATATTTCTGCTCAGGGGAGTGCTTTCTTTCAGTCACCTCTTTCTCCAAATAAGCCTTTATTTACTTACACCTATAACACTGAGTTGAAGTTTTTTACTTTAATTATTTTACTAGCTCTTTGCCAAATCTATCACATAGAGAAGTGAATTAAAAGTAAAACTTTAATAAGGGCAAGAAACATGCCCCACGTATTACCAAAATTTATTTTCCTGCTTATAGACAGTAATAGTACATTGTATATTCAATGACCATGTTCTGAATTAAATTATCCATCTCACTGCAGAAAGTTTGTATCATACAGGTATCCATGCAGTCAACATGTAATATGGACACTTTGTCTAGTCTGAGGTCATCACAGCAACTCTGTCAACAGAGTGGCAGAGCTCATGAATTACTTTGTCTGAAACCATGTTGGAGAAAGTAGATAGTGTCCTCTGAGGCATCTATACATCCTTATTTATGAATTCAATGTCATACTAGAACATTTTTAAGTGGATGATTTTATGTTATTTCTAGTCTTAGCTTAGATTTTTTTTACATACTCTCCTTTCACTATAATGATCAACAAAAAAAGTTTCTGTGTAAATACTGAATAGTTTCTCTAGTGTGAGAAACTGAAAGTGTAAATAAGGACTAAAAGGTATAATAGATAATGTGAAATATTAAGAAAAGGGGCAAAGGGGAAGGGGAAGTGGGAGTGGTATGGGAAAGGAAAGAAGGGAGTGGAATTAATGTGATAAAAAGAAAAAATGGAAACAAAGTCTTTGTAGATAGGGCGGGATAGAGGGGTTGAAGGGAGGGCAGGGGAAGGGGGAAAAGTAAGAACCAAGAGAGATTATGTAAAGGTGCATATCTCCAATGATGAATGTCATTATATTGTATACCTAAAATGTACCAATAAAATTTTAAAAAATGTTTCCAAAAATCACCTTAAGGAAAATGTATCAGAAGCACACCACCAGTGTACAGAATAGAATGACAGTGTGGCAGCATGATTGACAACTCTTCAATGGTGCTAAAAAGTTCCAACTTTCTCTGACCCCAAATTTAACATGCTTGTGAGAAGATTTAACATTGTCATTGCTTAGTCACTGCAGGATAGGCTATTTACACATATGCATCAAATTAAAAGCAAGGAAATAGTGGATAAAATATTTTCTTAATATTGAAGAGACAAAATAGTTAAAAATTATCAGCTCAAAACATATGGGAAAATAACAACCCAGAATGGTAAGCAAGACACTCAAAGCCTGCTTTCACTCAAAAGCCCTTTATCCATCTGGATAAAATAAACTTGTGACGGTCAGAATATTTGTGGATCCCTCCCTCCAAATTCATATGTCGAAACCTAATGCTCAATGTGATGCAATTAAGGAGCTGGGGCCTTTGTGGGTGCTTAGGGCAGGAGAGTGAGGACTTCAGGAGTCAGATTAGTGCTCGGAGAAAGATTCCTAGTCCCTTCTACCACTTGAGCACACAGCAAAAGGATGACCATTTAGGAAAGAGGAAATGGGTCCTTGCCAAACACTAAATTGGCAGGTGCCTTGACCTTGGACTTCCCAACCTCTAGAACCATGAGAAAAACACTTCATCGGCCTACACTGTCTAAAAATTAACTCAATTAACTGAAACTAAATTAGTTTAGCTAACTAAATTAACTAAAACAGAACTGTAAAATTGAACTATGATTTTAATGAACTTGTGGAGCAAAGGGGCAAAAATCTTAGCTGTGGAGCTAAAGGTAGAGGATCTAATTAGAAAGCACTTCCTTACTTTATGTTACATCTGGTACCCCCAAAGACTATATCTTTAGGATAGGTAGAACCCCAAATAGCTAGATATTAAGAGACAAATAAGCCTCTTTTCTCCCCACCAGACTTTTGGACTAGCAAATATACAATGGCTCCAAGGAGATTAGAGATACTAAGTTAAAAAAAACTATCTTGAGGTATTATAACCCTGGCATAGCAAGTGTATCAGTACTCCAAATCATCATCATCATCATCATCATCATCATCACCATCATCATCATCATCATCATCAACAAAGTATTCCAAGAAAACACAAGCTATCATTTTAAAGCTGTATTGGGCTATTAATGCTCATGAAAACCAAAAGAAAGAAAAGCAAAGCATTTCTAGAAGGAGTGAGATATACATTATAAACTTCAGGGAATCCCAATAAACAGTTTTTTTCAAAGACAATGAGAAATTTACAATTAAAAATAACCAACCTATACAAGGATATACATTGAAAGAAGAAAAAATACAGCAGAAGCAATAAGCAGGAGAAAAGAAAGACTATAAGTATCTCATAAACTGTCTTCTCATAGATAATAGTATTACTTACTGTGCATAAAAGAACAACAGAGAAACCCAAAGTCTTGTGTATGAAATAGGATATTATAAGACATATAACAAAAATTTGGTAATTCGGAGAACTTTAAAAACTGAAAAATATATCAACTGAAATCAAACACTCGACATATAGGTATGACAGTAGGCTGGTCAAGACAGAAAAGAGAATTGCTAGTGAACCAGAGGGCAGGTTCGATAAAACTCTCCACAATTTATAATAGAGACATTTCCCAATAAAAAAGAACAGAGAAAAACACAAGGGGAAACTAGAGCAGAGTAGCTAAGAGATAAGAAGCCTAGAGGGGAAAGCCTTACATATATCTTTCTGTAGTTCCTGAAGAAATGGAGGAGATGAAGCATAGGCAATGTGGTAAAAAAAAAATGGAATGGCTGGGGAAAGCTTACTGGCGTCCATAGACCAGGACATCCTATCCATTTAGTTGTTAAAATCTTCTTCTGCTGATGTCATATGTTGCTGAACATTCACAGGGGATGTAAATACCTACTGTTTCTTTTTTTTATTTACTCCTATTTGTGAAGCTCTATCCACGTATCTCTTTCAAAATTTCCCTTTTCACCATTTTCTATTCATATTTCCTAGTTCCTAAATATACAGTTAAACCATTGGCCACAGTCCGTAAGTCAGAAACCTGTTGGAATTACATTCATTTCTTGTTCCAAGCAAATTGATCAGATGCACTATTTCAAGTTTCTCCCACTGGAATAATTTTTCTTCACCACTGTCTCTAGGGATGTACCAGAAAGGGGCAGTAGTGCAGCAGCTGCCCATTTTGGGATAGTGTCTGCAAATTGTGCAAAACCATATGTAAACCAGGACCTAAATTTTTCTTCTTCATCAACTGATTGTGTGAAACTCCTCATGAGACTGTAGGTTCAGACTGGGTAAGAGGTCAGGTATCAGAAAGCAGAGACTGTGGATTTGTGTCACTTCTTTGTGTCTTTTCCTTATGCCTTCTGGGCCTTCTGGAGCCCAGTCTCATGTATACATTTCCACATGAATATGGTGTGGCACTCCATCAGCAAGGCACCTTTACCGATGGATGAGTCAGACATATTCCAATTCATCATGGGAAGTTTAAATTATTATTAACTTGGTGGCCTGTAGTTAAACATTCAGCTACCAAGGCCTTAGAGTAGGCAAAAAGCAATTTAAGAGTATAGCACTACTTTGCCACCAAATTCTAATAGATTGTGCCATAGTTCCCTGTAGGGGCTTGCCTGAGTCTCCAAAGAGCCTCCCTATCTGCACCAACACTTCAAATTCCATTAGAACTGCTAGATCACATGGCCTAATTGGCAGGGCAGCCTATGGTAGCCTGTGCTTGTTGCAGAGCCTTTTCTTGTGCCAGGCCCACCTCAAAAACCACTAGCTTTTTAGGTTACTCAAGAAATGAACTGGAATAGTACACCCAAATGAGGAATATCATGGCCCCTAAGACCAAAGATGTCCACAAACATCGTGCCTTTTTCTGTGGAGGAGTGGGGTTGTAGAAGAGGCCAGAAGCAACAACTTACCTTTACCAAGAAAGAATACTTTGATTTGACCCTTAGACATTTCCTGAGATAAAAGATCTCTAAATTTTTGTCACCTTTTTTCTTGCCATCTGACATCCAAATGTCTTACCAATAAGTCTACAAGAGTTGGTACTTCTTGCTCACTAGGTTCAATAGCACAATGTCAAGGTTATGGGCCAGTGTGATATATTTTGTAAAAGAAAGATGATCATGTTCCATGCAAATTAGATTATGATAGGACTGGAGAGTTAATATCTCCTTAATGTACTGTGTAAAACCGTATTGCTGATCCTAGTAGCTGAAAGCAAACTATTTTTGGTGGTCTTTACTAAAAGGTATTGAGAGACAAATGTGTTATGTCTTGCATCTAGATGTCCCCTCCAAAGCTTCATGCACTCATGGGTGGGGCTTTTTGGAGTTGGCTGTATCTAGCGTGTGTGATATTGGGATTAAGTGTGTGTGGTATTAAATTAGTCCACTGATTGGAATCAGCACAGCTCTGGGTGTGGCTGAATGGATTTACTAAAGACAGATTTCCCACCCTGGGTGTGGGTGGGATAAAAGAGGTGGGGTAAAAGACAGCCTTGGTGCTCAATGCTTCAATGCTTGCTGCCTCTTGTCTACCCTGGCATGGACTGTTTCTCCTCTGCCATCCCCCTTTGCCATGCTGCCCTTTCCTCCTTTAACATGTGGAAGTAAGATATTTTGTCCTAGCAGTGAGGAGAGTAACTAATACAAAATGCTTTTTAGATCAGTAGCTAGCTCCATACTGGGTTCCAGAGAATGTGTTAATTTGCTCAATGTGTTAATTTGTGATGAGATCACATATGAAGCAGAAACTCACGTATGTTACTGAAGACATTATCTTTTGCTGAAAATTCACTGATTCTAAATGTCAACCACATCTGCAAAACACTCTCCCAGCAATATGACCACACAACATGGCACCATAGCATAGCCAAGTTTACACATAAAATTAACCATCACAACACCCTATTTAAATGTTTATTTCAGGTGGATTCTATAGAGATATCAACAGAAAGGAAAATATATAGCAAATAACAGACACACACATGCACACTTAGGTAGATACACTTCTCTAATATAAATACAAAGTGTATAACCTTTGAGGAAATGTGTGACACATTTAACAATACTAAAACTAAAGATTCTGCTCATTTAGAGATACCAATTAAACGACAGATAATGTAAGCTTCTGAGTAGAATGAATATATATACATATATATATGTGTGTATATATGTGTATATATATATATATATATATATATATATATATATGTTCCAAAGACAGAAAGAACTGCAAATCAGTATGAAAAAGCAGAATCAGAGTATCCAGTAGAAACTTGGGCTAGAGAGACTTGACTCTGAAATTCTCAAAAGAAAATATCTAAATATCTGCTAAAGATATGAAAAATTGCTCAATCTCATTTATAGTGAGTCAGACTCACTATGTTGTCAAAAATTACAAGCTATGAATGCAAACAATGTGAGGGTGGAGGAGAGCGACATCATAGCAGAATGCTCTGGAGCTCAATCTCTTGAGCCAAACTGTCATTTTCAAATATGTGAATGATTGCAAATCATTTCACTTCTCTGCTTCCCAATTTCTTTATCTGAAAAGTGGGAATAGAAGTAGTGCAATGATTACATTATAAAGTTTAAATCACTGTTCTTGGAGTATTGCCTAGCATGCTTTAAGTAGTGTTAAGTTTTTGTTTTATGTGTTATATTTTTGAAAATGTGATAAAACACAAACCCTAATACTCTGCTGGTAGGTGTGAGGATTGAAACAACCACTTTGGAAAACAGCTGAATAATCTATCATCATGAAAGATACATAGGTCTTATAATCTATCAATTCCATTTCTAAATATATAACCTGGGGCACATGTAGTAGAGACATTTGTAAGAATGTTTATAGAACCATTGCTTAATATTACAAAAGCATAAACAATCATCTATAAAAGAATGGATAAATAAATTGTAGAAGACACATACAATAAAATTCCATACACACGAATAGAAAATAGAAAACCACTGCAGTAAACTTTAGCTATACCCTAGAATATAGATAAATCTCATAAACATTACATTGAGTAAAAGAAACAGATGCAAAAGAATATAAAATATGATTCTGTTTCTATAAAATTCAGAAACCAGGCAAGACTAAAGTATATTGGCAATAGAGAATAGTAACAAGATCATTACCATATAAGTAAGAATACTGGATACCAGTGAAAGGAGAGGGGATGGATAGGAGGCTTATGAGGAACTATAATGTGTATACCCATTCCTCTGCATATGTGTGTTTCACTTCTACAAGATTAAGCAATATGGGTGTAAACACTCATACATTTGTTCTAGTTTATGTATTCTATGTTATATGCCTAGAACTGCTATTACTGCATCATAGAAGTATCAATGTTGTTCTTCTAAGCCTAGGTAGATGGGACACAGATGTTCATTAAACTGTGAATATGTGATTTGCATGCACTTAATCAGAATTTATGCTGCATACCATAAGGAAAAAAAGAGTCAGTGGACTGTAATTAATTGGGGGACCAACATAGAAATCTCAAGAAATTTAGTTGTGAAGAAGAGGGGACAGCAAGGTCAAGAGGGAGAGTGAAAGTAGAGAGAAGGCATTAGTTAGTTTGCCTTCTTTTAAAAATCTAGATAATGGCCCGGGGACTTAGCTCAGTGGTTTTGCTGCCTGCTGCGCAAGGGCAAGGACCCGAGTTCAATCCCCAGTACAAAAAAAACCCCTAGATACTCAAGAATTTGTACATATTCATGGTCAAGGAAGAGGTACAAGTGTACAGGAGAGGAGGACAACCATTGGAGTACGGTTTCTAAAAGTAGGGAGTCTTGGGAGGCCATTCTCCATGGGCCACCAGGGTTCCTGCACATCTTGGAGCAGAGGCTCAAACTGCTCTTGCTTTGGACTAGGTTTCCAAGGGCATTGGTATAGGGAACAGTCTTGGACAATAAAGGTAGCTTCTTGTCTGATGCAAGGGGCAAGTTTGCTTACTGCACAATGTAATAGTATCTTCCTTCATGGTAAATGACAGACAGGCACCCATTATAAATGACTCTGGTTCCCTTAACTCAGGGTTAGTCTTCTGAATGCAGCTCACAGTACTTTGCAGTTTCCTGGCTTTCTATCCTTGCTCCATGGAACCGGGTCTCAGGAACTGCACACTCGCTGTTATTCTAGCTACTGCTGCAGCAATGTGTACCTTACTGTTCTCTGTGACTGATCCTTGTGACTCCTGTCTTTTTCCAGCATTTGTGAAAGTGAGGCAGATTAATTTGTTAGCTTTGATAAAAGTTATATTTTCTGATTCTTCATAGCTCTTTTTTTTTATTAGTTTGCAGTACATAAAGTTTACACTTGTCTTAGGGAGAAGATGCAGGTACATAACACAGGTTGATTTTTTAAAAATTCCTTCTAAATCTCTTGCCCATTTTCATTCTTCTTATTTTTAATATTTTAGTTCATGTATATGACATACAGCATTACATTTATTGTGGGTATTTGGTATGTGTAAGTGACACATCTGAAATCTTTTCACTCCTCTTTCTTCCTCCCCTCACCCTCATTCTCCTGGACCCCTTCCCATTTGCAAAAGATCTATCTATCTCCTTGTTTCCTCTATCTATCCTTTATTTTGCTCTTTATTTGTACTTCACCTTACTCAAATAAAAGACACCATATGGTATTTAAGCTTGTGTGTCTGATTCATTTCACTCAACATTGTATTTTCTAGGTGGATCCATTTTCTTACAAATGTCTAAAATTTATCCTTCTTTGTAGCCAAGTAGCATTCCATTGTGCATACATACATTTTCTGTATCCATTTGTCAGTTGATGAGCATACAAGCTGCTTGACAGAGAAGACCTAGGACCCAAAACATGAGTTTTGGTGTCATTTAACACTACTTTAGGTATGCAGTCACCACAGTGGCTGTTAGCTTAGGTGTCACCCATAAGGCAAGGGTGATATTTTAGTAGGTTATGTAGTTTAATCTTTATCAATTCCATCAGAATTCCCATTTACAGCCAAGCAACATAAAAGAAACCTGACCAGGGTCTAACATCAATAAGTGCTAGTGACCGGATTCTGACGTAGATCCCTTGTCTGACCATCAGGCTGCAGCTTTTGCCTTATCTGCTAGTGTCTCCCAAATTGTGTTTTGTAGACTGATGGCAGAGCCTAAAGAGTCTTTACAAGATAAAACAAGAGAAATGTTCATGAAGGGAAACAAGACATCATCTCTTTTCTTTGGGGGAAGAGTTTATTTTTATGTTCTTTGGTTAAAAAATGAATGTGACAACAAATTGTAGTGCTGTTTTGAAATGTATCTTTCTTTGGCGAGACAAATGGATGGCAACTTTATTTTGGCTCTTTCATCGTTTTCTTCTTATTGTGAATCCAAAACTCTTAGAACCACTAGAAATGCATCATTCTATGTCATTCTCTGTCCTTCTATGTAAGTGTCATTGATTGTCAAATGGGTTCCTAGTTGAGTTTGTATTTCTAGTGTGATTTTTTCAGTGGGTGGAAGTAGACGTGTTTGGGTTTGTAAAGCGCAGGCATATTTGCATCAAACTGTCTTTGAAAGACCAGAGAGTTGATTTCCATTATATCTCCTTACTTATTTTTGTTATATTTAGGATCTGAACAGCTGGCCTACAGCCTGACACATAGTCAGCACTGAGTAAATATTACAATGCGAATAAATAAGTAAATAAATGCATGAATGAATGCCCTGACAAGCTTTTAGATTCTTTGTCTTAGAAATTTCGTGGTACATATGATTGGACAGCTCTAGTTGGTCCAAAACACCATCCCATTCCTCAAGAGAAATAAGAGCTCAAGTCCTTCATTAGCTGACATGGACTTTAAAAAATTTATTTTTTTACATGTAGTAATCTATTGAGGGCATCAAGAAATGCAGCAATTCTTTGAAAGACTTTCAAAGATATTCACACATCTGCATTACAAATAAATAAACTAATGGCTAAACTATACTTCCTACATTAAAGAAGCAGTGGCTGCTTGCTAACCTCCTAAGAAGGAACAAAGACATTTTGGCATTTTGTTGCTGTTGGCACTGATTTACTTTTTTCCTCATATTCCTTGTGGCATCTTTAAAATATTTTTTACATCTTAGAGACTTAAAAATACAAAATTTATTATTTTTCAAATTATACAAATAAATTGAAAAGAAAATATTTTAGTGTTTTGAGAATTGATTGCTAAATTTACTAAATTTGGTAAATTACTGTTCTGTTTATTACACTGTAAGATGTGAGATGAACTGAGTGATTAATATCTCCTTTTGATCACACTGAATATAGTCATTGACATCCCCTTTACAGTATCTTTTCTTTTTCTTTAAACTGTCACAGAACTAAGTGATTTACAGATTATTTTTGTGTAAACAGAAAGTCTTTTGTTCGCTATTCTTCTTCCAGATTGATTTGGCTAGTGTTTTTAAAATATTTTAGTTCATCACCATGGAAATAAGTGTAATGTGGCAAATACTGGAAAGAATAAAATGGGAAGAAGCTAATTATAAAAGAATAAAGCTAGTGGCTGGAACCTCAGTGATTGGCAATACTTATAAATTTTGTACTCCATCTTCTCAGATTTTCACTGGAACATGTATGGCCCTAATAAGTATGCTTAAGTAGCCCTTCCAACTATGTCTAGTAAATGTGTTAAGTAACCCTTCCTTTTTAGAGTAATAATCTCTTCATTGCCACAGATCCCTCTTTGTCATATCCTATGATACTTCCTTGAATATACTTTTCTAAAATTTGTATTCAGAGAACCTATATGGAATTCAGGAATGAAACTAGGACTACTTTATACTCTGCTGCATCAATGAGGTAAATGGGAAAAGGAATAGAACAGAAAATATATGAAGAAGGTTTTAGTCTCATCTCCATTAATTATAACTCAATTTCTTTTTTTCTGCTAAAGAAGATAAAAACAACTATTTTGCTTATTATACAGGGATATAGAAAGAGCTGAGGTAATATATGAAAAAAGTACTTGGGTAAACAAAAGTCAATAAAAAATGTTGAATAATTTCAATCTAGAGCAAAGTAATTACTCTAATTTGTTCTCACTCACATACGTTGGTACATTGGTCCTTGATGAACTATAATGAATCTGTTCTTTAACTACAATACCATAA
Organism: Heterocephalus glaber; assembly: GCF_053883595.1. Lineage (NCBI taxonomy): Eukaryota > Metazoa > Chordata > Mammalia > Rodentia > Bathyergidae > Heterocephalus > Heterocephalus glaber. The sequence goes on along the minus strand of NW_028258365.1, from coordinate 929,531 downwards.
AATATATTGATATACCACATTTCCCAGAAATTCTATGACTTTGATTCTTTAAAAATGAACTATATAATATCCTGGAAAGAAAAGTGCTAAAATTAATTTGGCTTTAGCAAAAAGATATATTAGATGATAGAATAGGGATTTGTCATCTCTAATTTTCCAGGTTGTAGAAACAATCACTTCCCAGCACTCAGCTACCTTGTGCCCTACAATGTCCTACTGAGCTAATTCACATCAAGAGTGTGCACATTTTTACCTCTGGCTATGGGCTTTTTGTGTGAACAAAACACTAATTTTCTTTACTAGGAAACAAATGGTCCAAGTTAAAAGCTCCTGTAGATTTAAAACAACAGAAGATCCAATTTTAAAAGGACTTAGAGGACACATTTCTCTTCAGTGAGTGGACATAGACGTGAGTAATTATTAAACTCATAAACTAGGTATAATTAGGAAGATAGTTCAACAGATTAAAGCTCTGTGGTCTAGCTCAATCCACATCCTCAGTTAGAATAAGGTGGATGTAAGATGTTTGCAAGCACCGGTGCGTGTGTGATTTTTCTCTTGGCATCTTTTCTCTTCCTTACCTCTTTCGTTCCTTTTCACAATTTTGCTGTTTGCTCCCTTTCTCTCCCTCACTCTGCATTACCCAAATTGAACACCCAGATTCTCACAGCCCCAGCTATGCAGACAAATATGTTATTTGTTTTGGAGTAAATGACCAGTTTTCTTTTTAACGTGACTCTGTTTAATAATAAATTCATTTGATGTTAAATTCAATGAATTATTTAAATGAGTTTACTATGAATTTTATATGTAAAATTTATAACATTATTTTGCCATGCCATTTAACTGTTGCTATTTAAACCTTATTGTGGACTGAATTCTACCTTCTAGAAAATGTTGATATTTTAACCCTCAGGACCTCAGGATAGGACATTATTGGGGAACACAGTTACTGTAGATACAATTAGTCACACAGGAGTCAAGGGAGGGCCTAATCTAATATAACTGGTATCCTTATCTAAAAACAAAGCTCTGTGAGAAGACACATATATGTGTAGAGGGGAGATGATATGAACAGACAGAGGGAGATAATCATATGGAGAGGAAGGCAGATATTGGACAGATGTAGTCAGAAAGGAATGGCAAGGACTGCAAGCAAACCACCAAAGGCTAGCAAAGATGTATGGAAGAAGTCTTTCTTGTAGTCTTCAGAAAGTACCAACCTTGCCAACACTTTGACTTCCAACTCCTTTTCTTAAGATCATGAGGCCATAAATTTCTGCTCTAAGCCATTCAGTTTGTTATACTTTGTAATGAAAGCCCTAGCAAATACAGACCTGGATTTTAGGTTTTATTTTATTTTAATTTTTTGAAAACCCCATTTATGTTATCCTCATTCCCAACACATAAATCTTTGTGGACCATCCATAAATGACGAGTCGTCCTCAGCCTCTTGACCGAGTCACATGCCAATTATTATAGGTGGGCAAGCAGAGGCTTAGTCTTGTCTGAAATTTTGTTTTAAGAACAAGGCCAAAATATTTGGAGCTTACAAATTAATAAACCCAGGGTAAAGGAAAGACACCAATACTGAAATTTTAATTTAAACTATCCCATGACTTTTCATTTCTAATAGTGGAGCATTTCCAATGGAATGCGGAACTTGTATTTGGCAAAAGAAGACACAAGGATAGTTGCTTTGGAAAGGTGACTAGTGAAGAAAAATGGGCACTGATTTGGGAGTCAGATGTAAATGTTTAAAAATCTTATCTTACCCTCATACTTAATGTAGGACTTCAGCTACAATACTTAATCATCTGCAACATCAATTTTCTCTAGCACAGTGTCTGGCACATAACCCATGCCCCTTAAAGTTTGGCAATTGTATATAAAGTTTATATTTATTATATTAAATAATTTCCACTTTCAACTGATTTGAAAGTTTTCTATTTACTAGATAACAAAAAGTACAAAGTCCTAAGAAAACCTCAGTTTACTGCATCACAATGATCTCTGAACTCACAATCAAAAAATGAATAATATTGGTCAGGACTTTGAAGTCACCCAATGAGGAGTATGTTCTTACCTCAGAATTAAAACTTCCATGTCAATCTAAAGTTAACCTTCAGACCCACCTCTTAAAAATCACTGCAAGAGTATATTTGAGAGTTTGGGAAAGATAAATCTGAGTTAATGCAAGTGGTAAAAATATGATTTACAGTTGCCTGCTAAAGAACAATGTCTTAAAGTTCAGGTGCTTACAGAAACCTGTAAATATACCATAAAATCTTACCTTACAAAGGATTCAACATGAGAAGGAAAAGAAAAGCTGATAAAATTCTTGTTTTTCAGTGTCTTCCTGCAGGAACCCTGAAAGCAAAGGGATGTTGGCCTTGTTGGAGATCGTAGGTCACTTTGGGCATTTACTGAGGACACATTAAATCAATCTGGAGAGTGCTCTGTAGTGTAGGTTTAATAGATGAGGAGATGAAGTGATTCTGGAAATCAGATCTGGGACTAGTCAACCCCAGAATCCACAGATCCTACTAAAAAGTCAAAGTTTCCTTTCTGAGCCTACTCCTATCAAGCTGGGTGACCTTGAATCATTTGCTGAGTCCACTTGAATTTCAGCATCTTCCTGTGTGAAACTGATATTTTAGAATTGACGATTTCACTTCTAACTGGAGATTTTCTACTTGGGAGGAAAAGTCAGTGCCAGCAAGAATAGTAAGAGCAAAACAGGTAACTGTTGTCTCCATTATGATATCCCATCATGATTACATCATAATTATTTGGATTTATTTAGGTATTCGGTAGAATCAGCAACACTGTTACATCTTTAAACATTAGTTTTATCTATATAATTCAAAATATTATATGAATTACTTGAATTCATTTGTTGCTTAAAATTTGGATAGGAAAAACTATGTACTGTAAAGAAAGTGGAAGTACAATAGGAAAGACTACTGCCCATTTTTCTTATATGATAATTTTTAAATGAGGATATTTATTCCTCAGAAAATCCAGTAACAGCATTTATAAGCTATTCTCTAAAACATACATAGCTTTATTTTAGTTACTTTAAGACCTTAAAGAGGTTTTTAAAAATCTACAAACTTCACAGAATATCAAAATATCAAAATATCACTCTAAGTAAGACAATGTCGATAAAACCAAGCATAACTTTGGATACAGCAAACTGTGCTGTTGCCACATTTCTTAGTTTATGTATCATTTAAAGGGAAACATACACATAATGTACCTGGAAAAAGCAATTTGGATGCCCTTTTGCCGCTAATGATAGTGTTTATCTCTTTGATTGCTATTAATTTAACCAAGAGACAAAATATATTGCTAAAGCTACAAACAGGCAATTTGTTGTTAAGTGGTGATTAATAGTCTGAACATAAGTACCGTGAGGGTAAATCTTGATGAAAATGAGCCCTAATAAAATGCATTTACTAAAATAGTGCCTTAAGCACAAGCCAAGAAATCCTGACCAGCATTAAAGCATTCTGCTGATCCTGCCATTCTACTCAGGAAAATTGCTGCAAAAACCAGCCCAAGACAACATGAATGCCTTTGGTGTTTGCAAAGGATCTAGAACAAATGTAGAAATTGAGATTCATCAAGAAGAGCTAACTTCATTCAAACCAGATGGGATCCACATAAACCAGTTGGACATGTTGCGAAATGGTATCTTTACCATCCTCTGACAATAAATACACGAAACAGCACAGACAGGCACAAAATTCCTTTGTATAAGTCTGTTGTATAAGCCTGAGCTGTCATGATACTGTTTGACATTTCTCTCTGATCATCGGTATTTTGTTCGAGGTGAGGAGAAAACCACCTACCAAACCATTTTGTGTTACTTGCTCAATATTTGTGCTGTTTGCTTGTTAAAATTCGTTCAATATGCAGTTGTCTGAGTTTTGAACCGGCCACTGGCCCAACTTTATTAATTAGGATTTGATCTCTCATTTATAAACCTTCAATAGTAAAAATAATGGTGGGGATTATTTACAACGCATATGCAATCAACACGCTGAACTGAACAAATCTCTTTTATGACAAGAAACAATTTGATCAGAAATTAGTATTCTCTGATTTCCCTTGGAGTGATTTTTATTTATTCTGATTAAATTTGAGTTTCTTTGCAATGTAATTTTGTAATCACAGTCAGAAAAAGGTGCCATAAAAAATCTCCACATTGAGCTTGTTTGCTTAATTGACTGGAAGCTTCTCTTCAATTTTTACAGCATAATTGGATGCCAATTAATGATGAATTGGTTTTAGAAGAGTATGGTACATACAACCGAATAATGAGAATAACTCATTTTAATTATCTTAATAATTATCATGGTAATTTCTAAAACACATCATGTATTCAAAGCTTTAACTAAATGAAGACGGTATAACACTATCCATATAAAAAGAAAAGTGCTTTATATTCTTCACAAGAATTGAAAAAAATTACCCTAAAATTTATATGGAAACCCAGAATACCAAAAGCAATCCTGGACAATAAAAGTAAAACAGGAAGCATCACAATCCTTGATTTCCATTATATTACAAAATTATGGTGATAAAAACAGCATGATACTGGTGCAAAGATGGTATCAACAGAACTGTGGATGAATAGAACAGAATAGTGGAATGCAGAAAAAACTCCAAGCATATTCTGTCATTTGATCTTTGACAAAGGGGCCAAAAACATACAGTGGAGGAAAGATAGTCTCTTCAACAAATAGTACTGAGAAAACTTTCTACACACATGCAGAAGATTGAAACTAGACACATAACTATCAACACGTACTAAAATAAAATCAAAATGGACAAAGACCTAGGTATTAAGTCAGAAACATTGAATCTGCTTGAAGAAAAAAAGGCAAAATATACTTGAAAAATATATATAGGTGTCGACTTTCTAAACAAAACCCCAATTGCCCAAGAAATAACATCAAGAGTATATAAAAAAATATAAATATATATAAAGAACTGAAAAATACTAGGCTCCCCCAAATTAAAAGACCCAAACAAAAAAAGGGCAATTAAAATATACAGGCACATCTCAGAAGTACCAATGGCCAATAAATATGTGAAAAAATAGTCAAAACCATTGGCCATGAGAGAAATGCAAATTAAAATAACATTGAGTTTCCATCTTACTCCAGAAAGAATTTCTATCATCAAGAAATCAAATAAAAATGCCAGAAAGGCTGCACAGAAAAAAGGAACCCTTTTACATTGCTGATGGGAATATCAACTAGTACAACTACTATTGAAATCAGTATGGAGATTCCTCAAAAGATTAAAAGTAGAAATTCCATTCAACCCAGCTATTCCATGCCTAGATATCTTTCTGAAAAAGTTGAAGACATCATATTACAGAGATACATGCATACCTATGCTTATAGAAGCACAATTCACAATAACTAAATCTTGGAAGTGGCCTGTATGTCCATCAAAAGATGAACGGATAAAGAAAATGTAGTATTTATACACAATAGAGTACTACTCTGCCATAAGGAAGAATAAATTAGTGTCATTTATAAGAAAATGGATGCACATTGAGACCATAATGTTAAGTGTAATAAATAAGACACACAAGTTAAATATTTCATGGTTTCTCTAATATGAGAAACTCAAAGTAAACTAATTTAAAGAGCAAAAGAGAAGATAAATAGTATGAAATAGAGATTTCCTCTGCAAATGGAAATGAGAACTAGAGATAGATGGAAAGGAAAGAAGAGCAAGGGAAAGTTAAAAGAATTAATATGTGTTATGTTCATGTACCAATTCCCCAGGGTGAATGCAATCATTATGTTGAATAAACATGTACTAATAAACATAATAAAGAGATAACCATCTAAATATGAACAGTAAACACAATAAAAATAAATTTAAATTTAAAAAAGAAGTGTGTCTAACAACAGTCTGTATGTTTTGCTGTATTAGGAAAGAAACTATCTAGATCTATTTCCTCACCCTCTGATGATTTCTCTAACGTCTGTGCTGCCTGTCTGGGGATGGGGCTAGGACAGTAATTGAGGGAGTCTGTGATCTCAGGAAGATACTTGATGATTCCATAGGTCTGATATTCCTAAAACAAATTCTGCTTGGCAAATCAGCTTTCAATTAAAGACAGAAACACATATTAGCTGACACACACCACTCAGAAAGGAAACTTTTTTCTTTCTCTCAGAGTCATTGACACTAACAAGTGAAAACAGTACTTTCTTGAGTCTGAGTTTAGATTCTGGTGTTTTTTTCAAAGTTTCTTTGAAATTAATGATTTGTAGGGAAAAACTGTACAAATTATGGCCCATTATACTAGACCTAACGGATCTGTTTATCTCTGTCTCTGTCTATCCGTCTCTCTGTCTCTTTCTGTACATTTTTCAAGATAACAATGTTTTTTATTGGTATTAATCAAAATCCATGGGCTATAAAAACCTTTTCGGAAATAAGTTAGGAAATAATTTTATTTGCTTGTTGGTGATTTTGATTCTTCTTATAATCTAACAACAATTAGAAAAAAAATCACTGGAGATAGCTCATTTTCATAGAAAATTTATGAATTAGGAGGGAATTCTAAAGAGTAAAAATAATGTATTATTGTTTTCTAAAAGCCATATTCTGAATTTTATTTCCCAAACTTTGGTTATTTTCTTACTACCTTTAAAATATTGGACATTCCTACATGTTTTTGTGATTCCTATTTTCATGATAAAATCCCTCACTTATGTACTGTATACTTCAAAAAATCTAGACTAAAGGATTTTGAATGTTTTCACCATAAAGAAATGGTAAATACTTGGGGAGATGGATATGTTTATCTGGATTTCAACACTGCACGATGTATACATGTATCAGTTCACCACAAGGTATCTGTAAATATGTACAAATTTTTTAGAGGTTTTTTTTTAACTTTATTGGTACATTTTAGGTACAGATTATAATCACATTCATCATTGGGAATTTGCACCTGTACATGATATATCTTAGTTCTTGTTAAATATGTACAGTTTTATGTACCAGATAAAAAAATTAAGAAATAAATGAAAAAAATCACTTGTTTTCATAAATACATTTATTCATAATGAAAACAAGCTATTCCTATTCTTAAAAACCGGTATCAATAAAGAAGTAACAGAAAAACAGTAAAACAGTAAAAATAGACATATCACTTTTGAAATTAAAAATGAGTTATTACACTTTTAGATAATATACAATAGTTTGAATCTATACAATAAAAGCAAACAGAATGTTGAACATATTTGAAGAGAAAATCCACCTGGTTTGTGTACAGGCAGTCATGTAAATATGCACTCACTTTTACATACACAGTCTCTGCATTAGACATTTGCAGACTCTGCCCAGCCCTGTTCCCAGGTTTTACTCATAAGACATTATCAACAGAAGTTCATTTCTCATTTTTCCGTGTGCAAATCTGTCTGCCTTTAAAGGCAATACAGTTGTGTGAATTTTCCCTCTAGTGTCTTAACACTTGAGCTGTTCCCCACCTCTTGGCATGTACATACTGCCTGGTTGGCGAGTCCAAACACTAGGGGCAGTGTTGAAAATTCAGGGCAAATATGAAACAGTCATTCCCTTCAAGAAGCATCTGGCTAAGACAAGTAAGGAGAAAAAAGTAATATGAGGTACAAAACACCTCACATTCTAGTACATTATATGGTTTAGTAAGAACATACCCAGGACACACACTGAAGGCCAGCCAACCTAACTCAATCCAAGAGAGATAGGAAAAGCCTCCTAGATTTGTGATGTACAAAGTATGCTTGTAACTCAGCCTTTGGTTTGTATTCATCACTGTACAGAAGATAATTAGATAAAAATTTTAAAAGGAAAATCAGGTAACACAAGATCCAGACAGAATGTAAAATGATAAGACCTGTATGCAGGGTCATTTCCATTAATGGACTAAAATCCTTTATCTATGGTGTTAAAACTAGTTTACTTCCCAATTACTGTGTGTGTTTAAGGTAAATTCTGCCCTAAAACCATTTCCAATATGAAAGATGAACATGTTTTCACCCCAGAGTCTTAGCATTTGTGTTTTTTCTCCCAGGTAAACTCTTCTCAGATACTATGCATTGCTCTAGCACTTAATTCTGACCTCTGTTTTACTAATAGAATTTTCTAGACCACCCAGTCTAAAACAGCACTCCATGCCACTCTGCACCTGCTGGCCCCAATTAGTTTTTTTCTGCACAGCACCTAATGCTACTCCAAATTATATGATTTTGTATTTATTTACATGTTCATTGCCCTTCTCCCAGATAATATGGATGTATAAATTCATCAGGAGAATCATTTTTTACTGTTATTTATATTGTAATCATTTTAACTATAGTGCCCTCAGGGTCTGGCCAGTGTTTAGCATGTCACATTGTCCCAGTTGTGTCTAGATGTCCCTCCAAATCCTCAAGTGCTCATAGGTGGGGCTATTAAGAGGTAGCTTAATCTAAAGTGTGTGATGGTGGGATTAAGAATGTGATGCTGGGATTGATTCATGATATACTGTTAGGATTAAGGGTGCCCCATTCTATGAGTGCTACATGCCCTAAGGATGGGTTGCCTGGATAAGACATAAGGGACAGAGGGTCACTGCTTGGCTGCTTATAGCTTGCTGCTTGCTGCCTTGCTGCCTTCTGCCTTCCATGAATGGCTTTTTCTCTGTGATCCCCTCTGCCGTGCCATCCTGCCTTGCAGCCAGCAGATTATGGACTAAAACCTCTACAAACTGTGAGCTACAGTAAACCTTTCCTCTTTTAACTCTGAGTGTTGGTTATTTTATTTGATCAATGAGAAAAGTAACTAAGACATTGTTTGGCAAGACATCAAAGCATTTTACCAAACATTGTGTAATGAAACAAATAAATTTCATTCAATCCTTTAAACAATTCAAAAGATTTGAAAAAACTGAAAACTGGAGACAAGGCGTAAATTGTTCTGTGTCTTATAAGTAATAAACAAAGGAGCTGGAATTTGAATTCACATAAGTCTTTGAATTTAACTATTACATTACTCTCATGTGATTTGCATTACATGTTTTGCCTTTGGGGGTGAATGTGGGCAGTGCAAATAAATGTGTCAAGTTTGGGGAAAGCAAGAATACTTACTAAATTTTAACAATGCATGTGATTCAGACTATTGAAAGAATGCTTCATTTTGGTGTGCAAAAGGTGATTAAGAGGTTTTATAGGAAAATATGAAGCCCAGATCACTTCAACATTAGGGAAAAAAAAAACAATGAAGAAACTAAAGCCATCAATCTTCTAACTTGCACATATCAGAATTCTTTGAGTATTTTCTAAGAGTAATGGAAAAAGGAGAGGAAGTCTTCGGTCAGCTCACACATACTTCTCAGCAAACAGGTCACCTGCTCACAGCTGCAGTTGTCATTGTGAGAGTAAAATGTGGACTTGTCTGAACCTACCTGCTGATCCTGACCTAGCCTGCAGTTACCCTGCAAGTATCCTGACCTGTGAGTATTAGAATTACATTTTTACTTTCTTTTTCACCATGATCAAATGTGACTCTCCTGAGCTTTAAATATTTTTCAAGCTACTGGAGTTTCAAATTCTCCAAGGACCCTTTCTAGGCAAGTGTTAAATTCCACCAATTACTTGACTTTCACCACCTTTAGTTAAGGGACTATTTCATGGTTTGGTTAGTCACCCTGAGCATCTTTTTCTCATGCTTGGAAAAAGAAATGTTTCCAGTCTACCTCATAGTGTCAGTGAGGAAAATCTCTCCCCTATGTAACACACAGAGCAATTCCTACAAGGCCTAAGGCCATGGTCTCCCCACCCATGGGTTCTTGAAGTGTATCACTGCCCCACAACCACCACCACCAGCCCAGGAGCCAAAGAGCCAATACTGTTTTGTTTCAAGTCCTAACTTTTAGCCAGAGAGAGACCGGGGCACTAGGGAGAAAAGGCCAGTAGGTGCCTCCAAGTACAAACTAAGTACTTAATTTTGTTCAACAAAGGCCATGAAAACAGACAGAGAGTAATAGAGATTTAGCACTTAACCTCAACTAGCATGCTGCCAAGAACATTGTTATCCAAGTAAATCACTAAAGTAGCATTCTATTTTAAATTCTCCTGTCTTGGTTCTCACCTCTTTTCAAAGGCTCATTGAATACTCCTATAATTTATATTTTCAAGAGGCTATCACTATACAATACAAAATGCGATATTATTGGTGATTGTATCTCAAACAATATTAAAAGCAAACTTATAATATACAGATAGGTATATTATAGAGGGACAAATCATTTTCTCTACAGGTGCTCACACATTCAATTTGTCACCCTCTTCAAGTAAGAAAAGTTTCATCATAGATCAAGGCTTCTATAGACAATAGTCCCAGACCTGAGTCCCAGACCTAAAAAAGCACTGTGATAGATGAGTTGCTGTCAAAGTGTGGAATGAGAATGAGATAATCAGAATTTCAAAATAATTTGACCAAGATTTCATTTTGCTTCACTTAAACATTTATTGAATTAGATGGCACTGGTCTCTGTACTAGGCACTTTCCATGTGTCAACTTTAAAACAGTACTCAGAAGGGGAAATGATTCATCCAACTGTTGTAGAAAAAAACCAAGATTCAGAAATGTTAAATAATTGGCCCCATGGAAGAACTAGAGTTAAACTTAAATTTCTGATCATGTATGAAACTTTTTCACAAAAGGGTATGCCAGTATCTTACCACATGTGAAAGAAGACAAAAGCTTTTTCCTTATGTTCTTGAAGAGTTTTCCAACTGCAACAGTTTGAATCTGAAATGTCCCCCAAAAGCCCATTTATTAAAGGCCTGGTCCCAGCCCATGGCATTATTAGGAAGTTTTGGAACCTTTAAAAAGCAAGACTTTTGCATCACTACAGTGGTGCCCTCTTTTTCACTCTCCAGACATGAGGTAAGTGGTTTTGCTTCACAAGATACACCTACCATGATGGGCCTTCATGGGCCCAAAACAATGGAGTCAATCAATTATGGACTAATCTCCCTGGAACTATGAGCCAAAATTAACCTTTTCTCTTTAAAAGTTGCTTATCCCAAACATTTATTATGGTGATGAAAAGCTACTAACACAATAACTGATTTGTACCCCAAACACTATTAAAGTGGGAACTAGCTGCATTTCTCAACACATATCTACACCCCTAGCAGGTCTTCTCTACTGCAAGTAATTATTTCTATCTCAGCCCATTTTTCTCAATCTTTAATTTTCTCAATCTTTAGTTATCTAATCTTTAATTATAGAGGTTATGAATTCTTGATTCATAACCTCTGTCTTGTCTTTACTAAATAGAATCCTATTTATTTTTTCTCTAGATTATTTTTCATTTTCACCCCTTATCTTCACTTTATTTGCTTAGTCTAATCTGCCACCTCCTCTGTCCAGAATTAGTCCAATGGCCTTTTAATCCATCATCTTTTTCTGTAGCTTTTCCCTTTCCATCAACCACTCTCTTAGGGCCACCCCAGAGGATGCAGAATCCTGGACCAACTTTTTTGTTGAATCTGTATCTGTATAAAATATTTTAATTAAAAATTATTATGGACCCATGTGAGATACAAGGATTTATCAATGACAAAGTTGCATAATCAGTAGAGAAGAGGAGCTCACATTCATTGTGTTTGTTGTGTGATCAGTGCACATGAAGATTTTTCTCACAGTATCCAGGACCTTTTTCTGTTCTGACCAAAAAAAATCTTCTTAAGTGTTTTACTTTCAAATAAGTCATCCCTGACTGGTTTTATATTTCCAACAATAAGGAAAAAAGGTAGCAATGCTACTATTAGTCATAAACTTTGTGTTTCATCATACACAATACAGATTTTATATCAAACCAATATAGATATTCTTGCATCTGGATTTTCCTAATACTATTTCCTTAGTCCTGGCTACACCATGACTCTTTGTGCGCTATCCACCATGGTGATATTTGTGCATTCTGACTGCCAATGACTCTCACGTGTGTTACTGTGGTTCCTTGATGTCTAAAAATGCAAATCTTACCCAGAATATCCAGGTCAATATAAATAATTTTTATTTCCTGATGATGATAATTTATCATTTGAAATTATATAGTACAACTTCTAACCATGCATTCTCTTGAATGTTTTGGAATGGCACGTCTCTCAACCATGTGCTCCCAAACTGTCTTTGTCAAAGGCCAAAAGATAAAATACAATCATTTATTTTAAACAGCATTATATTTCTTCTCAATTTATAACCTGTTACCAAGGACATTTTCAAACATCTACAAACAATAGGACATAACTCATAGTAGATTCAGCTAGGAATAAACAAAGGAGATAATGGATTAAAATTGAAAAATATTCTAAAGAAAAAATCTGCTCTGTTAGGATGTGATCACTTCCGAATTTGTCTACACACTTAGAGCCGATAGGCCAAGAGAGAGAAGGGTAGTGCCATTCACACAAAAAGACTATTCTTCACCTGACATACTTAGAATACATCACTGCATACCTTGCAGGCAAGAGAAGACATTGATTTGAAGATTCCACTGGCCTTACAGAACAGCAGTCTGGAAAATCCTTTGAGAAGATAGCTCTGGGCATCCTCTAGGGAGCCTGCAGCTGGTATGAGAGGATTATCCCAATTCTGGTAGCAAGAGTCCCTGGGAAAAGATGCCTGCCCTCTCCCTCCTGCCCACAAGGACTGTACACCAGGAGTGACAGCATGGATGGAATACAGCCAAGTGACATATAGGCCCGGACACACGGCTTAAGTACAAAGGTAGGTAATAGAACATTAGTAGCCTGAGTGCCTGCATTCATCTTTTATCATATGTGAGTGAGAGTCACTCATATCCAAACATCCTGTTCACTGAATCCCATTGGCCCTGAGAAGAAAACATTACACTAGCCAGAGGCATAACCTGCTTTCCAGAACTTGCTTCTGGTGCACAGCCACAGGGCTCTGGGATGACCCAGCGTCTCAAGTACCAGAGCTTCTCAAGAGTCTAGTTGATCCTGAGACTGAATTCAGATGAAGAGTATAGAATTTATAAAATATATCAAAAGAGAGAAAACACTGGAGTCCCGGAAGATGCGTATGGCACTGTGATCTGGTCTGAGGGGAACCTGATCTAGGGCTTTGCTTGGCCCTAGCTGCTCCAGGTATCAGACAGAAAATGGGAAGATTCTGTGGAAGGCAAAGCATAGGAAACCAGAAACATGAGGCCCCAGGAGAAAGGCTCATTTGCAAAGTCCAGGGAGTTAAGCTGTGTTAGGCAAACACACACACAAAAATAAAACAAATAGTAAAAATTTAAAAGTAAAAAATAAGGATAAAAATAAAAAATAAGGATAGGGGACAAATTCAAGGATGGTGAGTGGCAGAACCCTTGAGTTCAATTAATCCCTAGTTTGGAAAAAACATTTTCTTTTCTTGGTGTGTGCCTACGAGTTGTCTCTCTTGAATTAAATTCAATTTATTGATAGCTGGAGGTATGTAATATATTTTCTGGGGTCCTCTTGGTACTTTGAAAAACATTCATTGGGTAATTCTATAAAATAATGTATCACTTGGTTACTTTGTTAGGATAAAGTATTTCTTGTGCAGGCATTTTGATACAAATAGATGAGTAAGAAAACTGCAAGACAGTCATCCATAATGTAGGGAGAAAGTAAAATTTAGAGTGTGGTAAAGAGAAAGAAAAGAAAAGGCAAAGATGGTTTTTATACCCATCTCTTCCAAATAAATTAATCTAAAAAATTATTTCCCTCTGGGGAGGTAAGATGATATGTAACATGAAACCACTTAACCGTGATTTTTAGAGACATCGAGGGCCATAAAAAGCACTTTAAACTAAAGAAAATAAGGCCAGTTCTTTATTAAGTGTGGAAAAAAATTGAATGTTAAACCTCTGAAAACTGTTGATAGAAAAGCTGAATGCAAACACAAAAATCCATACAACTTCTCTATCCATCTTTACTTTAGTAATTGTATTTTCATACAAAGGCCAAAAGATAAAATACAGTCTTTATTATATTTCTTCTGAATGTGTAACCTGTTACTAGTGAAATATTCTAACCTACAGGAAAATAAGACGATAAAAAATAAATCACATGTATCTTCACACAGGCTGTAATTATCAGCTTGCAGTTATTCCTATATCATCACCACCTTCTAACTCTTCACCTAAATCATTTTGAAACAAATTATTGATATTATGGAATTTTGTATAAATATTTCAGTGTGTCTCTAAATGAAAAATGTTTCCCTTACATCAAAATCACAATATTTTTGTTAAACACATACACTTCATTAGTATCATCAAATAGCAAGTTAATATCCACAATTTACAAATGGTGTTATAATTTTTAACATTTTGTATATTTGAACCAAGATACAAATGAGGTCCATACATTGGGTTGGCTAATGTGACACTCGTATTAATGCCTAGGGTCCTCATCCCATCAGATAGGTTGTATTTTCCTTGCAATAAATCACATATAGCCTTAAATTTTCTAATAGTATATTTTATGGGTTCCATAAAATATTTTGTAATATGTTTCTGTGGCTCTTCTAATTCTTTTTATTTGATAACACCAAACACTTGAATGTTTCAGCTGTATTATTCAGTTTTCTTATTGTTAGTCCACAATGTAAAAGAATTTAACTACTGGTTTCAGAGGATTCAGTCCATGGGTGGCTGTTTTCAAGCCAGGAATATTATGGTGGAAGGGCACAGAGGAACAAAACTTTTGTGTTCATGTGCCCAGGAAGAAGAGCAGGGAAATAATACCCAAGATGAAGGGATAAGGGACAGGATATAGTCACCAAAGGTCACATCTCCATGATCCACCCAGACACATCCAGAAGTGTGCTCCAACCAATTAGGTAGACAGAATGAAGCTTAACCATCATATAGGTCTTTTTTTTTTTTTTGACAAAACCGCTTTATAGGTAATGTTATATTCTTCTAAAAATAGCTGCTTACTGGCTTATTCTCTGTTTTTTTTTATTTATCATTAGCAGCATTTAAGACCCATTGATTATCCTAGATCAATTAATTTACCAGAGTTTACAGAATGCTTATTTTTCTATTATTCTCCCAATTATTAGCTGAAATATTATTTTACATAGAAATTTTCCCTCATCGACTATACCAAGGTAATAGTACTAAAAGTTAAATAAATGATTCTTTCCATATTTACAGATTCTCTAATTAATTATTCTCTGAATACCTCCAATAGTAATCAAAGAGATTTTTAAAGTAAGATTGAGAACACACAGGTTTAAATATACTTAATGTATGCATATCAAACTATTCTAGTAATTGTTCTTATCATCTCAATTTTACTTAGTGCGAGTCCACCAAATTGGCTTGTACATCTCTTTGACATAACTATAGCAGTGCTTTCATCAAGAGAACATTAATATTCCTTCCTAATCTTAAAGTTTTATCTATTGACTGGCCATATTAGGCTCCTCCTGTCAGAAGACCACACTGGAAGTGTTCATTTATCATCATCATCATAAGGATGTTCGGTTACTGCTGGATAAGAAGATGGACAGAAGAATGTGTTTAGTACTTAAGTGACTTATAGGACATCTCTTCGTACCTACATCCCAACGTTTAATTGTAAATAGACAAATATGCAAACATTAAGGGCATCATAATCAGAGATTTAAGTGTGAGGATTTGCTTTATCCTACTCCAAAAGCCACCTATGTCATAAGGGCTAGGTGAGAATGGTGGCTATCTAGAAAAAGTGTTGGATAAAAGAGATGAGAAATTTCAATAATTATCTTGTAAAGAACTGCAGTAATATACACAGAATTTTGGCATATTAGCTTTTCTCTCATACAGTTCCCTGAAAATTGGAGCTAATCAGGACCACATAGAAACTGCCAGCAGTCAAAGAAAACTAAATGGGAAAAGTAAGTAAATTGGAGAGAGACAAAGGGTGGGCTTACAGACAGCGTTGGCATGCTGCCCAGACCACACTTACTGTCAGTGTTACCATTTCCTAGCTGCTGTTAAGTTTTTAATGGGTCATACCTCTGGCTTTCTCCAGGAAATTTCCCTTAGCTGCTGGAAGCCACCTGGCCCAGAAATGCTTTGTAATTTATGTATATACTGTGATTAGGGTTGGTCTATAGCTAGTGACTGCAAGTGGGCATGATAATCTAGCCCAAGTGGTAGCTAATCTTGATTGTCAACTCAAAAATTTGTAAATCACAATTCTAGGTGTGTCTGTGAGGGTGTGTTCAAAGACGGTTGGCATGTGGTATAGCAAACTGAGGGGGAAAACTCACCTCGAATGTGGGTGGAGACATGGATGGAACAAAAGCAGATGAAGAGGACAAACTGTAATATTCATGCTCTCTTCTTCCTCCTCCTCCTCTTCTTCCTTCTATTCTTCCTCTTCCTCTTCTGCTCTGCTTCTGCTTCTTGTCATAAAGTGAATAACTTTGTTCTGCCATGCTTTTCTGCCATGATGTTTCTGCCTCACCACAAGCCTAAAAGTAATGGAGCTGGGCAACTATTGACTAAAACCTCTGAAACTATGAGCCAAAATGAACCTTTCCTCCATTAAGTTGTTATTCTTAGGTATCTTATTATAGTAATGCAAAGCTGCTAACATAGCCCCCTTGCCTTTCTCTGGGTGACATAATTTCTATGTACCACATACATAGAAGAAACATAAAGCTTCTAAAACAATCCATGCACTCACACTGAAGCATGACTTCCTATGAAGCTGCATCTTTGCCTAGATTCTTCTCCTTCACTGTTGCTTTCCTCATTCCTTTTCATTCTTTTGCAACTTTTTTCCTGAGAAAATCATCAATAGATCACTTGCAAACTTTTTTGTTATCTCAAGTGGTGTTTTGGGGCACCCAACCTAATATCGTATCATTTGCAATAGTTTTATAATTACTATCCTGAGACGGATATATTTCAATATACCTGTGTATGTGGGTGGTTACATGAATATCAGGATGATGCCAATGAGAAACTTTGTGATATTTTAATTTTGTCATTCCCAGTGTCAGTAGAAATGAGATTCTTGATCTGGGAAAAGTAAATACAGGTATAAGATAGTAGAGGTTAAAAAAAAATCTCTGTGTATCTAAAATTTAATTGGAAACAGTATGACTGTATGATACCTTTTTTCTTAATATCATTTTAAAAAATCTTCCTAGCTTTGTCCATTGAAAAGATCTAGAAATTTTTAAAAATCAGTAGTAAATTTCCCAATATCTTAAAAATATC
Organism: Heterocephalus glaber; assembly: GCF_053883595.1. Lineage (NCBI taxonomy): Eukaryota > Metazoa > Chordata > Mammalia > Rodentia > Bathyergidae > Heterocephalus > Heterocephalus glaber. Next base: position 912,238 of record NW_028258365.1, on the reverse strand, counting down.
ATTTCCTGTGAAAACTAACCAGAAATTCTTAAAATTATTATGGATACTAAGTCTATGGCATGAAATATGCAAGATGTGCCTGAGACATCTTCTCATAATAAATAGCAAGGTAATTATCAAGTATGCTATGAGGATACAGAGTAAAGAGGTGGCCCTGGCCAAGATAGGGTAATTTCATAAAATAGCCATTGTGTTAGTCACTTTCCCATTACTAAGACAAAATATTTACACCCACAACTTAAAGGGAGAGAGGTTTATTTTGGCTCAGAGCTTCAGAGGATTTGATCCATAGTTGGCCAGCTCCTAGGAAGAACCAGTATGGTGAACGAGCCTGAGAGAGGAAAGCCACTCATGTCACAGCAGTCAGGAAAGAGACAAGGAAGGGGGGCGGAACTGAGAACAAGATCACACCCTTCCAAGTCACTAGATAGTGATGCAAAATTTTCAGCAAATGGAAGATGACTTGATTGAACAATGGTACTGAAATTTAACTGAAGCTTCCATTGAGAGAAGTTAGCCACCTCAAACACAGAATCCAGAAATATTTAGGAATTCAAGGACCCTTACTCCTGAATGAGAGGTGAAATGATGTTGAAAGCAATAATAATAACTAAATGTTTATCTTTAAAAATAATTATCCCCATTTTTGCCCAGACCCCACCTCCTGGCTGGTACAGCCCGGATTGCTACAACTTTCCATTTCCTATGCCCAGCAGAAATCTGACAAATTATGAAATGGAAACAAAGAGATCCAAACCTGAGGAAACTAGCCGTTCCCAGCAAAATAATTAGTTTCATATAACCTAGCCCATTGCAGACAGAAACAGAAGTCATGCAATTAAAATTTCAACTTGAGTTCAAGTCCTTTGAAAATTGCTTAAAATGACTTTTAAAGTTTGTTGCATTCAAACATTGATACAAGTGTTATTGGGTATGTAGGCCATTGCCTGCCATACACAAGAAAATTCAATAGAAATGGTCAAGTCTTTTGAAATAGATTGTAGAATTTGCAAAACGAGATTTTCTATAATCAAATATTGTCTCATGTATTTCCCCAATTTTCTAGCTGGTTTTCAGAAATGTTTTTTAATTTCTAAGGTTATATAATTTAATGAGATTAAAAATTCAAATGCAAGTACATTATTAATTTATGCCTATAATCAATCTTATAAGATATATTTTATATAATGTCTCCATTAATCATATTTCTAATACTTAAGCATATGAAATATAATTTTTGAATAATAGAATGTTAAAGTTATTTTGGAGATCATAAGCCTACATCTCATTATAGATAAAGACTTGGAAATCTTTCTCTGTTTTCTAAGACATCACTCACACAGCTATGATGGAAAGACTTTTTCATCATAGTGGTGAATGTTGGCTCTACAGAGCATTGAATGTTGAGAATCTGGACTTTCCTTGCTCCAATAGAGCAGAGTTTGCATTTGTTGTCTTTGCTACTTGCTGAGTTATTTTCCCAGACTTTGGGTGTATAAGAAAACATTTTTTTCTTCCTACTTCATAAATTGTTAGGTTTTGTTTAGCAGTTATTTTTAGGACTCATTTTCATTTTAATGAGGAAGTTGGTGTAGTGGTGCCTTAGCTTCTTGCCTACGTCTGTTTGTGACTACACAGAGGAAGTGAAGGCAGCTGCTAAACAGGAGAGAAGGAAGCAACTGTATGGGCCTGATAATGAGAGCAGTCTGGGAGAACACCGTCAGCCGGTTCTGGAGACTGCTACACAGGACAGGCTGGCATAAAGGCACTGATCAGGAGATCAAGAGTTCACAGATGATTCACAGTGACTGTGTAAAACATGCTTTGGGCAAATGATGATGAGAACATTTCAGACAGGATAGAAATGGAGAATGGAAAGTGAATCACACCAAGCTTTCTGTCCTGCATAGCAGAAACCCTATGAAATTAAGCTGATAAAAGACCCTTAAGATCATATGTGAAATTAAATGAGCTAAGGACAAGAATGCTTTTTGTAGTCTCACATATGAGGCAAATCATAAAAAAAATTCATAATAAAAAGAAATCGAGCAATATAACTTCTTAAGATAATACAGTATTTTCTATAGTAATAATTACTATTGACCAGATCCCTATGAGAATGAAGAGTAACAGAGTTAATTTTAAAATAAATGTCAAAAAATATTCATCAAAGAAAACATTTGATGAATTCAGATCTACTTAGGTTGGGCTCTGTAGGAGTATTTAAAGTGTTTGCTCTTGAGTTCTCTGGTGCTGATTTCTCAGCTGCAAAAAGGCATGTTATAAATCTTCACAGTCAAAATAAGGAATATAATCAAAGCAGACTCTTCTGTTGCTCTGCAACACTTCCCTTCTGCTGGAATGGCAGAGATAAGTAGTATCAAAGAGACATATGGCCTGAAAAGCCTAAAATATTCTCTGTGTGGCCCTTCACAGGAGAAAATTTTGAAAGCATTCCATCTAAATGAACAATACCAAATTCCTACACTTAGGGTCTTAATCAACACCTATTTTCTATTTTTTACCCCTATTTAATAAGAATATCAGGCCAAAAGCTAAATGGAAGCTTACTGAATGAATCCAAAGAACCATGTTATCTCAGGAACAATTATTATTTGGAATGATTAACCTCAAAGATGTGGTATTGCTTAGGTCCCCAAGGTCGAGTACCTAAGAAGTTAGAAACCAGAAAACTTATTCCTTGATTAATGTGCTTCAGTTCGTCATGACAGTTCTTCAGGGAACTCTAATTTGAAATGTTGGCCTTGATCACATTAAGAACAATTTTGTGTCTATATTAGCGTTCTCCAGAAAAACAGAATGAACAGGATATAGATCTAAGGAGGAGAGTTATAGGAATTACTTCATGTGATTTTGGAGGCTGAGAAGTCAGACAATATGGTATCTGGGGGTTGAAGACCCAGGAGATTCGATCTTGAAAAGGAGGAGGAAACAGATTTCTCAGCTAAAGGAGAGGAATAGAGAGAAAGTTTGTCTTTCTCTTGCCCTCAGCATGTTAGGTGATGCCCTTCCACATTAGTGACAATGGATCTTTACCCAGTTCGCAGATTCAGCACTAATCTCTCTTGACCATCACACAAACACCCAGAAATAATATTTTTGAAGCTACCTGAACATCCCATACCTCAATCAAGTTGACAAATAGCTCTCACAGTATCTTAAATAGATCACAGTTAAAGTACTTGTCCATTATATTATGAAGCATTCTTTGGTACATATGCTAGGGGCATTTTAGTTGACTCTACCTGCCACAACAACCTAACCATGTTAACACCATAAGAAATGTACGTTGTAGTTCTGCTTATAATAGTCTCCCATCCACTCTTAGAGGAAGCTCTACTTTTCCTAGTCAAGTCTCACACTCTTCTTTTGCAGGATGATGGAGACTATAGAAATTTTCATACTTCCCTGTTGGACTAAAGTGTATAGTGTATCAGAAAGATGAATGACTTGAAAGCACTGAATTAGCTGGACCTGCAGCTTCACTCCTCAAACCCTGACCAAAAATTGAAACTGTGTCCAAAAGGGAGTGAGGCACTAGCTGCCTGAAAAGTGATTTCTCTTTGCCAGCAAAGCTGGTCTCACGTTCAGCTCATAAAGACAAGGAGAGCAATAATGAGGCAGCTCCCTTGTCAAGAGCAATCCCCATGGCATACTAACTAGACTAAAACCAGGTGGACCACTACACACAATTCTAAGACTATGGAGAACATGCTCAACCTTCCGCTCTCTTGAGATCTTTCCTAAGAAACTCGAGAGCCAACTGCTTTAAGGAAATATCCTAATGTGTAAATTTCAACCATTTGATATGCATTATGTTTCCTGGGTTTTTTCTAATCACTACATAATGGTTCTATTATTATAAGCCAGCTCAAATCTTTTGGGGAAATAAATACAGAATAAATAATAAATAAGTAAAACAAATAAATCTTTTCTCTTTACCCAGCATGAGCCATGCACTTTCAAGAATATGAAAAACTATAATTACTGTTCTCAAGGAGATATCAGTATCAACTGGGGGATGAGAAATACACTTGGTACATAAAGGAGAGGACATTTAGAGACTAATCTTTACTTCTGAGTTGTCTGATAAAGTCTATGTCTATTATAAAGATTTAGAAAAGGGTGAGATTACTAAAAACAAAGTTAGCCAGAGAAGTCTTCACTCACAGGGTGAGATACATTCCAACCCACGTCACTTTTCTAGCCAAGAGTGCCCCATCCATGTGCCAAGCAGATGTTGGTCGTCTCTTCCCTCAGGGTAGCTGAGCAAGGCGAGGCTAGTGCATCTGGCTGAGAGCAGCCTGCTCTGAGCTTCCAACTGCCTTTATTGTGCCCTAATGAGCACCTCACAGACACTATCATTTTCTTTGTATGAAAAGCAATTTTGTGATTGGCTCTAGGGAAAATGAAGACCTTTTACTATATTAATTTTAATTTCCCTTATCTGATTACATTCAGCAAATCTTCCTTTATACAAAATCCAGCTAATCTAAATTATTTTTGCTGAACTGCTGGCTTTGCAAATAGTTTCCCCAAATTTATAGTCTCTTAAAATAAGCTGGGTATGATGTCTCATGTCTGTAATCCCAGCACTCTGAGAGGCTGAGGCCGAAGGATTGCAAGTTCAAGCCCAGCCTGGGCAAATTAATGACTTAGCAAGAGGCTCTCTCAAAATAAAAAATAAAAAAGTACTGGGAGGTAGCTCAGTACAAAGGCCTGAGTTCAATAGTTCAATCCCCAGGATATATGTAATTTCCTGCTCACTAAAAGCAATTTGGGCTCTTAGCTATTTGTTAGTTGACTGCTGTTTCCATAAAAAATAATCTTTCTCTTTCCCACTAATACGTAGGCAAGCTTACCTCTCATTGTGGCTATATTCTGAACATGTGCATATTTCCGAATATTACCTTACATCAACCCAAAAGAGAAAAGTACACCTTGCCTTCTCATCAGACTACTTCTTTTATATTTTCTTATTCAGCTAAAAGTTTAGATACTTTTCCTGAATGGGTTTCTATACTTTTCCTCACTCAAATAATGTGTATTGATCAATAATTATTATTAATAATGAATACTTAAAAGGAATGAGAATCAAAATAAATGGAAATTTCCAAATTTCCATGGAGGAAAATGTAAAGAATCTTCTGTAACAATTTGAGAAAATAATTTACAACAATTTAGAAAAAAAGAAAATGGAGAAATAAGGAGAGGAAAGTGAAAAATGTATTTTACAACAAAAGATCTGTTTGTACCAAAGTATTGGTGGCGAGGAAGAGATCTCTCCATGCAGCTTTCTAAAATAACATTTAGCCCCTCAAATATGTTCCAAAGACCCTAAAAAGTTGAATCCAGCAATAGCATCCAGCTGAAGGTGACTGCTAAGCATGGCCCCTGTGAATGTTTCCAAATTTCATATCCTATACTATGCAGAAATACTTTTTCCTTGCTTATTTTAATATGAGTCTTCACACAGAAGAAAAGTTCTGCAATCAACTGCAATTTCCAATGAGTGAATTTCTTATGGTCAATAGTAATCATCAGTACTGTGTTTCTTTTGTTTGCTAAGAAAAAGCCTAGATCAGGGAATAGCAAATGTTATCTGTAAAAGGTCAAAAACTAACATGTGGGCTTTTCCAACCACTTGGTCAGTGTCAGAACTATTCAACTTTGCTACTGTAAAGGGACAGCAGTTCTAGACACTGTACATAGAAGTGTGACCACCTTCCAGTGAAATTTGATTTATGAACACTGGCATTGAGATGCTACATAATTTTCACATATCACAGAGTATTACACGGCTTTTGATTTTTTTTAAGTATTTAAAAATGTGAAAACATTACTATCTTGTGGGCTATATAAAAACAAGCTGTTTGGGGTCTGTGGCATTTGTTTGCTAATACCTGCTGTGGAACATCATTGTGAATTTGTAACCCACAAATCCAATGAGGATGGAGGGACACAGGAGATTTGAGAACAGAATTATTACAGGGCGGGCCGGGGATTTAGCACAGTGGTGCCATCACCTGCCTCACAAGCTCAGGGTCCCAAGTTCAATTCCCAGTACCAAAAAAAAAGGAAAGAGTTATTACACAGAGTGTGCAAACGTATTGTACAAGTGTATTGTTAGTCAATCAAATGTATGTTTGCACAAATAAAATCAGTGAAAGAAAAAGTCAAGACATCTTCTCAGGGCTTAATAAGGTAATACAAGATCATCCAGATTTTAATCCACCTATTCCTAAACAGTTATTTTGCTTTGTGTTTATTCACTAACAGTGTTGTAGTTCTAATCTTTAGAACCAAATAAATACAATGAGTGCAATACAGATAAATAAAAAGGTAAAGTAAATGAGAAAGGGAGGAAGGAAGTGAGAAAGAAAAGCAGGGAGAAAGATTTGAATGAGCCAAGGCAAAACAGGAAAAAGAGCAAAGTTGTATTGGAACCACATGGTATTGGCATAAACACACACTCGCTAACTAATGAAACAAAATAGCCCAGAAATAAATCTACATATACTTGATCAACTAGTCTTCAACAATGGTCCCAATAATACACAAGAAGCAAAGGATATAGTCTCATTGACCATAATGTTGAGAAATCTGAATATCATGCAAAAGAATAAAATAGGACTCATTTTATACTATTGAAAAAATTAACTTAAAATGAATCAAATACTTAACCATATCTCAAAACTATAAAAAAAATCATAGAATAAAACAGGGAAAAGTTCATAACATTGGCTGTGATAATGAGTTCATGGATATGACCCCAAAAGCACAAGCAACAACAACAAAAATTTAGACAGATTGGAGTACATCAAATTGAAAAGCTTCTATACAGCAAAAGAAACAATCAGCAGAATGAAAGGGCAACCCAGGGAATGAGAAATAATATTTGCAAACCACATATCTGATAATAGACTAAATTCTAATATATATAGCAAACTCCTACAACTAAATAGGATCTAAAAATTGGCTTTAAAACTGGGCTAAGAACTTGAGCAGACATTTCTCTGAAGAAAACACACAAATGGACAAGTACAAAAAAATTATAAACATCAATAAATAATCAGGGAAATACAAATGAAAACCACAATGAGATATCACCTCCTACCTGACAGGGTGGTTATAGTAAAAAATACAAAACACAAGTGTTGGCAAAGATATGGTAAAATTGTCATCCTGTACTCTGTTGGTAGGGATATAAAACAGTGCAGCTATTATGGAAAGCAGTATGAAAGTTAAAGAATTAAAAATAGAATTACCATATGATCTAGCAATCTTACCTTGGGTATTTGTTTAAAAAAAATGAAGTTGGGATCACTCCCAAGTTCATTCCAGCACTATTCACAATAGCCAAGATGTGGAAACAACTAAATATCCATCAACAAATGAATGGATAAAAGAAAAGGTGGTACTATTGACGTTAACTCATTTAAAGACAAAGAAATTCTGCAACAAGTGAAAACATAGACCTTGACAATATCATCTTAAGTAAAATAAACCAGTCACAGGAGGGCAAACACTGCATGATTCCACTTATATTAAATATTTAAGATAACAACTCATAAAAGCAAAAAATAGATGATGGTTACCGGGGCCTGGGGAAAATGGGACGTTACTAATAAACTTGTATAAAATTTCAATGAGATGAGATAAATGCTAGAGATCTGATGGACAACACTCCATCCATAGGTAACTATATTTTATTATACACTTAATATTTGTTAAGAGAACAGATCTCATGTCAAGTGTTCTTACCAAAATAGATAAAGTAAAATGGAGATAGGAAGAAGACATTATTATAGTAAAGCCCTCATATGCTTGGAATGATGATTTTTTAAATCTTTCCATGACAGATAAAACTATTAAAAGTAAAGTGACTAGATAGTAGAATTAAAATCGGTTAATTTTGTAAGTACAATTTTTAAACCTCAATTATTCCTTCATTTGCATGTAAAGTCTCTCAGAGTGTCAAAAATGCCAGCTTGTACAAGAAATTCAAACTTCTAAGTTTGAAGAGAAAGTAACCAACAAAAAGAATTAGAGTGATAAGAAGATTATAATTATGGTAAAAATTCAATAATAAATTAATAGCAGTAATAAAAGTAAAAATTAACACTTATAAAAGTTCACTTCGGTAGCTCGTGGAGTAGATGTCATTAATTTAACAAGTTAATAGAGTGGAAAGAATATTTCTAGGCACCTGGGAAAATTAAAAATGTGATATTTACAAAGAAAACTCTTTCCCACCACCGTTTAAGCCATAGACTGAATGTATTCCCCACAAAATTTATACGCCGAAATGTAACCATCAGAGTTATAATATTTGGAGGTAGGGGCTTGCTTCTGAGAGTGGCGCCCTCAGGAAAGGTATAGCGTCTCATACGGGAGACCCCAGAGAGCTCTCATCCCATCCACTAGGTGAGGATGCAGCAGAAAGATAGCTGCCTGGGAATCTGCAAGCTGGCCTTCTCCAAATGCCCAATCTGCCAGAGCCTTGCACTTGCTTTCAAGAACTACAAGAAATCAGTTTCCTGTGTTCCTTAGCCATCTTGTTTATGATACTTTTTGTAGAATACAAATGAACTAAAACACACTTCAACATTCCTGCCCATGTGTCTATGATACTAAAAGGCTATTGCACATTGTGCTCCAATCTTTGGAAATAGATTTGTGCTTTAGGGATAGCATTTGATTTTTAAATGTCTGTTTCTGGGATACTTTGTTCTCTATTTTCCAGAAACCTCATTACAGATGTGTTTGATTACAAAGCTTCTGGGATATGGGAAGGAAGGAAAATTTTCTGATAGAAGTAATTTGAGGCATGATGGAAACGTGGGAGGGATATTATCACATTAGTGATGAATGGGATTTCTCAGGCTCTACAGAGGGCTCAAAAAGCAAATAATACAGACTTTTACTCTTCTCTTAAAATACCCTCTTTTAAATTAATAACTAATATTAAGTTAATGTGTACATTTTCTTTTGCTTTCCTAAGTTTTTCCCTGTTCTGTGAATATTTATTGACAGCAGCATAGACTATGAGTTACCACCTCAGTATCTATTCTCTTCTTCTTTTGCAGCAGTAGAAGTTTCAGCTAAGGACACAGTCACAGCACCAGATGTGGCTAGGTGAGCAGGTTCTGGCCAATAGAATGTGAATAAGAGAATGACTTTGAAATTTCTGGATTCCGTCTTTCAAAATAATGGAATGTGCGGAGCCCGCCCTTTCTTCTCCCGATATCTTTCTCCCTCCCCCTACTTGACCCCGGTACTGGGGATTGAAAATGGGGCCTTCTCATTGGGCTACCTCTCCAGGCATTCTTTATTTTGAGACAAAGTCTCATTGCATCACTAATTTACCTAGCTGGGTTTGAACCTGCACTCCTCCTGCCTCAGCCTCCCAGAGTGCTGAAATCACAGATGTGTACCATCATACCCAGCTGTACATTCCGCTTTCTTCAACACCATATGATAGTAGAAGCTACAGCAACCACGCTAATCCCGCACGTCTGTCTCCACTGTATTTTCCCACTACATATATTGTCTTCAATAATAAATATTAGTTACTTGTTTTATTCCTCATTTTCTCCCTCTTCAGTAGGAAGATCAGGGCTTTTGTTTGGTTTTGTTTCTCCAGCCCCTAAAGCATCAAAAGATACATAGAAGATGCTCAGTAAATAGTTTTTGGGTAAATATATATTCATATAAACATAATCTAGAGAGCTTGGAAACTAGAAACACAGATGCTATTGAAGTTTGTGATACCAACATGTGGTGTGGTTATTAACACCAAAATGTTTGAGATTCTGGAATAAATACTCCATTACAAGCCTATTTTGTTTAATTTCTCTTTGTGAATAAAAAATATAAATCAGTTATTAAATGTTTCCCCTGTCAATCAAGGCCCAAAGGAGAAACTGGTATTGCATAAAGCATAAAGAGTTTTATTATCATTATATTTTTTCTTTTCTTTGTTTTAGACAGAGAAATATAAAATATTACATTGTAACCTTGAAAATTAAGACAAGAACTTTAAAGTCTTTTTAACAAATAAAATAAATGAAATATGTTGCTTTAGTGCATTGTAATACTAGCTTAGGAGTCTGAACTTGGATATAGAAAAAAAAAGGAAAACATGGAAAGGAATAAAAACAGAAAGGAAAAGAGGAAAGAAATATATTTGGCTTAGGCAAACAATGATAACTTATATGTATGAAGAGAATTATTTCTCCACAATTGTGTGTGTTTCTCATTTATTTTAACATACTAGTTACATAGTTCTTCACAGTGTCATAATTCTATCATGTCTTCAATCATTTCACAGAAAACAATAATGCAGTGAAAAATCCTTATGCATGCTTCCCTCTGCTTTTGAACCAGTTTTTTTTTCTGCAGACATTACCAAGAATTGGAGATATTGGGTCATAGTATGTACAATTTTTAAAATTTAAATGTATACTGTCAATTTGCCCTTCACTTCCAGAAACTCCTACAGAAACAATAGTTTAAAACATGTAAACACTCCAAGTGTTGCATACATATGAACATTGCCCTTCTAAATGACAGATGAGCTTTCTCATCAGGATATATTAAATCAAGAAGAAATGATGACTCCATTCCTCCGTCCAGGATTAAGAAAAAAATAGGTTTCAATCATTCATTGGGAAAATATTTATTTAGTGCCTGTGGTTAGCCAAGCATTACTCTAATTCTTGAGGATTGATAATTAATAAAACATGGCTCTTTCCTGGAGGGGATTTACATTTTGATTGGAAAAGACAGTCCAAACAAATAAATGAATCAATGCAGACAAAGAAATGTGACAACAGAAGCTATGGAAGAAGATAACTCCTGGCAAAGGAAGTAGAAGTTACTAAGCTGCAGCCATGGTATGACAGAGAGGGTGGTCTCAGAACTTTTGTGGTGAAATAGCACTTAACTAAAAACATGAAGGGTGCTGAAGAGTAACAGTGCTGCAGAGAATAGGAAAAGCAAAACAGCAAGTGTGGCCAGAGGGGGGAAAATAGGATGAAAGACATAGGAGAAGGGGTCAGAGGCAACAGAAACCCAGCTGGAGCGATGTTTGAGTTTTACTCTGAGTTACAGGGGAGGTTAGAAGAAAAAGGAGTAGAAGGAGGGGTTCAGGGTGCTAGTGTTCCAGTAATGCTGACCATGATGGGGATGGCTAGAACTGTGAGGTTATTATAGACATGGTGGAAATGGCCAGGTCCTTAATTCCAATCAGATTCTCTTCCTTTCTGTTAGGGTCTTGTCTTATCAGAGTCTTCAGAAAGAAGCAAGAATGATTCTTTATATACATAAGTATATAAATGTAAATGCAGAGAAACGTTTCATACCACTAAACAGGCACCATAAATATTCACACACAAAATCTGTATCTGAAACACCTAATGAAAAATGAACAAGTGTAACTAAGGTTCCCATAAAATATCTTTGTATTGTTGTCTTGGAGTAGACAGATGCAAAACCAGGTACCCAGAGACCTCTAAGATCAGACAGCTCAACCTCGAAAATGGAAGGGTTTTAAAAGGTTGTAAGAGAATGCATAATGCTCCTTCTATTTCCTTATCAGACTTACCAGACTATTTTTTCACTTTCAGTGTATGAAACCAAGAGCACTGTTTATGAACAGTAGCAGCTAATAACAAAATGGCTCTTTGGACAGAGGTTTATTAATTTTATAGTGCCAAAAGTCTCATAAATAATGGCCATGGGAATTCAAATAAATTTTTAATTTTATTAGAAGGTTTGACCAAGTATCAACATCTCCCCGGAGAAGAATTTACGTTTACAGTTGAATCCAATTACTCTCTGCAGAGCACTGTAAAAGGGACAAGATCTGCTGTGTGTTTGTGTATGTGTTCACATGTTTAAATTGCCACCCCCCCCGAACTTAGAATACTCCCAAAGTGACAAATTTTGTTTACACTATCACAATAAGCAGATTTTACTTTGAGAACTAATCTGTCTTTAGTTAATTGCTGTAGTTTTTCTTCCTGAATAAAGTACCAAAGAAGGCATGTTCTGTAGGACTGATAGGCTTAATATAGGGAGCCATGAGCTGTTTAGACTCTTTTATCTTCAATCTATACAGTGACTCTGAAGGGAAAAGCATAAAATAGAACTGTGCTAATTCAATAGCTCTAGAAAAAGTCTTCTTCCTAATTTTTAATTTCTCAGGATCTGTTTTCTCCTGGACTACTTCCTTCTGGTCTTAATAAACATGACACATATTTATAAATCAGTTCATTTAGTTCTCTCAAAAATTATTATTAATCCCATTTTAGATGAGGAATCTTCAGCCAGAAAGGTTATGGAACATTTCCAAGGTCACAGTTGGTAATTCGCAATGTGACGCTAGGGACTTCCTCATCCATTATGCCACACTCCTGCTTGTCTGTATTTTAAAAATTATTAATCAGCATTTTTATAGACTATAATATATATTTTCTATGCTCTAAAATTCTCTATTTAACTTAATCTTCTATTCTTTGGTCAACAGCCTACTCCTCACCTTTCAGATTAAGTGAAGGGAGTCATTTCAACTTTGTTCCAACAAGATGCTATTCTATTGCTCTCATTTCTGAATCTTGGTAATTTATGTGTAAGAGAGCATATTAAAATTAACATACTACTAACAGGAAACTGTGGGCTTTGATGGTTTTGATGTGGTCTAGTCTGATAAGGCAACAAAATTGATAGAATGAGACCAATCTCATTTTTTCCACTGGCCCATCTAATAAAAATAAAAATGTAAATCTTTTGATGCTTATGGATATGCACATAGATATTTCCAACTCCCCAGCCATCATTTTACCATGATAACAGCTGCTAAGTTTTCCCCAGAATGTGTGATAGTCATTTTCATCTGTCCTATTTCTCTCCAAACTTGTCTTTCATGGATGAAGTACTAATTATCCTAACATCTTGTTGTTCTCTTGTCTTGTCTATGTCAGCTGCTCTAATGGGCCCGTGATGGCAGGAAAAAGAAAAAAGATAATGAACATCACTAGAGAAGAAGAAAATAAACAACTATGGAATATGGGAAGTTAAAAGCCAGAAGTTTTAAAGCAGTTGGTTTTTGCTTATAAGGACTTGCCTTTTAGGTTATATATAATTTTCTTTGTGTGTTTATTCTCAGTTCTCATCTACATATTTTGCCCTAATGAAAGGGCTGGGGAAACAGGGACATTTTACTATAGGCTCTGTCACTCCCTAGGCATGTGATCATAAGCAACTTAGCCCATTTTTTTACCTGTGAAATGGAGTTAATTACTGTTGTAAAAGGGTAAATGAAATCATACGTAAAAAGAACATGCGACAGAGGATGGTATATACATCCATCCTGAGGTCATGTTCACTAATATTTAATATGAATGTGTAATTATAATACCATAATATCTAAATTTTGGCCTGTCTAAAGGAAAAAGCTTATTAGCAATGAGTGTATAGCAATAGGCAGAAGGAAATATTTTTAAGGATTAATTTATCTCTTGTTTCATAAAGAGAATTTTTAAAATAAAGCAAGTCTGAAAATGCCAACTTCAAAATGAGAACTTCTAACATTATCTCAGAGGATTTTATTAAATTCTAATCATTACTAAGTATAAACTAATGCACATGGATATCAAATCTAATCCTTAAAAAGTTCCAAGAGATAGTACTCTTAGAATTAAGAAACTTTTTACATCCTGAATTGATTTCCAGTAAAACAAACATTTTAAATGATATTCATTGTTATTTATATTTCTCATCATTCATTCATCAACATTTTTTGGTAGAAATTGTCCAAGAAATATTTCTAATGAATACTAAAATGTAGTGGAAGTTCTTCCTTGTTCCAGATAAAAGCATCTTCATGCCAATACAGCTTTATTTGCTTATAATAGGTCCTGTAGGGATAGAACAATTTAATGAGTACCATACAACAGCGAAAGGTCTCCCTTTTCTTTCAACCAACATTATCACTTTTTGCCTTTTAGAAATGAAATACAATGTTTACTAATGCTTCTAGGACTTATCACATGATCATAGGTAAGTTATTCACCTACAAAGGGCTCACATTCTTCATGTGCCAAATGAAAAGACAAAACTAGATTGCTCTCTATGATTCTCCTAATTCTATTTTTTCAATTTAAGAGATATTAGACAATTATTTACTCTGCCCACAGTACTGAACAAGAGTCAGGAGAGAGGAACATAATGTACATGGCCTCCCCCTAAAGGGTTTATGATGGGAAGGCTTGTCATGGAAGATGGTGGGCTCCACCTACAGGTCAGCCATTCCTCATAAAAGAATGTCATCTATTGCAGATCCTTAGTGCTTCCCCTGACCACCAGTGGCAGTCTCACAAATTCACAGCAGGTGAGAATTCGGGCCTAACTTGACTTCTCCCATCAGTACCAGCAGGAAAGAAGAGCAGTGCTCTTTACCTACTGATGGACCTGGATCTGTTGATGGATTGAGCCCTCTTAGACTCCATTGGTTTCTCTGCAAGACAAAGATCACACTTCTGTCCTATAACTCTTGCTTTAGAGGATTTGAACCACAATTTAAATAATCACCTCTAGATTGTCTGATTCTTACATTGGACCAGAGATATTTTAAAGGATATTTTAAACATCCTCAAAGAATGTCTTAAATTTTGCCTATACTATCTTCTAATTCAGGGTCTAATTCTCTAATTTCAGCAGTTTTGAAGGGGGCAGCAACACTGACTCAGGCACGGATGCCTTCACACTCCTATTATCAGTTGCAGGGTTCAGGCGCAGTTTTAACTTCGCAATCCTTGTTCCTGTAGTTTATGCTGACCCTGTTTTTCCCTTTAATTTTCTGAGATTCATGTCTCACCACATTTTAAGTAATAAGAAAGGGGATCCAGTCTTTCATTTTCCACTCTAACTTCTCCAGCCTTCAAAATTGTATTTCAAATTGAGAGGACTTGTACTTTTCCATTATATAATGTACTCTTTTTTGGTTCACAACTTCAGAGAAGTTACCATTATTTTACATTTTGTACTTCTGTCTGTGAAATCACCTGAACATCTGACAATTTCATATAGACAAAGAATAAAGTAAAGATTGAAACATAAACATCCTTTTGCTCATCTTGAACACCAGTGGGAATTTTTCTGTTGTGGCACAAAAATCTTACTTCACAGCAATTTTCCATTTTGAGGAAAGAGCTGATTTTAAAAGTGAAACATTTAAATATTACATAAGTGCTTTTGGAAGGGGGCTAGATAATGGATATTCCTTTCATTCAATTATTAAATACTTAATTTATTTTGAAGTGTAGCCAATGCAATTATAACACAGGTTTGGAACTTCAAAAGCAGAGAAAATCGGGTGACTGAGGTCACAGAAATCTGATTATGCCAACAAACAAAAAAGGTTTATAAATTTAATAGTACATTGCTTTCTACATTTTATGATAAAAATAAGCTTTTATCATTTTCTGTTTCATTAAAATATGTACACATATAATACATAATATGTAAATACATGTATATATGTATACACATACATGTAAGTATGTTGACCTATAAAATGGCTCATATCTTGACCAAAATAAAGTCATATTTGACATTAGCATTCAATGATGCATATTCAACGTGCTACAAGAGATAATAGTGGCATATTTGCAGAAAAATAACACAATCTACAAAATTTCATTCTCCTGACTGTTCAGTTGTCAAAAGGGTAAAATGCAAAAAGTTTCAGGAAACGTGATTTATTAAAAAGGCTATCTTCCCTCCAGTGAGGATGGTTGGATTCTTTGTCAAAAATAAGGCAGCTGGGTATGTCTGGAGTTGTTTCTGCATGTTCTAATCTATTCCACTGATCCTCTGGTCTGTTTCTTTGCCAGTACCATGCTGTTTTTATCACAATAGCTTTGTAGTATAGTTTCAAGTTGGGGGTTGTGATACCTCTTGTCATGTCTCTGTTGCCTAGATTTGCATTTGCTATTCTAGGTCTCTTCTGGTTCCAAATGAATTTTTGAATTGTTTTCTCCAGTTCTGTGAAATATACTGTTATGATTTCAATCAGGATTGCATTGAATCAATATAGCAGCTTTGGAAGTATGGCCATTTTCACTATATTGGTTTTTCCTACCCAGGAACAGGGTCATTCTATTTTCTTAGGATTTTTTTCCCCATTAAGTTTATTGGTACGTTTTAGGTATAAAATACAGTTGCATTCATCATTGGGATCTTGTACCATTACATGAGTATCTTGGTTCTTTTTTTCCCCCTTCCCTTGCCCTCCCTTCACCCACTCCACCCTTCCCTATTTGCAAAGACTTTGTTTCCATTTTTTTCCTTTTCTCATATTTTTTATTTTCCCTTTATTCCTTTCCCCTACCCCTCCCAATTCCCCTGCACCTTTAGACCTTTTCTTCCTGTTACACAATATCAATTATACATTTTTTAAATTACAATATCAAGATCTAGGAGACATTAACACAGATTTTACAGAATTTAAAAGAATATAGAAAGCATATTTCAAAAATCTGTTCTGAAATAAATTTGATAACTTCTAAGAAGTACCTTGGAAGACACATTAATGAAACTAACTCTGGAGGAAATATAGAATTTGAATAGAACCTATTAAAGAAAGTATATTCCTAGCTTGAAAACCTACCTATATGACAACAGCAGGCACATAAACATTTTCACTGATAAATTATATCAAACAATTAAAGCAGAAAAATGAAGGAACACTTCTCCCCTCATTTTAGGAACTCAACATTGTGCTAATCCTAAAACTGGATAAAGATGATAGAAGAAAAAAGTATGAACATAGATAGAAATTTGTTTAACAAAACAAACTATTAGAAGTCAGACCTGGCAGTATGTAGAAAGTGGTTTTGTTATAGGGATGGCCGTGTTGGTTCAGCACTGGAAGATCCACCCCCAAAAGTCATCATTTTAACAGAGGAAAGGAAAAAGCCATATGATCCTGTCACTAGTTGTAGAAAAAGTATTGGACTAAATTCTACAGCTGTTCATGGTAAAAGCTATCAGGAGACTAGAAGTAGAACAGAACCTTCTCAACAGATTAAAGACATTACTCCATACTTCCAGCGAGAACTCCTTATATGAATGGAGAAGATACAATGCTTTCTCCTTGAGGTGGGGAACAAGGGCAGATATGCTTACTCTTCATCTGTCCATTAAACTTTGAAACCTAGGCCCCACCAAAATAGTCCGGCAATAAAATGACACAATTAGGATAGGATTGGCAAGGTAGAAGCAAAATCTTTATATGTAGATGAAATGATCATCTACAGAGAAAATACTAAGAAATCTCTAGGAGCCCCTAAAACTTCTATTTGAATTTAGCAGGATTGGAAAACACAAGGCATATATAAAAATTCGGCTCTGTGTACACTTGCTATAAATGAAGAATTGGATATTGAAATTTAAAAGTTATGTAGGAGTATAAAGGACCTAGAAAAGTTAAAAAAAAAAACAACATTGTTGGAAGACATTTAGTACCGAATTTTAAGACTTCTTCTAAAGCTACAGTAATCAGGGCAGTGTTGGTGTAAGGAAAGACATACAGATCATTTGAATAACACAGAGAATCTAGAACTAGAACCACACATATATGGTCCACTGAGTTTTGAAAGATTATTTAACATTAGCATTTTATAGAATCTAAACTCAATTCTGGAGCCAAGGAAGAGATAGTGCTTTCAGCAAATGGCACTAGAATACCTAGTATCCATATATAAAAAATTAACCTCAACCCTTTATTTCCATACATGAAAATAACTTGAAGGGATCTATGAACCTAAACATGAAAGCCTAAAAGTATAAAACTTTAAGAAGAAATTATAAAAGGGAAAATATTTATGAATTCAGGGTAGGCAAGAACTGCCTAGGATACAAAGGACATAATGTATAAAAGAAAAAAATTGATAAATGAGATTCCATCAAATTTAGAACTTTAAATGACATCATTATAATGAAAAGTAGTCCTTAAACAGACCATATATACAATGCATATAACCTATGAGCAGAATATATAAAGAATTCTTAGAGCTCATTAATAGACAACCCAATTAAAAACTAGACATAAGAAGATGATAAATAGCCAGTACAGCACAAGGAAAGGTGTGCAACTCTAGAATCAGAAAAATACTAATCAGTACAATAACAAGATTGAATTATACTCATGAAGTTCCTGAGGTGCTCTTTATCATGAAAGTATCTTATTTCTCCATCAATTTTGAAA
This sequence comes from Heterocephalus glaber, assembly GCF_053883595.1. Lineage (NCBI taxonomy): Eukaryota > Metazoa > Chordata > Mammalia > Rodentia > Bathyergidae > Heterocephalus > Heterocephalus glaber. The sequence goes on along the minus strand of NW_028258365.1, from coordinate 893,943 downwards.
GTTAGTTTTGCAGGGTACATCAATCTGGATTGGAGGCTCTTTTCCTTTAGGGCTTGAAATACATCACTCCAAGCTCTTCTTGCCTTGAGGGTTGGCATTGAGAAGTCTGCTGTGATTCTGATGGGCTTTCCTTTGTATGTGATTTGTTTCTTTCATTGCTTGTAGAATTTTGTTCTTCTGTTGGATTTCTGGAATCCTAACTATTATATGCCTATGTGTTGAATTTTTTGATCAAGGCTATTTGGAGTTCTATATGCCTCACTTATCTGTATGTCAAGTTCTTTTCCCCTCCTTGGGAAGTTTTCTGCCATCACTTCTGTGAACAGTTTTTTTTATGTCATCTGCACTCTCTCCTGTTTCTTCATTGACTCCAATCAGTCTTATGTTATTCTTCTTTGCATCATCTAGCAGTTGCTGGATTGATTTTTCATGTTCCTTCACAATTTTAAAGCAATTTTTCTTTTCCTCCTCACTAATTGCAATCTTTTCTTCTATATCTGAAATTCTATCCTCACATTGGTTCATTCTGCTGTGCAGACTCTCGATGGAGTTTTTAATCTCCTGGAAATCTGTTTGCATCTGTTTTATGGATTCCATTTGTTTCCTATGTTGGGATTCTATCACGTTCCGCAGCTCCTCTATTTTTTTACCTGTGTCCTCATAGATTTACTAATCATGTCTTGCACCATGAGCAAAATCTTTGCTGTTACCTGAGTAATTATTTCTGATTTCATTTTTCCCAGATCCTCTTTTGTTGCCAGTTCAGAGAGTCCAGGTGGTTGAGTATCAGATTGTTCCATCTCATTTCCCTTTGGTGTTGCTGTAGGTGATCCAGAAGTCTGTCTTTGAGGCTTGTTTACATGTCTTCTCATTTCCACGGGGCGGGCGGAGGGGGGTGCTTCTGGTGCCCACGCAGCTCACCTTCTCTGCCCTAGGAGCTTGGGATGGCAGTGAGGGAGCTCACTTCTGGGTGCTGGGACTGGCTCAGCTTCTCTGCCCTAGGAGCTTGGGATGGCGGCGGGGGAGCTTCCTTCCAGGTTCTGGGACCAGCTCACCTTCTCTGTCCTAGGAGCTTGGGATGGTGGTGGGGAGCTTCCTTCCAGGTGCTGGGACTGGCTCAGCTTCTCTGCCCTAGGACCTTGGGATGGCAGCTGGGGAGCTTCCTTCCGGGTGCTGGGATCAGCTCAGCTTGTCTGTCTTACGAGCTTGGGATGGCAGCATGGGAGCTTCCTTCCAGGTGCTGGGACTGGTTCAGGTTCTCTGCCCTAGGAGCTTGGGATGGAGGAGGGGAGCTTCCTTCCCGGTGCTGTCATTCTATTTTCTTATATTCTCTTTGATCTCTTTTATCAGAGTGCTGTAGTTTTCAATATAAAGGTCTTTTGCTTCCTTTGTTAGATTAATTCCTACAAATTGGATTTCAACCTGTGAAAGATTAAAGCTAGACCTCTACCTTTCAGCATGCATTAAACTAAAATCAAAGTGGGTTAAAAATCTAAATATTAAAACAGAAACACTAAACTTGCTGGAAGATAAGTTAGGTAGAACTCTCAAAGACATTGGCATAGAAAAAGACTTTATGAACAAATCCTCAGAAGCACAGGAACTAGCACAAAGAATCAACAATTGGGATCTCATCTTATTAAAAAGCTTCTATACTGCAAGAGAAACCACCAACAGAGCTAAGAGACAACCTACAATGTGGGAAAAAACTTTTACCAGGTGTTCCTCAGACAAAGGTCTACTATCTAGAATATATGAAGAACTAAAAAAAATCAGACCTCCCAAATTTAAACTCAATCCAAAAATAAGCATCTGAAATGAATAGACATTTCTCAAAGAAGTAAAAGTAGCAAATAAACACATGAAAAAATGTTCAACATCACTTGTCATTGGAGAACTGCTGATGAAAACAACACTGAGATTCCACCTTACCCCAGAAAGAATGGCTGCTATCAAGAAATCAACCAAAAACAAATGCTGGCAGGGTTGTGGGAGAAAGGAACCCTTCTCCATTGTTGGTGGGAGTGCAGACTGGTGCAACCCCTGTGGAAATCAGTATGGAGATACCTCAAAGAACTAGGATTAGAGGTCCCCTTTGACCCAGCTATTCCTCTGCTGGGTATCTTCCAAAAAAAAAATTATCATACCACAGCGATATATGTGCACCAATGTTTTTAGCAGCACAGTTTGTAATAGCTAAAATTTGGAAACAGCCCAGTTGTCCATCAACTGGAAACTGGAAAAAGAAGATGTGGGGTTTTTTTTATAAAATGGAGTACTACTCAGCCATAAAGAACAAGAAATTAGAGACATTTATAGATAAATGGATGGACATTGAGCCCATACTCTTAAGTGAAATAAATAGGACACACATGTGTAAATACTGAATAGTTTCTCTAGTGTGAAAAACTAAAAGTGTAAACAAGAATCAAAATGTATAATTGATATTGTGAAATAGGAAGAAAAGGTTTAAAGGAGTAGGGGAAATGAGAGGGATAGGAGAAAGGAAAGAAGGGAAAAGAAAAAATATGAGAAAAGGAAAACATGGAAACAAAGTCTATGTAAATAGGGCAGGGTGGAATGGGTGAAGGGAGGGCAGCAGATTGGGGAAAAAATAAGAACCAAGATACATTATGTAAAGGTAAAAGATCCCAATGATGAATGTAACTGTATTATATACCTAAAATGTACCAATAAATTTAATGAAACAAAACAAAACAAAAAGTTTAAGCCAAAAATGACATCCCATACACCAGCCCTCACTACCTGGGGGGCTTCCTCAAGCTTGAGAAGCGGAGTTGATTGGAATTCTCAGCTGCCACACTTCTAGATCCTCCATCATGTGGCTTGCCTCAGGTTCACTGCTGTGAGACTGGGGGCTCCTCTACTGATTAGCTTTGGCTGCATGGGTCAGCCTGTCCTTCACCTTGGATGAAACACCCTTATGAAAGTAGTGCCATGGTCTCAGGATCTTCTTCCCCAGCCTCCTTTCTTCCCCTCTTTCCACAGGTGTCAGACCTGCCTTGCAGGTGTGAGCTTCTCTCTGCCTAGCTTGTCTTTTCCCAACTCCCACCTTTATCCATCACACTTATTCCCCAGAAAATCTCTTGGATGACTACAGTAGTCTCTTTGCAGGTATTTGTTTCTCAGAGAATGAAATTGAAATGGTTTTATTGGGAGTAGTTTGAGTGAACAGGTAAAATTGTGTGTGCCGTCCTCACGGCACAGGTCTAAGTAGTATTGGAACCATTGGAAGCACCTGACCCAAGATGGCAGCCCAGTCGCTCAAGGTTTCACTTGTGAAAACATACTACTGAAGGGAAATTCTCTTGCATGCATCCTTTTGCTGTCACTTGAAAGATACGAAGGAGCAGTAGAATGCCTGCTGGTTGCTACTATGCTTTACTGATGCTCTGCAGAAGAATAATGAGAAGCAAGGGCTGGTCACAAACCATGGGAGGCCAAGTGTGAGATCCAGGGGCTCTCTTCAGTAGCTTACAGAGAGCTCTCCGCCTCCTTTCTTCTTCCTATTGCATTTTTCTAATTAAATCCAATTTGTTAATTGCTATGCTTAACACATCTTCTAAAGATACCTTAAGGATTTCAGGCTAGGGTGTAAATTAATTTCAGAATTAATTCATCTCCTCACAGGTCTTTATGAGTTTCAGGATGATGATTTTAATGAGATTTTCAATGTAAGCTGGGGTGGCACCACCTTGCCTAGAGCCCCTTGCTAGGTAAAAGATAAATTCATTGCAAAGTGCAGGCCTGTGTGTTGGAATCCTCGTACAAAGAGACAACTCTCACAACTCTTGGGGCCTCCTTACTCCCCAAAATGTAAAGTAGGCCTTTTCATCTTTACTTCCTTCTTCTTGTCTTCTGTTTTCCTCCCTTCTTTTCTTCACTGCTGCATTCTTTATTTTTATTTCTACTGACTTCAGAAAGGAACACAAGGCTGCTCCAAAGTGGGACCCTGTCTTTTGAAATCTTCATCTGTTGTTTTTTGCCATGTTCACCGAACCTTTTCCATTAATTAAACCTTAGCTAAACCCCAGAAAAAGATGAAAATAAAATATAACAATTTAATTCCAGTGCAAGATATTCTGTGGTCACATGCTGAAATGATTCAGGAAAGAGGGAGATTGAGATGGTTCAGACTTGATGATGTAGGAGTAAAGAGGGCAAATCATCCACATGAGCAAGAGCTGAGCATTCTGGAATGAGTATAATAGTGGGTCCAAAGGCATGGGAGGCATAAGCCTAGATGAAGAAAGAGTTTAATTTTTGAGATTGTGAGAGAGAGATTTGGATAGAACTTGTCAGATCAGATTTGAATTTATTTTAGGAGCAAAAAGTATTCACCGGGAGCTCTTCATGGAGGGATTATACCTGGTGATGTAGTTTGCAGAAAGGAACAGAGATAGGAAAGGCTGTGACTGTGTGTGTGTGTGTGTGTGTGTGTGTGTGTGTGTGTGTGTGTGTGTGTGTGTGATGTTGGAGGCAGAAAGCACCCGAGATGGGGTGAAAATGTGCTATTGAAGATGAAGAGATGCAGGATCTCTCTCTCTCTGTCTCTCTCTCTCTCTGTATGTGTCTCTGTCTCTCTCCCTCTCTCCCCTCTCCCATCCCTGTGTCTTCCTCTTCCTTCTAACCTCTTCCCTATAAACCTCAGATTGTTTGTCTTTCATATCAATTTTTTTTAACCAAACATGGATAAGCTCCATGTTTTTCTTTTTAATTTTGCCTACTTCAATTAAATTAAAATCAGAATAAGTTCAGACTTCACTTATGTTATAGTCAGGGTTTGCAAAGGAATAGATTTTATAAAGGACATATAATTTACAGGATTATTTTATAATATTCACCCAAAAAATCAAATGCAGAAGAGTGTAAGAGATCTGTCCACACGCTAGAGACCCAAAGAATCCAGCCAAGGGCCTGGACAAATTCAGCTAAAGGCCTAGAGCCCAAGGTAATGGCTCATGCAAGTTCATATCAAGGATCTGCACTGGGACGGCCCAAAGGCCAGTGGAGGAAGCTAGAAAGTCTGTGCCATTGGGGTGAAGGACCCATGCTACCAGGCTGAGGGATCTGCATTGGAGCCAGGAAGTAACACTCAAGGCGAAGACCAGAGCTCCCCTGAAGAGAACAGCAGACATCACCAGCCACAGCGAGGACCCCAGCTCCTCCTCTGATGGGAACAGCTGAGTTCCTATCAGGAAAATCCTCAAGCTTCGCCAGATCAACAGTACACCACTTTCCCCTCCAGTCCTCCTTTTGTGCTGTTGGCAACAATTCTCAGGTAGGTCTTCCACACCCAGAACCACACTGACTCAGTTCAGCTGGGCATTCCAAGTTGACCATTACTTGACCCATCATGACTTATAATATAAAACAGAATCAGATTTTAAACTTTGTCAAATCTTTTTTATTTTTGCATTATAAAATGAGTTTATATTTCATAAAAAATAAAATTTATATAGAATGGAATAGGAAGGAGCTCAAATAAAAACCAGTTCACCTTGTTTTTGTGACATTTAGAATGCTGAATTTCTGTCAAAACATTCTATTATGAATTTGCTATTTCTATATAAATCATAAGGAGTCAAAAGAGCCACGCTCTAGTACTGGTAACTAAACTCTTTTATTTATTTGCAGGATCAATAGACTTATAAAATACAAACATTATATTTTTGGCCTCCAAATCTCCCAGAGGCAAAGTTATACCTGAGACCATCAAGGACCAGAATACAGTGCCTCCTGTACTTAATCACTGATGCATTCCCAAAGCAGATAGGCAGGTGATATACAAGCCTCCCTCCAGTGTTCTAAACCCATAGCCTTCCCCCCACTCAGCAATCAATGAGTGATGTAACTTAGTCAAAGAATGATTCTAATACATTTTGCACAAGTGAAATATTTGGCCACACAATGATAACAAAGAAGATTTTAAGACACAGAAGGTAACTGTATCCTTCTTACAGAAACTAGAGATAAGACAAGTATCCCACTGAAAGGATCATATAAAATCAGGACTGAAGGGTTTGTCTACAGAGACAGCTACCTGAAAGTCCTCACATCTTTGCTAGGCCTCTGCGTTGGTAATAAAACGTAAACTGCAGAAATTTGTAGGCTATGAAATTACACTTGCATAGAAATTGCAGTCATTTAAATGATGCAATTTAACACACGGCTCAAAAACAACACACATCACATGAACTGTAAAGTCATCAGCCCAAGGTTTCTGAACTTCAGCACTACTGACATTTGGGCCAGACATATATATTTATATATTTTTATTGATACATTTTAGGTATACAATATAATTACATTCATCATTCATCACTGGAGATTTTTACCTTTACATGATGTATTTTGGTTCTAATTTTTTCCCCTTCCCCTTCCTTCCCTTCAACCCCTCCACCCCTCCCTATTTACAAAGACTTTGTTTCCATGTTTTCCACTTTCTCATATTAATTCCATTCCCCTCTTTCCTTTCCCCTACACTTTCCACTTCCCCTTTCCCTTAGCACCTTTTCTTTCTATCTCACATTATCTATTATACATTTTGATCCTTATTTACACTTTCAGTTTCTCACAACAGAGAAACTATTCGGTACTTACACATGTGGGTCCTATTTATTTCAATTAAGAGTATCGCCTATATTTTAATTATTGGGCCCTTCCTGTGCATTTTGTGATGCTTAGCCATATCTACTTTGAACTCACACTTCCCCCACCACAAATTGTACTTACCAAAAATGTCTTCCCATAAAATTTACCCATAGATTTCTTAAGTCTAAGCCAAGACCTGGTAAACTACGGTCAGTGTAAAAAACAGTTTTATTAAATGTCAGCCAAGGCCATGTATTTATTTCTCATTGCCCATGGTGATTTTCATGCTACTATGTCAAAACTGCATAAACAGTTAGCCTTAAACATGTACTGCCTGGCTCTTTATGGCAGAAATGTGTAGGACCTGCCCTGTATAATCAAAAACACAGTATCAAGTGGTGATGTGTAGCATTTGCTGATTTCTATGATGTAATACTTCCACCATGGCCTTTTTTCAAACAGAAAAGATATGAAATAGCACACCATCATATATTATTTCTATTATAAGGTAGAGTAAATGTAAAAAACCCTTAAGAGTATAGATAAATAAGATGATAAAATAATTGCAAAGTGAAGGATTTTGGGTATTTTGTTTTTGTTTTTAATATAATGTACTTATTTAATCAATTTAATTTTTAATAATGATGATGTTTAATAATGGGTTTGCAATGTTCCTGAGTATTTTACAGTCAACAAGTGAGGTACTATGAGTTATCTTCAGCACACGTGACTTGTGTACAATACACAACAAAGGCTTTGCAGTTACAAACTTCTATGTATCAAAAAGTAAGTCATGTATAAATGAAAAACTAGGAAATAGAAACATCCCTTTGCTAATCTATGAAAAGTCAAAAGGAAAAAATAAGAATATAGAAGACCAGGCACTATGATTAATAAAATGTGTCTAACAGATATTTAATAAACTACAGATCCTAAAAACTATAACATTCATTCAAATTCCCATGGAAAAGTTGCAAAAATTTAGAAGACAAATTAAACATAAAAGTATATTATACTTAATACTTAAGTTTTGAGATGCTTCCATTTAGTGAATATAATCTTAAAAGAGCAAAAAATAAAAGTAGATCACACATCAGATTTAATGATTGTCAATTCCTTGGGTAAATAAGTTAATAGATTGTGATTTAGTGTCATTTATCAAATTATTATTGAAACATAGATTAGCAATCAATCTAAAAATTTGGGAAAAATCAATGAAAACATTCTATGTAAATTAGTTGGTAACATGAATTTAAAATAAAGAATATTGGATATTTTGTTATTACTTGTAGATTGTGTGCTATGCATCCTTCATATTTTTTATATCCTTTTATTGGTACATTTTAGGTGTACAATATAATGACATTCATCACTGGAGATATGCACCTTTGCATACTCTCTTGGTTCTTATTTTTTCCTCCTTGCCCTGCCGTCCCTTCAACCCCTCCATCCCTCCCTATTTACAAACACTTTGTTTCCATTTTTTCATTTTCTCATATTAATCCCATTCCCTTCTTTCCTTTCCCCTACCCCTCCCACTTCCCGCTCCCCTTTGCCCCTTTTCTTCTTATTTCAAAATATCTATTATACCTTTTAGTCCTTATTTATGCTTTCAGTTTCTCACACTAGAGAAACTATTTGGTATTTACACATGTGTGTCCTGTTTATTTCCCTTAAGAGTATCTGCACAGCAAGAGAAACCACCAGCAGTGTGAAGACACAACCCACAATGTGGGAAAAAATTTTCACCAGTGGTCCCTCTGATAAAAGTCTACTATCTCGAATCTATAAAGAACTTAAAAAAATCAGACCTCCCAAATTTAAAGACCCAAAGCAAAAATGAGCATCTGAAATGAACAGACATATCTAACACAAAGAAGTAGACATGGCAAATAAACATATGAAAAAATGTTCAACATCACTGGTCATTCGAGAGATGCAAATGAAAACAACACTGAGATTTCACCTCACTCCAAAAAGAATGGCTAGTATCATGAAATCAACCAACAACAAATGCAATAAATGTCTCTAATTTCTCATTTTTGATGGCTGAGCATAATCCATTTTATTAGAAAACCACATTTTCTTGATCCAGTCTCCACTTGATGGGCATTTGGGCTGTTTCCAAGTTTTAGCTATTACAAACTGCGTTGCTATGAACATGGGTGCACATATATCACTGTGGTATGATTCTTTTAATTCTTTGGGGAAGATCCCCAGCAGGGAAATAGCTGGGTCAAATAGGACTTCCAGTCCTAGTTCTTTGAGGTATCTCCATACTGATTTCCACAGTGGTTGCACCAGTCTACATTTCCACCAGCAGTGGAGCAGGGTTCCTCTTTCCCCACAGCCCCGCCAGCATTTGTTGTTGGTTGATTTCATGATAGCAGCCATTCTTTCTGGAGTGAAGTGGAATCTCAGTGTTGTTTTCACTTGCATCTCTCAAATGACCAGTGATGTTGAACATCTTTTCATATGTTTATTTGCCATGTCTACTTCTTTGTGTTAGACATGTCTGTTCATTTCAGATGCTCATTTTTTCATTGGGTCTTTAAATTTGGGAGGTCTGATTTTTTTAAGTTCTTTATAGATTCGAGATAGTAGACTTTTATCAGAGGGACCACTGGTGAAAATTTTTTCCCACATTGTGGGTTGTGTCTTCACACTGCTGGTGGTTTCTCTTGCTGTGCAGAAGCTTTTTAGTAAAAAGAGATCCCACTTGTTGATTTGTTTGTGCTAGTTCGCGTGCAACTGAGGTTTTGTTCATAAAGTCTTTTCCTACCCTAATGTCTTCAAGAGTTCTACCTAACCTCTGTTCCAGCCAGTTTGGCGTTTCTGTTTTTATATTTAGATCTTTAATCCATTTCAATTTTACTTTAGTGCACAGCGAGAGATATAGGTCTAGTTTCAGTCTTTGGCAAGTTGAAACCCAATATCTCCAGCACCATTTATTAAAGAGACTATCTTTCCTCCATTGAGGGTGTTTGGCTCCTTTGTCAAAGTTAAGGTGGCTGAGTGTGTCTGGAGGTGTTTCTGCATCTTCTAATCTGTTCCACTGGTCTTCAGGTCTGTTTCTTTACCAGTACCATGCTGTTTTTATCACAGTAGCTTTGTAGTAGAGTTGCAGGTTGGGGGTTGTGATACCCCCTGTCATGTCTCTGTTACCTAGAATTGCTTTTGCTGTTCTGGGTCTCTTCTTGTTCCAAATAAATTTTTGGATTTTTTTTCTCAAGGTCTATGAAGTATGCTGCTGGTATTTCAATTGGCATTGCATTTAATCTATATAGCAATTTTGGAAATATAGCCATTTTCACTATGTGGATCCTTCCTACCTAGGAGAAAGGGATGTCTTTCCATTTTCTGATATCCCCTACACTCTCTTTTTTCAAAGTGCTATACTTTTCAGAGAAGAGGTCTTTGATTTATTTTGTTAGGTTGATTTCTAGGTATTTCAGTGATTTAGATGCTATTTTGAAAGGAAATGTTTGCCCTATTTCTCTCTCAGTGAGTCTGTTGTTCATGTAGAGGAAAGCTATTGATTCTTCTGTGTTGACCTTGTATCCAGCTATTTGACTGAATTTGGTTATTAAGTCTAGGAGACTTTTGGTGGAGTTCTTGGGGTCTTCTATATAGAGTATCAGGTCATCTGCAAATAATGACAACTTGACTTCTTCATTTCCTATCTTTATTCCTTTTATTTCTTTCTCTTTTCTAATTGCTGTGGCTAATGTTTCCAAAACCATATTGAACAGGAGTCGTGATAGTGGACATCCTTGTCTTGTTCCTGATTTTAGTGTGAAGGATTTCAGTTTTTGACCATTTAGTATGATATTGGCTGTTGGATTTTCATAGATGGCTTTTATCAAAATGAGGTAGAGACTGTCTACTCAGATTTTTTGTAGGGTTTTTATCATAAATGCATGTTGGATTTTGTCAAATGCTTTTTCTGCATCTATGGAGATGATCATATGGTTTTTGTCCCTGGCTCTATTGATACAGTGTATTACACTGATTGATTTGCATATGTTGAACCATCCCTGCATCCCTGGGATGAATCCCACTTGATCAGGGTGTATGATCTTCTTGATGATCTCCTGCATTCTATTTGCCAGTATCTAATTAAGGATTTTTGCTTCTATGTTCATTAGTGAGATTGGCCAATAGTTTTCTTTTTCGGTTGGGTCTTTCTCTGCTTTGGGGATCAAAGTGATGTTTGCTTCCAGGAATGAATTTGGGAGTATTGCTTCCCTTTCAATTTCATTGAAGAGTTTAAACAGCAGTGGCAGCAGTTCCTCTCTAAATGTCTTGTAGAATTCAGCAGTGAAGCCATCAGGACCTGGGTTTTTCTTTGTTGGTAAGTTTTTAATTATATTTTCAATTTCATTGATTGATATTTGGTTGTTTAGAATTTTTAGGTCTTCTTCATTCAACTTTGGTGATACATACATGTCTAGGAATCTGTCCATTTCTTCTGTGTTGTCCATCTTATTGGCATATAGGTTCTGGAAGTAGGTATTGATGATTCTCTGGATTTCTGCTGGGTCTGTTGTAATTTCACCCTTTTCATTCCTAATTGCATGGATTTGGGCCTTTCCTTTTTCTAATAAGGTTGGCTAAGGGTTTGTCAATTTTGTTTATTCTTTCAAAGAACTAACTCTTGCCTTCATTGATTTTTTTGTATTGTTTTCTTAGTCTCCATTGCATTGATTTCTGCCCTGATCTTTATAATTTCCCCCCTTGTATGAGCTTTGGGTTTGTCCTGCTCTTCTTTTTCTAGAAGTTTGAGGTTCAGCATCAGGTTGTTTAATTGGACTCGCTCTCTTTTCCTAATATGATTATTCACTGCTATGAATTTACCTTGTAAGACTGCTTTCATTGTGTCCCATAGATTCCAATATGTTGTATTGTCATTGTCATTTATTTGAAAGAACTGTCTGATTTCTTCTTTAATTTCCTCTGTGACCCGTTGGTTATTCAGAAGTGTGTTGTTCAATTTCCTTGTGTTTATGAAGTTTTTGCAGTTTCTTTTGCTGTTGATCTCCAATTTCATCACACTATTGTCTGATAATATACAGGGGATAACTTCAATTCCTTTGCACTTACCTAAATATGTTCTATGAGCGAGTGTGTGATCTATTTTGGATAATGACCCATGTGCAGCTGAAAAGAATGTGTATTCTGATCTTCTGGAGTGAAACACTCTGTAAACATCTGTTAAGTTCATATCTTCAAGAGTTTCATTGAGTTCTAGTATTTCATTGCTTGTTTTTTGTCTACTTGATCTATCTATTTGTGACAATGACATATTGAGGTCCTCCACTACTATTGTATTAATGCTTATATGGTTTTTCATGTACATTTGTATTTGTTTTATATAGTTGGATGCACTAGTGTTTGGTGCATAGATATTTATGATTGTCATCTCTTCCTCTTGGACTGTTTCCTTTACAAGGATATAGTGTCCTTCTTTGTCTCTCTTAATCAGTGTTGGTTTGAAATCTACTTGATCTGCAAAAGAGGATAGCTACTCCTGCTTTTTTTCAGGTTCTCGTCGCATGGAGTATTGTTTTCCACCCTTTAACTTTCAGTAGATGAGTTTCTTTTTGAATTATGTGTTTCTTGTATGCAGCATAGTGTTGGATCTTGCTTCTTGACCCCATTCTGGCAGTCTATTTCTTTTGATTGCTGAGTTGAGACCATTTACATTGATGGTTAGAACCGATACATATTGAGTTATCATTGTCATGACTTTCTCTTTTTGTTTGATCCTCCCCCTTTGCTTTTAATTTCTTGTCATCCCTGGTGGATACATTCTGCTGGGCTTCCTGGGGTTGTGATCCTCATTGTCTTTTCCTAGGATTTTGTCTAAAATTTCTTGGCATTATGCATCCTTCATATTAATACAACATAACTTTTCCATATAGAATTTTTGTTCAGAGAACATTTTTAACATATCACTATCTCCTTATCATGATCTTCCTTTATAATGCTTAAATTCCTCTTCTGAATTCAACCATATCTGCTATTCAAATGTGATTATATTTACATTTTTATTATACATTAATATGTTAAGGCATCAAAGGAAACAAAGTAAAAACAATTCTTCTCCTGAAAAATCCACTCTTTTCCCACCATTTGCACCACAATGCAACACAAATATTAGTGTTTTTTCTTCCCATGAAATTGCATGTTTAATTTTTTTCTTTTTACAAATCACTCCATATTTATAAACTTTTCTAAGCCTTGATTTTATCACTTTTCAAAATATCCTGGATATTTACCAAAATCAACCTACTTCCTTTTTATTAATGAGCTTTCCTGTTTCTGGGAAAAAAATATCTGACACCCACAATTTAAAGGACAGGTTAATTTGGTTCATGGTTTCAGGAGATTCAGTCTGTACTCAGCTAGTTTCAGGCACAAACATTATGGAGGAAGAGCATGGTGGGGCAAAAGTTCATGGCATGCAGGAAGCAGAGGTTTTAGTGTTTGGTCCAGATTGTCAATATGCTTTGAGGAGTTGAGGCCATTTACACTGAGAGTTATTTCTGAAAGGAATTGGCTTATTCCTATCATTCCATTATTTTTCTGTTGTTGATTCCTTTATTTTTCTTTTTTTGTTTAACTGTGCACTCTGCTTGACGTATTTATTCCAATGGAGTTTTTGGTGTTGATGGTTTCTTTATTTCTGTATAAAATATACTGGAGAATATTTTGTAATTTTGACTTGGTGGTCATGAATTTCTTGAGGTATTCTTTGTCATGGAACACCCTTATTTGTCCATCAATTTTGGAAGATAGTTTTGTAAGATATATTAGCAGGATATATTGTTCTCTTTTAGGACTTGAAACATTTCACTCAAAGCTCTCCTGGCCTTTAATGTTTGTTTTGAGAAGTCTGTTCTTATCCTGAGGGGTTTACCTGTGTAAGTGACTTTATGCTTTACTCTGACTGCTTTGAAGAGTCTGTCCCTGTTTTGAACTTGTGGGATTTTGACTATGACATGTTGCAGGGAATTTCTTCTCTCATCTTAATAATTTGGGGTTATATAAGCATCCTTGACTTGTATGCTGAATTTTTCCCCATACTTGGAAAGCTTTTTGTTATTCCATGCCTGCTGTTTTATGATTTTTCTCTAACTCCAGTTATTATTAGGTTAGTCTTTGCATCAGCTAGCGGCTGATGGATCAACTTTTTGCTTTCTTAATGTTTTGAAGATAAGTCTGAGAATATGATCTTGTGTGTCAAATTTATCTCCTAGATCTTATAGTCTCTCCTCCTGTGGGTCACTTCTGTTGCTTAAATTTTCAATAGAATTTTTATCTCTGGGAATTTGTTTAGCACCTTTGCTTGAACCCTATTTCTTTGGTAAAATTGTAGTTTATGTTTTGAATGGTTTTGGTTAGTGCTTCTAATTTTCTTATCTGATTCTTCCTGACATACTTTGACCAGTTGTTTTTATTAACTTCACCATGTCTTTGGTTATGTTACCTTTTTGCTTGCCAGGTTTCTTTGCTTCCTCTTTGATCATTTGGTAGAATTTTGACATTTTATGTTCATTGCCTCTCCACTGGTGCCCCTGAGATCTACTCTGGAGGAGTTTGGAGTTTTGGAGGTACTTTCTTGCCTTGTTTATTCATATTTCTATTTCTGTGTGTGTGTGTGTGTGTGTGTGTGTGTGATGTCTGTGTGTTTTTGTGTGTTCTGAGTGTTGAGCCCAAGCACAATGGAGAAACTTTGGTGTTGGTATAAAGATATTTTTAGTTAGGTTGTTTTTCCAGAGATCTGATCTTGACTTTACTTGTCAAGGTGTATTATCTACCAATTCAACCTATTCAGTTCAATGGGGTTGGACCTAGTTACTGTGTTGTAAGGAGAGAATTCCTCCTGTTTATAACATCATCTATATATTAACCATCAAGCCAACTCTCTGGCCTCTTCTTTAAGTGCGCTAATCCTCATGACCAAATGATTGCCCCTAGCTCCACCTCCAAATGCCATCACCTTGAGGATTACACTTCAGTATATGAATTTTAGGGAAAACACAATTTTCCATCATTTGTCTCTCAAAATTCATGTCTTCCTCACATGCAAGTTATATTTATTCTAACCCTATAACCCCTAAAAATCTTAACATATTCCAGTAACAATCTAAAGTCTAAAATCCAAAGTCTCATCTAAATAAGACATGGTGAGACCCAGGTATGATTTATCCTGGGGAAAAATTCCTCTCCAGCTGGCAACTTGTGAAACCAAACAAGTTATGAGCTTCTAAAAGACAACAGTGAAATGTGCATAGGATAGACATTCCCATCATAAAAGAGAGATACATGAGAGATGGAAGGATTTTCAGGTCCTAAGAAGATCCAAAACACAGCAAAATCAACTGCATGAAATCTTATTGCTCATTAGTGATCCCTTTGGCTAATCCTTTATTCTTCTGGCCCACTGAGGAGAAAGCCCTGCCCCTGCAACTTCTGTCCTCAAGACTTTTGTGAGTGACCCATCCACAGGGCTTTGGGTGAAGGCCATCTGACCTACAGAAAGTAAGAAATGAGTCTACCATTTGAGGCCAAGAAGGGAGCTTTTATGATCTCCACCTGCCTTCAAGCCTTTCTTCATTGGTCTTGCAAAAGCACATATTCACAGACAAATAGCTCCAGAGTTCCATCCTATAAAATCCAAGGACTCCGACTGGCTTCCTTCACTCCTTTCCATCTCTTTCTCCTTCAGTTCAAACTGGAATTTTCCAGGCTCAGGTAGCTGATTGAGTCTGTAGGCTTACACCTATGCTAATCAATCTCCTTATGAAAAACTCACTTGGCCACACCCTTAGAGTTCTATTCAGAGCATGCTTTCTCACTGTTTTGCAAGATGAAAAGTCTGAGAATTTTCCACATCTTTATCTTCTAGTTCTTTTATGCTTAATAATCTCAACCTCAGGTGATTTATCCCCCTCATTTTTTTACATGGAAAGTAGTCAGAAATAGCCTAGCCATTCTTTCATTACCACTTATAAATCACTTCAGCTAAATATGAAATTTCACTACAGTTCCATCTTCCACAAAACACTAAAATACAAACACAATTCATCCAAATTCTTTGCTACTTTATTAAAAGACTTGCCTTTCATTATTGTCCAATAACATGTTCCTCATTTCAAATACCTTTTCAAAATAGTCTTAACTGTCCATATTACTACTAGTATTTTGCACATGATTATTTATGTATTCTCTAAGAAACAAAAGATTTTTTTCTCTAGCTCTCCATTTTCCTTTCTGTGCATTCATAAAAATCATCTTTAAATTATTTTCATGACAATCTTGGCTTCTTCTAGCATGTACTTCAAAACTCTTCTAGTCTCTACCCAATTCCAGTTTTAATGCCATTCCCACATTTTTAGGTATCTGTTTACAGGAGTACCCCATACCAAGTGCCACTCTCTGTTCTAGTCAGTTCAGAGTACAATAAGACAGGACCATAGATAGTCTGGCTTAAGCTATTCTGCATAGTTCTGGAGGCTTGAAGTCTGGGATGGAGGTGCCAGCATGCTCAGACTCCAGTGAAACACCTCTGTGAGGTTCAAACAATAACTTTATATCATAGCCCCAAGTGGTAGAAAGACAGCAAGTACCTCTCTGGTTTCTACTTTCAAGGCCCTAATCTCATTCATAAGAGCTCTGCCCTCGAGGTCCCACCTGTAAATCTAATCATATTGGCTAATAGTTATCAATGTATAAATGGGGGGCACAAAATTTATTTCATAGCAATTATGAAACTATGTAAATGGAGGAGTAACTGTAAATCCAAAGGGAAAATATTGAATAAAATTTTTAGTTTTTAAAAAACATTTAAAATGTATTAAACTAAAAGGCCCAAATCCATGCAATTAGGAATGAAAAAGGTAAAATTACAACAGACCTAGCAGAAATTCAGAGCATCATGAATACCTACTTTGAGAACATATATGCCAATAAGATGGAAAATGCAGAAGAAATGGGCAGATTCCTAGATATGTATGAATTACCAAAGTTGAACGAAGATGACCTAAAAATTCTGAACAACCCAATATCAATCAATGAAATTGCAAACACAATTGAAAACTTACCAACTAGGAAAAGTCCAGGCCCTGATGGCTTCACTGCTGAATACTATAAGACATTTAAAAAGGCACTACATCCACTACTGTTTAAACTCAGTACTCTCAAATTCATTCCTGGAAGCAAACATCACCTTGATCCCCAAAGCAGAGAAAGACCCAACCAAAAAAGAGAACCATAGGCCAATCTCACTAATGAACATAGATGCAATAATCCTTACTAAGATACTGCCAAATAGAATGCAGAAGATCATCAAGATCATACACCCTGACCAAGTGAGATTCATCCCAGGGATGCAGGGATGGTTCAACATATGCAAATTAATAAATGTAATACACTATATTAATAGAGTCAAGGACAAAAACCATATGATCATCTCCATAGATGCAGAAAAAGCATTTGACAAAATCCAACAGGCATTTATGATAAAAATCCTACAAAAAATTAGAACAGACAGTTTCTACCTCAATCTGATAAAAGCCATCTATGAAAAACCAACAGCCAATATCATACTAAATGGTCAAAAACTGAAATCCTTCACACGAAAATCAGGAACAAGACAAGGATTCCACTATAACCACTCCTGTTCAATATAGTTTTGGAAACATTAGCCACAGCAATTAGACAAGAGAAATAAATGAAAGGAATAAAGATAGGAAATGAAGAAGTCAAACTGTCATTATTTGCAGATGACATGATGCTCTATATAGAAGATGCCAAGAACTCCACCAAAAGTCATCTAGACTTAATAACCAAATTCAATAAAGTAGCTGGATACAATGTCAACACTCAAAAATCAATAGCTTTCCTCTACATGAACAACAGACTTGCTGAAATAGAAATTGGGCAAACATTTCCTTTCAAAATAGCATCCAAAACACTGAAATACCTAGGAATCAACCTAACAAAATAAATCAAAGACCTCTTCTCTGAAAAGTATAGCACTCTGAAAAGAGAGATCGAAGATGGTATGAGAAAATGGAAAGACTTCACTTGATTCTGGGTAGGAAGAATCAACTTAATGAAAATGACCATACTTCCAAAACTGCTATGTAGATTAAATGCAATCCCAATTGAAATCTCAACAACATACTTCATGGACTTTGAGAAAACAATTCAAAAATTCATTTGGAACAAGAAGAGACATGGAATAGCAAAAACAATTCTAGGCAACAGAGACATGGCAGGGGTATCACAATCCCCAACTTGAAACTATGCTGCAAATCTACTGTGATAAAAACACCATGGTACTGGCAAAGAAACAGACCCAAGGACCAGTGAAACAGATTAGAAGATGCAGAAACCACTCCAAAGACACTCAGCCACCTCATCTTTGACAAAGGAGCCAAACACCCTCACTGGAGGAAAGATAGCCTCGTTAATAAATGGTGCTGGAAAAATTGGGCTTCAACTTGCCAAAGATTAAAACTAGACCTGTATCTCTCACCATGCGCTAAACTAAAATCAAAATGGATTAAAGATCTAAATACTAAAACAGAAACTGAACCGGCTTGAACAGAGGTTAGGTAGAACTCTTGAAGACATTGGGGTAGGAAAAGGCTTTATGAACAAAACCTCAGTTGCCCGTGAAGTAGCACAATCAACAAGTGGGATCTCTTCTCATTAAAAAGCTTCTGCACAACAAAAGAAATCACCAACATTTGTGAACAGACAACCCACAATGTTAGAAAAAATTTTCACCCGCTGTTTCTCAAACGTGTACTATCTAGAATCTATAGAGAACTTTAAAAAATCAGACTTCCCAAATTTAAAGACCCAATCCAAAAATGGGCATCTGAAATGAACAAAGAAGTAGAAATAGCAAATAAACATATGAAAAAATATTCAATATCACTGGTTATTCAAGAGATGCAAAAGAAAACAACACTGAGATTCCACCTCACCCCACAAAGAATGGCTGCCATCATGAAATCAACCAATAACAAATGGTGGCAAGGCTGTGGGGAAAGAGGAACACTGCTCCACTGCTGGTGAGAGTGTAGACTGGTGCAACCACTGTGGAAATCAGTATGGAGATACCTCAAAGAACTAGGACTGAAAGTCCCATTTGACCCTGCTATTCCACTGCTGGGGATCTTCCCCAAAGAATTAAAAGAATCATACCACAGTGATATATGTGCACCCATGTTCATAGCAGCACAGTTTGTAGTAGCTAAAACATGGAAGCAGCCCAAATGCCCATCAACTGGAGACTGGATAAAGAAAACATGTTTTTGTAAAATGGAGTACTACTCTGCCATAAAAAATGAGAAATTAGAGACATTTATAGCTAAATAAATGCACATTGATGTGATACTTTTAAGTGAAATAAATAGGACACACATGTGTAAATACCAAATAGTTTCTGTAATGTGAGAAACTGAAAGTGCTAATAAGGACTAAAAGGGATAATAAATAATGCGAAATAGGAAGAAAAGGAGAAAGGGGAAGGGGAAATGGGAGGGGGATGGGAAATGAAAGAAGGGAATGGAATTAATATGAGAAAATGAAAAAAAAAATGGAAGCAAAGTCTTTGTAAATAGTGAAGAATGGAGGGGTTGAAGGGAGAGCAGGGGAATGGGGAAAAAATAAGAACCAAGAGAGTATGTAAAGGTGCAAATTTCCAGTGATGAATGTCATTATATTGTATACTGAAAATGCACTGATAAAATTAATTTCAAAAAGTAAAATAAAATATATTAAGCTTTTTGGTCAAAATAGTTGAAGCAAATATATACAATCCCATTTTACTAGAACTGTGTTTTTCTTAAGGACCAGAGTTGTCCAGTGCTGGAACAACTCTGTTCCACATCTCAGACATAAATTGTGTCACAACTAAAATACAGTATGAAATTTATTTTTAAATAAAATAAAAATACTTCAGGGTGTCAGTTTCTAACTTCATGTGAACTAAAGTGACATTTTGCTAACATTAATTCGGGGTAATGATATTTTGTCTTTTCATATCATTAGTAATCTAAATACACTTTAATTTCAGAAAAAAACATGCAAGCCCTGGCTCTGTCTCCCACTGGCGGGCACTGGGCAGTCTCGTGGGTTCAATCTCACAGAAGTAAGCTTCAGTCACCGAGCCTCCATGTGCCTCTGTATTTTCTGTGTTGAGAAATCTTGACTTTTGAAATCAGAGATCTTTAAAAATAAACCAAGGTACTCGAGGCATCTCATAATTAAAAGTATTTCATTCCACTGACTTGAAATTAAGTATGAAATTTAGCATACATATAATTTTAGCAATATTTTAAAAGTAAATCTTCCCAACCACCTTTTTTAAAAGAAAGCACGTAAGTGTTCCATTATAGTGAATTTGACACCTACTTTAAACCAGGTGTTGATTTTTTTTATTAATTAAGTTTATTGGTACATTTTAGGTATACATTATGATCACATTCATCATTGGGAATTTGTACCTGTACATGATATATCTTGGTTCTTATGTTTTCCCCATTTCCCTTCCCTCCCTTCAACCCCTCAACCCCTCCCTATTTACAAAAACTTAGTTTCTGTGTTTTTCCTTCTTTTCTCATATTTTTTCATTTCCTTCTTTTCTCCCCGCCCCCTACTTCCCCTTCCCCTATGGACCATTTCCTTCCTATTTCACATAATCTATTATACATTTTGGTCCTCATTTACACTTTCAGTTTCTCACACCAGAGAAACAATTTGGTATTTACACACGTGTTCTATTTATTTCAATTGAGAGTATTGGCCTCAATGTGCATCCATTTAGTTATAATGTCTCTAGTTTCTGGCTCTGCCAGGCATCCAAGTGCTCAGCTCAAGAGATAGAGCCTAGGCATGCTGGCCTCGGCCTCCTGAATTACAATCATGCGTGACCAACACATCTGGCTTAAGCTTTTGAAGTTACCTTCAGGGAGATATATTATTAGAACGAACATAAAGAAAACTTTGCGAATAAACCCATTATTTCAATATGGAATTCCTTTTGTCTTTTGTCACTTGGAAAAAGAAAGAAAGCAAGAGCAGAGCAGAAAACTCAGAGAAATTCATAGGACATTTTCCTTATTATGTCATAAAATAAGTGCTTTTCTTGGCTTTGTGAAAGTTGGGATAAAAGTCAATGTACATTAAAAGGAAGATGATTGGTTGATATGGCCCAATGACAGCAAAGCTTTTAGAGACTGAGTGCCCAAACTACAACACCAAACCCACTTATCGCAAAGTACCAACACTGCAATAGCTGCATGGCTGTGGCACACGTGCCATAGGTTTGCCACCACTAGACAGTAATGTTAGAAACTGAGGAAGTAAGAGAGGATTTCAAATACTGAGCCGCATCACTGAAAACTAAGGTTGCTCAAGGAGTGAAAAAACAATTAAGTAAAATATAGAAGCGAATTTTAAAATAGCATTATTAATCCTGCATTTGGAGAAAATGCTTCTTTGTTTCCCTCTACTTCTGATGCTTTCTTACCTGTGAGCCACTCTCCCTTGCATAACAGCATTGGCTTTTCTTTACCTCATCACTTTATCCTTCTAGGGAAGATGTAATTGTTTCCTGAATTGCTAAGTTTGAAGAAGGAAATAGAATCTGGCTGTCCTTCCTTTTCTGCTTTATTCTTGGTGATGAGGCACCCTTAGGGATCACGCTTCTGCTCTGTTGCTTCATGCTCTAAGTGTCATGGTATAACTTCCACGACAAAAAAAAAAAAGCTTCAATTGTCCACACTAACTCATTCCATTGAAAAAGAATCAAGATGTCCCTTCACAAAAGAGTAAGATTTTTGTATTTCCAATCCTTGAGAAAAACTATTGCAATCCTGGAATACAAATGTTTAATAAATTTATATAAATTAATAATTAAATATTGCATAGGCATACTTCTGTTTATTCAAGTTGAAATAGAATAATTTCATAAGATTTTTAAAATAAAAACTTCATTTCTAATATCTCATCAAGTCAGACAGAGTTTGACCAACATGAGTGTAATGGATGTAATGTGGAATCACTGATTCATTCATTTAGCACACTACCATCTTTGTGCTGTGAACTTTGCTATATTTCCAGATTACTGAGATGAACTGGATAAAAGTGACCTGCCCTGTGGCAGACAACTATAAGGTGGGCTTCATAAACCCTGCCTCTTGATTTCTAGATCTTTATGTAATCCCTTCCCCCAACAAAAGGCAAGACCTATGTCTTGATTCTAACCAATGAAAGATGGCAAAGATGAAGGTGTATCACTCCCATTATTATATTACACCATATAAAATTCCATGTTGCTAGCAGACCCATTTTCTTTCTCCCTGGTTTGCTCTGAAGATGTAAGCTGCTATGTTTTGAGAAGAATTTGAACATAAAGCCACATGGTACAAAACTGGTACAGCTCTCCACAGGCTGTAGGCAACTGCTGGTTGGTGGAAAATGAAACATCAGAAGCTTAGAGACAGAGAGAGAAAGAGATGTGATGTTGGAATAATGATCAGAAAAAAATCAATAGCACTGGCTTTCAAGTTGGAGGATGGAGATGCTGAGCCAAGAAATGTGAACTTCCTTAGAAGTTAGAGAAGGGAAAGAACAGGTTCTCCTTTTGACCCTCCAGAAAGGAACTCAGCCCTCCTGAAACCTTGATTTTAGTTCAGTGAAAATCTGTTGCATTTTTGATCTCTAGAACTTCCTGACTCATTGCTTAATTCAAAGTTTCTGTTCAATAAATACATAGTAAATGAGTGAATGGATTAATATCTGGATCTAGTTTACAAGAGAGTGATACAGCTAGATGATGTAATGCTTCAAAGTTCAATATTTCAGTGGTACCCACAAGAACATATGCTGTGCATTGCTGAATTACAACACAAGTTGAACTTCTAATATCATATGGTGTCTTTTCTTAACTTTATGGCATTAATTGAAAATGAACATGACAATGAAAATTGGGATAGGAGCTTATAGGAAAATTGTAATAAAATTTTATACTTTGAAATTCTAAACCTGAAATTTTACTATAGAAGCAGCCCTTTGTCTGTAATTGTTGGTCTCTCCTTGCCTGAAGAACTAAGAACCTCCCCCGAGGTAATTGTCTTGCCAAAGACTGCTGATCTTCCTCACAACTTACTCTTGATGCCTCTCTTGGCTTCTATAATCACATCTCATCAGGTAGCAAAGGATGAGATTCAAAGTACGACTTAAATAATAGGAAAGCAATACACAGAAAAAGAATGCATGATTCTGCCAATTTGTATTGATAGAAGTCTGAGGAATGTATATGGTTAAATATCATTAAAATGTGGAGGAATATAAAAGTGGATGAAGCCAAGCTGATTAAAGTAAGCTCATTGAGCAAGAGTTCCATATGCACTTACCTGGCCTATGCAGAAGGCAGATGGTCTTAGACAATGACAGTAGGGTATCAGAAACATCATCAAGAAATTGCAGCTGTTTTTCCAAATGTGGTTTCATTGCTAGATTAAATCAGCACATGGTACCTGCCATGCGGCTATTGATCTAGCAAATGCTGTATTTTTCTGTACATATTAGTGAGGACCATCAGAAAGAATTTGTTTTCATCTGGCAGTGATGCCCTTTCACTGTCCTATCTCAGGGCTATGTCAGCTATCAGCACTGTGTCATCATTGGGTCTGCAGGGACCCTGATTGCCTCTCCATTCCAATGGAATCATGCTGGTTCATTACATTGATGAAATTTTGCTGATTGGATCTGATAATTGAAAGATAGAGATCAGTCCACACATATCAGATAACACTCATGCTAGCTTGTTCATGGGCTGCCAAGTCAACTGTTTATCCCTCTTTCTGTGGACAATATTTCCCTGCAGGCTGACTGCACATGTTCACCTCCAGCCAACTTTGCACCAATGGACTCTACACCCTCGCCATTACCATCCACCAACTCTAAGCCAATTATGAATTCTGTTTCCCCTAAGCATGGGGTAGTAGAGGTGCCAATCAATGAACTGAACTGACTATGGATGAGGCCATTGAACTGGGAGTGAAGCTGGAGAGTCAGCAGCTTCAGGCAAAAGTAATAGATGGGCCAGCAACACCACAGTAAACCCACAGCTATTGTAAACTACAAAAACATCATGGGGTTTTTGTTCCAAAAGTGACTCCTTAGTAGCAGGCTAGAAGAAATCCAGTGTAGCACTCACCATATTAACATGGAAAATTTAATCAAATGACATTTTGAGAAGGTGTTAATTGTTTAAAACTGAGCTACAGAAAAACTACTTCACTCTTTGGTTTCCAGTGTTACTATATGACAGTGACTTAGTGAGAGACAATCATAAGAGACAGCTGCAGAAAGGATAAGGACTAGACATAGACCCCATAAGAAGTTCAAACTTAGGCCAAGAAGAACATGGGGCCCTACCCTCTGTGGTGAGAAGCCAGGCTTTGGAAGTGTCGCTTTCAGAAATGTCTGGATCGGAAAGTTTACAAAACACACTACAGAAAGCTAGCTGAGCTAAACAAAAGACTACAAAACATAAATTACCTGTTTAACAAAGAATTAGAGTCCATGAAAAGGTACAAACAGAAACCAAGAGATTGAAGATTCTATTGAAATTTTGAGCAGCAGAAGTAACCATGTGAGGACAGAGTGTCTGAACTACAACATAGAGTTGATATCTGTGATCAATTATGCAGAAATACTTTAAAACCAAGAAAACATGAAAAATGGATCCACCAGCTGTTAGATCAATGATGTCAAACCTTTTAGAACTTTCAGTGATAACAAAGAGTCCATTGCAGTACACGTGCCATAGGTTCATCACCACTGTTAGATGATGCAAAGAAGACTAATCTAAAGTTAAATGGACTTAGTGAAAAATCAAAGGAACACAAATGGCATTTAAAAACTGTTTACAGAAATAATAATAATTTTAAAAACTTTCTAAATAGGAGTGATGCATATAGAAACCCAAATAGTGATAATCAGAAAAGAATTTATCCACAACAAATCATAATCAAAATCCCCAAAGTTCAACAAAGAGACAGAATCTTAGAAGCTGTTATAAAAAAGCAATGAATCATTTATAAAATTAAACCCATTTGAATTACAGCAGAATTCTCACTTCACATGCTAACAGTCAGAAGAGCTTGGGATGAAGTGTTTCAAGACCTAAAAAACCAAACAAAATAAAAACTTTCAAGCCAGGCTGTTATGTTCTGCAAAACTATCTTTTAAAACTGATAGAGAGGCCAGAGATTTAACTCAGTGGTGCCACCGCCTGCCTCTCAGGGTTAAGGTCCTGAGTTTGATCTCTGGTACCAAAAACAAACAAACAAAACAAAACAGATAGAAAAATAAGGTCTTTCCATGGCAAATATCACCTTAAAACAATTAATGACCACCAAGCCAAAACTTCAAAGTTTCTCAAGAAATCTAGAAAGGCCCAAAGAAGCCAACAATGTCAAAAGAATTAATATACCAGGCAGGGTGAACAGTGAAGTAGAAAGGTTAGAAAAAGGAAATGGGCAATAGGAAAATTACACAATTACAGTAAAAAAAACCCATCCTTTTCGGTAATAACTGTCAATGTGAATGCACTCAATTTCCCAAGCAAAATATGCCAAATTGGCAGAATGGATCAAGAAACAAAATCCAAAGGTATGCTGTATACAAGAAACATGTTTAAACAAAAAGAAATTCATAGACTAAACAACAAAGAATGGGAACAATATTCTATACAATGTGAACACAAAAACAAGTAGAAGCACAAATTCTGGTTTAAGACAAAGCAGATTTTAAGCTAAAACTTGAAGAAGAGGCAAAGAAGGTCATCGCTACATATTAGTGACCTTCAATGGGAAGAGAGAACAATTGTAAATATATGCACCAAACACCAGCATGCCCATCTTCATAAAACAAACACTGTCGGGCTTCAAATATCAGATAAACATCAAAACAATTATAGTGTGGGACCTCAATAACCCACTGTCAAAAATATACAGATCAACTAGACAAAAAAATCAACAAACAAATATCAGAATTCAATCAAATCTTTTAACAAATGGGTTTAAAATATATGTACACAGTATTCCACCCAAAAACAACAGAATATACATTCTTCTCAATAGCACATAGAGCTTTCTCCAAGAGAGACCACATTCTAGGCCACAAACCATGCTCAAGTAAGCACAAAAGAATCAAAATCATTCCATGCATATTATCAGATCATAGAGCAATAAAACTAGAAAACATTGGCAAAAGAAACTACAGAAATTATATAAACACATGGAAATTAAACAATAAACATTTGAATAATCAAAAAGTCACAGTAGAAATCAAGAAATAAATCACACATTCCTAGAATCAAACAATAATGCTTGTACAACATACCAGAACTTATGAGACACAATAAAAGCAGTTTTCAAAGAGAAATTTATAGATATTAATGCCCACATCAGAAAGAGTCCAATTAAATAACATGACAGTGTACCTCAAAATTCTAGAAAAACAATAATAATCCAAATCTATATAGAAGACCTGAAAAATTTCACCGAAAGACTCACAGAACTAATAAACAAATTCAGCAATGTGGCAGGATATAAAATAAACATAAAATTCAGTAGTGGTCCTGCACACCAATAATGACCTCATTGAGAAAGAAATTAAGGAAAAAATACCACTCACAATAGCATCAAGAAAAATTAGATACTTAGGAATTAACCTAAGCAAGGAAGTGAAAGACTTCTACATGAACATTACAGTACTCTGGTAAAGGAGATTGAAGAAGACATCCAAACCTGGAAAGATACCCTCTCTTCCTGGGTAGGCAGAACCAATATATTCAAAATGGTCATACTTCCAAAGCTGATATACACATTTAAACAACCTCTATCAAAATACCAATAGCATTTCTATTGGATTAGGGGAAATAATCTTAAAATTCATATAGAACCAGAAGAGATCCTGAATAACAAAAGTATACTTGAACCATAAAAGTAAAGCATGAGGCATCGCAATCTTGGATTTCAAGTTATACTCCAAAGCTACAGAAATAACCAAAGCATGGTACCAGTACAATAAAAGACATGAATCAATGGACAAAGGGACCAAAAACATACACTGCAGGAAAGATAGCCTCTCTAACAAATGGTGCTGGGAAAACTAGCTATCCACATCCACAAGATTGAATCTAGACCCATATCTCTCACCATGTACTAAACTAAAATCAAAATGAATCAAAGACATATATGTTAAAACAAAAAAACAATCTGCTGGAAAATAAACAAGGTAAAGCTCTTGAAGACATAGGCAAGAACTTCCTAAACAGAACCACAATTACACAAGAAATAGCATTAAGAATCAACAAATGGCATTGCACCAAATTAAAAAGCTTCTGAACAGCAATGGAAATAACCAATAGAGTGAAAAGAGAACCTACAGAATGGAAAAAAAATTTCAACTATTTTCCTGACAGAACACTAAAAGACTAAAGGACAGAGGACAGAGGATTAGAATATATAAAGGTCTCAAAAAAATTTAAACCCTCCAAAATAACAAACCAAATAAAAAAATAGACAACTAAAATGAGTAGACACGTCTCAAAAGAAATGTAAGTGGCCAAGAAATACCTGAGAAAATGGTAAATATCTTTGGCCATTAGAGAAATGCAAATTAAAAGAATACTGAGATTTCATTTTACTTCAGAAAGAATCGTCATCATGAAGAAATCAGATAATAACAAATTCTAGTGAGGATGTGATTAACCCCTTCTACATTGTTGGTGGGGATGTAAACTGGTACAACCACTATGGAAATCAGTGAGGATATTCCTCAAAAACCTGAAAACAGAAATTCCATTTGACCCAGGTATTCACCTTCTAGGTATCTTCCTGTAAGAGTTAAAGAGATCATATTAGAGTGATCCATGCATACCCATGTTTATAGCAGCACAACTCATTAGAGATAAATCTTGGATGTGGCCTATGTATCCATAACTACATGAATAACAATTATGCATAATGGAGTACTGCTCTGTCATAAAGTAGGATAAACTGTAGCCATTTGTAGGAAGAGCGGTGAACTTTGGATCATAGTATTAAGTGAAATAAATCAGATGTACCAAGCTTAAACATCACAAGATTTCTCTTATATGAGAAACTCAAATTATGAATAAAAGGTAAGATAAAATAAATATAAGGAAATATATAAATAGATCTTTTTCAACAGGAAAGGTGACCAAGAGATGGACAGAGGGAAAAGGGAGGGGAGGAGAAGGGAAGAAAAAGAAATTAAGATGTGTTATGTACATGTACCAACTCCACATGAAGATTATAATCATTATGTACTGCCAACATGTGCTAATATAAAAAATAAAGGGTGGAATTTTAACTCTCCCAAAAAATCCATATGCATGCTAGAGAGAAGAAAATCAATCCCAGAATAACTCAGGGGTCTGCATTCTCAATGAAATCCCTCCCAGAGTACAAAATAAGTTCTGTATGTGGCCTCTCTCAACACTAAGAGAGAATACCTAGTGGACCTATTTGGATTTTAGAGGCCACATGCACATCATTTGGGCATCCAACCTCATCTATCCCACCTACCCATGGAAGGACCTGAAGGCTCCTCATTGTAAATGGGGTGAAAAAAAAGAGAAGGCTGTGCAATAGAACAAAGATGACATGAAAGCTTTGAGTTATATAATCCAATAGATTGAATGATGTTTGAAGTTTTAGTGGCAGTTAAGGATGCTGTTTGGAGACTTTGGCAGACTCACATCAGTAAATCACAGCACAGACCTTTAGGGATTAAAGTAAAGTCATGGCATCCTTAGCAGAAAACAATTTTCTTTTTGAGAAACAGGGTTTGACTTGTGATTGGCTTAGTAGAGACAAATCACATGACCTTTGACCACCAAGTTGCCATCTAATCTGCACTGCCAATCACGATCTGGGTATTTCAAACCCACAAAGAATAAAGTTGAGCTTATGCTTCTTGAGAAAATGGAAGTGATGCACAGGAGATTGGGCTAGAGCAGGCCCAGAAGGCACAAGTAGGTCACATGGGCTCTATTACTATATTTTCCCCCTTTTTTTCTCAGTACACAGCTATGATTCACATACAGTCCTATGTGACTGGTTGACTGGAGAAGAAAAACCCAAGGTTGGTTTATAAGTAGATGGTCTTCTACAATACACAGGCATTAACTGAAATAGAACAGCTATAGCCCTATGGCCCCATTCCCAGACAGCCCCACAGGACTCTGCTGAGGGGAAAACCACTCAGTAGGAAACAGTTTGAGCAGTGAATGTGGTCATTCATTTGCATGGAAAAAGACATACCAGAGCTGTGTGTCTAATGGTTGGACTGAAAGATCAAAGATGGAGACAACCGAAAAAGTGGTGACAAGGAATCTGTGGAAAAAGTATGTGGACGGATCTCTGTGGATTGGCACAAGATGTGAAGACTTCTGTGACTCGTGTGATCCTCACCGAGGATGACCTCAAGAGAATTCCAATAATCATTTGGTTTAAATGTTTAATTTCTGCAAATATCAGTGGATTTCCTTCCTTGCACATCTTCTGTAATTGTCCACTGGGTTTATGACTAAAGTAGCTGTCACAGCAGGAATGGAGGTTATACCTAGACTTGGCTTCATGCACTGCCACTCAACTCAGAAATTTGTCACACTGCAAATTTGCCAGAGAATGGACTTTGGTGAATTCGCTTCTGGAAATTTGCTTTTGGTAAACTGGCATTGAGCAAATGCACCCATAGCCAATAATATGAGATCCACAAAAATCACAAGAATAAACCAAATATGTTTGTAATTTATCATCTCAAGGTCATAAATATTAAATTGATTTAGCTTAAGGGCCATATACCTCAAAGCCAAGTTTTCCAGAAGAACAATTCCCAAAGCTTAAACTGAAATTGCTTTCATGCCCTTTGCCTTGAGAAAAACTTGCATATTCAGTTGTAAAGTAATTGAAATAGTGAAATTTAAGACTTCCTTAATATATGTATTTAGAATGATGTGTGGACATGTTCTGTGCCATGTGACTTTTCCTTCACATGGTCTTGATTGCTATTGAGTCTGATTCTTTCCGAAAGCAATGAACTGTTTGATCTTGCCTAAGGAACTCTCACATAGTTACAAAACAAATTGAAGGAAATCCCTCTTACTTCCATGTGACAGTGTACCTCTTTTTTGTTGTAATAATTTGTTGCCCTCCTCTTCATGCAAGGTTTAATAGTAACTTTTCTTCCAATATGGGCATGTCCTTATTATTTCTTTTTAAAATTTGGATTCTTTGAGCTTTTCTATATTATCTAATCACATTGTTTAAGTCTTCATGGAAAAAATGCAAAGCTCTAATAAACAAAGTTCATTAGGATGGAGATCATGCTATTTTATGTATACCTTTATAACAATCATTTGTGAAAATTCATACATCACTTGTAAACATTTTTAGAATCCCTCTTCTAATTAAAGAAATTATAAAGCAGTATAGCTAAAACTTACTTGAAGCCAATGAGCATTTCTTACTACTTTGCCATCAAAACGGGGCTTCATATTTGTGAGTCTACTGCAATAGTCATTCACCTTATGGCTGAGAACAAATGATAATGGAAGAAGTACCAGGGATCACACTATCCCCTTAATGGGCATGCCCCCAGTGACTAGAATACTCCCCCACTAGGCCTCACCTCTTGAAGTTTACACTACCTCCCAGTAGCTGGGGACTAATCTCTTAACACATGGGCTTTGGGGAACATTTAAGATGTAAACTATAGCATGGCATTTGAAAGTCAAATCCAAATTGTGCTAAGCTAATTTGAGTTAATCACTTTATTTCAGCCTCTAATATTAAACTCTTCAGCCCCTTATTGCCTTTGCTGCTGTGTGGGTGCCATGTTGTTTCTCCCCTGCGATGCCTGTCTATCACCCACCCTGCTTTGGACCCAGTCAATTATGGACTGAAACATCTATGAACTAGAAGGTGAGCCAGTTGCAGCACCTGGAAGGAAGCTCCCCGCCTCCATCCCAGGCTCCTAGGGCAGAGAAGCTCAGCTGGTCCCAGCACCCAGAAGGAAGCTCCACCACTGCCATCCCAGGCTCCTAGGGCAGAAAAGGTGAGCCGGTCCCAGCACCCAGAAGGAAGCTCCCCCACCGCCATCCCAAGCTCCTAGGGCAGAGAAGCTCAGCTGGTCCCAGAACTCGGAAGGAAGCTCCCCTGCTGTCATCCCTAGGGCAGAGAAGGTGAGCTGCATGGGTGCCAGAAGCACCCCCCCCCCGCCCGTGAAAATGAGAAGACATGTAAACAAGTCTCAAAAACTTGGATCACCTACAGCAAACCCAAAGGCAAACAAGATGGAACAGTCTGATACTCAACCACCTGGACTCTCTGAACTGGCAACAAAACAGGACCTGGGAAGAATGAAATCAGAAATAATTACTCAGATAACAGCAAAGATTTTGCTCATGGTGCAAGACATGATTAATAAATCTAGAGAGGACACAGATAAAAAAAATAGAGGATCTGAGGAACATGATGGAATCCCAACATAGGAAACAAATGGAATCCATAGAAGAGATACAAACAGATTTCCAAGAGATTAAAAACTCCATCAAAAGTCTGCACAGCAGAATGAACCAGTGTGAGGATAGTATTTCACATACAGAAGATAAGATTGAAATT
Source organism: Heterocephalus glaber (assembly GCF_053883595.1). NCBI lineage: Eukaryota > Metazoa > Chordata > Mammalia > Rodentia > Bathyergidae > Heterocephalus > Heterocephalus glaber. Next base: position 862,576 of record NW_028258365.1, on the reverse strand, counting down.
AGTGAGGAGGAAAAGAAAAATTGCTTTAAAATTGTAAGAGAACATGAGAAATCAATCCAGCAGCTGCTAGATGATGCAAAGAAGAAAAACATAAGACTGATTGGAGTCAATGAAGAAAGAGGAGAGAGTGCAGATGACATAAAAAAAACTGTTCACAGAAGTGATGGCAGAAAACTTCCCAAGGAGGGGAAAAGAACTTGACATACAGATAAGTGAGGCATATAGGACTCCAGCTAGCCTTAATCAAAAAAAATCTACACATAGGCATATAATAGTTAGGATTCCAGAAATCCAACAGAAGAACAAAGTTCTACAAGCAGTTAGAGAAAAGAAAAAAATCACATAGAAAGGAAAGCCTATCAGAATCACAGCAGACTTGTCAATGCAAACCCTCAAGGCAAGAAGAGCTTGGAGTGATGTATTGCAAGCCCTAAAGGAAAACAGCCTCCAACCCAGATTGATGTACCCTGCAAAACTATCCTTCAAAATTGATGGAGAAATAAGATACTTTCATGACAAAGAGCACCTCAGGAACTTCATGAATACCAAACCAGCTCTCCAAAAAATTTTAGACAATACCCTAGGAAAAGACAATGAGAATCATAACCCCAGGAAACCCAGCAGAATGAATCCACTGGGCGTGACAAATTAAACGCAAAGGGGGAGAATCCAACAAAAAGAAAAAGTCATGACAAGGCTTTTAAAACTTTTAACTTCATCTCCCTAATGAGTGTATAATTCAATCTTATTATTGTACTGATCAGTATTTTTCTGATTCTAGAGTTGCACACCATTGCTTGCGCTATACTGGCTATTTATCATCTTCTTATGTCTACTTTTTAATTGGGTTGTCTATTAATGAGCTCTAAGAATTCTTTATATATTCTGCTCATAGGTTATATGTATTGTAAATATGGTCTGTTTAAGGACTACTTTTCATTTTAATGATGTCTTTTAAAGTTCTAAATTTTGATGGAATCCCATTTATCAATTTTTTTCTTTTATACATCATGTCTTTTGTATCCTAGGTAGTCCTTGCCTACCCTGAATTCATAAATATATTCCCTTATAATTTCTTCTTAAAGTTTTATACTTTTAGGCTTTCATATTTAGGTTCATAGATCCCTTCAAGTTATTTTCATGTATGGAAAAAATGGGTTGAGGTTAATTTTTTATATATGGATACCAGGTGTTCTAGTGCCATTTGCTGCAAACACTATCTCTTCCTTGGCTCTTGAATTGAGTTTATATTCTATAAAATGCTAATGTTAAATAATCTTTCAAAACTCAGTGGACCATATATGTGTGGTTCTGTTTCTAGATTCTCTGTTTTATTCAAATGATCTATATGTCTTTCCTTACACCAACACTGCCTTGATTACTGTAGCTTTAGAAGAAGTCTTAAAATTAGGTACTAAACGTCTTCCAACACTGTTTTTGTTTTTGTTTTTGTTTTTAACTTTTCTAGATCCTTTGTACTCCTACATAACTTTTAAATTTCAATATCCAATTCTTCATTTATAGCAAGTATACACAGATCTGAATTTTTATATGTACCTTGTGTTTTCTAATCCTGCTAAATTCAAGTACAAGTTCTAGGGGCTCCTAGAGATTTCTTAGTATTTCCTCTGTAGATGATCATTTCATCTACATATAAAGATTTTGCTTGTGCCATGCCAATCCTATCCTAGTTGTGTCATTTTATTGCCAGACTATTTTGGTGGGGCCTAGGTTTCAAAGTTTAATGAACAGATAAAGAGTAAGCATATCTGCCCTTGTTCCCCACCTTAAGGAGAAAGCATTGTATCTTCTCCATTTATATAAGGCATTCTCGCTGGAAGTATGGAGTACATGTCTTTAATCTGTTGAGAAGTTTCTGTTCTACTTCTAGTCTCCTGATAGCTTTTACCATGAACAGCTGTAGAATTTAGTCCAATACTTTTTCTCCAACTAATGACAGGATCATATGGCATTTTCCTTTCCTCTGTTAAAATGATGACTTTTGGGGGTGGATCTTCCAGTGCTGAACCAACACTGCCATCCCTATAACAAAACCACTTTCTACATACTGCCAGATCTGACTTCCAATAGTTTGTTTTGTTAAACAAATTTCTATCTATGTTCATACTTTTTCTTCTATTATCTTTATCCAGTCTTAGGATTAGCACAATGTTGAGTTCCTAAAATGAGGGGAGAAGTGTTCCTTCATTTTTCTGCTTTAATTGTTTGATATAATTTATCAGTGAAAATGTTTATGTGCCTGCTGTTGTCATATAGGTAGGTCTTCAAGCTAGGAATATACTTTCTTTAATAGGAGCTATTCAAATTTTATATTTCTTCCAGAGTTAGTTTCATTAATTTGTCTTCCAAGGTACTTCTTAGAAGTTGTCAAATTTATTTCAAAAAATATTTTTGTAATATGCTTTCTATATTTTTAAATTCCGTAAAATCTGTGGTAACGTCTCCTAGATCTTAATATTGTAATTTTAAAAATGTATAACTGATATTGTGTAACAGGAAGAAAAGGTCTAAAAGACCAGGGGAACTGGAAGGGGTAGGGGAAGGGAAAAAAGGGAAAGGAAAAAATATGAAAAGAGGAAAAAAAATGGAAAGGTTTTTGCAAATAGAGAAGGGTGGAGGGGGTGAAGGGTGGGCAAGGGAAAGGGAAAAAAATAAGAACCAAGATACTCATGTAAAGGTACAAGATCCCAATGATGAATGTAGCTGTATTTTATACTGAAAATGTACCAATAAATTTAACGGGAAAAAAAATATTAAATTCTTCATGTATAAATTGATAAAGTGATCACAAAAAGTGATATTGGCTGATAGCACTTACTTCATAGAAACGTACAGCAGACTAAATGAGATAATACATATCAGTCTGCTTGCATAACACCTGGTAAATACCAAGTAATTAAATTGTAGTCCTGTCATCCTTATTAGTCACTTCCTCATTTTTAGGACAAAATACTCAACACCCACAACTTAGAAGAGATTTGTTCTGGCTCACAGTTTTCAGGTCCTTTAGTCTGTGCATAGTTGGCTTCATGGCAAAAACAGCATGGTGGAAAGGCATGGCAAAGAAACTGCTCAGCTCTTGGCAACCAGGAGGCAGAGAGAACAAGCAGGGCCAGGCACAAAAATATACCCTTCCAGGTCACACCCTTCTGATCAGACCTGATCTCCTGCAGCATGTTCAGCTAGAACTCTAAGTATGAGCAGAGCAACCTCAAGGTCCAACCACCTTCCAAATCCCCACCTCTGAATACATGTGACATTTAAGGGCCATTTAGATCTACATGCTAACATAATCACACAAACATAACAAAACTGAACAGCCAGAAGGGAAAATAATACATACTTAATTTATTCCACAATTCTGATCATGAACTGAATCAAATTTCCCCATAAGTTCAATCTGGACCATACGTATATTTTAACCACAAAAATATGAAACAACGTGCAGTACAGTATGAAGAGAGAGAACACTAACCTTGCTTGAGGTGACTTCCGGTGTAAAGGAGATTATTGTTTGGAGGAAGAGTCCCTCTCTGTAAGGACACTGGGGAGATCTCCTTCAGGGGTTTTCTCTCTTCTCTGTCTCTTAGCTGCAGGGTCAATTTTTTTCCCCATTAAGTTCTATTTTTTTTTTTTTTTTGGTACCAGGCATCGAATTCGGGCCCTTGCACTTGCAAGGCAGGCAGTGGAACCACTGAACTAAATCCCCAGCCTTTTCCCATTAAGTTTATTGGCACATTTTAGGCATACATTATGGTCACATTTGTCATTGGGAATTTGTATCTGTACATAATATATCTTGGTTCTTATTTTTTCCCATTCTCCTTCCCTCCCTTTAATCCCTCCTCCCTTCCTATTTACAAAAGCTTTGTTTCCATTTTTTCTTTCTTTTTCATTTTTTCCCTTCTTTCCTTTTTGACTGAATTTTTCCTGTGCCGTATAACCCTCCAGAAATGAGAGACATTATCATTTACCAGATTTAACACTCTGTTCATTACAGTTATGTTGGGGTGGTGCTTCTCAAAGGAATCCTGGCACTTATTCCATTTTTCCATAATGGATTTTATCTCACCACTGCTAACGTCCTCCCTGTCTTCTTCAACCTCCTTATGGTCCTCAACCAGCAAGCTCCTCCATGTCTGCATCATCAACGTCCAGACCCAAACACCTGCCCATAGACACTATCTCCTCCACTGCCTGTGCCTCAGACCCTACACAGTCATGTTCAGTGGCACATTCTGCCCACAGTTGCCTTTGAATCAGGCTGAATTTAAGGTCCATGACATCCTCCTAGGCTTTGTCAATGAGGTTGGTGGAGTGAAAGACATTGAAATGTTTCTTCCAGAACTCGTCCAGAGTCCAGGATGTCTCTTAAGTGATGCTAAAACACCAGGTGAAGAGCGCCTCTATGGATAGCTTTTTGAAGTTGCAGATCACTGCTGGTCCATGGGCTACAGAAGAGGTGTCGTATTGGTGGGGAGGAACTTGACCTTCATGAGTCACATTCAGCATCCATATCATCCACCAAAGCTGGAGGGTGTGCTGGGGCATTGCTTTTGTTAAGAACCCAAAGGTCAAAATAACTCCTGTGTTTTCCCTATTTCTTAAAACATGTTGAAAAGAACATCTATTTTAATAAAACAGAAGGAAATGTACATGCATACTATGAATGGCAATAAATCCTTAATTGCTAAAGTTGCGTACAGTTCTTGACATCTCCATTCTTGTCAGAAAGTGCTATATTTCTATTCTTGTCTAAAATTGCTCTATTTATATATAAATAAGTGTACTATATTTAACAGAAACCTGAATCACAGCTAGTGACAGGCTGATGGAGAGAATGCAGGAGCAAAGCAGTATGGAAGGTTTCAAAGCAGGGAAGGACATGCAACTTCCTGCACCATTCCAAGGGAATTTCATTTTGGAGTCATGTGAAGTATCTGATTGGAAAAGGCAGTAAGCAAAGGAGAAACTGGAACCAGATTCTTTTTAATCAAGCTGACATGGTGCCTGTATTTCCGAACCTTCCTTTTTGTCACAGAAGCTGGCGCCAGACCTCTGCACACTGGGCTACACAGCTTTGTGGTGTATTGGGAGGCAAGGGTAATAGTCTGCCCTGAGGCTCCCAGACCAGCCAGCCTGACGCAAAAGTGCATTACCTAGAGCTATAACCAAAACTGCTGGTTATAGTACGGAGCCTCAAGATAGCAACTGCGAAGTTGAAGATTTACATGGCATAGTAAGCCCATCATTAGAACATTATAAGAATATTATAAATAAGTGCAAGTCAGTTTCTGTTCATATTAGTTTGGAGTAAAGAGATTAGATGCCTGAGGCAATGAGAGAGATTTTTCAAGTTTGGAAGAAAAATCTTAAAAGAATGACCAGCAGAAAGGATGGTTGTCACGTTCCAGAGAGATGGTAGTGCAAAATATGCAGGGGTTGGGTGGGGAAGTGAATAATTTTATTAACTGAATGTTATAGTTTGAATCTGGAGTATCTCCCAAAGGCCATACTGAAAGCTTTGTCTCTAGTCTGTGGCAATATTGGGAGGTGGTAGAATGTTTAAGAGGTGGTGCCTGGTGGGAGGAAGTTAGGTCGTGGAGGATATGCCTTTGCAGGGGATACTGGGACCTGGTCCTCTTCCTCTTGCTGTTTATTCCCCCTGGCTTCCATGAGATGAGCGGTCTTTCTTCTGCCTCAGACTCCTATCATGATGTGCTGCCTTGCCAGAAGCCCCAAAGCAATGAAACCAACCAAACATGAACTGGAACCTCTGAAACTGTGAACCAAAACACACCATCCTTCTTGATAAGTGGTTAAATCTCAAGTTTGTTTGTCACAGTGACAGAAAGCTAACACAGCACATACTCTTGATTGGCATATAACAAATAAAATGTAAATTGATACATAGATATCTATAGCTACTGTCCTGCTGATGTCTCAAGATAATATTGTCATAAGTTTTTTATGTTAACAACCAGAAAACAAAGATACTTGCTCCTATTGAATAGTTTTGAGACCGTGAGAAACTCCCCTATGATGGCTTCTGTAATTCCAGCTGCTGTCATACTTAGACTATTGAATCACTAGGCTTGGACAAAAATAAGAATGTCAGGGCTGGGGATTTAGCTCAGTGGTTCTGCTGCCTGCCTCGAAAGCATAAGGTCCTGAGTACCAAGTTCGATCTCCAGTACCAAAAAAAAAAAAAAAAGAATAAAGAATGTCATTAGAAATGGCATTAAACCCCACTATCTAGATCATCCAATTTGTCCATTCAAAAGTGTAGAAAATGTGCAAAGGAGAAAGAGGTTTTAGCTGGGAAGCTACCTGGCACGAAATATCAAAGCAAGATGAGTAGAGTATTCATGAGGGCAACCTGAACCAAAGGTCAGTGCTAAATCGGGTGAGGAAGGTACCCATGTGAAGGGGTGGCCTAAGCAGTGCAAGGAGAATACTCACCTTGGGAAGGACCTAGTCTTGGCAGAGTGAGGAACGAGCCCTGCTGCAGGGCAGCTCATCAGTGGTAAGGATAGCATCAGAGCTCCTCTGGGCAGCACAGGGGCAGGGCCTGAGCCAGGAGAGAACAGCCTCCTCACGGGCAGGTGAAACAGGTTCCTCACATCAGGACAGGATGTAAGGTAAATTTATCAAGGAAAATGGGAGCCACATTTAATGTCAGAGAAAGGAGTTACAATGTGGAGAGAAAGATAACTCAGAGGAACTCTGTGATGTGAAAACAGAATTGGTGGCATATATTTTTTTTTCTAACTCTTTAATGCCCTAATTCCCCAAGTGATAAGGCCAGATGACAGCAGAACCATCCCAATAGTAATAGCTTCCATGGCTTCTATATAATCATTCACCGCCAAATGGAACTGCAGAGTAGGGACAGAAAAACATACAAGATGGCCCTGGAATTTCTTGTTCCAAAAGAGCAAAGAAGTACTCAAAGAAGGATAGAATCATGTCAAGAAACTTGAAAAAGACAACTTGGTTGGACTCCCACTGGCCAATCAGGGCTCTGTGGAATGTCAAAATAAATAATAATAATAATTGATTATGATGATCATAAACTTGTGGATAAAATAAGATATCCTAGGCCTGTACATATTAGAACGAATAAACTAAAAATCTGACACATGATGAGATTTTCAGTTTCAAATTACTTCTCTACAAAATATTTTACCGTGAGTAAATTTGCTGCGAACACATCACTTTCATCAAGTTATCAAACATTGTCAGTGGTGGAAGAAATCAAAATTGTGCCCTACCTGAAAGGATGTCAGGAAATTGTTTTCAGTGTGGTGTCTGTGATATTCCTGTCAAAAATATCCCACTCAATCATGAGAAAACATCAAACAAATGCATATTGAGAAACACCGCAAAAATAAATTGGTCAAATTGACACAATCAAGAAAAGACTGAAAACTGTCTTAGACTGAAAGAGACTAAAAAAATTCGACAACTAAATGTAACAGGTAATCTGACCTAGACTCTTGTGCTATAAAGGTCTCTTTGGTCAACTGGCGAAATCTGAATGTTGCTTTTGAATTGGAGCAGTGATGTACTGATGTTAAGGCTTGAATTTCATCATCGTAGTGTGGCTAAGTAACAGAAAGACCTACTTTTAGGAAATATCTATAAAAGTACTTGAGACTGATTTACCATCAGATGGGTAACTCACTCTCAGATAGTCAGGAATGTCTACAGACATCACCAATTGTCTTCCACGGTTGGGAGCCAAGGGGCAAAGACTGTCTCCGGTTGAGAACAGTGGACTAACTCACTTGACATAGGTGTTACATGGGTTCCATTAAAATATCTTTCAACTTCTGCTATAACAGTACCTCAGAAAGTATCAACTTTGCAGAAAGTCATATAATAACCAAAACAAAGAGAAATGGAGCAAAAAACCCTCTAAGATCACCCATGTTAAATTCTTCTCCTTGATGTATATAATATGAGCTCTTGAAAAGTATACTATTAATCAACTTCCTTGTATTACATATGAAGATCAATCTTTTCTTTTCTAAATTAAAAAAATTGGCATATAATATTTGTACATGTTTTTAGAGCGAGTATGGTAATTTGAACATATGTAGAGTGTACATAGAAGCATACAGCAAAGAAAAATAAAAGTCAGTACATAATTGGATAAGATAAAGGACTTCAAGAAAACGAAAATTCCATACACAAAAGCTGGTGTAATCAAGATAGACTTTCTCCTTCAGCAGTGTCCAAATTCCATCTAACTTCTATCACTGTAGCACTTGTATTATATCTGTTTCCTGTACCCACATAGAACAAGAAAGGCCATATGGCTATCTTCATTCTTATAACAACATCACTGGCTTTAAAATCAAGTAACTTTTCTTTGGATCACAATGTAGAATACACATGGCACAAACAGCTTACAATCCCCTGTTCACAGAGCTAATGAAGTTAACACTGGCCTCTTAATTTTGTTTGCCTTTTCATTTTCTCGACATCAAGGAAAAGAAAATTAGATCAAAATTAATGTTTAGGCTCAAGAGACATTGGACTTCATGCCTACTCTCTTTATTATCCTAAATGTAATTAAGTGTTTTGACTTCAGTAAATGTACCTTCTGCTATGCATGCATGCATCAATTTCAACAGTAATGAGTTTGCATTCATTATAATTTATTCTAGCCAGATAATTAATACCATTCTTGTTTATTTCTTCAATCATGAAAAAGAATGAGTGTTTACTTGTTGGCACATGGTGATGATTCAATAGCCTTTTGTATGCTGCTAAATTGCAGCATAAAATATGGTGCAGGCTAAAAGGGAGCTTCAAATCTTCCTTCATTGATCCACAGCTCAATCCTGAGAGTACAGAAACCATTCCTTAAGAAGGCCCAGGTACATTTATTTTTATTCCAAGCAGCATAGGGGAGTCTTAAAATCACTAAGCCACCTTAAGAATAATCAATGATATTTTTAGCTGCCTTATATGCACCTTGAATAATGATCATCAGTCTCATTATTTTATTTTGCTATATGGGAAGCCAGATTTTGTCAATCCTGTAATTTTTGTATGTCTCTCATATCTTCCTGTTCTACCCATTTACTCTTCCTCATTGTTTCTGGTATTTCTGTCCCTTTCACCTTTCTCTGACTCACAGACAAATAAATGTTTATGTGCCTTCTGGATCATTTTCCTACTGGATCTTAATAAGTTAAGACACAAAAGAAAGAAAATACAAAGGATAAATGTATAAACTTCACCTTTCCATTATTTACCAGTGGCTTCTTTCTATCCCTTCTTTGATGTTTCAGTTTTCTCCAAAAAACCAAATCAAACCAAAACAAAACAAAAAACACAAAACAGAAGCAATCAGAGGGGGTGGAGTACAGATACAAGGGTGTGTGTGAGAGAGATAGTAACAATGATAAAAAGAACAGACTCACATGATCATACAGGCATAAGTCCTAGGAACTGCAGTTGGCAGACTGGAGACTCAGGAAGGCTGAAAATGTAAGGTCCAGGCTAAAGGCCAACAACCCCAAGTCCCATTAAAAGCTGATACTTTGGGTCCAAGTCTGAAGGCTGGAAAAAAACAATGTCCCAGCTCGAGCAGTCAGACAGGGGGAAATTTCTCTCAATCAGCCTTTTTGTTCTCTTCAGAGTTGCAGTTGACCAGCTGAAACCTATCCACATTAGGGAGAGTGGTCAGCTCTCCTGTGAATCTCATCCAGAGATACCTTCACAGGCACACCCAGAATAACATTCAGCCAAATATCTGGGCACCTCCTGGCCCAGTCAAGTTGACAAGCAAAATTAACTATCATACGTATCTTCTTTCCCACCAAATATACAGCAGCAACATATTTATACACTTTTACTAAACTACTTTAGAGACCCAGACAAATAATGGAAAAAGACATTTTCTGAGTATTTAAATTTCAGTGACTTTTACCAAAAGATGGTTTGGTGTATATCAACAATGTTGTTCAACAGACATTTTGGCAATGAGAGAAATGCTCTATACTCACCCATCCAAAATAGTGCCCACTGATTACATGTGGGCAGTGAGTCCTTGAAATCTGGCTAATGCAACTGATTAAGTGATTTTTGATGTGATTTTAATTAATCTCAATTTAAGTAGCCATTTGTGACTACGGGGCTGCCATGTTGGCCATCACAATTCTAGTGATACATTATCTGAAAAGTAGGTTAAATTTTCAAATACCTAATACTCAGATGTGTTAACACTTTGTCCTGACTTTTCTTTGCAGTGTTAATAGCACTGATACAAATATGAGTAATGGATGTTTTGATGATTTAAATCTTGAATTTAGGTTTGGCCCTCTGAGTGTTGACCTCAGGGAACCACCAAAATGTAAATTAAAGACACTTAATTCTTTTCCTGCTTTGTGCATAGCTAGTTTTAAGTTGTTCCAATGAACTTAATCAAATAGAGATTGGACACTGGGTCTCTGATGTGAAGACACCGTCCCCCAGCCTTGCTTCATTTAAGAACAGCATTTGTATCTGAAGTGACCATGTAAGCCTCCTATGTAAGTGGTGACAGGGGTGGTGGGGTATTCCTAGAAAAAAGAAGCCATTCCTATTATTATAGGAAGACACCTTTCATGGAAGTTCACCATTCTTTCTTGAGCACAAGTGTGTCCATGACATATAAAAGTGTTATCTTCCATGTCCAAGACCTTGCATTAAATAGGAGATGATCTGAGACACTGTCCAACACCCAAAATTTAAAGAAGGAGAAGTTTATTTGGATTCACATGTTTTAGAAGTTTCAGTTCATAGTAAGATGGTGAAAGGACCTAGGCAGAAGAAAGCTGCTCACATCGTGGTGGTCAAGAAGCAGAGAGAGAGGGAAAGAGCCAGGGAGACAACCCCAGTGTCCTGCCTTTTCTAACCAGATCCTACCTCCCCTCAGCAAGTCAGCTATGGCACCCCCGTGATTCTGTCACCTTCTAAGAGCCTCACCCATGAACATGAGAGGCCCCTGGAGGATATTCTCCATCCAAACCGTAACAACCTCAGAAGGGACCAGAGCATTAATGATACTTGCAGGTAGGCAGGGAACAATAAGGTCAGGAAAAAGTTTTTACAGTGCCAGTAGGTCACAGATCAATAATCCATAGCAAGTAAGGCCTGCATGTGCATTGAAAAAGAATGGATCCCTAGCACATGTTCCAAATATTCCTCATGCCTCATAGATTACTTTTCACTCTAATATCAGTACATAAACATGAACTTAAGCCAACAATGTTAACTGTTGAATACACTAGTTACTTCTTGACCAGATATTTTTTTACCTCTAGAATAAATCATTTTCATACAAAATACCAAATCCTCAAGAGTTTCAACAAAGATACTGTTAATTCCTGGAGTATTAATAAATTTCTAATAAAAAGAAACTGCTCACAATACACCAAGGCCAGAAAAGAATAACTCTGAAGCTAACGGACCCTTAGTAATTCAAGGTAGACAATTGAAATAGTATACTTTTCCCTCTGCATGAAGAATATCCATGATACTTGCCTCTACTGTGAAGTACAGTATTGTCATTATCAGTTGGAACTTGGATCTCTTGCACCCTCAAGTAGTAAACAAGTAAATTTTAAGGAAACACAAATTTAGTCCCAGGGTCAAAAGTCTCTCTTAAATCATGCAAATAATACGTTTTCTTGATGAAATTCATTTTACTAATTTCATTTTTCTGAAGGTCTAAACAAATTTTCTTCTGAATATTTTCAGTGATGCCGTAGTTCTATGTCTCAAGTCATTTTTTTAAATCCCAAGTTGATAACCTTTATTTCACAGATTCTCGTTACAATTATTATAATAATACATACATTATGGTTTCTAAACATTTACCCACTAATGGTTTTTGTGAGAGGCTGTTGTCCTTCATGGTTCAGGGATAGTTTAGATGGCTGATGTTTGTAAGAGCCCAACTTTTCTTCCTTTCTACTCAGCAAGTTAGCCTTTTCAGAAGTCTTGCTGGATGTTTTCTTTGTTTGCTTCTCCCTGTTGCTGCTTAATTTGATAGATTTCATTTTCTAGTTGCACAATAGTCCATTCAGTCTTGTAATTCTTACTGACCAGGGACACCCAATTTGACTCCATTTCTCTCAAGTTAGATCCAGCTGTGTGTTGCATGTTTTTCCGCTGCCAGTTCAAATCTTGAATATGTTTCCTCAACTTCTGAAGCTCTTTCTGTGCATGTTCAATCATATGAACTAGATTTTCATTATATACTTTCGAGGCATTACATCCATGCTGTGACATTAGCACCAGATTCTCAATTCGTACTGCTTGGTGCTCTAATTGAGCCATAGAATTGTTTACACATTCTTGCCATGCAGTAATGTCATTTTTCTGACCTGAGGAAGGGGCTGGAAGCTCATATCGTTTCATACTGAGCAATTCAATTGGTTGTCGAGCAGCCAGTCTTGCAAATTCATTTCTCGTTATGTCAGTTTTGAAAGCAGAATAATCCGGGGCTGTTAAGTAGCTCAGGTAGCTCTTGGTAGGTCGGTATCTGCAAGTTTCCTCCTCTACCAGAGCTGCAGCAGCTTCCCACAGGCCTGGCACCTCATAGCCTTGATCAAAATATGGCAGTGCATACACCACTACCTCTATGGCCACCAACCCCATGCCTGCCATGGCACAGAATGCACTGCCACCTGCGTTTTTTTTTTCTTTTTGTCTGAAGTCATTTTAAATACATATTTGCAAACTTTCACTGCAAGGCATATCAAGAGTATATAACTTTTGCTATCAAGGCAAGCCAACATCAGCTAGTAGCAATAGAAATTGGAATACTACTTAGTTTTCCCACATTCTGATGTGCCAAAGAGACAAAAATGACACTTGCACAAAATAAAATATATCATTTCCCAGCAAAAAATTCACCTTTTCCTGAAAATCTGAGGTATGGGCATCTCCTGAAGTAATTGCAGAAGTACCAATATGTCCCAATACACTCTGAATTAAGCCATGGAGTAAATACACAATCATTCACATAGTAGAGAACTCCTCACTCTGAAGATGCTGCAGTTGAATCTAAACTGGTACTTACTTAATATCCCATTTCTTAAAACTATTCTTTAGCATTTCCTATTTTGCACTATGACCAGTTAGTTTAAGTAGTAAGTATGGGCTTGGACCAAAATTTCCTCATCTCAGAATTATTGATATTGGCTAGACAATTCATTTGGAGGGCTGGCCTGTACCTGGCAAGATTTTTAGGGGCATCTCTTCTCTCCAATAGAGGCCATGAGTACAATGCATCTTCTCAAGCTATGACATTCAAAAATGTCTCCATATATTGTTGCCAAAAGTCTCTTAAGGTTGGGGTGGGGGGGATCTCCTGGGTTGAGAAAGAGAAGATAGACATATTAGATAGAAGCCAGATAATTCTACCTTATATGAGACCTGAAAAAGAAAGATAATGCCACAGATGCCCCAGCTTGAGCCAGCCATGAGCTTTGTTGCATACTTAAGTGTATATAGATTAAAACTACTGATTTAAATAACAGGTATTTTGGCCATTACCTTACCTTAAGAAAAATATCTATAATGTTTAAGAAAGTCTCTGAATTTACCATTCTTCACCCTCATTTGGCCTATGATGTTTTATAAATTTCTGACAGTTTTTATTTCAGAAACTAAACTATAACAAAACTTCATTGCAAAAACTATAACATTTTGCACAGGCTGCAATTTTCCTTTGAAGAGGCGTTTGGGGCATTCGTGCTCTTTTGGATGACTTGAATAGAGTGCTCCACCAACATGAGCTGAAAAACTCCTATTCAGATGAGGATGAAACTTTCCGTTAAATTATTGGGGTTTCCTTTCAGCTGTTTCAACTTACCTGAGAAGAGCCTTGGTGCCCACTTCGGCTCCTAGGGCTAGACAGGCAAATCAGTGAAGCTTTCTCACACTGCCCTGCCTCCTCCTGCTCCTTCCTCAAATGGTTACCTATGCAGGTGGCAAACAGCTGGTATCCTGGAACTCCTTTGATCTTCCATCCAAGTACATTTCTGTATCAGCTGGGTTTCTCTAGAGGAGCAGAATCAATAGGAAATATACGTATAATTGAGCGAGAGGATTTTTTAGGTAGGCTTACGGGATCATAAGTGGGAGAGTCCACAAGGGCCCTCTGTGAGATTAACGTGGGAGGATCCGCAATGACCACCTGCATCCTGGAGGCCAAAGGATCTAGTAGCTGCTCAGCTCAAGAAAACAGAAACTGCAAAACGAGAAGAATCAAGAATACAGCACGAGTCTGGAAGCTCCCTGTAGATTTGCTGGTGTAAGCCTGCTTTAAAAAGGTAAAGAAACTAAAAAGTGATGTCCAAAGGCAATGGGGAAGACTGGAGCTCTTCCATAACAAGAACACTTCTTTCTTCTTTCTCTTTTTATCCTGCCCAGGCTAAAAGCCTATTGGTTGGTGCCACCACATCTGGGGTGGGGCTTCCCCCTCAGCTTGCTGGCCTATATGTCAGTCATCCTTAGACACACCCAGAGTTGTGCTCCACTGATCTGCTAGGTATTTTTAATCCATTCAGTTGACATACCCAGATCTGTCTGCCTAGTTCACTCTAAATCAAAAAGAAAAGGAAAGAGTGATGAAGAGAGGAGAGAGGGACAGTGGGTAGGAAAGAGCTTCTGCTAGGCAGGGGCATTTCTCCTACTACTGATTTGAGACTTATTTTTATCAACACCCTTGGTAGAATAAGCCCTTTGTTTGAACCATAGTGCTACAATTTTGACTTTCCTAAACAGGGCTTGAGACAAACTTGTTTTTCATATTTCCAAGTAGTCTTTTAACCACTTACCAGTTCAATTATTTAAATACAAGATGACCAGAATTTGTATTTTTTGTTAATTTTTAGAAGATAATATAAGCGGAAATATTAAAATGACAATTTTATCAAATATATTCAACTCAAAAATCAAATGGTTGAAATGAAATCTACTCAAGTGAAGCTCAAATAGTCAGTACCTAAACAAACACACTGCCCAAGTGACGCTCGGGGTAAACTGTTCTGCGGTTGTAAGCTGCTTTTTGACACAGTAGATCAACTGGGAGCCTCTGATCCTACCCAGTGGAGTTTTTCCCCTTAACAAGTTGCCAAAATAAAATAACTGACATTATCCTACCTGACTATAACATGCTCTTGTTATCTAAAAGATATTAGAACTGGAAGACTATCTTGGAGGTACAGCTCAGTGGTAGAACACTGGCTTACCATGTGCAAAGTGCTAGGCTTGATCTCCAGTACCACACACACACACACACACACAAACACACACACACACACACACCTTAGGGAGTAGGGAAGTGAGGGTCTAGATGCAGAACTTTTATAAGTCTCCATGTAAGAAAACATACATTCTACTAATCATGGAACTTAAAACAAATCAAATTAAATTAGTGACTTCTTTCTCATAGGAATAACCCTTAGTCAACTAAGACTGAAGTGGTATTATCCAAAAGATATTATATCTTAGTTTACAAAGATTAACAGACATCCTAATTAAACTTCAATTTATTCCCAGTAGGTCCAGGAAGCTCAAAAACAAAGTAGTTAATAATATCAATACTATGAATTGCATGTCATGTGATAGAGGAAACAATATTTCAGGCTCATTTCTAGGCTTGCATTTCTGAGGGCTACTGATTAATTCCCAGTGATGGGCATATTAGAACAATTAGGGCTCATACTGCTTGCAGATTCAGAGTACAAAACACCAGGATATAGCCTAAAGTGATTTAGGAAGAGGGCATTAATTTCCTCCCCATTTTCTTTATGTGTTACCTTAATCTGTACATAATTTCCAACTTTTCTAAAGAGCCCCATGGGATCCTGCATTAGTCAGCTTTTCTGTCTCTGGAACACAATACCCAGCACCACAACTTAAAGGAAGTTTAATTTGATTCATGGCTTTACCGGATTCAGTCAATGGTCAGCTGGATCCAAAGGAGAAATGTCATGGCTGAAGAACATAGCTAAATGTTGTGCTTTATAGCTAGATGTCCTCCAAGAGCCTCATGCACTCAGAAGCAGGGCTTCTGGGAGAGGACTAGAGGACTGGACCATGGGAGTGCTATAGCTGACTACCTGTTAGGACATAGGCCTGGTCTGGTGAGGCAAGTCACTGGGGGCATGAACTGGAAAGGCATAGCTCCCTTCTCAGCTCTTCCCTGCTCTCTCTGTTTCCTGTTTCCCATGACATGAGCAGCTTTTCTCTGCTAGACCTTTTCACCATGCTTTCCAGCTTCAGAGTGAACCAACTACGGACTAAAATTGTGAGTCAAAATAGTCCTCTCCTCCTTTAAGTTGTGGGGTATTATGTTCCAGTGATGAGAAAGTAACTAAAAGACAGAGCAAAGATGTTCAGTTTCTAAAGGCTTGGAAGTAAAGCACAGTACCAGAGAGGAAGAGGCAGGGCCACGTTCATTCATGATTCCAAGAACCACTTAGACACTTCTAGAAATGTGTTTTATTAATCCCCTCAATGACTCCCAAGCCAACTGACACATTAAGCTTAACTACCACAGACCCCCTCAGAGCCCTCCCAGCTCTGAGAAACCCAGAAGCACCTAATCAGGAAAGCATAGCATAGCATTTAGTTTAAATCTTTCTTCTTGACATTAGTCTCTATTTGAAGACTAGGATTCCACAGCTTAAACCAGTGGCTTTCATGGGTTGTGAAATCCTCAAATGTGTTAGTTGTGTCCTCTGAATCGTATGCATCGAGATATCTTACAGGTGTAAGACATTTGTGGAAACACTTGTAGAGGATAAAGGGGGAGAGTACTAAGGGAAAGTATTCAGACATCAGTGCACGAGTGGCATTTGATAAAGGCAGGTTGGGTAGGAAGAGCTTCAGCAACAGCACTCTTCCAACTCAGTCTCAGCCAGGCCAATGCAGAGCCTCCAGACCAAAGCTGATCATCAGAGGAACCCTGCTGTGACGGGAATTCAGGTTCCAGAATCTCCAAATTTCTCAGTCACAGCTGGGAGCAGCCTCAGGTAAGTTTAGCCTGAACAGAACTGTCCCTTGGTTGGTCTCTTATAATTCTAATAATATCTTTCTCGAGGTATTGAAAGTAGTGTCTTTCTCTGCTTCCACCACTCTTTGCATATCCATTCCATCTCTGGCATGAATGTGTGGATCCAAAGAGGTCAAAGAGGATGCAGCTAGGATGATACATGCAGTAGGTGCTTTCCAAGGAATATGTTAGTAAGCTCCCTCCATAGCTGACATACCATTCTGAGAATTACTGTGACACAGTTTAGATATTTGAAAAGTGAGAAATAGGGATTCACTGCTAAGGGCAGATGTCTCTATATTGTGAGTGACATCTCTGAGGCTGCTTGCATACCCATGAGACAGGGTTGTGTGTATATGAGTACCTGAAGTGTCTCACTACCTGCCACTCAAGTGACTCCATTGCTTTGGCCAAAAACTTCAAAACAGTCCTCTAAACTCAAAAGAAAGAAAAGCTTTGGAAAAGAGGAACTCGAAGGAGTAAGATAAAAGATTTTGTTTCTGTTATCTTTTAATCTCTCAAAATCAAGCCTTAAAAATAAGAGCATAATGTATACTCTATAAATTAAAGATTAAAAATAAAACAGATTAAAAGCTCATTTACTCCATACTTCCACTCGCAATTCTAGATGAAAGTTTTCTAATCTGGGACAAGAAGGATTTAAGAAAAGAAAATATAAAGAGAGCTTAGATTCCTGTAAGTCTCCAAGAAGATTCTATATCCCCTTTCAGCCCGGGACACAAAGGTAGGTACAAGTTGGGGAGAGGACATGTAATCACAATAAGACCCACAGTTCACTTTGACCTGCAAGAGCAGGGATGAGGAAAACCTGTGTTTCCTTCCCGATGAAGCCTAGGAAGTGACAAACATTGAGAGTCCTGATGGAAAGTGGTAGTTAATGATGCAGGAGAATATTCTGAAGTTTCCCATATCCACAAGAAGGGTAGCAAGGTAGCTGCAAGAGATGATGACCCAAAAAGTGTCTCTTGGTTCCTTCAAGGAGCCACAGGAAAGAATGGCTTCATCTACCGCTATTCAAAGTGCAGACCATGGAGACATGGCTGTCCTTTATGAATCGATTGTGAAATAAGTAGAGAAACTGAGAATAAGCATTTAGAAACTTTTATAGCAATTTGACATTGGAACTTCTAAATGCATGAAAGGGTGAGGTATTGATAAATTTGTATTTTCACATTCACATGCTGAGTTTTGTGTGACAAGCACTGCACAGTAGACTTGATAACAAAACCTTGGAAAGGGGGAGCTCATCCTTCACTTCAGATATTTTTAAAGCACTAGCCTATGCCATCTATAAGAAGACTAAAACAGATTCAAGGACATAGTAAAGAGAGTGATGACAAAAAATAATGGCAAAAATTTAGACAGGGTGAATTGCGTGGCACAAAATACATCCAGCACTAGTACCTCAGTGCCTTTTAAGCTATAAATACCGCCTGGGGTGGGATCTTGAAATTACTGAAAACGTATTGAAGTGAACATAGAGTACTAATCAGATTAAGTTTCCTGATGTTAGGTGTGGTGGAAACTCGAATTAAATTCAATTATAGAAAAACTTTAAAAATAAGGCACTTATAGTACTAGGCCAAAGAAAATATAATGCATGCATTGCTACAATGTTCCTGAAAGCAATGTTCTGCCTGACACTTCCTGAACAATCTGTCACAGGTAAGATATTTTGATATTTTGAAAAAAAAATGTTGTTGAATAAGAACATAATTCTTGCAGCCTTCCTCATTCATGTACAATAGAAAGCCTAGATGTTTCCACAACAGCAAAACTGGAGATGCCTCACATGTAATACATGTAACCAACATATATTATTTAATTTCCCACTGAGAACAGAACTTGGTGTTTCAGACTTAAGGAACAAAGGCCCACTGGACTCGTGCCAAGGAAAAGAGGGATTCATGGAAGGAGACCACGAGGAGGAACGTGCACATGATTAGGACAGCACCGGAAACTGAGGTGATGCTGGGAACTGCACCTCTCCTCTAACTCCAGTCATGGCAATCTCAAGCTGTTAGGAGGGAGTGTTTCTCCCTGCTACTTTTTGCAAATCCATCCATCTTTGGCAACACAGTTCTGTTGAGTGTTCAGTTGATGTCCGTTCCAACCACATTTCCCAACTCCACATCTACCTTTCAACCTCAAACTACCACACTGCCAACTAAGGCTTGGTCAAATTTCTGGATTAGTAGACTAGACTGACGTTCTCTTCCTCCTAGAAGTAGACCACACAGATAGCAGCCCTCTGGCAGATTTCGGACAGGCTGCCCTTGGGCCTGTTACTCTCCCTCAATCTAAGCAGCTTTGTCTCATTCAAACAGGGAACTGGAGAGGAGTAATCACCACAGTTCCAGGGTTAGAGATGATTAGAGTCTCAGAACTATTTGCCCACTAGTGTCAACAGGGGGAGAATTTCACTCAGGGCCAGTGGGGTTGGTGCTCTGAGGCCCAGTGTTTTGCTGTGCCTGAGAGTAGGAACTGCCCAGAGAGCCAGCTAGTTCCCCTGTGCTGAGGTCCTTGGGCAGGGCTGGCACGACAACCAGGGCAGCATGGTATACACACAGGGAACACACAGCTTTCCCATATTCTACTCGGCATCTGGACTTGCTTCTAAAGTGTTTTCATGGAGTCTGCTTTTTTTTCTATGTCCATTTTTTTTTTTTTTGGTACTAGGGATCAAATTCAGGATCTTGTTCAGTGGAACCACTGAGCTAAATCCCCAGCTTCTGTGTCCATTCTTAAAGGTGGAAAGGCTAGTTAAAAAAAATTATAGTTACCATTTCTAAAATTGGCTTCTGTTCCAAAATCCCATGATATCTACTTGGCTCATTTGGCTGTGTTATACACACAATTCTATTCTGGGCCCAAGACCCCTCACATAATGACATTGCAAAGACAATAGAATTAACGACAGGAAAACTCTATGCCTGAACTTTAGTTTAGATTTTAGAGTGACAGACACAGTTTGATAATGAGTCTTTTTACCACAACCCGTAAGAGTGAACAACAGTTACTCCATCTTTGTAATAGGGCCCCAACTTGTCTGCTTCTGTTACGGATCACCAGGTAGCCATCGAGTTCCAGGGATGTGCTTCTTGTTGTGCCAGGAAGGTCTGTTGTGTGCATAGTGTTCTGTCATGCTTGCCCAACTCCATATCTGAATATGTTATCTTAAGGACAATCTGTAAAAGGTCTGTTTTATCTCTCTCCTCCACTTTTGTATTTCTGCTTGCCAACTTCCCCTGCGACCCCCTATAAAAACAGCCTCGGACTCTGAGCCAGTTGCCTCTCTAAGCTTGGTGCTTGGAGAGTGCTGTCTGGTCAGACTAATAAAGGTCTATTTTACAACTTGTCCTGTGTGTTCCCTCCCGGGTGATCAGGTGATCTTCGCTGTCGTCAGCTCCTCGGAGCATTTGGTGAGACACACGGTCTTACAAACCAATACTTTAAAATATTTTACAGCAAAGAAAATATAATTATGTTACAATTCTTTTTCTCTCATCTCTAAATAATTAAATTTGGGTACCTATGATTCCCTGAATCTATCAGGGCCTATCTTCTCAGCTTTGTCTCTGAGGGGACAAGCAGGCTCTGCTCATTAAATGGATCCCTCTCCTCTACTCATCTCTCATATGACTCCACATGTTTTAATTGAAATATACAGTCATTGTTTAAATTTTTTAAATGCATTACAGGGCCGGGGATTTAGCTCAGTGACACCATGCCTGCCTCACAAGCACAAAGATCCTGATTTTGATCCCCAGTACCGAAAAAAAAAAAAGCATTACAATAAAAGACACACTGCCATGAATTCCCCTCAAAACATTTGCCCTCACTTAAAACACATTTATCCCATCATGGCATTTTCTTAAGTAGTTCTGAAAGTCCTCTTTCATAAGTGTCTTTAGGAGCTGAGATCAAAAATAAGTGAATGTTGCTACTGACTGCCATCCAATGAAATTACAGGCCTGTAAAAATATTACAGTATGTTTTCATCCACCTCATTCACAGACCTGGCATCACATGACTTCTGACTCTTCTCCAAAGTCAAAATGACCGTGAAAGGTAAATATTTTTAATGGATTCAGGATATCGAGGCAGCTATAGCAGCACAATTAATGACACAGAACTGCCTCAGAAAATGAAAAGAATGGTAGGATAAACGTGTTCAAAGGAAGAGAGAATATTTTGAGAAGGTTTCGTGGTAATGTGTCTTATACTATAATAAATTTTTAGAATTTTAACATTCACTGTAGTTTTCAATTATACCATGCACCATCGGGATCAGCAGCTCTTTTAGGATAAAGCCCTGAGCTATGCTATCAGAAGCTTCATAACTGGGAGACAGGCCACCTGCTCTAACATAACCATTACCACCAAGTGTTTCAGATTTGTCTTTGAACAGGGCACAAATGATGAGAAGGAAGTTATGAGGTTCCACTACATTTTACCTCAACTGGTTGAGTCACAAAGGTGCATGATATTTGCTATTGTTATTTTAGATATGCTCTACAGTCACGGGTAAAACTTGTGTGTTTTTTCTAATATAAATTAAAATTTCATAAAAAGACAGGTATTTTCTTTAAAATTTTTGATCATTTATAAGGTCATTCTTAGCGAGATCAAAAAAAAAATAGTTTGAAGGATAAAATGGCCAATGTGGACTTATAAAGAGAGGTACCAAGTACAGACATATATAAAACAAGATTGTGTTTGTTAAGTAGCAGGAATCTTACCACTAGCACACCATATGGCTTAGATAATAAAGCGCACATGCCACCTGGAAGGGTTCACTTGGGAGGAAGCATTGAGGGAAAGGAAGAGCAATATATAACATGCTCCAGCTCACCAAATCCCAGGGGTCTCGGGCAGTGAGGGAATGAAGAGATCAGGGAATCACTTCAGTGCTTGCCTCAACCCATGGAGCAAGCCAGCAGGGGTGTGAGTAATGTGATATTTCTAACTGGTTTTAAACTGTTTGGACAAATAATAAATAACTGACCAATTTGGCGACATTTTGTTAGCACCCTGAAATTGGAAAATGACTTCCAAATTGCCTCTAGTTGAGGATTAACTCCAATATTTCAAAGAATTAAACAATAAATTTTAAGTGATAGCAAAAATTCACACATGGTACAGTACTCAACAGGATAATGAAGCCCTAAGGATGTTTATTTAAAATTCTAAGAATCAGTATTTCAGTGTTAACATGGAGCTGAACAGAGAGATGAATAATATCAAGAACTCAAACCAAGTGCCACTTGTTCTTCATAAGTACAGAATTTAATAACACCAGAGTGAAAGAGACTATGATGAGAAGGAAAATGATTCAGGTACATCAGCCAAAATCAACAAGACAGATTTGCATCTACATACCAAGAAGGCCACTACCAAGTTTCGGGTTGCTCAAACAAGTATTTGAAATCAAAGAGCACATGTGCAGAGAAGTTTAATCATCAAGACTGTATTAGTGAAGATGCACAGATTTCAAGAATTGTAATTTAAGGAAAAGAGTATCTCATAAAGAGAAAGTCCTTGTGACTTTTGAAGAAACTAGAGATCCTAGTTAGATCAACTGTGATCTAATTTAAAGCTGAGAGCACTGGAGCTATGAAAGAAGTTGAAGTTCACACAGTCCATTTGGTAGAATCCTGTAGTTTGCCAAATATTTAGTTTAGCATTCTAGTTTAAAAGGTAGTTCAAACCTGGTAACGAAGAATTAAGATATATCATCTACATGTACAAATTTACTATGATGAAAGTGATCATTATATATATATATATATATATCAAGAGTGTACCAATAAAATTAATTTTAAAAAATAAATCAGAGACTTACCATATGTATAGTAAACATTTAGTAAACCTTTGATAAACAAACATATTAAAAGTATACTAGGAAGTTCATGATTGGCATTGTTGTGCATAAGGAGTATGTATTAACAAATTTAAATCCACCTTTTTAAAAAATAGGTGCAGAGACATTCAAATCCAGACGAAAGTAACAAAACCTCTTTTTCTAGCTTAAACAACTCAAATAGCTAATAACTTCTTTTGATTAAGGTTCTCATATTCTCTCATGTTTCAAGTTTATATAGTTCCAGATAAATTGGAGTTTATATAACTGCATCAGGTAGTGAGAGGGAGAAAAACTCAATGATTTTCAGTCTGTTCTGATTTGTTATTAAAGACACATATGGCACTTTATTCTCCAGCATCCCAAATTAAAATTGTCCCAATTCTCAGCATAAAATTTCTACATAGTTTGTACAAGAAAAAAATGTTACTGATAGAATATAACTTTTAATAGTTTAAAGATAAGCATTGGGTTAGTGAACTCTGTGGAATTAAAGGATATATTCTAAAGTGTGTATTGAATTCCAGGGTGTCAGAATCACAAATGAGGAAAGGACCAGAGATTCTGGTGAGAAATGGCATAAATTCAAGCCAAACAGATTTAAGCTCAATAGGGAAGTTACAGGTTTACAATGGAACCATTCACAGTGAGGCACAGCTGTATCCAGATGCTCAGGTAATATTATCAGAGAGACGTCCCTACCTATTTTTTGGCTCACTCTTCCTTTACCATTGCATATTTCCCAAACAAATTCCTTCTTATGGAATTCCCTTGGGAAGTTAGATTTCTGTCATCACAGTCCCAAGGAGAAAGAGAATTTCTCCTTTCCAGTTATTCCAGCAGAAGTCTTGTAATGGAGGCTGACCTAGGTGTACTTCTCCCATGAAGTCAGTACCCACAGTCAAGAAAGGTAAGTTGTGCTAGTTACCCATTGTGTAAATGAACACAATCATTACTCTAGTGAGTAGGGTCAGCTTCACTGAAGCACATGGGCTGGGAGTATAAGAAGGGTGGTTTGCAGAGGAAATATGAATGAGATTATTAAGGATTGGAAGAATAAATTTTGTTGTCAAAAATGATGGTATTAGTAGGTATCACATTACTCAGTGCTGGAGTAGGATGTTGAAGAGAGGAAAAGGAAGAAGGCTGAAATGATCCATGTGAGGAGGGAACAGAGTAGGGCCATCACTATGCTTAGCTAGTATTAGTATTTACAGGTGGTTGTCTATATAAATAGCTGCAGTTTTACATACTGATGTCAATATATACACCATATATTTCCATGTGCTGTCAGTTGAGAGGGCTGAAAGTGACAATATAAAAATGACAATATAAAAAAGTGACAATATAAAAATGGTAACACACAGTGCAAAGATCTTAAGTATGGGCTACATAGAGTGCCTTCTGAAAAGTATAGTATGGAAAGGGGAGAGAGTAACTCCACAGCAGATAAACCTGACATAAACCACCTCATCCCAGTGAGCAAGTATAACAGCAACAGTGATAAACTGATACCATACATGGTATGATATGACGAGAATGGCATTTTACTTTGGTGGTCTTCCCTCAAAAATCCATTCCCCAGTCTATTTGTGAGAAAAACATCCAACAAGTCCCAAGTGATGGGCATTCTACAAATATATGTCTAGCCCTGAAAACCCTCAAGATTATCCAAAAAAAGGAAAGTAAGATATAAGATGTTGTCACAGCCAAGAGGTATTTAAGGACGCGTGATGACTAAATGTAATTTGATACATACCTTAGATAGGATCCTGGAACAAAGTTAGGTAAAAACAGAAGAAATCAAAATGAAATATTATGGACTTTAATTAATGATAACATTTCAATATTGGTTCATGAATTGTAATAAATGTTCCACAATAATGTGTGATACTATT
This sequence comes from Heterocephalus glaber, assembly GCF_053883595.1. Lineage (NCBI taxonomy): Eukaryota > Metazoa > Chordata > Mammalia > Rodentia > Bathyergidae > Heterocephalus > Heterocephalus glaber. The sequence goes on along the minus strand of NW_028258365.1, from coordinate 837,705 downwards.
AACAAAGGAAAAGATACAGAAAATATGGGAACTCTTGTACTATCTTCTCCATTTGGTGTAAGTCTAGAATTGTTTAAATTTTTTATTTTAAAAAAATTGGGCAAGACACAAAAAATCAAAGGGACAAAGACAAGGAGAACATGACAGAAAAATCAGGAGATATAGAAGGCTAATATCCACTCATTATGAATTTAAGGAAAAAAGAGAAAGTGGGAGACACAAATAATTATCTACCAAAGATGTCCATACCCCAATACCATGAACCTGTGAGTTTATTACCTTACATGGGGAAAAGAACTTCATAGATATGATTAAGGTTAATGACCTTGAGATGAGATCATCCCAATCATCCTTATACAGCGAAGGACAATCTAATAATGGAGCTTTAAAATGCAGAGAACTGTTCCAGACTGCAAAGACCATGGGAGATGGCAGCATACAAAGAACTGGATCAGTCTGTGCTGGATCTGTAGATATAAGAAGGCGGTCATAAACCAAGGATTGTTATTGTGTGTAAGAGCTAGAAAGAGTAAGGAAACACATTCTCTCCTAGAGCCTTCAGAAGAAAAAGCAGCCCCACCAACGTCTGTATGGAAGCCCAGTGTCAGACGTCTGATCCGCAGAACTGCAAAATAGTAAAGTTCTACTAAAGCAATTGAAGTCATAATTATCATCACCATCATCATCACCATCATCTTCATCATCATGGTATCTGGACTAGCTAGGAGCTTGTGTTTAATTCAAAAATTGACCTGGATGGCTGAACTACACTCACAATTATGATAGTCATAATATCATTACGATTGAATGTTTGAGGGAATAGGAAAGTACAGGAAATGTATTTCAAGCATCTTGCTAATTGTGATACCAAAATTGTATTTACTCTCCATGATAAATAAGTGAGATTTATTGTACCCATCCAATTTTCAGTCCTATAATTTCCTTTTGGTTCTTTTTTTTAACATTTCCCATTTCACATTTTTTTAGTTCATTGTGAGCATATTTTAATTTTGCCTCATTAAGAATGCCTTTAATAGCTTCTTAAAAATTATTCTCAGCTGGTTCCAAAATCAAGTCAGAGTTGGACCTCATGTAATTTTCACTTTCCTTGTGAATGTGTTCTATTTTCTTATTGTGTTTTTCTATTGTTTGTTTGTTTGTTTATAGGTCAGGTAAATTCAGATTGTATCCTGGAAATTTTGAAGGTTAAACAGGGGTGATTCTAAGCACTGTTTTTTTAAAAAAATATATATCTTTTCCCTCACTTTAGCAGGCAATCATTTTTGGTTGAGCTTAAATTGGAAACTAATTCGGGGGCAGCAGCTCCTATCTCTCTTCTGAATTTTGCTCTTTGGCTGAGCTACTGCATCTGTTCAAAATATGCACGGTCCAACAATGATCAGCTATATGGGCAGACAGAATCTTTGGATCCCTCCTCTGGTTCTTTCCATTCTGGAATTCCCTGACTTCACTCTGCAGCCACATTTCTCTGGCTTCTGGAAACAGGTTTCTTGTTCCTTGGCTAGAAAGCCAGTATTCTTTTATACTATTACTACCGCCTCCACTACAGACACTAACAGGCTACAAGATGAGAAAAATGAGGCACTTACTTCTCAAAGCCCAAAGGCAACCCCTCCAAGTGCATACAAAGCAATGCCTTTGTCTACTCTCCCAGTGCTTACTCTTTGTACTAAGTCCAAGCTTGAAAGTTGTTTTCTACAAGACAGGCATCACTAGCACCTTAGTCATTCTCAGAAGCACGTCCGCCAGATCACTGGATTATGAGACAAAAGAATTCTTTTCAAGGAGAAAATGGAAACAAAGTCTTTGTAAATAGGGAAGGGTAGAGGGGCTGAAGAGAGGGCAGGGGAATGGGGAAAAATAAGAACCAAGATACATCATGTAAAGGTGCAAATTCCCAATGATGAATGTCATCATATTGTATACCTAAAATCTACCAATAAACTTAATGAATAAAAAAAGAATTATTTTCAATATATGCTTCTCAAAAGAAGTATAAATGACCAATAAGTACCTGAAAAAAATTTCAACATCTTTAGCCATTAGGTAAATGCAAATCAAAACAATTCTGATTTCTTCTTACTGCAGTCAGAATGACCATCATCACAAACACAAAAAGTAGCAAATACTGGCAAGGATGTGGAGGGAAAGGCACTTTTCTCGTTGGTAGGAATGTAAACTAGCGTAACCACTGTGTAAGTTAGTATGAAGATTCCTCAAAAATTAAAAATAAAAACTCCACTGGAACCAGCCATAATTCTCCTGGGTATATTCCTGAAAGAATTAGAGATCATACTGTAAAAGACAGTTTAGTTAGCTTATGGATAGCAAATGCTAGCTAGCTAACGTGCCTGAGATAGACCTGGGTGACCAGCCACAGTCATAAGAAAATAAGAATAGGCAGTGAACTAGGACTGTGGACCAAGAATGGACTTCCTCAGGTAACATGAGATGCAGCCTCTCCCTCTTAAGCCCCTGAGTTTCAAGGCACTTAAAATGTGAAAATAACCGATTTTTCTTTAAAATCCCAGTTTCCTTCAAACTCCACATGCCGAGTAGCTGGGTTAGAAAGCCTGATTTCTAATTGGTCATTTTAAACCCACAACACCAATCTGTGATAGGTGACCACTAAACATTTCAGCAATTCTTGTGCTGTCCTTGTCCACAAAAGGTTCTGGACTGAGGGACTATGCGGTGACCCACTCAGGGCCTCTCCCAGCCTGGAACTATTTATCTTCTTGTATTTCTAATAGACACTATCCTAACTTCCTCTTCTTTGTCTGAGAGTAGCTTCTTCAACTCCATGAGCTCAGGTTTATGCAATTTATATGGAATTAACTGTATCAATACTACAGGGACACATGTGTATTCATGTTTATGACAGTGCAACTCCACATAGTTAAACTCTAGAAACAGTTGTCAAGAATTAAATGTTTGTTTTATAAAACAAATTAAGAACAATCTATTAGCACTGATTCTGATTTATCTGCCTAGATCCTTCATGAAATGCTAAGAATAAAAGATGCTTACAAAAAAATTATCAAGCAAAAAAGAAAAAGCAGATACAATATCATTCTACATATATGGCAAAGAATTAATGTCAAACCAGAGAACTTATTACTACTCATGTTCCTGTTGGGTAAAATGCAAAAGTTATAAATCCATATACTCTGTCATTTTTCTAAATCATTTCTATGCTACAAGGTAGTGGCAATGGCCATTGAATGTATAATAGATGATATGAAATAGGAAGAAACTGTTCAAAAAGAAAGGGAAAATGAGGGAGGAAGGGGAGAAAGGGAAAGGCAAAAAAGAGAAAAGAAGAAAAAATGGAAACAAAGCTTCTGTAAATAAGGAGGTGGGTTGAAGGGATGGGAGGGGATTGGGAGAAAAAGAAGAGTCAAGATATACCAAGTACAGGTACAAATTCCCTTTGATGAATGTGATCATTATGTGTGTGTGTGTGTGTGTGTATGTATGTGTATATATATATGTATATGTATATATATTGTACCAATAAAATTAATTTTAAAAATAAAAGCAGAGTTTTTGATTTTCTAAAAAAAAAAAATTAAACTGTGTTTACTTACACTGCCAGAATTGGAGGCAAATTCTCCTAACTGGCACTGAGATCAGAATGAAGCAATCCAGAATATTTTCCCCTGAGTTCAGGGGGCTTTTAAATCATCTATGAGGACAGTGGTTTGAAAGGGAGTTGGCAGCGAGACAGACAAAAGAATCAGAGACTTCAGCAAAGATGATGAAGGCTGCTAGAAGACAAAACCTAAGAAAAATCATTTCAATCAGAACTAAAGGAGAAATAACTAGAATTGAAGTCATAAGGAATAAAGACAGTCCAGAAACCAGTGTCCAGAGGCAGAGCACTGCGGGCCAGGGTGCATGTTCAGAGTTGTGGAGCACTTTGTATTCCGAACACATGGGAGCATCTGGGGTCAAGTGGCAAGATCTGGGAAGGGGGCAATGCCAGACAAGAAGTTATTTGATGAATTCAATGGCTTAAATTTGTGTGGAAGAACCAACTAATGTGAAGTCCAACTCCTTTTGGATCTTATGCCAAAATTTCTCTGCAGTATTGAAGGGTAAATGTGCACTTGAACACTGCAATAGATTGTAGGAATGGGCAAGAAAGGAAGAGCCTAGAGCTGGTATTCGAGATGAAGGAAGGGAGCTGAATGAGTGTGTAGAAAAGCTTCCTCTGTATCATAACAATTGCCATAAATACAAGGGAAATCACACTGTTGGACCTCAGAGATCTGTCCTTGCTCACCCTCACAGAGATGAGCCAGGGCACTCTGAGTAAACACAATGAGAGCTGAATATATGGACAGCAGCCCAGCAACATGATGCTGGGTGGATTTCATAGCAAGTGTGAGGGGGTGGGGCTGCAAAGATGGCAGAGAAAATGGAGAGAGAGAAGAGCATATTTGTAGAAGAGGAAGGAAAGTGCCAGGATATTTGGTTCATGATGCCACTTGCTCCAATAGTGTCACATCTCACATAGCAAGTTGTTCAGTAAGGTGAGCTATTCCAAGTCTGAAAGAGGGATAATATGAGAACAATTTTAGAAACAAGCAAAATGTGAAGAGCTTGCCTGTGTTTTAACTCTTGTCACTTTCTCTCTTTCCAGTAATAATATCTCATTCTTGGCATGAGTTACTAAGTACTCAGCAAAGGGAACATTCCTGAGAAGTTCCTGTTCTCTTCAGTATAACACAAGGAGCCTGGAAGAGGATTTTTCATTAAACTAAAGTAATGCACTTTTTCAATGGGCCACACTGAAAGACAGAAACACAATTTTGCTCCTGAAGGTGTGATTGTACGTTCAGTCTGATTTTAACAAATATAAAATAGCCCACATCTAAATAATTGTGCTCTTCCAAAAAGTCACTTTAAGAAGTTATAAGATTATTTTTTAAATGAAATACTACTTGTTTTGCTACCTAAAGCTAGATCTAGATCAACTGCTCCCATAAACCTGCTGCGGAAGGAACAACGCTGTATTCAAGACCATCTGCCGGTACCAGTCACTCCTGGCATAAGGGAACAATCAATCAGCTGACCATCTGATTTTCTTCCATGGGAGTTTTAATGTCAGAGCTGTCATTTTAATTAATTTTAGATATTAGCATGGAGTGTCTAATCCAAAGTCAAATTACACAGAAGGATCTGTCAGGCCTCTTGTTTGCAAGGCTCTCACAGACCAGAATCGTTAATGGCAGGATTCTTTTTCACTGAACACTGATTCAGCCTCCTGATTTCCCACAAACACTGTGTCTTCTGGGCAGCCACTGTCCATCCACAGCTGGAGTTGGCACTCAAGACCACATTAGCGTGTCCTCCCCGATGAAGCTGGTGTTAGGTGCTAAAAAATTTGCAGAATGAGGACTGTGGAAAATGAAGCTCGAAGAGCCTACTGAGGTGCCCAGGGTGACAGCCCATGGGTGACCCACATCCTCCAGTTCCTTTCCTCTGCATCCATGGCTCATTTTCCATTTTCCAATGGGAAAATGCATGGCCGCCAAAAAAAATCCATCTGCAAATGTAACTGAGTACTTGGATCAACTGCATTTGCTAGAACATAGTGGAGTAGGACTGAAGAAAATAAACAAAAAAGGCAGGAATAAGGAAGGCCCAGGCCCAAAAGTCAGTTTGTTTTGAAACTACACAAACATCTTTTGAGTTAACAGGGTAAAAAGTGGATAACTGAACTGAGTAATGTTCTCAGATGCAAAAGTGCTGGCAAAATGAAGAAACCAATTACCAGGCCACAATTCACCAGTGAGTACTACAAAGCATCTCCCATTTCTAGAATTTCATTTTTTTTTCTTTTTAATTCTTTTATTGGTACATTTTAGGTATACAATACATTTACATGTATCATTGAGTGCTTGTACCTGTACATGATGTACATTAGTTCTTATTTTTGCCCCCAATACCTGTGTGTCCTTCACCCCCTCCACCCTTCCCTATTTACATAGATTTTGTTTCCATTTTTTTTTCTTTTCTCATAATTTTTCCTTTCCCTTCTTCCCTTTCCCCTTCCCATCACACGACCCCTATACCTTTGGACCTTTTCCTATTTCAAATTATCAATTATTCATTTTAATCATTTTAATTCTTATTTACACTTTCAGTTTCTCACAGTAGAGAAACAATTCGGTATTTACACATATGTGTCCTATTTATTTCACTGAAGAGTATGACCTCAATATGCATCTATTTAGCTATAAATGTCTCTAGTTTCTCATTCTTTATGGCTGAGTAGTACTCCATTTTATAAAAAAAAAAAAACACATCTTCTTTATCCAGTTTCCAGTTGATGGGCACTTGGGCTGTTTCCAAGCTTACCTATTACAAATGATGCCTCTGTAAACATGGGTGCACATATATCTCTGTAGTATGATTCTTTTAATTCTTTGGGGAAGATATCCAGCAGGGGGATAGCTGGGTCAAATGGAACCTCTAGTCCTTGTTCTTTGAGGTATCTCCATACTGATTTACACAGTGGTTGCACCAGTCTGCACTCCCACCAATAATGGAGAAGGGTTCCTTTCTCTCCACATCCCTGCCAGCATTTGTTATTGGTTGATTTCTTAATAGTAGCCATTCTTTCTGGGGTGAGGTGCAATCTCAGAGTTGTTTTCATCTGCATCTCTCAAATGAGTGATGTTGAAAATTTTTTCCTATATTTCTTTGCTGCTTTTACTTCATTGTCTGAGAAATGACTGTTCATTTCAGATGCCCATTTTTGAATTGGGTCTTTGAATTTAGGGGAGTCTGATTTTTTTCAATTCTTTATATATTCTCAATAGCAGACCTTTGTCTGAGGTACAGCTGCTAAAAATTTCTTCCCACTTTATAGGTTGTCTCTTAGCTCTGTTGGTAGTTTCTCTTGCAGTGCAGAAGCTTATTAATACAATGACAACCCAGTTGTTGATTCTTTGTGCTAGCTCCCTTGCTACTGAAGATTTGTTCATAAAGTCTTTTCCTATGCCAATGTCTTCAAGAGTTCTACCTAACTTATCTTCCAGAAAGTTTAATGTTTATCTTTTAACATCCACTTTGATCTTAGTTTAGTGCACGGTGATAGGTATGGGTCTAGTCTTAATCTTTGACAGGTTGAAAGCCAGTTTTTCCAACACCATTTATTAAATAGGCTATCTTTCCTCCGATGAGGGTGGTTGGCTCCTTTGTCAAAGATGAAGTGGGCAAGTATGTCTGGAGTTGTTTCTGCATCTTCTCATCTATTCCACTGATCTTCAGGTCTGTTTCTTTGCCAGTACCATGCTGTTTTTACAACAGTACCTTTGTAGTATAGTTTCAAGTTGGGGATTGTGATACCCCCAGCCATGTCTCTGTTGCCCAGAATTGCTTTTGCTATTCTAGGTTTCTTCTGCTTCCAGATGAATTTTTGGATTATTCTCTCTAGTTCAGTAAAGTATATTGTTGGAATTTCAATTGGCATTGCATTATTAAATCTATATAGTAGTTTTGGAAGTATGGCCATTTTCACTATATTGGTACTTCCTACCCAGGAACAAGAGATGTCTTTCCATTTTCTTATATCTTCTTCGATCTCCTTTTTCAGAGTGCTGTGGTTTTCAGTGTAGAGGTCTTTTGGTTCCTTTGTTAGATTGATTCCTAGCTATTTCATTGTTTTAAATGCTATTATAAAAGGAATTATTTCATGAATTTCTCTTTCAGTGAGTGTGCTATTTGCATATAAGAAGGCTATTGTTTTTTGAGTGTTGACCTTGTATCCAGCTACTCTACTGAATCTGTCAATTAGATCTAGAAGACTTTCGACTGAGTTTTTTGGGTCTTCTATGTAAAGTATCATATCACCAGCAAATAATGACAGTTTCACTTCTTTCTTTCCTATCTTTATTCCTTTTATTTCATTCTCTTTTCCAATTGCTGTAGGTAATGTTTCCAGAACCATATTGAACAAGAGTGGTGATAGTGAGCATCCTTGTCTTGTTCCTGATTTTAGCATGAAAGTTTTCAGTTTTTGACCATTTAGTATGATGTTGGCTGTTGGTTTTTCATAGATAGCCTTAATCAGGTTGAGATAAAGACCTTCTATTCCAATTTTCTGTAGGGTTTTTATCATGAATGGGTATTGGATTTTGTCGAATGCTTTTTCTGCATCTATTGAGATGATCATGTGGTTTTTGTCCTTGACTCTGTTAATATAGTGTATTACATTTATTGATTTATGGATGTTGAACCATCCTTGCATCCCTGGGATAAATCTGACTTTTTCAGGGTGTATGATCTTCTTGAAGACACTCTGTATTCTGTTTGCCAGTATCTTGTTGAGGATTTTTGCATCTATGTTCATTAGGGAGTTTGGTCTGTAGTTCTCTTTTTTCGTTGTGTCTTTCCCTGGTTTTGGAATCAAAATAACACTTGCTTCCAGGAAAGAATTTGGAAGCCTTGCTTCCCTTTCAATTTCCTTGATGAGTTTAAAGAGTAATGGTGATAGTTCCTCTTTACATGTCTTGTAGAATTCAGCAGTGAAGCCATCAGGACCTGGGCTTTTCTTTGTTGGTAAATTTTTTATACATTTTCAATTTCACTCATTGTTTATTGGGGTGCTTAGAATTTCTATATCTTCTTCATTTAACTTGGGCAATTCGTATGTATCTAGGAATCTGTCCATTTCTTCTGTGTTTTCTATTTTATTAGAGTACAGGTTCTCAAAGTAGGTATTGATGATCCTCTGGATTTCTGCTGGGTGTGTTGTAACTTCACCTTTTTCATTCTTAATTGCATGGTTTTGAGCAATAAAACCTTTTTTTGATAAGGTTGGCTAAAGGTTTATCAATTTTATTTATTTTTCAAAAAACCAACTCTTTGATTCATTAATTTTTTGTATCATTCTCTTAGCCTCCATTGCATTGATTTCTGCTTGGATCTTTATAATTTCCTTTCTTGTTCAAGCTTTGGGTTTGTTCATCTCTAGAATTTCTAAAGCAAAACACTTGCTTCTGCCTGAATACCTAAGAATCTGCCAGCGAGGAGGAAAATCCATTGAACATGAACTTTTGTGCACACTGCAGACTTGAGTTTGAAAAGTCAACCAAAAATAAAACGCAACACATAAAACAGAATCCTGAAGATCTGTTACACTATGCATACATCAAACTGTAGCAAGATACTCATAAATCTGTATAATTTTTTAAAATGTATAGAATTGTAAAATAATTCAATAAAGTTTACCATATTAAACTAAAGAAAACAGCTATTACAGAAAAAAAAGAATCCTGAGTACCTATTCTACATCCTTATTTTTCAACATATGAATTTGTGTTAATACATGTATCATATATATTATGAACATCTGTATTTTGTCTCAAGTGACATTAGTTTCTGATATGATTTTAAGTGTCTATTTAAAATGAAGTAGGGAGAGGACCTTGGCCGCATGGAGCCCTGCTCCAACCAACCAGCATATTGCCCACCAGCTACCAGCTTAGCCAAGTGTGTGCCTGCAGCACCCACCCCCCACCTCACTCCCCACCCCTGGCCTCCTGGCTGTGCCATTACCTGGTTCCATACTACAGAGGCACAGGGGATCATAAAGGTCATTGTCCTGAATTCCAGAAGATAGAGCAAAAGTGAACAAGAGGAAGAGGTCCACTCTCGGGCTCCTTGATGAAAACTGAAGCCCACTGGAAAAGTGAAGAGAATCTCTGCAATAAAGGCACACTAGACCACCATTCTTGGTAAGTTGGAGGGATCATCAACTGCCATCGGAACCTGGACTATCTTCAGGGGAAGGAAAGCTGGAACCTGCAGTAGAACTTGGCAGAGTCTGACCCTGCAGGAGGACAGTGAGCTCAACTTGGGACTTCCAGCCAGAAATCTGCCTGAATCTCACAGGTCTGCTACTGGCTTGCTGAGACTCACTGACCTATATCTGCACACTGCTGCCCATGTTGTCTATTGTGACAACAGAGACATAGCCTGAAGGAGCCCCTTCATTTTTATTTTTTGTTATTTTCAAAATTATTTTTTTGCTCTTATTTTTTATTTTTCTACTCTTTTCAGATTTTTATTTTTCTCTTCTTTTTTCTTTCTTTTCTCTTCTCTCTCTCTCTCTCTCTCTCTCTCACACACACACACACACACACACACACACACACACACTGTCCCACATTGTTCTTCATCTCCCTTTTTGTTCCTGTTCTGGTGCTAATTCAGATTTCTTCTTTATTTTTTTTTCTTCTCTTTTTCCTTCTCTTGATTGTCATTAGTTTTAAAGGAAAGTAAATACAGTTTCCACCTTCCTATTGCTGTTAGGTTGTTCTGTTCTCATTGTTCTTTCATTCTGTCTTTTCCTCTTCTCTTCAACAGTTTCTTAGAATGTGCGGGATCTTCATGAGTCCTCTGGCCTCACTGCTAACCTTCCCCAATCCTTCTACCTATCTATCCCTCCCTTCCCAACTCCTTCAAACTCCCCAACCTGCAGGGTAAAGTTGCTATATTGAAGAGTTTATTCATTATAAACATATGTTGGGTTGGTCCTCGATTTTGATTTAATTCACACAGTTAAAGGTGATAGATTGATAACTACCACAAACTGTCATTTTCTAAGCTGTGCTTGATGATGCAGTGTTACTAATTGTATCACTTGGGCTAAGGTGTTGTGATTGATCTAATCAGTTGTTCTTCCTGGTATAATGAAAATGAGAGAGCCTCAGAGTCATTAGAGACTCAAAACCTAAACACCAGCTATATATGGAAGACACTTCTGAGAAGCAATCATTCCATAATGGTTCTAAATACAAGCAACAAAGATACTTACAATAAGCAATTTCAAAATGACAACCTGGGAATTAAATCAAGGACACTACCAAAAACAGAAATGAGAAGACATTTAAGCAAGACACAAACTCAGACTTTCACCCCACCAAAAGCAAATTCTGGGGGAAATGAGGTGGAAAAGTCTGATAATCAACCACCTGGACACCCTGAATTGATAGCACACAAAGTAATGAAAGAGAAGAATGATGCTCTAGAAAAATCCAAAACAGAAATAATTTCCCAGATAACTACAGAGATGGTGAGCAGCATGAAAGACATGATTATAGCCTCTAGAATAGAAATAGATAAAAAGAAAAAGATGAACTCAGAACCATGGTGGAAGCAATGAATGACCAGCATAAGAAAGAAATGGAAACCATGATCGCCCAACATAAGAAAGAAATGGAGGGCTGGGGATTTAGCTCAGTGGTTCCACTGCCTGCTGTGCAAGTGCAAGGACCCAAGTTAAATCTATGGCACAAAAAAAAAAAAAAAAAAAAAAAAAAAAAGAAGGTAGAAAGAAATGGATTCCATGAAACAGATTCAAAAAGATAATCATGACATTAAAAACTCCACTGAAGTATTCACAGAAGATTAAGGGAATCTGAAGATAGAATATCAGACATAGAAGATGACTGTAGTTAATGACCATGAAAACAGATTTCTTAAAATTTCTTTTTCTTAAAAATAGTAAGGAACCACAAGAAATCACTCCAGCAGCTGCCTGATGATGCAAAGAAGAATAACATAAGACTGATAGAAGTCCACAAAAAAGCAGGAGAAAGTACAAATGACATAAAAAACTGATCACAGAAGTAACAGTAGAAAACTTCACAGACAGAGGTAGAGAATTGGACATACAAATAAGTGAGGCATGTAGAACTCCAGCTACCCATGATCAAAATAAATCTACACCTAGACATATACTAGTCAAGATCCCAGAAACCCAACAGAACAAAAACCTGCAAACAGTTAGAGAAAAGAAACAAATCACCTACAAAGGAATGCCCATCAGAATCACAGCAGACTTCTCAAAACAAACCCTCAAGTCAAGGAGAGACTGGAGTGAAGTATTTCAAGCCCTAAAAGAAAATAACTTCCACCCTAGTCTGCTGTGTCCTGTAAAATTAGCTTGCAAAATCAATGGAGAAATTAGATATTTCCACAATAAAGAACACCTGAGAAATTTCATGAACACGAAACCAGCACTCCAAACAATTCTAAACAATATCCTAGAAGAAAACAATGAAGGTCAAAACTCCATGAAGCCCAACAGAGGGAAGCCACCAGGAAAGGTAAGAAACTAAAGGGAAAGGGTGGGGGGAAAGAGCCAACAAAAGTAAAACATCATGACAAGGATGAGTCAATATCTGTCAATTACAACCATCAATGTTAATGGCCTCAATTCAGCAATCAAAACAAATAGACTGGCAGAATGAATTAAGAAGCAAAATACAGCAATATTCTGTATACAAGAAACACACCTAATTGAAAAAGAAATTCATAGACTGAAAGTAAAAGGATGGAAAACAGTTTTCCATGTGACAGGAATGTGGAAAAAAGCAGGGGTAGCAATCTTATTGCAGACAAAGTAGATTTTAAAACAAAACTAATTAAGAAAGACAAAGATGGTCACTACAGCCTTGTGAAGGGAACAATCCAAGAGGAAGAGATAACAATCATAAATATATATGCACCAAACACAAATGCCCCCAACTATACAAAACAAATACTAATGGACATTAAAAAAAAAACAAGAAATCACTTATACAGTTGTAGTGGGGGACCTCAATACCCCACTATCACAAACAGACAGATCATCTAGACAAAAATCAAGAAGGAAATTCTAAAACTGAACCAAGCTGTTGAACAAGTGGACTTAATAGATGTTTACAGAGTGTGCCACCACAAAAAATCAGAATGTACATTCTTTTAGGCTGCACATGGGTCATTCTCCAAAATAGACCACATGCTAGCTCATAGGACATGTTTAAATAAATGTAAAAGAATATTATCTGACCATAGTGCAATAAAATTGGAGACCAATAACATAAGAAACCGCAAAACCACCACAAACACATGGAAATTGAATAACATCCTCCTGAACAACCAAGGGGTCACAGAGGAAATTAAACAGTTTCTACAAGTAAATGGTAGTGCCAGTACAACACGCAGGAATCTATGGGACCCAATGAAAGCAGTTCTACATGGGAAATTCATAGCAGTCAATGCCCATATTAGGAACAGAGAGAACTCAAATAAATAGCCTAATGCAGAACCTCAAGCTCCTAGATAAAGAAGAGCATAACAAACCCAAAGCTCATACAAGAGAGGCAATTACAAAGATCACAGCAGAAATCAATGCAATAGAGATGAAGAGAACAATGCAAAAAATCAATGAATCAAAGAGTTGGTTTTTCAAAAGAATAAATACAATCAATAAACCTTTACCCAACCTTATCAAAAAAAGGAAAGAAAAGGCTCAAATCCATGTGATTAAGAATGAAAAAGGTGAAGTCACAACAGATCCAGCAGAAATCCAGAGGATCATCAATACCTACTTCGAGAACCTGTACTCTGATAAAATGAACAACACAGAAGAAATGGACAGATTCCTAGATATGTACAAATTGCCAAAGTTAAATGAAAAAGATATACAAATTCTAAACACCCAAATAACAATGAGTGAAATTGAAAATGTAATAAAAAATTTACCAACAAAGAAAAGCCCAGGTCCTGATGGCCTCACTGCTGAATTCTACAAGACGTTTAAAGAAGAACTATTACTGTTACTCTTTAAACGCATCAAGGAAATTGAAAGGGAAGCAATATTTCCAAATTCATTCCTAGAAGCAAGTGTTATTTTGATTCCAAAACCAGGAAAAGACCCAACCAAAAAAGAGAACTACAGGCCAATCTCCGTAATGAACATAGATGCAAAAACCCTCAACAAGCAAAACAGAATACAGACAGTCATCAAGAAGGTCATACCCCTTGACCAAATCAGATCAATCCCAGGGATCCAAGGATGGTACAACATATGTAAATCAATAAATGTAATACACTATATTAACAGAGTCAAGGACAAAAACCACATGATCATCTCAATAGATGCAGAAAAATCATTCAATAAAATCCAATACCCATTCATGATAAAAACCTTACAAAAAATTGGAATAGAAGGTCTTTATCTCAACCTGATTAAGGCTAGCTATGAAAAATCAATAGCCAACATCATACTAAATGGTCAAAAACTGAAAACTTTCATGCTAAAATCAGGAACAAGACAAGGATGCCCACTATCACCACTCTTGTTCAATATGGTTCTGGAAACATTACCCACAGCAATTGGAAAAGAGAATGAAATAAAAGGAATAAAGATAGGAAAGAAAGAAGTGAAACTGTCATTATTTGCTGGTGATATGATACTTTACATAGAAGACCCAAAAAGCTAGGTCAAAAGTCTTCTAGATCTAATTGACAGATTCAGTAGAGTAGCTGGGTACAAGGTCAACACTCAAAAAACAATAGCCTTCTTGTACACAAATAACAGACCCACTGAGAGAGAAATTCATGAAATAATTCCTTTTATAATACCATTCAAAAAAAATGAAATATCTAGTAATCAATCTAACAAAGGAAGCAAAAAACCTCTACACTGAAAACCATAGCACTCTGCAAAAAGAGACCAAAGGAGATATAAGAAAATGGAAAGACATCCCTTGTTCCTGGGTAGGAAGTACCAATATAGTGAAAATGGCCATACTTCCAAAACTACTATATAGATTTAATGCAATGCCAATTGAAATTCCAACAATATACTTCACAGAACTAGAGAAAAATCCAAAAATTCATTTGGAACCAGAAGAGACCTAAAATAGAAAAAGCAATTCTAGGCAACAGAGACATGGCTGGGAGTATCACAATCCCTAACTTGAAACTATACTACAAAGCTACTATGATAAAAACAGCATGGTACTGGCAAAGAAAAAGACCAGAGGATCAGTGGAATAGATGAGAAGATGCAGAAACAATTCCAGACATACTTGCCCACCTCATCTTTGACAAAGGAGCCAACCACCCTCATCGGAGGAAAGATAACCTATTTAAAAAATTGTGTTGGAAAAACTGGATTTCAACCTGCCAAAGATTAAAAATAGACCCATACCTATCACCATGCACTAAACTAAGACAGAAGTGGATTAAAGATCTAAATTTAAAACAGAAACACTAAACTTGCTGGAAGATAAATTAGATAGAACTCTTGAAGACACTGGCATAGTAAAATTCTTTATGAGCAAAACCTCAGTGGCATGGGAATGAGCACAAAGAATCAACAACTTGATCTCTTATTAAAAAGCTTCTGCACTGCAAGAGAAATCACCAACAGAAGTAAGAGATAACCCATAATGTGGGAAAAAAATTTTAGCAGCCATTCTCCTCAAAGGACTACATGCTAGAATATATAAAGAACTGAAAAAAATCAGACCCCCCCAAATTCAAAGATCCAGTTCAAGAATGGGCATCTGAAATGAACAGACATTTCTCAGACAGAGAAGTAAAAGCAGCAAATAAACATATGAAAAAATGTTCAACATCACTGGACATTCAAGAGATGCAGATGGAAACAACTCTGAGATTCCACCTCACCCCAGAAAGAATGGCTGCTATCAAGAAATCGACCAATAACAAATGCTAGTGTGGATGTGGGGAGAAAGAAACCCTTCTCCATTGTTGGTGGGAGTGCAGACTGGTGCAACCACTGTGTAAATCAGTATGGAGATACCTCAAAGAACTAGGTCTAGAGGTCCCATTTGACCCAGCTATTACCCTCCTGGGTATCCTCCCAAAAGAATTAAAAGAGTCAGGGCAGGGAATTTAGCTCAGTGCTTTTGTCACCTGCTGTGCAAGCACAAGGACCAGAGTTTGATCCCTGGTACCAAAAAAAAAAAAAAAATACAATTAAAAGAATCATACCACAGCGATATATGTGCACCTGTGGTTACAGAGGCACAATTTGCAATAGTGAAAGCTTGGAAACACCCCAAGTGCCCATCAACTGGAAACTGGATAAAGAACTGACAAATTGATGTGGGTTTTTTTATATAAAATGGAGTACTACTAAGCCATAAAGAATGAGAAACTGAAGACATTTATAGCTAAATGGATGCATATTGAGGCCATAATCTTAAGTGAAATAAACAGGACACACATATTTAAATACTGAATAGTTTCTCTGGTGTGAGAAACTGAAAGTGTAAATAAGGATTAAAATGATAACTGACAATTTGAAATAGAAAGAAAAGTTCCAAAGGGATATGGGAAGTAGGAGGGGAAGGGGACAGGAAAGAAGGGAAAGGAAAAATTATAAGAAAAGAAAAAAAATCGAAACAAAGTCTTTGTAAATAAGGAAGGGAGCACAGGGAACGAGGAAAAAATAAGAACCAAGATACATCATATACAGGTACAAGTACCCAATGATAAATGTAAACATGCTGTATACTTAAAATGTACCAATAAAATAATTTAAAGCAAAAAAACGGAATGGGTTGAAGATACAGCTCAGTGGTAGAGCACACCTGGATTCAATACCCAGTACCACAAACAAAACTAAACAAAAAAAATTCTAGAACTATGTTCCATCCCTTGACCCCCAGGTTAATATTAGCACCATATACACTCTATATTCTTACATAAACAGGAATATAACTCAAAAAAATGAAGTAGTCTTCATTTTGCACACTTCTGATATGCAGGAATTTCAATTTCCATGGTTTCATTATGTAACATTGGTCTTCTAAATACACAGTTCAAATTCAACTCTTATGATATGTTAAACATAACTGCCTTTGCATAAAGTAAACCTATGGTGCTAACACTTTACTCCACAAGCCACCATGGAAATACACATTATGATCAGTGAGTAGTCACGTCATTCCTTTCAAGGTCTGTCAGTGTTGGTTACTGGCATCCATTATTCAGGTTGTGCCTAGTAAAGTGTACAACTGTGTTGATTCTCTGTCTTCCAAATCCCATGTGACATTTTACAAAGACAGGTAATCAAAGGAGGGAGTAGCCCAGCAGATGAAAAGTCCATAGTTGGTAGTCCTGGCAGTGAATTTGGATGTGATTGTAAGACAGCTGACCAGGGAATGTTGGCACCTGACTTTTTGACTCTAGCTGTGAAACGGAAGGAACTGAGTGAGGCTGGGCTTGTCAGCACACTTGAGAAGAGTGGTTGTGGTGAAGAGTGAAGACGCCCAGGATGAAGCGGTGTAGGCGGAAACCTTCTCCTTAAAGAACCTCGAGGGAATAATTCATGACACTGACAGCATAAAAAGTAAAACACTGGGAGCTGCCCCACACTTAGAAAGGCCCGGGACAAGACACCAAGCATGCTTGCTCCATACTGTAAGTTACAGGTTGAGGGAAAAAAGGAAAGCACAGTTCAAACTACTTTTGGCAAGTTTTCATAAAGCAGTGCACCACTTAAAGTCTCAATGTGATTAGTGACTTATAGTGTATCAAATAAATATTAGCATTATTATTTTTCATTGCTCCGTACATTTATAAGCTACAATAAGACAGCTTTTAATGTTTTGAAAAATTCAAAGATCATAGAGCAATTTTTCCATTGTATATCAATATATTTTGCACCTCTTAAGCTTGTAGCATCTTTACAATCCCAATACTGTACAGAGCAGACTACCTATATAGACATCAAGTGGAGCTGTCGCATTTACCCCACATTGTGCTTATGTTCTCAGGAAAAGGTGACGAATATTTTCAGTGTTTTATGGGCTAAAGAAAAAGCTATTATGATCTTCAGTAAGTCCTCTTGGCATAAAACCTCAACAAACTATTAATAACTTTCCTCAATCTCTCTTGCATTGTTTATAACATCTCTCTCATTGTGGCAGAAAAAATGCAAGTAAGTTTAATGTGACTATGTGTGTCTATTACATTTTAGTTAACAATGTAAAAATGTTGATGTCTACTAATGAGGGAAGAATGGTTTGTCTTGGAGTACTTTAAGATGTCTATATAACTTTCAGATATAGAAATTAATTTGAAATTACTGAGCAAAATATGATCTGGTACCTAGAGTTCATTCAAGAAAGTGTTTTCCCAATAGTTGATAAGATTTGATTTTTAGCACATTAACTAAAACATCTATCTCCATTAAGAGTTAAAAGTTCTATTCCAACCTGGTTTTAATATGTTATTGAGGTTAACTGTACTCTTGATTTTCAGAAATAGGAAAATATCTATTTCTATAAAAACAAAATCTTAAGTCTTCTAAAATATTTGAGTCTGAAATATATTCATTTCTATATAATTGGTAACACTTGTCTTTGATTCATATCTACCGGTCTTTTCTCCATGGACAAAGTTTCAATTTTCCAAACAAAACTAGAGAAGGCAATGCGTATTTCCAAGTTGGCCTTGTTTTGAAGTCTATTGCAACAGCTTCATCAACCTCTGCAGAATTCTGTAGGCACCACTGGCTGCATTAACCCATTAAGGAAAATCAAAGGAGCCTTTCTTTTTAAGCAGATTCCTTGAAGCACCAGGAAGAAACATATTTAGACACATCTCCTTTTGAGGCATATTCTGGCCCCACACAATTGTGCCAATCCAAGAAAAAGAATGACATTTCAGCTTTTCTGTGAACTGTTTGCTTCTCTTACTGCTGGAGAAAATTCAAATCTTTTCTAAATAAATTCCCATGTTAATTGTAGACAGGAATTTCCAGAGCTACCGTGTAGTGAGAAAAAAAATCACTTTGAATTCAAACACTCTGGTTTAGTTTCTTATTTTTAAAATGGATAGGGAAAAGAATGAGGAAGCTTATAATTTCCCTTAATGCTGAAATATTGTTTTTTACAAATTTATACACATGTGTATGGATATATATTAATTTCCAATTTCACCTTATAATATAAGGCAAAGTGTTGTAGGCCAGTAACTTTCATTAATATAACCTGATAAAGATGAACCCACCATTAGCATGTGAATTTCTTATTCTGGTAAATAGGTGATTTGAGACAGCTAAGTTAGTTTCTTTGTATAAATTTGTGTCATCGTTCTGAAAGAGCAGATGATGGCTGAAAGAAACATCTCGAAAAATATCTGTTATGTACCTTCTGTTTTTCTAATAATTATTGCACATGAATATGACATGAGTCTTCTAAGTGAATTGTAATCTCCTTAGGGAAAAAAATCTAACATCGCTTTTATTTTTCAGCCCATTAATGCCTGACCAAGGAAACAAAAGCCACTTGATATGTGCATGTTGATGCATTGACACACAATATTTTATAACTAAATTTTGATGTTCTACTTTGTCTTTGTGTCTGACCCTTCCCTTTTTTTTTTTTTTTTTTTTTTTGTACCTGGGATTGAACTTGGGACCTTGTGCTTGCAAGGCAGGCAGTGGAACCACTGAACAAAATCCCCAGACCACCCTTCCATACTTTTTAGTTTAATTCCAAAGAAAAGACCCTCCGAGTCATGAACATGTGGTGACATTATTGTTCTCCTGGAAAGCCGAGGCATATTAGCAATAACGCAGGCTGTCTATACCACCAAAATTTATTGTTTGCTGACTGCAGCCATAAAGAGTAAATGAAACCATTCGATATTTTTCTCTTGTTGACAAAATGTCAATTACATTGTGCACTTTTCATGATAGTTAGTATCCAGGTAATCTAGTTATCCTAGTCTTTAAAATCATTACTAAACTGAAGTCCTGTAAACATGATAAAATGCACAGAGCTGTCCTTAAAATTAGTTTAGATGCTGAGAAAGTATGATTCAATGAATAAATCAGATCATTAAATTTGCAAAGATTTTTCTCCCAAGGCAAAAAGTACAATCTAATTTTTCATGTTCATTCTTTTTTTAACTCTGTTGTATTTTATATAATAAAGAAGAACTAAAAGTAGTTTAAAGAATAACAATTTAGAATTATAAATCCAGAAGGACAAAACTATCAAAATAGTATAATAATATTTACATTAAATTTCATAAATGATAGGTTTGGTATTGTATTTTTAAAGCAGTCTTTTAGGAAAAATCACTTTCTTCATCCATAGATAAAAGAAGATAGTATCTAATTCTAAGGTAAGATCTAAAGAAGATAGGATCTAAAATAATCTAAATAAATGATAAATGAAAGTAGGTTGATGGCTGGAAATAAAAAGTAGTTATAGGCTTCCATGCAGTGGTTTAAAAAAATTGTCAAAATGTATATGAGTAAAAGTGTGGCAAAAAAACCCACTCAGGATCCATAACTAAAGCAACCAACCTAGACTAGAAAATAAGAAACAGATTGGGCAGGCATGAATACTAGAAGTTAAAGTGACTTCCTTGGAAACAGAGACTAAATATGAGAAAGATTAAAATAGTATTGAGACAGGACCCGAGTTTGATCCCCGGTACCAAAAAAAAAAGTCCCAAAAATAGTATTGAGACAAAACAATGTTTAACATAACTTAGAAGACTTTAGAAGGGCCTTATAAAAACAACAACAACAATAAATTCAATTAAAATTTTTAGCCTTTTAGTTTCTATGCTTCTATGTTTAACATACAGTTTTTTTGTTTGTTTGCTTTTTGGGTTTTTTTCCATTAAGTTTATTGGTACATTTTAGGCATACTTCAACATATAGTTTAAAAGCACTTCATTCAGCAGGAAGAATGTGTTTACCAGGACTCCTGTAATAGAGTAATATAAATGGGGAGAAGGCAATACAAATTTATTGTCTCACAGGTCTGGAGGATAGATGCCTGACATTAGAGGGTTGGTAGTGTTGGCTCTTTTTGAGGTCTGTACAAGAAAATCTACTCCATGCTTTTCTCTGGCTTCTGGTGCTTTGACAGCAATCTGGTATTCCTTGGCTTGTAGATGCATCATCTATTGGCATTATTTCCATGTGGCTTTCTCCCTGTGTATGTTTCTGTCTATGTTCAAACTTCCCCTCTTCATAAGGACTTGTTTCATAATGGAGTCAATGTTAACTAGTACTCTTTGCAGTAATCAAATTTCCAAGTAAGATAATATTCTAAGCTATAGGCAATTACAACTTTAACATATGACTTTGGAGAGAGAGACATAACTCAACCCATCAAGAATAAAAGAATCAGTCACTCCCTAGTTATTGCTAGATAAAGAAAGTGAGGTATCACTTCACTTGTTTCTACAAAATTAATATTTTTAAAAATTGAATAGATTTTCTTTACACCATTAATGAACTGGGTGAGGAAGAAATTTGGCAAATAATTCCATTTGCAATAGCTTCAAAAGAGAAAAAGGAAAATCAACTTAGGAATCAATTTAACTAAGGATGTGAAAGACTTCTACAAAGAAAATTGTAGAACTCAGAAAAAAGTAATTGAAAAAGACACTAGAAGATGGAAAGACTTCCCATGTTTATGGATCACCAGAATTAATATTTAATTGGCCCTATTACCAAAAGCAATCCACAAATTCAGTGCAATCCCCATCAAAATCTCAATGACATTCTTCACAGAGCTAGAAAAAAAACAAACAAAAAAACCCCTAAGGTTCATATGGAAAGAGTGATAGGAGCCCAAGCAATCTTAAGCAAAAAGAACAAGGCTGGAGGCATCATACTACCCCATTTCAAATTATACTACAAAGCCATAGTGAGGCAAGCAGCATGGTACTGGCACAGAAATGGACATATAGGACAATGGAATAAAATATAGGACACAGAAACAAACCCATGCAACTACAACCATCTAATCCTAGACAGAAGAGCCAAAAACAATGGTGCTAGGAAAATAGGTTATCCATATGCAGAAGACTGAAACTAGATCCATATTTCTCACCCTGTACAAAAAATCAATTCAAAATAGTTCAAAGGCCTACGTAGAAGGCCTGATGCTTTGAAACTACTAGAAGAAAACATAAACACCTGAAGCCATAAACACAAAGACATCCTGAGAGAACTCCAAAGGCACAGGAAATAATACCAGGGATCAACAAATGAGATTGCATCAGACTGAAAAGCAGAAAAAACAACCAATAGAGGGAAGAGATGGCCTACAGATTGAGAGAAAATCTGCCAGCTTTACTCTTTGAAAGAAGATTAATATTGAGGATATATAGAGAGCTCAAAAAACTTGACACCAGAAAAATCAAATAGTCCATTCAATTCATGGGCAAATGAGTTAAGCAGATACTTCTCAAAAGAATACAAATGGCCAATAAGCATATGAAAAAAATGTTCAACATTTTAGCCATTAAAGGAAGCGCAAATCAAAACTACATTGTGATTCCACTTCACCCCAGTCAGAATGGCTGTCATCAAAAATAGAAATAAAAGCTAGACATAGTAGCTCATGGTTATAATCCTAGTACTCTAGAAGGCTGAGGCAGGAGAATAGAAGGATCAAACGTTTGAACCCAACCTGGGAACTTTAGTGATGTAGCAAGACCCAGTCTCAAAATAAAAATTAAAAAAGGCTGGGGATATATCTTAGTGCAAAGACCTTGGGTTCAATCCCTGATATGAGGTGTGGGGGGAAGGAAGAAGAGAAAATAACAATAAATGCTGGTAAGGATGCTGGAAAAAGAAGCCTTCTTCACTGCTGGTAGGAATGTAAATTAATACAGCCACTTATGGATATCAGTATGGAGTTTTCTCATAAAACTAAAAATATTACTTATATATACCTATATATAATATCTTGCCTCACAAAGGGCAGTACCTTCCTTCCCCAGTGAACTATGACTGTCTCTAGATAGCTCCAATGTCTCCACAGAGAAAAATCAGGCAATCTGTTGAGAACCACTATTGTAAAGGAAATGACAAAATCTTCAAAAAAAGAAAATGAGTCAACAGGAATATAAAGGGTATTGGTTTAGGATCAAAATGAAGCACGTGGCTGAAGTTACACATAAATTACATGCTTAGCTAATATCTACAAACAAAGAAATTAGGATTGGCACTTGTTGAGAAAGTTAATGAATTGGCAAAGTTGAGAAAGTTAATGAATCAAATATTACCTTTGTGTGATTAACTTTCAAATAAGTTGTTTGTTATTGAAACAAACAATTGTGCATCCATTACAGTATTTTACAAATGTAGAGGACAGATCTCCTATGGCTGCCATTTATTTTAATTCATCATAACCATGTGAACCTATTAAATATTGTTTTGACTGAACATACTCATACCAAACTTATTATTAAATATTTTAACATAGACACTGTGTTATGTGTGCTTTTTTAACAATGTGTCTTGGTTTGGAATTCCACAAAGCAATCACTCCTACTTAACTTGAGTATCTACTTGTGACTGAAAATTAGTTAACAAGTTTTAGAGGAGAAAGAGTAATGCAAATGATAAAGCCTATTGAACTCATATCCTCTGAGGGAGTTGCAATTTGTATAACTTTGTACATATACTAAGAACCAGGCTGGACAAAAAAACAAGTCAAGCTTCAAAAGAAAATAGAGAGGTCATCCAAAAAATGTATACATGATTCAGGAAAAGAAAAACTTGCATAATAATTTTAATACTTTTATCTATGAGGAACCCTAAAGGATGTTGTATTGCTGTATATAGCAGAAAACCCACTACACTGCCAGCCTTTAGAGAAGAAATTGAAAATGTATGTTCAGCAATCTCAATGACCAAGGTTACTCAAGCAGCATTCATTATACTAATAAATGTCTGGAAGCTATTGGCCATCACTTTGAGCACCTCTTATAATTGTAGAGGGCAAAGGTAACTTGTATTAATTTCGTGATGTCTCAATAAGTGTAGTGTTAAAATATTTATATGTTTTTCTTTTCCTGAAGTGTGAATACATATTTTTTGGCAGACTCTGTATATGGTAGATTCCCCTTAAAAGTATTTCCATGGGAGAAGGAATCTATAAGAACATACACAAACCTTTTTCTGGGGCATAGGATAATGAGTGGTTTCATGTTTTTATATCCCATATTTTGCAGTGCATGGTGACTGGGGGTTTTGTTTTGTTTTATCTTATTTAGTCTTTTGCTTTCAAACTCAGAGAAAACTAACTGAAGTTTGGTGTTATAATTCGGATAAGTGTCTCCAAAGGTCCGTGTGATAAAGGCTTGGCCCCATCTTTGGTGCTACTGAGAGGTGGGGTCTAGCGGGAAATCTTGAGTCACAGGTTGCATGCTCACTCACAGAAGGAAGCTTGAGTGTGGCCTCCCGGTTATTCTCGTGGCCCCTTGGTTTCTCTTTAGAGGATTATTACAAAAGGATCAAGTCTGACTTCAACCATTCTTTTTTCTTCTCTACTCTGGTTCAGCTGTGATATTTTTTTCTACATGGCTCCTATCATAGTTGGGCTACTCCTGCCATCCGACCAGGGGCCAATCAAATTAAGCTGCCCAGTTTGGACTTAAGCTTCCAAAACTACAAGCTAAATGTTATAGCTTGTGTCTAGATGTCTGCCAAAGCTTCATGCAGTTACAGGTGGGGCTTTTCAGAGGTGTGTGATGCTGGGATCAAGGATACAATACCAGGATTAAGGGTGCTACTCACCATAAGGCTGGGTAGCTTGGATAAGATATAAGGGACAGAGGGCTGCTGTAGTCATTGCTTGTTGCTTGTCACTTGCTGCTTGCTGCCTTTTACCTGCCTTTCTTTGCCATGGATGGTTTCTCTTCTGTGATGCCCCTCTGCCATGCACTCTGCCTTGGAGCCAGCCAACTATGAACTGAAACCTCTATAAGCTGTGAGCAAAATAAACCTTTCCTCCTTTAACTTGTGGATGTTGGGTAGTTTGTCTCAGCAATGAGAAAATTAACTGAGATAAAATTTGGTACCAGAGAAATGGGACCTTTGCTGTGCCTCCACATTACCATGTGGCTCAGGAGCCTTTGGAACGGTCATGTGGGAAGACTGGAAAGTTTTGGAGATGCCAGCTGAAAAAGTAACCTTGGAATGCCTTAAGTTTCACTTGTTGGAAGATTCTTTTCAGAGCTCAGAAGACCAGAATGCTGATATAAAATGCTGCTGGTAAAGATCAGGCTCAGGGGGGCCAGAGATGTAGCTCAGCAGTCCCACACCTGCCTGCCAAGCATAAGGTCCTGAATTTGATTCTCGGTACTGGAAAAAATAAAATGAAAAGAACAGGCTCAGAGGGTTTCTGCTGGGAAGAATGACTATATTGGCTGTTGGGCTCTAGACAATGTGTGTTATGCCTTACTAGAAAATTTGTCTGCATTTTGCTCATATCCAGAGAATTTGCCTGGGACTGAGATTAAATGCGGTGGACTAAATAATCTGGCAGAAGAAATTTCAAGGCAGGCTAATGTTGAGGCAGTGGGATGGCTACAGTTGGGGGCTTTTAGCCAGATCTATGTTGAGAAACAAGAGCAAAGAGCCCAGCAGAATAATGTAAAACATTGTGGTTTGGCCAGAAAGGAAACTCCAGTAAAGTTGTGGACCAGAAGTATAGACCAGAGGAGATCTTGATTGCTAAGAAGGAATAGGACTATAGAAAAGATGGCCTGAGAGCATCACAAGAAACACCAGGACACCACCTTTCCAGCATCAAAACTGCAAAAGTGGAAGATGCTTTGAGAAGAGAGCCTCAGAGCACCACATTCCAGGATAGCAGCAACCTAGGGAAGTTTTTCTTCTGAATTTGGTTCATAGGCAATCAAGCCTGACAGACAAGAGAAGAGGAAACCTGGCTATTGTTCCAGCTGGTGGCAGACCTTGGCATCTTCCATAAGGTGCTGTTTTTAGACACATACAATGCAAGAATTGTGGGATCAGGAAAGCTAACACCCACGTTTCACAAAAAGGCCTGGGAGTCCAGGCAGTGTGTCCTTGAGAGGGCAGTGTATGAAGCTGAGTGTGAAGCCAAAGGTGCAGTAGAGTTAGAGAAGCCAAAAATGTGGATTGTCTGAGGAAAACTGCAAAGAGAGAGCAGAGCCAGCCCCTGAAAGAAGCCACGAAGGCTACAACCACTGGCAGTGCCATAGAGGAGGAGCCACCTCAACCCTTTGGAGTTCACATCCTGTCACAGATTGCCTCAGATGCTGGGCATGGAACTACAGGTCTTCATGTTTGCCCTGCTGGATTTTGGACTTGCTTTGGTCCCATTCCTTTGTATCCCCCTATTTGTACTTTTGGGGATGGTAATATTTATCTTGTTCCATTGTATGTTTGAAGTGTTTAACTTACTTTTCCAGGGGCTCGCAGCTAAGAGTTTGCCTCAAATCTCAGAAGAGACTTTGAACTGAGACTTTTCAACAATGCTGAAATTGTTAGGACTATGGCAACTCTTGGAGATGGACTAAATGCCCTTTGCATAAAGGATATGCATGAGTCTTTGGGGAACCAGGGGCAGAATGTTATGGCTTGTGTCTAGATGTCCCCCTCAAAGCCTCTTATAATGGGTGGGGCTTTTTCAGAGATGGCTGGATCTAGATTATGTGATGCTGGGATTAAAGATGTGTGATTATTAAATTAGTCCACTGATTTTTTTAACATAATTCTAGGTGTGAGTGCTACCCACCCTATGGGGTGGGTAGCCTAGATAGAATATAAAAGGGGTTGCTTGTCACTTGTCAGTGTATTGTTTGGTGCCTTCCGCCTGCCCTGTTTTGCCATGAACTGTTTCTCCTCTATGATGCCCCCCTCCCATGCCACCCTACGTTATGGCCAGACAACTGTGGACTGAAACCTCTAAAACTATAAGCCAAGTAAATCTTTCCTCTTTTAACTTTGGGTGTCAGGTATTTTGTTTCAGCAACAAGAAAAGTAACTAAGACACTAAGTAAATCTTTTATCTCTATATTGTGTCTTCCTGAGATATTTCACTATGGAAATGTACAGCTTGTAAATACACCCAGCAAGAAATATCCATAAGCAAATAGCAGTCATCTCTAGCTTTCACTGAAGTTCCAGGAGATCCTATCCTGAGAAAAAAACGCCACAGGAAATGGAAGAAAGTTTTTATGTAACTTGATGCTTTCATTTAGTGGTTGAATGAAGTAGCAATAGCTCTGAAAAAAATAGAAAAAGACATATTGATAAAGCTGTCAGAGTAACATGCTTGAAAATAACTAGAAAAGAAAAGTGGTTCAGATGCGACGCTAGGAATGAAGTCAGGCAAACCTTGTCAGGAGGCAACCAAAACAAGTCCAATCAACCTTGCTCCATGCCAGAACCTGGATCACACAATAAATCAAAGTCTGGCCTGTCACACTGCAGTCAGCCACTTTATCAACTGTCTACTGAAGTCACAGAAATGAAACCTGAGCGTAGGGCAAGCAGAATTTGTCTCTGGGACTATGTTTATATGAGGACAGAGATTTTCTGAGTCATTGTCTGAATTCCTCCCATTAACTCCACAACTAACATTATGAAATTGAATTTTGTATCTTTTTATTCTCAGCAAAAGGGAATTTCTCGTTAAAGTCTCTTATCCAAGTTCCCCAAGCTCTTTGGTATACAGAATTCTGTCAACTTTTAGAGAAAGGTTTCCAAAACATATATTTTCAAGAATTTTATGTCTCCAATATGCAAAAAAAAATTTATGCCTTGAGGGTTATTTCCATCTTGAACCTGAAGAGGTCAAGTAAAAAGAACACCTGCTAATGTTGACAACATATTTAACTTTGTTGCGAACTTCTAAGCAATTGGGATCCCCAGTAATTAATAATATATCTACCCAATAATGTAAAATAAAGTCTTGAATTCAATTCACTAATTTAATTGATAATTTGCACATGAAATAGAATCCACCATTTTATTTTCCCTCACTATTCAGCAAAAGATTTGAAAATTATCTAGATTTATCCTCGTCTGTGCATGTCAAGTAATTTCTAACAAATTTTCATGGTTGAGCAAAGCCAATAACTTAAACATAGCCAGAAAATATCACTGCCCAGTGTTCAGGAAGAAAAGAATAATTCTAAAGATAAATCTTCCCATTGCTTCCTCCAAAAAAACTTTAAATATTATTTTATTTAAACAAATGAAATCTGTGCCAGGTAATGTTCTGAATGCTTTACAAATATTAACTTACTTAATACTGCTAATAAATGCAGTGAGGTAGATAATGTTAGTGTATGTACTTAGTATATTAAGAAAATTAAACCCCAGAGAGATTTGGTTACCTGCATAAGTATATACAATCTGCCACAGTGTAGAGTTAAAAGAAAAGCTGCAGAGAATTTATTTGAATATTGATGCTTGAATTTACATAGAAACAAATTTTCTAAGGGTTTGAGTATTATTTGAGCAATACTGGCAAGACCAAAAGAGAATGGGAAAGAGATGCAAGCAGGAAAGGAATGCCAGCAAGTCCAGTGGGTCCCTGGAGTACAATCCTGCAAGGAAACTAGGAAATGAATTTGAATACTGTATGTGTCTTAAATTATCTCACTAGAGAGGCATAGGAACTGTATATTTGTACACCATCACCTTGGAGACGGTGATTGAGGACTGCTTCTAGAGCATGGGAAAATATGTCCCTGGCACTCTCAGTCTACAGTGAATATGGGTAAGGAAGCCTTGAGTGAACCACAGAAATTTCTAATGCATAGAGATGCAGATATTAACAGGTCCAAGTCCACTAGAACACACTGACAGACATGGTTAAAATCCAAAAGGTGTACACGGGGCATTAACAATGTCTCCTGAATCCAACTCTTGCAGTTCTATCTGTGTTGCATGTTAAATTTATTTATTTCAGTGACTGCTATTCACTGTGATGATCACTCACAATTATAAATAAATGGGTTGAACTAAATCAGAAAGCTTAATGTGATATGCTACAATCACAGTGCTGAAATTAACCAATTTTCTCCCAGTCAATTTTTGTCATTGCTGTTTTTGATTTGGATGGCTTGACTGATAAAGTAACCCAGAACTTTATTCCTGAGAAGTCTGAGCCTATGGTTACAACTTCCTGTCAGACCACTGTTTCTGCAAAGTTCCATTTACAGATATTACTACACATAAAAGCATCAAGGACAGTCCCAGTAGATCTCCTGAATTTTACAACTATCCCTTCCTGCTCACTCAAGTTTACAAAAACTCTATCTCCTCTTGATGATTTAGTCAGTAGACACTGTTGATCAACTCATATGGGGGGTTCATATGGGGGGTTACTAGGTGGAAGCTAATTTTTAGTATAATCTGACTGTCTACTGTAGTAGCAACAGCTTTCCATGTGACACCAGTATCTCTAGACTGATGGAACCTTAGGTTGTAGTGATGGGAAGCCAAATTGCCCAAGGGCATCACTAGTAACTGGGCCACTCCTGCTTCTACCCTGGGATTCTTGACCCCATGCATTTTGCCTTTAATCCAAATTATTTGTCTTGAAGAACAGCACTCAATTCTTACTATCCCAAAAGTTGAGGGAGACAATGAGAACATTTTACTCCAGCAAGCAAAGAGAGTGTTTATAATGGACATTCTTTAGAATTGCTGATATGTGGTGAAAATAAATAGGAGACAACCTTTTAGCCAGGTTTGTTATTGTTTTAAACATTCTGCAGACAATGAATGGTCTTACGGTAGCACTGGGTGGACCATACCCATTGCCATTTCTTGGTATGTTGTTAATAGCCCCCTAACTCCACAGGTATTATCTTCAAAGTGGCTACTTAAGTGTACCTATAAGAGGTTACTCCAGAGTTCTGTGGTCCAGCAAGTACTGGAAGAGGGAGGTTCTAGGTTGGAGAACCAGTGAACTTCATGAAAATGGGTCCCTGGTCTCAGATCTTGTCATAAAGTGGGTACATTAATCTGAGGTGACATTATGTGAAATTCCAGAATAATAAATAAGACATTCTTTGAGCCTTCTAAAAGCAGCCCTGACCATTGTACTTTAGATACACCCATTCCTAAAATATGTACCACTCCTAGAAACAACCAACTCCTGACCCCTCCAGGGTGGAAAGGTACAGTGTAGTCAGTTTGTCCTGGTGGGCCTGTTTGGTCTGTACCATAAAGTCACACAGGAGATTCAGCTTTGGCAGTAGCTAGATGAGGCTTGAGGAGAAGAATCCAATTCTATTGTCCTTATGCATTGCCCCCGTCTCTACCAACATGCCTTAAAACTCTGCTCAGTCGGTTTCTGCATTCTGCCTCATTTTTAATTAGTACATCATTTTTCTCCAAATTTCCAGAAACAAATCCCACCAATGTTTCAGAACCAGATCTACATGTACTTGCCAAATTATCAAATGTAGAATTGGGGGCCAGGGATTTAGCTCAATGGCTCCACCGCCTGCCTCGAAAGAGCAAGGTCCTGAGTTCGATCGCTGGTGTCAAAAATAATGTAGAATTGGAAGAATTATGCCATTTTAATAAACTCTCTCTCCTCAGTCTTATACCCATCCCCATGTAACATCTTAATTCCTCCAAATTTCTACTGATAAATATTAGTCAGATATTCTAACTCTGTTCACAATTAACACCCCATTTTTTTCCATGAAGAAGACTGTACTTCCCCATGAGACTATGCTAGGACTTGATGTTAGTTATTGGCCTAGAAACTGTAAAGAAAAAGAAGGAAAGACAAATCTTGATGAGGAAAAATGCATTTAGGAGTATGTGAGCTGGAGAAGGCCTCTGCATCTAGACAAAAAGATTCAGTCAGCCAGAGCAAAAAGAATCATGTGACTTGATTAGGAGCATCCATCTATATGATCTGATTTCAGGTCTCAGTATCTCATTCCTTCCCTCTCAGGGGCTCTGTTCTAGAATAGAACCCCCAAGACAGAATGCGATCTTCACTTCATTTCTGCTGTTCATATAATCAGGCCATGGATCTAGTTTCCCTTCCATTTTACCTTTCAACTGCTAGACGTGAGAGTTCCTTTGAATGCTGTCATAGGAGCTTTCTAATTTTTAATATGACCTAACTAATTGGTAAACTGATGTGAGTCTGTCATTTTCTTCCTTCAGCACATGAATTGAATGTAATATCAATCACACAATTTAATTATCTTGGCAGCCATGTGTTTCAGGTGTGAGCTATATCATGTAAGCAAGTGAATTCTATTTCTCCTATACCAGCTTCTGGAAGCCATCCCAGCAACATTCAGGGAAGAGCCTAGGTAGCCATGATGTTTCAGCGTTTCTGCAGCATTCACCGCTCCAGTCACACCAGCAATGGAGTCCAAGTTGTTTGCTGGCTGGAAAACAAGGCAATTTCCTGAATTTCATCCTGAGAGTTGGATCTCTAGAACAATTTTCACTATTAACGTCTTTACAAGCAAAATTGAAACAAGAATTTAAGTACGGGATTTAATTTTGTAGAGTTTCCAGAGCAAAAGGAATGGGAAAGTGATAGGGGAAGGTGTAATTGGTTGGTGTCTTAATCAGCTGTGCCTTAAGTCAGATGTGATACGTTGCATGTCTTGAACAATAAAACTTTATTTTTTATAGTTCTAGAGGCTGAGAGTCTAAAATGAGGGTGTCAGTAGCTTCAATATCAGGTAAGAACCCGCCTTCTGGTATGCATCTTATTATATCCTTATGTGGTAGAGAGAAGAAAACTGTGTCTCCTCTTAAAATGTCACTAATCCCATCACAAGAGCTCCATCCTCGTTACATAATCACACTCAAATTCTCCAGTTCTAAATACTGTCACACTGGGGCCTAGAGTTTTACTATATGAATTTGGGGAGGGGAGAGACACAAATAGCCCCCAGAAGTTGGGGTCTTCATGAAGCAGACTGAAAGATGGAGATGGGAACACTGAAGGTTCCTTAGAGTGTCTTTGGAATCTACACCATGAATGGGAGTTGGGTGAAGAAAGCAGGGTGGGACACCAGAGACACTGGAGTCCAGTGCCATCTCCAAGCAAAGCCTCAGCCAGGCCTGCAGTCTCGAGAAAACAGCATGAACTGTCCCAAACTGAGCTACGAGGGGCAGGCCATTCTACTTCTGATCGGTCAGTCTTTGGATGCCAGCTGCCCTATGATAGAGAAGCTGATTTCCTCTAGCTCTGGTAAAGCTCCAACAAGGCTGGTAGCTGAGGAATGTGATAGGTCTTTCATTTCCAAAGAGGAATTTCAATGGCACATTTCTGGCTCTAACATTGAAGCAACACTGACTGCTTTAATACATCGTCTACGCTGACTGGAGCCTAACATTGGGAATGATGTAAAGAATCTGCCTCAGAATTATCCCACCCTTGGGACGTGGGAGCATGATGTATATACAGAAACTCTCACTCCATTGGCTCTTACTTCACTGTGCCAACTACTTCCTTTGCTGAGATTGCATCAGTTGCTTAGTCTGATATAATCCCATTTGTCTACCTAGGCTTTTTTTTTTTGGCCTGTTCTTTTAGGATCATATCCAAAAATATCTTGGCCAAGATTAACATCACAGAAGTTTTCCCCTATGACTACAGTTTCAGGTATTATGCTTAAGTTTTTAATCCATTTTGAGCTTATTTTTGTACATGGGGTGAGCAAAAGGTCCAATTTCTTTTTTCTACATGTGGATACCCACTTTCCCCAGCACCATTTACTGAAGGGACTGCCTTTCCAACACAGTGTGTCCTTCATACTTTTGCCAAAGATTGGTTGACTCCATGTGTGTAGATTAATTTCTAGACTGCCTTTATTCCATTCCATTGGCTTGAGTGTCTGTTTTAATGCCAGTGCCAAGCTGCTTTGGATTACTATACCTTTGTAATATATTTTGAAGTCATAGAGTGTGATGCTTCCAACTGTTCTTTTTGTTCAAAATTGCTTTAGCCACTCATTCAAAGTCTTGTTCAATATGTGAATTTTAGGATTGTTTTTATTCCTCTGAAAAATGTCATTGGAATCTGGATGGAAATTGCATTAAATCTGTAGATTGCTTTAGGTAATATAGCCATTTTAATTATATTATTCCAAGCTATGAATGCACGATAACTCTATATATTTGTGTCTTCAATTTCTTTCATCAATGTTCTATAGTTTTTAGTGTACAGATCTTTCACTACCTTGGCAAAATTTATTTCTAACTATTTTATTTCATTATTGTAAATGAGATTGCTTTCTTGATTTCTTTTTTGGATAGTTCATTGTTAGCATACAGAAACACTACTGATTTTTGTATGTCAATTTTCTATTCTGAAACTTTGATGAATTCATTTATTAGTTCTAGCAGCTTTTCGGTGGACTCTTTAATATTTCAAGTAGATAAGATCATGTTGCCTTCCAATAGAGACAACTTAACTTCTTCCTTTCCAACATGGATGCCTTTTCTTTCTTTCTCTTTTTTATTTTGTTGGGGATTGTTGCATCTATGTCTATTAGGGATATTGTCCTGTAAATTTCTTTTCTTGCTCTCCTTGCCTGGCTTTGGTGTCAGGGTAATCTTTAACTCATAAAATGAGTTTGAAGCAGAGTATAGCGCCACATGTTTATAATCCTAGCTACTGAGGACACAGAGGCAGGCAGATCCCAAGTTAGAGACCAGCTGGGAAAAATTTTAAATTTTGTCTCAAAATTGAAAAAAGATAAGTGTGTAAGGTGATGGATGTATTAATTATATTAATTCAATCCTTCCATAATCACATCGCACCTCATAAATAGATGTAATAAAAGTGAATAAAATAAAAATAAATGAATATTTCAGTGCAAGGACTAGTCATTGGTTGAGATCTACTCCAGGATTTGGAAGGTATTAACTCTCCAGCAATAGCACGAAGGGCCTATCATGCAAGTGGTAGAGTTGGTCTCTGTATTCCTAGAAATAATTCTCAGGTGCAGAAATACTGGCATCAATGGGTTAGCAAGCTGAGACACTGAAATGATTATAACAGAGGATGAGACAGTCACTGGCAGTCTCATACTTACACACAAGTGTTAGAAGCAAAGCAAGCTTATTTTCATTCTTCACTTAGCTTTATTTTACTATTTTATTACAAATGCATTATCATTGGAGGTATAGATAAATCACTTTGTCAAATTAAACATTTAAAATTTATAGAAACAATCATTGACCCAAAAACCTCTCATGAACACTTGAGAGACTGTATTAAAAATTAACCACAATTAAATGCAATTATTTTAAATGATTTAGGCACTTAGGAGAGTTTGAAATGGGTAATAACTTACAAATAAAATATTGATTTTCTTTCTGGTGGGTAATGAGACCAGAGATGTGTGGTTCAATTTT
Source organism: Heterocephalus glaber (assembly GCF_053883595.1). Taxonomy (NCBI): domain Eukaryota; kingdom Metazoa; phylum Chordata; class Mammalia; order Rodentia; family Bathyergidae; genus Heterocephalus; species Heterocephalus glaber. The sequence goes on along the minus strand of NW_028258365.1, from coordinate 803,684 downwards.
CCTTAAGTATTTTTTTCCTCTAAAAGTTTACTTTTAGTTGATCAAGTTTTATTTTGTCTTTTTAAGAGCATTTCAGATAATAGTTCATCTCTGTCAAATGTGTACAAATTGGGGGTAGAGAAAGCGAACAATTTCCATAAAGGAGTCCACAAAAAATAATGATTATGGGAGTAAAGTAGACATAGGCAGACATTTCCCTCTAATTCACCTTACCTCAGCCACTAAATCAGAATTCCCTGAAGCTAAATTTTTAGGGCTTTTATCCTCAAACTCTCCCATTAAAAGAGAAAGTACTGGACATCAACTTCCACCTGCCAGGCCAGTTGCAAGGCTTATTTAAGTTAGTTGATGCTGGAATTGAGAGTTCAATACAAGAGACCCCAAGAAAGAGATGGTCTTGGGGACGGGGCAAGAAAACCTCCTCCTCTTCTCTCTGCCTCTCTGGTTAGATCCTCAGTGAGTTGGTCCTCTTTGGTCTCCTCTGCTCCATTGAAGACCTCAAGTTTCCTCACTTCATCCAGGCCCATGCATGGAGTAAGAGATTAACAATAATAACTAATAATAAAACAGTATAATTATAATATATACTATAATAAAAATTATGTGAATGTGCTCTTTTTTTCTCTCATTCTCTGGCTCTGTCTCAAGATAGCTGATTTTAATGGACTCAGGTTTTTCTTGTAATGATGTGAGATGTTGCAGTGCCTACATGATAAGATGAAGTAAAGTGATGACATAGGCATTAGGACATAGCATTAGGGTGGTACATAATGGTTACTTGAACTGCAATGCTGCAACAGTTGATCTGCTAACCAAGATGGCTACCAAATAACTCAGGGCAGGTTGTGCATACAGCATGGATACTCTGGAAAAAAAAGATGATTCATGTCTTCATTTGAATGGAATGAGCAGGTACAAATTTCATCATATTACTCAGAAGATCATGCAATGTAAAACTTATTACAGAATTGTCTATTTTTTTGAATTTTCCACTTAATATTTCAAAACAGAGTTGACCATAAGTAACTGAAACCACAGAAAGTGAAATCGTGGGGGAGGGGGTCATATATAAAAGTTTTAAAAATCTTGGCCTTGTGAGCTCATTCTGAGGAATTTCTTAGGGAAAGATCTTCAGATAACCGAAATTAGAATGAAATAGTGAAGCTTATTAAATGTATGCTTACCTATAGACCTAAGAATAAAAGGGTAAAAAAGAATAAACTTAGAGTTTCCCGTCTGTTGTAAAAAAAACTCACCACACTATTTTAACAAACAAAAAGCTAGATATGCTGTAAAGCCAACATCTCTTCTTAGATCTGAGAAAAGTCACAGGACAAATCTCAGCTCCAGTGTGAGACACAGGAAGGTATAGAGAACCGCAATTTACTGAGACAGAGGCTCAAGAACAGAGACTTTTGCAGAAACAGTATCAGCATAGGAAACCTAAATTCTAATTGAGGAACTGTTGGAGGACCAGTGTAGACAAGTCAGAGGGTTAAAATTCCTAGGGGATACATATGCTGTTGTTTTATCTCCAGTAGCTTGAGCACAATCTCACAGTGACTCCTGGACAAAAAGGAGCCATTTTCTCCTTCTTCATATGACCTGACCTCAAAAGAAACTATTTTTACCAAAGCCTAAATTATTGGGGGTTTATTGGAGAGTAATCTTCACGGGGGAAGGGAAATTCCCAACTCCAGAGCACTAGCTATCCAGTCCTACTAAAGGGACTGCATATTTGGTGTCCCACCAAAACACTTGTGAAGTTCACAGTTCAGGAACCCAGGCTCATTAAAAGACTAAACCTAAACATGGGAGTGTAGCATCCCTCCCTTCTCATCACACTTCACCACCACATAACAAAAGTCCTATTTACCATAGTTTTCTTTGCCCTATACACAGCTATCCACAAAAAAATTATAGGTATGTTACAAGGCAGAAAACACAATTTGGAGAGAGAGAGAGAGAATCAGAACCAGGCTCAGATATGACAGAGATATTGAAATTATTAGCCCAGAAACTTAATAATGATAATTAGTATGCTAAGGGCTCTAATAGTAGACAGTATGCAAGAGCAGATGGGCACTGTAAAGAGGGAGGTGGAAATTCTAAGAAAGAATCAAATAGAAATGCTAGAGAACAAAAGCCTTACACTTTTTGTTGACCCTAGTGCCATTTGCAAGTTGACCAGTCTTCACAACGGACACTGGCGCTAGTGGGAGATAAGTGGATTTGCGTTTGATCTCCTTTTGTAAGTCCCTTTCTTCCATTTTCTTCTGCCTACACATCAAACACATGTATTAATTGCTTTTAATACATAGTAAAATTTTCAGGCTTCATATCTATAGGCAACACTTCTATGGAGTAAGTAGAGGGAATTTTGGATACTGAAAATCCTCTATAAAGTAAAACAAATGATGTTCTTTCTACTACATTCATAGCTAGGATGATTGATATATTGTTAAATAGGATCACTTGAAAATAAAGGTTAATACTTATGCCAGATATCAAGTATAAAACAGGATCACCACGGGCACATTGAAAAGCTGGAGTATTTTAGTACTAGTGGAAATATTTCTCTGCTAGACAGAGTTGCTTATGATTTTTAAATAGAATGAGGTAGGTAGTACCAGCTGTCCCTCCCCCCAGAGTTAACTCTGCCTGTGTCACATGCCTTTCTGCCCTTAGCAGGTCCATAACCCTACTTCCAACCTACTATACTACTACTGTACTTTCTTTTTTTTAATTCATTAAGTTTATTGGTACATTTTAGGTATACATTATGGTCACATTCATCATTGGGAATTTGTACCTGTACATGGTATATCTTGGTTCTTGTTTTTTCCCATTCCCCTGCCCTCCCTTCTACCTCTCCACCCCTATTTATAAAAATCTTTGTTTCCACTATTTTCTTCTTTTCTCATTTTTCCCTTCTTTCCTTTCCCCTACTCCCCCCGACACACTTCACCTTCCCCTTTAGACCCTGTCTCCCTACTGTACTTTCTTAATCACGTCTCCCTCTCTTATAAGCCTTTTCATGTGTGAAAACAAGTTTCTATAAATTATACGCTGTGAATGCACTGAGAGTCAGGACACTTTGAGCACACAAGTAGCAGCAGGCTCGGCACTAGGCAGTATGTTCTTTAACCTCTGTGGTTCTGTTTATTTCACTATATAATAAATGATTTGATAGGAAAGTTTTCAGGCTGCATTTTAGCTTAATTTAAGTGTCTTGTGTAAGTGCATACATTCAGTTACACCCTTTGTTAAGAACTGAAAACTACATGAAGGCATTTGTGTGTCAGAAGTAAAGCCATAAGGAACATTGATAATCTCAGTGTTTTCCACTGTTACAGGACTCATCTAGTCTAGTCTAGTAAAAATGATCTTGACTATCTAATTTATAAATATTTCCAAAGAACATGCTGTCACAATGTCATTCTAGCACCATTACAACTAAAAAGTTCTAATCTTCTTCAGTTTGAGTTATTTCTTCTCAATATAGGGTAGTACTGGGAGTTCAAAAAGGGACAAGGAGATTGCAACTCAGGAGTTTGGAACATCACTTCAGGCTTAGCTATCTCCTTCCACTCTTTTTCGCTTCCCTTCATTCTTTCATTTGCCATTGCCAAGGGCTATGGTGATGTCCAAGGGGCCTTCTGTTGAGGAGTTGTAATTGGATCTTTTCCTGTAAAAACACCCAAAGGTAAAGAGCAATTGATTTTAGAGAGGTCATGGGCATGATGCTGCAGGATGAGAAAGTGTACGATTCATTGATTTAAACCCATAGCCACCATTTACTAAGTTCTGAAAAATATAGCAGGCGGCCACTTCTGCCTTGAGAGTTGACAGGCATCTAAATCAGACAGATAAGTGAGACCCAGAAATCTAATGAGACTAAGTGACAAATTCGGTATGAGAAACTAAAATGAAGCTTAGCATCCAATTCTGACTTCAAAAGCAAAAAGTAACTCAGAAAAGTTTTCCCTGAAGACCCAGGAAGGCATCTGAGGTTTGAAAACAAGCTTAGTTGCCAAATAGCATCTTCTTTGCTAGAGAAACAGCAGATACATTCACATAACCTCTTCAGACAGCCTCTGACTTCCAAACTTCTAGTGCCACACCTGTGAAATGACTGCTCCAGGAAGAGCTTTGGTGTCAATGAACCCTCCAACAGGAAGTCTCTTTGTGTGCACTGGTGGAAAATGGAAGGAGAACAACAGAGCAGAAACTAGTCTTGGACTAGTTTTGGATCTTTCTTTCTGTTGTTCCTTTCAGAGAAATTTAATGAAGATAAAAGGACATAGTAAAACATATTTACAAATTATATTATTGTACGCAGATGTCTTTGACCAATAGTCCTTTCAATGATAGTCTTACTTGGGATTTTCCTTTTTGTCTCCTCATAGTGAATTGACTATGAGTGGTCCAAATGGCCTCCCTGAATTGAAGTTCTTTGCAATGTGATTTTGCAACACTTTCCTTCAAGAGTTGGAATTTAATTCCATCTGTTCCAACCCTCCCTTCGGGCTGGACTTTTGACTTTCTTTTTGGCCAAAAATCATGACAAAATGTGACAGTTCTGACACTCTGCCTCTTGAGGTCCTGCTCCCTCCATCATTGTCCTGAATGCTCTCCACCCATGATCAAGTCGGGGACAGACTCCTGGAAGGTAAAAGACCACACGACAGAGTTTCAAGTGGTCTCCCTATCCTGGCCAAGACCCGCCTGTTATCGCCAGTCCCTGCTCTAACTGCCAGCTGACCACAGAGGAATGACTAAGCTCAGCTGAGATCAGATACAGTTTGCCAGACAAGACAACCCACCCATTTGACTCACAGGCTTGTAATTGTAAAAAACTGTTTATTGTTGTATACTACTGAGATTTTCTAGTTGTTTGGTAGGATGCATTATTGTGGCAATAGGCAATCGATACACTCCCTAATAAATTTATTCAGGCAGAATAAACCTTAATAGATGACAGATGAATTCATGAATGAATAATTGAATGAATGAATGAATGAAAACAATACCACAAACCAAGCATAATGTGTGAATGAATTCAATCCCTTTAAATACAGAAGAATGGTGAATTGACATCTTATGTTTCCCTAACTGGAAAGATTTCCTCAGTCCCAGCCCATCTCAGAATATCTGACACTGACTCAGTGTGTAGGCCTTTCTGCTGACCCTGTGTGACCAGAAGGCCAGCTGTGTGCACCCCATCTCTCAGCTGCAGCAGACAAGCTGCACCAAAAACAATCACCCACGACTGGGGAACCGGTCCTCATTATCGTCCCTGGCAAGGCAAGTAGCTGTTGCTCTCTGATATTTCTGCCAAGAGTGGATGACACTGGGTAAACAAGTGTGCTTTAGAAGGAAAACAGGAAACTGCTCTTCTTTCTCCCAGCAGAGAGAAGGGGGGCGCCACAGATATTGTCACCGAACATACAAATTTCACGTAAACAAATAAATCCTGTGGTGAGTACCTTAGAATTTGTGGTAAAGGAGAGTAGCTCAGAGTTCAGAAAAGGGGATGGCAGATATACCATCTGGAGTGCAGAGTGGAGGCTGAGAATGAGAGAGGGCTCATCTGCGTGAGGTTGGAGCTGCCCAGAGGACTGTGGAGAGGGCAACTTCACACACACCCCAGCCCCACCCAGTGCAGCTAACTCTGCAGATGAGATTGGAAGTCCTCAGGAAGACTACTAACAAGTGAATACTTAGAGGGGAGACAACCATGACCAATTTCCAGAGGACATAGGCAGCTACAAAAGAAAGTTTGTGTAAAAGAACTGTGATTAGACCAGTTTAGACAGCGTGGTCTTATCTTTTGGTTTGGGTTGAGGAAGAGCCTTGTCAAAGAGGAGGATGCAGGTGTGAAGGGTGAAGGCTTCAACTAACAAGGAAAAGTGAGTGGAAAAACATGAAAGTATCCAAATGGAAGTCGAATGGGTTATGGTGTTCTGGGCTCAGGAAGTCGTCAATAAATAGGGACTCATAAAAAAGATTTTCTCCTTCCGATTTTAGAGTTATAGTGCATTTTCTAGTTTTAAAAAATCTCTCTAGAGGCAGTGAGACCTTCAAACCCATATTTGCAAGGGATTACACCCCATAACTTTCAGACTAGCAGAGACAAGAGGAAGAGGAGCACTTTTCCCTTATCCCATCCCAATGCCTAACCACATAACCCAACGTAACAAATAGTGCAGGGGTCTTTGAGGCAACAGCAATGTTTGGTTCCCCTTTCCTTCCATCATAGTCTGTCTTAGTCACTTTCTCATCCCTGGAACAAAATACCCAACACCTACAACCTAGAAGAGGAGAGGTTTGTTTTGGCTCACATGTTATAGAAGCTTAGTTTGTAATTGGCTGGCTCCAGGGAAGGAAGGCACAGCGGAAGAGCCCTGTGGAGGGAACCTGCTCATATCATGGTGGCCAGAAAATGAGGGCAAAGCTGGGGAAGGAGACAGACCTTTCCAGGTTGTGCCCTCAGTGAACCACCTGCTCCACCAAGCTCTGATCCAATCACCTTCCAAAAGCCCCACCTTTGAGTGTGTGAAAGTTTTGGAGTCATTCTTGATCTAAACTATAACACAGCCTGATGATCAAAGCTCCATTCCCCTCCTCTTTTCTTTGCTCCAAATCCTCCCCTACAAGCTCAGCACTCCCCCACATTTTTATCCTTTCTCAACCAAAGGAGCATGGCTGGCTCACAGGAAGGCTCTCTGCACTAATCTATTGAGGAGTTGGAAGCAAAGGCTTTCTTCCTGGCTCCTCAACAAGCTGGCCCAGTGTGGTTTTCGGGCTCCCCAATTTCTCTGAGAATCTACTGCTGCTCTGAGAATCTTCTCTGATGCCTCTCCCTTTACAGCCTCCCAAAGTACTTCTTCATCAGATTAAGGCAAGCCACCTCACCCAGTAAACCAAACAAAAGCAGAGTACAACTCACACTGACATTTATGGTATTTTGTACTTAATGACTCTTATACCACACTTCCTGAATTGCTCTCATTAAAAAAAACTGAATTTGAAAAGCCATTTTTCTCAACTGTCATTAATACATTCATACCATTTGCTCCACTGCACAATTGAGTGTGACAGAGATCATCAGATTTAACAAGTTAAAATATTTTCTTTACTCCTGCTTCACAATATAAGGGTTTTTCCTTCACGTAGGGCCAACTAAATTTCCAACTACCTTTAACGGTCTGATTTTTTTAAATTGATCCTCCCAGTGGTTTCTGTCACTCAGAGAGGCCAACTAACTAGAGACCCAGCAGGGGTTCCATAAGGGCTGATCTTTTCATACTCACTTTCCCTTGTAAACAAGGAAGAATAATTTGTTCTTTTTGCCTAAGAATGGGATCTGGGTGTACTTCTGATGTAAGGAAGTACTCATCCTGGGTTAAAACAGGAGCAGCACACTTGTATGGATAGAAGACTTTGAAAACACTAATTTTTCATTCATTTGTATTTAGTTCCAGGAACATATTGTAATGGGTATTATTCAAGAAGCCAGCCTATGTAATAATTTGCTCAAGGAATTATTTTTAATCTATAACCCTCAGGCATTTTCATTAAGTCATCCAATAACAACAGCATGCATGGGGCAAAGAAGCTACAGTTTATGAGCCACAGTATCAGTTTTATAAAGGGCTTATCCCAAATGCATTTGTAAAATATGGTCTTCATTCAAAAACAAGATGCCTTAGAAAAAAGAAAAAGAGAAATGAAAGCAAACATTGTTATCTTAAAAAGCAAAATTGGTTTTTCAAAAGGTGATGCAAGGGTGGCGACAAAATGACTTTCCAAAGTAGAGTTTTAATATTTCAACTATACTTTCTGGTTCCTAAAAATGAAGACACCAACGGCATAATGACAATATGAAACACGGACCGCCTAGGAAGCTTATTTGTGCACATCTCATAAATTAATGCATTTATTTCTTCATATCACAAACATTAACTGAGCAACCACTATGTTCAACGGAGCACTAGGCCCAAGCTAAAGGTTGAGGCTGCTGGAGTGAGTGAAGGAAGATCCATGCACTCTCAGACTTACAGTCAAAAGGAGGGAAAAGACACATAAACAATTCTAAGATTCAAAACTGATGAATACAGTCATATTTGAATTCCTTGTGATCTTCTTTAATTTATTCATCCATTTATTCATTCATTCAACATTTATTGAACCCTGTGTTCCAGGTATTTTTCTTAGACACAAGGACACATAAATGCTTAAGCTCTTTAAACCTAAGGAGTTCTCTTACATTAAGAAACACGACATTAAAGAGCCGATTACAAGAGGGTATGGGATGTGCTGGTGACAGCAACATAACTCCGGACATTGAGGCTGAGGACTGTGCTCCTTGAGAAAAGCAATAAGAGCAATTCTCTTTCCTGATAGAAAACCCTCTGTTGAAAAATATCTTCTACAGGTGAAAGAGGGAAGCTTTTATAGACACAGGCTTCTTATTGATAAACACATTCATTTTCTCCCTACATTTTGTTTATAATATATTTCAGCATCCAAGGGACAACCTGGTTACTTCATTCCTAAATTTGGTGCTGCACAACATCAGCCAGGGACATAGCACAAGACAGGCTACATTTGGGTCATAAGGAGGTGTCAGAAGAATGAGTCAAAGAAGTGATTCAGGATCAAAGTTGAAGTTTCCAGTGTTAGAAATGAAATGGACAAAGAACCCCTTAACCATGCCTAAACTTTCCTTTAAAAAGAAAAGATACACATTACACACAGGGATGTATTTTGTATAATTATTTTTAATATTTTGCAGTGGGCATCATAGTGAGGAAAAAACCCACCATTTGAGGCTATCACTTTTGTTTTGTATTGTTTTGCTTTGTTTTGTTGTTGTTGACATAGGGTCTCCCTAAGTTCATAGGTTAACCTTGAACTTCTGCTCCTCAGCCTCCTATGTTCTGGGATTACAAGTGAACACTGATATCGACTAAGACTATCTAGGGGTCTAGGGCCAAAGTGCTGTTCCCTTATTCACATTTCCTGAATCATAAGCCAAGCAGTAGGTTCTGGCAGCTGAGAGGAAGAAGGAATGGAGAGAAAGCAGTTAGTGTCCTATCTTACATAGAGTTTCTTTTACTGAGGAATTTAAGATTACTTTTTTTTAATATTCCTGTTATATAATTGGGGGTTTTGTGTTCATAATTCTCTCCCCAGACTTCCAACAGGTACAAAACATTTTCTGATACAATGTAAGAGAATATTTGTAACAATAAAAATATATACTTGATTTCCAACTCTGTCCAGTTTCTATACCTACCTATCCATAAGCTGTTGTATTAATTTACATTCCCACCATCCCTGAAGAAGAGTTTTTTTGCCAGCATCCTTACCAACATTTACTGTTATTTTCTCTTTTCCTTTTCTCTCTTCCTCCCTCCTTCTCCCTCCCCCTCCCTCTTTCTCTCTCTCTCTCTCTCTCTCTCTCTCTCTCTCTCTCTCTCTCTCTCTCTCTCTCTCTCTCTCTCCCCCTCTCTCTCTCCTATTCCTGGTAGAACACATCCTTTATCAATGACCTAAGAACATAAGCACAAATTTTTAAAACATTTTCTATATTCACAATTGATTGACAGCTTGGCTGAGTATGAAAATCTAGGTTGCAATTCATTTGTATGTGTATGTGTGTAATTTTGAAGGAACTTCTCTATTGTTTAGTTAGCATCTTTTGCATGTTACCTATTATTTCTGCCTGGCTGCTTTTAGGATCTTCTTGTTATTCTCCAGGTTCTGATATGCCATGATGTTTTGTATTGATGTAGATTTTCTTATTTACTACTGGGCATTCAGAGGACTCCTTGAGTATAGAGGTTCAAAGCTTTCAATACTTAGAAGTTTTCTCACTTTATTTCTTTAAGATTTTTCATCCCTCTTTTTGCTTCTGTTCTCTTTTGTAAAGAATATTTCTGAATTTTTGCCCTTGATTTGATCCACTCATTTAAAAAATATTTCTTTCCTATTTGCTACATGTCCTTCTCTTTGTGTTCTAAATTTTGGAAACAGTGTTCACTTTTTCTATTACATTGTTCACTTTTAATAAAAATATTTTTACTTTTTAATTCCTAGTCTCTGAAATTTTTACACCTCGTTATTGCTTCATGAGTAAAATGCGTTTCCTGAATCTCTAAGGATATTCATCTTTTTTCTTCTGCCCCTGTATTTCTTTACTTCCTCTGAGTTCCTCTTGCTTTTGCGTATGACTTTCAATTGAGACACCTCCTTCCCATGTACAGTGCTCCTTGGCCATCTACTTAGATTTATGCAACTTATTGGAGCTCTGTTTGGGTTGCAAAACATTCTAATTAGTGGGCCTCATTACGGGGTGGTCAGGATCCAAAAATATCAGAATATGTAAATATTTTCTTTTGAGAGGATCAAATACTCAAAGAGAAATCTTCTACACACATTGCCTATTGGATTTGAGCCACAGCTTCCCATAGTCAGTATGTTGAAAGGGGCAAAGGATGCTGAGGTATCTTACTGTATACTATTTAGATATTCACTTACATTTTCTTTTATCAGCATGTTAACTCAGCTTTCATTCTACTATGCCCAGTGTTCTCAAATCCAAACTTTTTTTTTTTTTGGTACCAGGGATTGAACTCGGGTCCTTGCGCTTGCACAGCAGGTGGCGAAACCACTGAGCTAAATCCCCGGCCCAAATCCAGACTTTCTTAGGCTCTTTCCGCCCCCGCCCCAGCAAACCTCCTGTCTCCTCCAGGAAATGGCAGAGAGGTTGACAGGCACGTCGGGGTTGGGCAATACTGCAGCTAACCCACTCTCCTCATATAATCCTTCCATCAGGCCTCTTCATCTTTATCCTCCTGGGGTATTTGATGCCATCTGGATTGTGGCCTACCTTTTGTCACCCCATTGGATAAGTAGTTACCTTTCCATTTTCTCCACTGTTTTTCCATCTGCTGAAATCTTGGCACTTTTTAAATCTCCTCTTGTGTTGTCTTTGTCCATTTTATCATGCATCTTTCATTCTTTTCAATATCACTTCATTTGAGATTGAGTAGATAAGGTAGGTAAAGTAGGTATATTTAACTCATTTTCAGATATCTTTTTTCTTTCCCAAACATATTGTTACTACCTGTCCTGGTATGTTTACATTTATGAGACATTTATGAGACATGTGCACACATGTACAGATGATTCTTGACTTAGAGCAGTTCAAATTAAAATTCACCAGCATTTTGATGGTGCAAAAGCAATATGCATGCAATAGAAATCACACTTCCAAGCTTGAATTTTGATCTTTTACTGGGCTAGCAATATGCAGAACAATACTCTCATGATGTTGGATAGCAGTAGGAAGCTGCTCCTCCCACTCAGCCACATGGTCATGAGGGAAAAAACTGATACTCTCCAGCATGGGTGTCCAAACTTTTGATTTAAGTAGGCCTCTTTAAATGAAGAGGATCTGTTTCGGGGTACATATAGAATCTATAATACAATTAATGTGTATAAATGGCAGAATTTTCTTTATATTTTTATATTTTAACTTATTAAATTATTAAATAACAGGAGTCCAAGGTTAATAAGAAATGTACACATCTAGTTAATGACAAAAAACACCTGTCATCAAATACACACATTCTTAGGCTGAAGCACTATTATCAGAAATCCGTTGCACCAACCCCTGCAATGTCTGAAATACATGGTTTGGGTTTGGCTGACTGTGTGTGGCAGGCAGGGGACGCGGAAGATCCCTGCACCGACCCCTCCCTCGCAGCGTTCTGTTGTCTCCTTGAGTCCATGCTTGAGCACCATGCAGATGTCATGAAAAATACTGATAAAAATCACATGATAGTGTTAAAAGCTTATGGTTTTGCAGGGCCACATTGCCAGCTAGCCAGGCCACTTGTGGTCTGCAGAGAGCAGTTTGGATACTGATGTACAGTGTACTGTGCTACTGAGCAATGATGTTTGGTAAATTAGGAGAACTCAGCCCATTTTCAATTTACAATATTTTCAACTTTATGATAGGTTAATGAGATATAACTCCCTCATATGCCAAAGGAGCATCTGTATAATAAAGCAAATTCATTTTAATATTTTCTGTTCTTTAACAAGATTAGTCATAGAATTAAAAAAGAGCAATAGATCCAAATTTTGTCTTTTCAGCATGAATGGATACCATCTAATGAAAACACAGGTTGTACTTCAAAACCAAATGGTGTTAAATTTGCATTATGCAACAGAATTGCCTGCAAGCTAAGTAGAAAAGAACATCTCCCCATCATAGATGATTTTTTTTGGCTTATAAAAATATTATGAAGTACTAATAATGTATCTACATGCCATCATCTATATTTTTCTTTCATTAACTTTGTCAAATTCTGCTTTCAAAGAGCCTTGTTAGTCCTTTGAGGGTAAATTCAACTTGTCAGGAAGCTAGCTTCAGGCAATGTCTTTCCTAGGGGCCTGCTATACTGGTTCAGAAGGGATATGAAACAGAGACATCTAAAGGAATTCTTAGGAACTGAAACACAGATACTTCCTTATCCACCATTTATGTTTGATTTCCTTGGAAATGAAGTGCTTAGTTTATTATGAAACAAGAAAAAACTATTTTGTAAAATTGAAGCCAAAGCCAAAATAATGTGCCTTACTGGAACATGAGTCAAGAGCAGACTAGAATCACCAAGCAGTTTCAAATGAAGAGTTATGTTAACAAATAATCCACCTATTGCCTTAAAATCATTAGAAGAAAATTTATTCACATCAAGTTATATTTAGTCATATGATATTTTGAGTTTTATATTGTAGTTGTCCAAGTGAGGCCTTCGATAGTTCAGTTGGTAGAGCAGAGGACTGTATATTGTAGTTGTCCATAGTTTCAGGTAATTATGAGTGCCTAATAAATGAAAATATATAATTATTGAATAAGCAATTAATTGATAGAATTAAATTCTGGGGAAACATAATTTATATATTTTTCTGATTGATTTCTCTTTAGGTAATAATTCCCAGTTCTCAATTTTTGACTTGATTGGGCTTAAAGAAAGTGTGACAGAATTACTTTTGCAAATGTTAAGTGTTAATGCACACAATAATGGCATTCTCAGGAGCTTTATCTTCCCAAATAAGATGTAATAATAAAATTAAAATCTTCTTTTCGAAAGAATTTAGATAATGTCTTCTTGTTTGACCGTCTCTGAGTTGTTAAAAACCTTTCACTAAGCCATCTAATTGCCATAAAATTGCTCTATTTGAGTTACTTTGCCTGGAAAGCCAGGGCCTTGCTCCAAACCCACAGGAAGGTCGGTTTCTCTGAGGTAAAGTTAAAAAAATAAATATAAAGAATTATTGCAAAGCATATAACAGGTTTGTTTTATGATATATGTGCTTAATCTACTTCTGTGAATATTTTTGCTCATTCCTTTCAAATCTGTAACTATATTCTCAATATTAACAATGTGAAAAAGAAAGAGAAAAAACAAGAAGTAGAGGAAGAAATGTTCAAAGTCTCTGCTTTGCCCTCCATTCTGGTTTGCCCTGTGTTAATTCAGAAATACAACCCATATGATAAAAGAACATGTCAGAGATCAGAGATGGCTTAAAGACCAGTTAGGATTTCTTTATGTTTGAGTAAGTGCAATTGATTCAATTACAGCTATAATATAAATTCACTATCCAACAGATCAGCTGGCAAAAAAGTGTAGAGGACTTCCTAAAATGTCCACCACCATCTTGTTCAGAATTAGCCTGGCCTGAGCCAGCCACATTCTCACCAAGTTCTCAAGTGGCCTTTCCTCTGTGCACTGAAAGAAGTGGAGAAAGAGGTCTGATAGCTCTCTTCTCTGCATGTAAGGTCCTGCTGAACTAGGACACTGCCCTTACAACCTCATTTTCCTACTATGAAAATAAATCATTGAATTCGTCCTCCTCCTAAATTGTTTTTTTTTGTATTAAATTCTTTTATTGGTACATTGTAGGTATACAACACAATTACATTTCTCATTGGGAATTGTACCTTTATATAATGCATCTTGGTTCTTACTTTTTCCCCATTCCTAGCCCTCCCTTCTTGCCCTCCACCCTTCCCTATTTAAAAAGACTTTATTTCCATTTTTTCCATTTCTCATCATTTTTTCCTTTCCCTTCTTTCCTTTCCCCTGCCCCTCCCACTACCCCTACCCCTTTGGACCTTTCCTTCCTATTTTACATTATAGATTATTCATTCTAATAATTGGTACATTTTAGGTATACAATATAATGACATTCATCATTGGAAATCTGCACCTTTACATAGTCTCTCTTGGTTCTTATTTTTCACCCTTGCCCAGCCCTCCCTTCAACCCCTCCAGTCCTCCCTATTTACAAAGATTTTGTTCCTATTTTTCCATTTTCTCATATTAATCCCATTCCCTTCTATCCTTTCCCCTAGCCCTCCCACTTCCTTCACCTTTGCCCCTTTTCTTCCTATTTCACATTACCTATTATAGATTTCGTCCTTATTTACACTTTCAGTTTCTCACACCAGAGAAACTATTTGGTATTTACACATGTGTGTCCTATTTATTTCACTTAAGAGTATTGCTTCAATGTGCATCCACTTAGCTATAAATGTCTCTAATTTCTCATTTTTTATGGCTGAGTAGTACTCCATTTTATAAAAATACCACATTTTCTTTATCCAGTCTCCAGTTGATGGGGATTTGGGCTGTTTCCAAGTTTTAGCTATTACAAACTGTGCTGCTATGAACATGGGGGCACATATATCACTGTGGTATGATTCTTTTAATTCTTTGGGGAAGATCTCCAGCAGTGGAATAGTGGGGTCAAATGGGATTTCCAGTCCTAGTTCTTTGAGGTATCTCCATACTGATTTCCACAGTGCTTGCACCAGTCTACACTCCCACCAACAGTGGAGCAGGGTTCCTCTTTCCCCACAGCCCTGCCAGCATTTGTTATTGGTAGATTTCATGATAGCAGCCATTCTTTCTGGAGTGAAGTGGAATCTCAGTGTTGTTTTCATTTGCATCTCTCCAATGACAAGTGATGTTGAACATTTTTTCATGTATTTATTTGCTATTTCTACTTCTTTGTCTGAGAAATGTCTGTTCATTTCAGATGTCCATTTTTGGATTGGGTCTTTAAATTTGGGAAGTCTGATCTTTTTAAGTTCTTTATAGATTTGAGATAGTAGACCTTTGTCTGAGGAAGAGCAGGTGAAGATTTTTTCCCACATTGTGGGTTGTCTCTTCACACTGCTGGTGGTTTCTCTTGCTGTGAAGAAGCCTTTTAATAAGAAGAGATCCCATTTGTTGATTGTTTGTGCTAGTTCGCAGGCAACTGAGGTTTTGTTCATAAAATCTTTTCCTACACCGATGTCTTCAAGGTTTCTACCTAACCTCAGTTCCAACTGGATCAGAGTTTCTATTTTAATATTTAGATCTTTAATCCATTTTGATTTTAGTTTGGTGTATGGTGAGAGACACAGGTCTAGTTTTAATCTTTGGCAAGTTGAAGCCCAATTTTTCCAGCACCATTTATTAAAGAGGCTATCTTTCCTTCAGTGAGGGTGTTTGGCTCCTTTGTCAAAGATGAAATGGCTGAGTGTGTCTGGCGTTGTTTCTGCATCTTCTAATCTGTTTCACTGGTCCTCAAGCCTGTTTCTTTGCCAGTACCATGCTGTTTTTATCACAGTAGCTTTGTAGTAGAGTTGCAGGTTGGGGATTGTGATAGCCCCTGCCATGTCTCTGTTACCTAGAATTGCTTTTGCTATTCTGGGTCTCTTCTTGTTCCAAATGAATTTTTGGATTGTTTTCTTGAGGTCTATGAAGTATGCTGCTGGGGTCTCAATTGGAATTGCACTGAATCTATATAGCAATTTTGGAAGTATGGCCATTTTCACTATATTAATCCTTCCTACCCAGAAGCAGGGGATGTCTGTCAATTTTCTGATATCCTCTTCAATCTCTCTTTTCAGAGTGCCATAGTTTTCAGAGAAGAGGTCTTTGATTTCTTTTGTTAGGATGATTCCCAGGTATTTCTGTTTTTTGGATGCTATTGTGAAAGGAATTATTTGCCCTATTTCTCTCTCAGTGAGTCTGTCATTGGTGTAGAGGAAAGCTATTGATTTTTGTGTGTTGACCTTGTAACCAGCTACTTGACTGAATTTGGTTATTAAGTCTAGAAGACTTTTGGTGGAGTTCTTGGGGTCTTCTATACAGAGTATCATGTCATCTGCAAATAATGACAATTTGACTCCTTCATTTCCTATCTTTATTCCTTTTATTTCTTTCTCTTCTCTAATTGCTGTGGCTAATGTTTCCAGAACTATATTGAACAAGAGTGGTGATAGTGGACATCCTTGTCTTGTTCCTGATTTTAGTGTGAAGGATTTCAGTTTGTGACCATTTAGTATGATATTGGCTGTTGGTTTTTCATAGATGGCTTCTATCAGTTTGAGGTAGAAACCATCTATTCCAATTTTTTATAGGGTTTTTATCATAATTGCATGTTGGATTTTGTCAAATGCTTTTTCTGCGTCTATGGAGATAATCATATGGTTTTTGGCCTTGGCTCTATTGATATGGTGTATTACATTAATAGATTTTCGTATATTGAACCATCCCTGCATCCCTGGGTCGAATCGCACTTGATCAGGGTGTATGATCTTCTTGATGATCTTCTGCACTCTGTTTGCCAGTATCTTATGAAGGATTTTTGCATCTATGTTCATTAGTGAGATTGGCCAATAGTTTTCTTTTTCGGTTGGGTCTTTCTCTGCTTTGGGGATCAAGGTGATGCTTGCTTCCAGGAATGAATTTGGGAGTATTGCTTCCCTTTCAATTTCATTGAAGAGTTTAAACAGTAGTGGCAGCAGTTCCTCTCTAAATGTCTTGTAGAATTCAGCAGTGAAGCCATCAGGGCCTGGGCTTCTCTTAGTTGATAAGTTTTTAATTACATTTTCAATTTCATTGCTTGATATTGGGTTGTTTAGAATTTTTAGGTCTTCTTCGTTCAACTTTGGTAAATCATATGTGTCTAGGAATCTGTCCATTTCTTCTGTGTTGTCCATCTTATTGGCATATAGGTTCTGGAAGCAGGTATTGATGATCATCTAGATTTCTGCTGGGTCTGTTGTAATTTCACCCTTTTCATTCCTAATTGCATGGATTTGGGCCTTTTCTTTCCTTTTTCTAACAAGGTTGGCTAAAGGTTTGTCAATTTTGTTTATTCTTTCAAAGAACCAACTCTTGGATTCATTGATTTTTTGTATCATTCTCTTAGTCTCCATTGCATTGATTTCTCCTCTGATCTTTATAATTTCCTCCCTTGTGTAAGCTTTGGGGTTGTCCTGCTCTTCTTTTTCTAGAAGCTTGAGGTTCAGCATCAGGTTGTTTAATTGGGCTTGTTCTGTTTTCCTAATATGCGTATTCACTGCTATGGATTTCCCTCTTAAGACTGCTTTCATTGTGTCCCATAGATTCCAGTATGTTGTATTGGCATTGTCATTTAATTGAAGGAACTGTCTGATTTCTTCTTTAATTTCCTCTGTGACCCATTGGTTATTCAGAAGTGTGTTGTTCAATTTCCACATGTTTATGACATTTTTTGAGTTTCTTTTGCTATGGATCTCCAATTTCATCGCACTATGGTCTGATAATATACAGGGGATAACTTCAATTCCTTTGCACTTACTTAAACATGTTTTATGTGTGAGTATGTGGTCTATTTTTGAGAATGACCCATGTGCAGCTGAGAAGAATGTGTATTCTGATTTTGTGGGGTGGAAGACTCTGTAAACATCTGTTAAGTTCATTTGTTCAAGAGTTCAATTGAGTTCTAGTATTTCATTACTTATTTTTAGTCTAGTTAATCTATCTATTTGTGACAGTGGGGTGTTGAGGTCCCCCACAACAATTGTATTAGTGCATATATGACTTTTCATGTCTGTAAGTATTTGTTTTATATAGTTGGGTGCACTAGTGTTTGGTGCATAGATATTTATGATTGTCATCTCTTCCTCTTGGATTCTTCCCTTACAAGGATGTAGTGTCCTTCTTCGTCTCTCTTAATCAGTGTTGGTTTGAAATCTACTTGATCTGCCAAAAGGATAGCTACTCCTGCTTTTTTTCGGGTTCCTGTGGCATGGAGTATTGTTTTCCACCCTTTAACTTTCAGTCAATGAGTTTCCTTTTGAATGAAGTGTGTTTCTTGTATGCAGCATATTGTTGGATTTTGCTTCTTGACCCATTATGCCAGTCTATTTCTTTTGATTGGTGAATGGAGACCATTAACGTTGATGGTTATAACTGAAATGTATTGACTTGTCATTGTCATGACTTTTTCTTTTTGTTGGGTTCTCCTCTTTTACATTTAATTTCTTGTCATGCCAGATGGGTTCATTCTGCTTTGCTTCCTGGGGTTGTGATCCTCAATGTCTGTTCCTAGGCTATTGTGTAAAATTCTTTGGAGTGCTGGTTTGGTATTCACGAAGTTCCTAAGGTGCTCTTTGTCATGAAAGTATCTTATTTCTCCATCCATTTTGAAAGATAGTTTTGCAGGGTACATCAATCTGGGTTGGAGGTTGTTTTCTTTTAGGGCTTGGAATATGTCACTCCAAGCTCTTCTTGCCTTGATGGTTTGTGTTGAGAAGTCTGCTATGATTCTGATGGGCTTTCCTTTGTATGTGATTTGTTTCTTTTCTCTGATTGCTTGGAGAACTTTGGTCTTCTGTTGTGTTTCTGGAATCTTAACAATTATATGACTATGTGTAGATTTTTTTTGATCAAGGCTATTTGGAGTCCTATATGCCTCACTTATCTGTATGTCAAGCTCTTTTCCCCTGCTTGGGAAGTTTTCTGCCATTATTTCTGTGAAGAGATTTTTTTATGTCATCTGCACTGTCTCCTGTTTCTTCACTGAGCCCAATCAGTCTTATGTTATTCTTTTTTGCATCATTTAGCAGCTGCTGGATTGATTTCTCATGTTCCCTTATAATTTTGAAGCAATTTTTCTTTTCCTGGCCACTAATTGCAATCTTATCTTCTATATCTGAAATTCTGTCCTCACACTGGCTCATTCTACTGTGTAGACTTTCAATGGAGTTTTTCATGTCCTGGAAATCTATTTGCATTTGTTTTATGGATTCCATTTGTTTCTTATGTTGGGATTCTATCATGTTCCTCAGCTCCTCTCTAGATTTATTAATCATGTCTTGCACTAAGGGCACAATTTCTCCTGTTATCTGAGAAATTATTTCTGATTTCATTTTTTCCAGATCCCCTTTTGATGCCAGTTCAGTGGGTCCAGGTGGTTGAGTATCAGAGGGTTCCATCTCATTTCCCTTCGGGGTTTCTGTAGGTGATCTGGAAGTCTGGTTTTGAGACTCATTTAAGTGTTTTCTCATTTCGACTGGGGTGGGGGTCTGTTAGTGCCTGCACGGATTACCTCCTCTGAGGCGGGTGAGGTGGGACAGGGGCTGGGAGCAGTGGTAGGGATGGTGACCCAAAAGCCCTTTCCTGTGGGCTGGGGGCAGCCAGAGGGATGGTGGCCGGGAAGCCCCTTCTTCAGGACCAGGAGCAGTGGGACGATGGCTCAGAAGCCCCTACCTCTGGGCCGGGAACAGTGGGACTCAGTACCTTCGTCTGGTGGTCTGGTGTCCTCTGCGCCTTTGTAATGTGGAATCAGGTTGCTGCCTGTCTGCAGTGGGGTGATTCGGTGTCTTCTGCGTGACTCAGGACCTCGGTAGGGCGTGCACAGACCTGCCTGTCTGCAGCGGGCTGATTCGGAGTGTTCCGCGGGACTGAGGACCTTGGTAGGGTGTGGGCCCTGAATTGTTAACCAGATAGTTTGGCCAACAACTAGGGATATTTATATCCTATCCTCAAAATTCCATATTATTCTCTATGTTTCTAGATTATCTTACATTCACATCAAATACAATTACATATTGTTTAAAGATCATTATTTCAGATCAATTTTATACCAAACTATTTTAATAGGCTGGGTAGATTTAGTGTTTACCAAATCATGATTAAAAATTATTCAGACGATTTTATTCAGAAAAATTATTCAGAAGAACATTATGTGTGATGAATAATATTAATTATAAAATTTTACCTGTTAATTAGAACAGAATTTCTACCTCATAAGGCTAACATAGAACATCTAGTTCTACATAAACTTGAAAGTAATAAAACTGCACTTCTCTTAAGCTTTTTGTAATTCTAAGTATTGATTTTTTAAACTGATTCTTTTATCAATCATTGTTTTTCTTAAATCACTGAGATCTTTCCAGAGTTTCTTCCACGCACTTTTTTTAATGTGATTGCCTGTTCCACATTAGGAACTCCTGAGGGATGTGTTGAGGTTTATTTAACTCACTATGTATATTGACTAATCAAATTTTAGCTCAATATTTGTCATGGGAAGCAATTAAAGCAAATATAAAAGATTACAGTGTCAAAGTCATCCAAAAATATATCTATCAGTCTTCAATCTTATTAATATGTATTGTTTTAATGTCTCTCACATTGATTCTTTAGCATTCTCTTTCACTTCCCTGATCAAGGTTCCCATTATTTCTATAGAACTTCAACCCAAACCACCCCACACACCCAGATCAGACCTTCACCTATTTTGTATAATCTTTCTCTCACTATATAATTTCCTTTTAGGGTAATCTTCAGAAGCCTCTCATAGCCCACAGGATCAATTCAGACCTTTGAGCCTACCATCTTCAGTCTTCAATTATTTGATCTCCCAATCCACTTTCCTAACTTTTTTCTCATACTCATAGCTGAAAAACTCCCTGACTTCCTTCTTTCTGGCTGGGTCTGTACATTCCACTGTTCTCCCCAACTGTAGAAGTGACTCAATTAGTCCCTGGATTAAAATAACACTTTGTGGATCCAAGAGATTGACAACACTGCTTACAAAATGGCAAGATGTCAGCCTTTCTTTCTGCCCAGGTCTCTATAAATGCCCCAGAAATATTAATTCAAAGAGAGGAAAAAGCATGGAATAGCCTCATCTATACTTTATCCTCTTGCCTGCATCTCTGACATTCCTGTGATTCAGATGGTGTGTTTGTCATCACTCTAGATTATATTCCACAATCAATCATCCCCATGATGTTGAAGCTTCCCACACCATTCCCCATGTCACTGGTCAAATATTTGGCCTGCTTTCCATGCAGGCTGCCCTGGCTTAGAGGTGGCCCATGGAACTGTGGCAACATAGCTCCTCACTACAGCTCCCTGGAGGTCCCAGGTGTCTCCTACATCTATGTGACTGAGCAGGGGGAAACTATACTAGCACTCCAACCATTCTGCTCTTCTAGTGGGGCTAGGAAAGAAGAAGGAATTAAAACTGTTGCACTCACTAGTGAAATATTTTGTTCAGTACAATTCAAGGAACATAGGTGTTCCAAGGGTCAGTCTCAGGGTAAGATCAGGTACAAATTTTTGCCCTGAATAGTTCCTGCAAGCTTCATTCTTTCTCTCTTTCCTTTCTTCTTCCCTTCCTCTCAGTCTCTCTCTCTCTCCCTTCCATGTCTTCTTTTCTTTCTGTAATCTCTTCTTTCCTTCCTTTCTTCTGCCTTTTATTTCTTTTATTATGCTTTAAAACAATATAAAATGTACCATTGAAACATTTTCAAGTATTAGTTCACTTGGTTAACACATTGTTGTGCAACAGATTTTAGAAAATTTTCTTCTTGCAAAATCAACTCATTTCCCCATAAACACTAATTCTCTCTCCTACTTCTGCAGCTATTGGCAACTGCTTTTCTACTTTCCAGTTCTATGATTTTGGCTACTTTACATATCTCATGTGAGCAGATTTATACAGTATTTGTCCTTTTATGGCTTCTTTGGTTGAGGGTAATGTCATGAAAACTCATGTATATTGTGGTGCAGGTCAGACTTCTGTATTTTTTAAGAGTGAATAACACTGCCTTGTTTGTTTATACCATATTTTTAAAATCTGCTCATCTGTTAATGGATGCCTGTGTAACTTCCTCCTTTTGGTTACTGTGAATGCTTCTCTGAGTAACATGGCCTTACAGAGATCTCTTGGAGATATTGGTTTAAATTCTTTTGAATACATATCAAGTGAGATTACTGTATCACATGGTAATTCTAACTCTTTGGAGAACCCTCATGATACCCTCGTAATGGTTCCTCCATTTTATATGCTTATCAGCAGTATTCTTTTGACAGTGATCATCCTATCAAATGGAGTGATGTCTTATTGTAGTGCTGATTTGTTTTTCTCTTATGATTAGTGATATTGAGCGTATTTTCTTATGGTTATTGGACATCTATATATCTTCTTTGTAGAATTGTCATTCAAGACCTTTTCCCAGTTTTAAATCATATTATTTATTTGGTTGTTGTTGAGTTATGGAAGTTCTTTATATATTCTGGATATTAGTCCCTTATTAGCTATATGATTTACAAACACTTCACATTGTATCGATGGTCTTTACACTCTGCTGATTGTTTCCTTCGCTACTAGGCTCCTTTACTTTTTTCCTCTTTTGAGAATAATCTGTACTGTCTAGCTGGCTTATCTTGGAGTAACCCATTGTTATGGCTTGTATTGATGTGCCCCAAAGCCACATGCACTCATAGAAGGGACTTTTGGGAGGTGACTGGATCATGGATGTGTGATACTAGGATTAAGGATGTGTGGTACTAGATTAGTCCACTGATTGTTTTAGCATAGTTCTGGATGTGGCTGCACTGATTTACTGAAAACAGAGGCCCCACCTTGGGTGGAGATGTCACCAACCAATAGACTGTAGCCTGAATGGAATTAAAGGGAAAAGGAGGATCATAGCTGCTACTTGATGCCTTCATACCATGACCTCTTTCCCTTCTGCCATGCTGCCATGCTGCCCTGCCATACAGCAGCCCACAATGGGCTGAAAACACTACAAACTGAGCTAAAATACACCTTTCCTTCTTTAACTTGTGGGTGTCAGGCATTTTGTCCCAGCAATAAGAAAGTAACTAAGATGCCAGGCCCCACAACACATACCATTAAATAAATAGGTTTTAAAATACTACATTTCTAATTAGAATGACACAACCTAACAGGCCCCCCAAAATCTAGAGACATTCTCCAATCCAATTTTACAATAAGTTAGAAGATCTAACACAACTTCATATTTACTTTCTTTGATTCTATTTCTTTTCTGTTTCATTAGTTTCAAAATCACTCAAATAATACAAGTC
Source organism: Heterocephalus glaber (assembly GCF_053883595.1). NCBI lineage: Eukaryota > Metazoa > Chordata > Mammalia > Rodentia > Bathyergidae > Heterocephalus > Heterocephalus glaber. The sequence continues at coordinate 780,438 of NW_028258365.1, read as the reverse complement.
ACCCAACAATAGTAAGCTAGGATGATGGGATGATTCTAGCTTTAAAGAGCTTCAGCAAGAGCCATTGACAAAAATCTTCATTAAAACTCAGTTATTAATATGACTCCTTCTATACCAAGTGGCTCCTTCTGTGCCACAGTGACTACTTCACCGTCCTCTAACTCAGAGCTTCTCACACTATCCACAGCGGAGAGACACCGCCTCCCATGTCCCAGTCTGTCATGGACCAGTACTTTTATAAAATCCAAAAATCATATCCTTGGAGGTCTCAGTAATGTTAAATTGTTATATATCTGAAAGCTTGTCTGTCTCTTTTTCTCTTTGCTCATTACAGATTGATAATTAACAGTTCACAACCCAGAACTGATGTTCCCACCACACTTTCAGCACCGCAGCATCTGCTCTCTCTTAGTTTCTGATCGCTCATATCTCGTCTTTGTGTGTGACCCAGCATAGTTTCCTTGCCCTTTCCTATATGATGACTTTTAAATTCTGACTTTTCCACACTGGTTAATTGTCCTCCCTCTTTTAATCACTTTATAGAGAAAGGATAGTGTTTAACATCATCTTTCGTACTTTGTCCCTGGCTGCCTTCCCACTTGCCCAACCCTGTCCCATGACCTCTGAGTGGACAATCAATATCACACAGTGTAACAAAGGGTGACTAAAGATGATTCAGACACCACACACATGGCATAGATGCTCAGACTGATACGTCACTTTCAGAGTGTTTAACAGCAGTGCCTTTTCTTATAAGAGGATAAGAAAGAGCCATAAACAAATTCTGCATTACCACTGAGTCTTCATTGGGAAATAAGTGAGGTTTTCTGTCACTAGGAAGAGCTGACTGTGGCCGATGTGCCAGGACTGTCAGGAAAATGCATCACATGTGATGCCTGGGGTTCACCTTAATTGGATGTGCCATTAATCCCTGTTCCCTAATACGACCTGCATTCAGGAATCAGTAAACATACTCTTCCCAGAGGGCACAATATCTTTTTAATTTACTTTCTCTGTGGTAGGCCACGGTTCCAGAGAGACTGTGTTAGAATGGGGTTTCTCATAAGAGAAAAATAAGGAAAATGGACTTCATGATTTTCCTCTGATTATTCTTTTGGTTTCCCTCTGGTCTATTTAGTCGTGAGAAGAGGACAGAAAATATAGAAAGAGGGCTCAGAAACAAAGCAGTAAATCAAGCTGAAGACAAAACACAACCAAAATTTAGATACCCACTTAGACCCAACTACTGGCTTCGCTACTAGATGTAGTGCACAGGACTTCAAAAGTTGGAAGAGTCCAGTGATTTACAAGAGTTTTTCACTGGAATCAATTGATAAGGTTTTGAAGCTGCCTCCATTCCACCTTAGACCAATTAAGCCTTAATTTCCAGGAATTCATAATGAGAAAATATATCTCAATTTCCCTGAGAAAACATCCCATTTGACATCTATTATGGGACAACTAATGTCTATTAATTATTTTTAGCTCTCTGTTGTTCTTGAAGGATACTAGTTTGGATGATAAATGTTATGGCGATCCTGGCAAGAACATTGCATTTGTCTGGATACTTTCCAGCTCATCTTCATGTGTGCCTGAGGTCCACACTGATTAGTCCAAACTGCTTCTCTTGCTGAAGGAAAAACCAAGGTCCCCAGAATTTTTTAAACGTGACTAATGTCACCAGGTAGTTCGTGGTTCATACTCTAATATAACATTTCCCTGCTAGCTTCTAAGCTTCCTCCCCAGGATACTAACAATGACTTCAGAAGTAAAGCAAAGAAATCTCTATTATTTCTTCCTGGCCTCTCCTTTCTAGTTACAAAGTTAGCTAGCTGACTCCAGGGCCACTACTAATAGCTGAAAAGAATCACCAAGTATCTCGGTGTGTCAGGTAAGATACAGTTCTCACTGACCCAGAAGGGTAAGACTAGTTCCCCACACACAGACACACCCTCTCCTACTCTCAAACTTTTATCTGTTCATGAGGGCCAAGTAATAAGAGAAAACAGTAAAGCATTCCAACTGATCATTCAATGAGAGGCAGTGGCAACCCACTTATGGGAAGATATGGACCTCTGAATGAATGAACATTTGAACCGGAAGCAATTGGGAAAGATGTGAAATGGAGCACAAGGGATGAAGCACTGAAGGGCAGCAGCTGAATGAGATATAGCAGGGTGGATGCTATTTGAAGTCTGACTTCACCACACTTCAACCAATTCTGCATCTTTATCCATTCCTATGAGGCTAATATTGCTAACACAAATATCTGCTGGCCATCAAAGAGCTTATATCAAAAATGATGGTATTCTTGCTGGGTTAATCACAAGAAATGGAATATCTTGGCTTCCAAAGTTTACTCCTCATGTGTTCAGCAATATTGTTATAGAACATCATTTACCAGGAAGACAAGTTGAGAGTGTTTGCAGCCTGTGTTTGCACACACTGGACAGGAATTCTGTAGCTGATCTAGGATACCAGCCCCATCACCCTGTCCCTCGTAACAGTTCCCCTCCAAGAAGACCCAAGATGTCTTTGTCTACAAGAAAGCATCAATCAGAATCATCTCAATTCATTATTCAGGTTTGAATTGCACAAAGCCTTCACCAATACCATTTACTGGAGGATTTTAATTCCTTTCCTCTAAGGAGTAGTGAAAACATGTCCACTCTCCTTCTCAACTTTCTACCCGGGTCCCTTTCCCACATACCAAAAGGATCTTGAGAGGAGTAGCCTTGGTCAAGGTACAAAAAATTTTTCCTGGGTGATGAGTGCACACCCTCTTCCCTTTACTTTTGATTCTTGAAATAGGGCCCACCTGACACCACCACGCAAACCACATTGTCAAACAATGTCCCTGGCGAAATTCTTGTGACCCTTTCCCCTCAAGTTCTAACTAAAAGGGCTGCCAGAGAAAACTCAGAAGGACCAGGAAAACTTGAAATGCAGCAAAACCACAATCATTTGTATGAATATTTAGGACATATTCACCCTAACAAAAATATTCAGTTTCTTGGAAATTCAGATTTAACAGGGCATCCTGTATGTTTATTTGCTAAGGCTTGCTGTCATAAATTAAGTGATATCTCTACAACTCCACACACTTCCCAACCCCATCCATCCACGCTCGTCCAGGTTGTGCCTCAAAGGAGGATCAGAACCACAATCCAAATAAGCTCAAGTTTGGATAGCATGAAAATTTTACCCAACATCTGGAATGATGGATGAAGACTTTTGTTCTGAGGCATATGAACAGAACCAGGTTGGGTGAAAAGGAGAATATGACTTTGAGAATACTGCACAAGTAAGTCAGTATGCCCAGAATTCATGCTATCTCCATCCTAATACCTACCCATAGCTTCATCACAGTAAATTCCTATTGAAATTCTCCCTTCTGTGAGATATTCTCCATTGAAGGTACTTTATACAGCAGTCTGCTACCAACCTCTATGCAAGTTTTTAGGGTTTTTAAATCCTACCTGAAATAAAACATTAATGGTTACAGTATTTAAAAAATTAACTTAAACAATGCAACATTATGTTATTCCCTGTTCTTTTACACAGGTACATGTACACACAACCACATAAACACACAGTGGACCCTACCGAGTTGTGCAGCTCCTTCGGACCCTGAAGGACACTTCAATGTCACTGGAATGGCTGATCCTCTCTACCAGTCTTACTCAGAGAATATCTTCATAACATGCACACTGACAGCACCTGCACAGCCTTGACTAACTCCTACCCTTACCAGGAATACCCAGGATCCCATCCCAGATGCGACCTTTCACTTTCATGAATCCCTGGTTCCAACTGCACAGCACACTGTAATCCTTGGAAATGTCACAGAATCCTCACATCCATGGCTTCTTAGAAAACTGTCTTCCTAAACTTTGTTATAACCCAAATCCTTCTAATTGATATGTAAGACTGTAAATAATCAGATCTATGTGATAGTATGCAACTATGATGTGTGACTGAAACAGACGGTAAATATTTACTTTTTAAAAATGTATTACAGTAAAAGGACATTGCAATTAATCCCCTCAAAACATTCCCCCTTGCTTCAAACACACTTTCAGAAGCAGTTCTGTATGTCTGCTCATGTATCTTTACAAGTTGTGCTAAAATATATATATATATATATATAGTGATGTTGCTGCCAAATGCCATCAAACAGAAAGGCTGGCTCATAAAAACATTAGTGTGTCCTCGACTCCCCTACTCACCAGATCTGGCACTGTGCAACTTTTGAATCTTCTTCAAAGCCAAAATGACCATGGAAGACAAACATTTTGAATCAGTTCAGGACATCAAGGTGGTACAACTAAAAACAGTCATGAAAGAAAACCCCCAGAACTGCTTCAAAAAGTGGCAAGAATGATGGGATCAGTGTATTTGAAACAAAGGGGAGTATTTTCAGGGCAATTAAGGCCATGTGTCATCTACTGTAATAACATTTAACTTAAACATTCACCATATGTTTCTATCACCCCTCATATGCTATAGTCGTAGTCGGTAGAAGCTCATACACTAAACAGAAAATTGCTCACCTTTGTATGTATACAAACTTTTATACCTTGAGAACCTATTTTTTAAATTAGTAATTTAAATAACATGTTAGTGGCACATAGCACATGTGAAAAGTTTGTCATTTACAACGTACAGCACAGTATGGTCTGCCAAAATCTAGACAGATAAAAGTTGGCAACAACTTCAGAATCAGCAGCTAGGAACGAGAGTCAGACTGGTGATTCACTCCTGCAACTACCATGTCCTCACCCGCTATGCTGTGTGCGCCTCCCTCACCGCAGCTCATGCCCCTCCATCATTTCTGACTTTCTCCTCCCAATTTCCAGGCAACACCCAGGTTTACAGACACCATGACTGTTACTAGCTAACACTGAGTCTCCATCCCCAAAGCTTCCTAATGATTTCCTTTTCCTGTGAATGTTCTTCAACTAACCCAGAGGACATTTGTCCTTCTTTCATGCACTCTAAGCTTCATTCAAAGAACTTATTCAAACAAATTTCCATGGAATCAATTCACTAGGCAGACTCTTGAGTATCAGAGGATGCTGCAGGCTGGGTTAGGGAAGAACATGTCTCATTAGGTCCCAGCACAGTTCTGGGTACAGACACTCAAGAGAAAAAAAGAAGAAATATATATATATATATTCAGACTATACCCACAGTCAGGATGAATTTCCTTCCTTAATAGTTCCTAGCTATTGTTATATTCTTTGCTTAGTACGATAATGTTCAGAAGACCAGAAGGTTAAAAAAGATTCTATTATTAGTACTTCTTTTGTGTTTATAGTATAACTAGGGTGCTTTTTAAAAATCTCCAAATTCTGTCCTTTATTTTCTATATCTTTTCTTATTAACACACATTAGTTGTATGTACTAATGGGTTTCAAGGCAGTACATGCATATAGCATGCACTGATCCAATCTAACCTCTCTTTGTCTTTCCGATCTCTAGTAGCACCATTCTACTTTCAGGTCAAAGTTTTTGTTAGCTCCCATATATGAGAAAGAACATTAAATGACTTTCAGTCATTCACTTAATACTTGTTGAGTATTTATTATGCATTACAGACTCCACAAATTTATCAGGAAAGTTTCCTGAATGTCTCATTAAGTGTTCTCTTTTAAAAAAAAAAAAACAAATTTATCTATCCTTAAAAACCCAATGAGTAATGTTTATACAGTTTTAATCTTTTCAGCTACGAAAGGCAAAATACTTCTAAGCAGTAAAAGATAAATGTTCTCAAATATAAAAAAAATTTAAGAGGCTTTAAAGGAGAAACTATAAAGTTACATTTTACGTCAAAGAAAGTTGCACATTTTCCATCTTGGTAGATATTCTACCTTTTGGCTACATTCCTAGACTATAAAATAGAACTATGTGAATACATTGCTAAGACATGTTCCCCCAAAGGTTTTACATAGAAGATCATGTGATCCTAATCACAATCCTTTCAAGCAGATAAGTAGATATTAATAGATCATTGGGGGGATGTGAATCATGGCACAGACACATTCAATGACTTCTCCAGCATCAACGGTGAAGTAAAGACACCACCTCTTTGGAAGGTACTCAAGTACAATGGCATAAGAAGGAATTTAAGAGGTATAAAATCTGAGTTTGAAGCTGTATTATTTGGGAAAAATCACCCCTCCCATATTTGAGTATGTTCTCCATAAAAGGAAATTGTATTTGAGCATTTGAAACTGTCAGTATGCAATCTTTGTACCTACAAAAACTATTTCATTTGTTTCTACCTCATACTAATGCTAACATAACACTTACAGGAGTTGTCCTAAGTACTGAATCCATTTCTCTATTTAAAGCACCTACCATGACCTGGAGGGGAGAGGTGCTAGACAAGCATGAGCTTTCATCCCCTTTCTGCTGTGAAGACCACAACAGCATATTTCTCTCATTCACAGACAGCCAATCATTTCCCCACATGGTTCCTCCACCCCTTTTTAGATTTTAGGCCATGTAAAACACATCATTCAAGTGTATTTTATAATGCATTATCTAAAATGCTAGTGCATTTTGAAATTTCAGGAGGAAAGACACAGACTAAACAAGATAATAATCACAACTGACTTTGCAGTGATTCAGTAGCATGAAGTCTATCCTTTCTGCTTCCAAGCAGGGCCATATCTGACTTGAACTTACTCTTTCACAATTCTCCCAAGAATAATATCAACCCTAGGTTTGTCTTTGTCTGGAATGTAATATCATTGTGGGTTGATATCAAAATTTGATTTGTTCCAAATATCCAATAAGAAGTAGGTAATATAGACACGGCCTCTGGATCATCTGGTAAACTGACAATTTTACATAAGTAAAGGAGAAAAAATAAAGCAATGTAATGAGGAAGGAGCAAACTGAAGCTGATACAGAGCTGGACAAACCCAGCACCCCAAAGATCCTGTTATGTGTCCCTGCATTCTCCCTTTCCACACCCATAGAGTCTCAAAAGCCTGTAAATGACCCCAAAAGATAAGGAACTGGACCCCCGAATGGAGTTCTCAACTGGCAAGGACACATTTTTCCCTGTGAGCTCAATACCCGAAGGGTGTTTAGGTCCCTGGAGAAAGACACCATCCAGGAAAATGATCCTGATGAACAATAGGATAACAAAGGTGCTAGCCATTTGTATCCACAAAACTAACCAAACATCTTTAGCATTTTAGAACTTTGTAGTGTTTTCAAGTAAAGATGCAAGAATTTCCATATTAGTTCCTCTAATGCATAGCCCTTGTTTTAGCTCAAAATATTTTCACTCTCCTACTTTTTTTCCTTTTTTCTCAATAAGTATTCATAACTAATGACTTTGTACAATGTAATAGTCACAAATCCAGTCATTGAATAAGTATTGAGTATCATACTCAGTACGATTCCAGAAGCCAAATGAACATTAAAGAAAGAGTTGTAATGCTTCCTAAGGTTTATTATTATCATTATGTAAACAAGAACCTCATAGTTTTATATTTGCAATATCCTCTGACATCCATTGCCCAAGTAACCTATGCTATATCAAAGCTTGCAGAAATAAGCAGATAAAAATGTAGTCAGGACATGGTCCTCTTTCCCTTAGCAGAGGCTTCATATTGTGCCATCTTTGAAGTAATAAACAGTGTATTTCTAGGAAGTCCCATGCTCCTCTTCTACCTCATGCTCAGCTCAACTTCATTTCTGATGCTTAGGGGATGTGATCTTCAGGGAGAAGTAGGAGCTCTTCTTTATTCCACTGTCCATGCACCCAATGAGTGCTTTTAATTTCATAAGAATAACAAGCAGACCTCTGTTTGGAGATTATGAAGCTAATTAATTAGGTCAATCTTGTCCATAAAGTTCCATACTTTTTGGCATGCTTCTAAACCATTTAGATGTCCAAAATCTCAAAGAATAATAAGCTGCATATTCTTGAGTTGCCCAAGTTTGAGTCAAATCAGTACTCTGCACCTTGCAAATGTTCACTTACGAAGTAAGGAAAGGAGGACATATAGAAAGAAAAACCACTTAGGGATGTAAAAAGTTATACATTTTGATTCTTATTTACACTTTCAGTTTCTCACACTAGAGAAACTATTCAGTATTTACACATGTGTGTCCTATTTATTTCACTTGAATATGGCCTCAATGTGCATCCATTTAGCTATAAATGTCTCTAGTTTCTCGTTCTTTATGGGTGAGTAAATGTATCAATAAACTTAATTTAAAAAAAGAATGTAAAAAGTGATAATGGCAAGATCACATTTGCCAAAAAAAAAGAACTGGTTAAGTAGCCAATGTTCACCTTGTGTGAAGTTCCATCTATGAAGGACAACCAACAGTCTCTGTTGTTGCCAAACCATTTATTTCAGATCACTGGAATCGACCTGTAGTAAAGTCAACAAGAGGGCAGAGTTCACATTTCTCCTCCACTCAATAAAAAAGCACTGTTTCCTTGAAAACCAAAAGTGTTTAGTTGAAGTTTCATGTTTCTTTCAGCTTGTAATCCAAAGGAGGAGGTAGCCCCAACACCTAAAGCTTGGCTCAGAAACAGATTTCTCTCCCTTGATTTGCTGAAATAGCCCATTTGGTGTATCAGCGTAATTTTGTTTTTTATTAGTTTTATATAACATCTTTATAGGCAAGTCTCGGGCAAATAAAAAAGGCAATTCAAAGATAGAAAGTCATTTCTTTGTGTGTGTGTGATTTAGAATTTTTTAGTTTTTATTTTTATTAGTACATGTTTGTAGTACATAATGATTACGTTTTCTAATACCTAAATTGGAAGGCTTCTGAAATATAAGTGACCAAGAAGTTCTGTTAACTAGCCAACAATAGATACTTTCTTTTACAAACATAAAAACTTACATAAATGTGATTGCTGAGTTAAAAATTTAAATTCTTTTTTTCTTATGAGGTAGAGTTTTCTGAGGAGCTCCAGAGCTTTGAAAAGAACACTTGGGACAAGCAAAGAGTCAGAGGACCAATCTCATTTTCCACAGCACCATTGGTGAGTAGAGGAGGTCAAGATGGGAAGGTGGTGACTGAGGTATCAAACACAAACATCCACTTTTCTGGAGATTGGATGCTGAATGCTGGTGTCCCCTTCCTCCTCACCATTGCAATTTCTCTCCCACTTCACTGCTCCCTTCTCCCATTTCAGCCACATATGAGAGTTAAGGACTAGGCTTCCTCTAACAGAAGGAATACAAATATGGTTCTTGACTAGGGGCCATGGATGGAGGGAAGCTGCTTTGACCACAGGTACTTTCAACGGGATTATTCACACCAATACCCAGCCAGTTCATCTTCCCTGTACACATACTACAGAGCAGCATACACTCTAGATCTGTATCTGGGGCCAGATTTAATCTTTCACCTTTATACTCCAGGAAACAAATGGACATATGAGGCTGAAGATTTTCCCCTTCTATAGTTCTTCTCTTGATACCTTCTTCATTGGCCAGTGACCACTCACTGCATCTTACATGCCCCACACAATATCCCAGAATCAAGACTTGGGGCCACATTAAGTAGCTGGTTCTGCACATAGGACAAACACTATTGATAATCTTCCTTTTCTAGTACACTACTTAAATACCCACAATCACATGCTGCTTATTCCTGAGGGGTTCATTCTCTACACACTAACTGCTACAGTATCTACTGCACTGCATTAAATATTATTCCCCAAAATTTCATATCCACAAAGAACCTCATAATAAAATCTTATCAGGAAAAAGAATCATTTTAGATGCAATTAGTTATGTAAAGATGAAGTCTTACTGGATTAGAGTGGACAGATATAAGCAACTTATGGCCAAAGATGACATATAGATATAGATTCATAATGACTACCTTCCAGGAAAAAAATGAACAAAGAACAAATATATCATCAGTGTTAAAGCAAGTGAAAGAAACTTAACTCAAACAATCCTTTAAAATTTCATACAGAGAGGAACAATTACTACAGAAAATGAGATCCCAGAACAAGGGCACACCTTCTCCCAACTCCTGGAGAAAGCAGTATAGTTGAGAGAGAGAGAGAGAGAGAGAGAGAGAGAGAGAGAGAGAAATTCAGAAATCGTCACTGTTAGACCCAGGAGAGAGAACCAATCAGAGACCGATATTAAATCCACACAGGAGTTTATTACCAGCCAGGACCTGAGCCGAGCATCGGACTCTAGCCCCGAATGGGGGGAGATAAACATGTTTTATACACCTTTGAGGCCAACAGTTTCTAGGCCCCCCTATGGGATAGAACTAGTAAAGCAAGTGAAAGGTACAGAAGCGGAATGTGCTGCTGTTAGAACATTTGTAAAACAATAGTTGATTAATTGTTATTTCTAAAGAGACTTTCTAAGGGGAGGAGGTTTTTAAGCTTCCTCCTTCTGAGTTCATCTAAAGGGCAGGCAGGTGGGTCAAGCAGCAATATGGAGTCTGTTTTGCTAACTAGGGTCCTTCAGTCAGTAATATCCTTAGCTTGGAATAAGCTCAATGATACAGGAATTGCAGGACTATCAACTGTATGATATTCTTTCAGACACTCTTCTCCCTTGCTACAGATTAAAGGATTAGTCCTAAGAGGCAAAAGGACTTCCAAAACCCATCTTCCCCTGAGGTAGAGAAACAACCTGAAACCCAACACACTCTTACTAGAGTAGAAAGCCTCCCAGAAATGACTCTTAATAATCAAACAATGGAAAAAGAAAGCAGAAACATAATTGAGGTCCCTTACAGGTAAGTGTTGTCTCATCAACTCTCTCCTCCTCCTATCTTCAGGAACAGAGAGAGAGAATATTAATCAGTCAACAGTCTGCTTCAACTTCACATTTGCGCAGGTGAAAAATAGGTTCCAGATAAAATCAGAAGACAGCAAAATAGAATCCCCCAGACTACTGGGGACAATGAGAGGGTAGAACTGTCCCCTTTCGAAAATGAAAAGCCTGAAAGTAAACAGCTCATCAACAATGCAAACACACTAAAGCAGGAAAAAATTTTTTCAAAAGAGCATAGAATTCTAAAGAAAAGAAAGGAAAGGAAAGAAAAACATGTATTCTAGAATAAAGCATACTCTGAAAAATTATAGAAAATGTTAACCTTTACCCTCTGACAGAAAACAAGGGAAATTATCTCTGAAGAGATCATAGAAAAGATAAAAATAGTAGAATAAAAATTTAAAAGCAGCATGAAGAAAAAAGCTGAAAGTCATGGATAGCTAAGAAATTATACATAAATCTGAAGAAAGAAGAAATGAAATTTGAAGAAAAATAACTGAAATGAGAGCAATTTTGAGAAAATCATACCAAATACACAGGAAACAGAGATAGGAAAGTAATTAAAATAAAAGTAATAGCAGGAAGGTAAACACTGACAATTCAACAAACTGATGAATAGCATCCTTGAAACATGAAATACTATAAATTAAATAGAAAAGATGTTAACAGATATTACAGAAGAAAATTCTCCCAAACTGAAAAAAGATCCAAATTTGTAACTCAAAAGAATTCATATTATGAGAAATATGAATACAATCACATTACTACTATGCTTTTACTAAGAAAGTTTATACATTTCTAGGATGAAAGAGAAAATAAAAATTTTTTGTTAAGAATCCATGAGGGAAAAACAAAAACTCGCCGATAAGTAACTAAAATATTTATAAGGCAGATCTTACTACTTTTCCACTCAAATCATCTAAGTATAATGTAGAAAAAAATCTTAATGTGACCCACAGGCTCAACCTGATCTCACCCTGTTAGCATTCTGACCTTATCCTTCTATTCTTCATTCCATTCACTCTGCTCCAGCTCAGCCAGCCTCCTTCTATTCCTCAAAGATGGTCAACTTGCTCTTACCCAAGGCCCTTTGTACTTGATGCTCTCCCTGCCTAAACTGCCTCTCTCCCAAATATTGGCAGGGCTCACTCACTCATCTCCTTCAGATGTCATCTTCCCACATACTGTTTCTTGACTACCACATTAAAATTATCTCTCACTCTACATCTCTGTAATCCCTGTTTTATTGTTCTACCCTGTGCTGGATTAACTAATGGTCAACTTGGAATCCCCAGCCAAACGGAATGAGTGTGGTTTGCACATGGAAGACCCACCCGAGGATGCAGAAGATCACAGGCTATTGATTTTCTAGGAGAAGTTTGCTGCGATTGGTTTTCCTAAGGCAAACTTGGCTATTCTCCTCAGAGCAGGAGCTCTGGGCCTCATTGTTCCTGGGAATGGCTGCCATTCTCATCAGGGGAGCTCTGATCTTCACAATGAGCATCACTTCCTGGCTCTGGTATATATTCCACAGCCTGGTGGCACAAATCCTTCATCCCACTGGCTCAGATTTGCTGGCTTCCATCACTGGCCTTTGCACCTTCAAGGTGCAGATCCTCAGTACACACTTGCATGAAACATTGCCATGGGCTCTAGGCCTTCAGCTGGACTTGCGTGAGACATTGCTATGGGATCCAGGAACTTGGCTGGATTTGTTGGGGTCTTTAATGTGTGGTTAGATCTCTTGCACTCCTCTGCATTTGACTTTTTGGGTAACTATTATAAAATAATCCTATAAATTATGTGTCCTTCATTAAATCTATTTCCCCTGCAAACCCCTGGCCACATTCACATATGTAATTATTGATTTGTCTATACTGTATAGATAATTATTTACTTATTCTTTCTGTTTATTAGTGATGTCCTCCCACCAGAATGTATGCTCCAGGGGAGCAAGAGTCTTTATGTGTTATTTACTCCAATACTGTCTGTACTTGGAATAGCGTGTGCTGAATAAATATTGTTAAATGAATGGGGAAGAGGACTGCCTATGTCAAAGTTCTCCATAGAAACATTCAATTCCAGAGGATAATGGATAAATCAAAAGAAATATGTAACCCAAAGATTTTGTTCTTAGCCTACTCCTATACAAAAACCATAGAAAAAAATCATCATGTTAATGATCTTAGAAAATATAGCACCGTACCAAAAAAAAAAGAAAATATAGCACCGTTGAACATGTTTTGACTACTTACCTGACAACAAAATTAATCTAAGATATAGTTCAATAATTGATCTAGGTGGAAGCTGGTTTATGAAAAGTATGGGAAAGTAAACATTAATTCCCTTTTAATTATGCCCAAAGAAAGAATAACTACTAAAGTTGCTTAATTAAAGTTATGAAAATGTTATAGATCTTTAAGAAGAACTATATAATAGAAAAAACAATAAGAATAAGGAGCTTGGTCAATATTCCTAGAATATAATAGCAAAATCACAAGGGAGTAAAGGTCACAGAAGTAAAATTGTACTGTGTTCCTAATTTTTCACACTGGGAGTGTGAATTTTGTTGCCAGATCCCTCTTATATACCATTGTAACTATGACTATAAGTTAAATCCTGGGGGAAGGGAAGGCAATTTGGCAATATTCATAAACTTTAAAAACATATGTGGAAATTAACTGCAAACATGATCCTGATTTTTCACACCTATGCTAATGCATAGTATGTGTATGTCTCCTACACATACTCCAGAATAGGCCATGAAGCTTGTCTTGGCCAACAGAAATAGAAACAAAGTTGACAAAGAGACTTGAAGAACCATTTGTATGTTTCCACTTCCTCTCATTGATCTCTGTCTCATCCTGAGAACATGCTCAGGCTGAGCTTCCAGGGAAAATGCTGAGGCTTTCTGGGGACAGCTAGGCCTACTGGTCTAGGCCTGCTGGTTGTGGCTGGGCTATACTACACCAGGAACACCTGCAGCTCTATAGCAGATATGTGACTCAATCCAGCCATTCTAGAAGAACCACTAAGCCCATGTGTCTGCCTATGAATAATAAAAATTATCTAAAGCTGTCGTGAAAATAAGTAATACATGAAATTATCTCCTGAAAAGCAATTCTTTCATTAGGAGATTAAACACATGCTTACCTTCTCTAAAAAAGTTATAACAATTCTTTTTTATTGCAAACCATGCTCCAAGAATAGAGATTGTAGCATTTCTACTCACAAGAATATTTATTGTAGCATTGTTTGCAATAAAAAAATAATTGGAAACTATAAAAATGATCATCAATGAGAGGTTAAAAATCTTTTAAGCTTGAAAAAGTACGTAGCAATTAAAAAGCATGAATTAGATGTATATATTTTACATTTGACAGAACAACTTATATTATTATGTGATAAAGTTGAAAATATCTTTTATAAGTGTATATATGCAAGAAGATGTTTGCAAGTATACATAAACTTACTAGTTATTACTTCTGGGGAATGAGAAAGAGAGTGGTAATGAGTGACTTTCATATTTTCTTCTATATCTTAGGTACAATTTAAAGTGACAGATGTGGTGCTTTTGTCCATTAAAATAAGAAATGTGTTTTTGAACATAAGGAAGGCATTTTCTATGAAACTATAAATTACTCCATATATATTTAATGTTATAGAGGCACCAGATAGGAGCAATACACTGACATTGACATTCTTGCATTTGCATACTACTTGCTTCCATGTGAATTCATTTTTCTGACTTTCCTAAGGCTGAGGAACCATTATCACAATCTCAATAAAACTGTGTTTATTAAGTTCATCCATATTGTTTATGAATCATAGAAAACATGTTCATTTTTCTACCTATGTTAAAAGCTACTGGGAGAATTGATAGCATACCACTCAGAACATGTTCCGGAAGATGTGTTAGTGTAAATCATTACCAGTTACCGTATACTCAATACTTAGAAGGTAAAGATCAGAAATTGACTAAATGCACTTTCTCCTATTTGCTCTCTTGGTTGCAGTTCATGGACCAAAATCCTCTGAGAATTTTGCAGGGATAGTGCTTCTTCTCCTGCAGATGTAGTCTGTGCTACAGCAGGGGCTGCTGGGCCAAGAAAGCCAGTGAGCAGGCAGCACTTAGAGACTGAGAGGAGCAGGTCACGCAGAGCTCCAGGTTAGGTACTGTGTGAAGGAAGAACAGATCTAAGCCAGAAAGCAGTTCTTGACCTGGGGCTTGGCAGTTTCCACTCAGGCTGCTTATTACAGTGTATCTTTGCTTTCTTTGCCCTCTCTTGCCTGAAACTTCCACACACAGCAGTGTATTCTCTCATATATAGAGAGAGAGAAAAAATATATATATAGCACCGTGCCAATAAAAGAGAAAATATAGCACCATGAACATGTTTTGAATACTTACCTGACAACAAAATTAATCTAAGATACAGTTCAATAATTGATCTAGGTGGAAGCTGCTTTATGAAAAGTATGGGAAAGTAAACATTAATTCCCTTTTAATTATGCTCAAAGCAAAGAATAACTACTAAAGTTGCTTAATTAAAGTTATGAAAATGTTATAGATCTTTAAGATATAGATATATAAAGATATAGATATAGATATAGATAGATAGATATATGCAGGGGACTAAGATGGGCAGAGAAGCTATGTTTGCACATTGTGATTAAGCATGCATCAATTCAGAGCTCCATGATGCTAATTGGTA
Source organism: Heterocephalus glaber (assembly GCF_053883595.1). Lineage (NCBI taxonomy): Eukaryota > Metazoa > Chordata > Mammalia > Rodentia > Bathyergidae > Heterocephalus > Heterocephalus glaber. The sequence continues at coordinate 764,930 of NW_028258365.1, read as the reverse complement.
TATTCCACTGAGCTTGAAGGAGGAAAAAGAAAAGGAAAGAGGAATTAGCTTGTCCAATTACAGCCTATTCTGCAGTACAAAGCACTGCAAATTCCACATGGTGTGTCTCTGTGATTGAAGGAGTACTTGTAAAATCTGACATAGCACAGTTCTTGGGTTGGTATCCAAAATAAATTTGAACTTTTAATTAAATATTGTTTCTCTTCTTGTTCCCAAGTTACAAAACCAAACCAAACCAATTGACTGCAAAGTTGTTTCCCACATCAGCATACTGAAGTGCATCAGGCAATGATACGGATGGATATCGGTCTTATTGAGTGGAGTTAGTGGCTCATTATTCACCTGGGTAGCACCAGTCATGTCAATTGAAGAGAAGTGGGCATGCTCTATGTAACCACCTTCACCTACGCACTTCACAGAAGTATAATCATCAGTGCATATGTGAGCCCTTTAACAAAGGCTTGAAAGGTCCTTGAATCTGAGTAGAAAACAAGTCTAAAAGTGAAGCAGAAGGAATACAAGCTCATTCTTACTACCAACACAGGGGCTTCTGGACTTGACAGAGAGTGTGCCAGTGTTTGCATCATGAATCACATAGCCCTTGCTCTGCACTAGCTACTGGTATGTTATTTTCAAAGTTACAGCCTCTTTAGTTGAAAAAAATGAGCTACAGAATCAGAGTTTAAGAGTCAATTCGTTCAGCTTTCTTTCTAGGGATTTTCTACATAAATTCAAACTATAGTTCTAAATTATAGCTTTCTGGAGTTTTGCTATTCTTGTAGGAACACAAAAAAAGGACAGAGAAAGTTGGAAGGACTGATTTCACTCCCACCTCAACCATTAACACTGACCTCACTTCCTAGGGACTTCAGCATGCTGTGCTCAGAGGGAAGGAAGGTGCTGTGAAGGCTGTTGTATGAGTCCCTCCCTCTGAGCCAAGTTGGGATAGCAGAGAGAGAAAGGCCTAGGCAGGAGGTTGCAAACACCCAGCTTAGAACACTTTACACACAAGCTGCACCATTAGATCCTGCCTTCTCCTCCCAGATGTTAGCTTTCCTCTAGCTTTCCAAACCCTGCAGCTTTTAGATCAATACTATGGGGAAAAATAATCCTTGAAACAGTCTTATCATACTGTGGATGGAATGCAACAAGACAGGTATCTAAGTAAACACTTCTGATAAAGGGGCAAACTCCAGTAAAAAACAGTAAAGTTATTTAGGTGAGTGATAGAATAAATCAAGAAATTCAGAGGGAAAAGGTGAAAAATACCTTTAGATAATGAAAACAAAAATAAAATAAGATCTGGTCTACACCCTATTTTACCTCATCAGTTCTGTAAGATAATACAATCAGACAGTATTCAAAATCCTCTAATTAGGGATGTCCAGTGCTAGTTAGGATGCAATCCACTGTGAAAGACCTTTTACCCCATAGTGACATAGAGATATATGCATTTATCACTATGCATGATGTGTCTATTTTACTATACAGTGTATTTAATTTTTTAAAAATCTGGCAGCATGAAACACAATCTTTTCTAATTTTTATCTTCCTCTGAAATTCCAACTTAAGAATCAAGTTATTCTGTAAAAGGAAATGTGATATTCTTCTCCATTGCCAAATAGTCAATCTCTTCAAACGGATACCTTCAGATAGTGCTGATGCAAATCACAATTTAAAAGCATCTTTTAAGGCCTAGTCTAGCTCACAGTTACTTCAGAATGGGAGGCAGCAAAACTCTCCATCATGTACTTGCCCAGCACTCATTCTGCGATGTTCTGATCCAGGCTTTCTGCATCTAGATTCCTTGCTAAAGGAATTCACTCAATACAGTGGTTAGGGGAACACTTTCCTCTGCCACCACTTACTTCCTCAGTGATAATGAAAATTCCCTGACCCGTGTGTCTCAGTTTCCTCATCATTAAAAAGGAGACTGAACTGTGTACCTTCAAGAAGATGGTGAAAAACAGAGTTGAAGAAAAAAATGGAAATAGAGCTTTTGCAAATGAGCCAGAGAACATGCATTAGAGGGAACAGGGAGGGATGGGAGGGGAAGGGGATAATAAAAGAATATGTGTGTATATATATGTACATATATATATATATATGTACAAATTCCTCAGAATAAATGTAATCACTTTGTACAGTAAATGTACTTTTTAAAAAAGATGTTGAGGGCTGGAGATTTAGCTCAGTGGTTCCACTGCCTGTGCCACCTGCCCCACAAGCACAAGGAGCCAAGTTTGATCCTCAATACCAAAAACAACAACAACAACAACAACAACAACAACAAAAGATGTTGAAATCCTAATGGCTATTACCTTTGTATGTGACCTTGTTTATAAATAGGGTCCTTGCAGAAATGATCAACTTAAGATGAGGTTGTTAGGGTGAACCCTAAGCCAATAGGACCAGTGTCATTATAAAAAGGAAAATTTGGTCCCAGCAGTCAAGAAATTGTACTATTAATTTTTCATTAAATCCTTAACAATGTAAGTATGATATTATATTCATGTATAAGACTGTCTTAATTATTTTCTCATTACTGAGACAAAATACCCAACACCCAAAGTTAGAGGAGGAAAGGTTTATTTCAGCTCATAGTTTGTAGAGGTTTCAGTACATAGCTGGCTCCAAGGCAGGGCAGCATGACAGAGGGGCACTGTAGAGGAGAAATAGTTCATGCCATGTCAAGCAGAAAACAGCAAGCAACAAGCAGTCAGCAGCCAGCAGCCACCCTCCCTTTCCCTTTTATCCCATCCAGACTACCAGCCTTTTGGGTGGTGCCACCCAGAACTATGCTAATTCCAATCAGTGGACTAATTTAGTACCACACACTTAATCCCTGTATCGCATGCCCTAGATCCACCCAGCTCAGAAAAAGCTCCACTTCTGAGTGCATGAGACTTTGGGGGGCTTCTAGACACAAACCATAACATTCTACTCCTGGCCCCACCAAAGACTCATGCTCATCCCTTAATGCAAAAGGCATTCAGTCCATCTCCAAGAGTTGCCAAAGTCCTAACAGTTTCAGCATTGCTGAGAAGTCCAAGTCCAAATTTTCCTCTGAGATTTAAGGCAAACTCTTATCTGCAAGCTCCCATACAAGTGAAAAGAAAGTTAAACACTTCCAACATAAAATGAACATTCCCATTCTAAAAGGTACAAATAGAAGGATAGAAAGAAATGGGATTGAAGAAAGACCAAAATCCATCAGGGAAAACATTAAGTCCCATAGTTCCATGTCCACTATCCATCCAGGGTAATCTGTGTCAAGATGTGAACTCCAAAGGGCTTGGGTGGCCTCTCCCCTGTGGCACTGCTGGTGCTCTTAGCTCCCGTGGCTTCTCTCTTTGGCTGGCTTTGCTCAAGCCTTATAGTTTTCCTCAGATGATCCACATTTCTGGCTTCTTCAAACTTCTGGGGTCTCCACTGCACCTTCAGCTTCACTCTCACAACTTCACACCCTGCCCTCTCAGGGCCACACTGCCTGGCCTCCCAGCCCTTCTTCTGAAATCTGTGAAGCCTTTCTGAATCCACAACTCTTGCATTCTGCATGCACCTAAAACCAGTACCACGTGGATGAGGCCAAAGTCTGCTGCCAGGTGCATCAGCAGCCAGGCTTCCTTCTTTCTTGGCAATAAGGGTTGAGTGCTTGGATCACTGAGCACTATGAACTAAATCCTGAAGGACAACTTCCCTAGGCCACCACCATTCTGGAGCATGGTTCTCTGGGGCTCTCTTCTCAAAGCAAAGTCTTTCATCTTTGCAAATTTAAGGTTGCAAAGGCTGGAGTCCTGCTAGTTCCTGTGAGGTCCTCAGGCCATCTTTTCTATAGTCCTATTCCTTCTTAGCAACCAATTACTCCTTTTTTAATTTGAAGGTTTACTGGATCTTCCTTTCTGGCCAACTCAAAACATTTTAAATCATTACTCTGTGTCTTTGCTCTTGATTCTCAACATAAATCTGCCTAAAAGACTCTAACAGTAGCCATGCCACTGCCTCAACACTAATCTGCCTTGAAATTTCTTCTACCAGATTAATTAGTCTTCCACACTTAATCTCAGTCTCAGGCAAAGTTTCTAGATAAGAGAAAAATGTAGACAGATTTTCTTCAAAAGCATAACACACATGGTCTGTAGTCCAACAGCCAATGCAGTCTTTCCAACAGACACCTCCTGAGCCTGGTCTTTACTGGCAGAATTTCTATCAACATTCTGGTCTCCTGAGCTCGGACCAGAATCTTCCATCAAGTTCAGTTTACAGCATCCCAGGGCTACTTCTTCAGCTGACATTTCCAAACCTTTCCAAACTCCTCTCACAAACCAGTTCCAAAGTCTCCTGAACCACATGGCCAGGTAATGTCACAGCAAAGACCCACTCCACGTACCAAAAATCTATCTTAGTGATTGTCAGTTTGAGAAAGAAACACCCAACTAAATTGGATCAGCATAGTTATAGGTGTGAAAGGATTTACTGAAGACAGAAGACTCACCCTGGGTAGGCTTGTCACCTGAATGAAATAAAAGGGAAACGAAGAAGGAAGAACTCCTTCACCTTCACCTTGGACATTTTCTCCTGGCTTCAAACTCAGGCTCTTCAGCCTTCAGTCACAGACCCTTCAGCCTCCTGATATGGATTCACACGGGACACTATAGTGGGCTCCAGGCCTTCAACTTTTGACTGGATCCTTCGGATCTCCAGCGTGCTGACAATCCTATTGCACTCTTCTATACCCGACTCTGTGGGAATCCACTGTAAGCCAATCTTGTAAATTCTTATATATATTTGTATATCTTGCATTAAGTCTATTTCTCTAGCAAGCACTGATTGATACAAATTCCAAAGGCTTAGCCCAGTGAAACAGGACAATGTTACTCAAAGGGTTTTTTGTTGTTTTCCCTATTGTCATCCCTGCACCTGATTTCATGATTGAGGAGTTTTCTCAACTTTTTCTTGCATCAAATCTTATTCCCTAGTCAGGCAAATTTGTGATGTATAATTTCCCCTCTTGAAAATATCTCCTATTTTTTCCTTACTACCCAAATATCTCTCATACATATAACAAATTTAGGACCTAAATCTTCGGTCCTTGTATTTAGTGTCTTAGCTACTTTTCTCGTTGCTGAGACAAAATACCTGACATTCAAAGTTAAAGGAGGAAAGATTTATTTAGCTCACGGTTTGTAGAGGTTTCAGTTGGTAGTTGGATGGCTCCAAGGCAGGGTGGCATGGCAGAGGGGCATCGCAGAGCAGGCAGGCAGAGGGCAGCAAGGAGCAAGTGACAAGGGACAAACAATGACAACAGCAGCTCTCTCTATGCATTATATTCTTATCCAGCTAACTAACATTAAGGCAGGTAGCACTCACACCCTTAATCCTAGCCTCACACCATTGATCAATCCTAGCATCACATCCTTAATCCTAGCATCACACACTAGATCCAGTCATCACCAAAAATCTCCATCTATAACTGCATAAGCTCAGGGTGTGGGGCACATCTAGATTCAAACCATAACAATTAGAGTTCTCTAGAGGAACGGAATCAATAGAAAATATATGTGCAATTATGCAAGAGAATGTATTCTATAGGCTTCCAGGATCAGAAGCAGGAGAGTCTAGAGTGGTCCTCCACATGCCAGAGAGCTGGAAGATCCAGAAGCTGCTCAGCCAAGAAGATGGAAGCCATAGGGCAAGAGGAGTCAAGGATGCAGTACCACCCCAAGGTCAAAGCCTGAAAGCTAATTGGAGGGTCACTTGGACACAAACGTCCAAAAGAGATGGCAGGATCCATTCAGGAAGACTGGAGTGCTTCACAATGGCACACCTCCTTCTTTTCCTTTTCATTCTATCCAGGCGAAAGCCTTTTAGTTAGTGCCACTCACAACTGGGACAGGTCTTCTTCCCTCAGTTTACTGGCCTACGTGTCACTTGTCCGCAGACACATCCAGAACCGTGTTTTACTAATCTGCTAGGTGTTTCTCTAATCCATTCACATTGCCATATCATGAGGAATGGTCAGCGACTCCAACCTGTTTCCAAATTAAAACTATCTCAGACAAATCTAAAACAATCCATCTGAGGTTGTTTTGAATCACTGTTATTCTAAGTGTTATCACTCTCAAGGGTCAGAGTAGCACAATCCATCCTCACAGTCTGAAGCTTAAGAATAAGCTCCACGATTGGAGGACTTTTACCATGAGCCACTGTGAATAGAGTTTAGAGGGCCAAGGATGAGGAAGGCAGATATAAAAGCTTCCCTCTTTCCTGTCCCTTCCCCAGATCTAGACCTACCCTATTTTAACCTTACTCCTTTGATAATCACACTCTTGGTAACAATTCTTCCAAAAAACAATGCTTTGGTCCTTACTGTCTTCCAAATGCCTATCTTGCTTGGCCTATCTTCCAAAGGAGAGATAAAACAAGTGTTCCTCACCTAATAGAAACATACTTAATAGAATTCAGAATCAAATAATATGATTGAGCTACCAATTATTTAAATATGAACTTGAGCTTACTGAGTGCAAACTTCCAGAGCCACCATATTGACCCTGCCACCTTGGCCCTACTGCAGTCAATCAATGGCTTTTAAAAGGCTAAACTTCATTAATAATCAGAACACTGTGAAACTTAAGAATTGGTTTTCATACATCCCAAGCAACATTATAAATCAAATAGACAAAATTATTCTATAGGATTTATATCCTTAATGATCCCAACAGAACTAGATGGTAGGCTAAAATTGGGCCATTTATGGAGAGTTTAATTAAAAGACAAATTAGAAGATGTAGGCAAGATGGAGGAAAACCATCCTGGGGTGACACATAACTAGAAGTAAGTGACTGTGAAGTGCCTGAGGACCAAAAGATGGAGGGAATGGTTATCAGAAAAAGGAGGGAGAATTACATAAGAGGGCTCCCTCACTGACACTCTGACCTGCAATCCAGGGATGGGACAAGCTCCTGGCACCCTGAGGCAAAGGACTAAGGAGAAGATATCTCCAGGACACTCTCCTGCCTACTCTCTGATGTCTGGGAAGTGTTCCCCTTAGACTAATCTCAACTGGACGCCCAGAGCTAGAAAGCTTATTGATGTAATGTTCCTCGAGGTCAGTCCCTAGAAATATAGGACAGAGTGAATAATATCCACAATGGGAGGTATTTAACCTAACATGTACCTCGGGTAAGTCATGAATCACTTTGAGGTTACATTTTTCTGTGTTTGAATCCCAGCAGCTGACTGAAAGTCAGTAAGTTCTTGCTGCCTAGGACTAAGTCTGTAAAAGAATGTACTGAAGAGATAAACTCCCTAGCTCCTTCTAATTTAAATATTCTCTGATTATTAATGTGTTGATTATTCTCAAATATTATTGCTGAAGATAAATTTCACATCCCAGTCTTTAGTGCGCTATTATGTCTCACATGTAAAATTACAAAACTGAACCATCGAAATGTTACTTAATAAAATATCTAAAGAGAAAAAATATTAAGATGAGGACATGAGTGTGGACACAGAAAGAGAAAGTCAAGCGCATTCAGGATATTTAAAGCTCACAAAAGAATATGTGCTATAACATAGTGATGGGGAATAGGATACATTTCTGAAAATAGTCCTGTAATTTTCATTACTTTATTTCCATAAATATTTTGTGTACTATTGTTGCTATTCTAATTAGTATTATAGTAGGTGCTCACAAAACTTCATTAAATAAAACTTATCGCCAATATTTTATCAGGAAATTTATTGCAAAGTTAGGTATATAGTTTGGAAAATTTTGCTCCTCATTTTATTTTCCTTGAATGTGTAACTTAGAAGTTTGCAATTATCTTCTTATATTAGGATTACATTTCCCTAGCAATAGTTTCATTTCTCAGAAATTATTCTACACATATGTGCAAATTGAATCATTTAATGTTATTAGAAGAAATTAAGCCAAGAAGAGCCACATATTTCTTTCTAGATAAATATTTTAAAATAGCTCTATATTCCTAAACCTCCTTCTTTGATAGAAGAACTACCACAAATATCTTCTGATTCATCCAATTCATTTTGTTCTCAGGTCTCCCACTCCATTAATCTTAAGTGTGCTTGCCGATTTGTTTTGAGGACTTATTTTCAGGATAGTTTTTTCCTGAATTTACCCTACATGATACTGTCTTTTCTTCCTTAGCAAGTACAATCCACATGTTCCCTTTCATTTTTTATATCTAAGTATTTATATTTGGGGGGAAATCTTCCCTTAAAATTCTTCCAACTGATTCTCTAAACTACTTCTCTGCTTTCTTGTTCCTCCTCCCTATTCTTAATTTTATTTTCAGTATTTCCTTATTCTTTAAATAAACTTTTTCTCTGCAGATGTTCAATCCAACACTCAATAACATAAAGACTCATAGAATTTATTAAAAGTGTCAGAATTTAACAAGTTTCTTCCAAACTTCTTCCACTAAGTATTCTCCCCCCACCCCTTCCTAATTGAGTCTCTTTCCCAAGACCTCTTCTTTTCCTGTGGGAAAACAATTTTCCAAGAAACCTAAAATGACTTTGGCCCTGGCATTTCTTTCAGTTGCACAGCTGGGTCTGGATCCCTGGAGCTGTGATTTACCATTGCACAGTTTAGCCTCAACTGTGTGCCTTGTACTAACCAGCAAATAAGACTTGTATTTCACTTACATATTCATGCCTGAAAAGAATAATGTACCTGGTAGTGTTTCCTTGAAACATTTGGTTTTTAAAGATATAGAAAGGAGGTTCTATTCTGAGTGAAAGTGTCAGCAGCTCAGAGATGAGAGCTGATAAATTGTCCTTTGAAATCATTAAAAATGCTGTTATAAAAGTCTGTTTGGCATCTTAATAGGAAAATGACAAAATAAAATGTCAGTATTCCTGCTTCCCTACCTAAGGCTCTATTAGACACATTCTAAGTGATGGTGACTAACACCTGCTGTCAGGCAATGCCTTCACAGGCTACAAAAATAACTCCTCTAAATATTCTTAAGAAAGTTAGAAGTGTGTGTCAGCCATCTGTCTACTCTAATTGGTTTTTCATTAGCGTCCTACCATTTTTACAAAAACACATTCCACTTTTGTCCTGCTACTTCTTTAAATTGGCCTTTGAGTGGGTTAGGAAGACCCAAGTACACCTAGTGCACTGGTAGAATTTACAGTAAGGCCCTGCCAGCCCCAAAGATAATGCATGTGCTCTTGCACGGACTCCCTGTATGGAATCCTAGACACTTTCTCTGCATTTTCCCAGAGTTTTGTGAAAGAAATTGGGAGGATCAGATTCAACTAACACTTAGTGAGCTAAGCACATGTCAGGCCCTCTGCCTGGTATTTCCCATGTTCTGTCATCACCCCCTCTGTAAATGGCAAGGGGACATCAAGCCACTGTCACCAGGGGGCTATCATGCTGATGCATGCATAGGAAGTATCATTTGTTGTGCAAATGTAAAGTCTTTCTACTCTTACCAAAAGTGCCTTAAACCTCTCTATCCTTAGAGCACAAAAGATCAAAGATGCCCCAATGCAGAAGGTCCTTGATCTCTGGAAAGTGAAAACAGACTCAAGAGAAAGGATGAAACTAGCAATTAAAATTTTTAGAGTATCTATATTTTGTAGTGTAAGTTCTCTAAAGTAAAACTGCATCACCTGCGGCAAGAATGGTGTGAAACATTGCAAAGATTCACACTACCAAGAAAGTAGGTCCTCAGCCATACTGTCGAAGGAGGAGTTAACACCACTTTCTTAGTAAAGGGAATAAGAAAATGATTTCTCAATTCACCGTTTCCTTTGTAGTTTGCCATACATAGTGTATAAGTTCTTTTGAAGAATGGCACTCCACTGTTCCCAATAAATTCTTAAGTGGTCCTCATAAAGTCCATTACGAAACACACCTCTAGTATTATTTTAAACAGATAATTGGTGGATCTTACTTGAATATCGTATTTGACTCTTAAATGTAGAATTCAGGTATCCAACATGGTCCAATACAGCTCAGCAGTCCACACATTCTAGGTGCTACTTATAATGCCTGTGTACTGAAGGAAACCAGGGTGAAACAAGGCTACCTCTACCTAGTGTTTCCTCTCTAGTTCCAAAGAGAGAAAACTGAGCAACTCTTTCACAGTATGGGCTTCTCCCAGGCCAAGGCACTGCAGTGAGACATGACCAAGGAGAAAGGAGAGAAAGGCAAGGGGAAGCCTGAGGTGCTGCAGGTGAACAGTCAGTTGGGCCTGGGACCAAGAGCTGACCATAGAGCATGATTAGTTTATGAAAAGGCTCAGGAGAGGCACTGGCTGCTTTCATGTGTTTGAATTTAAAGAAGAGGTATTGAAAATAACACCAATGGTCAGAGTTCCCAGGTACATTTCACACTTAAGTGTCTAGGGTGCGTTCTGGAAGAAGTTTCAGAATCCTAGGAAGATAGAACTCACCCTAATAAATAAATACATATTATGTTTTAAAAGACTATATCCAGGTCTACAAATTAATACATTACAAACTAAATATGTAATTTGGTATGAATAGCCATAGGGGAAACAGATTTTGCTGCTTAGTGACAGCGAGGGTGCTTGAAAATGATACAAGTACACATCTCCTCCTGCAGTGTACAAAGAATGGGTGACATTTGCCTTCTGAACTGCAAGGTTGGTGTAAAGAGCCAGACAGGCCTGCATTCAAAGATGGACCCCAGCGTCTTCCGGCTCTATGGCACTGGGCAAGCTATTTATCAGGTATAAATAAAGACAGTGGCCTTCTGGAAACGATTAGAACAGATAATATAAGACAGGGCCCATACCACCATGCCCAGACATTAAAATCCAATATATTTGTTCTTTCATTTTAATACCAGAAATTCTTGAAAAAAAGATTGGTCAAGGAACAGTTAGAGGCTTATGCTTCCATTTAAATCATCCACCACTTACTCAGCTCTTGGAAAATGCCTCGCTATGGGACTCTGGGGACTAAACAGCTGACCCACTTCATCAGCGTGCATTATAAATATGGTTGGCTTGATCTTATAGAATCATACTGGCAGGTAGCCTAGTAACTGCCTCTGGAGAATTCTCACTGCCACATCCCAAACTGCATTTTAAGCACACAAGGAGATAACTGGAATGTCTGGTCATCACTGAGGCCTTCTTCTCACTGGTCCTACACAGCCAGTGGGTATCCAAAGCTCTGGTCATGCTATACCACCAGATCCCTGCTTGGCCCACAAGTCTGCTACACACCCAGACCCTAAGGTTACAGTTCTCACTCATAGATGAACACAAGCAGTTTTTCTCAAAATACAACCCCATGCCAAAGAGAACTGGATCCATGGCATTTACTGTGTGCTGGGACAAGACTCTCCTTCTACCAAAGTATAGGGAGAACAGTCCTCCAAGCCCTAGCCTCAGTGAGACTATTTTGTAGTAGCTCACCATGTAGTCACACGGGGTTTCACCAGGTGCTGAGGCTGAGCGCCAGATTGTAGCAAAGCAGAACTAGCCATCACCGTTTGCCAAGACCTGTGAAATTCCTGGTGAGGATGGGAATGAGTGCACATAAACACATGATTCTTCCCTTGGTTCTTGCTTTCACTTTTTGCTGTGTAACTTAGAGCCCTACATAAACAGAAGCTTGGCATGGGGCAGGAATGGGGGCTGTTGGAACCTGCAGCTGCCTGTAAGCCATCCACCACAATGGAAGTCAGCCCTAATATGCTCACCTAGCTGGCCTGGGCCACAAGTCAGTCTTTGGTCTGTTGGGCACCTCCTCAATTTGAAGGCAGGCATGTCTTTCACATTTCCCTGGGAAATTCACAGAACACAGGAAACTTTTAGTTATCTTCTTCCTTAGGGATCAAGGATTATAGCAAAAGTCCACAAACTGGGTCAGTAAACCAGTTTAGACCCGCTCTCCTGTTCCATATAACCCAATAAGCTAAAACTACTTAATATATCATTAGTGGTCTTAAATAATATATCTGGGGCTGGGGGATGTAACTCAATGGTAGAGCACATGATCAATCCACAAAATATCAAAAAATAATAAATAAATAAATAAATGGAGTCAAGAATATTTTGTGACATATCAAGATTATATGAATTTTAAATTTCAGTGCCCATAAAGTCTTATTTTAATATAGTCATGCTTATTCACTTAAGACTTGTTTATGATGGCTTTGTTGCTACCACTACAAATTGTTTATTGAGTGACTGGAACCAATAGCTTAAAATATTGACCATGTGACCTCTCAGAGAAAATATTTACCATCCTCTAGCTGCATGTTCCAGTTACATTCAGCCTTTCCTTTCAAAAGTCTCCTCTCTTAGTTGGTTCATAACTCACTCCTGAGAGTCCCACAAACCTACAGAAGATAGAGATTCACTCAGCATAGACATCCCCAAAGCAGGAGAATACACTCTGTCCAGGGCAGCAATACTATCCCGCCTCACCACTGGAAGAACCAAGAGTGGCAGCACCCACTGCAAAAGCACATGAGAGGTGCTTACACTCAGCTTCCTAGATAAGCAGACAACATTTTCTAAAAAAAACAAAAAAGTGACTCCTCATAGGAACTTCATGCTACTCCCTAAAGCTTAAAACATAAATAGCAGCAGTTGTTTTAGAAAAGGCCTGGAGCCCACTCAGGAAGAAAATCTGGACCAGACAGCAGGAGAATCCTCAGTGATGCTTTGGTTTCATGCAACAATAAGTAGAAAAAAGAAAAAGTCTAACAAGAAACTCATAAAACTGATGTGTCAGTCAAAAAGTATATCACTTTCTGCTGCTGATGTTCAGAAAGTCTCAGTTGAACTCAGTAAGTCTAATTCATTCACTTTTTAGCAAACCTGACTGAAGAACTACTATGTGTCAGACACTTCACAAAACTTTGAGATTCTAGCAGTTCTCCAAGCAGCAACAGCAGCAGCAGCAGGAGGAGGACAAGGGGGAGGGGGAGGGGCGGAGGGGGGACGGGGAGGAGGGGGGAAGAGGAGGGAGAGAGGGAGGAGGAGGAAGAAGAGAAGAACAAGGAAGAGGAGGAGGAGAGGAGGAAATAATCAATGTCCTCAGAGTCTCTATTCCAATTGAGAAACACATACTATTTATTCAAATATGTTCAATGGTCACTGGCACATAAAACAGTGAGGTCAGAAAGGGGAAGAGGAGCAACAGGAGTGGATACAGTGTTAGATGGAGGTCAGGCCTCACTGGGAAGGTAATGTTTGAATAGGGCATGAAGGAGGAAAGCAATGAGCCAAGGGAGTCTCTCCAAGCAAAGTGTTCCAGGTAAAGAGAGAGCCAGGGCAGAGACCCATGGAAGCTTTCCTCTTGGCAGGCTACTAATGGACAGGACTGTCTGTGGTGTGTGCACAGCACAGAGGACAAAGTACCTAGAGCCTCAGTGATGGTCTGAAGAAGCAGGAATGAAGGAGAGGAAAAGAGAATAGTCCATCTCTGTGAAACCACTGGAGGACGTTGAAGGGAAGAAAATTGTATGATCTGAATTGTATTTAACAAGCATTCTCTAACTACAGGCAACTATAGAAGGAGGAAGGGTGAAAGCCAAAGCACCAGGTGAATGGGTATGAAATGATCCAGATAAGATGTAAGCTCCAGGGTCATGGTCTCTTGTCCTTAAAAGGAGGGCTTAGGTCAAGGTGGTAGCAGTGGTTCAAAGTAATTTGCAGATGTATTGAAGATGGTATGAGTAAAAGAGAGAAATCAAGATGCCTTTAAAATTTTTTGCCTGAAGAACAGAGAGAATGGAATACCCAGGTAATGAGTAAGAGAAGACTTGAAGCATAACAAAGTTAGGGTAAGATTAACAGTTGGATTTTGGATGTATTGTGTCAAATCCCTGTTAGGCACCTATGAAGAAATGTCAAATGTGCAGTTAGACCTACAGGTCTGGAGTTCAGTGACGAAAACCATAGTGAGGGTACACATTTGAGAGTCATTCACCTGAAGATGACATAAAATCCATGAGACCAGAAGAGATTTCTCCAGGTGGAGGAAGGTGTGAGGCCAATGCTCAGCTTCTCTCTGCTCCAGCTCCAAACTGCACATTCCCTACAGAACCACCAGACTCTGCAGGAAGCCCTGCCTCCTACTGGGCAGTTCAGAAACTGGTTAGCTGTTACAGGAGTGTGACACTTACATAGGATAACCATATGATTTGGCTTCCAAGCTGGAATACTTCGGATGTTCTTAAACATATTCATGTCACCCACGACAAGTTATGTCACCCGCGACAAGTTAAATCCCCCTAACAGAATTCACTGACACTCAAGAGACATTAAGAAACTTAGCAAAATCAACATAGCCAGAGGGTGGCAGCACCACGACGTTACTTTGTAACATCTGGGTCCTAAGCCTGGTCCTCCTTTCCCTGGGCTACTGGAGAACAAAGAAAACACAAGACTCATGAAGGACATGAGAAAAAGATGCTGCAAGACACACAAAGGAAACAAACACAGTTAATGTCCCCCAAGATGCCTGAGGCCACAGGAGAGACCAGGATTCTTCTTCGTTCCTATGTCTATAACAAACCCTTTCAACCTACAACCAGATGAAGAAAATTTCTGTGAGAATTCACTCTGTGATGCATCCCATCATCCACCTGAAAATACAGGAAATTTTCTCAATGGTTCCAAAAGATACTCCCTGAGGAATCTTTCAGATGGCACCACAGACAGTTTGCACAGCCCACAATCACTAATACCACCTTTTAACAGCTAGTTTAATACTAGTTTGCTTCCTAATTGACAACTTGCTCTCCTCACAGCAGGTTTTATACTTAATCTAAGGCCTCATTGTCACCCAGCATTTCCAGTGCTGCCCTAACTTGGCTGGGCATGGAAACCACCTGGGAGCATTTGTTAAACTACTGCTGTTCAGGCTATACCACCAGAAAGGCTGCTTCTAAGGGTCTGGTCATAGGCTAAGAAATCGATATTTTTAATAGGTTCCCAAAGTGATTCTGATGCAGTTAGTCCAAACACTCAGCTTTTGGAAATCAATATAAAACCATCAGGGAGAGAGTTTGTATGGAAAAAAAAAATCCAAGTGAAGTTCTTGCCATGTCTGCCAAAATGACAATTTCTCCAAGGTAACTGTCTTAGTTCTAAAGCAAGACAAATAAACCCATCAAAAACTTCCTGCAATATTCCTAAAGCCCAATGTGAGGATTCATTTTATGCATCAAACTAATTGGACTAAGGGATGCCAAGATAGCTGATAAAATATTGTTTCTAAGTGTGTCTATGTCTTAGTTCCCTTTTCATCATTGGGATAAAATACCTACAACTTAAAGGAGGAACTTCTTATCTCATGATTTCAAAGGGTTCAGTCCATGGTTAGGTGGCTCCAAGGCATATGGGTCTGAAGGAGGAGACCTGCTATACCCATAGCATTCAGGAAGCAAAGAGAGAAATGGGGAGCCAGGGACAAGAATACAGTCTTTCAGATCACACCCCCAATGATGCCTCTTCCATTCAGCCCCATTTGCTAACAGCATACTCAGCTATGAACTTAGTGGATTAGCCCACTGATGAGTAGTGCCCTGTGATCCAAACACTTCCCAAAAGCCCCACCTCTGAACACGTGAAACTTTGGGGGGATGTTTTAGATCTAGATCATAATAGTCTATGATAATGATTCCAGAAGAGATTAGTATTTGGATCATTAGACTGAATAAACAAGACTTGCCTTCAACAATGTGAATGGGCACCATTCAATCTGTGGAAGGAATAGAAGAGAAAGTGCAGGAAATATAAGCTCACTCTCTCCGAGCTAGGTCATCTACCTTCTCCTGCCCTCAAACATAGTGCAGCTGGGCCTCAGCCCTTTGGACTCAGGATGGACTACACTGCCAGCTCTCTGGTTCTCAGCAGATGGTGGAACCTTCTGTGTCCACAACCTTGTGAGTCAAGACCTGCAATAAATATCTATACCAACATAGACACAGATATAGGTTATTGGCTCTGCTTCCCTAGAGAACCTTAACTAATATACCAATGACATATAAATGTTATATATATATATATATATCAGAGTGTATGTGTATAAAGTAGAATAAGATCTATCATAAGCTTAATTGAAAACTCATCACATTTTTCAATGTACACTCTGGGCTGTAGATACCCTCATGACTCAAAAAGTAGGAAATAGTTTATATAGTCATCATTAGACAAGTTCTTAATATTAAATTAAAATAAAAAGAGATATCATTTATAGTATAAAGCAACAGGCAACCTAAATATTTTTAAAGCTAAAATTTTACCTTTAAATCTGAAAGTTTAGCACTGAAAGATGTCTAAGGATCATAAAGGCTATGGAATTAATACGAAAACAAAAGTGTATCCAGTATGGGGAACAAACGGGAATTTTTACAGTGAGCAAAGCCACCCTTACTCAGGTCTATCACTCTTTGGTTGCACACTGAAATTACTTGAGATCTTTAAGGATTCTAATGTCTGGACCTCACTCTTAGGGATTCTAGTTTGCTTAGTCTGGACATGGTCGGTGTCCTGGGTATTTTGCAAGCTCCTAGAAGAGTTTCTCTGGTGTGAGGAACTGAAAGTGTAAGCAAGGATCAAAATGTATAATGGTTAATGTGAAATAGGAAGAAAAGGTCCAAAGGGGAAGGGGAAGGGGAAGTGGGAGGGGTAGGGGAAAGGAAAGAAGGGAAAAGAAAAAATATGAGAAAAGGAAAAAATGGAAACAAAGTCTTTGTAAATAGGGAAGGGTGGAGGGGTTAAAGGGAGGGCAGAGGAGTGGGGAAAAAATAAGAACCAAGATATATCACATAAAGGTACAAGTTCCCAATGATGAATGCCATCATATTGTACTCTAAAATGTACCAATAAACTTAATGAATTAAAAAAATAAACCAAAATAGACCACCATGCTTTACACACAAGGGAATGGGACACTCTGCCTCTCCCTGAAGGTTTGAGCAAATCCCCAACTTCCCAGCAACCCTCCAACAATACATTCTATGCTCACTTGTGTGTTACACAGTCTCAATGAGATATGGCCAGTCTCCTAGAGAGACTCAGCCTCTGTGTTTCGCAGATTACCTTAGTGTTTCATCTGTACTCCAGCTCACATGTGCAGGGAGCCTAGTCTTCCTTCCTCTGCTCTCTGCTCATTTTGTTCTACACTCACATTTTCTTCCTCTTCTGTTAAGGCTAGGTGGGAGAAGAGAGGAGGTGAAAGTGAGCAGAGGTACTTTGAGGGCCTAGTAGATGGTCCAGGATGCAGTCTCTGCTGAGCCGATATGTGCTGAGTTGACTCTTTCCTAACTGAGGCTCTGTCCAATTCTCTTCAGAATTTGCAGGCTGTGACACCACTCACCTGCAGTTTCCTTGGTGGCAACACCTTCCATAGAGTTATTGTTAGGATCCAAAATTCCCCCAAAGCCTCCTTATGTTAAAGGCTTGGTTGATAGCTGGTGGGATTTGATAGCTGATGGGATCCTGAGGGCTCTAACTTTATCAACGGAATTAACCTTGGATGAGTTCACAGCTCAGTGGGCTTACTGAGAGGTAGGGCCTAATTGGGTGGTGGAAGTCAGGTCCCTGAGAGTGTGCCTTTGCAGAGTATATCTTGTTTTCTATCCCTTCCTTGCAGTGATCTTTACCACCCTGTTTCCTGGCTGTCATGAGGCGAGCAGCTTTCTTCCACTCTGCCCTTCCATCATGATATTTCTGCTTTGCTTCAGGCCTAAAGCAGTGGAGTCAGCCAACCATGGACTGAAATCTCTCAAACCATGAGCCAAGACAATCTTTCCCCCTTTGAGGTGTTTTTCTCAGGTCACAACAATAAAAAGCTGACTAATTCACATGACTAATACACACCCTACACTGAAATCTTTTATTTTTATTTTATTTTTTATAGACATGTATCAGTTGTATATATTAACCAGGTTCAATGTGGTATTTCCACATGTACACACACTGTATACCAATTAAATCCAGCTTCCCATTTTGTCCAGTGTCTCCTTGCCTCCTCTTCATAGGTCCCAAGATGAAAATTCTCCCCTGTGGCTCACATCCAGTCCAGAGAGACACAGGCAAAACCCTTTGCTGCAGACCTCCTAGGCCGGTGAAGGTAAATATTTTAGAGATTTCAATGTTAACAAACATCCCACACATGCCATAGGTTGCCCAACACTGTTCTAATCTCTGTCTCATAAGCATTTAGCCATTTAATTGCTCTTTCCAATTCCAGGCCCCAGTCAGTCCAGGTGCAGTCTGTGTGGCTTTATGGGGCCTCACGAAGTACAGTATATATTTCAGAGCCCTTCGGACATCTACCTGAAGCCTCCCTCAGTAGGGTGTGCAGGGCTGAGACTGAGGCCAAAGCCAGGGTAGAAATGGAGCAGGGGAAGAGGTCAAAGTATAGGATGGGTGTAAAAATACATTGTGAACTCTTTGTATTTTAATGCAGTTATGGGGTACCCACTGGAAGACTGTGAGCAAAGGAGTAACACAGCCTAATCCATGCCACACAGGAGAGAGAGGACAGTGGGTCACCTGGGCAGAAATGGGACAGGGACAGGTAGGAAGCATCACTGGGAAGGACCTACTCTCCCGGCCCACCCTTGTGGGAAGAGCATTTCCCCACCTCTCCTACAGACCAGGGAGACACTTTGCCCTTTCTTTTACCTTAACACAAACACAACCTGAGATAAATATGACAGAGGCCCATCGCAGCTGACAAGGTCTTCCTGCTAAGCCCAGAAAACTCATGTAAGAAACAGTCTGCAATGAGCTAAGTGGAGCACAGCAAAGGGAGCTGTGCAAACAGAACTGACTCACTTGAGGCTTGGCCCTTCAAAATTCTTCTGTTTAGCACCACCAAACAGTCCAATGACTGCACCTAGCAATAGCCTTATAAAGCTACCTCCTCCCTTTTTGGAGGGCAATTTGATCACACCTATTAAAATTTATAAGTGCTCACAAAATTTGACCTCTCAAGTTTACATTCAGGATTCTTCCCATGGAAACACATAAGTCTGTGCACAAAGAATGCAGTGGTATTCACTTTGCATTTTTTGCAAAACCTTATTGTCCCTCATTAGTATCTGTTAACTAATTCACAATAGACCATGCCACAGATCAAATGCAGAGTAAGAGACACCAGTTTGAGCTCATGGGAACAGGGATAAGACTTGTGATTAAGGGGAAGAAACTAAATTTAGCATAATATGTATTTCTGGAAAAAAAAAAGATGTGTGTGAGCATGTGTGTGTGCATGTGTGTACGTGTGCATGCTGTGTGACTCTATGGATATGAATGTCCTGAAAGAAGTCATCCAACTATTGACACTGATGGTCTTAGAGAAGGGTAGTGTGCATGGAAGAGGCAAAAAGGAGAGTTTACCCATTGTTCAACACTATGTGATTGATTCTTTTGTAATAAAAATGCATTTGTACATTTTGCATTTTGACTTTTTTAAACTAAAAAAAAAACAAACAAAAGAAACTATAATCCCAGCACTCAGGAGGCTGAACCAGAAATATCACTGTGAGTTTGAGGCCAGCCTGGGCTCCATAGTGAGTTCAAGGCCAGCCTGAACTACATAGAGAGAACCAAAAGAAGGAAAGAATGAAGAAAGGAAAAAAGGAAGGAAGGAAGGAAAGAAAGAAAGAAAGAAAGAAAGAAAGAAAGAAAGAAAGAAAGAAAAGAAAGAACAAAAGAGAGAAAGAAAGAAAGAAAGAAAGAAAGAAAGAAAGAAAGAAAGAAAGGAAAGAAAGAAAGAAAGAAAGAAAGAAAGAAAGAAAGAAAGAAAGAAAGAAAGAAAGAAAGAAAGAAAGAAAGAAAGCAAGCAAGCCAGCCTGGCCACAAAATCTTGTCTAATAATTCCCAATTTTAACAAAACTGTCCTTGCATTCTCTGTTTAGATGCTATTCCAGCCTTTCTAAATTCCTGACTTTTGCTGCTCAAAACCCCACTTAAGCTTGTGGTTTTCTGGGTCCTTGCAGATGCCCTGCCCAGCTGGGTCTCCTGGGGGAAGCCAGCCCTCTGTCTTGTAGCTCAGCTGCCCAGGTGCCAAGTCCTCCATGTCACTGGCAATGTGGATGATGCCACTTATCCCCAAGGAGGCAGAACTTTGCCGAGCTCTGTGGCTAACAGCAATTAGAATGCTTAACCTGATTTCTCAGGCCTGGCTGGAGCTGTGGCCACAGACTCAAGTGTGAAGGGCTCTCTGGCGCCAATCACTCTCCCTAAATGGGCCAAGCTTCTTCCTGTGCTGCCTGGGTACAAACCAACAGTGCCCTCTTCTGCTCAGCAGTAGAACTCCTCTCCAAAGCAGCAGCCTTGTGGGGTATCCACAAGTTCACTTGCTCAGGATGTGTCTTGCAAGAGGCCAAAGCAATTGGAAAGTAACCCTGGGGAGTGAGGGGGTCATTTGTAGGAAAGCTGTCACTTTGATTCTACCCTCAAATTATATACCAATTTTACAAGTATCCTCATTTTAACACCCCAAAAAGATGATGAAAATATAACTGGTAAAAAGAAAAGAATTAAAGAGCTTAAGTTTTATGCCACTGTGATGAAGAGGAAATATTATCCATGGCATGAAATATCAATTCAAGCTCTCTGAGAAATAGTCAGGCAGTGAGTTATAATTTTTTTTAAAACCTCATATTATATGTTACCCAAGTAATCATACACTGGGGAACATTCCTTAAGAAAATAGCCCCAAAGAAAATGAAATAATTTATATAAAGACAATTAGATCCACGTCATAGTTCATTATTATATAGCAAAAAAAAAAGGAAAAATTCAACTACAAGGCCCAAACAGTAAAGAAGTATTTGTATGAAGTACAGCATAGCATTACAAAGCTTTAATACAAAGCCATTAAGAATTATTGTTTCAGGAACTGACCTAATACATGTACTGGGTATTTGACACCGTAGACCAACACAGAATACAAAACACTTCTCACATTGACTACAATGTATGTACAATAGAAAACAATTTCACCATAAGTAGAGTTTAGTATTAATTCTTATTTACTAAGATGATTTAATATTGATAAAGAATATAAGAGAGAGGAAGCAAGATAGAAAAAATACTATGATCTATTTTTTCCTGTCTCTTTCTTCACTATTCATCTCAAAGCTTCATTTTCTCTCTTTTGGAAGCTAAGGAAATCTGTTTGATTTCATCAATAGTTGTTAAGAGAGACTACATCACTTATTAAAATATAAGAAAGCAAAATGGCCTTAGAAAGTAATGCCAAATTCCTTTTCTCTCCTCTTACACACACAACCATACTTTTAGCTCATTCAGACACAAGTTTAAGAAAATTCTAGGTCCATTTGTTAATATTTAAAATCTCTAATCTAAGGTTGAAAATGAAATTTATCCAGCAGGTTCAGGAATATGAAAATAATCAAAAAATGATGAAATTCCATGAAACTCTTGATAAGGCTGAATGTGACAGCCTACTGGAAATATCCCTGTTGCGAGTCGAAGCAGAAACAGTGAGCTTCTCCCATTCTCATTACTAAGCTCACAATACATGCTCACTTGAGGCCTGCAGGGACTTAAAGTGTAGGATTGAAACGTCTAATATGACACAAGCCATCGCAAGGGCTCAGCACTCTCCTTTTTAAGGACTGGTTTCAACATTTAGCCTACATTAAAAATCAATAAGGTGTTTGTTTAAAACCTCAGATTCCTGGATCTCTTTGCCATAGATCTGATGTAGACTGGAGCAAGCCAGGGCCTGGAACCTTCATTCTAACAAAAGCAATAGAAAGCTTCTGAGGCAGCTGGCCCCTGTATTTGGATAAATACTAGCACAGCAGACAGTAGAATTTCTTAAATTAAGCAACGTGATGCTTTGCAAGTCAGTCTTCTTGGAGCAGGATTCCAGGACAATATGTTAGAAAACACAGAATCCAACCCACTCTTAATATCCCTGTGAGCAGAACACTAGTCCAAGACTCCACTGCCTCTGTCCTGGCTCTCTTGGTGGCCACTCTGGCCTCCCTGCTGCTTGACCTCACCCTTCCCTCTGCACAGCAACCAGAATGGCCCTCCTGAGCCCCGAGTCAGATCAAGCTCTGCTCATAACTCTCCCAGTCCCTAAACTCGATTTCAAGCTCACTCCTAGCTTCCTCCCTAGCCTCATTGCCTCTGCTCTTCTTCCTCTCTCTCCCAGCCATAGAGCCCTCCTTGCTGTACCCCACACACCACATCTGCTCCAGAGGCAAGGCACACATGCCTCCTGAAGTCTCTGACAGGTTGCTTTTCCACCAAATATCCCGCTCTCCCCTTATCTTTCATTTCGTGATAGCTCAAGGAGTGGCTCTCTTCATTCCTCTGCCTGTCACCCTTTGCATTCTACCTTTCACTTTGGCACTCACTGAATGAAAAGTAGAATATTGAACTGTGGCCATGTGAAAGCACTGGCTTTGTCTGTTTCTGCACTTCTCAGTCCTAGCAGCTACGGCAGTGTGCATCATACAAAAAGTGTTCAGTAAATACCTGATGAATGAAGGAAGGTAGGAATTTCACATATGGGGTCTAATGGAAGCGTGACATAGACAGAATCTGTTGGAGTCTTTTTGCAAAGTCCAACTGCATATACGTAAGGAGGAAGGTACACTCTACCTGGTCTACTACATTCCTAAATGCCCAATGCAATCTTCCTTTTTTAAAAATGGGGGTGATGCTTATTCTTAGCCACAAAAATTAACATTCATATGGTCCTACGCCTGCGCTGAATCACCTCATTATGCTAGAACCCCAAATGATACACATTGTAAAGAAGGAAAGTTCTCCAACCTCTTCATCATGTCTATGGTTCGAATGCTGGGGCCCTCTCCAAAATGCACATTGAACATTAATTCTCAATGCAGCAGGGTTAAGAGGCATGGCCTTTGGGACGTCTCTCATGAATAGGATAAGGCAGGCACCCTTTACAGGGCTCCAGGTTGAAGGGAGCAGTGTTCCTCCCCCCTGGAGGCCACAGCAACAAGGCTCCGCCCTGAGAGTAGAAAGAGGGCCTCACCAGACACCAATCTTGCTGGTGCCTTGATGAGAAATTAATTCCTATTGTTTGCAAATTACTCAGTCTGGAGTATTTTGTTACAACAGCACAGACTAAGACAAGGATATCCTCTCAATCTCCAGGTTCCAAAGGGAGGAATGAATAATGAATTACAAATATGATGTTTCTTGGATGTTTAACACATTTGTGATACTGCTCACTGTTCTTACTGTTTAAGCTGGATCTAAGAACTGGGAAGCCAATTAAACTGAACACCAAGCTCCTCCCTGTGTAGAGCTCTGTTCAAACTGGGTGTTCCTGCTGTGGAATGTTCCAGGTAGGGAGGAAAAACACCACAGCTGCATTCAGAAAGCATTTCTATGTAAGTCATCTAGTAAATGGTGTAGAAAGACCTCAGGAGAAAAGGCATCTAAATCTCCAAGCTTCTACTCATTTGTCAGAGCTTTCTTCTTGGTGGTATTTGCTCTTGTCTGGTTTTATGTTTGTACTATTTCATTGTTTTTCCTAGGTAGTCTGGGTTATACGTAATCTATGTAGGGATTGATCTTGGCTTCTCATTGAAGTCAGAAACTCTTGCAGGACCAGGCTTGTGTTTTATACTTCTTCTGTTTCCCATCCACCTGAAACAGAACTGATTCATAAGGAAAACTGAGGCAGTACCCTGGTCCTCAGCTCCCTTCAGTGATCAAAACTGGTTTGGGATGTTGTAATGCTTTTAGTAAACTTTCTTGTTGCTCTGTGGTACTTCGCTTGGAGAAGCTAGGATGCCATTCCCAGATTACTGTTTTAAACCCCCCTCCAAAATTCTTTAATATAAATCTATATTTACATTACAATATTTGCTTTAAAAGATAATACATTTCTGCACTGGGGTACGGGTTCTGGGTTTCTGGGTGGGCTCGAGCGACAGGCAGGCGAGTGGACTGCGCTGTGGCCCACTGAAGGGGCCACGAAGAAGCTGTGATGGGTCCTGAGCGCCCAGGACTACGAGATGCAGGGCCTGGCTGCACAGGTCCTGGATGCTTCATCCCTTAGTTTCAAAACTAGATTGAAGTGGTTTGTCATATGCTTCGTGGCTGGCATTTCTTTTCTATCCTTGGAACTGGATTGCTGTGGCTTCTCAGTGATGTAAAGCTTTTTGCAGTGTTGTATACCCTTGGAAATCTTGCAACATTGGCCAGCACCTGCCTTTTAATGGGACCCATGAAGCAGCTGAAGAAAATGTTTGAAACAACAAGATTGCTTGCAGCAGTTGTTACGCTGCTATACTTGGTGTTCTTCTCCCTGTGTGCTGCTCTTTGGTGACATAAGAAGGGACTGGCCTTATTATTCTGCATATTGCAGTCCTTGTCCATGACCTGGTACAGTCTGTTGTATATCCCGTATCAAGAAATGCAGTACTTAAATGCTGTTCTTCTATCCTAAGTTGAAAATCGGAGGCCACCTCCCGCCTGCCGCCCACAGCCCAAGATCCCCGGTTTCCACAGACTTCACCAAAATGCCACCCCAGATGGAACACGCCATGGAAACCATGTTTACATTTGCCGGGGACAAAGGCTACTTAACGAAGGAGGACCTGTGAGTACTCATGGAAAAGGAGTTCCCTGGGTTTTTGGAAAATCAAAAAGATTCTCTGGCTGTGGACAAAATCATGAAGGACCTGGACCAGTGCCGAGACGGGAAAGTGGGCTTCCAGAGCTTCTTTTCACTAATCGCAGGCCTCACCATTGCGTGCAATGATCATTTTGTAGTGCACATGAAACAGAAGGGAAAGAAGTAGGCAGAATTGAACATTTACTCCTGCCCAGATGAGAGTTCTCCCAAAGGGGCACTTAACGGAATCTGCCCCTCAGTTTCCCCTTGTATAAAGATTTCATGAGCAGATCGGGACCCTTAGAAAATGTACAAATAACATCCAACTCTCATTGGACAAGCAGAGAAAGGAAAGTTAGTTAAATGCTAGATAAGCTTTTGATTTTTATATTGTTTGCATCCTCTTGCCCTCAATAAATAAAGTCTTTTTTTTAGTTCCGGAAAGAAAGGAAAAAAAAGAGAATCAGAACGGTCTCCTGGGAAAGAACACTGGAATGCAGAGTCATCTGTTGTGCAGGGGGCTACTCCTGGTGCAGTAATCACTCCAGCAGTAACTTGAGCCATTCTGTGTCCTGGTAAAACCACTCTTAGTTAAACTGTTACATGCTCATAGTTTTAAATGCACTGTGTTATTAACATGATCTTCCAAAGATAAGGAGATTTTCACTGCCAATTGTAAATAATCTTTAGCCACTTTTTAATCTTTACAGAGGAGCTTTTGAAATGTGAATATTTAAAGGATAAATCTGTGCTGTGAGATATACACAGTTTATTTGGCTTTTAAAAATACGTACTTTTTAAAGATTCCCATTTTTTAACTTTAAAAATGTGAAACTTTTCCCTTTAAGCTTAAAATTCCTTATTACATACATGTAATAAAAATTATATATATATATATATATATATATATATATATACACACACACACAATTTCAAAATAAACCCATTCTTGGGAACAAAAGATAATACATTTCTATCTCAATTAAGTTATTTAAAGCATCATTTTTAGGATTCCATATGTCTTTCTTAGTTTATTAGTATCTGTGTGTAGTACATATTGGTTACATTCCCTGTGGAAAGGTGTTGCCTGTACCAACACAGCTTGCTTCCTTTATTTATCCCCTTTCCCTTCTTTTCTTTCTTCCCCAACATCCCTTGATCCCCTTCCTTTTTTGCACATGTTTGCACATCTCTTTACTATGACTAAATAAATATGTATGATGTAATTATAGAAAAATATACATATAACTTTCCAAGAGGTAAGCTAAAGTCAAATTTTCTATGATAATGCAATTCATACTTGGTTAATCATAATGGGGATTCATTGGTTTGTAACTCTTATTTCGTGGAATTTTACTTAACAGTAATGGAACTCTATAAAGTAACATTCTCCATGTGCTTTCCAATTTTCATGTTGAGGTAGAAGAAAAACTTAGTCACTATTTAAATGGAAAATTTTGTCCAGACTCAATATTAATGCAGAAATACAATCTCCTTTATTTCTTTGCACAAATATATTCTTAAAGAAAATGTAACATAAAATATCCCAAACTAAATTTTTAAACCTAGAGAATTTTAACAAAATTGTTAATTCCTATAACTCCAGAAACCTGTCAGTAAAACCTATAATAAAAACTATCAGTTGGTAATTTAGACTAGTAACTAATAGTAATAGGATAATTTCACCCTAATTTTATGTGATTACTAGGCTATTACAAAATCAGAATTGATTGCTTTTGATCGTTTAAGGATAAAAGTAGAGAGTAAATAACCATAATAGTTTAAAGTTATTATTCACTACACTATGACAAAGTTTTAAATTTTAATCAAGTAATAAAGCTGGTTAGTAAAACTTCTCTTAACAGAGACAGTGATGTGACAGATGGACAACCTAAGTTGACAAGCAACATAAGAGTACAGAGGCAATAGATAAAAATAAATTATATTTTGTAGTAGGTATACAAATATAGTATTTCAAGCTCTAAAATAGTTTATCTTACAGTCATTTTTCAGATATACTATAACAGAAAGTATAGGGCCGGGGATTTAGCTCAGTGGTTTTGCTGCCTGCTGCGCAAGTGCGAGGACCTGAGTTCAATCCCTAGTACCAAAAAAAAAGAAAGTTTTGTGTCCCATGTTGCCCCCAGAATTCATATTTTGAAATCCTAACCCCCTAATATGAGGTGTTAGGAGGTGGGGCTTTTGGAAGGTAATGAGGTCATGAGGGTGGTTCCCTCATAAGTGGGATTATTGCCCTTATAAAAAGGACCCTAGCGAGCTCTCTAGCTCTATTAACACCATGTAAATATATTACAAAAAAATCAGCTGTCTACAACTCATAAGAGGGTCTTCACCATAACAAACAATATTGGCATCCTCATCTCAGACTTTCAGCCTCAGGAACTGTGGAGAATAAATTTCTATTGTTTATAAATCACCTAGTCTACTGTACTTTCTTAGAGTGGCCTTATCACACTAAGAAATACTTGTTGAGTTTTAAGTTCTTATGGTTTGGAATCATTCAAACCATGTCCTTTACATAGGAAAAAAATATAATCCTTATATTTGAATTATGTATACCGAGGGACATATAGCCATATGATCCCAATGGAATATGAAGTCATTTAGAATCTAAGTTGGAAGAAAAAGGTACTAAGTCCCATCTCCGATCTTTCATGAAAGGTTTAGTCTGTGTTAAGATGTAGTTTCTACAGAAGAATTAGTAACTCAATGCCAATTAGAAGTTGATGAAACTTCAACCATATGTATACTGTCCTCAAAGCCAATGGCTCAATAAAGATCAATAAATTTTATAAACCATCTCATGTCAGTCCTGATGAATTTCTCCACAAAATGATCAGTGGTATAGCAGTGCTCAATAATAAAACAACTTTGACTAAAATACATATACTTTTCAGTAACAAACTTAGAAGAGCGAATTTAGTATTTTACTGTCTTCTATAATAATTCTATCTGACATCTAACTCTGTAACCTAGGCGAGGCCTTTTCATGTAATGGCTTATTCATTCATTCATGCATTCACTCATTTATTCATTTGTAGTCCTACAGATTGAACCTGAGGGCCTTTCACTTTTTTTTTTTTTTTTGAGACAAGGTCTCCTTAAGTCATTAAATTGGCCAAACTTGCTTATGATCTTTCTGTTTCAAATTCCCAGAGTGCTGGGATGACAGGCATGTGTCCCCACACTCAGCCCTGATAACCTTTTTAAACAAAGAATTATAAAAGCAATGCCTGTGTCTGTTTAATATATACTGATAGAAAGTAGCTTTTATTTTTTAATAGTCCACTGGCCTAAGAAGTAGTATATATTATGTATACACACATGTACACAAGTTTTCAAGAACAAAGTAACCAACAGAATTGGAGTACAGTATTCTATCCTGTGATTCTTAATTATGATGTGTCCACTTGATGAGTAAGAACTGCCTAGCAGACAAGTAAAACTCTGGATGCATCTGTGGATGAATGACATGGACTGCAAACTGAGGAGGGAAGCTCATCCTGGATGTGGGTGGCACCAATCAATTGACTTGTAGTCTGGATGCAATAAAAAGGGAAAGAAAACCAGTTTTTCCAGCATCATGTATTAAAGAGGCTATCTTTCTTCCATTGAAGGTTTTTGGCTCCTTTGTCAAAGAGTGTGTTTGGAGTTGTTCCTGCACCTTCTAATCTGTTCCACTGATCCTCAGGTCTGGTTCGTTCTTTCTTTCTTTCTTTCTTTCTTTCTTTCTTTCTTTCTTTCTTTGCCAGCACCATCCTGTTTTTATCACAGTAGTTTTGTAGTATAATTTCAAGTCAGGGATTGTGATGTCCCAGCCTTGCCTTTCTTGCTCAGAATTGCTTTTGCTTTTCTAGGTCTCTTCTGGTTCCAAATGAATTTTAGAATTGTTTTCTCTAATTTTGTGAGATATGCTATTGGTATTTTTATTGGGATTGCATTAAATCTGTATAACAATTTTGGAAGTATGGTCATTTTCACTATATTCGGCACTTATTTTAGAAGGTAGAGAAGGGTGTATCAGGTGCTCCCAAGAAAAGGGAAAATCTGTAGGGTGGGAACTTCTAAGTGCTTCCAATGAAGACCTGGTAAACATTTCCCAACATTCCTTTCTCCACTCTGTTGGGCATCACTGTAGTAGAACCTTGCCCAATGGGTGGGTCCAAGACCAGCAACCCCAGTATCATATAGGAACTTGTTAGAAATGCAAAATCTTGGGTTGCACCCGAGGCTCACTGAATCAGAGGCTGCATTTTAACCGGATCCCCACATTAAAGTCTGAAAAGTACTGCTCTCTCACGGTAGGAATATAGTAAAACACAACATCACTAATGATAAAAATACCATTCAACTATCAGAAACAATATATGTAATAGACTATTATGATCTTTGGAATAAACTACTTTTATTTCTAACAATAACAATGAATCTTCTACAAATCATTTAACCTTCTAGAACCTCAATTAACTCATGTATAAAATGGAGGTAACACTTATCTCACAGAAACAATCATGTATAAGTGCTTAACACAGGCCAGGCATAGAGAATATGTACAGGGATTTTGCTATTATTTGTTGTTAAAATTATAATTAATATGATTAATATCATTATTTAATCTGACTTCACGTGTTATTAAGAACTGTTTAGAGACAGATATCCTTCTCATCCTTCCAAAACTTGCAACATAAAATGGGCAATAACTATATGGGCAATTGTACAAAATAACCAATAGACTGGTAAAATAAAATATTCATTCAAATCTACTTATGTGGAGATTTTAGTTAGCATGAGCCTGGGTTTATTAGTCTGACCCACTGATTAAATAGTATTATCTGAGTCATAAACTACAAAAATCAGGAAATTGCTAAGAGATGATGAGATTTAAACTTTAGGCAAACAAAAACTATGTCAAGGAAGAGTCAAAAATGTGGTAGTAAGGAGGCTTTATCCTGCTAGATATACTTTTTTATCAAAATGTCAACAATAACGGATAATGGAATTTTTAATGACCTACTGAAATCTGAGCTGAAGTTCCTGATAAGCTTAACCCAAACATTTAATTAAATGTGCCAAGCATAAGTGGCCTGCTTTTTAATCCAGTCTCCCCATGCAAAAATGTCAGAAAAGGCCTTTTACTCTTTGTTAATTGAAATATAAACAGATACCCATTTGAGCAGTCATTTTCTTTTTAACAATCCATCCACTGTGCAGTTATGCTATTTATACCTGCTCTAAATATGTCCTTGCCATTGCCATGTGTGAACATAAAGAATAAAAAATTTGAAATATATAAAAAGCACTACTTTACAAGTTACTTTAAATTCTTCTTTTTAGTATTCTGTATTTGACCCTCAATCCTCAACACACCTTCATTATGTTTAAAAATACAATTTTAAGAAAAGATTATTTATATTCCCTTCACATAACCTCGTGTCCCTCTGTAAATGTATTACCAGTAATTAAGAGATATAAATGAGTCTTTGCCTAAATTCTTAACTCTGTCCTTTTCTTAATAAATTCATATTAGTTGAGATTATATGTCCAAATAATCAAAATCCATACCCAGTTGGCTATTACCAAATTTCCCTACTTTCTCAATAGTTACATTAAAATTAATAACATCTTTTATCTCCTTATGTGAATATTAGTAAATTTTATTAACTAAGCCAGATAACATTCTGGTACATAAAAATTAATTTGAAATATATATTTGAGAATAAAGTAATCATTTTCAGTTTGGAATATACTTCAGTAGAAATTTAATTGAAAATCCCTGATATATATATAAGAGGGACAAGTTATGATCTGTAGTCTTCTATACAGACAGCCCTTAACCCATCATTTACTTAGAATATCCAGACCACAACTAATACACAGCTAATCTGGAAAAGCAAAGATCAGCTAAAAACTTGGTTATAGAGAGAGCTCTGAAGTTGAATTAATTTGTAAAGTAGAATACAGATGCTCCTCTTTCTCTGAAGATTCTGCATCCAAGAATACAACCAACAGCAGATTCAAAATATTTGAAAAAATAAATTGCATCTGTACTGAATATGCACATACTTTTGTCTTATCATCATTCCTTAAACATTATAGTGTAACAACTGTAAACATAGTATTTACATTGTACTAGGTATTATAAATGACCCAGAGATAATTTAAAGTATATAAGGAGATATTTGGATTATATGCAAATATTATACCATTTTATAAAAGGAATTTGAGCATCTGAGGGGTTTGGTGTCTGCAAGGTATCCTGGAATCTATCACCCAAAGATAGTGAGGCAAATTTGTATAGTACATTTCAAGGTGTCAGGCACCCTCTATGGGTTTACTCTGTGTTTTTGTTTTCCTTTATTGTTGTTTTTTAAATCTACCTTCAGTCTAGAAGTTAAACACATGTTCTCCTTCATCTGACCATATTTCAACAGTCCAGAAATAGCCTTTTGATCTTCCTACTTCTACTCATCCATCCATTCACTCATCCATTCATTCACCAGGATGATAATGCAGTATGTACCTATTTGTTTCTAATCTCTGAAAATCTGGAAAATATAAGGCTGCTGCTTTGCTGTTCAGATGGTTAAATAAAATATATTTTCATTAATAAGAGGAAAATATCTTAACCAATTGTGATATAATTAATGCAATTATTACATTATTTCACAACTAAAAATCATGGTTTCCCAGTTGTGATACCAGCTACTTTTGAGAATCTATGATGTGCCATTCACTGCCTAGTGGGCAGGAGGACAGCAGGATATCTGCCCTTGTGAATCTGAAAGCCTGGTGAAGTAGAAAATGAAGTAAGTTGCTGTTCACATGCAGCAACCAAAAAAGTAGAATTGAATGGGACAACATGAAGTAGAGGCCAGAATGAAGAGGTCAAAATCTCTTTCCAGAAGGAAAAAGGATGTCTAAGTTTAAATCTATAGGATGATAACACATACTTACTACCATTAGAAAATCAATACAGAGTAACATAATAATAAGATATCATTTCTTTGCATATTAATATTTATAAATTTTTATAATTATGATCTTATTAAAACACACATGCACAACAATTCTAGAAAGATATACAAGTATGTTAAAGTTATTTCTGGGTGAGGGGATTATGAATGCTTTCTTTTTGGTGGGACAATTTTGTTTGTCTTTATTTTCCATTTTTTTACATTGAAAATATGTTGCTTTTATAATTATAAAACCAAAGATGTACAATCAAAACAAATACATTAAATTTTAAATATTTATAATCCCAGCCTTATTCCACCTCCTATGGAGAATAGATACCGAGAAAGATGTTCATTTTTGTGACACAAGAGAGGGATAAGGAAAAACTGGAGTGATGAGAGTTTTAGATTTCTGTATATAGGTCCTACTTAGAGCCACTCACAAGAGAAAATATGTGATCCAACAAATAGACACAGGGAGAGACAATGGAAGACAGAGACAAAAAAAAAAGAAGAAAAAGGAAAGAGGAAACATAGAAATGAGTATTTAAAAACTAATAAAAATAGTAAACTTTGGAGATGGGACAATTTTCAAAGAGTTTTGTTTTGTCATACACAGTATGACCCTCCCAAGGATTCATAAAAAAAATATTTTTAAAAGAGCCACATTCTGGAGTACAAGTTGCACATATTTTAAATGAGACACTTGTGAAAATAATCAAGTTTCCTACTAAAAATGAACACAATCAACCAGAAGTGAAAAAAGTTAACTTGGAAAATGACAAACCAAACAACCACACACACACACACACACACACACACGTGCACACACACCCCAACAGTGAAAAGGAGAATGTGGACAGTCATTTTATATTTTCTCAAACTACAGATCACTTGTAGGAATCTCAGAGAAAGGTAGCTCTTCTTTGAGAGAGCTGATGATGCTCTGAATGGCTAAAGATGACATTACCTGTGGGAAAGGACTCAGGGAAGCCCACCCAGAATGAGCAAAGCCAGGTATATTATTCACTTTCCTGTTGCTGAGACAAAATACCTGATACCTACAACTTAAAGGAGGAAAAGTTTATTTTGGGTCATGGTTTCAAAAGGTTCAGTCCCTGGTCAGCTGATTCCAAGGCAGAGATCCTATGGTAGAAAGGCATTGGCAAGGAAAGTTGCTCACCTCTTGATAGCCAGGAAATAGAAACAGGAGAGAGGAGACAAGAGGTAAATATACCTCAAGAGTATGCCCCCTGTGACCGACCTCCTCCTACCAGGCTCCACCTCCTAACAGCATATTCAGCTCTGAATTTATCAATGGATTAATGCACCCCCGTGATCTAATCACCTTCCAAAAGCTCCATCTCTGAAACACATGAAACTTTTGGGGGACATTTCAGATCTAAATCATCACACCAGAGGTCACCAGCGGTGGTGATATCACCAAAGCAAGTTTCTAAAGGCTTTGTAGACCTAGGAAGAGGAGGAACATTGATTTTAGAAGAATCAAGTACTCTTATGAAATATTCTTCCTTTCTGGCTTCATGGAGTACTCCAAGGGAACACTTGTTACAGAGGAACAAGATAATGAAAGACCTCAAGGAAAAAGTGTCTTGAGGAAGCCCATACAGGAAGATAAAACTCTACATAAGAGGAAGTTCTCATCAACACAGTCAAAATTATCTCTTAAAACACCACCAAATTACACCCTTCTTCTACTCAAATCTCTCCGATTGCTCCTCATTTCATTCACAGTGAACCAAATATTTCACATGGTCTTGAGGCAGGTAGTAGAGAGCAGTCTCTGGAAGGGGAACCTGAGGTCCAGAGGGTAAAAGAGGAAGGTAGCTCTCCACGATCTCAAGGAGCACCCAGTTCTAACAACTGGACCACACCTGGTAAAGACAGGAGGGGACATGCACTATATGCTTGGGGGTGGTGAGGACAGATAGCTTCTAAAAACCACATAGAGCATCTGTCTCTAACAGCTAGGCCACACCTGGAGACACGTGTGCTATAGAATATCCCAAACAACTAAAAGTAACCCCCACTTAATTACAATTAATCATAATTTCATTTTCACTGTGGTTTCAACCCCTGGTGGGCTTTGGGTGCCATGATATAGTTCCACAAAGTCCATATAGGACAAAAACTCCCCCTCTAACCAAAAGGAAAATTGTCCCTGACTAGAGTGAATTACTCTGTCAGGTCAAAGAGCTCCTCCCTCCCAGGCAAAACCACAGACTCTGACATCTGGCTTCTCTGAGGACCATGAGTTCATCTCCCTGACCTGTTCCCACCTTGAGAAGTGTACTGATCTTCGATTTCTACTAATAAATCTGTGCTTTCACTTCTACTTGTGTATGTCCTGCTCAATTCTTGGTTTGGAATACTAAGAACATAGCACCACAGCAACCCCTGATGACAATCCAGCAACATCTGAACCCCTGATCATCTATCTGACTTCACTTCCCATTTCTCTCTCTACTCCACACTGGCTTCTTTGCTATTCCTCTCAGATGCCAAGTGCAGTCTTGCCTTGAGCTTGTGCTTACTGTGCCCTCTCCTGAGAATACTCTTTCATCTGATTTCCCCTTGGCTAAGGTTCTCCCCTACCTTCATACCTCTGCTCAGAAGTCACTTTCTGCAAGCCCTACTGTGCTCACTACTTTTACAGATGCAACACGAGCCCCACACCATACTTTTCATACTTCCCCTCACTCTGCTCTACTTTTTCCCTTAGCACAATTACCTCCTTTCCAACTTAGTTACATTGATTGCTTAGGTTCTGTCTCTCCCCTACAAGGGCAGAGCTTTATGTCCAATAAGCAATGATATACCCTAAGCTTCAGATCACTGCCTGGTACTCCACTGTTCTCAAAAGACCATTTCTAATAAAGAAACAAGGAAGAAAAGCTGCCCACTTGTTTTAATTCCCAACCTTGAGTTAACTCAAAAATATGGTTATCTTTAGAGGGTAAGCATGCAAACTGAGTATAAAAACCAATCAAAATAATTATGAAAACTTCTAAAGGTTATTCTGGATTATTTGAAGTTAACCTATCAAATAAATATTCAAAGTGTTATACAGTGTCTATTACTGTCATTCTTAAGCTGTCTTCTCTAAGATCTTGCATTGTAAAAGGTAGTTTTTTGGGTGTTATCTAGGTTTTTTTTCCTCACCTGTGACATGAGAAGATTGCATTAGAAGATCACTACAGATCATTACACCCTAAAAGGGTACAATTCCATGCTAATGATTTTCAAGTATTTGTTTCAATATTGCCATCTGAGATGCTGCTAGATTGGCCTTTTGTGGTATGAAATGGCTTTGGGCTCATATTCTCACCTTTTCTGGATTCTGTAAAAAATATGAAAATATAGCTTTATGTTTATAAATATATAAATAAGAAGAAAAATCAACAGGATTTTCTTTCTACCCCCCTCCCCAGGGATCAAATTCAGGACCTTGCACTCCACAGGCAGGCATGGTGCCACTGAACTACATACCCGGCTGACAGGCTTTCTTACTCTGAGAAAAATCTCTGAGTTTTGGAAATCACTAAAAATGCTAGGATGACAAAGCAGAATTTATTGTTAATAACAGTTCTAATAAAGCCTACTTATAAAAATTCCATATGGCAACATTTGCATATAGTAAGGTTGAGAGAATAGTGATTTCTATTCTTTTATTTCCTCCTTTAACCTCTTTTCTAGAAAAAAATGTTTTCTCTCTTGTATAGCATACTAAAGTTCATGGAAATCCAGTTTCCATCACTATTTCCTGTGCTTTACTATTATTTTGAAAGTTTATTCTATTCTCAGGTGGCTTCACCTAGCTTGGAAAAATGTGAAGAGATAATATATTCCTAAGTTTAGCAGCATTTACGTAGCTCCTCTTAGAGTCATTTTTAAATCCATTAAAATAAAGCAAGTAACTACAGTATTCTGTAAACTCAGTACTGCTTGAATTTGCTAAAATTACAAATTTAAATTTAATATACAAGAAACTATGAGCTCATGAGAAATATATAGTATACCTTCTATATTCCTAAACTGTGGAAGTAACTCAATATCCAAAAAATATGAGTTAAATTTTGCATATATCTCAATGTTCAAATACCTCTGTCTTTGCCACTTAGTCTAATTGGGAAAAATATTTTTCCATGCATCAAGATGTTAAGAAATACTATGTTTTTAAATATGTACAACCCCAGGTTACTGCTTAATCAATGAACAATTACATCTGTTTAATGTGTCACAGTGATCTTCACCTTGGTTTGCCTAGAGTAAAAAACAAGCTCCACACAGGACTGCTCAAATGACTTTTAAGTCCCCAATGCTAAATCATTTCAGAATACAAATGGAAGTGCATTCTAGTCACATGGGCATTCAATGAATTTCTAATGAGCAAGTGCCATTATGATGATTGCAATACATAATGGCACTATCCTCAGATGAAAAAAGTACCCAGCATTCCACATTGGAAACCTGGCACTGCAACCACATCCTCTGCTGGGTCAATTCAAGCCTCATTTAGACTGTAAATGAATGGATTCTACATGAATGTATTTTATAAATAGGTTAAATAGTTAGCTGCTTTTCAGAATTCTTAAATATCCTTGATTTTACATCAATAACTACCTTTTTTTTTCTAGCTAGGAAATGCCAGACTAAGATTTCCAAAAACCTGGTAAGCATCCAGAGAATCAACACTTCCTTCCTCCTCTGAAAAGTACCTGAATTCTTCCCTGCAATGCCACTCTACTGCAAGGACTGAAATGGCATAAAATAGTCCCCAAAAGAAAGAATTTCAAGGAGGTCTCCACGTCCACATGAGAACTTATTCATTGGCTTTATTTATTCAAGAACAGGGATCTCACTAGAGCACAGGAGCACACTCCTGAAACCCCAGCACCTGGAAGGAAGCTCCCCACCTCCATCCCAGGCTCCTAGGTCAGAGAAGCTGAGCTGGTCCCAGCACCCAGAGGGAAGCTCCCCCACTGCCATCCCAAGATCCTAGGGCAGAGAAGGTGAGCCCTGTGGGAGCCAGAAGCACCCCCTCCCGTGGAAATGAGAAGACACATAAACAAGTCTCAAAAATAGACTTCTGGATCACCTACAGCAACCCCAAAGGGAAATGAGATGGAACAATCTGATACTCAACCACCTGGACTCTCTGAACTGGCAACAAAAGAGGATCTGGGAAAAATGAAATCAGAAATAATTCCTCAGATAACAGCAAAGACTTTGCTCATGGTGCAAGACATGATTAATAAATCTAGAGAGGACACAGATAAAAAAAATAGAGGATCTGAGGAACATGATGGAATCCCAACATAGGAAACAAATGGAATCCATAAAATGATACAAACAGATTTCTAAGAGATTAAAAACTCCATTGAAAGTCTGCACAGCAGAATGAACCAATATGAGGATAGAATTTCACATATAGAAGATAAGATTGAAATTAGTGAGGAGGAAAAGAAAAATTGCTTTAAAATTGTAAGAGAACATGAGAAATCAATCCAGCAGCTGCTAGATGATGCAAAGAAGAATAACATAAGACTGATTGGAGTCAATGAAGAAAGAGGAGAGAGTGAAGATGACATAAAAAAGTTGTTCACAGAAGCAATGGCTGAAAACTTCCCAAGGAGGGGAAAAGAACTTGACATACAGATAAGTGAAGCATTTAGGACTCCAGCTAGCCTTAATCAAAAAAAAATCTACACATAGGCATATAATAGTTAAGATTCCAGAAAGCCAACAGAAGAACAAAATTCTACAAGCAGTGAGAGAAAAGAAACAAATCTCATACAAAGGAAAGCCCATCAAAATCACAGCAGACTTCTGAATGCAAACCTCAAGGCAAGAAGAGCTTGGAGTGATGTATTTCAAGCCCTAAAGGAAAACAGCCTCCAACCCAGATTGATGTACCCTACAAAACTATCTTTCAAAATTGATGGAGAAATAAGATACTTTCATGACAAAGAGCACCTCAGGAACTTCATGAATACCAAACCGGCACTCCAAAAAATTTTAAACAATACCCTAGGAAAAGACAATGAGGATCACAACCCCAGGAAACCCAGCAGAATGAATCCATTGGGTGTGACAAATTAAACGCAAAGGGGGAGAATCCAACAAAAAGAAAAAGTCATGACAAGGCTTTTAAAACTTTTAACTTCATCTCCCTAATGAGTGTATAATTCAATCTTATTATTGTACTGATTAGTATTTTTCTGATTCTAGAGTTGCACACCATTCTTTGTGCTATACTGGCTATTTATCATTTTCTTATGTCTACATTTTAATTGGGTTGTCTATTAATGAGCTCTAAGAATTCTTCATATATTCTGGTCATAGGTTATATGTATTGTAAATATGGTCTGTTTAAGGACTACTTTTCATTTTAATGATGTCCTTTAAAGTTCTAAATTTTGATGGAATCTCATTTATCAAATTTTTTCTTTTATACATCATGTTTTTTGTATCTTAGGTAGTTCTTGCCTACCCTGAATTCATAAATATTTTCCCTTATAATTTCTTCTTAAAGTTTTATACTTTTAGGCTTTCTTATTTAGGTTCATAGATCCCTTCAAGTTATTTTCTTGTATGGAAATAAAGGGTTGAGGTTAATTTTTTATATACGGATACCAGGTGTTCTAGTGCCATTTGCTGCAAACACTATCTCTTCCTCGGCTCTTGAATTGAGTTTATATTCTATAAAATGCTAATGTTAAATAATCTTTGAAAACTCAGTGGACCATATACGTGTGGTTCTGTTTCTGGATTCTCTGTTTTATTCAAATGATCTATATGTCTTTCCTTGCACCAACACTGCCTTGATTACTGTAGCTTTGGAAGAAGTCTTAAAATTGGGTACTAAACATCTTCCAACACTGTTTTTGTTTTTGTTTTAACTTTTCTAGGTCCTTTGTACTCCTACAAAACTTTTAAATTTCAATATCCAATTCTTCATTTATACCAAGTATACACAGACCTGAATTTTTATATATACCTTGTGTTTTATAATCCTGCTGGATTCAAGTGCAGGTTCTGGGGGCTCGTGGAGATTTCTTGGTGTTTTCTCTGTAGATGATCATTTTATCTACATGTAGGGATTTTGTTTCTGCCATGCCAGTCCTGTCCTGGTTGTGTCATTTTGTTGTCAGACTATTTTGGTGGGGACTAGATTTCGGGGTTTGGTGGACGGATGGAGAGTGAGCATGTCAGCCCTTGTTCCCCACCTTAAGGAGAAAGCATTGTGTCTTCTCCATTTATATGGGGCGTTCTTGCTGGAGGTGTGGAGTGCATGTCTTTAGTCTGTTGAGGGGTTTCTGTTCTGCTTCTGGACTCCTGGTGGCTTTTGTCATGGGCAGCTGTGGGGTTTGGTCCAGTGCTTTTTCTCCAACTAGTGACAGGATCATATGGCTTTTGCCTTTCCTCTGTTAAAATGATGACTTTTGGGGGTGGATCTTTCAATGCTGAGCCAACACTGCCATCCCTATAACAAAACCACTTTCTATATCCTGCCAGATCTGACTTCCAATAGTTTATTTTGTTAAACAGGTTTCTATCTATGTTCATACTTTTTTCTTCTATTATCTTTATCCAGTTTTAGGATTAGCACAATGTTGAGTTCCTAGAATGAGGGGAGAAGTGTTCCTTCTTTTTTCTGCTTTGGTTGATATAATTTATCAGTTAAAATATTTATGAGCCTGCTGTTGTCATATAGGTAGGTTTTCCAGCTAGGAATATA
The DNA here is from genome assembly GCF_053883595.1 of Heterocephalus glaber. NCBI lineage: Eukaryota > Metazoa > Chordata > Mammalia > Rodentia > Bathyergidae > Heterocephalus > Heterocephalus glaber. The sequence continues at coordinate 725,573 of NW_028258365.1, read as the reverse complement.
CTTTCTTTGATAGTTGCCATTCAGATTTTATATTTCCTCCAGAGTGGGTTTCATGGGTTTGTCTTCCAAGGTGCTTCTTGGAAGTTGTCAAATTTATTTCAAAAACTATTTTTGTAATATGCTTTCTATATCCTTTTAAATTCTGTAAAATATGTGGTAATATCTCCTAGATCTTAATATTGTAATTTTAAAAATGTATAACTGATATTGTGTAACAGGAAGAAAGGTCTAAAAGAGCAGGGGAATTGGGAGGGGTAGGGGAAGGGAAAAAAGGGAAAGGAAAAAATATGAAAAGAGGAAAAAAATGGAAACAAGGTCTTTGCAAATAGGGAAGGGTGGAGGGGGTGAAGGGAGGGCGAGGGAAGGGGGAAAAAATAAGAACCAAGATACTCATGTAAAGGTACAAGATCCCAATGATGAATGCAACTGTATTTTATACCAAAAATGTACCAATAAACTTAATGGGGAAAAAAATAAAAATAAAACCTAAAATCTATCATTTTACTATTTGATAAATGCACAGAGATTTTCTAAAGCATAATTAATGCAACAACAAAAGACTTTTACATATTTCTCTATATCATCCAGCATACTATGGTTGATTGATTTTATTATTCAGTGAAGTCTTAGGGGATTGTAAGCATTATCTCATAATCAGGTTTCACATAAGAAAACACTAGTTATTCAACATGATATAAAACCACTATGTAGTAAATCAAACTCCAAAGCATTTCACTGTGTAATGTGATAAAAAATAGTTGTAAGAATTTGAAATGTTTGATGTAGCTGTGTAGTTTTTATAGACAACAACATTAAAGAAATTCACAATTTCTATAAAAGGAGGCAGACCAGGGATGAAAAATAAATAGCTTGGTGAGATAAGAAGGGAATCATGTGTTTGCATTTATGATCAATGAAAACTGGATAAAAGAACTAGAAGATAGCAAATGAGAAAACAAAAGAGAAATGCAAGTTATGCATATAAAATGCATTTTTAATAATGTACTAATCCTATTCTTCCCCAGGGTTTTTTATTCTTTTGCAGTGGCCACACTGTGAAGTAAATGTATTTATTCCAGAAGCCACAGTTTCTCAGAGCTGTTTTAGAAAATGTCAAGAGTAGTGGAGGCCACAGTACTGCTGGACCTGCAGGTCCTACACTTTGGTCAGCCCTGATCTGTAGGATTAAGGGGGATATTCTTAAACTGGAGCACAAGGAAACAAGGTAGAGCAGAAACACAGAGGATTCCAAGAAATGCTTTTATGAGGAACAGACAAAGTGTCCAGGATGTTTTAACCGAGGAAAGAAAAGCCACAGGAATTACATGACAGCTTCCTTAAAATATCTGAAGATTCATATCCTATAAAAGAGGATTTGATTTATCCTCTGTATTTTTAAAAGATAGATTATAATAGGTATATGGGTAAATATAAGAAACATTTATAACTACTATAATTGATCAAAGAGGTATTATTTAGTGGCAAATTTCCCTTTACAGAACACATTAAAACAACCAGATAATTCTGTCCTGGGAAGTACACATGGAACATTAATATTGATTGGGAAGATAGATGAAATAAACTTCAGCATCCTTTCTGAAGCTCCAGTTATTATAACCTATGCACTTAAGGCTTTAGCACATTTCTTAGACATAAATTTGCTTTGGGGTAAAAATACTTAATAGTCAAATCTGGTGATCTAAGTAAGTAACCAAACTGAGTCCATGGCCAAAGATTTTATTCTTTGTTTCACTTTTGTTTAAATGATGTAAAGCCTTAAGTTAATGGACTAATATTCATATATGGCTTTAAATTGACTCTGAATAGAAGACCCAAAATGTTTTTTGTGCTTTGGTTGATTTTCTTTTGTTGTGTGGTAGTTTTTAAATATAAGATCATTTTTACTATAGATATTAAATATTTTTAAATTATTATAAAGATGAAAAATTTAGTCTCATCAGTTTAGTATAACTATTGTTATTATATTGATTTGTCATTTTATAGTCCTTTTGCGTGCAGTTTTCCTACACAGACTACTATCATTATTTATGACAGCTATTTTCTTTTTTTATTTTTTATTAGTACACGTTTGCAGTACATAATGTTTACTTTCACCTTAGGGGGTAGGTACATGTACCTAACAAATCTTAATTCTTTTTATTTTCTTTCCTCTCTCCTCTCCAGTTCTACCGTCCACCTCTGGGTCCCTTTCCTGTTTGCAAAAGATTATCTCCCATGACAGCTGTTTTCTAAAAAGTCATTGCAAACATTCATTTAGCAAATACTGAACCACTGCTTCCAGGAGAAACAAAGTTAGGGTCCTGTGATGTTTACAATGTCTTCATCACCTGATAACAGCACAACATTGCTTTATGTGTGTTTCTGTTAACAAACACTTCATTTAATATATACTACCGAATGATTGAAGAACATCCAACCCAGGCAGTAGCACAGTCATTCATACCGGGACAAAGCACATTCTACACATTATCAGGCCTATCACAGTCCCTTCACTCTGTTGCTGCCTTTGCTTCCTTGCAGAAGTTTTAAAATTTGATGTAATCTCATTTGTCTATTTTTGCTTTTTTTGTGTCTGTGGTTTTTGAGCCAAATTCAAAAACTCATTGCTTATACCACTGTCATGGAGCTCTATCCTTGTGTTTTCATCTAGTAATTTTACACTTTCAGATCTTACATTTAAGACTTGTTCATTTAGAGCTAGCTTTTGAATGTGGTATAAGATAAGGCTCCAAATCTGTTGTATACATGTAGATATCCAGTTTTCCCAACACTATTCATTGAAGAGTGTGCTTTTGACAACTTTGTCAAATATCATTTGGCTATAAATATATAGATTTACTTCTTAGACTCTCTATATTCTATTCCATTGGTGTGTATTTCTGTTTTAATACCAGCATCATGCTGTTTTGATCCCTACTGTTTAGTTGTTTATTTTGAAGGTACTGTATTGTGATGCTCCTGGCTTTATTGTTTTTGCTTAAAATTGCTTTTAATTTTTTTTTTGTTAAAATTGGCTATTCATTTGGAAAGATACCCAGCAGGGGAATACCTGGGTCAAATGGGACCTGTAGTCCTAGTTCTTTGAGGTATCTCCATACTGACTTCCACAGTGGTTGCACCAGTCTGCATTCCCACCAACAATGAAGAAGGGTTCCTTTCTCCCCACAACCCTGCCAGCATTTGTTATTTGTTGATTCCTTGATAGCAGACATTCTTTCTGGGGTGACGTAGAATCTCAGTGCTGTTTTCATCTGCATCTCTTGAATGACAAGTGATGTTGAACATTTTTTCATGTATTTGTTTGCTGCTTTTACTTCCTTGTCTGAGAAATGAATGTTCATTTCAGATGCCCATTTATGAATTGAGTCTTTGAATTTGGGGGGTCTGATTTTTTTCAATTCTTTATATATTCTAGATAGTAGTCCTTTGTCTGAGGTACAACTGCTAAAAAATTGTTCCCATATTGTAGGTTGTCTGTTAGCTCTGTTGGTGGTTTCTTTTGCAGTGCAGAAGCTTTTTAATAAGATGAGATCCCAGTTGTTGATTCTTTCTGTTAGTTCCCATGCTGCTAAGGTTTTGATCATGAAGTCTTTTCCTATGCCAGTGTCTTCAAGAGCTCTACCTAAGTTATCTTCCAGCAAGTTTAGTGGTTCTGTCTTAATATTTATATCTTTAATCCACTTCGATCTTAGTTTAGTGCATGGTGATAGGTACGGGTCTAGTTTTAATCTTTGGCAGGTATCTTCCCAAAAGAATTAAAAGAATCATATCACAGTAATATATGTGCACCCATGTTCATAGTGACACAGTCTGTAATAGCTAAAGCTTGGAAGCAGCCCAAGTGCCCATCAACTGGAAACTGGATAAAGAAAATGTGGTTTTTTTAATAAAATGGAGTACTACTCAGCCATAAAGAATGAAAAACTGGAGTCATTTATAGCTAAATGGATGCATATCAAGGCCATACTCTTAAGTGAAATAAATAGGACACACATGTGTAAATACCAACTAGTCTCACTAGTGTGAGAAACTGATAGTGTGAACAAGGGTTAAAATGATTAAAATGAATAATTGATAATTTGAAATAGGAAAAAAGGTCCAAAGATGAAGGAGTGAAGGGAGGGGAAGGGGAAAGGAAAAACTATTAGAAAAGAAAAAAAAATGGAAATAAAATCTATGTAAATAGGGAAGGGCGGAGCGGGTGAAAGGTACACAGGTAATGGGGAAAAAAAAATAAGAAGCAAGGTATATCATGTACAGGTACAAGCACCCAATGATAAATGTAGATGAATTGCATACCTAAAATGTACCAGTAAAAGAACTAAAAAAAGAAATTGGCTATTCAGAATCTTTTGCAGTTTCATATGAATTTTAAAATCATTTTTCTATTTTATGAATTTCAAATTATATTTCTACTTTCTATTTATTTGTGTCTTCCTCAATTTTCTTCACTGATATTTTACTTTCTTTGGGGGGCTTGCTGATGATTGAACCCAAGGCTTCATGTGTGCTATGCCAGGGCTGGACTACTCAGTGACACCCTTGTCCTCGTCAATCAGTATTTTAAAGTTCTCAGTGTAGGAGTCTTTCATCTCCCTTGTTTAAATTTATTCTTAAATTTTTGACTTTGGTTTTTCTTATAGCTATTTCTTTTGCAGAGAGTTCATTGTTACAGTACAGAAATGCTAATGACTTCGTAGTTTTGATTTTATATCCTGAAACTTTACTGAATTTGTTTCTCAGTTCTAACAGTTGTTGGTTAAATCTTGAGGATTTTTCTATGTATAAGATCTTGTCATTTGCAAACAGAGATAATTTTATTTCTACTTTTCCAAGTTGGATGGGTTTTTTTTCTTTCTTTCTCTCGCCTGATTGTTCTGCCTCAAGCAGTTCTTGTACATTGTTGAGTGGAAGTGGCAAGCATTGTTCCTACTTTATGAACTATCTTATATACTGTCCTGGTAATTGTCTTATCTGCAATAGCACCATGTAAAATTCTTTAGGGAGGACCTGTGCCTTTCTTTTCCTACCCAAGCTCAACATTGCTAGGTGTTTAATGGGTATGAGCTTCTAAAATCTAAATGAATTATCAGCCTAGCCTAAGCTTATACTAACAGAGTTGCAGTAATGTAGGGTAGTTCCACCATAACACTGTCTTAACTTAACATTACACTTCTAACTCCAAACAGCAGACCAAGCCTTTCCTTTAGACTAAAATTCCATTTTATCGATCCCATTTTTATTAAATTTCAGAATTTTGAAAATTCTAATATCATTTTTCCTGATAACTCTACAAATGCCTGTTTGTAAAATGTGAGTCTGTTTTTTTCACCATTTCATCCATGGTATTTAGTTGAATACCTGATACAAGTAAACATCCAAAAGAAATTCTGTTTAATTACTTGTGTTTATCATTAGAACTCATAATTATTCTTACTTTTAGTATCTGTACTGTAATATGCTTTTGCTTACACTTTTTACGAACCTTCTATATTATGTCCTACACACAAACATTTTTTCCTAGAGACTTACAAAGATTAATGCACTTGCTGTGATAAAATATTACATATTATTCAAATGAAGAAGTATAGGCAATTGACTAGCACAAAGAATCAACAACTGGGATCTCATCTTATTAAAAAGCTTTTGCACTGCAAAAGAAACCACCAACAGAGCTAACAGACAACCTATAATGTGGGAAAAAATTTTCAGCAGCTGTAACTTAGACAAAGGACTACTATCTAGAATATATAAAGAACTGAAAAAAATTAGACCCCCCAAATTAAAAGACCCAATACAAAAATGGGCATCTGAAATGAACAGACAGTTCTCAAAGAAGTAAAAGCAGCAAAGAAATATAGGAAAAAATGTTCAACATCACTCATCATTCGAGAGAGAGACAGATGAAAACAACACTGAGATTCCATCTCACCCCACAAAGAATGGCTGCTATCAAGAAAACAACCAATAACAAATGCTGGCAGGGTTGTGGGGAGAAAGGAACCCTTCTGCATTGTTGGTGGGAGTGCAGGCTGGTGCAACCACTGTGGAAATCAGTATGGAGATACCTCAAAGAACTAGGCTTAGAGGTCCCATTCGACTCAGCTATCCCCCTGTTCGGTATCTTCCCAAAAGAATTAAAAGAATCATACCACAGTGATATATGTGCACCCATGTTTATAGTGACACAGTTTATAATAGCTAAAGCTTAGAAACACCCCAAATGCCCATCAACTGGAGACTGGATAAAGAAGATGTGGGTTTTTTTTTTATAAAATGGAGTACTACTCAGCCATAAAGAACGAGAAACTAGCAACATTTATAGCTAAATGGATGCATATTGAAGCCATCCTCTTTAGTGAAATAAATAGGTCACACATGTGTAAATACCGAATAGTTTCTCTAGTGTGAGAAAGTGAAAGTGTAATTAAGGATTAAAATGATTAAAATGAATAATTGATAATTTGAAATAGGAAGAAAAGATCAAAGGGGTAGGGGTGGCAGGAGGGGAAGGGGAGAGATCAGAGTTACAGGCTGGAATCTGGAAAGAATCCATGTATAGATTGTGTTCAAAACTATAGGAAGAGATGTAGATAGAGACTAGGCTGGAGCTCATCAGTGGGTTGGGAAGGAAGAGTCACTGAGATCAAAGGAGAGAAGGGTGTGTTTCCAAAAGAAGCACATACATCTATGTACAGTACACAGTACTCGATAGTGTGATAAATATCATAACATGCTGTGCTTTTCATCCTTTAGAGCATAATCCTACTTATATAAAAGCATTTACTGTAAAACAGTGTGCTGCTGTGCCAGAGGTAGCCTCATGTACCTCGTGTTTAACTGCGTATTTAAATAATATCAAGGGACCATGACAGATGATTGACATATACCTTTTCAGTTTGCACTTAGAAGTTGACACTCTGTGTGGTAGTTTGCGCTACACCCAGATGAAATTGCCTAATAACATATTTTGCAGATTATATTTCCATCCCCTGTCATATGACTGTATTGAAATTTAAATTTTAAAAAAATTTGGCCTATGTGGACTCTACTAGCTAATTAGAATTTTTTTCCAGACCACTATATGTTCAATATTAGTTTTGAAAATCTTTCTAAAATAAATCACATCCTCTGATGTCTTGTTAATGCTTGAGATGCTTTTTTAAATTATATGGAAAAATGTTTAAGTATTTTTCAGTTTTGCTTTGCTTGAGTTGTACTATATTTGAATATTATTATAGTTTTTTCCCTTGCATTGTTTTTCTTTGAATAATTTTAATTTTTGTATATGCGTGTGTTTGATAATAAAGTGATACATTTTTAAAAATTTTAAAAAAGAAATATTGGCAATTGATGTATTTATTTTCAAGAACCTATGCTCAAAAAACAAGAACACCCATCCACATATAATATATCAGTTGGTAAAAGTTTCCAGAAGGTTTAGATTTTGCTCTTTTCATCCTTCTGTCTCTGCATATTTATATAAACTTTCTAAATGCATAATGAGAAAAAACAAAGTAACCATTTTATGGGCAACATTAAATCTCACACAAATGTGAAGGTTTGCATTCACTCAGCAGATGAGGAGCTACATATTCATAGAGATGCTCAAATTTGCCCAAGGTCACATAACTAGGAAATGACTGAATTAAAGATTTAAGCTTGAACTGAGGGCTCTCCAGCCAGCACCCTGGCCATGTCACTTCTACCACACAACTCTCATATTGTCAGGACTTCACCCTTTGTACTGGGACTTTATGCAAGGTGAGACATTGATGAATATCGCTTAAGGCTGCTTTATCTCTTCCTATGATATAATATTAAAGGCTGAATAAATATGCATATGCTAAAATGTGGATGCCTTATAAAAATCTAAATGATATCATCCAAAAATCACTCACATCTTTTAAGAAGCTGCATAAAACATGAAAGTTCTGATTAATCTATTATTTGCAATTCATTATTAAAAGGCAAAATTACACTTTAGAAGCTCTACTTCATAGGAGTGATCGTACAAATTTTTTTTAAATTCTATGCTTTTAGCACTTTTAAAAGAATAGGTAGGTAACAGATTGGTTATGAAATTTTCAGACAGCTCTCTCAATTCCATCTATATAAATAGTTGAATGTTTTAAAACAATTGGATCTCAAAGGATTTGAATCAAACCTCACTGCTCCCTTCTCTCTAAGGTATCATGTGTGCTTTGTACATTTCTTGCTACAACACAACACACAATTTATTTTCTACAGGGTGCATCAGGATGCTCATTTCCTTCCACTTTCTTCATGACTTCACCAGGATGACAGCAGTCATCAGAGGCTCCCTGTACTGCTCCATGACTGGCAATCATTCCCATGACCAAGAGAACTACATACACAACCTATAATTTACCTACAGCTCATAGGTATGGCCAAGAGAGGCATGACACAACTGAGACTTCAGAATGTTCATTAAAGTGGGAAATTTATCCCTAACACAGGGCACACTATTCACTGGATGATTATCATTACCTTCACTGCCATACTATTCAGTGTGGAAAATAATGATTGTATAGGTTTGAGGATAGAGTTTAGTAGAACAGCACATGCTTAGGCAAAAAAAGGGGGGGGGTGCAAAACAAACAGAAACAATGTCCAATGTCCATATAATTACAGCATAATTAGCTTGGTTAGGACACCTCAACTCAGTGAGATTTATACATGAAACAATTTTAAGGGGCTAATAACTTCTACCAAGTCTGCACTGTGGATGCTCTCAACAGGCTAACTTTCATTCACCTGTGTTGATTCTATAATTTTTCAATCATTTATAATAAAGCCTCATTTCGGGAACAAATCAAGCATTTTCTCCACTTCAACACTTCAACTTTTTTAATGGGCCCTGCTGACAAAAAGAGAGAATCTCAAATAGCTTTCCTGGGCAATGGAGCTCCTACATGAGACTTAGACAAAACATCTGACCCCTGCAAGTCTCTACCGCCTGTCACCAGCAGGCAGTCCCAGATCTCAGGTGTCTTTTGCGGTTCCCCAACTCAGGGCCTTCCTGCTCGAGTGCAGTACCATCTGCTATTTCTTCTCCTTGGAACAGGGACATCAAGGGGCACTTGGCATCCTTCCTTCACCCTACCTGTGCTACCATGTGCTCCTCCCCAGTGCTTTGTCTCAACTTCTAGTGGTAGCAGAGCAGAGCCAAAGCCCTGTAGGCTCTGCAAACATCTGACTAATAGGGGAAAATATGGAGGCTCTTCGGCTGCGTTCCGGTTCCTGGCCGCGGCACAGTGAGATCCCCCAGAGCGGCTTGGAGCCACGCCTTCATCCGGGGCTTCTCTCCGCGGGTGGGCCAAGCCCCCTGAGGATCCTCTGCTGTGTTTCAGTTCCTGCCCATAGCACGGTGAGGTCCAGGGAGCAGCTTGGAGCCACGCCTTCATCCGGTGCTCCGCTTAGCTGCGCGGGTGCCTGCAAGGCACGATTCCATCATCATCCCCACCCCTACCCCCCGCCTTCCGGCTCTTCTGCTACCTGGTCCCACACTACAGAGGCACAGGGGATTATACTTCACATAGTTAAATGTGACAGATTAATAACTACCACAAATTGTCATTTTCTAAACTGCACTTGGTGCTATGGTATTGCTGATTGTAACATTTGGCCTAACATGTTGTGATTGATCTAATCAGTTTTCCTTCCGGTATAAGGAAAATAAAATAGCCTCAGAGTCATTAGAGCCTCAAAACCTAAACACAAGCCATATCTGGAAGACACCTCTGAAAAGTAATCATTCCACAAGGATTTTAAACACAAGCAATAAAGATACCTGCATTAAGCAATTCTGAAATATCAACCCAGGAATTAAACCAAGGACAGTACCAAAAACAAAAATGAGAAGACATTTAAGCAAGGCACAAATGCAGGCTTCGACGCCACAAAAAGGAAATTCTGGGGGAAATGGGGTAGAAAAGTCAGATAATCAACCAACTGGACACCCTGAACTGATAGCACAGGAAGTAACAAAGCAGATACATGAGGCTCTACAAAAATTCAAAGCAGAAATAATCTCCCAGATAAATACAGAGATGGTGAGTAGAGTGAAAGACATGATTAGAGGTTCTAGAGCAGAAACAGACAAGAAAATAGATGAGATCAGAAACATGCTGGAAGCCATGAGTGCCCAGCATAAGAAAGAAATGGAAAACATGATCGCCCAACATAAGAAAAAAATGGAATGCATGAAACAGATTCAAACAGATATTCAGGAGATTAAAAACTCCATTGAAAGCATGCAGAGCAGACTAAGAGAATCTGAAGACAGAATATCAGTTATAGAAGACAGGATTGCAATTAAGGACCATGAAAACAGAGATTTCTTAAAGATAGTAAGGGAACATGATAAATCAATCCAACAGCTGCTAGATGATGCAAAGAAGAACGACATAAGACTGATAAGAGTCCACAAAAAAACAGGACAAAGTACAATTGACATAAAGAAAACTGTTTACAGAAGTAATAGTAGAAAACTTCCCAGACAGAGGTGGAGAAGTGGACACACAGATAAGTGAGGCATATAGAACTCCAACCAGCCATGATCAAAAAAAATCTACACCTAGACATATAATAGTCAAGATCCCAGAAACCCAACAGAAGAACAAAATTCTACAGGCAGTTAGAGAAAAGAAACAAATCACCTACAAAGGAAAGCCCATCAGAAACACGGCAGATTTCTCAACACAAACCCTTAAATCAAGGAGAGCCTGGAGTGAAGTATTTCAAGCCCTAAAAGAAAATGACTTCCAACCTAGACTGTTGTATCTGGCAAAATTATCTTGCAAAATCGATGGGAAAATTAGATACTTTCATGACAAAGAACACCTGAGAAATTTCATGAACACTAAACTAGCACTCCAAACAATTTTATGCATTATCCTAGAAAAAGACAATGAAGGTCACAACTCCATGAGGGACAACAGAGAGAAGGCACCAAGCAAGGTAAGACACTAAAGGGAAAGGGGGGAAAATAAGAAAAGAGCCAACAACAATAAAACATCATAGCAAGAATGAGTCAATATCTGTCAATTATAACTATCAATGTTAATGGCCTCAATTCACCAATCAAAAGAAATAGATTGACAGAATGGATTAAGAAGCAAAACCCAGCAATATGCTGTATACAAGAAACACACCTAACTCAAAAGGAAATTCATAGACTGAAAGTAAAGGATGGAAAACAGTTCTCCATGTAACAAGATCCCAGAAAAAAGCAGGGGTATCAATCTTATTTTCAGACAAAGTAGATTTCAAACCAAAACTAATTAAGAGAGACAAAGATGGTCACTACATCTTTGTGAAGGGAACAACCCAAGAGGAAGAGATGACAATCCTAAATATTTATGCACCAAATACGAATGCCCCCAACTATACAAAACAAATATTAATGGACATGAAAAACCAAATAAACAATAACACAATTGTAGTGGGGGACCTCAACACCCCTCTATCACAAATAGACAGCTCATCTAGGAAAAAAATTAACAATGAAACTCTAGAACTGAATCAAGTCTATTGAACAAATGGACTTAATAGATGTTTATAGATTGTTCCACCCCACAAAATCAAAATACACATTCTTTTCAGCTGCACACGGGTCATTCTCCAATATAGATTACATACTAGCTCATAGGACTTGACTAAGTAAATGTAAAAGAATTCAAGTTATCCCGTGTATATTATCAGACCATAGTGCAATACAATTGGAGATCAATAACATAAGAAACCTCAAAATACCCACAAACACATGGAAATTGAATAACATCCTCCTGAACAACCAATGGGTCACAGAGGAAATTAAAGAAGAAATTATACAGTTTCTACAAGTACATGATAATGCCAGTACAACATACAGAAATCTGTGGGACCCAATGAAAGCAGTTCTACATGGGAAATTCATAGCAGTGAATGCCCATATTAGGACAACAGAGAGAACTCAGTTAAATAACTTAATGCAGAACCTCAAGCTCCTAGAAAAAGAAGACCACAACAAACCCAAATCTCATACAAGAAAGGAAATTATAAAGATCTGAGCAGAAATCCATGCAATGGAGACTAAGAGAATGATACAAAAAAATCAATGAATCAAACAGATGGTTTTTTAAAAGAATACATAAAATCAATAAACCTTTAGCCAATCTTATCAAAAAAAAGGAAAGAAAAGGCTCAAATCCATGCAATTAAGAATGAAAAAGGTGAAGCCACAACAGATCCAGCAGAAATTCTGAGGATCATCAATACCTACTTTGAGAACCTGTACTCTAATAAAATGGAAAACACAGAAGAAATGGACAAATTCCTAGATACATACAAATTGCCAAAGTTAAATGAAGAAGATATAGAAATTCTAAACACCCCAATAACAATGAGTGAAATGGAAAATGTAATAAAAAATTTACCAACAAAGAAAAGCCCAGGTCCTGATGGCTTCACTGCTGAATTCTACAAGACATTTAAAGAAGAACTATCACCATTACTCTTTAAACTCATCAAGCAAATTGAAAGGGAAGCAAGGCTTCCAAATTCTTTCCTGGAAGCAAGTGTTACTTTGATTCCAAAACCAGGGAAAGACCCAACCCAAAAAGAGAACTACAGGCCAATCTCCCTAATGAACATAGATGCAAAAATCCTCAACAAGATACTGGCAAACAGAATACAGAGGGGCATCAAGAAGATCGTACACCCTGACCAAGTTGGATTTATCCCAGGGATGCAAGGATGGTTCAACATCTGTAAATCAATAAATGTAATACACTATATTAACAGAGTCAAGGACAAAAACCATATGATCATCTCAACAGATGCAGAAAAGGCATTTGACAAAATCCAGCACCCATTCATGATAAAAACCCTACAGAAAATTGGAATAGAAGGTCTTTATCACAACCTGATAAAGGCTATCTATGAAAAACCAACAGCCAACATCATACTAAATGGTCAAAAACTGAAAACTTTCACATTAAAATCAGGAGCAAGTCAAGGATGCCCACTATCTCCACTCCTGCTCAATATAGTTCTGGAAACATTAGCCACAGCAATTAGAAAAGAGAAAGAAATAAAAGAATAAAGATAGGAAAGGAAGAAGTGGAAATGTCATTATTTGCTGATGATATGATGCTTTACACAGAAGACCCAAAAAACTCCACCAAAAGACTTCCAGACTTAATTGACAGATTCAGCAGAGTAGCTGGATATAAGGTCAACACTCAAAAAACAATAGTCTTCTTATACGCAAATAGCAGACCCATTGAGAGAGAAATTAGGGAAATAATTCCTTTTACAATAGCACGTGAAAAAATGAAATATCTAGGAATCAACATAACAAAGGAAGCAAAACACCTCTACACTGAAAACTATAGCACTCTGAAAAAGGAGATCGAAGGGGATATAAGAAAATGGAAAGATATCCCTTGTTCCTGGGTAGGAAGAATCATATAGTGAAAATGGCCATACTTCCAAAACTACTATATAGATTTAATGCAATACTGATTGACATTCCAACAATATACTTCACAGAACTAGAGAAAACAATCCAAAAATTCATTTGGAAGCAGAAGAAACCTACAATAGCAAAAGCAATTCTGGGCAACAGAGACATGGCTGGGGGTATCACAATCCCCAACTTGAAACTATACTACAAAGCTACTGTGATAAAAACAGCATGGTACTGGCAAAGAAACAGACCCAAAGATGAGTGGAATAGATTAGAAGATGCAGAAACAACTCCAGATGTACTCGGCCACCTCATCTTTGACAAAGGAGCCAACCACCCTCATTGGTTCAATAAATGGTGTTGGAAAAACTGGATTTCAACCTGCCAAAGATTAAAACTAGACCCATACCTATCACCGTGCACTAAACTAAGATTGAAGTGGATTAAAAAGCTAAATATTAAGACAGAAACAGTAAACTTGCTGGAAGATAAGTTAGGTAGAACTCTCAATGACATTGGCATAGGAAAAGACTTTATTAACAAAACTTTAGTAGCATGTGAGCTAACACAAAGAATCAACAACTGGGATCTCATCTGACTAAAAAGCTTCTGCACTGCAAGAGAAACTACCAACAGAGCTAAGAGACAACCTACAATATGGGAAGAAATTTTTAGCAGCTGTACCTCAGACAAAGGTCTACCATATAGAATATATAAAGAATTGAAAAAAATCAGACCCCCCAAATTCAAAGACCAAATTCAAAAATGGACATCCAAAATGAACAGTCATTTCTCAGACAAAGAAGTAAAAACAGCAAATAAATATATGAAAAAATGTTCAACATCACTGGTCATTCAAGAGATGCAGATGAAAACAACCCTGAGATTCCACCTCACCCCACAAAGAATGGCTGCTATCAAGAAATCGACCAATAACAAATGCTGGCAGGGGTGTAGAGAGAAAGGAACCCTTCTCCATTGTTGGTGGGAGTGCAGACTGGTGCAACCACTGTGGAAATCCATATGGAGATACCTCAAAGAACTAGGACTACAGGTCCCACTTGAGCCAGCTATTCCCCTATTGTGTATCTTCCCCAAAGAATTAAAAGAATCATACCATAGCGATATATGTGCACCTAAGTTTATAGAGGCACAGTTTGTAATAGCTAAGGTTTGGAAACAGCCCAAGTGCCCATCAACTGGAAACTGAATAAAGAAGATGTGATTTTTTTATAAAATGGAGTACTACTCAGCCATAAAGAACGAGAAACAAAAGTTGTTTATAGCTAAAAGGATGCATATTGAGGCCATACTCTTAAGTGAAATAAATAGGACATACATGTGTAAATACCAAATAGTATCTCTAGTGTGAGAAACTGAAAGTGTAAATAAGGATGAAAATGATTAAAACAAATAATTGATAATTTGAAATAGGAAAAGGTCCAAAGGTGGAGGGGTGGCGGGAGGGGAAGGAGAAAGGAAAGAAGGGAAAGGAATAACTATGAGAAAAGAAAAAAAAATGGAAACAAAGTCTATGTAAATAGGAAAGGGTGGTGGGGGTGAAGGGCGCACAGGTAATGGGGGAAAAAATAAGAACTAAGATACATCATGTTCAGGTACAAATACCCAATGATAAATGTAAATGTATTGTATACCTAAAATGTACCAATTAATATATAAATTTTAAAAAATAGGGAAAAATATGTTTACCTCCCCTTCCCACATAGAGGCTTATGATGATAGCCTTCCAACTTCCAAAAAAAAAGGAAATAGCCAAAACAAATATCCTACTTTATACCCCCCAAGAAGAAATCCTTTTTTTCACTCCTTACATTAGTTCTTTTATTGCTGCTATAACAAATTATAAAAAAACTTATTAAAATAAGTAAATTGAGTTTAAATAATTAAACTTAGAGCAGCATAAATGTATGCTCTTACAGGTCTGGAGACAAGAAGTCTTTAATTGGTTGTATGTACCTAAAATTATGTTGTCAAACCAACTGCTCTCTTCCTGAAAACTGTAGAAGAGACTCCAGGTGTTGGCTTTCCCGGTTTTTAGAGGGTGCCTATATTGTTGACCAGTGGCCCTCCTTTGGTTAGATCTTGGTTTCATAGCCACAGCTTTGCCCTCCTGTATCTCTAAAGTAAGGACATTTTGATTGCATTGGGCCCACTTGGATAACCTAGGATAAACTCCCCTCTCAAGATTCATAAGGTATCCCAAACACCATATCACTCTTGCCATGTATATTAGTCACTTTTCCATTTGTTGAAAAATATCCAAAACCTTCAATTTAAAAGAGCAAAGGTTTCTTTTGGCCCATTATTTTAGAAGATTAAATCCATGTGTGGTTGACTGGCTCCAAGACAGAAATGGCATGGTGGAAAATACCTGCACAATCCACAGAAGCCAGGAAACAGAGAAGAGAGGAGCTGGGACCAAGGACACATCTTTCCAGGTCATGTTGTCAGTGACCTATCCCTCTATCCACTCCAGGCCCCTTCTCTAACAGGGAATGAACTCAACAGTGGATTAATCCACTGATGAGTATAGTACCCTTATGATCTGTAACTTTTTTAAAGTTTCACCTTTAAACACATGAAACTTTTGGAGGGCATTTTAAATCTAAATCATAACATTTCACCATTGGTTGCCTAAAGGCTCATGTTCACCCCATTATGCAAAATGCATTTAGATTATCCATAAGCATTGCCGAAGTCTTTGCAGTTCCAGAACTGCATGGAAATCTAACTTCAAAGTCTCCTCTGAAACTCAAAACACTGCTCTATGGGCCTCTGTAAAAATCAAACAGTTAAATACTTCCAACATACAGTGGTTCAATGCAAATATTCCCATTTCAAAAGGGAGTATTAGCGTGATAGAAAGGAATGGGGCCCAAACCAGACCAAAAACCACCAAGACCAAGATTAAATTCTGTTGTTCCATGTTTACCACCTGGGGCAGGCTGCAGTGAGATGTGAGCTTCAAAGGGGTTGGGCAGCCCCACTCCTATGGCCTTGCTGGTTACAGCCCACATAGCCTCTTCCTTTGTCTGGCTTCACTCACTGCCTGCAACATCTTTTGGCAGACATTTTAGGTTCCTGGTATGTCCAACTTTGGGGAGTTGCTTCACTCTCAAAGCTGTTCGTATCACTCTCTCAGGGGCTTCTAGCTGGTACAATGACTGTCACACATTTTTAGCTAGCCTCTCAGGCCTTTTTCTGAAATCTGGGTAGAAGTCTCCATGATTTTATAACTCTTGTATTTTGCATGATTGAAAAAAATAGTATTGCATGGCCAATGCCAAAGTCTGTCACCAGCTCAAGCAGTAGCCTGGTCCCCTGGGTCATGGCTCCAGTGCGCTTTGAGCATCTGGATGGCTGAAATTGGGTATCCATTTCCTCAGGCAGCCCTGAATGAGCAGGGCACCCTGAGACTATCTTCTCAAAGCAAAGTTTTTCAAAAGAGTTCATATTTTACATCCTTTATAGTCTACAATGACCATTTCCGGAGATACCTTCAGACAATTGCCCCAATCTGAAGTATTTGGCTTTTTTAAAAGAGTTCTAATACTTTTATCAACCACATTCCCCTTATCCTCAACTTTACATGTGTTGCCTTTCTGACCAAGCTGCTTTTGGTTCCTGACTTTTCACATAGATGTGACTAAAAGCAGCCAACAGTATTCTGTGCTATGGACTGAACATTTGGCTGCTTTGAAATCTCCTCTAACAGATTAGTCTAAGGATATGCACAAAGCATAGACATTTTTTATCAGAATGAAACATGCTTGCCTCCTACTCTAGTTTTTAATAGAGTGTTCATTCTCAGTGGAAACTTTATGAGCATGGCCTTTACTGTCCACATTTTTATCAATATTCTGGTCTTTTGAGCTCTTACCAGAATCACCCATCTATCTATGCTTACATCATTTTAGGGCTTTTCCAGCTTTTATCTGCAAACTTTTCCAAATTCCTCTGACAAACTAATTGCAAAGAGTTTGATCACATCATGTACAGTCATAACAACCTCATTCCCTGATACTAATTTTCTCTATTAGTTATTTTTCTCTCACTGGTAAAAAATATCAGACGATAGTAACTTAAAGGAAGAGAGTTTATTTTGGCTCACAATTTTAGAAGGTTCAGTCCATAGACACCTGGCTCCAAAGCAGAATGCCTTGGTGAAGGCTTGGAGAAGGGCTTGGAGAAGGGCTTGGAGAAGGCTCCAAAGGTAGAAGGACACAGTGGAAGAAAACTATTCAAACCCATTAGCCAAGAGAAAGAGAGAAAAGAGGAAGCAAGAGCAAGAATACACTCTTCCAAGTCATTCTCCATGTGACCCACCTCTAACCAGGTCCCACCTTTTAACACCACATTTAGCTTCTGAACTCATTAATCGATTAATCCACTGATGTGCATAGAACCCCATAATCCAATCACCTTCCAAAAGTTCCACCTCTGAACACATGAGACTTTTGGAGGATAGGGTAGTCTAAACCATAATATCATGCAAAAAAAGATATTTAGAAGTTCTAACCATTAAATATGAATGAACATGCAAAGGCTAAACAACAACTAGGGAAGGACATAAACAAGTGCTCTAGCAACAACTCTGACTGAGATCCCAGCCAACCTCCAGAATCATGAGGAAATGTGTCTTATTATTCCAGTCATGAATCTAGCTCAGTAAATGCTGAGAACGTATTTAAATTGTATCTATAAATCTCTTTCCAAATTACAGATATGTAAACAAAATAAATGTCCACATTACTTAATTCCCTAAAGTTTTGGGCTGTTTATGCAGGAGTAGATAATTGGAACACTTACATATTTCACATGGCATAGCTAGAAGATGGAAAGGATCATCTGACCCACATTAGATCATATATTATGGAGGAGGAAATCTTCATTGTCATATCCTGCTGATATTTAAGGGAATGTCTGTTGATGAATTTTTCACTAACTACCCCTAGGAATGAGAACTGAAAACATTAACAGGACTCAGTAACATAGAAGTCACTGGTGATCACTGGGAGAGATATTTCGGTGAAGAGATGAATGAGGAAGCCAGAGATGAGAGCTGAGTATGAAGAATGAATTGAAAGTAGAGTTTCAATGATTTCTAATAATTTTCCCTTAGTGAGAATAAGAGAGTGAAATTTTAGAGTTTAGGTTAGCTGCCTATTTTTGTATATGTAAGTAGAAAAGAATTGGCTATTTAAAGCCAAATGGAAGAATCTAGCTGGAAGAGAAGTGGAAGGCAGAAAGGGAAAGGGAATACTTGTAGGGCTTGGGGGACAGCAATTAATCTTAATCTTAGATGGAAGAGGCAACTTTTTATTTCTATGGGAGAAAGGAAGAGCACCTGGGTACATACATAAGAGGTTTGTATCTTTCATATTAAAATACAAGATGCTTTTTCTCTGTGAAGTAGGGAGGGGTGATCTTATATGCTGAGTGAGGTAGAGAAGATGCTTTACAATCAATGACTGAGATGATTAGGGGATAGTACCATTTCCTCATTTCCTGCTCCTATATTTCTGATGGTTTTCCTCCCTACCACAAATCTAAAACCAGGCACCTGAATTCACCTGAAAGAACTCCAAATTGTTCCTCCCACCAATGGGAGCAAACTTTCTCCTTCACAATCCTATCTCAGCCCCAAGTCCTCTAAATCCAGTGTGTTGAGACTCTCAAAGGGTATCTAAAGCCACTTCCCTTCCACAAACATCCAGAGTCCACATCTTTTTAGCTCAGAGCAGCACCCTTCCCCAATTCTCAGATAATAATGTTTCCCTTAAGTCTCCACCAGGAGGGAAACACTCTGATATTATATTATCTATATTTGAATTAAGCTATAAAGTCCCTGAAGAATGGACATTTTTGCCTTTTTCATTTTGTATCCTAGTATTTAGCAGATTCACAGTTGTCTATTGAAATGTTTTAAGATATTAACTCCTTAAATGCTAAAGTCCATCCATTTCATAATTCACTGAAAGGTGACCATTTTCCATTCCTACAAATGGTGCCAAGAAAGTAGAACAGGTTAAAAGATTAACTGCAAAGACCATTTATATTCTATCATCCTTTGGTGGTATAGCAAAACCCAGATCAACTGTATGATAAAACAGATGAAAAAACAGACTTAAAATCAGAGAGTTCTGGATTGGAATCTCAGATTCAAAATTACTATTGGCATGTTTATTCACATAACCTAGCCTCCATTTCCTAATCTATAAATTGTGGAGAGCACTATACACACTTCAGAGTTACTATGAGGATAACAGGGGAAAAGATTAATAAAATCTCCAGCATTTAGTAGAAACTTCATAAATCATAGTTATTAGTATTCATTCAACAAACATCCATTGATAATCAATATGACTCATGTCAATGTGCAGTCTACTATTAAGAAATGATTCTCATCCAAGTATTTACTTATATTTTCTTTAATAGCCTAACAGCTGTGTAAGAAAGAAGAAGTGAATGGGAAATAAAAGTTTCTTTAAATCTTAAATTTATTTAATAAAAAACAGTAAAATAATTATAGAATCACTAATTCTTTTGTTTATACTTCTATAGTAATAAATTAAACACTTGCACTTTTGTGCACTGTGTATTTGATTTAAATTTATATTAGGGTTTTTCTTGAGGCTTCCTGAGGCATCCTGAGGCTTCCAGAAAAAAAGGATTGCTTAAGGGCACAGCACTGCAGGTTTTAAGACAGCCTCCAGGAGCAGGGGTTATAGCACCTTGACAGAGTAGGTGCTTAGCATGCCCAAGGCCCTCATCCTATCCCCAGTATTTAAAAAGGCAGCCTTTAAGATTGTCCTGGGGTATTTTATTCATTAAATTCACTCTGATCTTAATAGCTTCTCACTGCACAGGTTAATAATGACCATAAAGATATATAAGGTATGGTGTTGTTAAATGCATTTGTATTCTAGTAATAGACAAAAATGAAATGTAACTTTCCTACTAGCTTGCAGTTATTGAAGTAATTTAGAGTACATAACTCTTCTAATCATATCCACTTGACCTAATAATGAGCATTTTGGAGAGAAATTGTTTTAAAAATAGAAGAATCCTTGGCACGTAAATTGTGGTTTTGAAGTATCATTCCTCACTGCAAGAAGGTTTCTTGAAGAACTGGCTATTCTAGATCCAGGGCAGGAAATGCCCTTGCTAAGCCTGGTACATCTTATTCCACATACTGAAGAAGTTGTCAAGGTCAACTAGGATCATACTCAAAGGACTCAGGAGCGAAACTGCAGAGTGCCTCACTGGCCAAAGATACATCAATCTGAACTTAGACAAGAATAAAAGATGCAGGAGATTAAAGCCTGCACCTGTTTAAATTCCAAATTTCACAGTCATAGCTTTTTAAAAAGCAAGCTAAAGGTCAGCCTCAATGGATAACCTCAATTGAATCAGCTGTTTCAAAAACTAGAAAATAATGGAAGCAAGTATTTATCATGGATTTCTTATACGAACTGTGTGTAGCTACAACTGCATAAGCTATAGAAAAAGAAAGAAGTATCTCTTCATGATGCTATTCCAGGGAAATAATTGCAACTTTCAATGAATTAATGGATCCAAGCCATGGGTGTCAATAGTTATTAATGTCACCAAAGGAGAGGGAACCAGAAACTATGCGCTTCCCGAAGAGAGAACGTAAAACCACCTACAGTGTCATGAGGTTGATCAAGCCTTTGGGTTCATCTGTCTGGGGCCATTTTTAGGACAGAAAAAAAATGGAGCCTCATCAAGGGTATAAATTCAGAAAAACTGAGTTTACATAAAACTCTATCATGTCACATGGTTGGAATTCTTCAGGATCAGAATTTCAAGGTAAAAAGTTTGAATTTAATCCTGACAGTTAATAGCTATGAGATTTTAAGCAGAATGATAGGAGTAGATGTGCATTTAAGAAAAATTACTTGAGCAAATATATGGAGTTCAGAGTAGGATTAGAAGACTGTGGAGTAAAGCAAGGGTCCTAGTGAAATAAAAATCCCAACTGAATTAAGGCAATGACAGTGAATGTGAAGGCTGACATTAATTTGAGACCAATAGTAGAATAAGAGATGTGGTCATATTGGTATGGAAGAAAGTTGATGAAAAAAAGGCCTATTTTCAGGTTACTGCCTTGGGGTGATATCATTAGCATGATCCTGAAAGTATAAAACCAAAGAAAAGAAACAGATTCTTTCCTTAACCAAACTTTCTTTTTCACTAGCCCAGACCTTCGGCTCTTTGTCTTTCCTTGTAAAATTTGGGTCTAACAAGAATACTGCTGAGTCAGTTTACCCAGAAACCTTCACCCTAAATATCTGATTGCCCTCAATACCTGACATAGCATCCCCCCAGGTGATGTCTAATTACTTTGGCCTACTTTCCACAAGATTCTTATTGGGTTGGTTTAACCAGAATTCTCTAATGTTTTCTCTCAATAATTGTCCATCCACTGCTCCTGTCCTGCTTCTTGGCTATAAATTCCTACTTCTTATTGCATTAAGAGTTGAGTCTGATCTATCTCCTTTATTAAAAAAAAATTTTAGTAGCCCCTCCCTTGAACAAAACATTCTATACTGTCTTTATAAAACATCACCAATATTTTCTTCTTTAACAAGAGAAGTGACATTGTTTTAATCAGAGAAGGTTGATGTTACTTTCAGATTTCTCCTTTGGAGTGATGTCTTTAACATGATCTTGAAATTGTAAAAAGAGTGAGAAAAACATTTAAAATATATTCAGGATCCAATCAGATGTCAATTAAATATCTCCGAAGGCAGAGAAAAGAAAAAATCCATCTCATGCAGAGAAGAAAATTGGCTGTAAATCTTTCGAGGAGTTAGCAGATTCATCAGATGTGAGAATTAGGTAATCCAAAAAAACAGATTTCAAAACCACCACATCTGAAAGCCATTCACATGACAGCCTCAGAGTCTGGACTGACAGGTGGTGACATAAAATTAAAAACTTCACTTTGCACATTCACAGCATAAAATCTTACATCCATCCCAAACTTCTTTTTGATATGAAACTTCTATCAGCAGGGAAGTTAATCTCACAAATTGCTTGGGGTGATGGCCTCGAAATTGTATAAATAATGTAATTATATTCTCAACCTCAAGGAAAAATAAATTTCAAAATATGAAATAAATAAAGTCTATAATGTTAATATTTTTGTGTGAAGGGAAAAATGTACATATTAAATATTTTAGATTTGAGCATTTCTTCTTTAATTTTGTAATTCTAACAGAAAATATGTAAATTATAGTTAACTTAGGCTTGTGATTTTAAATTAAAATTTTACTAGGTTTATAAACAACACCAAAATATTTCAGAGTATAAGGCTCATCATATTTGTAAATTTAATTTATTAGAATTGTAAGAATTGATTAAGTACTCGGGAAGGTTTTGTTAGTGACTCAAATGAAGTACTTTTATAAGAATTCAAATATAGGTGAGATATAAATGTAGTTTAAAATGTTTAAACAAATGTGAGTAGCTGCTTAAAACAAACATGAAAGTTATTAAAATTACCATGTTAATAAATATGAGATTTGTAGGCTAAACTAAAAATCACATATTGAAGAGGTGACCTTTGAATAATCTTTTCTAGGCCTTTTTGCCACTATTTGGGCATCAAAATAAATCACACTGACAGGAGAAGGTGGTCTCTGTCCTCGGGGATTTGGGATAATGCCTAATGGGAGAGATGCAGATGGAGGTTATCAATCAACATTTTGACAGCTGGAGTATATTCTGAATGTTAATTTCTTTTTAAATAAACACTTTTCCTATCACATTCCATAAGCCCTGGCAATACAATACTAAACACAACAGGCATGACCTGTGTGTATTATTGGAGAAAACAACTGGTGAGCATAAAAAATGTCAGTAGAGGGAATTGCATAAGACAGAAGTTGAACAGTTTGAAATGGCAGAGTGTCAAGGGCATGTGTATGTTAGGTGGACAAGAGATACTGACTAAGGAGGTAAAAATTACATTGAAACTTCAATTATCCAAAAAGAGCCCAACTTCCTACAATCAAAGGAAATTGCATTCTTCTTTTTAAAAAAAAAAAAAAGACTAGGGCAAAGGCCCTGTGGCAGAAATAAAGTCAGTGAGATGGAGGACAGCAAAATGTTCTCTAATTGGTATCTAGTGGGAAGAAAAGGGCTGGCAGATGAGGTCAGAGAATCTGCAAAGGTAATATCTTGTATTTTTAAAAAGACCTTCAAAAGGGCCAGGGATTTAGTGCAGTTGTTCTGCCACCTGCCTCGCAAGCGCAAGGTCCCAAGTTTCATCCTCGGTACCAAAAAAAAAAAAAAAAAAAAAAACCTTTAAAAAAGATTGTTAAAATTTGCAATACTTACAAGTAGATTTGTAAGCTAAGCTTTGAGGAGAAAAAAGCATTATGCTATATAATTCCAATATACTAAATTTTAAGACCATAAATAAGTTCCTAATACTACTTTTTTGAAAAAAAATAACAGATCTCACGGACATCAAAAACGCAGATTAGCAGATAACTACTTGAAAAATCAAAATAATACTTAAGAAAAACAAAGGAAAAAAGATTTCAATTAATTGTATTCTGAGATGCTTATGGAAACTACTAAGAAGTTAAACTCAGATATAAATATTATTGTACAGGTATGTCATAATTATAGTTGTTACATATCCCAAAGAAACCTAGTAAATTACTCAGAGATAATTATATTTAGAGATCATAAATATGCATCTATAAGAAAATGAAAAACTCACTGCCCTAATGTTGCATAAATAAAGATTTGGGACTTGGGATAGAATTTTCCACAGTAATCGCATACAAAATTCCAGAAGGGCGAATAAAAAAATTTAGTGAAGATGGATATACTCAGGAGATAGCAGAGGCTGACCTACAAGGCCACAAGCAAAGAGACTGCTTAGAACTGTTTCATGAACTGTGAGAATAGAAAGAGGAATAACTTACATTAATATAGTGTTATATATGATTATTACACTTGATCTTAGCCAAAAGGCGGAGAAGCGATAGATATATGATTATTAATACATGTAAACAAGTAAACAAGTTTTTAGCGAAGTCATCTGCATCCCTAAAATTGTGTGTATATATATAAAATTGTTGTTGTTAAAATTTTAAGTATTTATTTCTCCGAATCATCTCACTGTTTGGTCTACAGCTAGATGTCCCCCAGAGTCTGCTGTACTCATAGGCAGGACTTTTGGAAGGTGGTTGGATCACAGGGGATTATAGCTCACTTCCTGCTAGGAGGTGGGATCTGGAGGGAAGAGGTGGTCACTGTGGGTGTGACCTGAAAGGTTGTATCTCTCTTCCTGACTTCCCCTAACCTTTCCTCTGCCATGCATCCCACCGTACTGCCTTGGAAGCAAAGTAAACCTCTCCTCCTTTAAATGGCAGTTGTTGGGTATTTTGTCCCAGCCTTGAGAAAAAGTGACTAAAAGACTAACTGATTAAAATAATTGAAAAACATTTTGAAGTTGCCTTCAATGTGGAAGATAGACTTTCATCCTTGAACTTGGTTTTGTTTTGTTTTTTTACCTCATTTTACTTTTCTTTTTTTAAAATTAGTTTTATTGGTATATTTTAGGTATACAATATACTGACATTCATCATTGGAAATCTGCACCTTTACATACTCTCTCTTGGTTCTTTTTTCCTGCTTCTCCCTTCCCTCCCTTCAACCCCTCCATCCCTCCCTATTTACAAAGACTTTGCTTCCATTTTTTCATTTTCTCATATTAATTCCATTCCCTTCTTTCCTTTCTCCAACTCCTCTCACTTCCCCTGCCCCTTTGCCCCTTTTCTTCCTATTTCACATTATCTATTATACATTTTAGTCCTTATTTGCACTTTCAGTTTCTAACACTAGAGAAACCATTTGGTATTTACACGTGTATTCTATTTATTTCACTTGAGTATCACCTCAATGTGCATCCATTTAGCAATGAATGTCTCTAATTTCTCATTTTTTATGGCTGAGTAATACTCCATTTTATTTTTTAAAACCGCATTTTCTTTATCCAGTCTCCAGTCAATGGGCAATTAGGCTGCTTCCAAGTTTTAGCTATTATAAATTGTGCTACTATGAATATGGGTGCACATATATCACTGTGGTATGATACTATTAATTC
Source organism: Heterocephalus glaber (assembly GCF_053883595.1). Classification (NCBI taxonomy): domain Eukaryota; kingdom Metazoa; phylum Chordata; class Mammalia; order Rodentia; family Bathyergidae; genus Heterocephalus; species Heterocephalus glaber. Next base: position 699,906 of record NW_028258365.1, on the reverse strand, counting down.
TTTTGGGGAGATACCCAGCAGGGGAATAGCTGGGTCAAATGGGACTTCCAGTCCTAGTTCTTTGAGGTATCTCCACACTGATTTCCACAGTGATTGTACCAGTCTACACTCTCACCAGCAGTGGAGCAGTGTTCTCCTTTCCCCACAACCCTGCCAGCATTTGTTATTGGTAGATTTCATGATAGCAGCCATTCTTTCTGGAGTGAGGTGGAATCTCAGTGTTGTTTTCATTTGCATCTCTCGAATGACCAGTGATGTTGAGCATTTTTTTCATATGTTTATTTGCTATTTCTACTTCTTTGTCTGAGAAATGTCTGTTCATTTCAGATGCCCATTTTCGGATTGGGTCTTTAAATTTGGGAGGTCTGATTTTTTTAAGTTCTTCATAGATTCAAGACAGTAGACCTTTGTCTGAGGAACAGCAGGTGAAGATTTTTTTCCCCACATTGTGGGCTGTTTCTTCACACTGCTGGTGGTTTCTCTTGCAGTGCAGAAGTGTTTTAGTAAGAAAAGATCCCACTTGTTGATTTTTTGGGCTAGTTCATGGGCAACTGAAGTTCTGTTCATAAAATCTTTTCCTACAAAAATGTCTTCAAGAGTTCTACCTAACCTCTGTTCCAACTGATTCAGCATTTCTATTTTAATATTTAGATCTTTAATCCATTTTGATTTTAGTTTAGTGCATGGTGAGAGATATAGGTCTAGTTTTAATCTTTGGCAAGTTGAAACCCAATTTTTCCAGCACCATTCATTAAAGAGGCTATCTTTCCTCCAGTGAGGGTGTTTGGCTCCTTTGTCGAAGATGAGATGGCTGAGTGTGTCTGGAGTTGTTTCGGCATCTTCTAATCTGTTTCACTGGTCCTCAGGTCTGTTTCTTTGCCAGTACCATGCTGTTTTTATCACAGTACCTTTGGAGTATAGTTTCAAGTTGGGGAGTGTGATACCCCTGCCATGTCTCTGTTGCCTAGAATTGCTTTTGCTATTCTGGGTCTCTTCTTGTTTCAAATGAATTTTTGGATTTTTTTTCTCAAGGTCCATGAAATATGGTGCTGGGATTTCAATTGGGATTGCATTGACTCTATATAGCAGTTTCGCAAGTATGGCCACTTTCACTATATTGATCCTTCCTACCCAGGAACAGGGGATGTCTTTCCATTTTCTGATATCATCTTCAATCTCTTTTTTCAGAGTGCTATAGTTTTCAGAGAAGAGGTCTTTGATTTCTTTCATTAGGATGATTCCTAGGTATTTCAGTCTTTTTGGATGCTACTGTTAAAGGAATTGTTTGCCCTATTTCTCTCTCAGTGAGTCTGTTGTTCATACAGAGGAAAGCTATTGATTTTTGTGTGTTGACCTTGTATCCATCTACTCTACTGAATTTGGTTATTAAGTCTAGAAGATGCTTGGCGGAGTTCTTGGGGTCTTCTATGTAGAGTATCATGTCATTGGCAAATAATGATAATTGTGTTGTTTAATTGATATTGTGTTGTTTAGAATTTATAGGTCTTCTTCGTTCAACTTTGGTAATTCATACATATCTAGGAATCTGTCCATTTCTTCTGTATTTTCCATCTTATTGGTATATAGGTTCTCAAAGTAAGCATTGATGATCCTCTGCATTTTTGCTGGGTCTGTTGTAATTTCATCCTTTTCATTCCTAATTGCATGGATTTGGGCCTTTTCTTTCCCTTTTATGATAAGGTTAGCTAAGGATTTGTCAATTTTGTTTATTCTTTTGAAGAACCAACTCTTGGCTTCCTTGATTTTTGTACCATTCTATTAGTCTCCATTGCATTGATTTCTGCTCTTATCTGTATAATTTCCTCCCTTGTATGAGCTTTGGGTTTGTCCTGCTCTTTTATTTAGAAACTTGAGGTTCAGCATCAGTTTGTTTAATTGGGCTCACTCTGTTTTCCAGATATGAGTATTCACTGCTATGAACTTCCCTCGTAAGACTGCTTTCAATGTGTTACATAGATTCCGATGTTGTATTGGCATTGTCATTTAATTGTAGGAACTGTCTGATTGCTTTTTAAATTTTCTCTGTGACCCATTGGTTATTCAGAAGTGTGTTGTTTATTTTCCATGTGTTTATGAGATTCTTGCAGTTTCTTCTGCTATTGATCTCCAATTTCATCACACTATGGTCTGATAATGTACAGGGGATAACTTCAATTGCTTTGCACTTACTTAAACATGTTCTGTGAGCGAGTATGTGGTCTATTTTGGAGAACGACCCATGTGCACCTGAGAAGAATGTATATTCTGATTTTGTGGAGTGGCACACTCTGTAAACATCTGTTAAGTTCATTTATTAAAGAGTTTGATTGAGTTCTAGTATTTTGTTGTTTATTTTTGTCTAGTCGATCTATCTATTTGTGACAGTGGGGTCTTGAGGTCTTCCACTACTATTGTATTTGTGCTTATTTGTTTTTTCATGTCCATTAGTATTTGTTTTACATAGCTGGGTGCACTAGTGTTTGGTGCATATATATTTATGATTGTCATCTCTTCCTATTGGATTGTTTCCTTTAGAAGGATACAGTGTCCTTCTTTGTCTCTCTTAATCAGTGTTGGTTTCAAATCCACTTGATCTGCAAAGAGGATAGCTACTCCTGCTTTTTTTCAGGTTCCTGTCACATGGAGTATTGTTTTCCACTCTTTAATTTTCAGTCTATGAGTTTCTTTTTGAATTAAGTGTATTTCTTGTATGCAGCATATTGTTGGATCTTGCTCTTGACCCATTCTGCCAGTCTATTTCTTTTGATTGGTGAATTGAGACCTTTAACATTGATGGTTATAACTGATATGTATTGACTTATCCTTGTCATGATTTTTTCTTTTTGTTGGATTCTCCCCTTTTAATTTCATTTCTTGTCATGCCCGATGGATTCATTCTGCTTTGCTTCCTGGGGTTGTGATCCTCAATGTCTGTTCCTAGGCTATTGTGTAAAATTCTTCGGAGTGCTGGTTTGGTATTCACAAAGTTCCTAAGGTGCTCTTTGTCATGAAAGTATCTTATTTTTCCACCCATTTTGAAAGATAGTTTTGCAGGGTACATCAATCTGGGTTGGAAGCTGTTTTCTTTTAGGGCTTGGAATATGTCACTCCAAGCTCTTCTTGCCTTGAGGGTTTGCATTGAGTAGTTTGCTGTGATTCTGATGGGCTTTCCTTTGTATATGATTTGTTTCTTTTCTCTCACTGCGTGTAGAATTTTGTTCTTCTGTAGGGTTTCTGGAATCTTAACAATTATATGCCTATGTGTAGATTTTTTTTTTGATCAAGGCTAGTTGGAGTCCTATATGCTTCACTTATCTGTATGTCAAGTTCTTTTCCCCTGCTTGGGAAGTTTTCTGCCATCACTTCTGTGAACAGTTTTTTCATGTCGTCTGCACTCTCTTCTGTTTCTTCATTGACTCTGATCAGTCTTATGTTATTCTTCTTTGCATTCTCTAGCAGCTGCTGGATTGATTTCTCGTGGCCACCTACTATTTTAAAGAAATTTTTCTTTTCCTGGTCACTAATTGCAATCTTTTCTTCTATATCTGAAATTCTGTCCTCACATTGGCTCATTTTGCTGTGTAAACTTTCAATTGAGTTTTTAATCTCATGGATATCTGTTTGCATCTGTTTTATGGATTCCATTTGTTTCCTATGTTGGGATTCCATCATGTTCCTCAGCTCTTCTATTTTTTTCTGTGTCCTCTCTAGATTTATTAATCATGTCTTACACTATGGACACAATCTCTGCTGTTATGTGAGAAATTATTTCTGATTTCATTTTTTCCAAATCCTGTTTCATTGCCAGTTCAGGGAGTCCAGGTGGTTGAGTATCAGATTGTTCTATTTCATTTCCCTTTGGAGTTGCTTTAGGTGATCTGGAAGTCTGGTTTTGAGACTTTTTATGTGTCTTCTAATTTCAATGGGGGAGGGGGGGATGTGTGCTACTGGCACCCTTGCAGCTAACCTCCTCAGCACTTGGGGCAGTGGTACAGCAGCCTGGAATGTTCACCTCCTCTGCACTGGGGACAGTTCTGCTCCTCTGCTGTTGGGGCAGTGGTACAGCAGCCCAGAAGGTTCACCTTCTCTGCATTGGGGGCAGCTCTGCTCCTCTGCACTCAGCTAGTCTTTTCAGTTTTGGAGGAGCTCTGCTGGCTGCAAATTCCAAGGTCCAAGGTACCAGAAGATTCAGTGTCTGCTGGCTCTGGGCTGGTTTGTTGAAGACACTTCTTGCTGTGCCCTCTCTTGGTACCTTCTCCTTCAATTTGGATATGATCATGTAGGTAGAGTGTGCACATTTATTTACAGGTAGCTATAGCACATGAAGTGGAGAAAGGAGAGGAATTCAGCAAAGGTGAGTAAGAAAGGATGGCCAGGGAGATGGCAGGAAAACTGGAACCAGGTGAAATGGTGGAACCCAAAGGAACAATCTTGGAAAAGCTAGCAGTCACCTGTGTACAATACTGAGGAGTGAGAAGAGGAGAAGCACAGAGCTCTCTACCAACCTCCATGAAATGGGCTCTGCATGGGTGGCCAGGTAGGGTAGTACAGAAGCCAGGCTGGTATGAAGGATGGAGGTGGGTGGACTCCACAAACTCTGAAATTCTGTTGCTTCTGTTATCACAAGTTGCACATGTGTCTTCAGCTCCACCAGCCGTTTCTGTCACAGGCTTCTAGGTCCAGCCCTCCTGGTGGTCCCCAGTGCCCTGCAAGGATCCCAGTCCTCCTTTTCTCCTTCTCATACCACAGTCATGTTGGTTTTCCTTACCCTTCCACATCTGTTCAAAACAAAGCTATCTTTCATTTTCCTTAAAAACAAAACAAATTATGCCAGGGATTTAGCTCAGTGCTTCTACCACCTGCCCCACAAGCATATGGACCCAAGTTCGATCCCTGATACAAAAACAAAACAAAATTTTAAAATACTCTATCCCTATGATATGTTTGCTAATGTATAGTTTACTAATAAGCTGCAATAGGGTCAATGGGTGCTGTATTTTCTATTTCTAGATTTAGGTCATAGTTGAAATATAAATGAAGGTCACCGCAGTCTTATACTTTGTTACTTAAGGACATCAACATGCTGAGGAGTCAGGAGTTTTCTGAAAGCTAAAATAAAAATTGAATAAATGCCAAAGTCCCAGTGGAAAAAAAAAGATGTGATTTTATCACTTAATGTTTCATAATTCAAGATGTTGTATAAGTGATATGCAAATGCACCTATTTGAACTACACAAGATTATATTATTACTTATTAATGGTTATCTTAGTAGTTATTATATCCTTCCTAATGACAATTTTTCACTTAGAATGGCTTTCTGCCAAAGCAGAAGCTGATGGATTGTTTGATCTAAAAATCAGAATATTCTCATTTCTATTTCAACAGTAATTATGGCAATGTCAGAGGACTCTTATGAAAATTAACTCCTGAGTCAGAAAAGATCACTTGTAACAAAAATTAGGCTATTGTCTTAGTTTTCTGGTTCCTGAGATAAAATATCTGACATTCAAAGTTAAAGGCAGAAAGGTTTATTTAGCTCACAGTTTCAGTCCATAATCAGCAGGCTCCAAGGCAGGTGGGTAGCAGACAGGCATTGCAAAGAAGAAACAGTTCATGGTGGGCAGAATGCAGCAAAACAAGCAATGGATGAGTGCAGCTTTCTCTATCCCTTATATCTTATCCAGGCTACTTAGGGCCAGTATCACTCACACCCTTAATCCCAGTGCCCTTGATACTAGCATTGCACCATGAATGGGTCCCGGAATCACACATTTGGCCAGGTACACCATATGCCAACAAATATGATTTTGTCCCAATAAGAGCGTATTTTTAAATCCATAGATCACTTTTAAGTTTACTAAGTATCAAGCTCATAGCTTAGTCATACTGGCTAATCTAATGAACATAAACTATTGCCATGCATATGTCCTCAACAAATATTCTTTGAATGAGAATGAAATGTTATCTTTAAGCCTATTTTTTAAAGCCTCCTCATGGAGAAGCTAAATCCAGAACTTCCTACTGTTACTTCCAAACCACTGTAGGAAGAATAAGATGTAATGAGCAATATTTTGGAATGGCAACTTGGTTGGGTGGACACGTAGGTGGATATCCAAAGGTTAAACAAAAAAAGACTAATTTCTTACCCCCAAGAGCTTCAAATTTCTAAAACACATTGGCAAGCATACATAAAACAAAAAGTGTATTTCAAAGAAGAAGGAAATTTTGTCAAGTTGAAAGACAAAGAAGATCAAACATTTTCTTTAGACCTAAGTTCAAAGCTGGATTGAAAGGCCTGGGTGGCATTCCTGAATAAAATTGAGAGGTAAAGTATTTTCTTTAAATTGTCCTTTCATCCAACAGCATTTCCAGGCAAATAAAGCTTCAATAACAGTAGTCCTTTTATTTTTATTATGATCATTCAATAGCATTAAGTACAACATTTCTTTTTAAAGAACAGAAATATTGTACTATGACCAAAGATAATTTGATGAGCTCATCAGGTATATGATACAGTCAGTCAAGAGCTTAGACACAGCCTTTGGCATCAGACACATAAAGATCAAAACTATATAGATTATGTGAACCCTATTTTCACTGTTTTTTTTTTCTCTTGGAGGCTAAGAAAAACTTCAAACAAGTAAATGGAGGACCCTTTCTACTAAATTTATACATAATGAGGAGTTCCAGAGAACTGTGTATAAAATAGATACACAGAGATAGAAGATAGATTTATGTACATATAATCACATAGGTTATGTATAACAACGTAACTCTCATATATACTTATAATTGTTATTGTATAGTAAAACAGTCATTTTCTTGTATTAACCATGTCAAAATTATTTTGACTTTACAATTACACAAGCTGTTTGAAGAGTCTGTTGCTATTTTTACTCTGATTTTTATAACTGTGTTGAGCTCATAGGCTTTATTCAAAATGACCTATGCCCACTTAACTAGTGTATCTCCTGGGAATCCACAATTACCTTTCATGATTGTTTGAGGTCTTGATATGAAAACAGTCACAGAGCATTTCTTCTGTCTATATTTTCTTATATTAACTCAAATGCGGTACTTTCAGCATCCATCCAGCCCAGTGAAATTGTACAATAATGAAATTTCACTTCTCCAGTGTGTGAAATAATTTTGTTCAGAGGACTCACCCATGACTTGGTCCTTTTTGGTCTACGAAAAGCTGACATGCAACTTTGAATAAAGAAAACTAGCAAACAAATATAACAGCCACCACAAGTACCAGTGATTATGACTCAGCAACTTTTTTAAAAAAATTGTGGCCTGCTGACAGTGTCACAAAGATTATAAAATTTCACATGTCCTTGGTCAGTTTGAATTTCTTCACCAATGTAAACACTATTAGGAAAAGGGCTAATATTGCAGGAGGCTTAAAATTTGTTCACCTTCTACCTCTCTCTCTGGAAAATTGCATTGCTATAAACTTCTGCACCTCCTTTGTTTAATTAATAAATACTTCACAGTAAACTCTGGATGTACTTAGGTTTCATTTGTAAATAATAACTTTTTAATGTAAAAGTGTTTAATCCCGTAGTCACAAAACATGCCAAAGAGTTTTATTTACGATGAAAGATAACTTTTATATTTTGATATAGGAAGAAAATGTTCCAATGGGAAAAGGAACTAGGGAGGGGAGGGGGAAAAGGAAGGACAAGAAAAGGAAAAAAAGAGTAGAAGAAAAGTGGATTCAAAACTTTTATAAATAAGAAGAGGAAGAAGGATTGAAGGGAGAGTAGGGGAATGAGAAAAAAAGGTAAAATATTAAGTACAGGTACAAATTCACTATGATGAATGCTATCATTATGTATATCTAAAATGTACCAATAAAACTAATTTTTAAAATGATTAAAGATAACTAAGTCTATTAGTGTTCTATTGCTTCTATAACAAATTACTACAAAGAGTGGTGGAAACCAATACTAATTTATTACCTATAGATCTGTGGGTTATAAGTGTGATGAAGGCCACTCCAAGCTAAAACTGAGGTGTTGGAAGGCTTCATTCCTTTCTAGAAGCTCTAGGAAAGAATTCTCCATTTGTACAGGCTGCTTATGGTCCCTTCCTGCATATTCAAAGAATATGTCTCACATAGGTCCCTTCATCCCTTCAGCCCTCTGTAACCTCTCCATTCCACCTTTAAGAACTTTTGTGATTATAATCTCATTACACCCATCCAGATAAGCCCAAAACAATCATTATATACTTTTATTTTATGTATTCATATAGGTATGTATGTATCTTGCAGGACAAGGGATTGATCCTGGGATCTTTACACTGAGCTGAAACTCTAGCCCTTTTTTATTTTTTGAGATAGAGTCTCACTAAGTTGCCCAGGCTTGGCTCCAACTTGGGTCCTCCTGCCCCAACTTTGCAGAGTGCTGGGATTACAGGTGTGTGCCACCACACTCAGCTAGTACGTTCAATTTTTTTTGGTCAATCAGACCTTAATAAAGCTGTTAACAGTTTTATCTTAGGGTTACAGGTAGAAAAATGGCTCCCAAAGATGTACATGTCCAAATTCCATGAAAATGAGAACATCTGATTTTTATATCATCAAAGTATTACATGAAATTATGTTTGCTAACTAGCTGACCTTAAAATAGGAAGATTAGCCAGTCGTGGTGGCACATACCTTAAAGCCAGCACTCTGGGAGACTGGGCAGGAGGGCCATCTCCACACACACCCAGCCCACAGCACATTTTTGGCTGACTCTGGCTCAGGTCCAGTCTTTTTGTCATATCAGAAGTTTAAGTACAAGCTTTCACTATCTGTGCCTAAAAGAACACTGGGGAGTCAAGATGCTTTCGTTTCCCTTATTTAATCATCAAAATAGCTTTATATTACACCCTTTTTATAGACAAGGATACTTAGGAAGCTAATGTTTAAGAAGTGATAAACCCAGGACTTAGAACATCATTTGACCCTAAAATAAAAAGTGAATAGGTAAAATATATACAAACACACCAGTGATTTCATGTCAAAACTCTGGCTCCTTTGAAATCAGTTTGGAACATGATTAACTTTTACCAAAGGTTCTGAGAGTACCTTTGAAAATCTTCATTTATCATTGCACACAGATATCTTCAAAGGATTATACATCTTGATTCTTCAAATGTTCCTAAATTTAATTTCTGGAAAAGCCAAGAATCATTTATTTGGAGCCAATGGTGCTATGATAAAACTGTCCTATCAATCTGAATTGAAATTATGGTAATGCCTGCAAAATTCAAATGGCTTCTAAAGAAAATGTTGGATAATGTAAGCGTCACTAAAAACATACACAGTCCCCAAGGATATTTCTTACTTTTTTAAAGAATACATTTTATATTAAAAATGTCTTGCCTACTGTAGTTCATACATAGTTCCTCCTCCTCTATAGGGGTTTCCTTATATCTTCCAGGGACACTAGCTTTAACTTCTGCCTTTCTGAACCCTAATTTGCTGTACCTTTCATAAGCGTATATTTAGCCTGTTCCTTGTAATTTTGACCTGCTTTAGCCCAGTCTCCTTAGAGAGTACTTTATTAGCTGTGTAGTCCCCGAGAACAAGTGTGTAAAAGTGACAAGGTGGTGAGGAGAAGAAAGAACATTTCATACTGGGTTCCTGAGCAGAGTTTTGCGACAAGCTGACTTCTTGGCTCCACCTGGCATCTTCAGAGAGAGCACTGGAAGCCACTGTGAAAGGAGAGGACGACAAATTTATCCACATGCTCCTGTCCCCAGCTCTTCAGAGGTCACTGCCACGAGGCCTTCATATCCTGCACTCCTCTATCACACAATAGTGGCCCCAAAGCGAGTTCAGCTGCATCTCATGCCTCAGTGGCAGCTGAAAGGCCCTGGAATGTGTGTTGAGAAATGCCATCAGTTTGCAACTGCAAGTGACAAGAGATAATGGCAGTGACTTCTGCAGTAGACACTCAAGTTTGTAGTGGCAGCAACAGTACTCTGTCCCATGATGTGAGCAGCAGCACAAGCACTGTGTGCTACTAGGATGGGGCAAGCTCACTATCTGGCTGACCTTGGGAGCCAAACCTGGGCCCTGCCTCTGCTGCTTGTGAGGGTAAAGCGCTTGTGCGGGTAAAGCGACTTGGGAGCACACACAACAGCAAACATGATCTCCTGTTGACACTGTGCTGCTCCTTATTTTCTCCAATGCAATTCAAGCTTTCAGGACTGAAATAATACTTTATCTTCAACTGCCCTAGTATTCTAGTAGTTTGACAGTAAGTATGGGACAAATGCTAGCTGAATTTTCACCTTGATTTAAGGTTAAAATGCTATTTGGAGTCTCCTGGTCAGCAAATTGCAGTTAGCATATCATTTTCCCTCTGCATAAGAGCTCTTTATCAAAAATGTCTTCGTCGGGCTGGGGATTTAGCTCAGTGGTTCCGCCGCCTGCCTCACAAGCGCAAGGACCCAAGTTCCATCCCCGGTACCAAAAGACAAACAAACAAAAAAATGTCTTTGCCTATATATACATTGTTTTAACTCTGATTCTTCATTATGTATGCTTCAGTACATCTGATTCATCATTGCACTAGGTCTGATTCTACAAAATATTACAGCTTATTATGTTAAGTTTTATGCTTTGAATTGTTCCTATTAAGCAAGTAAGTAATTGGTGTCATTCTGGAAGCACAGGTGTGCATGCTTCACGGTCTATTCACTTTCTGAAGTGGACTGATACATTCTGCATGAGCAGAGGTAATAAGTGACTTATAAAAGGTCACCCTCATATACCTCATTGTAATATTCCAGCAAAGAGTTTGCCAAATCATGATCAAAATGCACAGGAAGAAAATATATTTACAGTGTGTTAAGTGTCAGAAATTAGATCCTATATATGGATATTGACAGTTATTTGTCATCATTGGGCCATGTTGAGCCAAACTGGCCAATCAAGTCATCCTGTTACAAGACAATGCTCATTCAGGGTCACTCTCTGCCACCCGAAGCTCCCTGATGGTTCTCACCTCTGCTGGTCTCACTGGCTTAACTGGTGGCATGTCCCGACCCTCAGACCCTCATTCCCAAGGGGTGTCAGCTCTACACCCTTTATAAGAGGTCATTGGCCATATCTGTCCATGTCCATTTACAGTCTCAAAAGGACAAAGAAGCACCTAGGAAGCCCAAGTGAATTTTCTGGATCCCCCTTGAATTCCTTCTGATCTCCATCATGTAAAATCAGCCAGACCTCCTTCAGGTAAAGAGTCACTCCACTATAGCAAGACAGTGAATTCTCAACTTGTCTTTTGGTTGCTGGACATAAAGAACCACAAATATCAGAGTGGCAGGCAAAGCTTATAATTCAATGAGATACTCATGGGGTCCCAGGAAGAAAGGTGCTGGAAATGAGGACATAGAATTGGAGTCATCCAGAGCTCAAAGCCCTAGGGAAGTAAGCAACATGTGCCCCCAGGAAATCATGGGGGTGATGGCAGTCCCTGCCTCATTCCTTAGATCCCATGCATATTAGTTTCCTAGGAGTGCTGTTAAAACTTACCACAAAGTGGGTGGCTTAAAATAACAGATTTATTTTCTCACAGTCTGGGAAGTGGCAAGTCTGAAATTAAGGGTGCTTATAGTTTGTTTCTTCTGGAGGCTCTAAGGGATAATCTGTATTTCTCTCCCAGATATTGCTGGCAATCCTTGGCATTTCTTGGGTTGGAGCAGTATCATTTCAACCTCTTACTCAAATAGGTCACATTCTGAGGTCACACTCTGAGGTTCCAAGTAACAAGAATTTGGGGGTATTATATAACCTATCACACACGCACTATGCCTGTCGCACTGATTCTTCCATTGTAGCTTGCCACAAACTCCACAACACACCTTAACCCATCGCTCACATTTCCAATATAACAGCATGTACTGTACGGATGAAGAAGCGGGTTGCTTCCACTGCAACCTAGACCTGCTCAGTCCTTTCCTGCTGTGGGCACCACTCAGAGCAGGCAGCCTTCTCCATCAGTCAGTACACAGGCCAGAGGACTATCTGCAGGGATGAAATATGCTGCCTGGATGTACAACTCACCGACTCACCAGGCTTTGTGCTTCCTTCTTCAGGTTAAGAGGTGTATGTAGTCATCTGCTTCTCACTCTGGAGGTGAGGCAGCAGCTGGAATCCTAAAATGTATGAGTTTGGCATGAAGTTCCTAAGGTTTATCCCTTGAAAATTCACAAGGTTTATCTCTTCCCTCTGGAACACGTCTCACCAAGGGTTTTAGCTTGTTGTTTATCCAGCCTCATCAACATATCGTTATGTAAAAGATCTGAATTCTTGAGTAGGATAGTTAACAAAGCCCTAGAACATATATTCCTCATACTTTTATCATGTGTATCTGTCTGAATAAAGATACTATACCCAGCATAGCTGTTGCAACCAAGGTTATTGCTTAGTTGAGCTTGCAATTGTCTCTAGTCCTCTTTCAGGATCCATTCAGTGTCTGCATGAGCTGGAATGGTGAATTCATGTAGACCTTCTGAGACCATCCATCACCTCTACGCCCTTCAGATTTCTTAAAAGGGGCATCAAGTTCTCCCATCATTGTGCTCAGTGAGATTGTGTCACTCTTGACTGAAGTGAGGAGACAGGAGGGCAATGCTGTAGTTTGGGTCTTGAATGCTCCCTCCACTGGCCCATGTTTAAAGACATGGTCCCCAGGGTGGTGCTACTGGGAGGAGGTGGAACCTTTAAGAGGTATGGGCTAGTGGGAGGTCTTTATACCATCGAAGCTATGCCCTCAAAGAGGATCATGGGACCCTAGGCCCCTTCTCATCTCCTTTTGCTTCCTGGTCATCAGGGTAGCAGTTTTGCTCCACCACTCTCTCCTGCCATGATGTATTTCCTCACCACAGGCCCAAACTGACAAGCCAATCAATCATGGACTGAACCACCAGAGCAAAATGAACATTTTCTCTTGTAAGCTGATTACCTCAGGTATTTTGTTATAGTAATAGAAAAATGACTTAATATGAGTACTCAGTTTCCAAGGCTCCACTCGGCTTTCCACATACTCAGTGAAACCATCCTTAAGAACATTGGCCAGAACTCGAAACTTCTCCCTCACTCTAACAGGGAAACAACAAGGGCGCTCAGTTTCTAGCCATCAACGTCAGTTCAGACTCTTTGCCCAGCTGTCCTTGAAATTCCTTATATTCCTCCTTTGCCAAGGATAGAATTATTAAATGGCTGCAGACCCACTTGCGAAAGCCGTGACTCACTACCTTGTACAGGTGCCGTGGTGTTCCTCCTGGGACCCTAAGGCAGGGGTTCCCAGTGTGAGAACTGTCTCAGGTTCCAAAACTGAGTAAGGGATGACAACTTTGATTGGAGTGATCGCCCTTGGCCTTCATGTCATCCACCCTTGATTTTGTCTCATGACAAACAATAGTATCCTCTTTCACCGTCTATTTATTATGCTTCTAAGTGTTCTGTGTTGTATTAACCAGCAGGCTCAGTCCCCTTGACTACCATTGCCACTTTGATAATCAGTACATTGTAACCCTCTGACTTTTGGCAAATTACACTCTGCCACTTGACTATTATTTTTCAGTTTTATCACACACTGCCATCAGCAAGCTAAGCTCTGTAATAGTCTTCCCCTAGTAGCAGAACTGACCCATAGAAATCTATCTTAAATTTTTAGTGATGCTTGTGCCTTGTCATCAGAGTATCTTCAAGGCCTTGTTAAATGTAGCAGAACTGGTCTCCTGAGAGCTGTCCTCAACTGTTCAGTGACACTTGTGCCATGTCATCAGTGCAAGTCTCTATGGCCTTGTTAGGCGGTTTCCACCGGGCATTTTCACGGAACAATCATCTGACAGATCTTCCAGATGAACAGCCTATCTGTTCCAGCACACCCACTTCCCTCAATATTTTGTTCTTTCCTCCATCATCTGTCATAGTAATCTTTGCTCACAATGGGTCATTAACTTTTTCTATGCTTCTAAAAGCCATCTCCCAGGATCCTAGCTAGGGTGTTAAACCTTGTAACTTAGCATAGCTCTTATCCTGCAACCCAAAGACCCAACATTAGCAAACTCTGCTCTAATTCTCTATTCTGATGCTCTAGATCAGGGGTGTCAAACCTATAGCATGCATGTTATTGTGTTTTTCTCTTAAGACAAAAGATGTTAATATATTCAGTATTCAGGTTTAATTGCAGTGTTGGCATTTTGCAATAAACAAGTGGGTTTTGGGTTGCAGTTTGGCACTCAGTCTCTTAAAGGTTCGCCATCACTGGTCTAGATGAAGAAATGACTCCAGTCCCAAGCATACTCCTTCAGCTCTTCCCAGGACATGCTAGCTCAGTCGAGTTGTTTCTTTGAGGTATTGTCTGCTGCTTCAGGTCCAGGATCTCACTCAGCTTTGCTTAACCTTAATTATTTTAGGGCTGGAGATTATGTTACCTATAAGGGCCTGGAGAAAAGGCAAGTCCTGAAAGGGGCACATGCTGTCTAGGCAAAGAAGCCTTTGCAGTCATGCAGTTTGGAAATTAGGGAATAAAACACTTCAGCAGCATCCACGTAATATGTCCACCTTTTTGGGTCTTGGGTTTTACCAAACAGTGCCCTGACCTTGGCATAACAGAGCTCTCCTGGTAGGCAACTACCCCTGGAGTTTGTCCACTTGAGATTATTAAGTCTCGGGCTTGGTCCTCAGTTTCTTAGCACTCCAGCTGCAAGACATGAAAAAGCTTCTTCCCAGACAAAGGCCCCGTGGCTTTCACACCTGGTGCTCCATTGCCTGTTACTGCCCTCAGCTGTTCACTGGACTCCGGGACAAGAATGGTGTAGCACAGCCAGCCAGACTTTCGCCCTACATCTATAATGCCAGCCAATCAGATAATGCTTCTCCCCCCACATCATCCCAACTCATTAATGTAAGCTGTAACAACTGGAACTTGTGCTGCCAATGACAGCATCTAGACAGCCAAGCTTTATGTCCGCCATGGTCTCTGCTACCTACTCCCATAATGGAAAAGGAAAAAAAATAAAGCAAACAGTTTATAGGAAAGACTGAAATGCAAAATAAGTTTAAAAAGTGAGAATAAGAAAATACATAAAATATTAAATGTATTTAGTGAAATAGTACTAGATTTATTCACAAAGAAACTAATACTATTCCTGGTACAGTGTCTGAAAAATAGCTACTTGGTCACCTTTGTCAATACATTTAGGCATTAAAAATAGGGACTGTTCAAGAATACATTGTGAAGAGATGAATGAGTCAATTGTTAAAAACATGAATGACTTAACAGCAATATTTAATGAAAATTTAGGGTAAAACAATGTTCAGCTTTCATTCTGTGGAGATTAAAAAAAAATACAGTAATCTACCCATTACGTTTTTCAAAATCAAACAATAAATCTATAAGCAATCCTTTTTAATAAAATCAGTAATTTCAAATAAATATATTACCATTCTATCCCTTTGTTCTATATATATGTATCTAATTGCCAACACCTACTAGATTACTGAAATCAGTGATAATTCAATCCACAACACATTTGTCTGGATCATGAAGTCTTACCTTTGAAATGCATTTTCTTATGCTAAAAGCCTTTAAAAATGCTACGCCCTACTTCTTGGCCCAGTGTGACTAGTCTTTTGCACAGGGCCTAGCTGAGGGTACTTTCAAATACCCACACCCAATCCATCAAGACCCATGTTCCTGCTCCTCTCACAATGGCCACCAATGGCCAGGCAGGCAGCTCACCTAGTCCTCCTGTTCCTCAAAGTGAGCATAGCCACTAGCATAGGTCCTTCCTAAATTCAAATTAGTAAACAAATCTGACGACTCAGCATCCGAATCCTTTCCACCTTCATCTTCCTCCTCTTCATCATCCTCTGCTTCATACTCCTCTTCCTCCTCGTGATAGCTAGCATCACCATACTTGTCAGATGAAAGGTTCTTCCAATAAGCATCGTACCCAGAAGCTCCATCTCCCTCTTCGGCACCAGCCTGCCTGCCAAATTTCAGGGAGCGTGCTACAAAAAGCAGGTACACAGCATTTCATTAATTCTAACTTTGTACATCCTCATTTTCTTCTATAATAAATAAAAGTACATGAACTTCACTGACTACTCACCAATAAACAGGTAGACCACTATTTTCCTAATTTTTGTATGTAATCAATCTATACACACAGATAACAAAGATTATAGTGTCATTTCATTAAATGAAGAAAGAGTTAAAAACTGACTTTTCACTTCTACCTTATTGAAACAAAATTTGGTGCAGAAGAGGCACAAAATCATCACTCATCTCACTGTGGAACTTTATCTTTCATTAAACAAAATACTGTCAGAGTCACTGAAAATTTGCTTTTCTTCTGACATGTTTAGTAAAGAGTCAAACTTCTCTTTAACAAAATGTTAGCTGCATTACTATAATCAGGCTTGTAGTAGTCTTATTCCATTATAAAAAAATCGGTAACCACAAAACTGTTTTCTAGAGTATTAACATATTACATAATAAGCACTGTGTGTCTACTACACACCTTAAGAGTAACTTCAGAATGAATCTGACTTCCAAGTACTGAAATTTACCACCACATGTCTATCACGGATTTATTCAATTACTTAATAACAAAACAGAAAAGTCATTTTTTCTACCTCAACTATCAGTATTTCTGTCATTAACTGGAGTAAGTACCAAATGTCAAAATAAGTGCTGGTGTTTAAGTAAAATTGAAAAATTACACCCACATTACTTTCCAAGGCTATAAAATTCCACCTGCTTAAGAGAAGACATTCAGGGGCCAGGGATTTAGCTCAGTGGCACCCTACAAGTGCAAGATCCTGAGTTCAATCCCCAGTACCAAAAAAAAAACAAAAAACAAAGAGAGAGGAGACATTCAGCTTTTCAAAAAATGAAGAAAAGGGAATTTAAAAAAGAGAATAAAGGTAAACTCTGTCCAAGCACAAAAGCAAATCATTCCTTTGGTATTTTAAAAGCCTTACTTGACATGCTAAGATCCTTTGTCTCCTGAGTCTCGTGTCCACATTTAGGGCAAGGAGGTTGTTTTCCTTTTTCCTGTTTAAACACCTTGCTTCTTGTATGTTCATCACAAAAACAAGCCTACATGGGAGAAGTAAAAATAAAGTAACTAATTTTTGAAATATCATTCAGTATTTCAAGGGAATTTGAAGACACATTCGCTATGGCAGAGGGATTAAGAATTCTGTCAGGACTAGTCATACTCCTCGGAAGTGGTTTCTGCCAGGACTCTTGTGAACCATGACATACCACAAGCCAGACTAACTACACACAGAATGTGATGTGGAGACGCATCCGTCCACTGCTAACATGTGAGTACTCACAAGGTCCCTGATGAAGTAACAGTTAGCAGCCTCACTGTGTACGGGACAGTGCAGAAACAATTACAGGACACTAAGCATTGACAGAGAAGTGCAGACAAGGGGCTAAACAGAACACAGGATTCAAGAAAGGCTTTCTGGGAAACACTGAGTCTTGGCTTAAGACTGAAGGTAAATGTGTGTGCAGAAGGGCAGGCAAAAATAAAAGAGTGCTTCAGCTAAAGGAAACCATACAGACACAGGTAATGCCTAAAGCGTGAAAGCACAAACACTTTCAACACACTGAAAGGTGGTACAACTGGAGAAGAGTTGGGAGAGAAGAGAGACAGGAGAATGTATGACCCAGAGAAATATTTCTGAGGGACATGAACTGGCTGCATCTGTTTAATGATCTGTGATCAAGAGAAATGCTGGAGACAGCCTAAAGAAACAGAACACTATGGGAATTTTCACTCTACTCAAACTCTTCTAAAAAGGTGCACTTTAAAATTAATCAAAATATATTCCCAACACTGGTCAGAATGTTCTCCACAAATGTAATGTGTGAAAAACACTGATCTGGAACTCTGGAGATATGTGCACTAAGTAGCAACTCTACTACAAGCCAACCAGATGACCGAGGAAAGTCACTTACGCTTCTCAACTTCAATTCCAGAAACTCAAAAATTAAATTCAACTATACAATTGTAGGCCCCATTGATTAATTATAGCTGTAAATAAGCCTACAACATGTGGAAGAAATAGGAATTCAATCTTAAAAAATAAGACAAAACATACAAATATACCTTACAACGGAGACACGAATGCTGACCAAGCCGATTGCATGAAACACCTGTGGGAGAAGGATACATCTTAAAATCCTGTCAATTATTCAGTTCTCATTTTCTTCTTTTGTCTTTTATTGGATCAAATATTGTCAATGAAACTACAGCCTTACATTCACAGTTGCCTGTCTTTGGGGTTCAAAAGGTACAAATACACAGAGCACCAAGGCCCCAAATAAAATAATTTAATTTTTATATTATACATTCTGCAAAAGCCTTTAAGAAAGCCTCAAACATGCTATATATTTTCAAATGCTCTTTTAATCCTTGACAATTTTCTATATAAACATTGCAAGAATTATATGTAAATATATATGTGTTGTATGAATACCTCAGATCAACGACTTACTAATTTTAAATTTATAGATAAGTATAGAAATTTTCGCATCATAGCAGAAAAAGAACCAAATTGGAGTGAATCTAGGAATTTCAGTCTTTTTTTCCATCATGGCAGCTATTTAATGAAGGATAAGTGGCAGATACCATACACTAATGTGTTTTGTGGATTCTCTTTTTAATTTACCTTTTGAGAAAAATTATCTATAAAGATGCTACCATTTTTAACTCAATCAATAACACTGATTGTCAATTTTATATGCAAACACAGATGCCTGGCAGCCACAAGACTCAAAGACAGACTCTCCAAGGATAACACCTTGGCACCTATGTTTCTTAAAAGCTCCACAAGTTATTTCTGATGTACTCTCTTATATTAGAATCACTGGAATTAACTAGCAAGAACAAACTAAGGGTGCTATCACTTACTGGAGGGCATTTGGAAATGGAAGGAGCACATGGGTAGGTTTGGTGCATAACAACTTGAAGGGGAAACTGACATGACATGTGGAACTCAGAACCAGGAATGTTACAAGTCCTGCAATGCCTGGTCAAGCTACAAAATGAAAGACTAATACAATCAATATCCCACTGGCATCTCTACTGAAAATTTTAGGACTATATGTTTTCATTTGTTTTCTGGAAACAAAATAGACACAGCTCATAAAATGAGCTGTAAAATTACAGCTCATAAGAGATGGCATAAAAGACCTGATTCCTTCTTCATTAAACATTCATAATATACATAATGTTAGATGTAATGAAAATGTAATATTAAAAAACTTACATTTAAATGTTTCTGCCTCCAAAACTTGGCAGCTGGCTTGATGTTCAAATTGATCATCTTCACAGAGAAAGTTATGGCAAAAAGAACAACTGAATATTCTGCCTCCTAATGGATTGAAACAAACCCACAAATAAAAATATAATAAACTTAACTTTAGAAAACTCATCTCTGAAACTGCTCAAAAGAGCGAGCAAATGATTTCTGAGGTACAAAGTATTTTGTCTTCTGATAAAAGTTAAAATGAAAACTGCTGAAGTATTTGAAATCAAACCATAAAATAATGGATTCCCAGAATCCCCTAGCTCCTTGGATCGTGGCCAAAGAGATCATTCACTCCTATGACAACTTTCCTCCTATCTGCCTAAGTAAACAATGCCAGCATTCACAATTATTGCTGGCGTCAATCCCTTTTCCAACTAAACTGATCATCAAAATAGTACCAGTAATTACAAATGATGGTACCCTTAAAATTATCTTTTAAAAAAGCTTTAAATAATATATAATAATAACATAAATAACATATAATAGTATATTTAAAAGTCAGCCTTCACTTATAGCCAAGCTCACTGCTCGCATCTAATCACTTACCATGGTCCCATACACCTCTTTCACATTCAACACATTCAGCATCAGTAAGAGGGCAGGCACAGGCATGTGTACTGAGACACTTCCTACCATGGCAAACCCAAGCTTCACAGAAGTCACATATTGCACCCTGCAACCAAGGAACAAGAACATTTGATCACTGTCACTTGACCAGATGCAATCACTGTCTAGCTAATGGCCAACTATCTAAATCCTACACATTTAGTAATTTATCAAATCTCAAGGATATCAGGTAGCTTCATTAAAGCTTGTATTGTTTGAGTTAAAATAAAAAGGATTCTCTAAAAAACCACCTTATCAATAGCCATGCACAACACATAAAACTTAGCTATAAATCAAAAGAAAAAGTAAGCAAAGGGGAACTATCCCCTTATTCTATAAATTAAAGAGTTGCAAGTGCTGCCTTCAAAAGAATTCAAATTCAAAGGTGTTTTGGAATCCACAGATTAACCTTCCTTGTCTGTAAAAATTTTTTTAACTAAATTGAATTTTGAAATACTACCATTTCTGATTTAAGAAAATTTCTTATTTATAAAATAATCAAATAGCCTTTGTACAATAACAAAATATTGAATTTCTGCCATCTTTTTGTAATAACTTATGCTTTAAATCATTACATTTCTTTGTGGCAAAAAAAAAAAAAAAGTAAAACATATGGAACTAAACTACAGGGTAGAACTCTCCAATTCTACGTAAACTTAGTAAGACTATATCTTTCAATAATACACTGACACCTACAGAATATTAAGACTGGAAAGAATCTTAAAAGAGTAGAGCTACAGGACCTTTCCTTTATAAATGAGAACATTAAGTCCCAGATCTGAATTATGACTGAGCTGAAATTTAAACCTTGGCCTCTTGAACCTCAGTTCAGTATTAATACTCAAGGCTTCATAAGTAACAAAAAAAAGCAGCAAATAGGAAGAATGATTTTTGATTTTTAAAAGTGGATTATCAGCAAAGCTACCAAATCTTTTAACGATTCTCTTAAATCAGCCAGGTTCTAGCCAGAAAGAGAATTAGGTAATGTAGGACAGTTTAAAGAGACAGTTTACAAAGGCAGGAGAAGGCTTTAGAAAAATATCAAGGGACACATCTACACCTGATTGGACAAGGGAAGAGCAGAAGTGATTACCAGAACCTAGAGAGACAGACTGTGGTGAGAACTACCTGACCAATTGGAAAAGGGTCTGCCTCGAGACAGAGAATTGTATGTTCTGAGAAAGTTAGCATGTAAGACATTTCACTTGACACAAAAACATTACTTTCTTCATGGACTGCAATTTGGATGTGAAACATAAAACCATATAACAAAATATGGTAAAACTATTAATTCGTATTTAATAAAAAGTATGCTTTACTGAAAGAGAATACAATCTACAAACAATGCAACTGTTATTATTTAAAAAACTAAATCTTCTTAGAAAATCCGACATATAATGAAGAGATTATACATAAAGTATAAATTTTTTTTGAAATGCAATGCTTAAAAGGAAAAAAAAGAACCTATTAATCCTACATTTTTTTTAAACTCAGTTGTTAATTTAACCAAAAGCTTAAATGTTGGTTAAGAAAAGCTTAAAGTAAAGTAAATGCTATTTTGTGACAGCTGATTAAGGTACAATTGAGAAATGAATTAATGAGACGAGGGACAAAGCACAGCTATCCAGAAAAAAGAAATTGGTCAGAAGGACCTTTTTACTCATCCTTAGAAGCCTATAGACAAGACATAATTGACAAGAAGCTTACCACCATTGCGAGGCCAGTACTATATACACCAGCATGCTTTATGACACAGTCTGAGGACTTCATCATGCACTTGGTCTTTCCTAGTAAAGACAAAAATGTGCACTATTAGCCCTGCAAAATAGTACAAACAAGTATTCACTCATTCCTCTTGGTCTAGCCTAAGCTACTAAGGAAATACTTTAAAGACAAATGAAATGAAATCAGTATCCTTTATTGTACATAATTAAAAAGAAAAAAATGAATATAACTGAGAACTCATTACCTGAGACAGATTTTTTTTTAAGATTAGAAATATATTAATAAACCTACTAAAATGTATTATATAATAAATTTATATGCTAATTTATGCTTGTACTAATATCAAAAATTGCTGGTTATATTCTATAAGTCAATGATAATTTTAAGTTTAAAATTATATCAATTTACAGATGAATCAAAACATTTTAAAAAGCCATGCTTTAAAATGAACTCTACATTTTATAATTTATAGTAAGAACAGTTTGGCTTCAACTTGTCACTTATTTCTTGCTACAAAATACCACAAATATCAGAAATGATTACACAACTTACCAGTTTAAGTTAAGTTTATTCATTTGTAAAATCTATAAGCATAGGCCCCAGGTAAACATTTTTCTAATAATTCTAAGAGAATTTTGAAATACTGTCCAACTGAGCACAAAAAAAGTACAGTGTTTCAACTGAAAATTACAACCTACTCACAAAAGCTCTGATCTAACAGCAAATTACATAAAACACTGCAAGAAAAATCTGTGTATCATTAATAGAGAAAAAGATGCTTAATTTCCCATTAGCTTGATTTCAAGGAACCAAGTTAGACAACAGGAAATGAAAAGAAAGGGAAAGTGCAAATGCAGCAGTAATTACCCCAACTGCTCCGTGTCTAACACTAAGTATCAGTAAACAGGATATGCACTCCAGTATACAGGACAAAATCCAAGCCCAGAGATGCTGAGTTATGGTAAGACTTGATTCCTGAATCCTCCACAAAATCTAGTTTCTCATCTACAATCATCTGTTCCATGCAAAAATAAGGATGTAAAAGCAGAGAGATCAGTGTTCCATGGAAGCCAGTTTTCTCTCTTCCATTAACTGCAGAATCAAGAAGACATATCATTGAAAGCTAGAATTACACTAGAAACATTCAGAGACGCAGTCCTGAACACTGGTTACCATCTGCAGCACTGTTACACTGAGACACACAGAAATGGGGACACCCCAAATTGTTCCACTTGAAACTATCATCCCCCAAATAAAGGGGATATTTATTCAGATAAAAAGGTGAGGGTAAATCTGGAGTAAAGAAAGCTAATCAGGTTTCTTTATTGAAGATCTCCATAACTTTTAACATATAAATATGTAGTATGAATTTCCCAGATGGGAATGAGACGAAACCTGCAGCACTTCTTACATATATATATATTTTGAAAACTATCTCAGGTAGCAGGTAGAAGGCTATTTGGAGAATACCACTTATTTCTATTTTAAATCATCGTTTCAGGGTAAAAGTTATCTATACTTGGAAAATGGATGCCTGACATACAACTCTACTTCAGTCATTTGGGAATACATCTGAGGAAACTCAAGAATCCTATGGGAATACCACACAGAAAAAGAACTCACCATAAAATCAAAACTAGGTTACGTGTGAAATAAAATGGATCTTAGTGGTCTAACAGACTCAGAAGACAGTATATTCCATATTGCCTAGCAGGTAAAATGAGAAAGAACCAAAATTTATTTTATTTTTTTCTTTTCTAAGGGGCTTTTTTTTTTCCAGTCTTTTTTCTCCTTTGGTACCAGGACTTGAACTCAGGGCCTTCCACTTGCTAGGCAGGCACTGCGCCACTGAGTTGCATCCCTAGACTATACAAGGAACTGAAATTTACAAAAATTTAAAAGATAAGACTAAGGTGGCATAATTCAAAATTCAAAATCACCAAATGTTTTATCTAAATTTTTTTTAATATTTAAAACAACTTGTCAGCGAGCCAGGGATTTAGCTCAGTCGTTCCACTGCCAGCCTTGCAAGCACAAAGACCCAAGTTTGATACCCAGTACAAAAAAAAAAAAAGTCAGCAACCTGGATCTGTATTTTCCCTTATTTTCCAGTATTATATCAAAATAGCAAAACTAAAACTTGATGTTTTCTGATAGGCCAAATAACACGAGTTTATTTTACTAGTGGTAAGACATTATTACATATCTATTACAATAATATTATTGTAAACAATAACAAATCCACAGGTTCAAAGTGATTAACTGCTAAACAAACATCTGATGAAAGAAAAGGCATGTGTTCTAATATACTTACCACACTGTGCACAGATTGGTAACTTCTGTACAGCATTACAAAAATAACAAAATGCTCTATTCTTCTGCCGCCTTGTCATGTAAAACAAAAATTTTAAATAAGGTAAATGTCAAATAAAAGACCAGAGGGACTACTTTATTATATGTAAATAGAAAAAAATAAAATTTACCTCTGACACTTGTCACATTCCTGTAAAAAAGTACAAATATATTATTAATTTTTCTGCTTTCTTGTTTTCCAAGTTAAAATTTAAGTGGGGTTACACCAAACTCTCCATTTCCACTCATGTATAAAAGCTTCTGTTACTTAAACAACAAAGATCTGTGACAAAGGCATACTCTAGCCACACCACACTAGAAAAAGTGGCATCAAAAAAGAGGCTGAGAGTATAGTGGTGGGTTTTTTACCCATTTTTTTCTTAAGAAGTCAAATGTTAGGGCCGGGGATTTAGCTCAGTGGTTCCACTGCCTGCCTCGCAAGCACAAGGTCCGGAGCTTGATCCCCGGTACCCAAAAAAAAAAAAAGTAGTTGCAAAACATATAGTGAATAATTAAATTTTAAAACTGTATTACAGTAAGAGACATACTGCCATTAATCTCCCTCAAAGTATTTTCCTTGCTCTGAACATATTTATCCCAGTGTTCTTGCCACTTTCTGAAGCAGTTCTCCAAGTCCTCTCAAGAGTGTTCTTAGGAAATGTGATAATACCATGAATGCTGCTGCTGATTGCCATCCAACAGAAAGGTGGGTTCAAAAAAAATTACTCTTTTTCATCCACCTTATTGAGCAGATCTGCACCATGAGACTTCTGACTCCTCTTCAAAGTCAAAATGACCATGAAAAATAAACATCTTGAATCAATTCAGGACACTGAAGCAGCCATGACAGCACAACTAAAGACAAAAAAAGGGCTTCCAGAACTCATTCAGAAAGTGTTAAAAATGATGGGATAAGTATGTCCAAAGCACAGAGGAGTATTTTGAGGGGAATTAAGAGCAATGTATCTATTAGTATAATAAATGTAAACATTCACCATATATTTCAATCCTACTTCATAGCTGTATCCTTCCCCTTTCTATCTACTTGCATTAATCCATTATCCATTCAATAAACTATTTTTCCCTACAGTTATTTAAGTTGGATTTCTGTCATTTATAAACAACTGAACTATAAGCCTGTAGAAATGGGGACACCAGATTATTCATCTATAAATCACCATAGTACCTAAAATAGTACCTGGCACAGAGTAGATGTACAATAAATGCTAAATTAAGGCATATACAGCATTTCACATACATCTGAGGAAGCTAAGGAAAAAACTGTGGAAATAGCAAAAGCGTAAAAATATGGAGAAATGAAAGAGTAATGATAACATAACTATCATTTCACCGATCAAAGCAGCCAGAAATTATCCAGATTAATCCATTATGGAAAGGCCTAAAAGGTGATAGTACAGGTAGCCAGGAGATGGCAACAAGTTGGGAACTTGAAAACAGAGAAATAAGTGGATTAAAAATTGCCAAGAAAAAATGATGAAAACTCAAAGACGAACTGAGTTAAAGTACATAAGGGTAGTAACAGTGGCAAATGTCACTTAGTTCCTATTATCCATTCCTGTTCAGCATCTGTTTAACACAAGTAGAGGAGGTAATATGCTAGGTTTTATAAATACTACATAATCAAACAAAAATCACTGCTGCTCAGATTAGAGAAACAAAGAACATGCTTCTAACACAGGTTCCTCATTAAATACTGAAATGTATGTGGGAACACTGTACTCATGGAATTTTTTTTAGGTATATTTCATATAAAATACATAAAGAATCTTAAATAGGAATTGATATTTTTTTAAAAAGCTGTTACCATCGAAGCATTACATGGATGCTTAGCTAAATCTACAGTGCTTCTTGATGCTCTTAGTTGTTTTTCACGTTCCCTGCGGTTCTCAGCCTTCTTCCTGGCACCAGTCTTTTTTTTAGGCATTTTCCGCTCTTTCTAAACAACAACAACAAAAAGAAACGAGATAACTGCCCGGTTTCATTTACTATTTTAACGAACTAAATAAGAAACAAAATAACAAGATAATCTTACTGTCCTTGACTTTTAAAACTGACATTTCAATGGTTTAGCAAGCTGCAAGCCTTTATGAAATATTAAGCACACATTAATCCAAATAAAGCAAAGATCTTTAAAATTAAGGCACAAGTTTGTACTACCATACAATTCTTAAAAATGTAAACATCAAAAGAAATTATCCTAAAATCCAAAGTAGTAAGTAGTATTCTCCCACTAGGGAAAAAAGGTTCTCTGATGCGCCTTGTTTATAAAAAAAAAAAAAAAAGCACATATCATCAAGAAACCACTTAAAAATGCATTTTTCACTCAGTTCAAATTGCTTTTTTGAGGTACATATTCAGAACATTGAGTGAAATTCAAAACACTGAGTGAAACAAGTCTAATGATTCCTAGTTAATACCTAAATAAAGCATCATAACTGAGTCAAATGCCACCGTTAACTACAAAGTCAAACCATTCTCTTAGAAATATATTAAAAATACTACAATTGCCTTGATTCTGAAAGTTGCTCTTCCTACATGCAGGGAGCATACAGTTTTAACAGGGTTCACATGTATGTACAAGAGTATACATATTTTACCATATCTTTAAAAGTGGCTTTCATGACTTCATTGAAAGAACTACAGCCTTTTCTTTTCTAAATTGAAGCTTTCTGAATTGAACTGTCTCATCAAAAACCAAGAGGTAGGCAGGATGGTATAGACTGAAAAATATGGACAGAGCAGTCACAGGAGTTAATTAGTGGTTACTTAAGAAGCGGCCAAGACGCTTGGGCACCTTTCCGGTATGTACAATTAAAAATCAACCAGATGTGCTGCCTGGCCAACGGTGGTCAGATGATGATCACAAGGTGACGCGATGACATTTTCTGCGTCCCCAGGGGTGTCTTTTGAACCTACTAAGAAAAACTGAGCCTCATTTTCCCCCTCCAACTTGCTATGGCCACTTCAGAGCAAATTCCTCTCCCCAGCCTCACATGGGTTCAAGCCCTGCCCGGGCAACGCTCTCACTCTGGAGTGTGCCCGCGTCACCGAGTAATGGAGCTGCACGGGGTCACCGCACGTCAGGCCGACTTCGCGGGACCCGTGGGTGGCGGGGACGTCCCGAGGTGACCGACGGAGCGCCACGCGGCTCCAGGCAGCGGCGCGGGGCACCGTACCTCGCGCGCTCACCCCCTCGGGGCGGCCGGGCTCACTCGGGGTCCAGGAGCTGAGAACCGGGCCGCGCCAGCAGACGAGCCGACACCGGGACCCGGACTCCGGAAAAGGTACCTCCACCCTGGACGACGGACAGCGCCGGTTTCCGACACTGGGAGAAGCCCCGGATGTCCCCCTACGTCAGCAGCGCCTTACGGCACACGTCGACCGGAAGCGGCCTAAGCCCCGCCCCGTCTGTTCGCCCCGCCCATTCCTGAGGTTTGGGAGGGTCCCATTGAGGAGACCTGTGAAAGAGAGGCTGGGATGCCAGGGCAAACGGGGGAGCAGAGGGATGGTAGTGACCCAAGGCCTCTGTAATTTTATTTTTTTAAGACATTGAAAAATCTAAAAGGAAGACCAAAAAAAGAAAAAAAACTTAAAGGAAGAGAAAAAGAATTTGCCCAAACAGTTGGAAACCATTCCATTATCTAAATCTTCCATACTTCACATGCATCCTGGCCTTCCACTGCCTGATGAAGTTTGGAATCACTCTCCGTTTCCTACTTCTTCTGGGTTCCATTCCTTTGTGAATAAATTCTCTCACATTCTCACCCTCTGGTGTGTGCTCTGCCTGTCCACAACTGAAAGTGAACTATCCTCTGCTCACAAGATTGCTTGCGTTAAATTGCACTAAAGGGAGGCTTTCTATTTCCACACCCTTTATACTTGGTGAGGAAGACAGTGTCATTGCTCCCCCGTTATCACACCCAGGCAGTCAGTACTCTTCTGTACGGCCATGCCACTTGCTATCCTTCAGAATTGCTATTTTATATTTACCCCTTATTGGAAAACTCCGACATCACTTCCAACTCTGTCATCACCCATACTGACTTTAACAGGTAAATAAAAGACCAATCCTCCTAAGACTTTGATTTCTTCATCTTCAGCAGCCATTACCTCCACCACACTCTAGGAATCCACTGTCCTGACTACACCTCGGTCCTTGTCACCAAATGGAACTGTTCCTTCCCTAAAATCCAAAATTCAAATGTCTAACTATCCTACTTTCTATTTTGGCAACTCCCTCACACAATCTTCCCTCTTAATGGAGACTTCAAATCTCTTGACCACTGTATATTTTACTGATCAGGTATTTTCTTTCTTCCTGACTTCTTTTTTAGTCACTTTATAAAATATAGTTCATTACTTCATTCCCAATCTGTCATGTTTTCTTTCTAACCAAACCAACTGAAATATTCCCAATTCTGGGAATTCAACGGCTTTCTTTTTTCCTATTCTGAATTCAGAGAGAGAGAGAGAAAAAATGGAGGGAGGAAGGCAGGGAGGGAGGGAAGGAAGGAGCAAGGAGAGGAGGGGGAAAAAAGAGAGGAAAAAGAAAAGGCACACAATCATGAGTCTACTTTAAATTCATGGTCACCAGATCAGCAGCCTGTCAGAATTGCCTCCAATCCTCCTATATTTTCTAAATGGACTCTATCATTTGGATTTGTCAAATGGCTTTATCAAATCTTCCTTTCCTCAACCTTCCATCACTACTTCTATCAATTTTAACACATATTACCACCTTCTATTTCACAGAGAAAATTGGAATAATGTTAATAGCAGCTAACGTATAACGGTTTTTTGCTCCTGGCCTGCTAACCACTTCATGTGTGTAGCATTAACTCCCAATTTTCCATAAATTTCCAGGCAAAGACACAATTTTACTTGCCCCAATTTTACACAGATAATTAGGCTTGAGTTATCATTTAGTGTAGCAATTTTCAAACTTTTTGCCTTCAAGGACCCTTGCAAACTTCTGAGGCCCCTAATAAATTTTTGTTTATATGGACTATATCTATTAATATTTACCATATAAAAATTTAAATTGATAAAATTGTAAAATATTTCTTAATTCACTAAATATAATGCTCATGAACCTATTACATGTTAATATAAATAGCATTTATATGAAACAAAACAGTATTTTCTCAGAGAAAAACATTGAAGCATGAAACTGTTTTATAGTTTTCCAAATCCCTTTAAGGTATTGCTTAATAGAAGGGAGGTAAATTCCTGTATGTGCCACCCCATAGAAAAATATTTTGATGCTCTCTTTTTCTCAAGGTAAAGTTTGCCAGAGAAAGTACAAAAGACTCTGGGGAAGAACTGGGGAAGTCATGAGCACATGCACTTTTTATGGTATCCTCCTGCCTTCCTCCTGGGGACCTGGCCTTTGCTATGTTGATAGTCTGCAGTTTCAAAAGCTAGCTCAGACCTAGAGACTAGACAAGGATTTGGGAGCCACTACTGCAGTGTTATT
Source organism: Heterocephalus glaber (assembly GCF_053883595.1). NCBI lineage: Eukaryota > Metazoa > Chordata > Mammalia > Rodentia > Bathyergidae > Heterocephalus > Heterocephalus glaber. The sequence continues at coordinate 670,374 of NW_028258365.1, read as the reverse complement.
CTTAGCGTCCTGACCATGCCTTCCCTGGATTTCTTTTGATTGTACCGCTTGAGCAGTATCTTTATTTGCTACCTATTGATTTTGTCCCAGGGGACCACACATTCTATCTCTTAACCTTCTCAGGGCCAGGCGCCCCTCCCTTGTTGCCACACAGCTCTTATTGCTCATTCTGGTGTGTGTGCCAGGTTATGTTGTAACTTGGCCCTATCTGTAGATCTAGGGCCCAAGACAGCCGGGAGCAGACTCTGATAGTGGCACAGTTTGTACTACACAGAGAAGACTTCTGGTGGCTTTCAAGCAAAAGGAAGCATTAGCCATTAATCAGAAAGACTGGGTAACATTCAGGCAGAGAGGGCTCAAGGGAATCTGGAAATGGAAGGTGCGGCGGTGTCTACCCTCAGCAGGCTGTGTCAGAGTCTCTGACCTAGCACTATGACTGGCACAGCCAACCTCCTGGGATTTGTGGTTAATCTCCTTTGGTGCTCTGCCACATTTATGAGTAGGTGCTAGGCCTGTTCCTCGGCTGTTCCTGCCTTTGCTCTCCAGGATAAAAGCCTCTTTATTTGCTACCAAAAAGACCTTCTCAATTATCCTCTTAGATTTTAATTGCCAATTAACCACTCAGCATTTTACTATTTCCAAATATCAATTTTACTTAGCAACAGTCAGCGCTTCTGTCCTTAAGGTTACTATTTCCCTCATGTTTCTCAAATGCCTGATACATTGCACTCACTAGAACATTACTTTCCATTAGAAAATCTTCGTGGCTCATTACTGATCAAAGTTTTAACTACTGCAGTTGCCTTCTGCCAAGGTCCCTCTGTCTTCAAGGTCCTCCCCGGCATCAAGTGGCTATGCTTCAAGTCATAAATCCCAGCTCAGTGTCTACTTTTTAGGCCAGTTCTGGCAATGACTGCTTTGGATCAGCTTCCCCAGCCAGCACACTCTGAGTCAGAGATGAGTGTAGGAATATATTAGAGAATGCTTAGGGGAGCACTAGCCATGGAAGGGAGGGTAGAAGGACTGGTCAGAGGGAAGAGTTGATCTGCAGTGTATTCTCCACAAACGCCTTGGCTCTGAATCCAAGATGTCTTTTCAGAGTCATCGTGAGTTGGGGCAGACAGACTGAGCCTTTATACACCTGCAGCATTCAGTCACTGCATGAAGCCTGCCAAAAGGATGGGTTGTGACCTTGAACAAGTCTACTTGTGGAGATGGCTGGCTGTCAAATGGCATCGCATTGTTGCACTCCCAGCAGCTCAGAAAGTAGCTCCATCATCTGCAAAGAATGATGGCAAAAGAAATACTCAGACAAACACAAAGAATCCTACCATTCACAAACACTCATTAAAAGAATTCTGAAGGGTTTGTTTCAGAAAGATGGAAATGTAATCAAAAGGAAGGAAAGAATAGATAAAGCAGTAAGGCATAATTAATTCATTTAATGTATAGGATAATCATATATACACACACACACACACACACACACACATATATGGAGAGAGAGAGAAAGAGGAATTTTTATGGAAACTGCACATAACTGAAATATTCTGTAAATCCAGTGTGATTCAAATCAGACCCTAACAGAGATCCTAAAATTCACAGGGGCAATATCCACCAAAATTCCAGATCATTTTAAACATAAGCAGAAAAGTGCCCTTATTTATTTTAAAGCTCTACCATAGCATATGCAATGCCAGAAACAAACAATTGTAACTGTATAGAAATCTTAGCTACAGATTCAAAAATATTTGGGTACTTGGTAAGTAGTATAGGACGTATTAGCATCAGTGAGAAGAGCTATATTATTTAATGAAGGATTCAAATTCTTTTGGATATTAATATAGAAGAAAATAAAACTAGGTGCCTATTTAAAAGCATAGATAAAAATAAATTCAAGAAGAATTAAAGACCTCAATATAAAAGCAATAATATAAAACTAGTTAAAGATAAGAAAATACCTTTTTATCTTGAGAGATAATTTCTTAAGACTTGAAAAAGAAAAAACTAAATAAAATAACAAGTTTAACTAAAAAGTTAAAACATCATTATAATAGGAAACATCCTAAATGTAAAAAGGGCAAATCAAAAATGAAGATGGGTTTTGATTTCTGTATAACCGACAACAGATTTAAAAACAAAGTAAATGGGAAACTACCATTCAATAAAAAGAAAACTGAAAACAACCCAAAAGAATTAGACAAAAGACATGAATGGGAGATTTTCTAGAATTGGAAATCGATTAACATTTAAGGTATCCAAATCAATGCCAAAATGGGATATCATTTAAGGCCCATCAGAGTAGTCAAAATTTTAAAGAATGATAATTTAATATGTTGGTAAAAGTAGAGAAGTAATTTTTAATTCATTCTGGTGAGAATATAAAATGTTAAACCTGTTCTGAAGAGCCACTTGGCAGTGCTGAAGATAGGTAAATATGGGCAAGATCAAAGATTCTAGGTCTCTACCAAATGAAATTGTTTACAAATACCCCATGATATCATGGCACAGTCTAAGAACAATAAATTTTAAACATTCCCTCTTTCAATAGAGAAAAGAGTAAATAACAAGCTATTTACACCCCAATTAAGATTCATGAATTTAATCTTTAAGTATCAACCAAAGTAATCCCAAAATATTATATTTGGTGAAAGAAATATCAAGCTGGATACTAAATATGTAACACTGCAAAGCAAAAATGCAGTTGTGTACACTATTTATGGGCACATAATGCATAAATAAAAATATTAAAACATCCTTGGTCTTAATTCTCTGGAGAGGAAGGAAGACATGGATGATGTGGGGCCTTAACTATACTTTTAGTTGACAGACAGTACTAACTGAAAATCATATGTAATACCTCAATATCCATGAGAATGGCTAAAATTTAAAAGACTAACAGTGCCAAATGTTGTTGAGATGTAGACCATCTTGTTTGGGGGAACACTTATCCAGTTTGGGAGGTATAAATTAGTACTGTCTCTTTAAAACTTATTCAAAATACTGTATTGAAAGGTATATATAAAAGAGGTATAATGTATGTATATATTCTAGAGGCTATACATATGAAATGTACACATATATTTTAGAGGATATATATATATTCCTTTAAACTTATGCCTAAATTTATTAAAATGTATGTAAAGGAATTACAGCATCACTACTTACAATAGCCCCTGGACTCGCTTAAAAGGAGAATAGATAAATGAATCATGGCATAGTCATATAACAAAATATTGTACACCAACAAGAATGGACAAACTACCACCTCATGTGACAATATAGATGAACCTAGCACAAATAATCTTAAGTAAAAGGAGATTGCAAGAAAAGGACAAAAGCTACAATAATTGCATTTCAAAAGCGGTCGAAGCTAATCAAGTTGAAAGCAGGACAATGGTTACCTTTAGGAACAGACAGTGACCAGAAAGGATCACCAGCAGCTTCCAGGAGCTCCGAAAATACTGTTAATGATGACTGTGTTCAACCTGTGACTGTTCGTCAATCTACACTTACGATTTATGTAATTTACATATTCTGTTTTGTTACATGTTTTAAAGAGTACTAACTAAAAGTTGAAGCAGAAAATCTGGATGAAAGACTCAAAGAAGTTAGTCGTGTCAGTTCTTCCTAAATACTTACTTGCTGAGATAAATACAGAAAATACTACGTATAGGTCACACAGGGAGAAGACAAGGGTGTCTGTTGCCAGAGGTAACTCCAAGTGGCACCCCACACACATTTTTCACTGTCTTCCTTTGATAAGAAGGTAAAATCGCTATTCATTTATCTTCCTGGAAGTTACTCATTACATCCTCTTGACAGGCACTTCTCACAGATACTGTTTGTGAAGCAAAAGAACCTTCTCATTGCTGGCCCTGGCCTCAAGGGCTCGGGTTCAGGCACACTTTCAATCCATCTGGCCGACACATGTGGGCTGGGTCAGACAGGTGTAGAACTCTGGACTGAAGGACTCTTAATCATTGAAGGGCCTTTCAAGACAAGTGTGGTGGCACACTCCTGTAATCCCACCACTCAGAAGGCCGAGGCAGGAGGGTCACTGAGTTTGAGGCCAGCCTCGGCTACATAGCAAGACTCAGGCTCAAGAAAAAGGGGAAGGGGAAGCTTTGAATATTGCTTTCTGGAAGAAATTAAGGTTCATTGAATTGTGCAAATAAAAACTAATTTTCTTTTTCTTTCTTTCTTTCTTTTTTTGTACTGGGAATCAAACTCGGCCTTGCACTTGCCAGGCAGGCTCTATACCACTGAGCTACATCCCTGACCCTAAAAACTCTCATTTTCTAACATGGCATATACATACATGAAATACAATTCTCCTGCTAAAAGGAAAGGAATCCTGTCATATGTGACAACACAGGCGAGTTCTGAGGATCTTTTGTAAAAGGAAATAAGCCAGCTACAGAATGACAACTACTTCATGATTCAGCTCACATGTCGATATCTAAACAGTCAAACTCATGGGAGCAGAGAGTAGAATGTTGGGTGCAGGGGCAGCGGGAAAGTGAGGAATTGCTAATCAAGGGGCGCAAAGTTTCAATAACAGGAGGTGAGTACATTCAAGCAGTGTGCTGTGCAACACCGTGCCTACCATCAGCAAAAGCTAAGCGGGTAGATCTCACTTAAAATGCTCTTTCCCCAATCCTGTAAACCAAAAAATAATCTTTCATTCATTTTCCAGCTCATAAATTGCTTTCCAAATCCAGACACCTGTATTATCCATCTTTTATGCATCCCACTCTCCTAGGATCAGATAGGAAATACTTGTGGTTTACAAAACAGTTGCATGACAAATTGACCTCACTTTTTTTAAAAGCATGACTTTTTTTAGTTGGATTGAGAAATAATTATTTCACGAACGTTTGTGCATTCTGGAAAGGCTTTAATACTGTTTATGACTAGCTAGCAATTTATTTCTCCACTTTCTTTGCTTATCTCATCCTATTATCCCCTGGCTTTAAGCAAAGCTTTGGGGAAGAGGCAGAATTTCTAGGTATATAACACCTGCATTGTCTTTTGTAGTTTACTAAGATTTTTCACATTTATTATTATATGTAAAATAAAAATTCTATTGTAATGTAGACGTTATCTCCACTTACAAAATTGAATTCACCACCTTTCCCCAAGAATGGTTGCCTCTTCCTTGGCATCTTAATTTATGAATACAAGACTGAGTTCCATCTGTTTAAGCCAGAAATCTGCGAATCAATTCAGTCTCTCCTACCACTCTGGTCCATCTCTTTAATCACTAAGACATTTGTAATATGACCTCCAAATTGTCTGTCAAGCATATTCCTTCAAAGTTGAGATCTCTATTTCTGGCAAGATGGCTGGAGAAACTGTATAAGGACAGAGCACACAAAATTCTGGATAAAACATAACAAAGTAAACAAGTTTAAAAGTTCTTCCAGTGTTTGACTAAACTGGCAGGGAAATAACAGAAGTTGAGAAGACGAAGGAGAAAACGGGAATCCTGACAGTAAGTAAGCTCTGGAGCTAATGTTTGGCTGGGACCATCTGAAGATCCACAGTGACCAAGAACTTGGATCCTAGTTAGAAACTCACACACAGGAGGCACAGATCCTGCGACCAAGGATAGAGGGAAGTGGAATCAGAGACTGTCAATAAAACTGAGACCCACAAAAAGAGTAACATCCCCACTGTTCAAAACAAGGTTAAAAAATCATCTTGCCACAAATGAGATAGTAGGGATACTTTCCTTTGTCATCTTTACCCCTCGGTGGAGTGGGAAAAAAATAAAACTCTTGAACTGTACAAGGGAACTTTCACTTTCAGCTTTGTACGTTTAGTTTGGTTTTATGGTTTTTGATCACTGCGTCCTAAAGTGAAATAAGAATAACAAATATAAGGAGGCTGAAGAGGCTCCTCATAAAAGTCATAAAGGTCGAGGTCCCTGAGGTCTGTTACTAAGTCCCTTCTTCCTAGGGTTATTGAGAATGCTAAGTGTGACAACATGTGTAGGACACTTAGCTCGTTCCTGGCCTGTGGGAGACATTAAGTGCTAAGCGTCTTTCTCTGCTACCTGGCTCTCAAAGCCTCATAGGCCCCTGGTTTGCCCTGCTCTACCTCAGACCTGCGTCTCTGGCCCCAGGGCTGTGGTCCTCCAGTCCTCTCCAGTGGGCCCTTATTTTGTGGGGCATTGTCTCTGTAGTACTTGTGACTGTGGGAGCTCTGAAGTGAGATATTTAAAAGAGAGGGGGGAATTGGGGATTTAGCTCAGTGGCACCACACCTGCCTCGCAAGCACAAGGTCCTGAGTTTGATCCCCAGTACAGCAAAAAAATTTAAAGATAAATTTAAAAATAAAAATAAATAAATCAGATGGGAAGTTCAAGGTTATACTGTGAGGGCTCATGTCAGAGTGGAGAAAGCATCAGTTTTGTTTCAGTTTCTTCTCCCATTAATTTCTTCTTTTCACTTTAGGAATGATCACTGTTACAGCTGAATATGGAACTTGACAGAGAATGAGTTCTTTAAAAATTGACTGACATATTAGCAGTAAAGATTACATGGCAAAGTCAAATTACCTATCTTCCAAATCTAAAAAGCTACTTACTATTAATTTTGACTACAGAATGATTTTTATTCAGTACGGATATCTGGATGACAATAATGACCTGATGTCCAACAAAAAATAAAGTAAATTCAAATAAATGAAAGTGGTTTCAAGGATAGTCAATTCTTCTACTTTCCTATTTGAAAACTAGTAAAACAAAAAGATGTAGATAACCTTCATTACCTTGTAAATGGATTCAACATGAGAAAAACTGAACTGTGTTAATGATTGTACTTGGAAAAAAATCCATTACTATAAATAGAGTCAGATTATTTTTTATTAGAAGCATCAAATGTATTCATCATGACAAATATATCAAATTAAAAATATTGACCTCAATTAGGTTCATTTTTTATGAAAAGTTATAATGTCAATAAGAATTTCTTGAACCAACAAACATAATTTTACCAATCCTCAGCTTCCTCTGTAACCAACCATAATGAAGCAAAACACTTTAAATTACCAAATGCAAAATGAATGCAACTTTAATGTGATTTTTTTAAAAGCCCGCTGCCTAAAGAAGTGAAGGCAGCAAATAAAAATAACATCAAAATCCATTACCTAGTGCATAATTGCTGAACTACATTCAACTGAAATCCTAAATAATAATGAACTCAACAGGATACTGTAGTTTATTTTCTTTTCATGTCCCAAGAAGTGCAGAACAGGTAGAGTAATTCAAGAACTTTATCATGGAAGTCTTTGGGATTCTTTTGGCCCTACTCACAAGGAGAGTATTTACCTGCCTCTCCCCCCAAACAATTTTATTTTTAAACAAGAAAAACTTGAGAAAAGGAAAAGGACAGAAAGAGCCACAAATGTGAGTCAATCTCTGTCTACAAAATTCCTCAAAGGCTCAACCACAGGATTCTGGCTCCAGACAGGAATCAGAACTGAGTCAAGTGAGTGTGTCTTGGTGCCAGAGGACTAGCACAGGAAGCTGTTTAACTGAAATATATTGAAACCCTGAATAAAAATAGGATTTGGTTATTAAGAGAGAAATGGTTACTGGGTATTAAGCAGGAAACTTGCATCTTGGCCATACCTTGAATTTTGATATGCCATATGACAGGAAATTTGAAACCATAAGAATGGCTTTTTAAAAACAATGGCTCCAAATGGAAAACAATGTTCTTTAAAAATTCTTTCCAGTACAAAACAATTTGATCCTGCACAAAACATAATTTGTAATAGGAGCGAAAGGACTACCCTGCAGGAAGTACAGTCTCCTACTACCACTGCCCTCTCTGAAAAAGCTGGAACTGTAACCAGCATGTTAAATATAAGCGCTTAAGGGTCTTGGGTCTGAGGATAAAACCAGGGGTCAGCACAAGTAACAGAATCCTGTCTCCTGCCAGAACTAGTGCTAAGAACTCAGTCAAAAGTTCAGGGTTTAATCTGGGACCTGGAAAGCAGCTAGAGAGTTCCAGGTCAGTGATGCTAGCTGACTCGAGAAAGAAGCAATTGTGAATATTCACTGAGAGAAAGAATTGTCCTCTTAAGCTTCCAGACCAGCCCAAAATTAAAATCAGTCATGCCTGAGGTCTCAATAAAAAATTATCAGGTGTGCACAGAATTGGTCTAATACTAAAACAAAACAAAAAAATTGAAATGTGATTGATCAGGTTAAGAGCTGAAAGGCAAGAAAGTAGATCTTTATCTCCTTCTTTGAAGAAGAACATTTTACACGTACCCAAATATGATCCTAGATATACTTTACAAGTTTAAGATTCTGTTACCATACCTAATAATTTTTCTGTAAATAATTTTGGCTTTTCTATGTAGACAACTATATCATCTGTAAGGACCATTTTCTTATGCATTATTTCCTTTTCTTTCCTTATGGATCTGGGTAGGACTTTCCTGTGATGATTAGCAGAAGCCATGACAGAGGGCAGGAAGGTCTTTATCATATTGCCGTTAAAGTGATGTTTGAAATTATAGGTTTCAATAGGTAGTTCTCTCTTTTTAAAGATGAAATAGGCAAAGGATATGAATGGTCAATTCACAGGCAAGAAAATATACATTGTGAATAAATATATGAAGTTATTTTTAGCCTTGTTAATGCTTAAGTAATCTCATATTGAGTTAAACACTCTAGAGAAAGTCTTGCACATATGAAGTGGGATCAGAAAATACTGTTTAAATTTTTTGGAATTATTACATTAAAAGATACTTTGCCACTAATCCCCCTCAAAATACCCCCTCACACACACACACACTCCTCAAACACATTTATCTCATCATCCTTGCCACTTTCTGAAACAGTTCTGGAGGTTCTCTTTCATGAGTGTCTTTAGTCGTCATGACCGCCTCAATGCCCTGAATTGAAATGTTTGCCTTTCATGGTCATTTTGACTTTGGGGAAGATCTGGAGATTACAGGGCGCCAGATCTGATAAATAAGGTGGGTAAGGACTCACTGTCATATTTTCTGAGCCCTACCTTTCCATTGCATGACACTCAGCAGCAGCATTCACTGTATTTTTTATCACATTTCACGAAAACACTCACACAAAAGGGCTTCCAAAACTACTTCAGAAAGTGCCCAGAAGGATAGGATGCATGTGTTAGAAGCAAGGGGAGGGGATATTTTGAGTGGGATTAATGGCAGTGTATATTTTATTGTAATAATTTTTGACTTAAACATTCACCATATATTTATATGTAGCAAGAAATTATGCAAGAATATTCAAAATATCATAATAAAAAAATACAGCCAAATAACTCAAATGTTCAACAGAAGAATAATCAATACCTTTATTTATTTGCCTACCAAAATGTTACATGGTAGTGAGAATGAATTAATTATAACAATATGCAAAGTTGTGGATAAATTTCAGAAATACAATATATGTGTACATGTGTTATTTTGCAAGTAACAAATGTTAAATATTTTTAATTACAAATGTGAGTAATTGCCTGCATATCTCTCAGTACTTCCCTTGCCCAATTTGACATGGACTCTGAACCACATATTTGTGCTGGTCTGCCAAGAATGCAAAGCGCATTATTGGGGCCATTTCCCTGGGTTGTTAGCAGGAAGCAACCCTGAGAATTGAGGTACAATGCTTCATCAGACAGGACAGACTTTCTTCCACTTGCTGAGAAAACCAAACAGTAAGTTTCCCAAACTCACTGTTCTTTGTGATGCAAGTCTTTTAAGCACAGGATTTACTGGAAATTTCCATATCGCTTCTATAAGGTTTGAGAATCAGTGGTTCTGGTGCCTGCCTTGCAAGTGCAAGGTCCCGAGTTCGATCCCCGGTACCAAAAAAAAAAAAAAATTTGAGAATCAAAGGGAACCAACATGACCATGCTGACACTCTGACCACAGTTGCCCTCCAAAAGTAAAGTTCTCTGTCCCTGATCCAAGAATCTTATGTCTTCTGCCAGCATCAGCGACATAGTAACGTGCCAACTTGGCAGCTGCAGTTAGGATTAAATCCTCCCAGACTCTTCACAGACCTTGACGGTAAGCTAGGAGACTAGAAAGACTTCAAAAAAACCAAGATCCTGTTTAGTAACCCACTAATTGTATTGATTGGATTATTTGGTGAGCTCAGTAAACTACCCATTCTTTGTACACAAAAGACAATCAAAGTAGATAGTTTCTAACATCCCATGATCCTGTATCATGTGAACATAGAAAAAATATTCTGAGACCTAGAGGGGTGACACTCAGGCAGATCAAAAGTGGCTTGCAAGGAAGAATTCAAACTCTTTTATGATTTGACTTTGCTTTTTTTTTTCAGTCAAAAGAATTATTAGTCAAGCATTAATAACGTATTTTTATATATTTAACTAGACATGGATACAAACAAGCTAGTTTAAAAAGAAAAAAATCAAAGACACCAGGAAATCGTGAACGACAGAAGGATCCAGCAGACAGTGCTACTTTAATTACAGGGATCTGCAACCCAAAGCGTCAACACATCTACACCTGGAGAAGTCCAATCTCCAGGGCTTGTAAAACAGATTCAACAACAAAAATGCTCTACTTAAAGATAAGTAGCACTTTGGCTTGGAGTGGGACAGACTGGGAGAGTTGCTTTTATAGCAACCATGCTTTGGAGCAAGCATATTTTGGTTTTTTTGTTTTGTCTTTTTTGGTGTTTGTTCTTGGTTTTGTCTTTTTCAGGTATGGGTAACTGAACCTGGAACCTTGCATGTTGTAGGCAAGTAAATGGTCTGCCACTGAGCTACTTCCCCAGCTCTTTTTTTTTTTTTTAAGACAGGGTCTCACAAAGTTGCTGGCCTCAAATTTGTGATCTTCCTGCCTCAGCCTCCTGAATAGTGGAGATTCCAAGTGTACACCACCATACCCAGATAAAAACAAGGTTTATTTCCTTACCTTAAACTATTATTTATGGATGAAAGATATGTCTTACTTGTAGAGATTGTAACTATCATTAGCAAAAGCAAAGTATTAATTTTTCAATATCAGAGAAGGATGAACTTTATATGAAATTGTTACATAAACTTCTATACATACTAAGCATGACTAGAAAACTTTTTAAGACAAATGGTAAAGACTTTCTTTTTAGTAAGTTCTTTGGTCATAAATAGGTCTTTAGTGATGCGTGTTCTATGAACTATTACTTTGCTCGTGGAATCTTGAAACAGAAAGTGCTTTGGTGGACAGTATCGCTTTCCTCTTCCTGCACACTTTTTTTTTTCCTTACTTAATATGTAGGTGGGCCTTGATGCAATGGAAATAATAAGACTTTTAAATGTGCCAGCCACTCAGGGCCTCTTTTCTCCCCTGTGCTCTTCTCTACAGTGCAGGGGCTGGAAGCTGGCTCTGGGTTAGATTCCGCCCAGGGAGGAGGGGATCTGAGATTTGGAAACCAGAGCAGAGGCAGAAGCTGTTACTATTCCTCCAGCAACGAAAGGCAAGCTTCCAGCTCCAGCACAGGGTAGAAATGAGTGTCACCCATGGCATTCGGACATTCTTCTGAGAATCACCGACTTTCACACCACACATAACTTACATAGTGAGAGAGGGTTTCCCATGATTCCTTCACCTTCTGTGTTTCATGAGAAATGAGTTTCTTGACTTTGGTTCCTTTGATCCTTGTTTTTGTTGTTAAAGTATCTAATACCTCGTGTTAAATTCTTCCAGCTGAAGTTCCTTTTGATGGTTGGTGTCTTTTCTCCTCACTGACCCCTTCTGATAAAAGAAGGTAAAAGTTGAGGAAAACTATCCTCAGTAGGATTTATTTTCCCCTCTTTGCCAAATTTTAAAAATAGACTCTCGGGATCTAAATCCCTAAGTGTTCTGTTGCTCCCCTAAGAGATTACTATAAAGCAACACAAAACATTATTTTAATCTTCATCATCTGTGGGTCAACACTGTTAGCTTACTCTGCTCCAGGTTTCACAAAGGCCAAGATTAAGGTGTCATTCTTTTTTATAAAAAATATGACAACCAAAAATTTATTATACTATTTAAGAAAAACTAACAGTGGTGTTTTAGAAGCTATATTTTAATGTAATGTATGCTCATAAACTTTCTAAACAGATTTTTAAAATATACAATCTCTCCAAAAGAAAATATTCCACTAATGATAACAGATAACTTTCAAAGTAAGTACAGTGTTATATTAATATTAAAGTTATCATAGCACAATGTACAGAAATTTGGGAGCCTCCAGTACAGAATAGTAAAATCTTTACTTTTTTAAAAATATTATCTTATCAGTACATTTTAGGTATACAATATAATGACATTCATCATTGGAAATGTGCACTTTTATGTAATTTCTCTTGGTTCTTATTTTCCTCCCATTCCCCTGCTCTCCCTTCAACCCCTCCATCCCTCCCTATTTACAAAGACTTTGCTTCCATTTTTTCATTTTCTCATATTAATTCCATTCCCTTCTTTCCTTTCCCCTACCCCTCCCACTTCCCCTTCCCTTTGCCCCTTTTCTTCCTATCTCACATTATCTATTATACCTTTTAGTCCTTATTTACATTTTCAGTTTCTTACACTAGAGAAACTATTCAGTATTTACTCATTTGTGTCCTATTTATTTCACTTAAGAGTATGGGCTCAATGTGTATCCATTTAGCTATAAATGTCTCTAATTTCTCATTTTTATGGCTGAGTAGTACTCCATTTTATTAAAATAACACCACGTTTTCTTTATCCAGTCTACACTTGACAGGGAATTGGGCTGCTTCCAAGTTTTAGCTATTACAAATCGTGCTACTATGAACATGGGTGCACATATATCATTGTAGTATGATTCTTTTAATTCTTTTGGGAGGATACCTAGCAGGGGAATAGCTGGGTCAAATGGGACTTCCAGTCCTAGTTCTTTGAGGTATCTCCATACAGATTTCCACAGTGGTTGCACCAGTCTACACTCCCACCAACAGTGGAGCAGGGTTCCTCTTTCCCCACACCCCTGCCAGCATTTGTTATTGGTAGATTTCATAATAGCAGCCATTCTTTGTGGGGTGAGGTGGAATCTCAGTGTTGTTTTCATTTGCATCTCTCAAATGAACAGTGAGGCTGAGCATTTTTTCATATGTTTATTGGCTATCTCTACTTCTTTGTCTGACAAATGTCTGTTCATTCCAGATGCCCACTTTCTGATTGGGTCTTTAAATTTGGGAGGTCTTAGTTTTTAAGTTCTTCATAGATTCAAGATAGTAGACCTTTGTCTGAAGAACAGCAGGTGAAGATTTTTCCCCACATTGTGAGTTGTCTCTTCACACTGTTGGTGGTTTCTCTTGCTGTGCAGAAACTTTTTAATAAGAAGAGATCCCACTTGTTGATTGTGCTAGTTCACAGGCAACTGAGGTTTTGTTCATAAAATCTTTTCCTACACCAAAGTCTTCAAGAGTTCTACCTAAACTCTGTTCCAGCCAATTCAGCATTTCTATTTTAATATTTAGATCTTTAATCCATTTTGATTTTAGTTTAGTGCATGGTGAGAGATATAGGTCTAGTTTTAATCTTCGGCAAATTGAAACCCAATAGTAGCCGGGGACCTCAGTAACCCACTGGCACAAATAGATAGATCAACTAGACCAAAAATAAGTAATGAGATACCAGAACTCAATTGAACTCTTAAAGAAATGAACTTAACAGGTGTTTACAGAGTGTTCCACCCCACAAAATCAGAATACACATTCTTTTCAGCTGCACACAGGTCATTCTCCAAAATAGACCATGTACTTGCTCATAGAACATGTTTAAGTAAGTGCAAAGGAACTGAAGTTATCCCCTGTGTATTGTCAGACCATAGTGTGATGAAATCAGAGATCAATACCCAAAGAAACTGGAAAAATTTCATAAACACATGGAAATTGAACAACACACTTCTGAATAACCAATGGGTCACAGAGGAAATTAAAGAAGAAATCAGACAGTTCCTTCAATTACATGACAGTGACAATACAACATATCAGACTCTATGGGACACAACGACAGCAGTCTTATGAGGGAAATTCATAGCATTGAATACACATATTAGGAAAACAGAATGAGCCCAATTAAACAACCTGATGCTGAACCTCAAGCTTCCAAAAAAAAAAAGAAGAGCAGGACAAACCCAAAGCTCATACAAGGGGGGAAATTATAAAGATCAGAGAAGAAATCAATTCAATGGAGACTAAGAGAAGAATACAAAAAATCAATGAAGCCAAGAGTTGGTTCTTCAAAAGAATAAACAAAATTGACAAACCCTTAGCCAAACTTATCAGAAAAAGGAAAGAAAAGGCCCAAATCCATGCAATTAGGAATGAAAAGGGTGAAATTACAACTGACCCAGGAGAAATCCAGAGGACCAGGAATATCTACTTCAAGAACCTATACACCAATAAGATGGAAAACACGGAAGAAATAGACAGATTCCTAGACACATATGAATTACCAAAGTTGAACGAAGAAGACTTAAAAATTCTAAACAACCCGACACCAACCAATGAAATTGAAAATATAATTTAAAACTTACCAACTAAGAAAAGCCCAGGTCCTGATGGCTTCACTGCTGAATTCTACAAGACATTTAGAGAGGAACTACTGCCACTACTGTTTACGCTCTTCAATAAAATTGAAAAGGAAGCAATACTCCCAAATTCATTCCTGGAAGCAAGCATCACCTTGATCCCCAAAGCAGAGAAAGACCCAACTGAAAAGGAGAACTACAGGCCAATCTCACTAATGAACATAGATGCAAACATCCTTAATAAGATACTGGCAAATGGAATGCAGAAGATCATCAAGAAGATCATACATCCTGACCAAGTGGGATTCATCCCAGGGATGCAGGGATGGTTCAACATATGCAAATTAATCAGTGTAATACATTATATCAATAGAGCCAAGGACAAAAACCATATGCTTATCTCCATAGATGGAGAAAAAGCGTTTGACAAAATCCAACACAGATATATGATAAAAATCCTACAAAAAATTGGAACAGATGGTCTCTACCTCAATCTGATAAAAGCCATCTATGAAAAACCAACAGCCAATATCATGCTAAATGGTCACAAACTGAAATCCTTCACACTAAAATCAGGAACAAGACAAGGATGTCCACTATCACCACTCTTTTTCAATATAGTTTTGGAAACATTAGCCGTGGCAATTAGACAAGAGAACAAAATGGAATAAAGATAGGAAATGAAGAAGTCAAATTGTCATTATTTGCAGATGACCTGATACTCTATACAGAAGACCCCAAGAATGCCACCAAAAGTCTTCTAGACTTAATAACCAAATTCAGTAGAGTAGCTGGAATCAAGGTCAACACACAAAAATCAATATCTTTCCTCTACATGAACAACAGACTCATTGAGAAATAGGGCAAATAATTCCTTTCACAATAGCATCCAAAAAACTGAAATACCTAGGAATCAACCTAATGAAAGAAATCAAAGACCTCTGAAAACTATAGCACTATGAAAAGGGAGATTGAAGATGATATCAGAAAATGGAGACATCCCCTCCTCCTGGGTAGGAAGGGTCAATATAGTGAAAATGGCTATACTTCCAAAACTGCTATATAGATTCATTCCAATCCCAATGGAAATCCCAACAGCATACTTCATGAACCTTGAGAAAAAATACAAACATTCATTTGGAACAAGAAGAGACCCAGAATAGCAAAAGAAGTTCTAGGTAACAAAGACATGGCAGGGGGTATCACAATCCCCAACTTGAAACTATACTACAAAGCTACTGTGATAAAAACAGCATGGTACTGGCAAAGAAACAGACCTGAGGACCGGTGAAACAGATTAGAAGATGCTGAAACAACTCCAGACACACTCAGCCATCTCATCATTGACAAAGGAGCCAAACACCCTTGCTGGAGGAAAGATAGCCTCTTTAATAAATGGTACTGGAAAAATCGGGTTTCAACTTGCCAAAGAGTAAAATCTTTACTTTTGAGTCAGTCATTCAGTAACATGTCCATAATCTTTCATTAAGTCCTGAGAGCTTCCTTCCAGCTGTTCACATTACATGCTTATTTCCATTTGGCACATTTGGTTTGTCAGTTCTTCTGACCTAAGACATTTTCTCATCTTAGCGAGTCCTCTGCTTTTTGTTATATGAGGGAACCACTCTTCTCTTAGCATCCAGTCCACAGATTCTGTATTGTTCAGCAACACTCACATTAGTCACTAGCAGTTGGAAGACTTCATGAATCCAAGCTCGTAGAAGTTATTGGCTCAATTCCATCCCTTTTAGTTGCAAGACTGAGGTTCTTGATTCTGTACTGTGCCTGCAGTACAGAATCAAGTCTTTGCTCCCAGATGATGCCCATGTTCCTTCTCCTGTTTTCCCTTTGGCCCCCTGCAGAAATAGAACACTCATGGGGTGAAGTCTGCCCTACATTTTCATCTCTCTGATACTTTCCTCTGCTACAGCTCACTGATTCCAGACAAAGCAAGTTCTCTGCATTTAAAGGCTTGTGCAATTAGATTGGGCCCATCCTAACAATCCAGTCACATCTGAAAAGTGACGCATTTATACCTCTCCAGAATGAGGGCAATCACAGGATAGGGCAGGCTCTGCCTAGCAGGGACTACTGTAACATTTTAAATTTACTTGAGTTTAATTAATCTATTTTATTTTGTTCACTGGACACTCTCACTTGAAAACTTTATGGTATGCCCTTGCCTATGGTAATGGTTTTTAACCTGGTGTTTTGGTTTGAGGACATTCCTTACAGTAGGAGGAAGAGAGGCGGAGGTGGGAGGAACTCTCAGTCCAGGCAAAGCACAGGCAAGAATACAGACCCCAAAGTGACAGAAAGCAAGGCTGCAAGGGGGATCCTGAGTGGATTGAGAAGAAGTGGGCCGTGTTACAGAAGTGTCGCCATTATTGTTCCATTTTAAAGATGCTGCAGCTACTTTGTCCTCTATCAGGCACATTCATTCTTGTTCCTTGGGCACCCTACCTCCCAACACACGCTCACAAAATGAACAAAAGGGGGAAACACAGAAATTTCTCAAAATCAGTTTTAGCCAAAAACCTCCTCTGGGAAGAGAATTTGGGATTGTTCTTTCAGACTTAGAAATTAAGATGATAGCTGGCAAGATATGAAGACACAGCCAATGCTCTTCAAATAAGGAAATTATGTGTCTAGTCTTTTAGTAGAATGAAGTTTATTCCCTTATATTTGGCCCCTAGGAAGAAACATTTCTCATTATAATGAATCTCCCCTCCCACAAACCCAGAAACATATCTGTGCTTTGATGTAGAACAAAAATATGCTTTAGAAAAATGACTGGATCTTTTGTCCTGCCTCTGCAAATCTGTCATTTATTTCAATAAGGGAAACTGTTTTTCAGCTCTAATTTTTCCTTTCCAGATTCCATTCTCATTCTTTTTGTTTCCTTTGTCATCTATAAAGCATAATCTAGAAAGGGAGAAATGAAATTTTCAGAGATAAAGAATTGCTTGAAAAACTTGGTTTTAACACCTCAGATCCTCAGGTTTCTGTATAGTATAGAAAAAAAACAGGATATGAAAACCATTTTGCAAGCATTGTATGTGAACAGCCTCTATACCTTTATTAGACTCTTAGGGTACAGTAGGGACTACAATAGCTCAAAATGACTTAATATGATTTCTTAACACTTGAGATTTATATTATAAAACAAATGTGGTGAATTTCGATTTCACTTATTGGTGAAAACACATGCATCAAATCTATCCTCCTGTTAATATTCCAGTGTTGTGTCAAATAACCTTTAAAAAGCATGTCAATATTTATTTGATATGAAATCATTTTATTTTAAGATTTCTTATCTCAAATGGGTTTACTGCGCTCAGAAAAAGACCTCAAGGCATCCATTTATAGGAATATATCAGATGACCTTGCCAAAATTTTATACTCTAAAATGCCCCTGGGTTTTGCTTATATGAAAAAGGTCCTTTAAAATAATAAATAGTCTTGGCTTGCAGTCATGTGAGATTAGAATGTTCATATCTCTGACCCTCAAAAACACTTATTAGTATTCTACTGAGTACTGAGGACCAACCCAATGAGTGTAAAATGTGCCAAAAAACATAGTAAGAATCTTTATATTTCTATTGAAATTTACCTTTTATTGCTAATTTTATATTGCTATCTTATTTGACAAGGTGTAGATCAAGGCCACACTATGAGTTCCGCAAACTGCTTCTACCCTTGCCACTGGCAGTCACCTCAGTTTTTCTCCTTTACAATCTCTTTCCATCTTCAGGGCAAAATGGATCAATTTAAATGCCTTTTGCTTATGGAAAAAGGAGAAAGAGAGAGGATGCAGAATATCTGCACTTATTGTCTGCAAATATATAGTTATGTAATTACATAGCTACATATTAAGCACTAGAGATGCAAAGGTAAACAAAGAACTTAGCTTTCAATCTAAAAGCAGTAAGAAGCCCATGAAGGCATTTTCGACAAGGTGAAAGAATTATCATAGTAACTTTTTTGCAAAAATCTTTTCCAGTGCAGTATGGAAAATGCTTTCCTCTCTCAATCCTCAGGTCAAGGAGATTATGGCACCTTATTTCTGTCAGTCATAACTACTGAACATCTCTGCTTTTCTCAACCCTTGGGGCTCCTGGCTAAGTTCAGGCTTCTGCCCATTCTCAAAGGAGATATTCTGGCTAACTGCTGTGCCTACTTCCAATCACATCCATCTGCACCGGTCCTCTAGCTGCAGCGAGACTCTAAGTCTCCAGAATAGTAGCTGCCCACATCAATTCTCTACTGCAAACTGATGCTGTAATTTATAGAATGAGCTCCATTTCACACCCTAACAAACCAGAATGTCTCATGGTTTAAGGGCCAGGTCTTTCCCACAGTGTACTGCTTCCCTTCCTGAGAGCTTTCTACACTGCTGCCTTAGCTGGTTTTCTTTTCTACTTGCTCTCACCTGCTTTTCTGCTCGGTTCCATTCACCCCTTCAAAGCTCCTAATAGAAATGTTACCCTCTGAGAAGGTCAAGAGACGAAGGACAGTCAGGTAACCTCTAGAACCAGAGGTTCCACTTCCACAGATTCAGCCTCAGACCCAAAATATGTGGGGGAAATTGTGTCTCTATTGAATGCCTACAACCTTATGTCTTGTTATTATTCCTTAAGACAACTGTTACATTGTATCAAGTATCATAAAAAATGTAAAGATGATTTAAAGTATACATTCTCTGTTTCACTCCAATGTCCAACACATACATGCCCAGTACATACATGCCCAGTAATACTTTATGTAATGACTGAATCTTATTTCATGTGAACACTGCAGACAAACTGAAAACACTTATGTGAACACAGTGGAGGCAGACATAACTAAAACAATCTGTAAGTTAATCTCTCCTGATCTGTGAAAGAGGAAATGGAGAAGAGTAGTTTAATACCCTCTAAGATAGATTGTAGTGAAAATAAACAAACCAAACTGCCTTGCTAATTAATTCAATAAATATTTAATTAAGCACTTACTGTTTGGGACTCTGCTTGTTCAGATCATTTCTAAATATTTAATCACTTGTCTGTAGAAAACACACATTTCAAGAGATTTGATAAAAGTAAGTCTAGAGACAAAGTGCGAGAAACACATTAGCTTAATTTTCTTTATTATTCTGAAGTTTATCCAACAATGTAACAAATTGCAAATACGTAATGTTAAGAATTTTAAAATCACGCATCAGGTGTCTTTTACCATTTATATTCTCTGAGACTATGTAATGAAATATTAAAATAATAAATTGGAAGAAAAAGGAGGAGGGCCGGGGATTTAGCTCAGTGGTTTCATCACCTGCTGAGCAAGCTCAAGGACCTGAGTTCGATCCCCGGTAGCAAAAAAAAAAAAAAAAAGAAAGAAAAGAAAAAGGAAGAAATGGAAACATTCAAAAAGAAGAAACTATCTAGCATGTATAAAACTAAATTTATTATTATTTACAAAAAAATAAAAGTATTCAAATTTGGATTGCAACTCTGCACTATTATTTTGAGGTTTTTGGATTGCAGTTCTGAACATCCTATAATTTTTAATAAAGGCAAATTTTAGTGTGCTGTTAGTGCAACAAACAAAATCTATAGCTCAGATAAAAAGAAATGGCACAAATTGGTAAATGCAAAAAAAAGTTCTAAAGGACTTGGTCTTTAGGACAAAACTTAATTCAGCTTTTGACGTTAGCTACTGCTTAAGAGATTAGTTCATGCTAATGTTGGTAACTGAACATTAACAAAACAAAGTTAATCCTGGCCCAGAGATGAGTGGATCATCATCTTCTAATTCACCAGGAGATTTTGGATTTTCTGGTCACCTCTCTGGTACTAGTTGCAAAAACAGATTCTGGGAAAGAGGCAGTCAAAGGACTCCATCACTTGGGCTGAGATAGGGTAGAGCATGGTCACCTCTATTGGAAGGGTCAGTGTTTGAAGCTAACAGAAAAGCCAAAATGCTTCTCAGAGTTAGAAATTAAAACCAGGCACAACTGCAGTTCATCAACAGGTCATCAATACAAAGTTATACACACTGGGACAGTGTAACAGTTACTAGAACTGATAGCATTAAGAGTAGTAACAACAGCCACAAACCCAATTCTAACTTTGTATTTCTACTAAAAGCCTTTCTATATTGAGAAGGAATGTATTGGAAGGACATAAAACAGTCCTCAGGACCAAACACAAGCCTGCAGAACTGGGCTTGTAAATAGCAAAATCCACATCAACTCTGAGCACCGAGGGAGCAGGAACTGATCACTGCTGACACTGCACGATCAGACTCAGAAATGTTTGCATCGCATCCCCCTGAAAGGAGGACTCTAACTGGACTCCTTTGGATCTTTCACCCTCCCTTCTTTGCTGTAGAAAGACAGGGAAACTTGATCAAGAGTTCCCCCAAATCTCCTCAAAGGGAGGTCAAGTAAACCCCCTGGAGATCAGGGTTATGCTATTGGAAACAAAAGCAAAGATTGTTGCAAGGTAAAAACATCTGCACACTGCCATATTTCATATATGCCATACTCATAGCTACGTTGATCTTGTCCAACCAACCAGACAAGTGGGAAACTTTGTCAATTATTTCTTCGGGTTTCTTCATGCACAAGCAGGCTACATTTCCAGATCTTTATACATCAACAAAGTCAGGGAAGGGGCACTGGGGACTTTGTTCTGTTGTCTACCTAGATTACTTGGAGAAGCTCATAATCTTTGTCCAAGTGTCCTCTTTCTGCACCCTCTTCATTGCGTCCAGCCTCAGGTTTGCATTTGGAAACTTAGTGAGATCCTTATGACTCCAGCGTCCCAGCTCTCCACACATGGCCAGTCCTCTCTGGAGTCTCATGTTCATGATGTTGTCAGGTCTCCTTTACTGGTCAAAACTTCAGATTGCAAACTCTGTCACAATTCCATAAAATCCTTTTATAATTGCATAACATTTTTCTTCCCTTGTGTTTCTTATTAACTATCCTGTCCTCATAAACTCATTTAAACTTTCTGCCAATTTTACAATCCCTCTAACTGTCAAGTGGGCTTAGATTTTTAGCAAAGAAAAAGCATTTTGCAGGCTACTAATGCTTTCGATCCTAACTACTTTCCATCCCTCCAACCTTTCCTCCACTAGTCATTGAAGATAGGAGCGGAGATGAAGGGTCAGTTTCTTTTTTCTTTTTCTTTTTTTTGGTTCTTTTATTGGTACATTTTAGGTATACAATTCATTTACATTTATCATTGAGTGTTTGTACCTGTAAAATGAAGTAGATATAGAAATTCTAAACACCCCAATTACAATGAGTGAAATTGAAAATGTAATAAAATATTTACCAACAAAGAAAAGCCCAGGTCCTGATGGCTTCACTGCTGAATTCTGCAAGACATTTAAAGAAGAACTAATGACATTACTCTTTAAACTCATCAAGGAAGTTGAAAGGGAAGCAATACTTCCAAATTCATTCCTGGAAGCAAGTGTTACTTTGATCCCAAAACCAGGGAAAGACCCAACCCAAAAAGAGAACTACAGGCCAATCTCCCTAATGAACATAGATGCAAAAATCCTCAACAAGATACTGACAAACAGAATACAGGGGGTCATCAAGAAAATCATACACCCTGACCAAGTCGGATTTATCCCAGGGATGCAAGGATGGTTCAACATTCGTAAATCAATAAATGTAATACACTGTATTAACAGAGTCAAGGACAAAAACCATATGATCATCTCAATAGATGCAGAAAAAGCATTTGACAAAATCCAGCACCCATTCATGATAAAAACCCTACAGAAAATTGGAATAGAAGGTCTTTATCTCAACCTGATTAAGGCTATCTATGAAAAACTGACAGCCAACATCATACTAAATGGTCAAAAACCAGAAAACTTTCACGATGAAATCAGGAACAAGACAAGGATGCCCACTATCACCACTCCTGTTCAATATAGTTCTGGAAACATTAGCCACAGCAATTAGAAAAGAGAAAGAAATAAAAGGAATAAAGATAGGAAAAGAAGAAGTGAAACTGTCATTATTTGCTGACAATATGATACTTTACATAGAAGACCCAAAAAACTCCACCAAAAGACTTCTAGACTTAATTGACAGATTCAGTAGGGTAGCTGGATACATGGTCAACTCTCAAAAAACAATAGCCTTCTTGTACACAAATAACTGACTCACTGAGAAAGAAATTCAGGAAACAATTCCTTTTACAATAGCATCCAAAAAAAATGAAATATCTAGGAATCAATCTAACAAAGGAAGCAAAAGACCTCTACACTGAAAACTACAGCACTCTGAACAAAGAGATGGAAGAGGATACAAGAAAATGGAAAGACATCCCTTGCTCCTGGGTAGGAAGAACCAATATAGTGAAAATGGCCATACTTCCAAAACTACTATATAGAGTCAATGCAATGCCATTTGAAATTCCAACAATATACTTCACAGAACTAGGGAAAACAATCCAAAAATTCATTTGGAACCATAAGAGAACTAGAATAGCTAAAGCAATTGTAGGCAACAGAGACATGGCTGGGGGCATCACAATCCCCAACTTGAAACTATACTACAAAGCTACTGTGATAAAATCAGTATGGTGCTGGCAAAGGAACTGACCTGAGGATCAGTGGAATAGATTAGAAGATGCAGAAACAACTCCAGACATGCTCAGCTACCTCATCTTTGACAAAGGGTCAGTTTCAATGCGGACAAGAGAAGAAGAAAGAGAGAGGGAAGCTGCAAGGGGCACTGAAAAAGAAACAGTAAGGGAGAATGGCACATAATTTAACATCTGAAAAGATTATCTAGTCATGCCAAGATCAAGGATTAGCATTACTGGCAGATAGAAAATGACCTGGAATTATTCCAGGGGTAGCGTTTGGAGGCCTTACAGGGACCTTTTACCTAATTCCAGCGCAGGCTTACAAGGGCAGCATGGATTCATTTAAAGGGGCAGAAACTACATCAGGATTCTGAGGGGGAGAACGGAGAATTTTTCCTGGTAGCCCATGAAGGAGCTGCTTGTCTTTTCAGTTTTATGAGGGGTTTCAGTTTCTAGGCTTGTGGGGAGACATATGTATGTACATGTGTGTGCACATATGTGCATATGCATGTGTATGTTTAGAGATGGTACTATGTAGGAGAAAAGGGGTGAAAAGGGATTTATTCATCCTATATTTTTTTTCCTTTTTGAAGGTCTGCATTCACCTTGCATAATAGTAGCTATATTATTATAGCTCTACCACATGCCCTGTACCTTCCTGAGGGCTTTCCATTTGAATCAGCTCATTTCATCTTCCTGTCCACTCTGTGATGTTAGATCTGCTTGAGCCCCATAGAGAGCCAAGGTACAGGACCAAGAAGTAGCAGAGCTGGAATTTGAACCCAAGCAGTCAGGCTCCTGAGTCCCTGCCAATGCAATGTACCTCCAGGAGAACTGTGTGGAGGTTAAATCTTCACACCTCTGTTTCTCCACACCTCCCAGTTCCCACACCAGTTCTTTATTCATCCTATTTATACTGAGTACCTTCATGTGTAAGGCTTTCTGCCTGGCATTCTGGCCTTGTTCAAATGAAAACAAGAGTGAATAACATCCTCGCCTTGCCCTGAAAGAGCTGGTGATTTTAATGGGGTGATAGGCACTCTGGTAGCATTCATAATTGTCATACAAACCCAAAAAGGTCTGTATTTTCCATCTATAATTATACTAAAATTTAATATTATTATGGAAAACACCTGCCATTCATTAGATAAGAATTCTATGTGGTTCAATATGAAAATGATATTAGTTACTAAGATTCAGTTATAGCCAGGGCTGACAGCCCACAGCTGTAATCCCAGCCCTCGGAAGACTATGACAGGAGGATCATACATTCAAGCCCAATCTGAACAACATAGCAACTTAGCAAGACTCCATCTCAAGACAAAAAGTATAGAAAGGCCTGGAAATGTAGCTCAATGAGAAGGCCCTGGGTTCAATCCCTAATACCACAAACAAAAAATAAATAAAATTCAACTTTCTTTGCATACACTATATATTTCATTAAAATATAATGCTTAAATAACTGAAACCATATATATGTATTTATACATAGATGTACATATGTAAAGTTTCTGATCCTTTTTCATCAATAAAATATGCTTGTAAAAAGTTCAGCTCTGTTTCAATATTCTGTATTTAATGCTTTATCTCCAGTGGCATCCACTGTAATGGCTGGACAGCAGCAGAAGTCATATAGAGAGGCACGAAGGCCAGCGATGGGTACCTGACAGATTTTTCCATCAGCAGTTGCTGTTAACTGCCTGTGGCCATTCACCACAAGGCTGGCGTCTGGTTCAGAGTGTACAATGTGTAGGTTTCAAATGGCAGGTCCAAATGTGAGTCATCGAGCTTTGTAAAACCATGTGCTTATGGGACGCAGAATGGCAACACTCCATTGCTTTTTATAGCCTACACAGATGTAGCCATTCTTCCTCAGCTCCCATTCTAATTCATCTAAGAACACATTTAGAATAAAATAATCCTCCTTATCATGTAAGGAGGAAGTGAAATAGGAGTGGGAAACTGGATGGTCAGCTTGTGTTTATCCACAAGTAGGGGATTCTCTGGCCCTTCCTAACCAAATAACCCCTCTGGGGCCCCACCCAGGCATCTCTGTGTCCTTCTGGTGGATTTGGGTCTGACAGGCTCACTGCTTATGCCTTGCTCCCTTGCTCAACACTTAGTGGCTTCAGCAGTAACTGCTGGTGCAATTGCTGCACTATGGCAGGCAGAGGCAGGAGGGAACCAGGGATAACGTGTCTATCACAGGTAGAATCCCTGAAGAACAAAATGGGCTTAACATCCAGGCACCATCAAGACAGGAAGGTTGTATTTCTTGCCACCATATCCCCAGAGTCCAGAATTGTACATGACCCTGAATAAGTCCTGCACAAATAACCACTGAAGGCATGCAGGAAGGAATAAAGGTTGAAACATCAGCTAAAAGGTCAAGAGCTCCTTCTGATTGGTGGAAAAGGTGAAACAGAGAGACTGGAATGACATGGAGTAGGTTCAGTTCAGGAGAGAGTGCAAAAGAACTGACATAGAACAAACATCATGAGATAGAGAACAAAAGAAATCAACTCTACCAAAAACCAAAAGATGTGTTACTTATTCATTCAACAGTTACTGAATACTTGCTATGTACCAGGTAGTCTTTCAGTTTCTAAGCTAAAATATCAAATAAATGACAAAACTCCCTACTCTCACCCCTTAGCTTATATCACCTGAAGGAGAGCCAATAAAGAAGACACAAGAATAAGAGATATATACTTTAGATAATGGTAGGTACATAAAACATGGAAGAAGGAACTGTAGTTTTGGATAAGGTTGTCAAGGCAGCACTTCCAAGAAGGCTGCATTCTGAGCGAGAACTTGAAGGACTGACAAGTGGTCCTCAAAGTGGCCCACCGAAAGAGACTTCCAGCCAGGGAAAGTGACACGTGCAAAGGCCCTGAGGTGAAAACTTGCCTATGTGCTTGACAAACAGCAGAGTCCAAGCATACTATTGCAGAGGAGATGAACAGTAAAGAAGTAGAGAACAGGGTCAGTAAGATAAGGGATCCCCCATAGGTCAGAGTGGTAATGGGGAGCTATGCCATAGCAGAGTGTTAGGTGATAGAATAACTTCAGCTTTTGCTCTTTAGGGGGGGAAGCCACTGTCAGCCTCCCTAACTCCACTGTGGAGTTGTATAACATCTGTCCATCCCACTGGGGCAGAAACTCCAGGGTAGATACCGTCCTATTTTACTCACTCTTGGACCCTCAATGTGTTTCATAACAGCTTTGAAATCATTCACGTGTCTCGCTCTCCTGTTTCTCTCCACCTGCCTGAGGCACCCTACTGCCTGCTGGAAATGGGGAGAAAACATTAAGATTTTTACAATAAGAATGGAGAGAGAGCTGGGGGTTTTCCCCCTTACATTCTGAAAGGGGTTTTTGCAATAAGACAACGGAGTTAAAGGACAGTAGTATCTTTTCATTCTTTAGCAAATCCACAACCAAGCACTTAGGTTTCAGATCTCTGCTTGCCCAAGAGAGGGATTTGTAATGAACAAATCTAGAGTAGAAAAGGAAGACAGAGTCTAGTTTATGGTGGACTTGTAGGGGGCTGGGGCTGGGCAGTAGGAGCAAGCTGAGATAGAAGGATCCACAAAACCGCTGAGCTCAAGGCGGGGACAGGCAGCAGGAAAAAACGACCAGGTCCTTAAGGAAATAGACGGAGAAACCAGCTGGAAGTTTAGGAGAGCCTGTGGATCGCCAAGAGGTGGCGCTGTAGTCCTTGGTAAGCAAAAGGGCTGGCGCGTGCCTGCCGAAATATTCTTAAAGGGTTTTATTAAGAATTCAAAGCACTAGGTAGATAGACAGACAGACAGCAGAGCAGATAGATACTAACGTATTCATAAATATTGTGTTATACTTTTGTGTGTATCCAGGCACTTTATTTGCTGTTATTGTGTTTATTATTTATGAAGTGCCACGCAGAGCCAAGCCCAGCAGCTTTCCTCTATCGTCAAAACATATCATCCCTCCAAACACACCGATGCCCTCTTGGACATAAACAATGTGCAAAGAGGAGGAAATGTGCATTTTATGTAGATACTGACTACTGTTATCGAATGATTGCCTCATACCAAGTTGAGACCTACGAGGAAAAGTAAGACACTTACTGAATAATTACAAAACTACCTTTTCCTTTACATCTGAGCAACAAAATCTCCAGGGTAACTGCGTGGAAGAGTCTGGTTGAGATCCTCAGGCACCTGTGCAGACGCATATTTCCACCACCGTAAGTGACAGCCAGGTGAAAATTTGAGTTGGACCATCCTTATCCCAGGACAGCGGAGAACAACTGCTTACAGGCCATGAACAGTTTGAACAAAGGAAGGGACAGAGAATAAAGGCCTTTCCTTTTGAAGCAACAGAGTCTCACTCAGGAGGGGGAACTTGTCCCAGTAATTCAGATATCTTTTCACAAATTATGTAGCTGCATGATTTGCTGCATTTGGGATAAAGAGATTGGATCTTCATATCCATATAGGCCAGAGAATATATTTACAGCAAATAAATCTAAAGCAAAAGTTGAGAGGGCCACCAAGATGAAAGAGTAGTCATTCTGATCTCATGGCTCTTAACTTCTCTCGTCAGCCCCTTACTTCCTGAGCCACAGAGCCAACGCTGAAGAGCACACGGAGGTCAATGAGGATTTGCAATGGGCACCAGGCACAGCCTACTGTCTTTTGGTAGGGGAACCGTCTCGTTCCCATCTGTAGCAATATTGGCCAAGACTTACCTTTGCCCCGGGAAGCTTTGCCTTCCCTCTACCAGGGTCCCCAGATTGTCAGCAAAGCACAAGCTTCTTTGGGGTCCAAGATGTCCCCATGTTTGGGAGATGACCCGAGTGCCAAGGTTACCTGCCTATCTTTAGGAGAACTGAGGGCCAATCAAAAAGTAGATTGATCACACAGTGTATCCGGGCATAGAGACATCATCTGTGTAGTTTTTATGTATCAATTAAGATAAATTTAATTTAAATTTAAAGAAAGTAAGTTCAAGGCAAAGATTTAGCTTGTTCCCTGTGGGAAAGGAGAGAAGTAATGCCTAACAGTAAATACACATAAGACTAGGAAAGTTTTATTACAGGGAATTGTAATTGGGTGTGATGCTTTTGAAATACCTTCTGCTTTAGATTTACTTATTAAGCAACCTGTCTTTCTCTACCACTCTTCATCCTTCAATACAGCTAAGGAATTAGGGAGCCCACACCCTCCCTTTTTGTGACCTCAGTACTCAGGAATTTCTGGGTGAATAGAAAGGAGAAATAATGTGCAATTTTGCTTCTTTGGGCCTCAAAGGATTGTATTAACAGAAGGGGGCTGCGGAGGACAGGCAGGGGCTGAGCTGTGTGTGACTAAGTCTGTCTTCCTCAGGGCTCTATCTAGGTGGGAGAATTGTGGTAGATGAGTCAGTAGATCCCTGAGGGTTGAGACTTTGCCCTTCTTCACACCTAGGATTCTGGAAAGACACTGTCTTGCATCCCTGAGGCAATGGAAGGTGAAGCTACTCAGTAGCATGGTGGGATCAGGCAGCGGGAAGGCTGGGCTTTAGCTATCTCAAGTGGATGAGACTCAGAAACACGTATTTAACTTTCAGAGATGGAGGGCAGGGTAGGGAGAATAGGACACAGGACATACTTGGGCAAAGGATTGAGCCTGAGAACCCCAAACAGAGGCAAATGGAAGACGCTTGGAGGAGTGGCCAAAGTGAGGCTGTGTGCGTGAGGCCCACACAGAGGTAGGAGAGACACGGCCATGACCTACAGCAGTCACAGGCCAGCACTGGGCAGCTGAGGAGCAGGCAGGCAGGGGCCCTGTCCTATTGCAGTGGTCACCACTCAGGGAGCAGCTCAGGCCACACACGTCACAGCTGAGGGACCAGAGGTAGCTGCATGGCTTTAAGGGCCTATCCCTCTCCTCCACACAGTGAGGACACGAAGGCTCTTGTTCTCCACCTGAGAAGTACACTGGGGATGGGTACTGGGGATGAGGCCTTAAAATGTTCCTATGGGAGCTGGACTTGGAGCTGACTGAATACTTACATGAAGCGAGACTTGTGACGTCGAAACTGAGCAGACTTTAACTGACAAGTTTAAAATCTTCCCTCTGTCACTTCAGCAGATGAAGGCCCTTGAAAATCCAGTCAGTCGCACAAGGAAGCCCAGTTTTTCCTGCTCATCCAAGTGCAAAGAGGATTAACAGGATGGGAGAGACAGTGAGCATCCGATACATATTTGTGACAAGTGTGAATACATGAGGCTGAATCTGTCACGTTTCTCTGTTTGCAAAACAAACCCAGGGGCTGAAACAGCATCCTTTAATTGTCTCACACTTCCTATGGGCACAGCATAACTGTGTCCTCCATTCAGGGTCTCACAGGGCGGAGTCAGGTGCCTGAGCTCTTAGATGGAGCCCAAGGCCCTCTTCCAGGCTGCTCAGCTTGTGGGCAGAATTTAGCTTCCTGGGGTGTTGTACTTTCCTCACTTTCTGGCTGGTTGTTGGCAGGACTGCTCTCAGCTGTGAGAGGTTTCCTCAGGTCCTAGGCACACGATGTCTCAAAGCATGGAGTTCGCTTTTTCAAAGCCAAGAGGAGAATTTCCTCCTTCATTCTTTTTTTTTTTTTTTTTTTTTTGGTACCGGGGATCGAACTTGGGTCCTTGCGCTTGCACAGCAGTCAGGGAAACCACTGAGCTAAATCCCTGGCCCCTTCATTCTTATTTAATTAGTTCAGGCCCACTCAGAAAAGTCTCCTCCCTTCAAGTCAAGACCTTAATTATATCTGCAAAATTTCTTTACCTTTGCCTTATAATTTAATCACAAGAGTGATATTGTAACACATTCACAGATTTTTCCTTCACTAAGCAGAAATGGACTAAGCAGACCATTTACATGGGGTATGGGGTAAGAATCTTGAGGCTGGTGTTAGAATTCTGCCTACTGAGTCAGTCATAGGAGACCCACCTGGTGTTTTGCACGTCCCAACTGGTAATTTGTAGCCCTCAAAGATAAAGACACTAATTCTATGAGTGCTAAAAAAAAACCAAGGGAATGTTCAATCTTCATTTGAGAGGGCAAAGTTTGAATCCTCATTCCTATCCTCACTCCGTCTACTTCCTACTTCTTCTCATTGCTGAATATAACAATGCTGGATCTATCTATATACATATATTTCCCATTACTATGACACGTGTAGCTTACCATGTATTCCCAATTACCATGCAGCCCAATAACCATTACGCACATCATTAAATACGCGTCAGGTTACTTTGCTATATAATTTATCTAAACCCTGGACTCTGGATGAGCATAGTCTTCATATTTATAGATCAAGGAGCATGGACATTTGAAGACAACCAAAGGAAAATAGAGAGAGCATTTGTATGCGAAAGAGAAAGTGTATTGAATCAGGAAGATAATCTATGCATGAGTGATTGCCCCAGCCCAATCAAAGAGGCAAACAAAAAGCTATGCTGCGGGGTACTTTCAAAGAGGTCAAATCAAGGATATCAAATAAATGAATTTCAAAAATTTGTTTAGAATGCAGAGTGGATTTATTATTATGTACAAATAAAAAAAACTTTAAAGAGCTCACTTCAATCAATTTCCTCACCCTAATCACAATTTTAGGAAGATTGTACATTTTGTATCTTCTTTCTTTTATGGGAAAGGTTAACACATTGTGTAACTTTATAGCAGTGGTGCCTCTGTTCACAAACTTGATTCTTTCCACGATTCTGGTCGCAAACAGTTGGATGAGTACTGAATCAAATTTGATGGTTAGGTTCCATGTTGACCTTAAAGGGAAATTTGATTCGGTTCTCATCCAGTTCAGTTTGCAACCAGAATCATGGAGAGAATTGAGTTCGTGAACCAAGGTACCACTGTATATTGAATGACAACACTTACCAAGACCATTTGTCCATATTTTTCTTCTCATTGATGAAATGAAATGTGAGTCTTCTTGATTTTCAGGGGCACCCAGTGACTTTAGATACCATAGATAGGAAGTTAACAACAGATCATGTGCTATGAATTGATGATTAAGCCCAAAAGGCTGTGATGGAATGGTGAGTTACTGGCATATGATATTTGTAGCATGCAGATTTTGATTAAACTATGTATTTCAGATAATCTAGGGAGCTTTTATCTCATACTACCTTTTCAAAAATAAAGAAAATCTCATCTTAATGATTATCTTGAATATCCCAAACCATGAAATTGTTACTATTATTTTATTTATATAAATTAAAAATGTACTGCGACATGGAATAAACTTCTACATTTATTACTCTGAGAAAGAGCCATAGGAAAAGAAAGCCCTAGTGGAGAGGGGGAGAGAAACACTGAAAAATAAAATATAATCTTTTAGAAATAGCACATGTTCTGCTGATATGCTGAATAACTGTGATATATGCGTGTGTTTTGCTGACTCTGTGCCAAACACTCTTCTTTAGGAAATATCTGATGGGGAATATGGCACCCAATGGAGAAGAAATAACATCCTAAGGCTGAAGATCA
Organism: Heterocephalus glaber; assembly: GCF_053883595.1. Classification (NCBI taxonomy): domain Eukaryota; kingdom Metazoa; phylum Chordata; class Mammalia; order Rodentia; family Bathyergidae; genus Heterocephalus; species Heterocephalus glaber. The sequence goes on along the minus strand of NW_028258365.1, from coordinate 638,710 downwards.
CCACCAAGAACCCAATTTTCATCCAATTGGCTAACCAGAGTCCAAGTCAGAATCTACCGATGATCTTTCTAAACCTATTCAGAAAACATCCTTAAACTTCTTATTCACTTTCTGTCACCTACAGACAGAAGATTAGAAAACCGACTATTGATTTTATCCCAGAAGGAGCAGCCATGGGACCCAGCTTCGATCTATGAAATGTAAGGGGAGGTAAAGGAAGCTGGGGTTCACATGAGGAGCCTTTCTTGCTCCTAAGAGAGAAAGGAGAGGAGGAGAAAGTCTGCTGCTTGCTTCCCCTGCAGCCTGCATTTGAACACCTGATACAACAGATCCCCCCAGGGAGCTGCTCCCTCTTCTGATAGCCACATGGGACTACGAGAATCACAGAGCCATCCAGCCAAAGACTGACTTGGAAGCCACTAAATGAACAGCAGCACCAACAGACTTTTTGTTATGTACTAAAAATTATCCCCTCCTGTGTGCATAACTATCAGTCAGACATTCAGGTGAATCCAATTTAACTGGATAGCCAGCTATCTGAGAGGCTTGTGAATAGCATGGGCTTGGGAGAGAATAGAGTAATTGGATGGTAACCAGAAGTGAAAGCAGAGCCAGCGAAGGTGTCCTGGTTTGTTTACTTGGCTTTGTTTTGTTTCCCAGGAAAGAGAACATCAGTGCATGCATCTGGATTGTGGAACCCTGTCTTTTTGACCAGTAGTGCAAACTGTGATGAATTTCTTTGTATTTTGTCTAAGAGGACATCTCCTTACTTAATGATCATTAGTACTAATTAATCTGTCTTTCTTTCCCCAGAGGTTTTGTATTGATAAAGATCATGCAGCAGCAAGAGGGCTGATAGTTGTTTTACATCTAGAGGTTAGCAGGACAGAATTACTGCTCATAGCCATCCCAAAGCAAGAAGGAATCAAATCTTGCCAAATTCCATTAAACTGTGCTGAGGGGTGGCAGAAGGGGAAAGTGCCCTTTGTTGAAATACGCATGGATTTGAGCAGCTGTGAAAGGAATGCCTTGACAGTGCAAAGGGAATATTTGTTAAAAAAATTAATTTAGACTTAAAAAAATATGGAATACTTACATAACCACATCACTCCTTTCCACACAAATCACTACTGAGCCCCTTTAAACATTAAATCCCCTTGGCAATAAAGGAAGAGCTACAAAACTCTGAACCTAAACTGGTCAGGAATAATGCCAATAGAAGTTTGATTAGGAAATGAAGATAAATTTTACCAGTTCCAATATGAGAAAATGAAGAAATATTTATGGATGTGTTCACTCAGGAAATATTGATTGGTTATCTTCTGATGTGTCTATCAAGCACTATACTGTCCAGGCTTCAGACCTGCCCCACTAGAGCATAGGGTGAGCATGAGAAACATTTAACAAGAAAGAGATCTTTATATATAATTATACCATTGTACTCCTATACATTTACATATACTCTATACATATATTTTTCTGAAGGAAAGGAATGAGGTATTTAGAAAATTTAAATAGACCCTGATATCACATAAATGCTCCTGGAGAAAGTGGTATTGAACTTGGACTTGAAGAATTAATTATTGGTCAAATGAAGAGCCAGCATTCCAGGTCAGGAGAATGTGTCTTAATCACATTCAACTTTGCAGAATACTTCTACTAAAATATATAACTTAATGTGAAAAATGTTAAACCTGACAATAAGAAGCAATTATATGTTAGTCTATGACAAACTACCTGATACAATAAACTTAGAAGGAAGAAAGGTTTATTGTGGCTCATGGTTTCAGAGGTTTCAGTCCATGGTCACTTGGCCCTATTGCCATGGGTCTGTGGTAAGGCAGCACATCGTGGTGGGAGCACGTGGTCATGGAGGTCTGTTTACCTCATGGCAGCTGGGAAGCAAAAATAGAGAGGAAAAGTTCAAGGTTCCAGTATCCATATACTATAGGATATTCCCTCAATGACCAAACTTCCTTCCAGTAGAACACATGTGCTAAAGATCTCATCACCTTCTTATTACACCACAGTCTGGTCTCCAAGCCTCTAACATGTGGATCTGTAGAAGATATTCAAGATCCAATCTATAGCAAAATGGAAATATAAACTACCATCCCCATGGTCAGAAGTGCCCTGGCCCTTGTCAGTACCATTTCAATTTTTGCCTGTATCTCCATTCCACACCCCCTGCCTAACCCTACCAACACCAAGAAGCTGGTCTTCTTTAAACTAAAGACACAAGTGATGACAAGTGGGCTCTCAGCTGGTAATTTTTAGCAACTAAGAAATGACACCCACTCTTTTTCCTGAAGTTCCTTGAAAGTCTCTTCTTCCTGACACAGCTCTCATGTGGAAAAAGAAATAAAATGAAATGTAAGAGAAAATGAAATGTAAGAGAAAATGAATTTGTTTGGCTCAGAGGTATAAACATTATTCTTTTACTATTCATCTACAAAATTATCACTTTTAACTTTAAAACAACTTTAAAGCTCAAGTCAGATAGAATATCTCCATTATGCTAATACCATTCATTCAGTTCTAGAGAAAATAGAGTGTACATACATGCACGTGTAAACTCAGGCACTCTGAGGCTATACCAGACATTGAGAAATATTCCAACCAAATGCTATTCTTTGAGGGTAAGGTACCAAACCCAGGCCCCCATGTATGCTAGACAAGGGCTGTACCACTTAGCTACCTTGTCACACCAAGAAAACCTTTTAAAGGTCAACCCTAATACTCCCATCAGAGATCCTGTTTCAGACAGCTCCAAAAAGACAATTTCTATAACCTTCCTACATACTTCTTTTCAACATTATAAATATTGCCAAAACTTTTAACTAAATAGAAATTTTAGTGTACTTCCTTCCACTCATATTGACCAGATTTTTTGGTTCCATAGATATTTTGGGACAAAACATTGCCATTTAACTTTTTTTCTCATTAAACTTTGTTTTAATGGGTCTCAAAATTCTGTGACAGATTTTTGGTCAAGGTGTTTCCATTAAAAAGTGATTTTAAAAACAACTTAAAACTGTCACACACAAAAAGAAAACAAATGGTCCACAAAACACATTCTCCTTTCCTCCCGAAGGTTTTACGATGCATTGTTATCATTAACCAGTCTTTTACTATTAAACTTAAATGGCCAATTGGGAGAAACAGTTCTGAGGCCGGTCTTCCACCACTGATTAAGACTGGGGTAGCAGGTATTAGTGACAATATTCATTTAACCTTCTGAGCTTTCTGGGCAGACTTGGTGACCTTGCAGCTCCAGCAGCCTTCTTGTCCACTGCTTTGATGACACCCACAGCAATTGTCTGTCTCATATCATGAACAGCAAAACGACCCAGAGGTGGATAGTCAGAGAAGCTCTCGACACACCTAGGCTTGCCTGGAACCATGTCAACGATGGCAGCATCACCAGATTTCAGGAATTTGGGCCCATCTTCCAGCTTCTTACCAGACCAGCGATCCGTCTTTTCTTTCAGCTAGGCAAACTTGCAAGCGAAGTGAACTGTATGGCAAACCAGTACAGGAGCACAGCCAGCTCTGATCTGGCCTGGATGGTTCAGGATAATCACTTGAGCAGTGAAACCAGCTGCTTCCATTGGTGGGTCATTTTTGCTGTCACCAGCAACATTGCCACGACGAACATCTTTGACAGACATGTTCTTGACGTTGAAGCCCACATTGTCACCAGGAAGAGCTTCACTCAAAGCCTCATGGTGCATTGCAACAGACTTTACTTCAGTTGTGACATTGACTGGCGTGAAGGTAACCACCATGCCAGGTTTGAGAACACCAGTCTCCACTCTGCCCACAGGGACAGTATCAATACCACCAATTTTGTAGACGTCCTGGAGGGTCAGCCACAAAGGCTTGTCAGTTGGGCAAATGGGTGGCAGGATGCAATCCAGAGCTTCAAGCAGTGTGGTTCCACTGGCATTGCCATCTTTATGAGTGACCTTCCATCCCTTGAACCAAGGCACATCAGCACTTGGCTCCAGCATGTTGTCACCATTCCAACCAGACATTGGCACAAAAGCTACTGTGACAGGGTTGTAGCCAATTTTCTTAATGTAGGTGCTGACTTCCTTAACAATTTCCTCATATCTCTTCTGGCTGCAGGGTGGCTCAGTGGAATCCATTTTGTTAACACCAACAATGAGTTGTCTCACACCCAGCCTGTAAGCCAGAAGGGCATGCTCACGGGTCTGCCCGTTCTTGGAGATACCAGCTTCGAATTCACCAACACCAGCACCAACAATCAGGACAGCACAATCAGCCTGAGATGTGCCTGTAATCATGTTTTTGATAAAGTCTCTGTCCTGGAGGATCAATGATAGTCACGTAATACTTGCTGGTCTCAAATTTCACAGGGAGATGTCAATGGTGATACCACGCTCACGCTCGGCTTTCAGTTTATCCAAGACCCAGGCGTACTTGAAAGAACCCTTTCCCATCTCAGCAGCCTCCTTCTCATGGTTCTTTTGTCGATGCCACCACATTTGTAGATCAGATGGCCAGTAGTGGTGGACTTGCCCGAATCCACGTGTCCGATGACAACGATATTGATATGAGTCTTTTCCTTTCCCATGTTGGCTTTGATTTAGTGGTGGTTTTCACTACACCTGTGCTCTCGAGGCAAACCCATTGCGAAAAAGCTGCCATTTAATTTTTAAAGTGTAAAATTGTCATGTTCTCCCAAATTTTAATTACCACTTTTGCTATTGTTTATTATTTATGAGCACCATAAAAGTATGATATTCTTTATGGTAAATATATCATAAAAATAAACAAAGACAAATAAAAAGTCTTTTTCTCTAAATGAGTTATCAGCAAGCACCTCCTGATCTCCCCAAAGTATCAATTTAATGAACTGAGCAGCTAAGCTGATAAAGTACCAAGGCTCTTAATTCATTCTATCCCATTAATTTTCTTCTATAATGTCAGAGGAAACAAAACAAGAACTGAGTATGAAAAATAATATACACAGAGAAGAGAATGTCAGTGCATGCATCTAGAGTGTGGGAATTCTCTTAAAGAAAAATTATCTTCCTAGGAGAGTTTGATAGCACAGGATAGTAATATGCCCACGTGTCTGTCCTGAAATTCATGGACATGGCAAACTGTATTGAGACAGATATCAATTTTTTTCTTTCATGCACCAGTGTACCTGATCTGTAATTCTGGCAGTCTCAGTATAAACATGGACTTAAGTTTAGGATGTTTCAGAATAGAGCACCAAAGATCCAAGGCTAGATTTCCCCATCTCTATATTGGGATTACTGGAAAGAGATAGAAACATTTTGAAGTGAGCATTGTGAGGTCCCTTTTCATGGGAGTATGTACTGCAAAGGTCCAGCATACTATCTCTTTGTCATATTCCTAGCTCCATATGTAAGTATAGACTAATGATATTATAGAATTAATATTTTACATCTTGAACTCTTTCTTAATCATTGACTATAATTAAAACCAGCAGATATGAACATATGTAGTAGAGAAAATTTGAAAGACTATAAAGATTTGAACCAGTAACATAAAATATTGAGACTACAAGACATTGTGAGCTGTTTTGTTTATTATAAAGATAAAAAACAAGGAAATATTTACATGTTAGATTCCTTGAAGATACTAAAAGTATCATCCATTTTTTTGCCTGCTCTGTGTTTTATTGTCAAATTTAATGCTTAAATTGTAGTTTGTTCATAAGTAAAAAGAAAAGTAGTATTACAATGACCAAATGGTGAAGTTCCTCTTATTTGAGATTTGACAATCTAGTGTCTGTTTTTTTCAAGGGAGGAAGACATATACTTGAATTTGGCTTTTCTCAGTGTTACGGCCTGACAGTGTGTGTCCCCCACGATTCAAGTGTTCGAACCCTACCAGGAATGTAATGGTATTAGGAAGTGGGACTTTGGGGTGGTAAGTAGATTTAGATGACGTTATAAGGGTGGAAGGGTGGAGCCCTCGTGAATGGGATTAGCGCCCTTGTCAGAGTGAGGAAAGAGCTGGTTTTCCCTTTCTGCTCTCTGTCATGTGAAAACACAATAAGCCAGCAATCTGCATCTTGGAAGAAGGATGTTAACAGGGCCTGACCATCCTGGAAGCCTTATCTCAGACTTCTGGCTTCCAGAAATGGAGCAGTGATTAAGTGTTGCTTATAAGGTGCCCCATTTATGGTATTTTGTATTGAATGCCAACTGGTCTAACTTTCTGAGTGGAATCACCCTTGATTCCTGCACCTTTTTCTCAGCTGGTTCCAAACCCAAGTTGGGAAGGGAGTTGTAGCACACTAGGCCTCCTTAAGCCACAGGAGGGGTTAGAGTAGAAACAATGTAGACTCTAACTTTTCCCTTGGATCTTAAGGACCACTGATATCACTCAATCACCCAAGTTTCTTAGCACTTCCCGCTGTCTAATGTTATCTTTCCAATGTAATTGCTTACTTGATAATTTGATAATTACCTCTCTGCTCTCTCTAGAACTCATGACCCATGACAGCAGGAACTTTTTTTTCCTGTGTTTTCAGCATGGAACAGTACCTGGGACACAAGCCATTTCCCAAGACTAGGCCATATTGCCTAAAGACCCTAATATTTTCATTGCTACTTTCAGCATTCCTCCCTTCCTCTCAGGTGGATAATGGCTACTCTGAGTTCTTCTAAAGCAACCTGTTTAGCCTGGACCTTTACCTCTTGGCTGGATTCCATTTTCTGATCGAAAGTTGATTGAACTTGGGACTACAGAGTCTTCTCCTGCTAAGGCTGCCATTTCAAAGTCGTTGCTCCTAACCTCTTCATTTGAGGAGCTGTAACACAGACAACACAGATTGCAGATGCCAGATGAAAAAGCCTGTCCTTCTGGAGCTATGTCCTCTTCCACCTTATCGCAGCATTCCCTCACTGGGGTCACCTCACTTGAGTGGGACTTTGCTGCAGACAGCAAGAAACACACCCACTGTCATAAGCTATCATTCTGAAAGAAACCGGCAATAGCTGATCAAGGCACCAAGGGCTGGTTGAACATAATGGAAAGCACTGTAGACAATGTTCGCTCATTAGAGACCAAAAATCCTACCATTTAGTACAATAAATGAGTCCTTGGAATATCCCAAGGCAATGAACTGACAGAGGTAGTTTCTCTCTTGAAAACCATGTCCTTTAGTTTCTTTTCTTTTTCCCCTATGCTATGGCCTCTGTCAGCTTACGATCTGCTTTTCAAGATGTAAAAGGAGCTGAGTGTACTGTTGCACACCCATAATACCAGCACGCTGAGGCAGAAGGATCAAAAGTTCAAGCCCAGCCTGGGCAACTTAGCAACTTAGCAACTTAGTGAGACCCTGTCTCAAAAGTTTACAAAGGAAGGAAGGTAGGGATCTAGCTCAATGCAAATGGCCTGGGCTCAATCCCAAGTACTGAGAACAACAAGATAGTAGAGAACAATGAATCAAGTAAGGAGAGAGAACTTTCTAGCCGTTAATATCTGGTTCTTTTCCAACTACTTAACTACTTCTGCCAAATCAGTAGCATATGCTCTGGTTCTCCCACTTGCTGCAATTTCCTTATGATTCTAATATTAACATCAGTTGCAAGAAACAGAAAAACTCAAAAATAACAATGGCTTAACCAAAACTAAGATATATTTTTCTCTCAAGCAGAGGAATGTAAAGCAGACCTGATACAGAACTCCATGGTATGGACACTCGGACTTCTGTTCTATTTCTCCGTTATGCTTGTTTCCAACCCTGTTTTATTAGTCAGCTTTCCATCAATGCAACAAAATACCTGAGATAAATCAACTTAGAAGAAAGGTTTATTTTGGCTCATGGTTTCAGAGGTTTCACTCCATGGTCCCTTGGCCCTGCTGCTTGAGGGCCTCTGAGAGTACATTACATCATGTAACAGAGAAAACTGCTCACATCATGGCAGCCAGGATGCAACAGAGTGAGGAAGGGGTGCCAACATCCCTTTCAGGGCACACCCCCCAATGATGTGACTTCCCCCCACTAGGCCCTTCCTCTTAAGGATTCCACTGCCTCCTAACAGCACCACAGGATGGGAACCAAATTTTGAATATCTGGGCCTTTGGTGGGCACCCCTGATCCAAGTTATGATACCTTTGGTTCAAGATGGTATAGTACAAGATGGTACAGCAGCATGGAGGAAGGGACAAAAAGAGAAAGGCCCATACCACATGTGCCAGCAATTTCTTAAAGAGGGGAACTGGAGATGTATCAGATACATCTATGTTCATCTTTGTGCAAGAATTTAGCCTAGTGCCAAGGAAGGCAGGGAATGTAACTTTACTTTAGGTAATGTATGCCCAGATAACAGTCCTTTGATTAATGAAGGATGGAGAACAGATTCCAGAGTCACCTGGACTCTGCCACAGAAACATTTCCCAAATACAATGTTAAGCAAAAAATGCAAATTGTAGGACAATATGTCTATAACATGATTCCTTTGGGAGGGTTTTAAATTTTTACTCTAAATTTAGTTCATTTTATACTTAATTGCAAATTGTTTTAAATATGAGATGTGGATCCACTGTAGGACATTTGAGTGGAAGTATAGTGGTTTTCTCTCTCTCTGTCTTTCACACACACACATCCCTAACATGCTTCGCTGAATCCACAGATTGAAAATCCTCTATAAGTTTCGATCCTCACGACGAGCACAATAAAGAAGGCTTCCTAGTAGAAAGTGCACTGGAAACAGCAGGAGAAGCTCAGGGCCAAGTCTGGCACTGGGACAACCTAGTCCTCTCCCCAGACCATGATGCTGGGGAGCAGGGGAAGAGAACCCTTCCTCTTTTAAGGCTCCTGCCCACAAGCCAGTTGATGCAGCCTTATGTTGGAAGCTATTTCTTCTTGCTTCCTAAACAGATTGTGTATATATTAATTACCACAGTTATTTTTTGACACAAGGTCTTGCTATGTATCCTCAGCTGGCCTTGAACTCACAGAGATTCTCCTGCCTCAGCCTCCCAAGTGCTGGGACTACAGTCATGTGCCACCATGCTCAGCTTATCACATTTACCTGACTAAATCAAAATTACATCTTTGCATTTTGGTCTCTTTCAGAAGGCTATGACTTCTCTGAAGAAGGAGTATCTTATTTTTCTTTGTGTTCTCAACTTTTAGTACACAGCCCAGTACACAGTATATGTAAGTATGTGTTATGGACTAAAAACCAAGCCTTGGTGCCTCTCTTAGATCCAAGCATATCCAGCTGAGTGGAGTTAGTCAAAGAGAGACACTGCTGTCCTTTCAATACCAACCATAACAATTAGGTTCTTCCAGGAGTGAGTATCTGATTGGCCCTTTCCAAAACAAGATGGTTTGCTGACTGTTTCAGTATCCCTGAGTGGAATCCATTCCACTGTAAAGAGGTACAATTTTGGGAATCAAGATGAAAGTTATAGCCCTTCTTAGGAAAACTAATCAGAGTTGTTTTGACTGTTTAATGATAGACTTTCCATTGCAAAGATAAAAAAAAGAAATTTCTAATAGCTTCCACTTCCCTAGGTAGAAAGGGAGCTATCTCACAATAATAAAAATAACAAGAGCAAATGAAGCGAGTTACTTTTCATTAACTTTTCCATTGGTTGTGTGAAAATGGATTCTGACCGATCTGATAATCTTGAGGCAACCTTCAACCATTCAAACATCAAATAGTGATTCATGTCAGAATAAAAAAAATCATCTCCTGGTGCCCCAAGACATGGAGTGGATGTCATCCACATGGTAAAGGTTTTCAAACTAACTGAGAAATTACAGGTTACTTGGCCCAAATCACATTCATCAATGTGTTGTGTATCATCTGACTTTTAACTGTTACAAGTATTTATAATAATGGAATATATTGTTTAACACAACAAAGCCTGAAAAGGCTCATTAACTCTAAATTTGGTTTACTATCTCCATTTCTTTTCATTTGCAAACTCATGATTCTGTAGTTCTATAATATTAGCTTAATTATGTGAGCAGTGAACCATCCCTAAATCTAAAGTTATGTTTGGTTTAGTGCAAGATAAATATTAATGTAGGGATCTTTCCTTCTGAAATGATTTTCTAAATGCTTTCATCCATTTCGTTTATCCTTTTCTACACTATAGCAAACATTAGACATTATGGAGTCACATAACTGTATTAGGTGAAGATCTTTGAGGTCATAGATTAGAAAAATGCTTTATTTAAAACCTTTTTTATTTGACTCACGACTGTCATATGCTAAGTCATTTTTATAAAGGTACCAGAACTAATAGTTACTTTTATAAATGTAAAAAAAAATGAGTGGCAAATATTGTAACAAAGTAAGGACTAGAACTAAAAGGTGAAAGTGAACAGAAGAATAAACAATTAAGTAGATTTAAGTTTAGAATCAAATCTGAATAGATCACTCAAAAGAAAATTAATCCATGCCAGACATTCTACTTGAAAATTAAACATGAACTTTTTTAGTATGATACCTAGGCCTTTTCCTGGTACTCAATGTGTAAGTATTTGTTTCTACTTCCTAAATGAAGTACTTGGATGACTCAGCAAACTATCACCCTTTAAAAATTATCTAAGAAATTGCTATTTGGTTAATTAACCTTGTTATTCTTTTTCTATGAGTTTACACACTTTTAGGTTATGTGTGAAGTTTTACAATTACTCTATGTAAAGACATCTTATACAAAGTTACATACTTTTAGATTTAACAAATATATTAATATGACATCTGTGATAAGATTCATCAGAATATCAATATTTCCACTGTATTACAAATTTCTAATTCCTTCACTCACTTCCTTCCACCTAGAGGCTTCCTTTCTACACTTAGTCTTGCAGCAATTGATTTGCTTTTTCAGGTAATCCAGAGAACTTTTAGATCTTCTCTCTCTCTCTCTCTCTTTATCTTATACAGTAGTCTATTAAAGTTCTGATTCTTGTAGAAAAATAGTTTTTAAATTTCAGCATGCATCAGAATGCCAGGGAGGACTTGTGAAAATACACGGGACTGCTGGAACCCCACTAGCTCTGGGCGGGACCTAGTAATATGCATTTCTAATAAGATGCCAGGTGACCCTGATGTTGGTGGAAGACAGGGCTCTAGATTACAGCCTGGGGACATTTGTAAACACATGTGCTACGTGACAAAGGATTGTTGCAAAGTTGTCACGATGTCACACTTATGGATTGTGACTGATCAAACTAGTCAGGGAGTTTAAAAAAATAACAACTGGTATCTGACTGTGGCTGAAATGTCAGGTAAGCAAATCAGAGATAAGAAAGGCATTCTAAGTTGAAGTGTTAAAGTGACATTCCAAGTCTGCAGATTCCAAAACACTGAAAGCTTTTAGGTTCCTAAAACTGTCATTAAAGCTACCACTCAGCGTGTGCTAGGCAACTCCTCCAAACGCAAGTTATTTATCTACTTTTTCTGCTCACCTTTCAACGTTACTTTGACCTGCTTTGACCTGAAATTTCTAGAGTGCCATTGTAGAAGGATGCATTCTTTTACAACACTGATTTGTGTTTATTTCCTAGGCATTGTCAAAAACAAACAAACAAACAAAACTTCTGTCCTGGGGCATTGCTCCCCGCCCCCTCCATGAAGTACAGCTCCACTGGAATAATTTGTGATCAAATCCTTGGGAGTTGGGAGTTGTTTGGCCCTAACATTCTGATTTGTTTTGTTTTTATTACCTCCAGTTTGCTTAGTATATGTTTGTGATGAATAATAATTACATTTATCTTGGGGAACTGGCACACACACACACACACACACACACACAGGGCATCTGGATCATTTGTTCCCCCCTCTCCCTTCCTTTTTCCTTTCTTCCTCAGACCCCCTTCCCACTCCACAAAGTATACCTCCCTGTTTCCTACCATCTCTCTTTTATTTTGCTAAGTTATTTATATTTTGATTTTTCTCATATTTAATAATGTGATATTTATCTTCCTAAATCTGATTTATTTCACTTAGCAAAAAGGTCTCAAAATCCACACGTTGCCACAAATAACTCAAATTTATCTTTCTTTATGGCTGAGTAGTGCTCCATTGTGCATTTATACCATGTCTTCTATATTCTTTCTCCTGCTGATGGGCAAATAGGCTGCTTCCAAGATGTAGACTTTATGACTTACGCCGCTATAAACATAGGCTTGTGTGTATCACAGTAATGTAACATCTTTAACTCGTTCAGGAAAATACCCAGAAGAAGTAGAGTTGGGTCAATGAAATTTCTATTTTTAGTTTCTTGAGAAATCTCCATACTAATTTCTTTTCTTTTCTTTTGAGACAGGATCTGGCTATGTAGTTCAGGCTGGCCTTGAAACTATGTAGCCCAGGCTGCCTTCAAACTCATGGTGATACTTCTGCCAAAGTCACCCAAGGCCTGGGATTACAGGTGTGCACCACCACACCCAGCTTAGACTGATGTCCATAGTGGTTATACTAGTTTATATTCCCACCAACAATGCAGAAGGGGTCCTTTTTCCCCCTCAACCTTGCTAGCATTTGTTGTGTTTTGAGTCCTTGATAATAAATATTCTTACTGGAATAAGATAGAATCTCAGTGATATCTTGATTTGCATTTCTCTAGTGGCTAGTGCATTTCCCTATTGTCCCTTAGTGAACATTTTTTGGGTGTATGTTTTGATAATTTGTACTTTGAGAAGTTTTTATTCACTTCAATTGCCCATTGTTTTGATTGAGTTTTATTCTTAGTTTCCATTTCAAACCCTGTGGAATAGGTTCTTTTTGAAGAAGAGAGAAATCTGGATAATTTTCATTCCTACTTTCTTTCATTGCCAATGCCCAGAACATTTTTATTTCTTCTTTAGCAAACAGCAGAATCCTATCTGTCCAGAGATAGAGACAAAATCATAGTTTTGCTTGGAGGAATGTAAACAATGGGTTGCAGCAGCACTGTTTGCAACATTTAGAATTGAAAACAGGCAAAATGTCTGGCCAGGTGGCTTCCTTTCTCTTGGAGGGCCTGCTGCCTGATCATGTGACATTCATGGTCTTCCCTGAATGAGAAGATAAGGGCCGGGTAGGCACACTGCTCTTACCTGCTTACCTGCCTTGACCCAGAGGTGACACACCTGACGCCAAGTCTATGGAAAGTACTACTGCCAGCCTCACCCCTGTAGAGGATGCAGGTAGTCCATGTGCACCATCTCTGTGATGGTCCAATAGCACACCACAGAGCAAACAGGGAAGGAAGCGCCCTGGTAAAGCTGCCGTAGTGTGTGTGTGTGTGTGTGTGTGTGTGTGTGTGTGTGTGTGTGTACTTTGAACTTTACTGATAAAACCTTTATTCTGGTGATTTCCCTCCTCCCAAATACCAAAGTATAGATGAAGGAGGAAGAAGAAATACCAGTAGGTCATGGTCAAGTAATTGGTATCTCTGAATTCATTTTATTTTATCTCAATATTCTATGATGTATATATTTTACTTGGCAGATTTACTTAACTATAAAACTAATTCATGGATAGATTTAAGGAAAATGAAGGTGGGTCATATTTTAATACCAAGAGGGTATGATGGGCATGAGGTATGGTTATTGGCCACTTAGGTTCATATGCTTAGGTTTGTTTGCTCGCTGCTGACCAAGTCAAAGGAGGCCATACATTTTGGTGAAAAAAAAAGGATAAAAGGATTTATTCCAAGCATGTCTGAGGAGATGGAGGGCCCATTTGCCTCAAATCACCATCTGTCCTTGTACAGGTGAGTAAGTCTTTTATAGTAAGGAAGGGCTGGGGGAAGTGCAGAGAGATCATCCTGATCTCCACACTTTCTTTAACACTTTCAGCTCACCCTCCTTTTTCCTGTGGAAAAGATACCAGTCAGGCTCGGGCCTCCTGAGGCCGGCATCTGCCTATTGTGGCTTCTTTTGTGGTAAAGAGAGGTTATTGCTCAACAGGAGGAAGTTTGAAGAAGTTGCTTATCTCTGAAAGAAAAAGCAATCTACCTTTTAAAGCTCCATTTTGCAGTGCCAGTTACAATACCAAGGTCTATATGCTTTGCATGTATGAACTTATTTAGTTTTTACATTCATCCTGTAAGGTACGTTAATTATTAAATAGGAATATGCAGTGATGTGATATGTAGTATCTCAAGGTCACATAGCTGAGAGTCATAACACTACATAGAAAATGGTAAGTAGAATGTCACAGAAAAAAATTGGTTATGTCAATTCCGTAGAACGTAAATGTTAACTAAAGATGAACTTTCTACAGTTACAGTCCTAAAAGCCTTGAGAAGACAGTAAATGTTATATAACAACTATTAGCATCATTCCACAAGTTTAAAAACAGGCTAGTCTGTCTAAAAAAGTAACATCTTCTCCTTTTGTGAAATAATAGTGACCTCCAGTGGCTGGCTTGTCATGGTGCTTTACATTTTCTCAACCTCTCTTGCAAATAGATTACAGAAATAACATGCACATTTTCCAGATGTTAAATATTATTCTATTTGTTTTTAAATGTGTGTAGAGCATTTATTATGCTGTTGGTGCAATGTGCGCCTTGAGAGGGATTAATGGAAAGAGCATTAGGTGAAGAGTCAGAAGCCCTGAGCCACAGAGAAAATGCACTAACCTAAATGCTGTTGGACTCTGGGCTCTACCTTTCCTTATTTACCTGAGCCTTGGCCACTTCATAGCTCTGCTTTGAGTCACAGTGGAGCCATACATAGCAGCCTTCCTTATAATGTAATGCACACTGCAAATAGGAGATGGTAATATGCTGTAATCATGTATTACTCCTCCTCTAGAGTTTTTAAACATACCAAAAAAGCCAAGACATATGAGATCGATATAGAAATAGGCAACAGAGAAGTTCAAGCCAAAGAATAGGAGAAAGACAGTGCCTTCTACAAGCTTAAATACGAGTTCAACCCCAAGTGGACTGGAGTTAACTAATGTTCCCCTGGACTGTATTGAACTCACCACGGCACACACCAACAGTTGCCACTTCCTTCCTGGTTCTCTATTACTGATAAGAGCCCTGGTTTTGTTTCAAGTTCCAGCTCCCCATGTGCAAGAAATCATTAGTCACTAAGTTGATTGTAGTTTACCTCCTTCAGCAGGGACTGAATTCGGCCAGGGTTACATGACCCAAACCAAGCCAGGAGGACCTGAACTGAGGGGGGGGAGGAGCAGTGTGGACGGCGATTTTAAAAATGGCTTTTATTGCTACTTAAAGGAAGTGATGCACTTCTCACACTTTTTAATAAACGATGTTGTTGCCTTTGCATGGAACACCTCAGACGTGTGCAGCTGTCTATGGCCATAAGATGACATACTGAACGAGGCAGAGCAAAGAAATGGAAAGCATCTGACTTCTTGACAAAAATCCTGCACATCGGACTCAGCCAGCCTGAGGACAGCCTGTCTTTGCACTTCTTGCTATGCATGACACCAAGTTCATTGGTTTTAAGCTATGTTTAGTTGGGAATTCTGTCACCTGCAGGTGGAAGCATCTGCACATTTTCAATACAAAGGATTGCCTCTCTCTGAGGCCTCTGTGCTTGGGATTGCCCAGTCCTTCGTGGATTTATTCCTTTTACTCATCTATAGCAAAAATTAAATACAGTGTACACTTGTATCAGTCATTTTTTCATTGCTGGGACAAAATATCTGACCCTTACAACTTAAAAGAGGAGAAGTTTAATCTGTCTCATAGTTTCAAAGAGTTCCATCCATGGTCAGCTGGCTCTAAAGCAGAGTTTGGCGAAAGGGCCTGGCAGCTTTTCAACCCATGGCAACCAGAAAGCAGAGAGAGCAGAAAGAGAGCGAGAGAGTGAGAGAGAGAGTTATATGTTCCAAAGGCATACCCCCACCTCCTAAGAGCACATTCAGCCATGAATTCATCGATGGACTAATCCACTGGTGAGTATAATGCCCCCATGAACCAATCACTTTCCAAAAGGCCTACTTCTGGCACATGAGAGTTTGGGGAGACAGTATAGATCTAAACCATAACAATACTCCATTGGAACATCAGGAGTTTAGACAACAGATGAATCTTTATGAAGAAGGAAGTATTGGTAAAATATCTAAGTTTGATAAAATATCTAAACACTTATTGTAATAAATAGGCACATCGGTCCTATCCTCTGGTACTACATGCCAGACATGAAGTTGGCTCCCTCCACTCACCTTTAGGAGTACTGACAGAATTAAATGAGAAGCTACACTTGAAACCCAGATTATTGTAGAGTGATTGCCTTCTTTCCTTCATCTCTACCAAATTACGTACTTTCATTCTCAAACCTTACTAAGAACTCATCTTGTCATGACAAGCTTTGTCCAAATTGAATTCAGCTGTTACTTTATGTCCCCTTTGCACTCAAGCCTCTGGTCTTCATTTGAAGTGTATATGCCTAAGTTTTCTGATATAGTGCCTGGGGTATATTCTCTTTATAAATACATGTCAGGAGTGCAAGAAGGTCAACCAGAGGTTTTATCTTCAAGTTGTTTGTATGTGTGATCTCCGATCCTTCTCAATCCATCCTCTGGCAACAATATTTACCCTGTTGATTCAAATACAGGCATTACCCAATAAATAAAATAGTGAAAACAGTTTGTGTTAACAGCATTACTACCATAATAGAGTCACACGATTCAGGCAAACCAAGGAAGGACGGAACGACCTCTTTCCATTACACAGGCCTTCCAAGTTCCTCTTTAGCTTTACAAAAGCCAGCTCCTCTCCCCAGAGTGGGGAGTATTTGGTTACTTAATGTGGGAAGAACACAAGTTGGAATTGGGCCAAAGAACTGATAGCACTATCAATCGGACACAGAGGCTTTCTGGTTTATGTCAGCTATGAAGCCAAGATCCCACTGTCACATGCTCTCTGGACCTTGGCAAAATGACTCGTTTAATGGCAAAGAATTACTGAGTGCCTTTTATGTGCCTGGAATCATTCTAAGTGTTTAATATGTATACGTTCATCTAATACAGCACACTGACAAGGCAGGTATAATGGCCATCTGTTCTGCACATAAGAAGCAGGAAGCATGGAGAGATAAAGAAACTTGCCTCAAATGGAAAACTAACAAACAGTAGATCTGGGATTTGACTTCAGTGATCTCACTGCAGAGCCTACTCTTCACCATACAATATACTATTGTGTGTCCTCATTGCTGCACACCTGCCCTAATTCACTACTGATCTATGCAGTAGGCATCCCTGAGTGCCTACTGTGTGCAAAGAGAGGGGGCTTCTGAGAAAAAGTAGACATCATCTCTGCTCTATATGATCTCAATCCAGGTGGGAACTAAGTAGAAAAACAAGCAGTAGAAACCTGGCACATGTCTGGACCATCCTAAACCTGCTAACTCATCTATCCACTCACTGTCCCCTTCTGTTCAGATGGGTGAAAGCTCATCTCAAGATCTTTACCATTACTGCTTTACTGTATGTATTAATTTACTAAGGCCACCATAATAAAGTACTACAGGCTAGGCAGCTGTAAACAACAGGACTTTATTTTCTCACAACTTGGACTCCCAGTCAAAGATCAGGGTGTCAGTGGGGCCTCTGAGGCCTCATTTCTTGGCTTAACAGTGGCCATCCTCTCCTGGCCCTTCCCTCTGCTCCTTTCTGGGTCCAAATTTCCTCTTCTCATGAGCACATTGGTCATATTAGAGCAGAGCCTACCCTAATGACCTTATGCTAACTTAATGACCTCTGTAGGGAGTCTTTCTCTCAATATAGTCACTTTCCAAGGTAGTAGGGGTCAGGACTTCAGTAGATGAGTTTGGCTGGGGGAGACACATTCAGTCCATAACATTGTATTAATTCTCCTCCCCACCAGCTTTTCCAAATATACTTTGACATCTTTAATGACTGTATGTTCCTCCACTTAGAAAACTTAAAAACCTTTCTCAGCTCAAGGCAGGGGAAGAAGAACATAATTATATACATTGTGAGCAAAGTATATAATTAAGATGCTGTGAATGTTCCCTAGGGTTATGCTTTTGGTGATTGAGAAACACTGCCTAGAATTGTTTTCAAAAGTTAATTTAATATTCTCATCACAAAACGTTGCATTTAAATGTGAAACATGAAGAGAAGTTTGTCTAACAAAAAAGGAAGTTGAATGGCCCTGTTTTTATCTCCCCAAAATTGTTAATATATGTCAAACATCTTCTGGGGCAGGAAGAAATTACAAGTGAGTCCTGAGGGGAGGGGGAGTGAGTCCTAGGAATATGGATAAAGTAAATAAAAGGGTTGGCAAGATCTCCTTACATAATTCATAGTGAGAGCATTATCCACTACAGTGAAACTGAAGGCAGCGATCCTGTCAATAAATTTCACGCAATTAAATAATAATAATAAAAAAAAGAATGAATGGTACTTTGTGATTTGCAATATATTACCTTAAAGCCACAAAATCATGCCATGGGCCAAAATAATACTCAGCTATTCCATATTCATTCTTTGAGAGGGTAGAGTATTCCCAATAAATGCTAATTATTTAGCTATATTCATCTTACAAACTTAATAATTTTGAAAAGGAATGCTCATCATTTCATTTTGTAAGTCTGGACAAAATTCCACTGAGGGCATTAAATCCACCTTCCAGATACATAAGCAATATAATTGAGTTCTTAAAAATTTTTCAACAGGGCAATATCTCACCTACCAAAGAATCCCTAGGGCGTAATATAATTCCCTATAAAATTTCACAGCTCGAACCTTCGTATATTACTAACAATTCACAAAAGGATTTCCCAAATTGCTGGAGAGGGTTAACAGATTGCATAATAGCCATTGTTAAAATCAAATACATGACAATGTTTATCACTGTTACTAAAACCCACATGTTTTGGGACATTAATGAAAGGTTTGAAAAAAATTCCAAGAATTCAGTATTTCCCAACAATAGCTATCTGTTAAATCAATTAGAACAGCTTTTCCATCTGAATGAAATTTGATGCTGGCACACTAAAGAAATTTTCTATGAAGTTTTATTTTATCATGGAAACACATTTGCCTTCCTCAGGCAATTTCAAATAAATACAAATGTTGAAATCGAAATATCATTTCTTTGCTCATAAAATCCAAAAAGCCTAGTAAAGAGGGGCCTCAGAATAAATATAATAATAAATTTCCATAATATGAAGAATTGTTCTATTATAAGATAAAATGTTACATTATGTAATATTTACATTTCCCCTTAATTTCAATATTCTTGTAATTTTCTTGTTCTTAAAGGTTACTATAAACATAGTAAAAATAGTATATTTCAAAGAATAGCATGTAATAATATGTAAACTTCTTTTTAAAAATTCTATAACTTACCAGTGTTATTTAAATTACTTTTATAATACTGTTACTTAAATATGTTCATTCTTATTCTCACACTTCTTATACAACTATAAAAACCAAACATTTTCAGATCAAATGATACCAAAATAATTTAATACACCTGATTCATTAATTTGTTATAGAATTTTATCAAGTATGTACTGTATTTCGGGAGGTAATCCAAGCACTGGCATTAAAGCAATAGAGAATGTGGATAAAAATCCCTGCTCAGAATTGGCATCCTGGTAGAGGAGAGAGAGAAACAGAGAAACAGAGAAGAGGTGAGAAAAAGGAGAGAGCGAGAGAGAGAGAGACAGACAGAATAAGAAGATGAGGGAGGAAGAATATATATAACCTATAGAACTATATACTGTGTACCATATACTAGGTGAAAAATAGGGAAGGAAGTAGGGAATATATGAGGAGAGAGTGCCCACTTGTAACAGGCTGATCATGGAAGCTAGGATTTGCCCAACGTTCAAAGGAGGTGAGAAGATGAAACATGAAGATAACTAGGAGAACAGCTTTCATCTGCAGCAGCCTTTGCAGAGGCCTAGAAGTGAGAACAGATGTGGCTTCTCCAAGGAACAGCAAGGACACCTCTTGTCTGGAGTGGAGAGGAAAGATGCCATTACAGCAATAACTGGGGCAGTGCAGGTAGGTATATTGAAAGCTTGCACCAGTTCATGAATGTCCACAAAGGCCATTTTTGAAACTTTGGCTTTTACCTGCAGGAGATGGAATCCCCCGGAGGAGGCTGGGCCAAGAAACAGCTTCAACTGATTTGTGCTTTATCAGGATTGTGGGCAGCTGTGTTAGGAAGCCCAGGGTAGAGTAAAGGACCAGGTAGAAATCCATGACAATTATCTCAGTGCAGAGGTCATGGCTTAAACCATAGCAGAACTGGTGAAGCAGGTGAGAAGTGGTCAGAATCTAGTGTATTTGGTACAGTGTTGGATATGAGTATGAAAGAAAGTAGGAAGTCAAAGATGGCTTCAAGGTTTTCTCCTTGAACAACTGAAAGGAAGAAATGGCTGTTAATTGGTGATGCATTGCTGAAACCAAATTGCTACTTGCCTTAGGAATATAGTACCAATTGCTAATATGCCATCCCTTTGAATATACTATTTTGTAATAAAAAGATTCAATCACCTGGCCTTTTTGGTAAGAACCATTGCAAAACTTTATTAATAAATGATGTTATCATTTAATTTTACCCCTGCTATAATTTGAATCTGGAATGACCTTCAGTGGCCCGAGTGTTAAGGTTTTGGTTCCCTGCTTGGTGCTATTGGGAGGTAACAGGGCCTTTACAGGTGGGGCCTAGTGGGAAGTCTTCAGGTCATTAAAGGTGAGAGCCCTTGAAGGGGAGAACAGGACACTAGTCTCTCTCTTTTATGCTTCCTGACAATGAAATGAGCTGCTGGAGCTGTACCTCAGACAAAGGTCTATATCGAGAATACATAAAGAATTGAAAAAAATCAGACCCCCAAATTCAAAGACCCAATTCAAAAATGGGCATCTGAAATGAGCAGACATTTCTCAGACAAAGAAATAAAAACAGCAAATAAATATGTGAAAAAATTTTCTACATCACTGGTCATTCGAGAGATGCAGATGAAAACAACAGTGAGATTCCACCTCACCCCACAAAGAATGGCTGCTATCAAGAAATCAACCAATAACAAATGCTGGCTGGAGTGTGGAGAGAAAGGAACCCTTCTCCATTATTGGTGGGAATGTAGACTGATGCAACCACTGTGGAAATCAGTATGGAGATACCTCAAAGAATTAGGACTACAGGACCCATTTGACCCAGCTATTCCCCTACTGCGAATCTTCCCCAAAGAATTAAAAGAATCATACCACAGTGATACATGTGCACCTATGTTTATAGCAGCACAGTTTGAAATAGCTAAAGCTTGGAAACAGCCCAAGTGCCCATTGACTGGAAACCGGATAAAGAAGACGTGGGTTTTTTTATAAAATGGAGTACTACTCGGCCATAAAGAATGAGAAACTAGAGACATTTATAGCTAAATGGATGCATATTGAGGCCATACTCTTAAATGAAATAAATAGGACACACATGTGTAAATACCAAATAGTTTCTCTAGTGTGAGAAATTGAAAGTGTAAATAAGGATGAAAATGATTAAAAGGAATAATTGATAATTTGAAATAGGAAAAGGTCCAGGTGTTTGGGGATGGCGGGAGGGGAAAGGGAAAGGGAAGAAGGGAAAGGAAAAATTATGAGAAAGAAAAAAAAATGGAATCAAACTGTGTAAATAGGGAAGGGTGGAGGGGATGAAGGGTGCACAGGTAATAGGAGAAAAAATAAGAACCAAGATACATTATGTTCTGATACAAACACCCAATGATAAATGTAAATGTGTTTTATACCTAAAATGTACCAAGAAATATATATATATATAATTAAAAAAAGAAAGAAATGAGCTGCTTGGCTCTGCCATTGCTACTTGGTACCCATATCACAGGATGAAAAGCAGTGGGTCCATTTAATCATGGACTGAACCTCCAAAACTGTGAGCCAAAATAATCCTTTTTGTTTTATATATTATTTCAGATATTTGTCATAGTTACTGAAAACTAATAAAATATCTATGTGACAATAATTCACCATTTACGTATTAGGCCATCTCATTTTTTTGTCTATAAATCAGGACAACTCCATAGAAATGGGTAACATAAAGGTAATCAGAAAATCAGCTCCAGAGTAAGAGCTTTGAAATTCTGTGTTAGGACACTGTTGAATGATGATCTATTACCCAGTTGATACCAAATGTGTTTATATGTATTTTTAGATAATCGTTGAGACAGACACTACAAAATTTTTGAAAAATTCTGGGATAGTTTCATGACCTAAGAAACATGATTTGATTACATAAACATCTGCCTCCTGGTACTAAATTGTAATCTCCACTAAAATAAACTTTCTGTCCACTTTTGTTCCCTACTCAATCCTCACGGCAAGGTGATTCCAACAGAGGGAGATTCTGTGAGCGACCACTGAAAGTCAGGGGCTGAGGAGAAAATGAAGCCACCAGCTGCCTGAGTCAGACCTGCAGAAGGAAAATCCAAGAAGTGGTGCCTCAGTGGTGGTGTTGTGCATAACCCCACAGAGCTGTCCATGGAGAGAAAGCAATGCTTGAGCACCATGCTTGAGCTCTGGCAGACTGCAACCCCTGGGCCACATCAGACTGCAGCCACCACAGCATGATCTTTTAATTTCCTTCCTCCCCAGGGGGCCTTATTCTGGGGGCAAAGAGTGGGGCAGAACAGCAGGAGAGGTGGTGGCCCCAGGAAGGAGAGAACAATGACACCAGGCCATCCTTTTCTTCTGCTACTTCTGGGCCTGAACTGAACGGGACTGGGATGGAAGAAGAACAAAGACCAAAGCCTTAAAAACACCCTGGGCTGAATATTATTAATGCTTGGACAAAGATAAATGGAGATGTGGATTCATCTGAGATTGAAAATTTTGAAAACCTGCTAAAGCTATTTTCCAGGGGAAGTTATGAGAAAAATAACAAGGTGCTCAATTCTCCCTAACAAGTTTAGCACATCCAATAAATGGCTTATATTAGGTTTTTTTAAATCATAATTTAAATTCTAGGTCCAGATCAAGAGAGAATTGATGATCTGAAACTAACTTTATTCATACCCAGGCAATAAGGGACCAGTCATTCTGTACCCTACATTGTTCCATAAAGAATTTCAAATGTATAATGTACATACATGTATACATATGATGGAGTTATTTAGGCAGTATTTTTAAGAACTCAGTCTCAAAGATGTATTAAAGCTAAATTTATTAGTAATTTAAGCTATCTACACTAGATATTTTATTGCAATGTGCTCCCATATTAAGGACAAGTATGAGAAGATAATGTAGGGTCATCACCTATCAATTATGGTTTTGAATTTTAAAAAACTCAAAAGAGGACACACTGTCACTTCAAAAGCTTTCATTTGGCTACTCGGGAGGAGACAATCATGCTCTTCTGCTCACACGTCCGAGCAGATGGATTTCCTAGTGCAGCGGTCCTGGATTCTCTCTTCTGCCTTCCTTTCATAAATAAGATTGGAAGAAATTGGTCTTATAAAATAGCTCACATTCAAGGGACCCTTTCCTCCCCTCTCTGGAACCTGCTTCCCCACAAGGAGGTGCACTCCGAGCCTCCCCCTCAACTATGCTATGACTCAGGGAGGCAGGTTCTCCCAGTAAATGGTTGCTCTGTCATTTTTTAGTGGAAGTCTGCCTAAATCAGGGTGGAAATATTAGCAAACTAATTTTTCTGAAATCTACTTACTTTGGCTAAAAGCAATAGTTCTCACCCAAGTACATTTCCTCCACCTTGTGAACATAGAGGTAAGCTACATTTCCAAGCTTTTTCAGGCTGCTTTACTTATGATTGGGTCGTGTGACTTGATTCTAGGCAAAGGAATGTCTGTTAAACACATGGATGAGACTTCTAGAACTGAAACATAAAAATCTCCTCTGTAATCACGACCATCAATTGTGATACGCCAACTTGGCAGGATTAAGAAATCCCTAGCAGATTAGGAAAGCGCACTTCCGGTGTGTCTGTGAGGTGTTTCCATAGTTGACTGGCATGTAGGCCAGCAAACAGAAGAGAGTGGCATCATTAACAGGCTTGTAGCCTGGTGGAATGAAAGGGAAAGGAACAAGAAGCTGGGGCTATATGTTTGAAAAGCTCCATTCTTTGTGATGCATGCTGTAATCCCAGTACTATGGAGGCCAAGTCAGTAAGATAAGAAGTTCAAGACCAGGGTTGGCAATGTGGCAACTTAGTGAGACCCTATCTCAAAATATAAATACATGAATCAATTAATGACTTAGGATGTAGCTCAGTGCAAAAGCCCTGTGTTACATCCTCAGAAACACACACACACACACACACACAAGCAAGCTCCATTCTGCTTCAGTGGGTGTCCTTTACCACTGTTATTTCTGTGTACATGGGACTCCAGTTTCTTCAGCCTTTCAACCCAAAATGCATACCAGCAACTCTCCAGGGAGCTTCTAGGCCTGCAGTCTCTGACTGGCACTGTGTCCTTGATCCCTCTTTGTAGAGAGCCATTCTATATGAATTTTGAGGAAAATCATTTCATAACTAAGTATGACCATAGCTGTCTAAGGCCCAATGTTGCTTTTCCCTGTGAGCCAGCTATGGCATGTGGAAACATGGCTCCACTTTGCCTCAGGTTACAAGTTGAGGCCTCAATGGTCCCATGATGCTGTGACACTCAAGGGCAAGATTACATCAGCTGAAGACATTTCAGGGTCAAATTCCTTATCACCTTAACTCATCCCATCTACTATCCTAGGAATGCTCTCCTTTCAGCCCTCACCAGCATAAGATCTGAGTCAACATACAATTACCACTGCCCCTTAAGTCACCTGATGATCCCTTCAATTATTGTGTTTACCCAATAAATAGTGGCTAATTTGGAGAGTCTTTGTCTTTGCCCACTCTGAGGCACTGACCTCCTGGCCCCTCATATACTTTGTAATTACACAAGTCTCTATTGTCTTTTTTTCTTTAGCCCTGGCTGTCCCCCTTTCTAGGCAGTCAGAGGATTGATTGCCTTCTCATACCCCTTCTTCTACTGCTTCCAGCTTCCTGGACTGAGCAGCAACTGGGTTCTCTGGCTCTCCAGTATGAAAGCAGCCACGGTGAACTCTCCTGCCTTTGATCCTGTAAGCCTGTTTAATAAATCTCCTTGTAGGATTATACATATTCTATTGATTCTGTTCTTCCAAAGAACCATAACCAACATAATAGTCTTTCACATTCTCTTTTCCCCAGCCTGAGAGCAAGATGTTGAGACTTCATCAGAAGCCCGAGGGGACAATGGAGCCACGTTATGAGAGGAGCACTGAGTGGCCATGTTGAAAACCATCTACCAACCACAAAGATGAAGATGAAGAAGAAGAAGGAGGAGGAGGAGGAGGAGGAGGAGGAGGAGGAGGAGGAGGAGAAGGAGGAGGAGGAGAAGGAGAAAAGGAAGAAGAAGAAGGAGAAAAAGGAGGAGAAGGAGGAGGAGGAGAAGGAGAGGAAGAGGAAAAGGAAGAGGAAGAAGAGGAAGAAGAAGAAGAAGAAGAAGAAGACTTTTGTTAAGTTACTGAGATTTTCAAGTGTTTTTGTTGACAAAGCAGTATTATTTACAACAAATACAGTCACATTCTCCAAAGAGCTTTTATTAGTAATATTGCCTCCATCTGTCCAAAAAATGCCACTCTCACAATTTGCTCTGATCTTGGGAGTGCAAAGAGGATGACACTGATTCCTAAAACTTCCAGCAGACTGTACAGTTCTCTTGGTACAGGAAGTAAAGATGCCTCGGGTGGGAGGTAGGACCTAGCAGATGAGAGCCGGCAGGACCATGGGAGCGATTCTTGTCTGAGTGCCCCCAACTCTGGCTAATGCTCAAGGCAACTTCATATGGAAGTAGAGTATAAAGTCATCTCATCACAAATTCTGACTTTAATTTCCCCTTGAATTATACCCTCAGAAAGTTTTGCTGTGAGTAATATCACTGCCAAGTATGAAAGTCATCACATATCATTTCTAACTACTTCCAGGGAGCAGCCCAGTTTCATAAATAAGAAGATGCCCTAACTTCAGCTTTAAGACTACTCATATTAAGCATGTGCTGACCCTCTTGTCTCAACACAATTTAAGTTCTTTGCATGATATAGGGAATTATTCTAAAATTAAGCAGAAATAATTGTTTTGGGGGAATGGGATAAAAATGTGGAAGAAGGTTCCTATATAGGATTGTTCCTCCTTCAAACATCTTTCCTCCCGAGGAAAACAGGATCAGAGTTTCTATTACTTGGATTCACCCTATTATGCAAATTTAAAATGGCTTACTAAGTAGGACCAACCCTGTTTCTGATGAATTAAGCATGTATTCACCCCAATACAAAGTAGTAGATCCTTATTTGCTTTAAACAGCACAGGAATGGTTCCCAGTATAGATCGTTATGCATTTAAGGTCTTCATGTCATGTCTGAGAAGGAGACATAATAGAAGTGGTAGGAAGTTGTAGTAGTAACAGCTAATATTTACTGAGTGTTTGCTATGAAGAGTCACAGGTATGCATTTTACACCAGTGAAGTTTAGTCTATTTTCTGTGCTCTTATCTCTATTTTGTGTACTCTATGGAAGTATTATTTTTAATCCTCTCCTTTAAATTTTAGTCTATTTTCTAATTGCTCTTATCTCTATTTTGTGTACTCTACAGAATTAGTAATTATTTTTCATCCTCTCCTTTGAATTTTATAAAAGGTCAGTATAGAAATGCCTATTTGAAAGTGATTGTGTTTTTTGTTAAAATAAAGTTAGAGACATTATTATACTATGATATTAATCATAAGGAGTGTAAATATACTGACATCATCTGTAAGGAAAAACATATAGATCTAAAGGCAAATAATCTTCATTACTTTATGAAACAAATCAAAAACTCTGCTTAATCTGTTTCATTTTATGCCCCACTGGAAAATTCTGATCAGATTCACCACTCAACAACAGTAATTAACACATTTTTGTTACATTTTACTATTCATTGATTTCATTTTCTTTCTAACTTTTCATTGGCCTATTTTCTATGACGTTTGATTTTGTAGCTCTATACTACTTGTGTTTCTGGAATAGGTACAACACAAATGTGAAGTAAATGTCCTAACTGGCCTGTGTTCTATCTCAATCTTGACTTCAAACTCAGACATTGTGACTGAGGCAGCCAATTTGCTACTTGATGTTCACTACTACCTTTAGAAGCATGAATGCTCTCAGGCACTAGAAAATTTAGATCTTGCATTGACTCATTTAATGAGGTCGGGGTTTACATTTTTAAGAAGTTCACTGTAATTGGTGTGTGGAGACTCACGGATGGCAAAACCCTTAGTCCAGTCAGAAGGCCACTGTGTTGATCTTGATGGGAGGAGTCATGCATGGGACTGACAAGGTAAAAGAGAAACAGAGGAAGTAAATCTGAGACTTACTGTGAAGGCTGAATTAATAGGACTGGCTGAAGGATGAGCTACTTGGGGACAGGGCAGGTACTGGTGAGGAAGCAGAGAAATCAAGGACTTCTAGTTTCAAAACACAAGTGGCAGTGGTACCATTCACTGTATGCCAAAGACTGTCATCGGAAGAAAGCTCAGCACTCAGCATTAGTTTTGTGACACTCATAAATCATCAATGTACACACACTAATTAAGCAACTAGGTAAGTGAACCCAAGGTTGAGAGAAAATAAATTCAGGAACCATCAATTTAATAATGAGATCTAAAATAGGAATAAATCACCTAAATAGGCAATAAAAGGAAGAAAAGAGACCACACCAACTCAGGCACAGAGCCCTAAGGAATCCCAACATTTGCATGTTAGACTGAGCAGCAAAAGAACAGCTCTAAATAAATCAAGAGACAGGAGTGACTCAAGCAGAAAGCCACGGTCGACCTCGTCAAGTGGTGCTGAGAGGTTAAATAAGGTGAGAAAAGAAATGTTTCCATTGGATTTGAGGAAGTAGTGGTTACTGGCTACCAGGAAAGTTTTGGGGAGTCTCAGTTTGGGCATCTCTTACTCTATTGCTGCAACAAAATACCTAAGGTGAGTAGCTTATTGTTTATTATTTATTTTTGCAATATTGCAGATTGAACCCAGGGCCCTCATACTGAGCTACATCCTCAGATTTGTTTTTTTTTTTTCGACAAGATCTCATTAAGTTGCCCAGTCCGGGCTGGAACGTTTGACCCTCTTGCCTCAGCCCCCCAGAATGCTGGCATTAAAGGTGTATGCCAACTGAGATTAGGCAGTTTATAAAGCAGTTTATTTAGCTCATGACTCTAAAGGCTGGAAGTCTAAGCACATAGTGCCAGCATCTGCTGAGGGCCTCTTTGCTGCATTCTAACATTACAGAGGGCACCGCATAACAAGAAAGAGCAAGATGCTAGCTTAGTTCTCTCTTCTTATGAAGGTACTAATATCACTGTGGGGGCTCCTTCCTTGAGATCTCATCTATTCCTGTAACCTCCCAAAGGCCCCTCCTCCAAATACTATTAACATATGAATTAAGGGATTAAATGTCCAACACATGAACTTTGGGAAACCTATTCAAACCATACAGGGCAGAAGCCAGAATATAGAGGGAGGAGGATGGAAGCAAAGGACAACCACTATACCCACACTTTTGAAGAAAAATGTTGCTGTGAAAATAGAGAATAAATGAGATAGTAGCTGGGGGATGAGGTTTTTGCCATCAACATGTTTGTGTGCTGATGCAAAGGGAAGAGATTAATGATGAAGGGGAGGCATGAAGGCTCTGTAAGAACTAAATACTTGAGAAGGCAAATGGATTCTGTGCAAAGATGATGGTTGGTCTTGATATGCTGGAGAGCATTTTACCAATGCAAACAGAGAAGAATAAACTGGTGTAAAAGTAGACTGATTTACAAATCAGGTGGTGAAAAAATAAGGAGTTTAATTCTAGGATTTGTTTTCTAAATAAAATTTAATTGAGATGGTAAGCTAAGAGAAAGAAAGGAGTTTACACTTTTCTGCATGGAGAGACAGTGACAAGAGGCAGGAAATATACAAGGGAAAGTGGGAAAGTGAAGGAACTAGAGAAGTACAGGACATTTACTTCATAGATTCAAAGTATAATCGACCCACTCGGGACTGCCACGTTGATAATATAAAACATCATAATAACGAGTAAGGGAAACTGTGCCTTCACTTTTGTCACCTCAACAGTCCCCACAGCAAAACCGGATGATTTAACTGGTCATGCTGTTGTCATATTTCTTGCAATTTCGTTCTTAGCATTTCGAGTTCAAGAGGAACCCTTTTCCAGAGAGAGAGGCCTGTTTTTGTTGTTGTGGATTGTTTTGTTTTATGTCAACGGTGTTGAATAGTTTGTTTTCCCTAACAGCAACAGAGACTCCAACCAAGTTCTGCAGATCTATTTGCAATCCTTCAGAGAATCAACCTAACTAATAATAATGGATGAAGGGAACTGTCCTTAACTTCTGTCCCTCCAACACAGTGACAGCAACAATAATAGAAAAGCAAATATAGAAGTGTATGTGAACTGATTAGGAGGACCATGAAAGCTACAGAATGTTGGAGTTAGAGAGGCCCCGGGGACATCCTCAAAACCAATACTTCCATTTTACAGGGGAGAAACCGGGCCAGCAGTGGTCTAATCGGAACTTTCACGTCAGTTATTTGTAGCGTGAAGCAAGAATTTATTCTAAATAATTCTATAGAAACTAGCCCAGGGCCTGGCTAATGAGAAGTAATAACTATCATTCTTCAGCCTCTGCTCCTTGCCAGTGACCTTACTATGTGGTGAGAGAATCAGTCAATGAGAATGTATTACTGCTGCAGCCTTGCAACTGGCTCTGTGTGGTTACAGCTCAGTGGACATTTAGGAATTAGTACCAATAGTAAGGCAAGCCAAAATGAGTGATCAGTCATGCTCCAGTCTTGACCTAAATAGCAAATTAGGCACAGAACTGGTATTAAAACCCAGACGCCTGTGTTTTGCAGTCCTAAAGCCATCTCCCTAAATTGTACTCCCCTTCTGTTTACCAGCCCCATGGGAATAGGATTCCCTGCAACATGAAAATAATGTGTAAAAACATCCTTCTAAACAGCAAATAGAAAGGGCAGGAAGAGGGCCTGATTTCTCTCCCCCTGGTAGTTTTGGCAGAGTATAATATGAAGATGTTTGAGTCTAACAGCTGTTATGGGCAATGTGCAGGACTCCAAATGTCTCGGTTTATAGACACATCCTCCCTCCATTCCAGTTTTCTGGTGAAAGAGGACAAGATGATCTTAAGAAGAACAGAAAAAAAAAAGCAGCCAGTTTTTCAAAAGTACCCAACAAAAAAGCAATAATGAGCGAAAAAAAATGAACTATGTGAAAAAAAATTTTTTTAAAGAAAAAGGAAACAGATGTATTGTGGTGAAGAATTTTCTGTTGGTTTTGGCTCAAGTCTTAAGTGAATTTTTCTAAGCTAACTCTCCATATCTTCCTTCTCCAAACATTTCGTGACATAAAGTTGTCTGGAAGGATTCTGGTTAATGACAAGAGCAAAGAATCCCAAATTAAAATATCAGAATTACCATCAAAGGCTGAAATAAAAGGAAGTCCTTTGATAATCCAAGGGAGAAAAAAGAACAAAAAGGTTATCTATAGACTGTATTCTATTGTTCTGAAATGAGAAGTCAGAAGAACAAAGAGCAAAGAAAGGAATATGGGTAGTTTCGTCCATATTTTCCAGAAAAACTTTTCTATAATTTTCCATTTCTATCTGCAGTGTTTGGAGCAGAAGATATGGGGGTTGTTGGACAGTGGAAGTTCTTTTTCCAACCTACAGAACTACTGTGTGGCCTCAGGGGAACAACGCCACCCATTCTTGAGGCAGCCAATGTGGGCTATGAAAGCAAAAGTGAAGTATCAGTGACAGCCTGTGAGTTGAAGTGAACCAGGAAATTAGCCAGAGGCAAAAGAAGTGAAGGCACAAATCAGAGTCATGTCAATGAACAAGACAGTGAGTATCTAAGACAGAGTCCACCGATGGAATAACAGAATAGCCTTACAACTATAGCTTGGAGCCAGACTTCAGTAACAAGCTGCACTTTAGGTCTGGCTAGCTATAGGACATAGGGGAGTTACTCCAGGCCTTTGGGTTCTGGTCCCTCATTTGCACAACGAGAATAACGATACCTACCTCATAAGGGCATCCTGAGAATTCAATAAGACAGACTATGTAAACACTTGAACAAATGGGGCCTGTATACATATTAAGTGCTCAGAAATGCAGCTCTTTACTATTTATTATCCACCACATTTACTGATGCTTGCTATGGGCCAGACATGGCAGCAGATGCTGAGATGCTAAGCATGACTAGAAAATCCTGCCTGGTCAGACTCTGGAAGTTCCTCTGAAAGGCTGCCTGTGCTACAGACAATTCAGAATAAATCTGCTTGGTTCAATCATTCCTATTTTTTTCTCATTTTTACATACAATTATTGTCCTCACTGTATTATTTTTATATGTAATTTTTAAAAATTACCACATCTAGCAAGGACCTGAGTTCCAGCCCCAGTACCAAAAAAGAAGAAAAGAAAAAAAATTTCCACATCTACATTTCCAACTCACCTAAATGATAACATCTGTCTCCAAACCTAGATTCTGAAGCCTTAGTAGGAAGGATCCTAACTTTACTCCTCTAAGCATTCATCACAAGGCCTAACTCAGAGTAAGAAACCCTGTATAGATGGTCCATGGACAGTGGTTTGACTCAAGAGTTTTCAACCTGATGATGGTGGAAAAGCAATATGCGCTGAGGAATTGTACTCCTAACTTTGAATTCTCATCCTTCTTTTCCTCCTTTTTCTCACCATTCTTTTCCTCAGCTGGGGATAGGTGGTTTGATAGTCTCTGGTGATGCTAGCCTCAGTGACTCTCAGCTCAGCCTGCCACGTGGGGTGAACAACAGCCAGGAAGGAAACACCGTGCAGCACACCGTGTTGCTAAGCTGTGATGGTCACTACTTCTGCTGCATTACATGCATTTCTATTTCTGAAATTTTCAACTTGCAACAGGTTTATTGGGACATAACTCCATTGTAAACTGAAGAGCATCTGTGAACATAATGAACACATTGAGTGATATTTTTAAGGCTTTTTTCGACATTAAAAATTTTAGATTCTGTTCTTTCCCTCTTTTATTATCCTGACTCCTTCTTGAAGTCTCCCTCATTCTCCCATATGAACAACACATGTTGTCCTTTGGAATCTTTCAACAGACTTCGGAGGAGGTGTAATCCCTCCAGTTTTAAACAGAAAACTGTGGTTCAGCACAGTTAAAATTGTCCTTGTGGCAGAGCTGAGGTCCTAGTCCAATTTGTCTGGTGCCAGAGTTTCCTCTGCCCCATGCAGCAGAACATTTCTGCTTCAAACAAACATGGAAGCTGGGCAGAGGAAAACATCTTTAGGGCAGGACACATGAAAACAAATACCACAGCATGCTATCCCACAGGAAATTGATTTTTAAAATAATAATGCTAACCTTTACATGTAAGATAATATGAATGCTCAATGATATTTTGAGGGTTTTTTCCCTCTTTCATAGTAATGTGGAACTTATTTTGAAAGGTTCCTCCCTTTTTGGTCATAGTGTTAGTTATTTAGGAGATTATGGTAATAAAAGAACATATGCTGAAGCACTGAGGAGGCATCAATATTAAAAAATACAATAAATGAAGCAATGTACAATGAAAACTATAATATGAATTAAACCCTGTATGTTTAATCTTCTTCAAATAAAATATCTATTATAACCATTAAAATATGAAGTATGATTGAAAAACATGATGAATGTCTAAGTTTTAAAAGTTCATTAGAGTAAAAGACACATTGCTGTTAATCCTCCTCAAAATAGCTCCTCTTTCTTCAATCACACTAGGGATATTCTGTAATCCCTGCCACTTTCTAAAGCAGTTCTGGAAGTCCTCTTTCATGAGTGTCTTTAGTCGTGCGGTCATGGGTGCTTCAATGTCCTGAATTTAGTCAAAACTTTTACCTTTCCTGATCCTTTTGACTTTAGGGAAGAGTCAGAAGTTGCATGGTGACACATCTGGTGAATAAGGTGGATGAGGATACAGCATGTTTTGAAGAGCCTGCTTTTCCATTCGTTAGCACTCAGCCGCTGTCATTGTATTGTTCATCACCTCACAAAGCTGTTCATGAAAGAAGACTTCAGAAAGGAGCAAGAACAATAGCATAAGTGTGTTGAAACTTAGGGAGGAGGAACATTTTAAGGGGGTATTAATGGCGATGTGCCTTTTACTGTAATAAGTTTTTTAATTTAGAAATTCACTGTATATTTTGATTACTCCTTGTAGATATTTCAGGGTAGGAGGAATATTTCCAAGTATTATATATAATTCACTTTTTAAAAGTATAATATATTTAATCTTTTAAATTTTAATGTAATACAAGAAGATTTTAATAAAATATAAAAAAGCACTCTTACTTCTATGGAAAATAAAACAAAATGAGATAATACAAACTAAGACAAAATTTCATAAGAAAATAATTACAGAATAGCAACAGTTAATACACTGAGTATCATAATCTTAAAAGAATGGCCAAAATGTCATTCAGAGTACAAGGCATAGACAAAAAAGCCTCTCTTACAGAGAAGAAACAAATAAAACCACAAAGCTTTCTTTTCAATAAACTAAGAGAAAAAGTAGTATAAATGAAACAAATTAGCATATATCTTAAAATATTTTTGAAACAAGGGACTTGATAATTTGGGAACATATTTGGATTTCTCCCTACTTATCTATCTTCTTTTTTTGGTACCAGGCATGGAACTCGGATCTTGTGCTTTCGAGGCAGGCAGCAGCACCACTGAGCTAAATCCCCGGCCCCCTATTTATCCCTATCTTCTGTTTTGCATGCTCTCTCTCTTTCTACGTGTGTGTGTGTGTGTGTGTGTGTGTGTGTGTAAGCCATGCAATATTAATCTTGTGTGTCTGACCTATTTCACTTAACACTATAATTCACATTTTAAAAACCTAAGGTTCGATTCCCTTTGAACGTAGTGTGTGCATTGGTGGCTAGATACAAAAGTGATGTCCAGGTTGAAAGCCTCTTAGGGAAAATCCTGTTGGTGCTCAGTGGACTGGGGCACTGCCATCCTCTGCTAAAACTATCCCTTGTTTCAGACTCAGACACAAACATGTTACGTATAGTCAAGTCAAAGTTGCGCCTACCCTTCATGAATTAAGTTCATCCTCTACACCAAAGAACCCTGTGGAGAACTACTACTTCTGTCCGGCCAGGAGGTGGCTGGCTTGTGGAGAGGGTTCCCCCACAGATCAGGACTTATCACTAAGCTGACTTCCAGAGACATTTCAAAAACTGTCTTAGGGAGCTCACTTTACTTTGGTGCCTGTTAAGGCCAAATGTGATTTGACCATCCCATATGGGATGTCAATAACATGAAAACTCTTCATGTGCTTTGATGTCACAATCTCCCTAAATTACATCAAATTGCCATTTTGGATACCTTTAGGCACCTTGAATTGGTCTAAAACTCTTGACCCTTACCCAGAATAGTTCCTCTTGCAATCTTTCCCATCTTAGAAAATGACAACCCTCTCTGGCAAGTTACTTCTTGACTCCTGCCTGTCTTTTATGTCTCACACCAAATGCATTATAGAACACTATTTGGTTCATTTTCAAAACACACTGAAGAGCTGTTGGGGCTCATGCCTGTAATCCCAGCAATTTAGGAGTCTGAGATAGGAGGGTCGAAAGTTCGAGGTCCAGCCTGGGTAACTTAACAAAACTTTATCTCAAAATAAAAAAGGTTAGGTATGTACTTCGGTGGTACAGTGCTTGCTTAGCATTTATGAAGTTATGGCTCAATCCCCAGTACTGACACACACACACACACACACACACACACACACACACACACATTGAGGAGCCAGTAGCCTCTCAACACATCCATTGCTACTTCCTAACACAAGTTACTATTTTCTGAATTATTGTTATAGCTCCTCATCACTTTTCTAGCTTCTATACTTTCCAGTACAGCAGTATAGTTAGAATAAATCTTTTAATATACATCATACAGTCAGCGCAGCAGTGCATTCTTGTAATCCCAGGACTCTGGGGGGTTGAGGCAGAAGGCTCACAAGTTCAAACTTAGTCTGAGCAACTTAGCAACACCCTGTCTCAGTTGTTTGTTTGTTTGTTTTTAAGGAGAAGGTGGTACTGGGACTCTTAGTACTGAAAAACAACCCAACAACAAAATCCACATCATATAACCTGTTCAAAATCTCCAAAGGATTCTTCTGTTACCCAGAATGAAATGCAAAGTGTCCTCACCCTTGACTACAAGGCCACTGACAATCTTCCCCCATCTCTGTGATCTCATCTCCTTCACTGTTTCTCTTATGCTCTACCCTTAATGGTTTCTTTGCTGAGATTTAGCACAGAAAATAAAACCTTTCCTCAGAACCACTGTACTCATGATTCCCTCTTCCTGGTACAAGCAGTCTCTAACATCCATATGAATCTCTCACCATTTCCAGGATTTGATTCAAACATCTCATCAGAGCAACTGACCTGATACATAGCACTTTATGTAAAATAAGTCACCTTCACACTCTTTTTCTTCATGGTACTTATTATTGCCTGACATAATCTAAAACTTTACAAATTTCTGTCTTCTCCAATTCCCAAGTGGAAATTCCATGAGACCAGAAACCTAACCTCTTTTGTTCCCAATTGTATACTCAGTTCTTGGAATACTATTTTAGGCATGAAAGTACTCACTAAATACTGTTACATGAAGAAATAGAGATGTTTTCTCCACAAGGATATTATATCTTTGGGCAAATGTATCAAGGATTCTTTGTTCTCCCCCAAATAGCCACCAGCTCAGGGCTTCAAGCAATACCCTTGGAAAAGTGAGTAACTGTGCTGGAAGAAAACCATCAGCACAAATCTGAAGGGAAATGTGACTTTTTAAAAATCATAAACCATGCTCCAGGTAAAAGTGTGGCCAGTTTAAATAAAGATTTTATAGGCAGGTTATTTTGTCTGAACCATTTCCGAGCAAGATGCAAGCAGAATATCTCATCACTACTAAATACTTCATCGTATGTTATCCCCCTGCCCAGGGTGCTGTTCTACAAAGATCAATGTATGCATCCAAATCAGAAAATTACCCTGATTTAATATACCATCCTTTCCACAGATTTCATTTGATTTTTCTCAACCATTTAATTTTCCTTTCTAGTTCAGAACCAATCTGGGATCATTTGCAGCATTTAGGCGTCATGTCTCTTGAATCTTTCAACATGGATCTATCAGTTCTTCTGCCTTTCACAATCTCAGGAGTATTACAGGACATCCTCCTTTCATGGTAGGTTGCCTCTCAGATGGGCCCACCTGTGTATTCTCACGTCCAGGCCAAGACCATGTGTCACTGGCTGGAATGTGACAGAAATGCTTCGTGATCTTCTAGGAGGTGCATATGACTCAGTCTGTGACCAGTGGTGTTCATCTTGTCCACTTGGTGCCTAAGCTTCTCTTCAATAGAACCATCAAATCCCCTTTTATAAGCAGTAAGCATTTTTTCAGGAGATACTTCAAGTGCTGGCTAATATCCTGCTTATATCAAATACTCATCCACATGCCTGAATCAACCAACACTGTCAAATGGTGACTCTACTTCCATCAATCCCAATTAGTATGCATTTCTATCATCAGGAAATACTGTTCATCTCCCCCATTTATTTATTTCATAATTTACTTACATTAATATAGAGTCACCCTCTACTCAACAGGTCCTGGACTTGGCCCATAGGAATAAATCTCTTGGAGCTGGCTTATGTGTCCTTTGACATATTACCGTTATGCTTTGAGCATTTCCCTACAGGAAGTTCCAAGATCACTTTATACTTTCCCAGCCTAGGCCACAATCAGGCCTGGTTTCTTTTAATGCAGAGTGGCATTTAGAAAGCAAGATCTTCTAGCCACTTGATGTGTCCTTTCTTTCTGGCCTCTGACTGAAGAGAGCAACAATAAAAATTGTGTATGTGTGTGTGCAGGTGCACACACACAGAGTTTTAAAAGTGTTCACAGTCACTTTTAACCCAATCCAAACCTCTAGATTCTTTATAGCTTTCTTTCTATATTTATAAATTCCTTCTCCACTCGTAAGATGCCTGATGTTTTTCTTATTTCCGGTTTCACTTGATGTTTTCCTTATTTTCCCAGTAGCCCTGTAATGTGGCAGTCTCTCAGCCATGATGCTACCTCTCAACCTTGCCATCTCTTTAGCCCTTTACTCTTCCAAGGGAAAGAAAGGACAAGGGGGAAGTCACATCCTTAATGACACGGATTCTCTGAGTCCTGTGGCTGAAGAAAAAGTGCAAAGAGACAAAGAGCTGTGAGGCAACCACTGAGGTTTGCAAAGGCATCTGTGGAGAATCTACCTGGGTTTTGTAGCCACTGGGGTCCTCCCACAGATCCCCGGTGCTTCAGGAACCAGCAGCCAGGCAGTCTCCAGTTTTGTGTCCTTGGCATTAGGCTCTATGAAAAGCACTGCCCCAATTGCCTAGAAGCCTATTTTCGAAACTGAGTAAGGTAGGAAGACATACAAATCCAGCACATCAAATACCATAGAGACAAGTTCTAAGTAATTCCTGTGGCTGCTTCTAATCTGAGTATAGCTGGGGCTCTCTGCTCGCCCCTAACAGCCACCAGCTGTTTGTACTGCTGCCGGAAGAGAGATGTTGAGCTGGTAGACATCCACTAATGATATCTGTACTCATATTAAGGTCCTAGGGAAAAAGTGGCCTTTTTTCTCCCTTAATTGAGACCTGAAAGCATCAGATGGGAAATACAATGTGAGTGATTTGAGAATCATCACAAATATTTTCAGATGCTTTATATTTTTAGGATCTTAAAGCAAGGAAACCACCGGTGATGAGGAAGAACCACCACCCAAGCATTCAATTGGTAAGGAATTACGTCACATTACCGCTTTGAGAACACCACTCTAGGGGACCTGTATTCTCTGCTGACTAGTGCACAACTGGAGAACACTCAGTAACCCAAACAAACCTCCCCTGCCTGTTGGCACTGGGAGTCCTCGGCTACCAGTTGTGACAACCAGCACAAACACAGTGGAGAAATAGCTCAGCCACTTAGAAAACATCCATTCTGTGAGAAAACAACTGTCACGTGTTTGGGTCCAGATGGGAGGAAAGAATCCTGTTCCCATAGCCTCAGCCACACTGGGGAACTTGTTAGAAACGGGGGCCTGCCCAGAATACGTACTACACCAGAAACTCCACTGTGGCAGGGTCTAACATGAGCATTTTGGTTTTAGCTTGGGTTACTGGAGACTGAACCCAGGGCCCCCTCACTGGACTATATCCTCAGCCTTTTAAATTTTTATTTTATTTTCATTTTGAGACAGGCCTAAGTCACAAAAGCACCCAGGCTAGGCTTGAATTTGAGATCCTCCTGCCTCAATCTACCCAGAGTGCTGAGATCACAGGTGTTCACCACCACACCCAGCACATCAGTCCGAGTTTTAAAACTAAAGTCTGGTAGCCACTATCCTAGATATTCCCCAAGTGGCTGGCGTTGGAAGGACTCCGAGATCGACCAGCCTTACGCTTAACCCCGGGAGGGTGCTCAGTGTAGTTCTTCCAGCAAATGAGAGGGCTGTTTACAAAAGCTACACACTTTTCGCTATATTTACGGCGCAGGAAGTTGTTCTGTACTCAGAGGTCAAAGAGTTGCTTCCCCTTTTGGCCTCAACTGGAGAGCAAGTGGCCGATTGAGGATCAACTGGAGACCCGGCAGGGGTCGCTGCTGCCCAGGAAGAGAGGCTCCTCGAGCGTGGCTAGAGAAACCCAGCTGCTTTGACATCACGCTAAGCTCCTCCTTGCACGCACACATTATACACACACAAACATATACAGACACGCGCGCACACACACACGGGCCGCGCACTCCCCTCCGGAGCCGGCCCCTCCCGCGGCAAGTGTGCGACCCGCGCAGCCACCACGAGGCCCGGAGCGCAGCGTGCACGACCCTGCCCCGGGGGCTGCACCCGGACCCGCTCGCTCCAGCGCTCGGGGGCCGGGACCGAGGGCGCAGAGCCGCCACCCCTATGAGAGGAGAAGCCCGCGGAGCGGCGGGACGCTCGGCAGCCGTACTCCTCCGCAAGCTGGGGGCGCCCCCTCCCGTCCCACCCCCCGCTCGGCCGGGAAGCAAAATGCGGCCGCCGCGCTGTGCTTAAGAGGCGCCGGGGCCCGCGCCACCCGCTCGCCCGGAATCCGATCCCCGCGGCGGCCGCGCGCCCCGGCCGCGGCCCCTGGAGCCCGGGAGTGGGCGGCGGCGGCGGCCGGAGGAGGAGAAGCAGCGGCCGGGCTTGGCCGGGCCGGGGAGGAGGCACGGCCGGGGCGGGAGCGGGGCGCAGGGCGCGGGCAGGGACCCCGGCGGCTGGAGATGGCAATGTCTCTCATCCAAGCGTGCCGCAGCCTGGCCCTCTCAACATGGCTGCTTTCCTTTTGTTTCGTGCATCTGCTGTGCCTGGACTTCACCGTGGCCGAGAAGGAGGAATGGTACACTGCCTTCGTGAACATCACCTACGCCGAGCCCGCGCCGGACCCTGGGGCCGGCGGCGCGGAGCTGCGCACCGAGAAGTCCGAGTGCGGGCGCTACGGGGAGCACTCGCCCAAGCAGGACGCCCGCGGGGAGGTGGTCATGGCCAGCTCGGCCCACGACCGCCTGGCCTGTGACCCCAACACCAAGTTCGCCGCGCCGCCCCAGGGCAAGAGCTGGATCGCCCTCGTACCCAAGGGCAACTGCACGTACAGGGATAAAATCCGGAACGCGTTCTTGCAGAACGCCTCTGCCGTGGTCATCTTCAACGTGGGCTCCAACACCAACGAGACCATCACCATGCCCGATACAGGTGAGGGCCCTGGGGGTGCGGGGCGCGCGGGGGAGGGGAGCCCGGGAGCGTCCGGCAGCGCCCGCCTGCCTGGCCGCTCCTCTCTGCAAAGTCCGTGCTTCACGCAGGACGCGCCTCTGACCTGCTTAAGTTTTGCTCCGCGTTACTTCGGGGTGAGGGTGGGGAGGAGAGGGTTCCGAAGGGGAGCGGATTCACTGTGTGGCGGGCAGTGCAGGAGAGCTTGGCATAACGCCGCTCGGAGACAGGGTTCGCCCGGGTGGGCTGACTTTTCCAAGGAGAACTCGGGCTTTGGAGGACGGGACTCGGTATCGTGCTGGTTAGCGACAGGCCCCGCACCTGCTCGGAACCGGTGGATCTGATAACTCAGCCCTGCACTGGGGTATGCGCATCAGGTGTAGCCTTGCGTGCGCACTGGTCTATCCAGGGCACCTCTATCCGGAGGGGGGTAGGGTTACCTGCTAGCAGCTCCCCCGCCGCGAGTTGGCTTCTCCAAATTAGCTCTCAGCTCTTGGGGGAGCTGAATAAGTCTCCAACCCCCTTGCTGGGTCTATGCACATCATAAATAATATTAAAAGTACCGTTGCTCTGCCAGGCTGTGTCACAATGTGGCACGATGGGTAAATAATAACAGTCCTCAACCAACCAGGAAGAGCGAAGTGGACATAAACTTACAACTACTGTACTTTTCCCGTGTTGCATTGTGTCCTTCGCATGGTCGGGAGTTTATGCTGAAAGTTTTATTTCTGGGGAGAACGAGCGACTTCGACATAGAAAGAGTAAGCTTTTATGAATGGACACAAGTGTCGGGACTCGAGGTACATTACTACCCCAAAAGTCAACTCGAAAACACTTCGTGCCTGACACATGCAATATTTCTGTGGTAGGAAAAAAAAAAAAAAAAAGAACAACGATTATTCAGGTTGGCTGGCATAAGCTGGTAGCTCTAGCAAACTAGCCTTCTTGAATCCAGGGTTACTGCTGCCTACAGGTGCCTGAGAAATGAGCCCTTCTTTCTCCCAGAGCTCCCAAGGGGAAAAGAGGGCATAGAAATGAAATATGCCTTTTCTGAGTGGTGTAGCTTAATCAAAAGTACTGTTTTTCTTTAAAAGGCAGATTTTAATAAACAGGCTACTGAAATGGAACAGCAAGAGCTGGCTGCATTCGCACAGGTGTCCTCATTGGAACAAGTTTCCATTCTGAGGGCTCAGGTCACCTACTAGTGAGATCCGGATACAATTGGCTTGCCTCAGTAATCGTAATCGAAGCCGGCTGCTTTAGTCAAGGAACTTTGTCAACTTTAACACAAACAGGTGGGAGGGGAACCGTTAAGACTTAAACCACAGGCCAGAAAAAATGCAACGTGTTAATAAAGAGGAGAGGTAGTTTTTAGTTTTGTAGAAAGGTTACCATGCATCACTTTAGAAACATTTGATGCATATTTCCTTGAGCGAAACAGTTTTCTAGGGGACAAGATTGTCTAACCTTGAATCAGAAGAGTAGGACTTGAACTGGCTATCTCAGGATGTTAGAACTATGAAAGAGCACTTAAAGTCATGTAAAGTATCTTTAAAGCATATTACTTAATAATGAAAATTTAGATTCAAGAGGAGCGAAGGAGTTATGAAGGAGGTTTTCTTAACTTCCTTAAACTCTAATCTTGTCAGCTGGCATTAGAGGATTCTTTAAATGTTTCTTTCTGCATGAGCCTGAAATCTTAAACTAAGTTTCTTTGAGTACAAAGTAAGAGCATCATTTGTTCCTGTCTCAAAAGGTTTCCCAGAACTGCCAGCACATTGGATCAATTAATGGCTTGCCTGTTCTTAATGAAAGCAGTAAGCTGATTTTCCACACAAATCATGCTTGACACATAATGGGAATAAAAGGTTTGAAAGTTAGAGGCTAGAAGAATGTAAAGGAAATTCTAGCTCTGTTTCCAATGATGTGTTACTGTTACAGCTATGAAATTCCATGTTACCTTTTGACATTTTGCCACATTAGTTGGAGGTTGCATTGATTTCTAGTGTCTCATTATAAGGAGGTAACCCCTCCCTGGGCTCCCAAACTCTGACTGAATCTCAAATAGGGCAAGCATTGGTCTAGCTGTGAGTGTCTTCTATTTGGTTCCAGTATTTCAAAGCTTTACTTTTTGTAGCTAAATGCAAATCAGATTTCTAAATTCACTTTAAGAAATGCTATACACTTTAGATATTAATCAAATATTCTTATTGTGTAAGCTTGTGTTGCAGTATGCCACGAGACCATTATAGTTGTGGCCTTTTAAATTCAGTCTCCCAAACATTTAGAAAAATGAAAAAGCTGCTGCCAAATCACCTCTGTAGATCTTTGATTTTTGGAGCTGATGGCTTTCAGGTGAGAAGGTCTCGATTTGGAGGTATGCAGACTATCACATACTATTTGTGCATTTCCTGTGACATGACCCTACACCCAATATCTTGAAATTCAATAAAATAAAAATTATTTTCTTTTCTCTTTTATATAAACCCTTTCTTTCACTTTTTTCCTTCCCCATATAAATAGTTTTGAGTTCTTGCCACATTTGCAGTTATGATTTCTCGTTCACAAAGACAGATTCTCCTGGCCTGTCCTACTTGTTTTTCTTTACAACAAGTCACATTGTTTCTCCTACTATAAGCGGCCTTGAGATATAATTTACATACTCTTCAATTCAGTTACTTAAGAGTAAAACTCAATGTTCTTTGTGTATTGGCTGAGTTTTGTAGCCATCACCACTAATTCAAAAAAACAGAAACAAAAACAAAAACAAAACTGCTGTACTTGCTAGCAGTTATTCCCCTAACCTCCTATTCTAGTCAAACCCTAATCTACTTTGCATCTCTATATATTTGTCGCTTCTGTTCATTTTATATGAATGGACTCATGTATTAGACTTTTGTGACTGGGTTCTTTGTTTGCAAGGTCCGTTAAGATTGCAGTGTATGT
This sequence comes from Heterocephalus glaber, assembly GCF_053883595.1. Lineage (NCBI taxonomy): Eukaryota > Metazoa > Chordata > Mammalia > Rodentia > Bathyergidae > Heterocephalus > Heterocephalus glaber. The sequence goes on along the minus strand of NW_028258365.1, from coordinate 595,830 downwards.
CATTTTTACTTTTTACTGCCAAATATTCCATTGCACAGATACCCCACATTTTATTTATCTATTCATCCATTGCCTGGTATGTGTGTGACCCTAGGTTCAATCCCCAACACTGCAGAAACGAAACCTGTTCATCAGTTGACAGGCATTTAGGCTGCTTCCACTGTTTGGTTTTTATGAATGATGCTGCTATGAACATTTGTGTAGAAATTTTTGTGTGGCCATTTCTCTTGGGTATATTCCACCAAGTAGAATTTCTGGGTTGTATGGTAACTCTACAGTTTAACCTTTTGAGGAATTGTCAGGGAGTTGTTTTTTTTTCTAAAAGCAGCTAAGCCATTTCATATCCCCACCAGCAGTGCATGAAGATTCCAGTTTCTCTACATCCTCACCAATGCTTCTTCTTATGTCTTTTTTATTTTGCCATCCAAGTGGATTAGAAGTAATATCTTCATTGTGGTGTTCATTTGTATTTGCCTGAAGGGTGATAGTCACTTGCTAACATAATCTTAATTCATTCTCTGCTTTTCCTTTTGCTCCCCTTTCTCCTTATGCCAGTGCTGCATTGGCCAATGACTTTCAGCTCATCCATGTTTTATCGTAGAGAATAGAGAGAGGCGGTGATGCATGAAGAACATCTGCCTCTCTCTGGGGTGGAAAGAGTGGACCAGACATTTATATGTCCTCTTGAAAGGGATATGCATCTTCAGTGCAAGAGCAATCGGGAGATGTGAGCAAAAAGCTATCTGGAATGCAGCCTCCACCTGGTGGGAGCCCCAGAAGTAAATATATGGGTGCAGGCAGAGGCAGTGAGACTCCAGTTATCTCCTGGGAGCTGTCTCTTGATGCCTGCCTGGGAGCCTCCTTTCAGTGAATTCGAGGAAAGTGGTGATATCAGAAATGTCTGGAGGCAGTTTAGAGGAGTGGTTAACTAGGAACACAGCCTGGAGAACTGGCTCCTTGGCTTTGTGTCCTGGCTCTGCTACTTTCTCATTGTGTATCTTTTTTTTTTTTTTGGTACTGGGGATTGAACTCGGGTCCTTGCACTTGCGCAGCAGGTGGTGAAACCACTGAGCTAAATCCCTGGCCCATCACTGTGTCTCTTTGAGCAAGTTATTCCACCTCTCAAGGCTTGAGTTTCCTCATGTGTGATGTGGGGGTAGTAGTATCCAGCTCAGTTGCTCGCTACGTGAATTAAATGGGTTAATGCCTAGGTAGCGTCAGTCCACATCTGTAACTGGCGCACAGTAGCCAATGTTAACCTTACAGGCAGTGAGGTCATTGACACACAGTGACATAGAGGGGCCGCAGGCTGGCCCGTCATTACTCAGAGGCTTAGTGAGGCCCTGGGAGCCTTGAGAATGATTCTTTATTTGCCCTGTCATGTTTTAGAGACCTGAACAGCTATGCCTGTTTCAGTTATGGCCTCAGTGACCAGAGAGGGTGTTTTAGTTCCCTCTACTGATGGGTGAGCATCTTAGGGTTCTCCTGTTGCATTTGTGCTTTCTCTTGGCTGAAATGCAAATGCAGTATGACACGCTTGGTAAATCTGTGTGTTGGCTATCTGTGTGTCTGAGTTTCAGTGTGGAGGAAGTGATAACATTTTCTTTTTTCCCCTTTGAGATAGCGTGCTATCTTTTTGTCAATTACCAGGGCCTAGTTAAGAGGGAAGTAAACCTCTAGCTGTAGAGGAAGCCCTTTTGAGTGAATGGATTCCTAATAGGGATGTGGAGATGGAGGAGGGGAGAGAAAGGATGGCAGAAGAAACTACTGTGAGGACAAGCTCAGCCCTTGGGAGGGGCCCAGCGTGGAGGCCAGTCATGAACTCTAGACTTCTCCAAGGTTGGAGGAGACCAAACAGAGGAGACTGTGTCCTGTTCAGGTGTGTGCTCTCAGTTTAATTCATGGGCTCATGCTGGCTTTATGGCCCATTCTTTAGTTACTAAAATGGGCCTTTGCCTTCACCTCTGCAATGGAATTGGCTGCTTTAATTTTTTCTGAGCTTATGTGTTTCTAAAATATCTATGTACACTTTTATTCTTCTTTTTCCAGTAAGTTTTATTCTCTTTTTCAGCATACTGTAGCACTGTCTTTGGGTAGCAATAATACTGACCCAGTGCCAGGCATCTCTAAGTACTTCATGTGTATTATTTAAATTCTCACAGTACTCTGAGATAGGTACCCTTCTTATCCCCAGTTCCTAGAAAACAGGGTTAACAGAGGTGACTTGGTTGTAGAGGCGGTAAGTGGTAGAGCAGAACTTGCAGACCCAGGCAGCCTGTCTGCTGAGTCTGATGCCCTGGCTACTGCTCCCTGGGCCCTCTCAGCCTGAAAGGCTACTGTGCAGACCAGGTGTGGACAGTGATTTCTTGATAATGGGTACAGGGCAGGGGCGATCTGAAGCTGACTCCCGGTGAGGACTGTGGGCACACGCATTGCTGCCTGAGGTCAGCGTCTCTGCAGTGGAGAAGCTGGACTTTATGTCTGCTCTTTCCTCTCCCACACCTACGTTTTACTCACCACTGAGGTTTGGATCCGTCAGTTTTTCTGTTTTTACCTTGGCCTGTTTTCTCCTTTATAAAATGTGAACTTTGGACAAAATGATCTTTAGGAAGTGTTTGAACTCTTACCCTGTATTCCATGTGTAGTAAGAAAAAACCAGGATATATCTATAAGATTCAAATTTCTGGCTTCTCTTGATTAGAAATCCTGCGATAGGAGCCCATGTTCCTGCCTGGCAACAAGTGGCTGGCAGTTTGCATGGGTGTGTGTCTCTAGTCAGCCCAAGCCCCCAGCACTGTGGTGGCTCTTGGGCCTCCTGCCCTATTTATTTGTGTTCCCTGCCTCAGGCCCAGAGTCTGTGTGTGGGGGACCCCATCTGTAAGGACTAAGGATGCAGGGTCAGTAAGAAGTTGTAGAAAAGCAAAGGAAAAAACATTTATTAAGGTCAAAATGTTTAGAAACGGAAGAGGTTACTTTTCGAGGTTAGGCTCTCTGAGGTCCAGAGTGAAACTGACTGAGAACATTGTAGAGGGGATGATCCCAGCGGGTGACATCCTAAGGGCTCCCCAAGCCCGAGAATATGGGTACATGAAGTATTTAAGAAACTTACTGGAACAGCCTCAGTTCCCATTTCATTTCTCTCCTGAGATATATACAGAAACTGTCATTTATACTTGGTCTTAATTTCCCATACCCAGACAACCCTGCCTTTCCCACTCTGTAAGTATGTGTGTATTTATTTATTTTGCCCCAGGCTGTACCTCTTCCCGTGTCTCTGGACTGGCAGACAGCTATCTCAGAGCCAGGAATTCCAGCCTGTGTTATGAAAAGCCATAATTCATCCTAAGTGTTAAATAACATTCTTGTCAGTGTAACTTAATAAGGCCTGGGCATTTCAAGAAACTGAATGACTTGTTTACACATTTCCAGTTGTAGAAATACATATCTCAGGGATTTGGAAGGAATTCTACCTTCTTAATGATCTTTATTAAGAATTTGATCTGTATCTCTCCAGGTGCTTTTCTTCTTAAAAATTTCTTGAACTTTTAAGAAACAAAGCAATTTTATGGCCATGAAATCTGGAGAACTTTCTAGAACCTGGAGCCTTTTATTCATTGCTCATTAGTGTTTTCGGAAAGCAGTGACTGCCTCTGATGCAAAGTTAATTTGTTAGAAACCTCTCCACTTTTGGAAAGAAGGTGCTTGATCTTGGTATTTTAAAGAATTTAGTATTTTGACAGCTTTCAAAAGTCTTTAGTTTATTCCTAGAAGAGACACTTCATCTTGTGCATACTCCGAAGAGAAGCTCACTTATTGCTGAGTGACTGGTTACCTTGGTGCTCTGTGTATTTGATAATACAAAGTGAGAGACGCTGAATTTGAATTAAAATGAAATTCACATCTTATTCAGATTATCTCAAATCCTGAGAGCTTTGTTTATACATAATATAAAACCCAGAGAAACAAGGCAGAGTTGTATTTTATGATGATTGTAAGTCACAATTACATATGGAAACCTTTTTATAGTTATAACATTTAATCTCAAACTTTGAGAGATTAATCACTTCACAGTTTAATTTATATAGAATAAATGTGCTGTATATATTGAAGCCAAACTATTAATAATCATGGTTAGACCTAACTCTTGCGTTTTTCTATAATAAAACAGGAAAATTGAGTATTTACTGTTTCAATTTTGTGACTATAAATCGATCTCTATAACTAGCCTTTATTTTTGATTCCATGATACATACCGATATTTAGAAAAACTTTTTCTCTTGAAGTATTATTTGTCAAAAAAAATTAAACCCTACTCATTGGGTGGTTGGGCATTTTCATGTTCAATGCATGAACATATTTCACAGTTGAAATAAATCAGGCACACAAGGTAAAATTCCATATGGTTTCTCTTATATGAAAAACCCAAAATGTAGATAACAGGAAACTTTGAAACCTTTTGCAAAATAGGAAGAGGACAAAGAGATGGAGTAGAGGGAACATAAAAGATTTAAGATATATTATCAAGAATTTAGTATGTGTACGTGTACTGACTCCCTACAATGAATGTAATTATGAACTGCAAATGTGTACTACTAATAAAAATTAAAAATAGGGATTTCAAAAACAGATCTTTGAAATTGTGTATGAAATGGCTCATTTGTATCCTTTTCAGAAAGGGATATGTAATCAGTACACATAGGTTAGGTTTTCAGGAAATATGTATATATATATATTTTAATTAAATTCTTTTATTGGTACATTGTAGGTATACAGCACAATTACATTTCTCATTGGGAATTGTACCTTTACATAATGCATCTTGGTTCTTATTTTTTCCCCATTCCTAGCCCTCCCTTCACGCCCTCCACCCTTCCCTATTTACAAAGACTTTAAGGAAATATTTTGTTTATTAGCCACATCAGCCTGGTATCTCTCCCTCATAAACAGCTTTTTTTTTCTGGTGAGAAATGAACCCAGGACCTTCACACTGAGCTACGTATTCATTCATCCATCCATTTATCCATTCATCCATTCATCCATCCATCCGTCCATCCATCCATCCATCCATCCATCCATTCATCCATTCATTCATTCATTCATTCATTCATTCATTCTAGACATGGTCTTGCGAGGTCACTGAGTTGCCTCACCTGGGCTTGAACTTAGCCTCTTACTTGCATCTACTTTACACTTATGGACAAGGCAGAGACTTGAGGTTTTTTTGTAGAGGTTATCAGTGAACACACATAAGTGCCTCTTTTTCCCTTTAACTTTTTTTCCTGGTCCCCCTTTTTTACATAAGCTCTTCCTGTGGCTATTCTATAGCCATGAATTGACTAAATCTTCATTAGAAAACTAATTACAAATGGTCCAAGGAACAGCAGAAGAGAAAAAAATGTTTTCCTTTTCATTCACGCGGAAGGTGCCTGGAATGTCCTCCCAGATGCCCATGGGAGGGCCACCTCTTCAGCTCCCTTCCCTGTGCAGCCTCGCCACTCTGTTGACAAAAGCAGTGTCCCCTCCTCACTCAGCACACGCTTCAGATCCTTGTTCTGTTTTACTGACCGTTCACAGTTTTTGTTCACAGTTAAGTTCCCCTAGTCTAAAAAGGGCCTTGGCACATGGAAAGTGCTCAGTATCTACTGTTAAATAACCCTGAGATGCAGCCAGTTGGACTATGTTAATATGTCACTCCCTAATTTCATGACAAAGTATAATTCCATGACCTTACACATTTTTTTGTAGTTTTTGGCTCAAATAGATAAAGTCAGGGAGAGTCTAATTTGAGTCTCTTCTTATAAATATGTATCAGGAAAGCTGATCCCTGGTTCCCATCCTTGATCTAAAGGGAGAAAGACCTAGTGAAAATACAGTTGGAGGACATAGAGTTTAAAAAAAAATGTGTAATCACATGTAATTCTGTGCATGTGTTTATTGTCCTGCAGCTTTAAAGATAAATATATAATATATTTCTTATTTTAAATGAAATACATATGCCGCATAGAAAAATTGGAAAATGTAGAACATTTATCAAGAGCGTGGAAGGTAATAAAAACTATCCATAGCTGGGGGCTGAGTATAGCTTAGTGATAGAGCACTTGCCTAGCATATGCAAGGCTGTAGGCTCCGTCCTCAGTGGCAGGGAAGAAAAATTATAATCCAACTACTCTATCTACTTACTTCATTGTATTATATGTATTTACTTTTAGCAAATTAGAAAAGTATTGTTTCTATATATTGTAGCTCCTTAAAATTTAACAGTATGTTTTGAAATCTCCTTAGTGCTTCTTCCATGATATTTCAGCAATGTTTCCACTTTTCTCTTACATAAACAGTGTGTCAGTAAACATCCTTAAGTAGCTAAACATAGGTGCATACGCATGATTGCTTCTTAGGTCAAGTTCCAGAACGTGGATTCGTCAAAGGCTCTTTGTGTGCACCTGTGGGCAGGTATGTATTTCTTCATTAAATAGCCTTTCAGTGGAGTCTAATAGATGTAAGCTTGTTGACTAGTATTACACTCTCATGGAGGAGAAAAACATGCCAATCACTGGTAGTGGTGCTGCTGCTGCAGGTCCTACCTCAGCTTTTCAGACTCACCATGCTTTAAGCTAGACTAGTTTGGCAGCTAAGGTAAGACAGGAAGGAGGAGAATCAGATACCTGGGTGACAAGAGTCAACAGGACAGTGAGTGCCGAGGCCCCCTGCCTGTTCTCTTACAACAGGGGTTGGGGAAGTTGAACTCAAATTGAAGCAGCAGTTAGGGAAACTCGGGTTGCCGTTGTGGTTGTGCCTCAGTGGGCTTTATATTGTAAGTCATTTTCCTCCTCAGGATCACATTTGCTTTCATTTAAAAATGATGATCCCGAGCCTCCTGGAGGGAATCTTGATTTAGATCAGCTGCTTTCCATACCGATTGCACTTTGGAAATACCCAGGGACTTTTAAACTAATGGCTGCTTGAGTCCCACCTCCTCAGTCTAAGTCATTCTGTTGGGGTGTGAGAGGGCTCCCCCCAGATGATTCTAACACACAGCCAGGGTTGATAGCCACCACGTTCAGTGAATTGAAAGCCCCTTCAAGTTCTTTGTGGTGGTTGTTGCTCAGTGACGTTTTATTTCCACCAGTAAAATTTATAATCAGGAAAAATGTCATGCAGTTCAACTCCCCTCCTCTCATTCCCCCATCCCATCCTATATGTCATCTGATTGTCAGTTTCCACACTACTTGGGTATGCTTATTACTTTTAAATTTTTTAACTGAGGCAGACATACAAAAATTGTACATATTATGGGTACCATGAGATGTTTCAATACATGCATACATTGTGTAATGTCAAACGCAGGTTATACATGTCTATCTCCTCAAGCATGTATCATTTCTTTATGGTGAAAACATTCAAAATCCTTTCTACCAGCTTTTCAAAACAGGCAGTACATTATTGCCATCTGTAGTCATCCTACTACACAATCGTACATTAGAACTTCTTGCTTCTAACTGTATCTTCCTACCCATTGACCACCCTTTCCCCATTCCCCTCCCCCAACTCTTATCAAATTTTTGTATCAAATGATTCTTTATTATTTAAAGAAGTAGTGGTTTCTTCTTTAAAGTTATCAAAACCTTGCATAAAAAGTAGTTTTAAAAAGTTCTCAAGGATTATACTGATTAAAAACTAGGATGGTATGTATAATATTATTGCAATCATGAATTCATGATTCACTAATAACAGCTGGATTTTGGAGGCCACCAATAAGACCAACAAGTAGAAAACACAGCGAGTATGGGAAAGCATACAGGCTTCTGGGGAGCCATCAGAATGGCTACAATAATGACTGAAATGATTATACATTTTCAAGCAAGTGAAATTTCAGTTATATGCTAAATGCTGATATTTTGATTGTCGTCTTTCAGTCTTGAGAGGTTGACATACAGTGTTGTTTTTACCAAGTAGGAGGAAGGCCTGTTTTATTCACTGTGGTTGTCATTACCCCTTTGGGAGGAAGAATAGGTAATGCTGGAAAGGACCAGAGCCTGACACAGTTATTTGCCTAGGGAGACATAAAGCAGTGTGAGGCTGGAGGTAGAGGTGTGCAGTCATTCAGTCAGCTGGTGGGGTGAGGTTCCAGCTTTCTAGGATGTGAAGGGCAATGGGAAGGGAGCCACCAAGAATTGCAAGTCTTGCTGGGCAGTGGAGTGGGTCTGGAAGCTCGGAAAGAAAGTGTTTCACCTCACACTTGGAGTTCTCACCCCTAAAATGAGCCTTTCATGTTACCCATCAGAACTGTTGTGGACTCTTGATATGTGATTCAGTGAAGGGGCATCTAGTAAATGTGAACTGTAATTATAGTCAAGTGAAACATATTCTGAACTCCCATCTTCCCACCAGCCTTGTCACCAGCTGAGTCTAAGCAGTCACAATCCCTTGCCTGGCCTGTTGCTATCACCTCCAGCTGGTGTCCAGCTTCTGTTCCTGCCCCCCGCAGCCTGTTTCCCAGTCAGCAGACAGAATGAACTTCTAAAAAGTACACAGCAGAGGCAGTCACTCCCACACTCAGACCTTCCAGGGGCTTGGCATCCTACTTGGAACCAAGTTGAGGGCTTGGCCTTGCCCTTGCCCTTGCCCAGGGCCCTAGCTGATTTGGCCCGACGCTTTCCAGGCTCCTCCTCCTGCACCGCCCTTCCTCATTCCTTCCCAGTCCCTCTTGCTTTCTTGATGCTCCTCAAATACCCCGAACTTGCTTCTACCTCAGGGCCTTTAGGAACTTTTTCCACATTTTCATAAATAGAATTAAACATTCCCTTTGGCTCCGAAGATATTTGAGAATGACCCCCAAGCAAGTATATATAGTAGTCATTGATCCAATTCTCTCATATTTAACTCATTATTTTTTAAATTAAGTTAGTTATTTTTTCACTGTACACTGGGAAGAGGAGGGTATCTACTGGTGAAGTACAACCTGGTAGCCCTGGAGAATCATGGGGTTTTCTCTAATGAGCAGGGAGTATACCCCGTTGGCACTCTGGACTTTCACATGCTCTCCCCAGACGTTTCCATGGATCACCGCTTCACACCCCCTTCTGTGCTTGGTTGCCTCCTTCATCAGGCCATGTTGAAGAAAACTCTCATCTGCTCTTCATTCTCTTATTGTCTTATCACTCCTTGGAATATTTGTATTATTTCAGTCATTATTTACTCCATTGCCCCTTTCTTTCCTATGAAAATATAAACCCCATGAAGGCAAGATAATGGTCTTGTTATTAGCTCTGTTCCCAGAGTCTGGCGAGAAAAGGCATCTGGTAAGTGACTGTTGAAAATATGAAGGAATAACAGAATTCTCGGGGCCACTGCTTACTCACGGAATGAAATACAGTGGACCCTTGACTTCTGAACTCAGTTCGTTCCTGAGAGCTGGTTGTAACTCAGGTTGGTCAGTTGAAGGCTCAGGCTCCTCTACACAGCCTTCAAAGCCTCTCTCCTGTACATGAGCAGATCTCAGTGTCCTTAGAGAGACACTGGCCCAGGATTTCTCAACCTCACACAGGAAAGGATGTAGGTTATGTTCCTTCCAGAACTCTTTAAGGGTTAAATCTGTATCTGAGACCATCTGGAAGCACAAGAGGCCAGCATATGGGTTGTAACCCAAGACTTTGTTCATAAGTTAAAACTAAAATTTCAGTCATAACCCAAGTTGTTCATGTGTCAGGCCAGTCATAGCTCAAGGGACCACTGCAGTGGGTTTATATTACATGTAATTTTTTGCCTTCTATTGAAGACAGGATTTAATTTGAATAATTGAAAATTTGATTCCATGTCCTATGCATAGCGAAGACATTTTTGTTGGGACTGGGCTAAGGGAGTCACCTATTGATATGAAGTTAACCCCTAATAAGATACCTCTTATTCTCTTATTTGGCCCTTTCCACCTGCTAAGAACAGAGAACTAGGAAAAGATGGTGGCCCTGGGCCCTTTCTCTTTGTGCTTCCCTTTAGAGATGATGGCGGGCCAGGAGCAAGAAGCTAGTCATTATTTCCTGAAATCTTCCCCTACTTCATGCTAGTGTTTCTGAGGAGAAAGGATGGCTGTTCCATAGCAGCTGCAACCAAGTGCTTCTGTGCCTGTCCTTAGGAATTTTGCTTGGAGTTCTGCAATGGGATTTTTAAATAACGTCCTTTGGAGTCAGCTGATGTCAAACACAGAAAGACATTTGAAAAAAGTAGCTGGTCATGGTACTGGGTGCCTGGGTGAACTTCCCGGGCTTTGGGCATCTGGTAGACCTTATGCTTCAGGGAGCCTTTAGTGTAACTAGAAGGAAATCATACAGATTAATAGTAAACCCTACTTATGCAGATATATGTATGTATCTGTTATTCTGTGTAAACACTACTTCATTCCAGAAGAATTTAAAGTCAGTAGGGCAGGAAGAAGGATGTCAGGATACTTTCAAATGAAGAAAATTGCCACTGAAAAATGACCAGTGAGGTATGTCAGGTCGTGACCTTTTGGAAAATGAGAGAACTATGAAAAAAAAAGCTCAAGTTTTCTGCTTAAGTCAGAATAAGAATAGTGGCATTAGTGAAAGCAATTTTCCTGTTATACTAATTGAAGTTTGCTTTGGAATGAATTTAATCTTTCTATATTTTCATTCTTTTACTTTTTGGCTATGAAGAACTGTATGCACAGATATTTTGAAGCAATTAGGTGATATCATTGTCATTTTAATAGGTCTTCCTTATAGATAAGTAAGTTGGCATCATTATTTTGATGTTCTTCCCTTTCATAAATGTTTATTGTGTGAAACTGATTCTATTTTATTTGGTTTATTTATCCTGTTGTTTTCCCTGCTAGCCTGTGAGCTTCATGGGTGAAGGTGTTTTGTGCATCTGGCCCTCCTAGACTGGTAACTGGCATAGGTTTCATGAATGAGTGCCCGTCTGTGGTGATATTCTATAATTTCTCTGATTAATCATGGTCTATCTTGATGCCCTTATCCTGGTGGTAGGCTCCTGACTTTTTTAGGCCAAGTGTTTAAAGGAGGTGATCAACCTCCCTGGGACCCTCCTTGCAACAATGCCTTTCTCAGGAGAGACAGTTGTTGATGCTAGATTCTAATCCAAATCTTACAGATTAAAAACTCATTAGCTTTTTTCATTCTCTTGACCTATCAGGCTATCTTGAAAATCTCTTCACCCAATTAAAACTCCATTCTTTTAAATTAGAAAGTCTTACTCTTTTTAATACAACTAAATGCTTATAATTTGAAGTTAATCAACTCTCCTTTATTGAAATACTATTTAAGTAGTAGATTATTACTCATTAAAAGCCTTTGGTGTTTAAGTTTGTTAACTTAGTCACAGTATAAAAGATACATTATAGGCAAGAGGGGGAAAGGCCATTTTCTTTAGTGAAGCTAATTAGAATTCATCTTGAACCATGCACAACCATGAACTGCTTGACATTTTGGTATTTAGTCTTTGAAAAGTTGGCATATTATTATGGCAGTACAGTTTGTGAATTTCAGAAGGAGTGGTATTTTGGCATTAAAATGAAATTTATGAGTAGGTGAAGATATTGGAACAGTGCATGGTGTCACTGTTATGTTAAAACAGTTGCAGTTCATTGACTCATGGAAATATGTTCTGCTGTTTCCTGTTTGCAATTTATCACATTTACCACTGGAACAATTTAAATAAGAAAACAGAGACATACACAGCTCAAACTTCGGCCCTTGGTAACTCAAATAGGGCAGTGCCTTTGCAAAGGAACAGTGGCACTGAAGTAAGCATGAATGTGGTGACCATCATATTGCTAAAAGAAATGTGTTGCCATGCAAGGAAACTGACTTGAGGCTCATTGTCATGAAGACTGCCATATGGTTATGGGACTCCCAAATCCCATTCATCTCTTTTGAAGAACAAGAATTCCTGGTTAAGGGTCATACTACTTTTCTATAGATAGTAGGAAGTTTGAGTTAGATACTGTCTTGACACTATGTTATTTATAAGTGTAGAGTTTACCATCACTTCAAGTGATCCAGGTGGGGAAAATCCAAGATTATCCAAAAGTTGTTGTGTGTGATTGCCAGGGTCACAGGGCAGAAGGGTTGAAACACAAGTAGATATGAGGTCGTCTTCTCCACCTGCTACAGACTGTTGTCTAAGCAACCCACTGGATGGTCATTCAGACCAGGCACAGGATCATGTAGAGTCTGGGCATGAGCTCCCCAGGGATGAGAGCTCTGACCGAGGGACTTAAAGTAAGATTTCCAGATGATGGTGGGGAGCCATTCTGTGAGGGATAGGTTTGCCACTCGAATAGCCACGGAGCCCTGGTTGTCATGCACTCTAGCTCCCCTTCCCTCAGGAAACCACACTACTAAGGAAAATGCTCTCATTTTTCTAATAAACCGAAGCATCCTTCCTATAAGTCACCCCTTCCAGTTCCAGGCTAATGTATTAATGTCACATCTTGCTTGTAGGGGAACTCAGATTGAATACATATTAGAAGGAAGAAAATGACTGCTCTTTCTGGACACTCAGGCCCTAGGCACTGCACAGGTGTCTCCCGAATTTCCAGAGCAAAGCTTAGATTGGAATCCAGATCCATATAAATTTCAAGTGTGTCTTGGAACTTTATTTTCTAATTTTTATGTCTCAATGTATTTTTTTATGAGAAAAAACAAAAAATTCCTTAAAGCTGATAAGTTGTTTGGAAATACTGTTTCCCACAAAAAATAGGTACCTGGATAATTTGCACCTGTTACTGGATTTACTGTATATTTGAACCAATCCAGTTTGATTTTTTGTTGCACAAGAAAAACTTTATATTGAAGTGTGAAGTTTAAATTAACATGGATTTGATTATTCTACAAGTCAAACTTTACCTCCTGTGGATATGGTAATGTCTTTAATATATGATAGTCCTTGTCTGTATACAGTATTTAGTTACAATTTTCATAGAATGATTTATTCCCATTAGTAAAAAATGATGGTTCTTAGAGAATTGAGTCAAGCTCCTGCTGCCTGTTGAACTAAAAGGTCTATGCAAATTTATACCACTGACTGTTAATTTGAGTTCTATAAATAAAGCATTCTTTTAGATTTCTCCTACTGTGATTTTCCTTAATTTGTAGATTACTATTAACTTGTACAAATGAACACTGAATTCCATTTATCTGAAAAATATTATTTCAAGGTCACAATAAAAGGGTGACACTATTAGAGTCAGGAGAATTAAAAATAAGTGTATACACACGAATGCAAAGTACATAGTTTAGTATTTCAGTTGGGATTGGATAATGCGTGATTCATGTAATCCCAGAAAGTTTTATTTGCACATTAAATTGCTGCAGCCTTGATTTTAAATAAGATTTTCTTTAATTGCATTTGTGGATCCTCATTCTCAGTAATACATTTGTCTATTTTTAGTGTTCCCTTTTGTTTATTTTAACATAAATCCTAGTGCTTGCACTTGGAAGAGTCTTATTAGAAAGCTTTAGTATCCTTTCACTTTTTTCCACATATACTTTGCTGTTTTGCCTTCTGCACAAATCTTCACAGTTGCAATAACCCAAAAAGGTCTCCACTTTACAAGTTTCTGCTTTACCTATATATCAGTGTACTTACCACTTTTTTTCTGACTGTACCATTAAAATTGCCCATATATTACTTAAAATATTTTTTAATTAACCACCAGTACAAATCAGACTTTACTGATGGGAAAGATTTTAGAGATCATGAGAGTTTACCACTTTATTGATTAAAAATATGAATTAATCAGTTTGTTCTACCCCCCAAAACACAAAACCTCATGAGTTTATTGCCTTACTTCAGCCCACACAGCAGGTGAAAAGCCTAAGTAGGAGGTGAACTCACTTGGATGTCACCTGGGAAGAGTTTAGAGCCTACTTCCTCTGGGTCAATGTTTTTCAGCTTTGGCACTATTGACTTTCGGCCTGATGATCCTTTGCTGCCCTTTACAGGGTAGATTTTGTGAGGCCTGGTTAGTTTCTCTCTGTCCTTAGTCCAAGGACAGGGCCCTTCTCATGCTTTACCAGATACCCCTTCTTGATGATGCTGAGCAGCAGTTTCTGTCCTCAGTACTCAATACCAGAATCACCGATGGGTTCTCAGCCTCCTAATAGTTGCCTTTGTATGGAGCTCGAAGCATTTACCCTAGTGATGAGCAGCTTAGGGCCTGTTTGCAGGGAGCTGATCAGGGCAGAATTCTTTTGAAAGATTTAACCTGTCCCCAGTCCTTCCATATCTCTTCCTGACTGCCATGAGGTGAGCAGCTTTCCTCCGCTGCACCCTTCTGCTATGATCCTTCTGCCTTGGTCCCAGCTGACCATTAACTGAAACCACAAGCCCAAGTAAACCCAAGAGGTTCCTCCTTTAAGTTGTGCATATCAGGCATTTGTCTCAGCAGTGGCAAACTGACTAATAGACTAGGATTGCCCTAAGGTAGTCCAGATACCATATTATTTTCAAAATGCATTTTAAATACCACCTCTTTTCCGAAGAATTTCCTTATAATTCTGTCTAGACATGAACTCTTCCTTAGTTGTGCTCTGATAGCCTTTTAATCTGTACTTCTTTTAAAGTAGTTCTCATGTTTTACAATGAAGCTTACATTTGTATATATTGCTCATTAAATTTAAAATACCTCAAGGACAGGATAAGTCCTTATTTATCCTTGATTCTTTCTCACACCTTTTACAATGACAGGAATTTATACAAAGCCGATGCTCAGAATACGTTTTCTAGAGTTGAAATGGCTGTAGAATTCCAGACTAGGTAGTGGACTTCTCAACAAGTTTGGAACTGGAATTTATGATACAAACTGTTGATGTAGTGGGAACAAAGAGATCTTGGCCGTGGTATTGTATTGTTTGGAATAAAATTGGATTGTGGGCTAAAGAGCAAGACAACATAATCAGTTACATTTTTCTTCTTAATTGTATTTGATGAAATTCTCATTATCACTGTCGTTCATTCAGTATTATGTATCTTTCATTGTATTATGTGCTCTTGCATAGATTATCTCACCCAGTCACCTCCGAAACTTGGGGTTAGGGTTGTTATTCTGACTTTACAGATGAAGTTAATAAATTTAAGCAACATGCCCCAAGTCACATCCTTAGTTTACTGGCAGAACTGGGACTTGAGCCCTAGGGAAATTCCAGAATCTAAGCTACAGTGGTTAAGGCTACATATTATGGGATAGAGCTCTGTTCTTGTGCTACAGTTAACTATTAAAAAGAACACAAGTCAGTGTAATCCCTTTCAGTGACATACACAGATATTTATTTAGCTTGTTATGTAAATTCACTGAAATGGCAAATCTCATAACATACAGAGTCTCAATTTTAAAAATCTCGAATGGAAATAAATATGCTGCTTATTAAATTTCAGTGAATTAAAATGACACTAATTTTAAGATATAACAGATATACATTAGAAAAAAACAATGTCACAAGTTTGACATATCTGTTACTGACTGTAAGAAGCACTCTGATTTTAGAAATGTTAAAAGTTTTTTTAAAAAAAAATCTTCTTGACTTTGCTAAAATATGTTCTAAGTTCTTTTGTGTGAGAATTTTGAGATTCTATAGAGCACTTAGCACAGAACCTGGCACAAAGGAAGTGCTAAATTACTATTAAATATATAACTATAGACTCTTAATGATACACAGTACATAATCCAAAAAACCCTGTGTAGCCAACAATGGAGAGACAAGGAATTTACTGAAATCAAATATGTAATACTAAACTAGAAAAAAGGTTGCAGAGAACACTGAAGAGGATGCTGGTACAGAGTAGACTGTATGAGTCTTAGTCCTTCTGGTTGGAGGAGCCTTGAAGGAGGCTGTCTTCTCCTCTAGTTGTAAGCACATGTGTTCCCCTAGGTCAGAAGCTGCCAAGATCTGAGCTAAATTTGGAGTGAGTGCTTTCACGCTTTTCTTCCCTGAGTGATCTGCTAAGAGGGAACTGCAGAGTCTCCCTGTGAGATGATCACTGGGGACGGGAACTGGAGAGTCTTAATACAATGTGAACCATGCAGACTAGAATAGAAAATGTGATTGACTTGCTGGAATTTGTCAAAAGACAACCAGAAGATCAAAAAGAACAGAGTGAACAGCTTCTCTGCTTTTGCCTTAATGCCATTTTAATGATTTAACAAAAGAAGTATGTATCTCACTTGAATGGCTGCATTATTAGCTTGAAAATGGTTGAGCCTTTTCTGGTTTTCTTGGAAGTTATGAGTGTGGAAAGGAGTGTGACCTGCCGTGCAGGACAGGTTTCCTTCTCACAGAGTCATGGCGGGAGTACTGTCAGCAGATGATGTTGCAGACCTCATGGCCACTTGTGTGTGTAAGCATTGTCATTTGAGCACCATTATGTACGAAAGGAAAGGAAGCTGTCGTTGTTAGGAATTTACCTGGGGTCTGGCATTGTGCTGCCTTGCCATATCATTATCTAGATAGACTGCATGTGTGAGTGGTTAGAGCCAGTCTGGACCCAGGGTGTCCGGCCTCAAATCCCAGCTGTGTTCCATAATAGCTTTGTGGCTTGACATGAGTCACCTTACCTCCCTGCTTTAGTTTCCTTGCATACAAAATGCTAATAACAAGTACAGTAGGATCTATTTCATGGGGATCTCCTGAGAAACAAATGGGTTAATATACTGAAACAAATATATATAGTGCTGTAAAGCAAAGTAATATGTGATTCTGGGATTCATACATCTTTGAATCTGAAAGGTTTTTCTCTATAATATTTGGTTTCTACATGTTAGCTAATATTTAATATCACAGTGCTGTACAGATCGCATTAAGTTGACATCACCCTTGATTTCTAAGTACATTAGAATGTAATAGAGGAAATATCTATTTTGCGGTGTTATATTTATTCTCAGTTTGGGCACTGGCCTTACAATCTGTTAGCCTTTCATATATTTCGGGTAAACTGTGAGAGATGACATTCTGGGATGATAGTGAATGTAGCAGGCTGTTTGGCATAGTGATTTTCTCCACCAGATTTCATTTGATTCTAATAATCACACCTTGTAAATTGAAAAGATACATTATCTCACTGTACAGATGAAGAAGTTGAAGGTCACACAGTGACTCTTAGCTTTGTTAAATTGACAAGGACTCAAATTCCTTTTCACTTTAACTTCAGAAGTGTCCTTCACTATGCATACCTACTTCACGGTTGAGCACTTGCTATGTCCCTAGCTACATAAAGAAAGCAAGATATAGTTTTTTTTTCCTGAAGGAAGTTGTCAGTTGTCATCCAGCAGGGAAGAGAGAAATAACTGAAAAGAATGGGACAGTCCATGTGTGATTCTCTTAGAGTGAGCAAAGTACGCCTAGAACACCCAGAAATACTGAAATGACCCAGAGATTCAGAGGAGGCTTGACAGACATGGTGGCATTTTGAAATAAGCGGTGCTATGAGAGATGTAGAAGGCAGGAACACTTTGGACAAAGGAAACAGTTTGACAGTTGAAGAAAGCTGAGTAGCCCAGAGCAACAAGTTGATGGGTTGTGTGGTGAGGTGAGAATGAAAAATAGATTGAGATGGGAAGGGTGCTGAGGGTGTTTGTCTTTTTCCTCTGGGTGACAGAAAAGCAGTACAGGCTTTTAAGCAAGCACGGGCAGAGTTTTGTTTCAGAGAATGGGAATGCCAGGTATCCTGGACGTGGGGATGGGCGGCACTGGCTGTAGGAGATACTCATTAGGCTGATGGCAATAATCTAGAGGGCTCAGAGGGAATCTCGAGAACTGGTATTGGAAGATGAAACTGGACTGGAAAATAACTGACATTTTTGGATGAGTGGATGTCGGATGGTGACATACATTAGGGCTTGTGTCTGGATGTCCCCCCAAAGCCTCGGGCAGTCATAGGATGTGCTTTTCAGAGGTGGCTGGATCTAGGGTGTGTGGTGCTGGGGTCAAGGACTAAATCAGTCCACTGATTGGTTTGGCACAGTTCTGGCTAGAATTTAAGGGTGTGAGTGCTGTACCCACCGTCAGGCAGGCAGCCTGCATAAAATACAAGGGACAGAAAGAGGGTGAACGTGCTCTGGCCTGCCTGCTTGCTGGGGGAGTGTTTCTCCTCTGCAAATTTGGGATGTCCGGTATTTTGTCTCAACAACAAGAAAAGTAACCAAGACAGCATAAGAAAAGAAATACAAGAAAGAGAAGAGGTTTGGAAGGAAGATGTAGATTCAGTGTTGGACATTTTGAATTTGTGATTGCTGGAATTACACACACATATGTTGCCGTCATTCACGTGATCCTGATAGTTGAAACTGTGAGGATGGATGGAACTAATGGAGGAGGCACAAGCTGGGGAAAGAGACCAGGAGAAGGAAAGAGATTGGTAAGAAAACTGAACATTCTAATTGGAGGAAACTAAAATTATGGAAACCAAAGAATGAGAGAATTTCAAGAAAATGCTGTATTACAATGCCTGATGTTGGCTACTGTCTGAGTCACTTGTCCTGAGGACATAATACCAGACACCCACAACATAAAGGAGGAGAGGTTTATTTTGGCCCACAGTTTCAGAAATTTCAGTCCATGATTGACAGGCTCCAATGTAGAAACAGCGTGGTGGAAAGGTCTGGTGTGAAGGACAACTGCTTGCATCAAGGTGGCCAGGAAGCAGAGAGAGAAAGGGGGAGCTGGGGAGGGAGATGAACCCTCCTAGGTCACATCCCTAGTGACCCACTTCTAACCAGGCTCCACCTCCTAACAAGTCAACTATAGAGACCTCATAATCCAGTCATATTCCAAAATTCCCACTCTGAACACATGAGACTTGGGTGCGACATTCCAGATCTAAACCATACCACTTCTCCCCTGCCCGCTAAAAGACTCATGTTCATAGCTTTATGCAAGATGCATTTAGTCCATCTCTAAGAGTCACCAAGTTTTTAACAGTTCCAGCGTTGCTGAAAAGTCCCAAGTTCAAGGTCTCCTCCGAGACAAACTCTTAATTGTGAGCCCTGTCAAATAAGAAAGTTAAACGTGGATGACGTTCAGTGGCACAGGGTAAACATTCCTGTTCCAAAAAGCAGGAAGAGGAGAATTGAAAGAAATCAAACCAAAGACTAAAACCCAGCAGGGCAAACATTACATCCGTAGTTCCACATCCAGCACCTGGAGCAGGTTGTGATGAGATGTGAACTCCAGATGGATTGAGCATCCCTGCCTCTAGGCATTGCCAGTTACAGCCCTCCTGGCCTCTCTCTTGGGGTAGCTTTGCTCACTGTCTACCTCTTTCCCCCACCAGACCCTTCTTACCTTGGAGCCACCCAACTACAGACTGGATCCTCTAAAAACTATGAGCCAAAATAGCTACTAAGAGGTCGGGAGGCTGACACTATTCGATCTGGCATGGAATGAAGTATAGTCAGGGTCAGTTAATATCGTGGCACATGTCTGTAGTCCCAGCACTCTGAGAGGCTGAGGCAGGAGGATCACAAGTTCAAGGTTAACCTGGGCAACTTAGTCTTTGTCTCAAAGAAATATGTGCTAGGGATGTAGCTCAGTGCAGAGTCCCTAAGTTCAATCCCTAGTTACACACACACGCACCCCCTCCACACACACACACATCCCACTTAATTTCAGTACATTCTGAGAGATCCATCATTAGGTAATAGGTGATTGGGTGATTTCATCATTGGGTGAACATTATAGAACTTGTTTATATACCTAGGCTGTATGATATAGCCCATTGCTCCTTGGCTGTAAAGCTTTATATAGCATGTTATGTTCTGAATACTGTAGACAGTTATGGTACAGTGGTGTTTATTTGTATACCTAAACATATCTAAACATAGAAAATGCATAGTAAACATGTATGGAAGATGAAAACACCCCTGCACGGTGCATTTACCATGGATGGAGCTTGCAGTAGTTCTGGGTGAGTGTGTGAGTGAGGAGTGAGTGTATATGGCCACGCACTACAGTAAACTTTATAAACACTGCACACTTAGACAATACTCAGTAAAAAAAATTCTAACTTCAATAATAAAT
This sequence comes from Heterocephalus glaber, assembly GCF_053883595.1. Taxonomy (NCBI): domain Eukaryota; kingdom Metazoa; phylum Chordata; class Mammalia; order Rodentia; family Bathyergidae; genus Heterocephalus; species Heterocephalus glaber. The sequence goes on along the minus strand of NW_028258365.1, from coordinate 575,779 downwards.
TAACCTTAATTCATTGTATCTTTTTTTACCGTGTGCACTGTAATTCTTTACATTTTGCGACCCTTTTAAACTAAGCTTAAAATTGAAACACATTATACAGCTATAGAAAGGTATTCTTTTCCTATGTCCTTATTCTTTAAGTTTTTCTATTTAATATTCTTAACATTTCAAATGTGTTGTTAAAAATTCATGCACACACACACACACACACACACAGACACAAACTACAAACACATGTGCCAGCCTAGACCTACACAGGGGCAGGCTCTTCAGTACTGCTGTGCCCAGCCTCCACGTCTTGTCCCATTGGCAGGTCTTCAGGGCCAGTAACTTCCATGGTGCTGTCACCTCCTGGGACAACAAGGCCTTCTCTAGGAGTCCTTGTCAAATACTTGCCTAAGGCTCCTTTATCAGTAACTTTTTTTTTTTTTGGTGCTGGGGATCAAACTCGGGTCCTTGCGCTTGCACAGCAAGCGGCAAAACCACTGAGCTAAATCCCCAGCCCTTTATCGGTAACTTTTTAAATTTTGTAAGTGGAAGGGAATGTACTCTAAAATAATGATTAAAGGTATGATATATTAAACAGATAAACTAATAACAATCAGTTATTATTGAATATGATGAGCATAACTATATGTTTTGTCCCTTTATGCAACTAGCAGTGTAGTAGGTTTGCTTACCTCAGCCCCCCCAAAATGTGAGGAAGGCATTGAATCTGCAGTCGTGACGTCACTAGGCAAATAGGAACTCTTTTTAAATTGCCATTATAATCTTAGGAGGCCACTGTCATATACGTGGTCAGTTATTGCCTGAAAAACTGTTATTGGGTACATAAAGGAGATTGGATTAGATAACAGCAAAATTTCCATCCAGTTATTATACTGTCCCTTAATTTGGAAGTTTTTGGTTGCTTTTTCTAAGGGCAAATAATATGAGGTAAGCGGACTAATTTGGAGAAATCCTTTGGTTCACAGAGCTATCCATCACCAGAGGCCTATTCCTGCTTGTCTACAGGTATAAAATTGATGTTATCATTTCTAATTCTGGGATTGAATGCTTTAGAAAGAATTTTATGACTTGATGGTTGTATAGATTCTAAAGACTTCAGAAGACTGTGAATTAAACTTTGAAACAATAGGCATACAGGGTTGAGATTATAAAAATGAGGGAAAACATAGTCATTATATTAATATTTGGATGCAACATCAAATTATGATGAGATCAACAATGTCTGGAGGCTATAGTTGGGATATAAGGAAGAGAAGTGTGTGTATGCAAGAGAGAGACAGACAAAGACCACATCACTATGATGTTACTGAAGTGTCTAAATTTTTTTAGGCCTTACTGGGATGACTTCAGTGTAGATGTCTGTCCTAGTCACTTTCACATCTCTAGGACAAAATACAAAACACGTGCAGCTTAAAAGGGGAGAGGTTTATTTTGGCTCAGGATTTCAGAGGGTTCATTCTGTGACAGGCTGGCTCCAGCACAGAAACCCAGTGATAGGAAGGCGTGGCAGAGCAAAGCTCCTCAACCCATGGAGCCAGCAAGCAGAGAGAAAGGGGAGGAGCTGGGGATGAGAACACAGGATTCCAGGTCATATAGCCACGATTCCAGGTCAGAGACCCCCCCCCCCCCAACTGAATCCCACCTCCTACCATCGCATTTAGCTGTGAACTCATGAGGTGATTAATCCAGTGAGGAATATAACACCTCTGCCATCCAGTCGCCTTCCAAAAGCCCCACCTCTGAACACATGTGACTTTTTGTGGTCATTTTAGATCTAAACCATAGAAATAGCCTTTGCAGACTTACAAAATATATGAACTGGTGCTTTAGAGTCTTCATTTGTTGAGTGATCATCGTTGTTTATGCCATTGTAAATATTGGCCTATCCATTAACCTTATTTTCTTGGTTAAGGAAGGATGTCTGACGATTTGGGCTCCTCTTATGATTGCAACCACTTTGGATTTGAAACAGCGAAGGGAGCCATCAGTTATTGATGTTATCCAGGATATCACTTGTTGAAGGCTTGGGGTGGGAAGCAGTATATTGCACAACTTTCAGTGTAGCGTTTCTAATATACAAACATATCTGAAAATGAAATCTGGTCATTGAAACCTTGCAATCTTTGAATTAACTTTCTTCTTTCCTAAAGAATGCAAGCATTTCACAGCTTTTCTGCTGCTGAGTGCTACTTAGCTCTGACTGCCATTAGCATTGTTGGATAGGATTCAGACTGGAAAAAAGAAACAGGTTTCTATGTTAAGAATTTTGCTGAGTGGTGGTGTAAGCATTCGAGAAGATGGCTTTGGTGGTTGTTCTTAATGCCCATGTAATACAGATGAGCAGAAACCTCGAGTGTTTGTAGCTGACCTCTGACCCACACTGGCAGACCTCTCCAATCCCTTCTTTGCATTCTGAGCAGCCACTGCCAAACATTCTCCACTGGGTTTGGGAGTGGGCCAATTAGGTGATATGCACAGACCAAGAAAATGTGGCCTGTATTCCTTCCCCTTAGGTCCCAAACCTAGTCACCCCTTGCTTGCTTTAGCAGTCCTTGATCAGAATACACCACCTCCATTAAGTACTTTCCTATTGCACTGCAATCTTGTTAAATTAATATGGGTTGACTCAAAATTGAAGTAAAATTAACTGCTTTTCCCTCTGCAGCCTTACTGCTTTTTCCTTTCATAAAAATTTAATGGATGTTTCTAGACCTTTGTGTTTGGAATTTTGTGTAAATGGAATAAACCTATTTGACAGCTCAAGCTGCACCCTGGTGCTTCTGAGATTCCCTACAAATAGATCAATTCAATTACATTTCCACCCATCTCATTAACCTTTTATACTAGTTGTTTTTCTAACTACAGTTAAATAAATTTAGTGAGTTATATAACACTTTTAAAAAATGAAGTATTCTTAGATGATAATAGCACAGTGATTTGTGATGGCTTTTTCTCCATTGTATAACAATGCCCACAGTGACAAGCTGTATAACAGTGTACAACTTCTTATGTCACCCAGCAGGTAGGGAGAAGGCTGTTACCCGCTGCTGCCAGACGTTTGCTAATAGAAGCTATTTTTAGCTTTTATGTATCACTTATTTGTTATTTCTGTTTTTAGCCTATAGTTGCTATCCTTCAAAAGAAGGGCTTATTGGTTAAGGAGGAAGCTCTTTACAACTGGGTCACCCAGGCTTTTCTGACCCAAACATTTCCCCTCAATTGTGCACGCCAAGACTTTTATAGGTTTTCTTAGAGGTGAAGGGCTGTGGGTTCACCTGGTAGAGAGGTCTCCAGCAGTTTTTTCTCCAAACCATCATGGACAGTGAGATGGAGGGTATCAGAATCTGTGTCTTTGTTTCAGATGCGTCTGAGAAATGGTAGTCAATGAGTGTATGATAACCTAGGGACAAGAAGGAAAAGCTTGTGGTACCCATGCCCACGGCTCTGTGTAAGTAGTGTCTAGTGCAGAGCTGCTGTAGTCACACTGGAGCCACAGTCCAATGAGCCATGGCTGTTTTTCTTGTTACTTTTATTTAGTTATTCTTGTTGCTTGAGGCAACTGCTTAGTAAACCCTGTGCAGTTTATTCTATGGTGTGACTGAAAATCCTGAGCATTGTTGTGTAAACTCGGAAGTTAAAAGGCCCTGTCTTGTGAATTGTCAGCAGCCTCTGAGCCACCAGATCCTCCTGTCACTGCAATCACTGTGCTCCTGTCCGGGGGAGCCACGAAAGCTGGGCCACCTGTGGAGTGGTGATTTAGCGGCTGCAGGGTGAATGTGGCATAATCCACCACTCTTTTAACATGAGATCAGCAAACCTGCAACTGCTCCCAGGCATTTTCAGGGCAGGAGGGAAGCAGCTCACTGGTTGTGTATTTGTGCTAAAAGGCTGAAATATTAAGGACTTTTAAGAAAGGATGCGATTGGATCAGGGAGCAGCTGTGTAATATATGGATTATTTGTTTTCCCCTTTATGCCTAACATTCCATGTCCTTTGCCACTCTGATTTTTTAGAAGGAAGGAGGACCTAAGCAGTGAAATTCTAATCAATGTTTTTTTCTTCTTGCAAACAGCATTGGTGTGGTGTAGTAAATTATTTGAAGAGAAGACTCCAAATGTGGTTTTATTTATGCATCTTTTGTGAATACACTTGACAGCTGATCATATATATATATATATATATATATATTTCCTAGTGTGCATCTTTTTGAAGTGTCCTCAACAAATGAATTCCATCTTAGATATTGCTAAGGCTGAGTAAATGCCAGAAAGGGAAAGGGCGCAAGAAAATTGACTCTGAGTTATATGGGATCAGTCTACAAAATGAAGGTCTGAACATTCCTGATGCTATTATTTACTTAATAGTAGATACATAGTATTTTTTGACCTGAGATATTTGGTTTTATTTTCATTGTGGATGAGACAGGAGTAAGAAGATTACTGTTTTCCATTACTGAAAGGATTCCAGAATCCATTCCAGAATTGCATCTCTAAGTGAAGATAACTTCTCACTTTGTTCTTCCAGGAAAGAATTTTATGTTTAATTTTTTTCTGGACATTACTGCTTTTCTTAAGAAATGTTTTTTAAAAACGTGAAGATGTTGATAAATATATAAAGATTAGAGTACATTTAGCACACTGTGGAGTTTTGTGAACAGCATTTGGGGAAAGAAGAGCAATTCACATACCAGGTATTCCTGGTCCCTTGCAGTCTAGTTTATGATTGATTTTCATCTTTATTCTGTGTCTAATAAAAATTCAAAGTATTCTGTGAAGTTTTTTATTTTTAGATTTCCAGGGCCTTATAATTTCAAGCCTAATCATGAGACCTTGGTGATGTCTCTTGCCTAATGTGTTAACTAAAACCTGATTAGATTTCAGGCGCAGTCACTTACATACCCAGATACAAGGGTCTTGATAACATACACATAGGCACATACACTCACACAATGACAGTCATACTGAAGTGTACAAAACTTACTGAAGACTTGAGGGTCATGTCACGTACTGTATGTGACACACTATTATTCTCCAAAGATGTTTTTTAACCTTTGGTGACATTGGGGGCTCACCTGTTCTTTCTCATTACATCATCTCACACCCTGGCATCTCTAGTCTCTGTGTTTCCACCTGCTCCCATGAAATAGCGATTGCCTCTGAAGTTAAAATGGTTTCTCCCAGCCCTTCCACTTTCTTGGGTTCTTTTGCACTGTGTCTCAGGAATCCCATTTCCTTCATTATTGGAGGAAGACACATGGTCGGAGCAAAGCTTCCTTGGTGGCTGAACTGAAATATGACCACTAGTAACTGGAGTTTCTCTTGGTCTTTCTCCCACCCAAGACCTTATGTTTCCCATCTAGCTTCTTTGATCCCCAGCCCTACACTTGAACTCTCACCTCTTCACTGAGGTTTTGGAAGTAGCAGAGAGCAGTAGAAGCAGTGGATACCCACTCTGTTGGTGAGTTCTCTCCTCTCCTGCCCCCCACAAAAGCATTTCTTTCTTTCAGAGTACTTGCAGTGCTAGCTGTTTAGAAAGTAGTATTTTTCTTTACCCTTTTAAGCCAGCAATAATGTGAAGCCTAAAGATCACACAGAGGCCTATTAAAATGACAAACAATAAACCTTAGGATTAATTTTCAGTAAAACTGTATAAGAGGTGCAGAACTAATGAGGTAGGGTCAGGGAAAAGAATCCCTGAACAGCCACATTTCAGGAAAAAACTCCCACTAGAGTCAGGTAATTATAGAATAGATCTTCAGAGGAGCTGAAGGAGCTCCATGATTGTGACTGTTAAAAACAACTGGAGAAGTAATTAGACAGGCTTTTAGGACCGTTCTGTGTTGGCCGAGGGGAGCAGGACAAAAGTCCAATAAAATTTTTGATGTTTCTAACCTTGACTTTCGAGTCAGCCCAGTCCTGTGCAATGCGGAAGGAAGGCACAAATCAAACTGTTCTGCAAATAGGAGCGAGGCGGTGTAGCAAAATGTTTAAGGACAGTAGCTTTGGAGAAAGGCACACCGAAATTGTATATTATTTTTTAATTATCAGGGCAGCAAGTAAGGGAACTGAGGATAGGTGTGGACCCTAGAACCAGAATGTAGGTGTTGGAAAGCACCTTAGGTACTGTGTATGCTTACTGCTTCCAGAAAGGAAACTAAAACTCAGAAAAGTAAAATTTATTTCTTTGAAGTCACATCTCTGGTTCATGATAGAGCCAAGGTTAGGACCTGAAACTCTTGATTCCTAATACATGGCAAAGCTATGCTATGCCAGTGATTTCTCTGCACACATTGAGCCACACTCATGCTCATCCTGTCCCCAGGGTGTGGGACTGATGTGCCCAGGACTTGGAGTCTTGAGCTCTGGGAAGGGTGGAGGCTAAAACTTGCAGGCTCCGTGCATGGCTGGTGGGCATTGTTGCTCATAATACAGTCTTGTGCTGCCTCTGTTGGACTTGTGACTACCTTAACCTGGCAGCCTGTGAGGGAACCCAAAATCAGTGCTAGTCTGCAAGACGTAGTATGTCATTCTATGGGGGAAATACGATCAAAGACAGGAAATTGGCTGCAGCTCTCTAGTGTCTTTGAATATACACTGATGCTAATTGGTATTATTTCTAGCTGTGAAATATTTATATGTATGTGTTTTTGTTCTACATCTCTGAGGGATTGTCATAAAGGAAGGAGGCATCTAAAGAGATTGGTAAAATTTGAGCAAATCTGGAATTGGCTGCCATCTCTTATTATTTGAATTTGTCTCTAAATTGCAAAAATAAAAACCAATAACAAAGTTAAAATGATAAACTGAGAAAAATGTTTGCATGGCATGTCTCAGATTTAGTATTTTACTTATGGAGAATTGCCACAAAATCAAGAAATGGCAGATATCTCAATAGAAAAGTGAAAAAATATAAAAACAGACCATTTGCGGAAAGGACGTAAATGGTCCCAAAAAAGAAACAAAAAAACCCCCATCCTCATTATTAATCAAAGTTATATAAATTAAAATACTTTACAAGGTAAACACAAAAAATATGGCGAATGTTTACATTTTAAAAATTCATAATACTAAAAGACACATTTCAATTAATCTCCCTCAAAATACTCCCCCATGCTTCAAACGCAATTAGTCCCTAATTCTTGCCACTTTCTGAAGCAGTTCTGGAAGTCCTCTTTTGTGAGAATCTTTGGTTAATAGTGCCATGGCTATCTTGATGTCCTGAATCTATTCAAAGCATTTGCCAAAGTCATTTTGACTCTGGGGAAGAGCCAGAAGTTACACAGTGCCAGATCCAGTGAGTAAGGTGGATGAGGACACACGTTAATGTTTTGCAAAGCCTGCCTTTTCATTGGATGGCACTCAGCAGTAACATTCATCACATATTTGCTCATAACTTGTCAAGACACTCACAAAAGAGGACTTTCAGAACTGCTTCAGGAAGTGGCAAGAACACTGGAATAAGTGTGCTCAAAACAAGGGGGAATAGTTTGAAGGGGAATATGGTAATGGGTCCTATTGTAATAATTTTTTAAAAATTTAAATATTCATTGTATGTTGTGATCACATCTTGTATCATTTATATAAAATTGGCAAAAGCTAAGATAAAAAGCATGATACCTAGTAGTAGATGGATGTAGAGACCTTGGATTGACTTTCCTTAAATCTAAATTGCCATTAATTTTAATACCTCTCTTTTTTGGAAAATTAATTTTATCAGTACATTTTAGGTATACAGTATAATGACATTCATCATTGCAAATTTGCACCTTTACATAATCTCACTTGGTTCTTATTTTTTCCCCTTCCCCTGACCTCCCTTCAACCCCTCCATTCCTCCCTATTTACAAATATTTTGTTTCCATTTTTTCATATTAATTCCATTCCCTTCTTTCCTTCCTTTTTCCCCTACCCCTCCTACTTCGCCTTCCCCTTTGCCACTTTTCTTGCTATTTCACATTATCTGTTATACCTTTTAGTCCTTATTTACACTTTCGGTTTCTCACACGAGAGAATCTATTCGGTATTTACACATGTGTCCTATTTACTTCACTTAGGAGAATCGCCTCAATGTACGTCCATTGAGCTATAAATGTCTCTAACATCATTTTTTATGACTGAGTCATACTCCATTTTATTAAAAAAAAACACATTTTCTTTATCCAGTCTCCAGTCAATGGGCAATAGGGCTGCTTCCAAGTTTTAGCTATTACAAATGGTGCTGCTGTGAACATGGCTGCACATATATCACTGTGGTGTGATTCTTTTAATTCTTTGGGGAAGATACCCAGCAGGGGAATAGCTGGGTCAAATGGGACTTTCAGTCCTAGTTCTCTGAGGTATCTCCATACTGATTTCCACAGTGGTTGCACCAGTCTACACTCCCACCAGCAGTGGAGCGGGGTTCCACTTTCCCCACAGCCCCACCAGTATTTGTTCTTGGTTGATTTCATGATAGCAGCTGTTCTTTTTGGGGTGAGGTCAAATCTCAGGATTGTTTTCATTTGCATCTCTCCAGTGACGGGTGATGTTCAGCATTTTTTCACGTATTTATTTGCTATTTCTACTTCTTTGAGAAATGACTGTTCATTTCAGATGCCCATTTTCAGATTGGGTCTTTAAATTTGGGAGGTCTGATTTGTTTAAGTTCTTTGTAGATTCTAGATAGTACAACTTCGTCTGAGGGAAAGCTGGTGAAAATTCTTTCTCACATTGTGGGTTGTGTCTTCACACTGCTGGTGGTTTCTCTTGCTGTGCAGAAGCTTTTTAATGAGAAGTGATCCCACTTACTGATTGTTTGTGCTAGTTCATGGACAACTGAGGTTTTGTTCATAAAATCTTTTCCTATATCAAAGTCTTCAAGAGTTCTACCTAACCTCTGTTCCAGCCGGTTCAGCACTTGCATTTTAATATTTAGATATTTAATCCACTTTGATCTTATTTTAGTGCATCGTGATAGATTTGGGTCTAGTTTTAATCTTTGGCAGGTTGAAATCCAGTTTTTCCAACAGCATTTATTAAATAGGCTATCTTTCCTCCAATGAGGGTGGTGGGATCCTTTGTCAAAGATGAGGTGGCTGAGTGTGTCTGGTGTTGTTTCTGTATCTTCTAATCTGTTCCACTGGCCCTCAGGTCTGTTTCTTTGCCAGTACCATGATGGTTTTTGTTTTTTTTTTTAATCACAGTAGCTTTGTAGTATAGTTTCAGGTTGGGAGTTACGATACCCCCTGCCATGTCTCTGTTGCCTAGAATTGCTTTTGCTATCCTGGATCTCTTCTTGTTCAAAATGAATTTTTTGTTTTCTCACAGTCCATGAAGTATGCTGCTGGGATTTCAATTGGGAGTTCATTGAATTGATATAGCAGTTTTGGAAGTATGGCCATTTTCACTATGTTGATTCTTCCTACCCAGGAGCAAGGGATGTCTTTCCGTTTTCTGATATCCTCTTCAGTCTCTCTTTTCAGAGTGGTGTAATTTTCAGAGAAGAGGTCTTTGATTTCTTTTGTTAGGTTGATTCTTAGGTATTTCAGTTTTTTGGGTGCTATTGTGGAAGGAATTGTTTGCCCTGTTTCTCTCTCAGTGAGTCTGTTGTTTCCTTTTATTTCTTTCTCTTGTCTAATTGCTGTGGCTAATGTTTCCAAAACTATACTCAACAAGAGTGGTGGTAGTGGACATCCTTGTCTTGTTCTTGATTTTAGTGTGAAGGATTTCAGTTTTTGACCATTTAGTATGTTACTGGCTGTTGGTTTTTCATAGATGGCTTTTATCATATTGAGGTAGAGAATGTCTATTCCAAGTTTTTGTAGGGTTTTTATCATAAATGCATGTTGGATTTTTGTCGAATGCTTTTTCTGCATCTATTGAGATGATCATATGGTTTTTGTCCTTGGCTCTTTTGATATAATGTATTACATTCATTGATTTGCGTATGTTGAACTATCCCTGCATCCCTGGGATGAATCCCACTTGGTCAGGGTGAATGATCTTCTTGATGATCCTCTGCATTCTATTTGCCAGTCTCTTACCGAGGATTTTTCATCTGTGTTCACTAGTGAGATTGTTCATTAGTGAGATTGATTCATTAGTGAGGTTGGGTCTTTCTCTGCTTTGGGGATCAAGATGATGCTTGCTTCCAGGAATGAATTCGGGAGTATTGCTTCCCTTTCGATTTCATTGAAGAGTTTAAACAGTAGTGGCAGTAGATCCTCTCTAAATGTCTTGTAGAATTCAGCAGTGAAGCCACTGGGACCCGGGCTTTTCTTAGTTTTTCAGTTTTTAATTATGTTTTCAATTTCATTGATTGACATTGTGTCATCTAGAATTTTTAGGTCATCTTTGTTCAACTTTGGTAATTCATAAGTATCTAGGAATCTGTCGATTTCTTCTGTGTTTTCCATCTTATTGGCATATAAGGTCTCGAAGTAGATTGATGATCCTCTGGATTTCTGCTGGGTCCATTGTAATTTCATCCTTTTCATTCCTAATTGCATGGATTTGGGCCTTTTCTTTCCTTTTTCTGAGAAGGTTGGCTAAGGGTTTGTAAATTTTGTTTATTCTTTTGAAGAACCAACTCTTGGCTTCATTGATTTTTTTGTATCATTCTCTTAGTCTCCATTGCATTGATTTCTGCTCTGATCTTTATACTTTCCTCCCTTGTATGAGCTTTGAGTTTTTCCTGCTTTTCTCTTTCTAGAAGCTTGAGGTTCAGCCTCAGGTTGTTTAGTTGGGCTTGCTCTGTTTTCCAAATATGTGTATTGACTGCTATGAATTTCCTTCATAAGACTACTTTCATTGTGTCCCATAGATTCCAATATGTTGTATTGTCATTGTCATTTAATTGAAGGAACTGTCTGATTTCTTCTTTAATTTCCTCTGTGATCCATTGGTTATGCAGAAGTGTGTTGTTCACTTTCCATGTGTTTATGAAATTCTTGTGGTTTCTTTTGTTATTGATCTTCAGTTTAATTGCAGTATGGTCTGATAATGAAGAGGGGATAACTTCAATTTCTTTGCACTTACTTAAACATGTTCTGTGAGCAAGTATGTGGTCTATTTTGGAGAATGACCCATGTGCAGCTGAAGAGAATGTATATTCTGATTTTATGGGCCAGAACATTCTGTAAACATCTGTTAAGTTCATTTGTTCAAGAGTTTGATTGAGTTCTAGTATTTTGTTGTTTATTTTTTGTCTAGTTGATCTATCTATTTGTGACAGTGCGGTATTGAGGTCCCCCCCTACTATTTATTAGTGCTTATTTGATTTTTCATATCTGTTAGTATTTGTTTTATATAGTTCAGTGCACTAGTGTTTGGTGCGTAGATATTTATGATTGTCATCTCTCCCTCTTGGATTGTTCCCTTTACAAGGATGTAGTGTCCTTCTTTGTCTCTCTTAATCAGTGTTGGTTTGAAATCCACTTGATCTGCAAAGAGGATAGCTACTCCTACTTTTTTTCAGGTTCCTGTCACATGGAGTATTGTTTTCCACCCTTTAACTTTCAATGTATGAGTTTCTTTTTGAATTAAGTGTGTTTCTTGTATGCAGCATATTGTTGGATCTTGCTTCTTGACCCATTCTGCCAGTCTCTTTCTTTTGATTGGTTAATTGTGACCAGTAGCATTGATGGTTATAACTTATACGTATTGACTTATCCTTGTCATAACTTTTTCTTTGTCTTGGATTCTACCCCTTTCCATTTAATTTCTTGTCATCCCTGATGGATTCATTCTGCTGGGCTTCCTGGGGTTGTGATCATCGTTGTCTTTTCCTAGGATATTGTCTGAAATTTTTTGCAGTGCTGGTTTGGTATTCATGAAGTTCCTAAAGTGCTCTTTGTCATAAAAGTATCTTATTTCTCTGTGAATTTTGAAAAATAATTTTGCAGGGTACATCAATCTGGATTGGAGGTTGTTTTCCTTTAGGGCTTGAAATACATCACTCCAAGCTCTTCTTGCCTTGATGGTTTGTGTTGAGAAGACTGCTGTGATTCTGATGTGCTTTCCTTTGTGATTTGTTTCTTTTCTCTCACTGCTTGTAGAATTTTGTTCTTCTGTTGGGTTTCTGGACCCTTAACGATTATATGCCTATGTGTAGATTTTTTTTTTATCAAGGCTAGTTTGAGTCCTATACGTCTTACTTATCTGTATGTCAAGTTCTTTTCCCCTGCTTGGGAAGTTTTCTCCCATCACTTCTGTGAACAGTTTTTTTTATGTTGTCTGCATTCTCTCCTGTTTCTTCATTGACTCTGATCAGTCTTATGTTATTCTTCTTTGCTTCTTTTGCTTCTTATATTATTCTTCTAGAGCTGCTAGATTGATTTCTCATGATCCCTTACTATTTTAAAGAAATTTTTCTTTTCCTGGTCACTAATTACAATCTTATCTTCTATATCTGAATTTCTGTCCTTACCTTGGCTCATTCTGCTGCATAAACTTCCAGTGAAGCTTTTAATCTCCTAGAAATCTGTTTGCATCTGTTGTACAGATTCCATTTGTTTCCTATGTTGGGATTCCATCATGTTCTTCAGCTCCTCTATTTTTTTTTATCTGTGTCCTCTCTCAATTTATTAATCATTTCTTGCACTATTGGCAGAATCTCTGCTATTATCTGAGAAATTATTTCTGATTTCATTTTTTTCCAGATCCTCTTTTGTTGCCAGTTCAGAGAGTCCAGGAGATTGAGTATCACATTGTTCCATCTTGTTTCCCTTTGGAGTTGCTTTAGGTGATCTGGAAGTCTGGTTTTAAGACTTGTTTACGTGTCTTCTCATTTCACTGTGGGGAGGAAGTGTGCTGCTGGCACTGGCATGGCTAACTTCCTTGGCACTGAGGGTGGCTCTGCTCCTCAGTGGTTGGGGTGGTGGTATAGCACCCCAGAAGGCTCCTCCTAGTTGCTGGGGGTGATTCTGCTCCTTAATGCTGGGGGCAGTGGTATGGTGGCCCACAAGGCTCACTTCCTGGGCACTGACGGCGGCTCTGCTGCTTGGTGCTGGGGGCGGTGGTGTTTAAGGCCTCTCTTAAGCTTTTTGTTGTTTTGAAAAAATGCCCGAGAAAAACAAGTGAAAGGTGAAAAGATTTGTTTGGGTCCCAGGTCTCAGAGGTCCCAACCCATTGTCACTTGGCTCCGTTACTTCTGCCTTTGGCGAGGCAGACCATCATGGTGGGGAGCTGGGCAGAGGAAAGCTGCTCATCTCACTGTGGACAGGAAGCAGTTAAAGCCTTACTGGTGCACTTCCTTTTTCTCCATTTTTGTTCCATCTGGGCCCCCATCCTAGTGGATGGTGCCACCTACATTCAGGACACTTCTCACTGTCAGCGTGCTATCCCATATGGCATTGCCCCTTGGAACACCCTCACAGACACCCCCAGAAGCGTGCCTCAATAATTTCCTAGGTGTTTCTCTGTCCAGTCAAGTTGACAATCAAGATTAGCCATCACAAGGCCCATGGTTATATAATGTGCTATCTTTTAATTAGCACATTATTATTAAATTTTATTATATACTTGTAAACTCTTCTTTATCCTTATTTGGATATAGACTTTCACAATTGATCACTCCTGAACACACATGTGTTCAATGTAAGGGAATGTAAGGAAAGTAAATTGCTTAAACTGGTATTTTGTAAAACACTTTCACATAGTCTTGCCTTTATCAACCACTATTCAATGTGGCATCAATTTCCATGGTTTCCCACTTAAGTCACCATGTGTTCCCCTGAGAGGTTTAAGTGTTCAGGGTCTCATGGAGAGCTCTGCTTAGGTCCTTGGGCTTTTTTTTTCCCCAAGCCACAGACACCTAGTCTGTGAGATTCAGTGCTGACATTTTCTTGATTTTAAAGAAGGCATCACAGTATTTCATATGCCAGTCAGCAGCTACAATCCCTTCTGGAGATGGTTGTCAAGTGGCTTTCTGGCTGGAATCCTAGAGGATGACACAGTGACAATGATGCCATGACTGCCATCAGGCTGTGATGACAGAATGCTGTAGATTATAAGGAGAAATTTGATTTCAGACATGTTACCATCCAGAAACAATGAATTGGTGCACTATGGGATTTGCCATTGTAGAAACATATGTTAGTGCTGTCTTCTTCACATCTGACAGGCAGGCAACCTAAAAATCCTTTCTCATGTGTATAGTTTTGGTCTATAAAATAATTTCTGGAGATTTACCCTAACATAGATATTGTGAATGACAACTTTATGAAGATGTTTGTGACCTCACAAGTAAACATTTTCACACAACCCGGAAGTGTTAACATAACCCGGAAGTATATGCAGACAGAAAGTTGGTTGGGCATTCTTTTAGCCTGCAGCCATTGTGCCAGACTTGGTTGTCCCTCCCTGCTCCAGAATGGGGTGAACTTCGGGGAGAACTGTGTGCCTGGACATACAAAGATGGCATTGTAAGAGTAAAAAGCAAATTATACAATAACACGTATAGACATTCGTAGTACTTTTTCCTTTATGTTTTGGGTATTAAATATTATATTTATAGTTCAGATAAAAGCTGTTTTCTTTTCACTGTGTTCTAGCCAGCAGTAGAAAGGCTTTTAGGCTTATTGATGTCACATTTAGAGCAGACTCTCACAGGTTGTGCATGGTATGTTATGCAGAATGAAAGGGTAGATTGAAGAGCACCCAGAAACACCAAGATCATGTGGAATATTTCACAGAATAGATTGTTAAATGTGTATTTGCTTAGCAATTTTTGATTACCTAATATATCTAGAACACTGTGTTAGGTGGTGTGAACATTCACTGTCCTTAAATAGGGTAAGGGAGATGCCTAAACAAAATGTTACAGGAGTTCTGAGGGGGAAAAATTCATTCAATCTTGGGGCTCTACAGAGTCTTTTAGAAGAGGTGGCATTTGAGTTAGAGCAAGACTCAAAGTGTTGAGAAGGCTGTTGAACCGTATGAACAGTAAGAAGTCCTATGCTTTTTAAAGTGTTATTCTTTTTAAAAATTGAATTTCTTATATGTAGAACATATATATGTGCACAAATCTAAAATGTGCTGCTGGATGATCACACCCAATAAACTAAGCACTAATGAAGTTCATTCGGCCCCCTCCTGGCTACTTCTAGTCACTAATTCTCCCAGAATATTCACTGCCCCTACTCTGTCTTTGAACTTTATAAAACAGAATCATACAGAATGTATTCTTTTGTGATATTTTCTTTCTGATATATTTTTTGTTCAATATTTTGTTTTTAAGTTTCATCCATGTGGTTGATGTAGTTCCAAGCTACACTTTGACGTAGACTTAACCTTCTAAAAGAATAAAAGAATATCAGTCATAATCAAAATCTCAGTACCCCAGGTTGGTTCCACATTGGCATAAATAGAAGTTTGCAAAATGCATGGATGGAATGCTGAAAGAAATTAATTTTCTAAACTGCAAAGCCAGCAACTGCACTCAAGAAACAGTTAGGCTCTGACAATACTGAGATACACCCAAGAAGGTCCTGTTTGATGGCACTCACATTCTATTTGCAGAGAAGTAAGAGTCTCACACAACAGAAATCTGCAGGGTATGGTCTGTTTTGGAAAGTAATGTTTTAATATTTCAGCTGCTGTCTTGGATAAAGCCACATGAAGAGAGTCTAATTGGACCATCATTTTCCTGTTGTTGAGGACTTGGCTGTGTTTAAATGAAAAGATTTTTTAGACCTGAAAAGACCATCAGAGAGCATTAAGTCCGACATAAGATCTTCTCACTCTGGTTATGGGCCATTGTTATCAAACAAAGGAATTTTGAAGTCGTTTAGGGATATAAGAAATATAACACTTGTGATTCTTGAAGTTACTTGGAATTTCAGCCAAATATTCTGAGTACTTTCTCCAATTGACTGATCAGAATTTTGAGGGCCCTTGTCTTTGTAATGGAATATGCAGTCTTATAAATGACTCTGTTAACTTGTCCTGAATAAAAATAAAAGAATTGTTTGATCATAGTGAATTTAAATCCCATCTTTTGTAAAGTGATTGAATATAGTAAAAAGACCTTAAAGTATCAGTAATGATGGTATGTTTATTTTTATTTGTCACATGACTTGGCAGCTTGCATTGTAAAATCTCATCCTTTTGAGGTATTTTAACATGTAGCAAAAAAAGGTCTTTATAAAATGGGCATAATTCATTGTTTTGGAAGCTAAACATACTTTTGTGTTCTAAACAAATATAAATTAATATGAATGTACATTGCTTCTTGTGTTACCAAACCAAACTAAACAGAAAGAAATAATTTAATAGGAAGTAAATGCGTGTGAGGATGTAGCTCAGTTAGAGCACTTGCCTAGCATTTATGTAGCTGTGGATTTGAACCCCAGCACCAAAGGGGGAAAGAATCCCAAGTCATACACATGGCCTTTATTCCTGTCCTCCACCTGCTCCCATCAGAGGTAAGGGTATTCACTGTTACATGTGTATCTTTACAGAACTGTTATTTAATTATAGAATATATCATGTTTGCATAAGTACACAATACATACATATTAAAGAATAATGATAAACAGGTACAAATAAAAAAATTCCAACTTCAGAGTAAATGAACAGATTATTAAAAATACCACTTGTTAGGAGCCTGGGTGCCTTTCCATTCTTGTAGCCTTCTCCTAAAGGCAGCTATTATTGGCAAATTTTTAAGTCATTCCCTTGCTCTTGTGTTATAATCCTTACATATGCAACCCTAGAGGAAAGAAATGTGTACCTATGCATGCATTTTTAAATTTTACTTGTTTTGTATACTATATAAAATGTGTGTAGACTTACCAACTATCTATAAACTTGACATACAAAATTTATTAACTAAACAGATTAATTTGACATACATGGAATCACTTTGTATTTGATGTCCCTTTTACAATTGTGTTTTCATGATTCAATCATTTTCAAGGATATGAGATATTCTATTACACGAATATCCTATAATTTATGTATCTATTTAATCAGTTATTTTTGTTGGTGGATATTTAGGTTGTTTCTGTTGTCTTTTCAGTTTGCTTTTCTTTTCTATTGAGGCTTTTTCTCTCCACCGAAAGGGTCTGGCTGAGCAGTGGGCTTTGGGCCCTTCCTAGAGCCACAGTGCATCACTTCCTCTTTTCAGAGCTGTTTCCCATCTCTTCTGCTTTGCGCTGGTCCTTCTGGAGGCCTCTGTCCAGGCTGGTGGGAAAGAGTTTACTGATGAGTGGGTGTACCTCTGGGTTCTTAGGCCCCTCAGGTATTCCAGACTGAAATGTCAGCCCCTGTTTGACCTCCAACAATTTCGTAAAATGGTAGCTGATTTGTTCTTATCACTTCTTGTGGCCCTGTGGCCTCAGCCCTCAGTTATCTAGTAGGCTCAAGAATATTTTAAAGTTTTTCTTCATTGTGATGTAGGAGTTTCACTCTTTCCAGCTTTCTAAATCACTGGCAAAGAGAGCCCCGATTTCCAGTATCTTGGTGGAATATACTTATTATTACCTGCATTAGATATGTTTCATTAAAACAGATAATGTTTATTTGGATTTTCACATATATTTACTAAAGCCTGACTCATTATTTTTGTACCTCACTTTTTTGTTTTGGTGTGATTCTGCATCTTTTTAAAGTTTCCTTTGAAGTTTCTTTATGAAGAGTCTGTGGGCTGATGTCTTTATTGAAATGTTTTTACCCATGTAGGACAGGAGTGGATAATCCAATCCTTTTTCTATTTATTTGTGTGTACTGGGTATGCCCATACTCTTCTCAGAAGGAAAACAGTTATGAGGCCCTTTAAAAACACAGTGTGATATACTGAAAAGGAGGAGAAAGTGGGGATCAGAAGGCTCCAGAAGGCTGTGCATTGCCACTGACTCGCTTCAGACCCTCAGAGTCTGATGATTTGCTCTGTAAAATGGAAACAGAATGTCTGCTGTATCTGCCTTGTGATGTGAGAAAAATAGTGAGATCTTCTCTCTCTGAATGTTGTCATAAATACTCCATAAATGTATGGTATTTTTTAAAATAAAAGATGCTGAAGATAAACATGGGCTTTAAATAAAAAGTGATGAATGCAAATTTTCTTATGATAGTGCATTTATTTCTCTTTTGCTTGATTACAACAAAGGAAAACATGATCACACTAGCTGTGGGTTAAGTCAGTGTAATGAATTATAGTTTCGTATACCTACTGAGATTGTGGTCAGATATGTTGCCCTTGGATGCCGTGTTTTTGGGTGTTTCTGGCACAGTCAGAAGAATCCCCAGTAGTGATTTGTTTTTGGCATCCCTGAATTATTCTTGCAGTTCCTGTGTGTGTTGGTGGCTTGTTTCCTATAAGTCAGTGAGAATGAGTCTGTCCCACAGAGCATCTCAGAAATGGACTGTCCTTCCCCCTACGCCATGTCATTGAAGTCAAGTGGCTGGAAGGGAACCCAGAGCACCCTGTTTATCTAATTCCTACCCAAACTCTAGTTCAGTAGTTGGCCACCCTCTTGTGAACCTACTTACCTGCCCTGATGACTGTCAAATTTAGGTTTAATTTTTTCTAGTGAAAAGGAAACTGAAATACTGCTTTTGGAAATAGCAGAGTCTATTTCACTGTGGTATTGTTTCTTTTACTGGATCAAAATGTCTCCCTTTAACTTTTACCCATTGTTTCTTTCTGGGCTTTCCCCAGGACCTCATTGACCGGTCAGGTTAGCCCCTTTTGTGAGGGTATTCAATATATGAAGACAAATGTCATGTTGTGTCACTTGGTCTTTTCTTTTAATCTGAGGGAAAACGCAGGTTCTTCTGTTCCTTGTAAAACTCCTTTTCTTGTTTTAAGCACTTCCTGTTTAGCCTAGAATGAGTACAACATAGGCTTAGCTCTTCAGGCATGTTAGTTCTTTTAATGCCTAGTCAGTCCCAGTGTGGTATTATGTTTGCCCCTCACTTTACAGAAGAGAAAACTGGACCTTGCAAACACTAAGGAAATTGTTCACATTAGTAAGGAGTGGAATTGATCTTCCTGGCTCCAGACCAGACCTACTAGACTTACTAGCACGAGTTTTCCTCCCGCTGCATTTCTGAGGGCCTCCAGGAACCTTGCCAGATGTCACCTCTATGGAGACCAATCTTCCAGGAGGCTCATGCAGCAAGAGACTTCATCTGCATGTCCACAGCACCTTCCTTAGGTGCCAACCTCTGTTTTTCTCTCTTTTGTCTTGGAGAATTATGGCACGTGTTATCAGAAGAGCTTTTCCCCCTAGGAAAATTGTTCATCCAGCCTGGAAAGTGAAAGCCAAGCTTCTGGACATGCAGGCATGTTTTACTGGTGACCAGCGCAGAGTCTAGTAAGGATGTATATATTCACATTTGCTCCCCAAACCCTCTCTCTCGTCTATTCCACCTTCTTCTCCATCGCTTCCTCTGCTTCTTTCTTTTTCTGTAATATGTATCTGTGTATAAAAGAAAAGCCAGGTGTTTCTGCACCTTATATTTCTGAGGTGATATTTTCATCAATTCCCGATTGCTTCAGAGCTGCCAGAATTCACAGGGAACCAACATAAATCAGCAGCAATAAAAAGTGTAGTTGAATTTCCCATTTAATTGCTTTCCTTTATTTCACTTTTTAAAATGCAGTTCCTCCCAAGCAAATTTCTCATAAGATTTTATCAGCAGTTATAAGATAAGAAAGAACATTAGTTTAAACTGTCAGACTGACATTCTAGCATTGACTAGACAAAACAGTTCAGATGTGTTCAGACCCCTGCGCTGGTTTTTACCCTCTCTAAATGCTGGTCATGCTGATAACCTACTGGTTTCATCTTTTCTTCTCCTTTCCTCCTGTGGAATGAGGAGAAGAAACCAGGGGGCTGGATTCCTCCTGAGTTTCAGGGCACAGTGTGTGTGCAGTGGGGCAGGGAATGGGAGCAGCTTCTGGCCAACAAATGCCTACTATGTGGTGGGCACTTTGTGGACATTAGGTCAGACAGTGATCCTGTAATCTACTGAAAAGCACTTCCTGCTACCCCAGTTTGTATATGAGTGAATGGAACCAGGAAGATATTTGTCCACAGTTACACAGCTGATAAGGCGCAATGCTGAAATGTAGACCTGCATTTCAGATGTTGGAGTCATGCACACCTCTCTCTATGGGGCAGGCATGTGTCACCAGCTCCAGACACACTGCCCGCCACTGCTGGCATTTGCTAGAGTGAATCTTAGCTGTCAGCTCTGAGGAAATCAGAATCAATTCTGCAGTTATCTAATTTTTTCTGTTGATGAAATATATCTGTGAAACATTGGTCATAAAAGAAAATACTGCCACCATTACAGGCCCAACTCTAAATGTTGGGTAAGGAACTTTATAAAATATTACAGATTTTAAAAAATGGAAATATTAATGATCCATGTTGAAATTAATCAAGAGGTGTATGGAAGAAAAATAGTACAATATGTGTGTTTTAAAAAGAAACTTAAAGCTTGGCTTTTTAAAAAACAGGACTGTGAAACATTACGGATTAGCTACTATACGAGCAGTGTTTCAAAGCAGGTGCAATTTCATAGTGTTGAAAGTTAAAAGTCAGGGGAAAAGATGATGGGAGGTGGAAAGATAAGGCAAAGAGTGAGTTAAAATTATAAAATAGACAGTTACATTTGGAGTAGGATGAAGGAGGGAATGGATAAAGAGGGAGAAAGAAAGATGGAGGTTAAAGAAGACCATGGGGAAAAAAATGTACACACGCAAAGAGAAGAGAT
Organism: Heterocephalus glaber; assembly: GCF_053883595.1. Classification (NCBI taxonomy): domain Eukaryota; kingdom Metazoa; phylum Chordata; class Mammalia; order Rodentia; family Bathyergidae; genus Heterocephalus; species Heterocephalus glaber. The sequence goes on along the minus strand of NW_028258365.1, from coordinate 555,065 downwards.
ATAAAGGTGTTTATAAAGATGAAATGTAGAGTTGTTGGCCCCACTCTATTCAGCTGGGCTGTGGCCTTGGTATTATTGTAAAAAAAGATTATTATTTATTTCAAATAAATAATGCTAGTTCATTTCTGCACACCAGGATAGACAGCATAATTTCAACTCAACTCTGGCCAGCTAACATAAACATACCTTTTCAATAATACCTGAAGGATTTATTCTGTATTTTAGTGGAACATTGAAAGTGATGTACTGAGATTAAATAAGTACTAGAGATGAGGGCCAGGGATTGAGCTCTGTGGTTTCGCCGCCTGCTGCGCAAGCTCAAGGACCCAAGTTCGATCCCTGGTACCAAAAAAAAAGTACTACAGATGAAATATGAAATGTACACTCCTGATTTAGCAATTTATTTTTTAAAGTATGTTTCCTTACTAAAATAGAAAGTAAGATTATTTTTCAATATTTCAGCTATAGTAGTAATTAAGTTAATATCAGTATACCAATTTTTGTGTGGAAACAACCCTTTGAACTGAAAAAAGCTAGCATTACAATATACCAGTAATAAAGTAAAGGTTAAAACAATAAGGACAAAATCAAATATTACTACTAACTGGAACAGTCCACTGAGAAGATATTAAAATCATGGATTTATAAAACTTACACATTTTAAATAAGAAAAGAGAATCTTGTGGACTCGGTAGGAGGAAACCTTCTGAAATCTGCTAATAATAGATGTTAGGACACATTTGTTCAGAATAGGTACTTCAAACAACATGAATTACCTGAAGGGTGTGGACCGTTTGAGGGGCACAGTGACTAAGCTTCTGTTAAGGGAGAGCATGTTGTCGCCCAGGGGTGAGGTGGGACTCACTTTGCCTGGCCTCTGGTTCGTGGAGGACTGCTTCCTTCCTGTGTCCTCGCTCAGTGGAGGAGTGCTGAGGATGTGTGCCTGTGTTCCTCCTTCTGATAAGGGTTCCCATTCTACCTGATTACAGCCCTGAGCTTATGACCACCTTTGCCCTTTATCACCTCCTCGTCGGAGGCCTCATTTGGCCCCACTGTCAGATTGGGACTTAGGACTCCATGTGTGAATTTGGAAGGGGTACAGTTCAGTTGGTAGGGAGGAATTTGGAAGGAGAGGGACGAGGGATGGTGGGCCAGGCAGGGGAAGGTGGCATGATGAAGGAGGAGGATGCAGACAGAGCAGGAGGCCATGGGTGGAGATGGGAGTGTGGAAGGGGCTGTTGTTCAGTGACGGCCTAGAATCACTGAAGGAAAAAGACAATGGATGGTGAAAGAAAAGGTGCATATTTGAAGTAGATTTTTCTTTAATACCGTGTTTTCTTTTATTAATATTTTTATTAGTACATGTCTTCAGTACATAATAATTGCATTTATCATGGGGAGTTGGTACATAGACATAACACATCCTAATTCTTATTTCCCCCTCTCCCTCTTCTTCCCTCCCTTCCTCCTTGGTCCTCCTTCTATTTGCAAAAGACCTATCTCCCCGTTTCCTATTATCTGTCTTTTATTTTGCTCTTTAATTTATTTATGTTTTCGGTTTCATATAAGAGAAACCACGCTTGTGTATCAGATTTATTTCACTTAGCATTATGGTGTCAGGCTGCGTCCATTTTCCTACAAAAGACTCAGATTTATCCTTCTTTATATCAGAGTAGTATTCCATTGTGTCCAAATACCATTTTCTTTATCCGCTCATTTGTTGATGGACATATTGCTTCCGAGATTCACCTATTTGAGTTGTGTTACTACAAAGACAGGTACGCACGTATCACTGTACGATACCATATTTTCTGCCTTGTGGTTATAGATGCCCTGTAAAGCTGGAGTGCTTGCCACCTTGCTTCTGTTTTCTCTTTCTTTTCATAAAGCACTTTGGTTTTATACTTTTAACTGCCCCTTTGGTACCCATGTTGTATAGATCTTTTCCCCTGTGTTCCAGTGCTTTATTTCAAGCTTCCTGAAGGAAGTGTAACATGGAAGTAAGCTTTTTCCTCCCACCTGCTGCCAATTAGTTGCTCTTTCAATTTAAGAGACTGGAAGCTAGTGGGGGGTGTGTGTGTGTGTGTATGAAAGAGAGAGGGAGAGAGAGAGAGAGAGAGAGAAAGGGGGGGGACTGATTTACTCTTCTAACTCCTGTGTTTCAAGTCCCATTAGCATCAAGCCTTGGGCTGGGGATTTAGCTCAGTGCTTCCGGCGCCTGCCTCACAAGCACAAGGTCCCGAGTTTGATCCCTGGTACCAAAAAAAAAAAAAAGGCATCAAGCCTTACTGACTCTTCTAGTTAATTTTCTCTCCTTCACTTCTACCTTCTCCCACTACAATTACGTTAGACCACTGTCAAAATATTTTGAAGTGTTTTTTTTTACTAACTTATCACCTTACTGCCTTAAACTCTAATCACAATATTCCTTTTCTTGAGTCCCTGTCACGACCTCTTAGCCTAGTCACAGGGGTTCCAATGCCCGACTCACCATAGGTGTTGGTTCCAGTCAGTTTTGCTGCATAACCAGCTGCCCCAGAATGAAGGTGATATAAAACAGCCATTAGTTTGCACAGAGATTCTGTGACTCTGTCCAGGAATCTGGACAGAGCATCTGAGTTAGCCACTCACCTTTGGTCTTCGGTGTCTTGGCTCTCGGAGACGACACTTGTGCTGCTGGCTGGGACAAGGAGGGAGGCTATAGACCCCACCTCTCCGTGAGAGGAATGTCCAGGTCACACTGTAAGGACATATGGGATGGACGATACTGGTGACGCATTTGTCAAGTATGTTCTACCATGAGTCTAACCCAAATTCTGCCAAAGTCGACCTTTATTTCAACCAGTCATTTCACTCTCTTCTTTCCTTAGCCTACACATGGATGCATGCTACCTCATTTGAGCATTGTCTAAGCCTGTTCTCTGCTGATCAGAAACTTAAGAATCCCTTCTTACCGCACAGGCTGCTTACTAAGAACAGACATGGTGGAAAAAGCAGAACTGCTTCTCTGTTAATTTTAAGGTCTCCTTTGTTTCGACAGGTGGCACAATTGACGAGATTATAAGAGTTAAAGTAGTTATTGACATTATCTTCAAAATGTTAGATCACTGGTATTCAGCTTTGTGAGAAATTAATCTGTTTGCTCTACAATTTCCTCTTTTAATGGGTAAACCTCTAATTTTGTTGCCTATTGAAAAGCTATATCCTAGATATTCTTTGTCTTTTATAATATATAGTTTAAACAGATATTTCAGAAATATAATACTGGTATAAACCCAGCTGAATGATAATAATCTATTCAGTTATTGAGGAGAAAATGATAGTCCTGCAGGCTATGAAACCAGTTATCTGCTAAGCTGAAATTGTCGTTAAAACAGTGAACATTCAGGAGTGATGAGCTGTCATTTGTTCGTCACTTTATTTGTGTTCCATGCCTAGGAAATGAAATGAATATATTGCATTTAAATATGCATTTTACTTAAATTTCAATATAATGGTTCAAATTAGGGACAGTCTTACCTAAACCAGAATAAACTATTTAAGAAATAGAAATTAGGTGCAGAGTGTATGTGCGGAGGCTGGGGTATAGGGTATAAACTGTTAAACTGGTTTTCCTCTGCATCTACAAAGGCATCATTTTAATCTTTGCTCAGTCTTCATTTATTCACATTTTAGGAAAGATTTATTCATTTGTGTGGCTTTCATGGATGCCCAGAAAGAATCAGAAGGAGAATCCCATCTGAATCATCTGAGGGATTTGTGTAGAGATTTGTGCATATATGAAGCTGTGGATGCGTGAATTTTGTTATTCTGGCAGAAAGGACTTCACACCAACCTTGTGCCCATCCCCTCCCCGGGGTCTTTGTGTCTTTGGGCAAAGAAGGACCAACAGTCATAGAACGTGTTGGCTGCTCCTCTGACACCATCAGTTTTCCGCTGGGCAGGGTTCTCACCTTGCCCTTCAGACCCTCACGTGTCTTATTATGATGCTGGGTCTCAGTTTGGTTTCACATCTCTCGTGACTCAGCCTTATAACTTCCAGACAAGGTACAGCCAGGATTCCTCCTTCAAACCAACACCTCCACCGTGTAAATTAGACCTATTTATAGTTCTGAGCTAGAGGAGAAAGGGAAGAAGAGTGGAACAAGTGAAAAAACAGAATTTAACTTAAGATTAACAGTGTGGTGTTGAACCCAAAGAACTTTCAGTATGAGTCATTTTATTCGTTTTTCTTTTTTAAAAACTGGTACTATGGATTAAAACCAGGGGTGCTCTACCACTGAGCTATATACCAATCCTTTTTTATTTTGAGACAGAATTTCACTAAGTTGACCAAGAAGGGGCTTGAATGTGGAGTCCTTACGCCCCAGCCTCCCAAGTAGCTGGAAATTCAGGCATGCTTCACTATGCCAGGGTTATCTGTTTCTTCAGTGTGGTTATTGATTTTTCCTACTCATCCAGAAACACTTATTATCTAAGGATCTCAGTTCCTACATAGACACACTCAAAATAATTGACTATTTCTGTAGGGGTTTTTTTTTTTTTTTTGAGACATCACCCTATAGTTTGGGGTGGGGATTGTGAGGTAGTATTATATGAGTCACCATCTTTTATGAACCATTTGGATAGTTCACTAGGAATATGCCTTTTATTGCAGAGTACCTTAGAAGTCCAAAAACATAAACTTATTTTTTTGACAATAGGATAAGTGTAGGTAGAGGATCTTAAAAGGTTTGGAAGCATGAAGGAAGTGTTATATTACATTCTTCCCAGTTTTTCTATTCTACCCATTGCTTTAAATGTAGAGGCCCTTTATTTAACAATTTAAGCAAACCATACTGGGTATAATATCTGTGAATATATTAACATGCTACCTAAATAAGTTTATATTTCTTGACTTTCCGGGCATCTTGCTGTATTAAACTACATTGTTTTCTTCCTGCACTGAGGTAGACACAGAGGAATGGGATAGAAAGACAGGACCAGGCACACACTGAGTGCTCACAGAATCTCTCATCTCAGAAAATGAAGTCCAGAATATTCAGAAAACACTCGGAAAGCCAGAAATAGTGCATATGGCTGTTGGATAGGAACCGAGGTGAATCCCTCAATTACTTACACATTGGTTTCAAATCCATGTTGTTATTGTTGTTTCCAGGAAACATGGCCCATGATATATGCAGCCATGTTGCAGGAATGACTATTTAATCCCTCAATTGTTACATACATTCTCTTTAGGCTGCTTTTCTAGACCATCAGGGAATTTGGTCAATAAAATGTGTAGGCACATTGGATTATTTTAGTTTTCTCTGAAGGGTTCAGAATAGCAGAGAAACTTAGAGCTCAAATTATCTCACCCACTGGTGCCCGTAACCTCTATGTTGTAACTAAGAATGAACCCAAATGACAAAACTGAAGCAGAGTTACGAGAAGCATACTGCATTTTCTTTCTTTGGTACAAACACATAATTATAGCTTAACAGTGAAGCAATGTTGAATGCAGAGTGACCATAAAGTTCTGCAAACCACAGGGTGCAAGTGGAACAGGTTATGGTTTTGAGAATTAAACAGAATTCTCCATAGGGAGTAGAAATCTAAAAGAAAACTAAAAGCTTTCTGTTCCACTGATACTGAATGGTGGTGTATGCAAACACTATTGACTGAATCAATTTAATGGTTCTGTGAACACACATGAAAATTGCCTATCTTTAAAAGAATTTTTAAAAATCTGTCAGTGTGTTTACTCTAAGATACATGTACACGTTGAGAATAGTTCAGTTATTATTATTCTATCCTAAAAGATCTTGGGCTGAAGGTGTATTTCAGGGGTAGAGTGTGTTCCTTGCAGGTACAAGGCCCTGGGTTCAATCCCCAGCACCAAATAAAATAAAATAAAAATTATAAATCAGTACCCCACATAGCTCCATTGTGTCTTTGCTTACATTTTTACATTTTAGGTAGTATTCAGGACTTGTTTTACCTACATAGATTTTGGAATATAAAAATGTAACTCTGAAGACAGAAGTTTCAAAATCTGAAGTTGACAGATGTGAAATACCCAGAATCTGCCCCATTCTAAGGTTTGGTTCATAGTGCTGTTTGTCTCCATCCACTCAAAGCAGTGGGTCTTAGGAGTGTCCACTTTGGACCGAATGGATCTCACTTGGCCTCATTTCTTTCCTGCTTTCTGTTGCTGGACAGAAGCGGCCCTGGCCTATGCCCTCTCGGCTTGGAGTGAGACGCTTGGCGGATGAAGTTAAGATGGGACACTGAGAAGACATGGGCAAAAGGGTAGAGGATGTCACCTTGCTTAACATAACAGCTCAGGGAATAGCTAATGGCCATTTATTTCAATGACCGATAGGGTTGTGTATAAAATATAATTACTTAAATACTGACGTGTCCTCAGCCCTGGCCTTTTCTCGAACATGAGCATTGAAGAGGACACAGAATTAGTGGATGGTTGGCCCACATATGCTGGTGTTTGGGTATTTTCCTTGGGGGGCTAACAGCATTGATGGCTTGAGACAGACCTGCTGATGGACCCTTGGGTAAGGGAGCCTTGTGACTTAGGGCTTGTCACTTATCCAAGGGTCACAGTTTAGAAATCACCTGCTGCTTCTCCAGCAGTGACAACTGCATTTTGGGGTGTGTGGTCCAGCAAGCTAAAGCCAGACTCATAGGTCCTTTGGTCATCAGACTTTCCCACATTTGGCTCAGATTGTGCCTCCTGAGGGAAGGAAGCCCCCTGCCTCCCGAGGGTGCACTCCTGACTTCTAAAGCATCTCTTTCCCCTTGCCTTCAGTATGGCTTTCCCCCCAGGATACACGCAGCTCTGGTATTTTAACACCTCCAGTCACTGTCAGCTTGTCTTGAGGGCTGACTCTAAACCCTCTGCAGAGCAAAGCCTAGAATGTAACTGCTGACACAATTTCACTCGCTCTCTCTCTCAAAAGTCTAATTAATATCCTCAGAGGATTGTTTAGAGGCGGAAAAGGAAAAAAAAAAGATGAAATTTCAGCCAAGCAGTTGATATTTCTCAGGATACAACTTGTCCTAGGAGACACTCTTGAAAGGGGATGTATTTGTGATAAGCAAGAAACATAAAGTGAAGCTAATTAAGAAATCAAAAGACATGCTTTTGATAGTCACACAGCTGCATTTTGACAATGGAAAAAGGCAATTTAAATTCATTGTGGTGGCTGGAATGGTGTTGGGTGAGGATGCTAAAATGCCCAGAATGCAGATAGGCAATTTCAGATTTGATGATGCACCAGGGATTTTGTTTTATATTTGTCTTTTGTGGCAAAAACAAACAATGAAACTGTACTCAATGAGAAGTGAGTAGTAAAGGGAGAGAAGAAAAGACAGACTTCAGAGATTATGTGATGGGATTACAGAGGGATTTAATTTGCAGCAGCAGGTAAATCTTCCTGTCACTGTTGAACTGATAGCTTCCTGAGAAGAGATCCCCCTCAAAGTACTTTGTAACTGTCTGCTTAAAATATTATCTATGTCTTTTTTGAATTAGGATTTTTTAATAGTTTTTATTGTAATGGAACTGACACAGAATACTGTCTTATGATTTTAATTAGTGTCTGTGGAGTTCTGACTGGTCTTTCTGTACCGTGTCTCATATGATCATGTGGCAGGGCTATGCATCTGTATCACTTTTATTGCCACTTACATGAGAACTGAGGCTCAGGGAGGTTAGCAGTTTGTCTAACATCTCACAGGTGTTCTGCTCGAAGACCTGGAGTTAAACCAATACCAGTGTCAGGGGGCTAGCTAAACACCAGGCAGGAAATCTGTGTCTAACAAAGGTGTTATTCACTCCATTTTATAACAGGAGGCTGAGGCTCAGAGAGGATATGCAGCCAGTAATTGGTAATATTTAAAGTGGGTCTGTCTGCTCCCCCCCACCCCCATCATTCTCTTTCCGTTGCTGACTGATGTTGCACTAATAGCAGCAGAAGCGATGGATACTCACCCTTTCACAGTATACCACTTAACTAAGTGCAAGGCATCGGTCTCAGCATGTCACATATATTCTCTTTCTTTTATGAGGATGCCATTTTGTAAGTACCATTCTCCTTCATGTCTAGATTTATCATCTTTGGATCTAATCAACCATGGATCTAAGATAAAAAATTTCATCTGTATGGAACATGTACACATTCTTTTCTGGTCATCTTTTTCTAAACAATACATATTTTCTGAACAATACAATATTTACATAGTACATTTCCGCTGTTCTAGGTACTATCAGTAATCTAGAGATAGTTTAAAATTTATGGAGATGTCAGTAGGCTATATGCGAATACCGACCTGGTTTATATCAGGGACTTGAGCCTCTGGACCTTGGTTCCTTTGTGGGTGTAACATACCCATGGAGAATGGCAAGGGACGACTGTAAGCTTATCATTCCATATTTTCCAGATGAGGAAGTTGAAGTTCAGAGAGATCAGATAATTCACCCGAGGTCACATGACTGTTAAGTGGGGGAACCAGAATTTGGGCCCAGGGTGTCTTAGTCTATCAGTTGATCGCTATATAGTCTGCTCAAAGAATGAAAGTGAGAAGGGAAACAAATCAAAGCAGCCTCTTTGGCTAATATTGTTCAGAATAAAACATTACTTAATTTGATCATTGAAAATCTGATGGGATTTGCTGAATGCAAGTAGCTGGAGCTGGAGAGCAGAAAGCCAACATTCTTAGCCAAAGGAGTTGAACTCTGTTGGAGCAGTCTCCATGCTAAGAGTGCAACACAGCAGCTGAAGACCCCTCGTCCCTTCTGACAGCGAATCAGAGGCATGTTTATTAAAAGCTGCCTCCATTAGAGCCTGGCAGAACTGATATAGATGATGAAACAAAAGAGCTCTTCATTAAATACTATGGCATCACCCAGTGCATCACTGTGAGCTTTCCTGAGGTATTTTGCATGTTTAAAATGGAAAAAGTATCCTTATGAACCTATCCTTAATCTTAATATCTTTTTGTAAACTGACAACAATCTCTTCTGACTCCGCAAGTAAGCTCTGTAGATGAATGTGGGACAGAGTAAAATCTTGTTTCCCTGGAAAAGCAGAGAGCTGTATAATGTAGCCCCGCCCACCCCCTACCACACCTTTATAAAATGTCACTAAGTCTGCAGAGGTTTTAACAGAGATGAGAGGAAAAGGATTCCAATTGCTTTTATCTGTTGAAGCCCCTGTTTTCTAGAGCAAGCCTGCTCTACCAACCAGGGAATGGTCAGGGAAACGTATCTTAAAGGTGCACAGGGTCCCACTTTGGAAAAGGATAAATTCCCAGAGAATCCGTGTATACCATTTGAATGGCCTCCTCAGTGTCAGACCATGATGACATTTTATTTGAAGAAAATGAGAGCAGACTGCTGTATTTTCCTTAGGACTCTGAGCTTTCAAAAAAAAATTCATTTTTTTCCTGTTCAAGATCTCAGATTGATGTAGGCAACAGTTGCTGAGATTTTGTTTGTTTTGTTTTAAAGCTGCTGCAAGAAAACATCAAAGACTGCATAATTTAGATTAGAGAAACAGCTTAAACTCCATGGACAGAGAAGCAGGACAAAGCCTGAAGCAAGGCCACCCCGCCACGGATCCCCAGGGCCTCAGAAGTGGACTGGCAGTCTACTTAACAGTGTGGCTCAAGCTAGCAAAAGTGAGATTCTGCTAGCACAGAATCCTGGTTTGTGGTCCGACTGATGGCTTGGATGGTCTTAGCTGGGGAGAGGAAACATAAGGGAAAGAAGTTTGCAATCTTCCTCTGGTTGTGAACTTAAGAATGGAAGAATTTGGTTTTCTTGGGCTCTGTTCCTTTATTTTTTAGTACCAGGAATCAAACTCAGAGCCTTGGACTTGCAGGCAGGCACTGTACTGCTGAGATATATCCCGGCCTTCTTTCTTCCACAACCAGGGGGAGTTCCCTTCAGCTCTTCTGTTCCTTTTTTTGAGATTTGCCAAAACAACTATTTAGCATTTATTTTTAAATTCACAGAACAGTCACATTCATTTATTTGTATCAGCCCATGAGTTTGGACAAGTCATGTGCCAGACTGGCTCCGTCACCCCCAAATTCTCCTATGGCACCCCTGTGTAGTCTCGGGTCCTCCTCCCACCTCCCAACCCGATGCCATCGCAGATCTCTCTGTTCCTATTTGACTTCCCCAAGATGTTAAAGAAGGGATCACAGAGTATGTAACCCCTCATATCTGGCTTCTACTTAACGTAAGACATAGGAGGTTCCTCCGTGTGATTGCATGCAGCACCCAGCAGTTCACTCCTAGGATAGTGTTCCTCTGTGTGTGTCACAGTCTTTCTGTTCATTCACTCACTGTGGATATTTGGGTTGATTCCAGTTTGGAGCTTATATAATCATTCCTGATAGGGTTTATAATCATTCCTGACATGCATTTTCATTTCTTTTAGGTCCCCTCTCAGTTTGAATGGACATAACTCCTTGATTTCCTTCCCTTGATTTTCTTTTTTACCTCTTCTCTCCCAATATAACCAGAAGGAAGCAAAGGGAAGACAGCCAGGATCCACAGCCCCAGGCCAGGTGCCTCTTTCACGGCCTCTTTTTTTGAGGCTCAATCTCAAGCTAAAGCTCTTAGATTTACATTTTGGGGCTTGGGAGGCAAGCACAATAACTCTGTTGGTATGAGATGCCTGCAGCAGTGACAGAATCAAAGCTGGCCTGCAGATGGGGACACCTTGACCATGGGAGGGATTGCCATTCACTAGCATGTGTATGTATTCAATATTTGTTTTTTGTATTTTTTGGTACCAGGGATCAAACTCAGGCCCTTGAGCTTGTGAGGCAGGTGGCGGAACCACTGAGCTAAATCCCCAGTCCCTTTATTCAATATTTGAAAAGAATTAAGTTTAGGTCAGGAACAGTAGCACTTGCCTGTAATCCCAGTCCTGAGCAAGCCTGAGTCAGGAGGATCACAAGTTTGAGTCTCACCTGGGAAACTTGTGAAATCCTAACTCAAAATGAAAATTAAAAAGGGCTGAGGAGGATGTAGCTCAGCAAAGATCCTGAGTTCAATTCCCTGTATCAACCAACCAATTAAATGACTTTGAATTCACTATATGACTTTTTTGTGTCAATAATGCTGTGTTTTAGGGGTAGTGAGTTTCTCTTTCTCTTCAGCGACTGTCAGTAAGCTCCCCAAAAGCCCAGCCATGCCACTTTGATAGAACTTTCAGAACTGATGGCATAAGAAAGGTCTGAAATGGAGATTTGTGATCCATCCACAGGAAGGCACTGAAATTGAACAGATAAGTATGTGCAAAAGAAAGAATAGATGAAGAGTAAAATTCCAACTCAAAGCCCTGACAGATAAACCCATACTGAGAAGGTGGGAGGGCTAGGCCCTGACATCAAATCAGATTTGCATGCCTTTCAGAATCTGTGGCCTAATCTTATTTTCTAGGTCAGGGAAGAGATAATAGGCAACCATTTCAAGACAGAATGAAAAGGAAAACTGACTATGACTGATCTAGTTGCTTGTTGTTTTTTTTTTTTGAAAAAGCAATTTTCATGTGAAAATAGGAAATAAGCTGGCTGGTAGAGAGAAGTATATTTGAAGTAAACGAGAAACAGCAAAGGGCATTAGAGAAAAGCTTACTAGGTCTGGAAGGTGCTGGAAATGATTTTTCTTGGTCATGTCAGATTTTCTGTTAGAAAATATTCTTATGCAGTTTTAGAAAACTTCCCCCGAAAGTTTTGTTTTTGATACTGAGGATCGAACTCAGGACCTTGTGCTTGTGAGGCAGGCACAGTGCCACTGTGCTAAATCCCCAGCCCCCAAAAAACTTTTAAAGAGTAGTTCCTATCTGCGATAGTATGAAGGATATGTTATCTTTTAGTGGACAATCTTCATATATTTATCTTATTGATACATTTATGAGGTATAGTCTGGTTTTTAATACATAGGTACAATGTACAATGATCAAATCAGGGTGATTAACGTATCAGTCACTTTAAATACTCACCATTTCTTTGTTTAGGGACAAAGTCATTTCTTCTAGCAATTTTGAATGTGCAATGCATTATTACTAATTGCATTATAGGACACTAGAATTTATTCCTTCTATCTAAGTGTGGTTCTGTATCCATCCTCTCTCCATCCATCCTACTTCTCTCAGTTTCTAGTAACCATTCTCCCCTCTCTGCTTCTATGCGATCAACATTTTTAGCTTTCACATGTGAAAACATCAGTGTTTTTGTTTCTGATACTATTTCACTTGATCCCATGGTTTTGAGGTTTATACATATTACTACAAATACAGAATTTCACTGTCTTGTGGTTGAAAATATCCCATTGTTTACATATACCACATTTCTTTATCCATTCATCCTCATGCATTTTTATCAAGACAGTTGGCTAGGTGGTGCCATTTCTCTGTCAAATCTACAAAAATATTTCTAAAAGAAAGTATTCTTCCCATCAGGCCTTACTTAAGAAAAATTAAGGAATGACAGAGAAGTTTTTTATAGTATAAAAAATGGAAATATTGTTCAAAACACCAGTGGAAAAAAATTGAAGTCTTATTTTAATTGGATGCAACTCAAATTATACAGAAAAGCTGTAAGTCATAATTCATGGCAAATATAAAAATTGTAGTAAGGGAAAAGTAAAACTAAAAGGATTTTTCTAATTCATGATAAAAGAGCAGTTCAGGGAAAATTATAGTAATATTTTGAATTTTTTATTGAGATCAAATTCCAACTAGTATACATAGCAGTGACTATCAGCCCTACCTAAAAACATTTAGCTGTTTATTGTTCCCTTTTGTGAGTTACTTGAAGGTGAACTTCTCTTAGTTGGCTGATTCTAAACTAGACCGGGAGTTTGCAAAGCAGGGCCTACGAGCTAATTCTGGCACAGTGCTTGTTTTGTGAATAAAGTTTTATTGGAATGCAGCAACACCTATTGTCTGCAGCTATTTTTCTATAATACTGCATAATGGAAGAGTTGAGGCAGATGCTATGACACACAAAGCATAACATTCTTACCGCGTGACTCTTTTTTTTTTCTTAAATTCTTTTATTGGTACATTTTAGGTATGCAATACATTTACATTTATCATTGGGTGCTGTACCTGTACATGATGTATCTTGGTATCTTTTTCCCCATTTCTTGTGCTCCCTTCACCCCCTCCACCCTTCCCTATTTACAAAGACTTTGTTTCCATTTTTTCCTTTTCTTACAATTTTTCCTTTCCCTTCTTTCCTTTCCCCTACCCCACCTACTTCCCCTACCCCTTTGGACCTTTTCTTCCTACTTCAAATTATTAATTATTCATTTTAATCATTTTAATCCTTATTTACACTTTCAGTTTCTCACACTAGAGAAACTATTCGGTATTTACACATGTGTGTCCTAGTGACTCTTAAGACAAAGCTCTGGAGCCAGGGCTTCCCTTAGGTGGATGATTGTTTTTAGTCTACATTCACATCCTGGGGCCAAGATGTTGACTTCATTAAAGAAGGTTGAATCACACTAATAAAACTTAATTAAGACAAAGGAGCTCTGCTTTGTTATTTTACAGCCAGAAATTTAGCTGCCAAGGGAGACAGAGTGCATAATACACTAGCTAGTGATTTCCATGCAGTAAGCAAATGGTATTTAGGAGGCTGATGGAGTACCTAAGATCAAGGCAGGGGTTCACTGGATAACTCTACTGGCTAATGGTCTCCCTCATTTGCCAGTTTTCTCTCAGATCCATTCCTTTCCTTCCCCTGTAAGGAGCATTTCAGGCTTTCTTGTCAGCTGGTTTCCGGGAATGTTTGGCAGTGGGAGGCAGTGATGGAACACGGAGGATGAGAGAATCAGATACTTTCCTCTTAGTCTGCTTTGGGCAGCATCTCTGTGGAGGGATGCTTCCCTTTTTGGTCTAGATCCCAAAGGCCTCACTTCCAGGCTTCTGTACCAGTCTTCCGGTGGGGAGAACTTCCCAATGGTGCTCATTTCTGCCTTGCCTCTACCTCTTCTATTTGGCTTTCAGCTTTTCCTGTGAACCAACTTCCTTTGTTTGAAAGAGTGATTTTTATTTTCTGACGTGAGCCAGACTGATACAGGCATCAAACTCTCTGTCAAGAACAACCCTGGAATCACTCTTTCACCTTCTTGCTGTCAAAATTTCTCTTTATTTAGTTGCTGGGCCCATGTGCCCACTCTTATTAACGATCTTCAGTTTCATCACACAGCCAAGTAGGCCAGACTTGAGTGCCAGCCACCGTGACTGTAATTTGCATGGTGCCCAAATGCAGATCTGTACTCTCAGGATACTGCTTAATGTCAGCCAGTCTGGGGATAATATATTTAATTCATGACATATAATTTTTTAAAGAGTTTATTCTCCTTCTTCATGATTAGCGATTACCTTTAGCTATGGCATGGCCCATATATATTTAGCTATATCGTCCTCCACTACATTCAAACTACCAGGCTCTTTTGCTTATTCCAGAAACCCAGGAAAGGGAGAGTCTCAGAGAAAATCCTGTATTTCCGGGATGTTCTCCTTATCTGTCCCATCCCCACCCCAGTACTGCAGCCCCAAAGCTGGAGTACTCTCCGGCCTCTCTACCTATCCATCTATTTCCCAGAGCCCTTTTCCTGCCCTCCCTCAGCCTGAAGAGCCTTGTCTATCCCTCGTGTCTTAGCTGAGACTTTATTCTCCATCATCCCTGCTCTTCCTTAGCTCAGATTGTAGAGATGGCTCCCCAGCCTGGCTGGTCAGACCCCCAGACAAGAATCACATGGAATTTAAATTTTAAAACTTAACTTTTCTGCTCTTTTCCCCATTTCTTTCACTGAACATGATATTTTAGTTGTCCTCTGAGATCAGTGCAGGAATCCAAGTGATAGATTTGAACAACAGTAGTATGTATTGTAATGAGTAATAATGAATAACAGAGTCCTTTCCACCCATATTATTTTATTTCATTCTGAGGGGGGCAACACTATTGCTTTTATAAAAATTAAGGAACCAAAGCACAAGAATCCCAATGGCAGGTAAGGGTTGGTCTTCTGACATTTTGCCCCCAGACAAGGACTGCATGTGACCCTTTGCTTCGGATTGGATGCAGAGTTCGGGAAGAACACAAAGCCATGCTGCCTCCTCAGGTGTCATGCTTGCCCCCTTGTGTTCTTTTCTCTGAGACTGTCATTGCTGCTTTCTCTGGCCCTGCTCAGGAAACCAAGGGAGACCACTGGTAGCCATGGAAGGGCCTTCCTCCTCTATCCACGCCTGTTTGCCATTGCTTTCAGTGGCTCCCTTTCCTCCTGTCTGTCCTGCATACCAGGTCCCTAGTTCTACAGATGGCACTGGGACTAACAGGAGAGGCAGCAGGTGGCACTGCCTGACCAGCACAATGCCTGCTTCTGTTTCTTCAGGATCACAGCTAATGGAACCACTAGTGATGGTTTAACTGTCAGGTAAGGTGGATAACAGTGACAAACCATAGTTGACAAGTATAAAGCCTAAGGGAGAAACATCCAGTGTTGAAGGTGTAGTGATTCAGCAGGATATCAAATAATTGCTTTTGGGGGTTACTGGGGATCGAACTCAGGACCTTGCTATTGCCAGGCAGGTGCAGTACCCCTGAGCTAAATCTCCAGGCCCAATAATTGCTTTTAAATGTGAAAGCTGTCTTTGCTCTGAGGTTTTGATTCAGATAATGTAAGAAGCATCAGACTGTTGTTCTGTTTATAGATTATAGTGTACCATGTAAACATGAGTCCCAGAACAAAATGAATTTTGAACAGGAATGGGGAATTCAGTGGACACTTTTCACCTTTGTGTTATAGTTCAGTTTTAAACAGAATTTTGAACAGAAAATTCTCTTTGAACAGAAACTATTTTAAATGTAATTATACTCGTGATTGCCTTGATGTGCAAGGATGTTTGTACTGTTATATCATTAATATTATACAGTTAGTGTCTTCCACAAAGGCAAATTAGCAAAGATGAGTTAAATTTTAAATACTTGTGTCAGTCTTCCTTTCCTTTTTGTCTCCCTGAATACTCCCATGCCAAACCACAAAATATTGCAGAAATGGGCACTAATATCTTCATCATTCTGAACTCAGTCTGTCTCTCCTGTTTTGTAGATACCTGTAATAACTCTCCAGAGACTTTCAGCTACAGTCAAAGTTTGTGATAATACAGTTTCTGTTGTTCAGAAGTGATCAGCAGGCAGCAGAAAATTTCGTCTTTTCATAATGCACAGCACATGTCCTGTCCCTGTCATAATGTCAAACTCTTCAACAGTTCCTGTGACACGGTTACAGGGTTAGGGGTAGATGCCAAGCCCCAGAGCCTCACTGCTCAGTGTTTTCACATAGCAGCAGCATTCTGGTCAACCAGGAGCTTCTTCACAATGCAGTCTTAGACCTCGGACCTGGTGAGTCAGTCTGCTTTTAAACAAAACCCCCTGGGCAGTTCACATGTGCAATGTGTGAATAGCATGGCCCTAGAAATCATTTGAAATTACAGCATAATCTCTCATTGGTATTTGACTCCCCGTCCTCTCCTCTCCGCCTAAATAAAAAATAAGTGTGACCAGAACTCAGCAGTGCCAGCCTTGAAACTGTAGTTTTCCGTCTTGGGGACTATAAGTGGCATTTATTCTGGAAAAATGGAATAAAAGCTCCCATCGCAGTCTCTCTTGATTCAAATGGCTGTATTCCCTGAAAGCGTCTAGGTGGCACTTACCCATGAAATGATCCAAGTGCCTCTTAATAATGTCTTTCAAGAGCCATGGGATGTTAAACTTTTATAGGAGAATGGCATTACACTCAGAAAACCACATATTTAGATCTGTACCGTATTTTAAATTTAAACTCTAGGCCAAAATGTTTCATGCTTTTTCCAAAAATACATTCCCTCCTTCCTTTCCTGCCCACTTTCTTTTATTTTTCTCTTTTCTTTTTCTTCTTCCTTTTCTCTTGTAGGTGATGGAAAATACTTGAGGCCTTCAGCTCTTAGGAATTAAACTGGGAATTACTTGGAACCCCCATCATTATATGCTTATATAATATATATTATGACATTATATATATACTATATATTAAATATATAATATATAATGTATAATATATTGCATATATCATATGTTTTATCAGTTACAAATTTTAAAGAATAAAGCCTTCAAACAGTGTTAAAAAAATGGAACACTGCCTAATTTTCTTATTCTATTTTTTAAAAGACACCACAAAATTCACCAGCAGAAACTGGACAAATATGTTCCTTTTATTGTTTGTGCAATCCCAGTGCCCAGATTTGCTGTATAATTGGAGTCATAGAAGCCAGTTTAGTTCACTGAGCAAAGTACATCTTGACACTCTGCCAATGGGAGAAAAAAATTTATATATGTTTTCCATATATTTAAGTTTTTTACCTGTATTCTTAGATGATTGTAAGACCCTATCACTTGGCTTCTTTTCTGGGCTTTTTGAGTCATTGCCCATCTTATCATGGAAAGCCTTTATAAGAAATTTTCCTCTTTGAACTTAAAAATGGAAATCAAAGCAGGCAGCTCTAAGACCACTTTTTAGTAGTTTATACTAAAATCCTTTAGCAAATACCCAATTATATGATGATACTGATTGACCAAAAAATCATTCTGGATCACTGAGACCAACACATTTTTTTTTCTTCAACAGTGGGATATTATATACTCTGAATTAGTCAAACCACACTGTCTCTGATTGTGATCTTGACAAGACAAGCCCTAAATGTTTAACCTAGAACTTTCTGATTCTCACATATTGGTCTGATTTGGAATGGAAGCATACCCAGCCTCAGACTTGGGTTTGATGAATCCAAGAAACAGCTGGTCACTCATTGCAAGAACTACAATGAAGCTAATCTGCTTGGATTCTACTACCCAGCATTGGTACTGCTTCTGCTCCAACTGACCTGCAGTTTCTGTTTTCTCTCAGAAGAAGATTTGGAATTAGAACATTACTAGCTTAAAGATGATTTCAAATTTTTGCAGGATTCTTTTAGACATTAATTACTCTGGGTCCAGTACGTTATTTTACATAGAATAAGGCAGTTGAAATTCAAAGAACAGATTTATCTATTATTAAAGCAAGTCCACATAAGTGAATTAGGCAAGTCTGGCTGGATATATTTGCAAGTAATTAATCTGAATCTATTGTAAAAACGATATGTGTTATATTGTGAGTATGCATTACTAGTAATTCAGGCTGTATAGTAATTTACATTAGTGATCAATCAAATATTTTGCATTATGTTTTGTGATTTAATCTTTAGGGTTTTGGGGACAAATCTTTGAAAAACATCTGTAAAAATATTGGACAGAATTGATAATACAAAGATCTTTTAGTTTTATAAGTTGTCATAGCAACATAAATAGGTGGTGTGACTCTTAGAAAATTTTAGAACATGTAAAATTGATTTAAAATTTTAATATCAGCTTTTGATACAGATAACTGGTTTAGTCTATAGACATATTTGAATTTGTTTAAAAGACTTTAGAAGTGCAAAGTAACTGAAAAATTATATGAAGATGGAATCGATCTCTTTTTGTTCATTTGTTCACAGTGCAATGATCTCTTTTGTTACCATTTCTGTAGAAATGAAACATTGCTAGCACTGCAGAAAAGAAACTGACCTTACAGACAGTGGGGATCAACAGTTCTGAAGGTTTAAGTATAATGGCAGAGTGTTAAAATTACTGAGGAACGAGTTAAATTTTTACACATATCCTAAATAAATGATAGTTTTCAGCAATTGCACCCTGCTCCACTGTTCTGGCATCCACAGGCAAAAGGTCATAAAGAGAAAGAACTTAACAGCAGGAGGAAGAAATGCGTGCTGATTCATCCCTCTCCAAATTGAACACCCTTGGATGAGATGAATCAAATCACACGGAGGGAGAAGGGTTAGAAGACATTCAGAATGAAAGGTGTGAGGAGATGAAACCTCCCATGCAGAGAGAATGCACGCAATATGCCAACCCTTTTCTGAGGCTTTGTTGTAAAGATCTAAGATTCCAGTCTGTTTCAACCTCAGAATAGAGAGGGATATGCTAATTCCGTGTCAACTCTATTGGAGAAATCGTGAAAACTGTATGATTTTGTGGGCTTGGGGGGGGGGCGCCTACAAGTTGAAGGAGTTGGCATTTGATAGACCAACGGAGGACAATGTAGATATCATAACCTCGAGGCTTTGAGGACATCAAGGTTCCTTTGTACAGTGTTTGACCTCCCGTGCAGAGATAATGAATATTAAACTGATGCATCCAATATATCTTGAGTGAATTTTAATGAATTTCTTGGCTCATATACATCCCACTTACCACCTTTGAAAAATTTGTCTTTCATTAGGAGCCTCGTCTTCATTGTGCTCTGTAAGCAGTTAGTTGCTAGTATAGAAAATTTGAAATGTATCACAAACAAGGTTTCCCCCTATATTTAATTACGGAAACTATTTCTGTTTCCAGTAGTTTCAAATCATAGTTTTTTCCTATTTGAGCGAGGTCAGAAACATTGAGATATCAGTACTCCAGAAAAGCCTTCCTGTTGCTTATGTCTCCCTGTCACTGACCTTCCCTGCCTCTGTGACCACACCTTAAATAGCAGCTTCCAGGATGAAGAGGTTCATTCATGGCTGATGCCAGAGAATCAAGTTCCTGGAGACATTAAGCTTTCTGATATAGTGCAACTTACTTAACCATTGCCAGGCTCTTAAACTTGTAATTTATAAAGCTACATTGCAGTGTCAGACCCTCTGTCTTGACTTTAATTCAACAAATAATGTTTGAGGGATACTACCTGCTACCTACTTGACAGTTGCTCCCCTCTCCCATCCATTGCCACTGGTATCATTTTGTTGTTTGTTTGTGGGTTTTTTTTCTCATTTTGTGTTATTGTTTTTTGAATATGAGTATAATGTAAATTTAATTCATGAGCTTCTTTTTAATGGTAAAAAGTCATGCCATATACAAAGAATTCTAGTCACTTTCCTTGACTAGGGATATGTGTATTCACAGGCTGTAGGCCCAATTAAAAGTGTACAGAGCCAATCCTGGTTAAGATTGTTTTAGTGCCTCCTATATGTCTTGGTAGAGTGCATTTTCTTACCTAGTTCATAAAGTTTTGAGTTCCCACTCTGACACTTACTAGCTATATGGCCTTGGTTTTGTCATATATAAAAGGAAAGAATTAATAGCATTTAATGCATAGGATTTTGTAGGCATTAAATAATATATATATATATGCTAAGTACTTAGTGACTAATGTAGAGCAGTGTGTTTCATGGCTCTTAAATAGGACTTCAAAGGTAGAGCAGAAGAATAAGAAATGTCAAAAAAAAAAAAAAGAAATGTCGAACTTGTTTAAATGGGGGTCTGTTTTTTTAACTTTGAATGTGTTTATGGGGCCACTAGTCAATTGCAAAGGACCTTTTGTCATTGATTCCTTATGAAATGGTTCTTTTAGCTGAATGAGCAGAAGATAAGACCAAAATTTTCTAAAGAAAGAATATGACTGTTGCTTAAGTTTTGTATTTATAAAACCCCTGCCGTCACAAATGCACAGATATGGCTCACATACTGTTGGACACATACACACATATATATGCATACACATGTGAAACTGTGAGGTTCTATAAAGCCCTGCAAAGGATTTTTGAATCCCCAGAGTCCAGCGTAAGAACTTGTATATATATGTCCGAAAAAATCAGTTGGTTTACTCTACTGTTAACACCAATTTTTCAGGTTCTCCTTAAAGAGCTAAATGAAAACAATATCCACCCAAATTAGGACTTTCCCATGTGGCTGATAGACATACAGGGTGGCACAAACTTTCAGAAAAGCACTTTATTTTTATCAAGAACCCACCAGAGGATTTCAATAATTTGTTCTACAAATTTAACTTTTGAGACCCTACCATTAGGAAATAATAGCTCTAGCACACAAAGATATTTATGTCTGTCTGTATTTAATTATTTATTTATTAAAATGTAAACTTGCACAATCCTAGAAAGGTTTAAGGACAAAGGAAAGATAACTAAATAAGACTTAGGAGCTTCAGTAGAGTTTGAAATACGTATTCTTTGGGGAAATAATTCCTTCAGTTTTGAAATCTGTTTTTTTATAC
This sequence comes from Heterocephalus glaber, assembly GCF_053883595.1. Lineage (NCBI taxonomy): Eukaryota > Metazoa > Chordata > Mammalia > Rodentia > Bathyergidae > Heterocephalus > Heterocephalus glaber. The sequence continues at coordinate 533,905 of NW_028258365.1, read as the reverse complement.
CAAGGAAGGTAGATAGCATCTCTTTCAGATCTTTTTTCTGTAAGTGAAATGTGCTATAAAAATTAATTTAAAATGACTCACTTTGTAGTCCATAATGTATATAAAAGCTAGTGAGTACTGTTTTTGATTCATTAAAATTATTTATTATTTTAAAATAATGCTATCTTCAAAAACTGAACGCAGAATGAGCAACAAAGTAGAATCCCAACTATCTAAAGAATGCATTGGAAGACCAGCTGGCTATATCCCATGCTGTTTGAAGGTAATACCTCTAAGGGGTAATATTACAAATGAGGCTTTCCTCCAGGTGCTTTATACCCATAGATTCCTTCCAAATTTGCTATCATGTGCAGATATACATATGTATCTGTTATAATAGAGAAGATTAAACAGTAATTTCATATGAAAACTTCAAAACTCATCTTCCATTAAAGAAATAAGTTTTGAATATAGTTTTTCCTACTTTACTTTCATATCATATATTACTTTGGGCATAATAAATATCACTTTGTTTTTATTTATAATACGCTTGCTTTTCTGCTGTAGTACATAAAAGAGTGTTCCAGTTCTTTGAAACTTAAAAAATCAAAAGCTTTATCAGCTCCTGGTTGTTTGGGGAAAGTAGTATGATTTCAACAATTCTGCTTTAAATTCTGTCTCTCATGATAGATCAGATTTATTCCCTTCCTTCAATACTTTGATAGATTGAAAACACTGTGTATTTGTGGGAGGCAATTCCTTTATTTTGAAATTTGGTTTATTTATATCCACTGAGGTAAAACCTGCAGTATTGCATTTTGTTTGTTGTGGCCATAGTGAATTTAAATAGTGCACATTGCCAGTCTGATTATTTTCAAGATTTTTTTCTGTTCCTATCATATAAGTAGATTTTCAGGAACAATGATTCAGCTCTATCTTATAGCTGATCCTGAATTTATGACCAGAATTCTTAATGAACAATAGAAATTTTAAAAAATATTTTTAAAAGTTACTGCAAAAACTAAGGAAATATGACTGGGATGAATTATAAAGAGAAATATAGCAAAATTGGGCCCTGGGATAAAACCACCTAACTTCTAATGAAAGTACTACTAATATATATTCTTATATATTATAGATGTTTTGGAAATGGTGCAAAACCTAAATATTGAAATGTGAATCTGGGAAGGTCGATAAAATTAAAGGCAGGAGGACTAAGGACTAAGTACTTGAGGACATGTACGGTGCATTCGTTGTGTTTTTGGTGACTAACATGATGCCCTTGAAAAAGGGACCACTAGGAAGGTGCAGGGACTGCCGGAAAGACTTTGGAGCAGACCTTTGGTGACAGACGATGGGCATAAAGTGAAGGTAGACAAACAAACCATGGGAGACAGGGTAGGGCAAAGTGTTATTGCATGCTGCTCTTAAAACTTTGTGAGGAAGCCTAAGGTGAGATTACTGTCCTCTACATGTTTAACAGCATTCTTCTGCTATCTGAAGCCTACCAGTTAAACAGTCATCCATCCATTCTACACACTTCAACCATGTGTTGACTCTGTGATAGACACTGGGAGTTTAAAGGCCATAAGGGTGCAGGAGGTGCCTTCAAGACACTTGTAGTCTAGCAATGTAGGGATCAGGGGGCCACTATGGCAAATGGGAAAACCCAAGTGGTTAATATTTATTTATTAAGTCCATCACTGTACATCAGGCAAAAGATTTAATCTACAACATCTTTTTTATTTCTCACAGTCATCCCGTGAGGTAGTTACTGATGTTTCTACATGTTAAGATCAGGAAATCAAGGCACAGGACAGTTAATAATTCATGGAAAGCAACAGTGCTAATAATGAATGGAGGCTGGATTGAGACAGGAAACTGTGTCTGTAGACCAGTGCTCCTCCGCCACCACGTGCACTGCCGTATCTGGCGAGTAGATCTTATCTAGAGTTCGTAAAACTTTATACCAATAAAAGAATTAGAGATACAAGTTTAGAAGGAGAAACAATCACTTCCTTGGAAAGGGGAGAGAAATAGGGCACATAGTCACTGCATTGGGAAATGGAGAGAAATAAGGAGGTAGGCAGAGAACTACCTTGTGAAAATGAAGGAAGCCTGGAGCCAGCCCTCAAGGGTCTTTGTTCCCAGCCTCTTTTTTTTCGGGGGGGCGGGGGGTACCAGGGATCAAACGCAGACCCTTGAGCTTGGGAGCCGGTTTATTACATGACAAGAAAGGAGACTTTGCCCCTTAAGAGATGTTATAGCTTGACTGGTGTTCTGGGCTCTGAGGCCCCTGACTCAGCCATTGCCCCTTTCATTGCCTATACCTCCTCTGAGAAGCGCTTTTTGGGTCCGTTTGTCCTGTCCAAGTGCTTATCTTGTGAGATTTACAGCAGAGCCTCACATTCGAGGCCAAGTTAGCAAAAAGAGATACATGGACATTTTAGTGGATTAACATGGTGAGAGAAATATATTTTCTATACTGAGTTTTCTACAATACCGCCCCCTCCTCACTTTGTCTCTTTTGTGCTTAATTGGAGGTGGAAGGAAGAGGGAATTGGGGCCCTAGTGTGAAGTGACCCAGACCACTTTATCAGTTCTGGCTCTCTCTGTTTTTCTTTGCTACTCTCTCTAGCAAGGGTCTGACCTTTTGTTTTCCAGAAACCTCACTGAGCCCCTTTACCTTCCCTGCCTGTCCCCAGCTTTCTCTGCTGCACTGCCTGGCAAAGTCAAAGTCCACCAGTGATTAGGTATTGACCAAAATGTATTTCCTATTTTATAGGAAAGGCAAAACTAATAATCAAAGAGTATACTTATTCTCAATTTTAATAAGTACCCGAAATTCACAGGATTTTCCCTTGGATGGCGAGATTAACGGTAAGGATTCTCCCTCTCCCTCTCCCTCTCACTCCCCCCCCCTTCTCCCTCCTTCTCGTGTTTTCTCCTCTCTTTTCCCCCATCCACCCTATTTCCTTCTTCATTTGGGTATTTTCCACATATTTACAGTGAACATGTGAAAAATCATACAATAATAAAGATGTTATCAAAGGTTTCCTTTAAGAGCACTTCTCTTATGTGCTGGAAAATGAAATTGATATTCACTCATCGGAACAGGAATGTATCCAATTAGTACATCAGGATCAGAGCACAAATTGTGCAGAAACATTTTATAATCCGTATTTTTTGTGTTCAGATTTGTTTTGTCAGGTAGCTCATGCCATCGCAACCACTGTGGCTTCCAACTGTTGGCTTAAAAACGAAGTACTGTATTCCAGTTTTAGTAAGGGATAATGGTGTTGTGTTTAATTGGGAGAGACTTACTTTGAGATACTATCTCCTAGATAGTGACACTTAGTCTTTCCACCCAGCACTTTGTGAGCAGAGAAGCTTAAGTGTAGCGTAGGATTTGGGTCCTGATGGCGGAGGAGGATGTCAGGGGCTGTTGGTTTCTTGCCCAGGTTTGCTGTGATAAAGCAGAAGAAGATATCAGATACAGGGGCCCAGTGAAGGAGCTACCCATGCCGGTGAAAGAGATGAGGGTCATCAGGAAGCCAAGGAAGACCCCTGGGAGATGGTGGACCAGATCAGCAGGAAAGGGTCCTTTCAGACAAGGGTGGAAGATGGAGTGGCTCTCCACAACCCTCCTACAGGGTCCATGAGCTCTTGCTATGTTTTAAAGGACTAAACAAACATTAATCAAGCAGACTGTTTTTCTGGGTTCTTTCATATTAAAACCCCTCAAAGAAGGCAAATAATCCTGTTTTTGATTACTGTAGTGAGAATTATTTGCTTCATGGATTTGCCAGAAACAAACTGAATACTGAAAAACTTCCCTTCATTTCTCAGCATGTTATTGGGCTGCTTATCCTCTAAAATTGTGACAATAAACCTGAAAGATGAACTGCAACTCTGTTCTGCAACCAAATAGAATGACTTTTCAGTGATTCCCCCCTTTCATCATCTGTCCCATTGTTACCCTCAGTGGGTTACTATAACCAGTCAATTCTGCCACAGAAGTCTTGGCTGAGTGACTCTGCCCAAGTGGGAATCTAAATCCATGAGATTGCCAATGATGCATGATTTTAAACTATATACAGTGGACTGTTGAGCTACGACTGGCCTGACATACGTCCAACTTGGGTTATGACTGGAATTGTAGTTTTAACTTATGAATCATGTCTCAAGTTACAACCCCAATGCTGGCCGCTTGTGCTTCCAGATGGTCTCAGATAGAGATTTAACCCTTAAAGAGTTCTGGAAGGGACATTACAACATCCTTTCCTGTGTGGGGTTAACTGAGAAATCCTGGGCCAGTGTCTCTTTGAGGATACTGAGATCTGCCTGTATACAGGAGAGACTTGGAAGGCTGTGTAGAGCCTTCAGTAAACCAACTTGAGTTACAGCCAGCCCTTGGGAATGAACTGAATTCATAAGTCAAGGGTCCACTGTAGCTCAGTTTGAATCTCAGAGCATCTGACTGGACAAAGTCTTCCCTTCTTTACCTCTTCTTAATCTTGGCAGCACTGTTTCTGATTGTGTTTTATTGGCCTTTCATGTGTAACATGGAACTAAAATTTCACATTGGAAAACCTCCTTTTTGGTTGTTGATGTTCTGATAACACAGATAGTGGCCATACCATCAGTTGTATTTAAACTTAAAAAATATAGTTCAAAGATCTGTGTGTGACAGATGCCCTACATTTTCTACAGAGCCAATAAGAATGTTGAAAAATTTTATGTTGATATGAGCAAATACATATTGGCTGAAGAAATGATGTTACTTTTTATAAGAGTAATTAAAAAAATTTCAGACAGCTAATCATGTTTATAAAAATCTAGTAGCTTAGTAACATAAGGAGATGTAATATTTTTCAACATCTTCACATTTGGGGAAGCCAAACCAAAATGATAGTTGCTCCAATTATTTATGGCTTTAAAGGGGTTTTCTAAGTATGTTGGCAATATGTATTAATTGCAAAGAAATAAAATCAATTTAAGTAATTTTAAAAAAAGAATTTGCAAAAAGCACACTGCTAGTATTTGGATATTCTAGAATTGCCTCAACCCTTCACTTTTGAGCAATTACAGTTTTATGAATCAGATGTGATTTTTAAAAACTACAGGTATACCTTCTGTGTAGCCAGATTTTCTTCTTGATTCAAGCCTACAGCCTGTCTGCTGTAATAGTCAAAGGGAAAGGACATAGGAGGAGTAAGATATAGAGGCCTTAATAGCCGTGATTCTCCAACCTCATCCAGAGAAAATAGAGTGCTGATAGGAAAAGCAGAGATAAGAATGAGAGTTTTTGGATTTCTTTTTTCTCCATATCTTCTGCTGCCAAGGAAGGAACTGAGGATTAGGTGTAGGGCAGGAAAGGAATGCAAAGATTGTCCGTTCCTTCTTCTAGTGCATGTTTTAAACATGTGTTACAGCGCAAGGTCCCAAGTTTGATTCCCCAGTGCCAAAAAAAATAAAAATAAATAAAATAAAAATGTGTTACAGTGGCCACAGGCAGAGGAGAAAGGAGAGGAACAAACTAAGACTCTTCGAAGTGCGAAGAGACCTCGATGATCCAGCAAAAAGTGTCCATGCCAAGGAGTCAGCCTTTGCCGCGGGCCACACTCCTGCTCCTACATCCTTCTATTTTAAAAGGCCCTGGGGAGGTCTTTAGCTATTTTGAAATTTATGTTAACAATTAATAGCTACTTTTGAAAGTGCATGTTTACGTCTTGGTTTTAGAAAATGTAACATGTTAAAAATTGCATTTCTTCATATTTGCTTTACAGAAGGCTTTCCCTTTTTATCAAGGGCTATGTAATAGGATATTTAAATATAGAAATAGAATACATTGACTTTATGATTAAATAAAATAATTGATGCACAATTTGGGATCAGCAGATGATCACCTCATGTAGAGAGGGGCACCTATATTTTTATAACTGCTCTGACCTGTTAGTGCCTAGCCATTTCTGGCACATGGGCATTTAGAAAATGCTGGTGTAAGATAAATCTTATCAAAGTGCACATCTGTGCATGGGGCACATGGCCAACATTTTCTGAAGTGGAAATTCCTGAGTTATTTAAAAAATAAATGTGTTTCCTGTATATGTGGATTTTTAAAAAATCAGTTGGGGAGAATCATTAAATATTATACCTTCAAATGTGGCCTCTCCACCAGTCTGCCTAGTTTCCTTCTTTTGAGACTTTCAGTAGTTACAAGACCTTCTCATTCTTTATCCTGCATGTGTCTTGGCCTGTCTTTATGTTTTCAATTTCCAGTTTTCTTTGCCACCTTCTGGGTGGTTTCTCCTGATCCATCAGTCAGTTTACTAGTTCTGTCTAAAACTGTGTTCAAATGGTTGCTTACTCCTTTGGGTTCATTATACTCAGTATTAGCATTTGAGATTCTTTTATGAGCAGTTCAAACTATTTTTAAGAATTGATTGTGACTTTTATGGTTACCATGGGTTCCTCTAAAAACAAAGTGAAATTTATTGATTTTTCAATAGAATAAAATTTATTCTCTCAAAACCATCATGTAGTTGCAGAATGTCCTTTTATCTCTTACTCTTCTTCAAATCATTTATAAAGACTTTAAGATATCATCAATAAAAGGATCACTTAGATCCAGATAATACATGGTGACGAGTGTTTTTCTTGGTTTACTTTGGATTAAATTATCAACAGTATTTTTTATTTCAATGGCTATAAATTTTCAAAAGGTTGCATTCGTCAATCTCCTACTTAAAAAAATATCTTCCATTGCTTGCTTATTTCTGTAGGTTTTTTTATCTTTAAATGTTCATAGCTATTGTTTGTTTCAATTTGTGCAGTCCTTGTTTTCTCACACTACTGCTTATTTCTGGCAGCTCTCCCTCAGGATGGAATTCAGATTTAGTTGATGTTAAGCAGTGCAAAGCTGAAAGGTCTAAGTTGAGGACATTTCTGTGTTTGTCAGTGGGACTTGCTGATTTCGGTCCACTTTAGTCTGTGTTTAGCATCTCAGGGTTTCTCCAGCAATCCGTGGCTTGGCACCCAGCTTGGTACAACCTCCTGTTCCAGGTTCCCATGGTGGCTTTGATAAGAGCATTTGCTCACAAAAACACCACTTTTTCAACCTCCTAAGTTATGCTGTGTTTTTCTCATCTGCAGCTTTTCATATCTTGTGAGTTCAGCAATGCAATAAAATTCTTTATTGCTAGCTTTATGTTTGAGACGACCCTTTAGGACATCTAAACCACAACTCTATAGGAAGTAGAACAACATGTCATTATCTTACCTTTAACAGACAGCTTCCCTTGGAAGTACTTTGAGACAAAACCTTAAGAAACCAGTGTCCTAAACGATATCACTAATTGTATTATGTCATGAGACCAGACAGAGCCAACTTGCTATTATGGCTACAAAAAACATACTAATAATTAAACTGGACATTTCTTGGGGATGGCTGCCTATCTAAAGCACCAACCTTCCAACTGGGAGTGGAAGGCTGAAGGAAACAGGGCTGATGTTGCTCTTATTCTGGGACTATCCATTTCCATTACAGAAAGGGAGCTCAGTGAGCCTCCGTATCATGGGCTGTGGGCATAAGACAGAAAATGGTGATGTTTGATTGTCCAGATGATCAGGTGAAACTATAAAGTTCCCAAATTGATTCTCTTATTCTGATGGAATTAACCGAAACAACCTAACCAGTGTTCATTTTACATCACCTAGAAGAAGCTAGACTGTATAATTATTCCCAGGATGTTCCATCCTTAACAAAATACACTATTACTTCTTCCAAACTAATTTTTATTGCTGGACTAAAAACTATAGCGAAAGTTGTCTTCTAAATTGTGTTCTTCAGTAATAGCAACATTGACATTTGTTTTGGGGTGTGTATTTTAAAGGGATGTTATTTTGCAAAGTGATGCAGATTTTCAAAAATCTGTTTTATTCCCTATTATCACATTTGCTTTAGCAGGTTTCTGGTGCTTGGTATGATTTATAGTTTCAATTTGATATGTGCACTCACTGCACCATTTTATTATATTATTGCCTAATACAGTTCAGAGCTATGCCTTGCTCACATTTCTTAGTATTGGATAATTCTTGTTTATTAGATTTAGATGCCTGCAGATTCTCTCCTGAGAAATTTATCCAAAGAGAAAGTGTTGCTACTTCTGTCTTTACCATCAACACATTAACTTTGCAGGAGGAAGTAAGGGGGAAAAGATATGTATTGACACTCAGTTTTACCCTATTAAAAAGCCAATTTCTAGTGTGTTCAGTCCTTATGAAGTCTTGGAGTATTTTTAAAACTGAAATATGACTGGGCATAAATCACACTCCAGGCTAAGTGTCTCTGGTTACACATCAGAAGTTCCCCGAATTCCCTTATAATTGTGTTATAATCTGGTCATGCTCATCTTAATAGATGTAGATCAAAGGAAAATAATAGTGACCTTACATTGCCAACCAGTCTCCTTGCTCTTGTGAATTTAACCTGAGGAAGTAGTCTGACAGCATTTACAATAAAAATTTTGAGCAAGCTGATTCATATTGTAGCATATTCTGCGGCAGAAAAAAATAGATATTACTTAGGTGATCTTTTATTAAATGATCAGTTGTGAACTTGACCAACTTTATGCAAGTATTTAAGTCATAATGATGACTGTAGCAACCTCAGGGAAATATTTTGTTACATGATAAGTGAGCAAAACAGATAATGGAATTGAATGTACCCAGTGACTATAACTTATCTATAGCTATATAGACATAGATTAGACCGGAAAAAATATAGAAGTGATAGCTGTCCACTTTGGGTGTTAAAGGTAATTTATTTGTTTTAAATATTTCTCTGAAATGTCAGTATGTGGCTTTTACAGCAAAGGTGCAGTCTTGAAAAGGAGTGAGGGAGAAAGGCGTGGATAAATAGAGGACATCTCAGTTGTCTCACAGAAAGAGATTTTCTGCTCCCCGATGACAGAGGGTTTCAGTGGGATTTTAAAGGTGCTGCATTTTAAACATATGCTTTGGGGGCCGAGCTGGAGAGCATTTTGAAGGGACAGCTGTAGCAGAGAAAATGAAAATGGATCCTTTCCCTTGTTTTCTTTTTCACTCTTCCCATTGTGCCCAAGCTTCATCTCTTCTCATGACCAGCCCCTCATAGGCGGTTTGCAGAGGTTTGGTCCCCAGTGCACCTGTTCCACTAACTCTGCTGACTTCAATATTGTCTTTCACTTTCTAATCAATCTTCCTTTCCATTTTAGACACCAATTTAGATAAAATACGGTCTTCCTTTGCACTCTGTCTATCACTTGTTCCTCTGAGGACATTGCTCCATGTGTCCTCTCCTGCCCCGCCTTATAATCCACCAGCTCACATCACACTCTTGCCTTGGGGATTTTAATTTTACTTTCTGTTTTGCTAATATCCATTTAAGTATGTTTGAATTTTGCTGCATGTCCTCAGGTTGGCTTAATGCACATTTATACTGATTCTTCATCCTCATTTTATTGATGAAGGCAGCAGTCTAGTTTAGGTGTCAGATGTCACCCACAGGTCTGTGTGTTAAAGGTTTCGTTCCTAGGGGAGCACTATTGGGAGATGGGGCATTTTGGGAGGTCTTTAGATAATTGGGGGTGTGTCCTCAAGGGGACTGTGAGACCCTCTCCTTTTCTACTCTTTCCCCTGACTTTCTGGGCATGAGGTGAGCAGTTTGCTCTGTGACACATTCCCCAGTATTGCCATCTGGCAGCCTCACCGGAACCTCAAAGCAATGGGTCCACCTGATATTGGACTGGAACTTCTGGAACTATTAACCAAGATAAACCTATTCTCTCTATAAGTTAATTATCACAGGTATTTTTCTATAGTAATGCAAAGATATTAATACAAGACAGTATGTTGCTTCCATGTCCTTATCTTGTTCCATAGCCCTGAGAATACTGATCTGCATTAATTGTATTCCAGGTAATAATGTCAGTTTATTGATTCAGAAACTTTGATAGTTCAAATGGCAAATGTCAGCTGCTTATTTTCAGTAAAAAGCTCATCGTGAAAATGGTACCTTTTTTGGGATCAGTTCTGTGGGACAAGCTGTAAGTTAAATATTTTTCATTTATTCTTTATTCCTAACCAAAGCCATGTTAGGCAGGTATGGTCATTATCATCCTATCTTTACAGCTAAGAAACCAAAAAGATGGTCTGAATGAGAAACAGAAATGTCTGAGAGGGTACCCTAGTTTCTGAAACAAGCCATAAGATGGCAAAAATGAACACAGCTGGAGCGGATGGGATAGTGGAAAGGTTTCATTGTAATATTTCATTACTTGAGTGATTTCATATAAGCATCCAGGTTTTTATTTTTCTTGAAAAGTAGAGAACCCTGGCTACAGTATGTTAGAGCTGAATAGAATTCCCTGTAGAAGGGAAGTGAACTCCTTCCTGGCATGTCACCTAACTGGCTCGTGTCACTTACAATTTTTATACTACTTAGTATTTAAAGGTTTTTCTTTTGATGTGAAATCTTGTTTATTTGAGGGAGCTTAATGGATAAAATTTGTGATATTGAGCATTATGGAGAAAAGTGAGTATGAAATTCCCAAGTGGTTCAAGGATATGAAGTTAATTGGTTTCCATGAAAAGGATTTGTTTAACATAAACACTCAAGTTTAAGGTTGGAGGTTGCAGAGAAACAAAAATGAATTGAAGCAGTTTGAAAAGGGATAATTTCAGGTTTGTTTAAAATATCCAAGAAAACTCACAAGGAGAGAATCTTTCTTCTTCATGTGATTGAAACACCAGTCTCTCGCAGTCACTTGCGGTTCTGATGCATCCCAGTGACCACATGCCAACACGGCTCTTCTCCTGGCTTTGTTCCGTAGTGGTTCGTTGCCACATGACATTATATGTGTATTATTCCTCCATATCATAGCTAAGCAGGCACCTTGCACTTCTCTGTCCTTACACCAGCTTCATTTAGCTTTCTGCATAGCCCTTGCGGTGAATCATCCTGCCCTTTGATCCTCTCATATTCTCAGCCGAGAGTTGATAACAGCACACAGTATTCCACTGGTTCCTTTTGAAACTTCGTTATCTGTGAATATAAAATGTGTCTTGATATGCCGTGGACAGAGGTACCCATAAAGGGGAAGGTAGAGTACAGCGTAGATATGGATCTTTAAGGGCCTGCAAAAAAAGTGTAGCACGCCTTTACTGTGGACTTTGGGTATATCCTGACCCTCTCCTGGAGTCTGTGTTGGCACGCCCTCAGATGTGTTTTGCAAGCAGCATATTCTCGTTTGCTTATTTGCTTTTCTTTGGGTGAATTGCCTTCTCACTGATAGGAGGCAATTCTTCATTGGGTAATTCTTCATTGCAAAGGCAGCTTGGGCCATCTTTGAATGGCAAGAGAAAAAAGCTACATTCTGTAGAAATATATAATACATTAAATTCATTGATGATAAGCAGTCTACAATTTTAAAGGAAGGAAAGCCAGAAAGAGAACACCTGTACCAACCAAATATTGAAGAGGCTTTTTGGGGGGTCAGCATGGAGATGCCTTTGGTTGTGATCCCTGAAAAATTTTGTGCATATGACTCAAGAACATAGTGAGCTACATAAAGAAGCTACTGGAGTCCATTTACCCTAATTTAATTGGATTTTTGTGTTTATGCATTGGGGCATATAAAAATACTTTTATTGTGTTTTACTTTTCCAAGGTAAAATGATTTATAATCAGTATCCTCTGATGTATTCCTTGGATTTATTTATTTTTCCCAAGAAATTTGTCCTTTGACTCACCATGTGCGTGTTTGTCTGTCTTTGATCAGTTCCAGGAAAGTGCACACTTACACAAGACCAGATTCCTCCCCAGGACAGGCCTGTGCCTCTGTCTGCTGCAGATGGAAATCCCGCTGACCATAGAGAGCTCTGGGAGTGCAGGAGAGGGTGGAGCAGGGTGAAGGAATCAACACATTATTTCAAAATGCTGTCACAACATTTTAATGTATGTAGGAACTAGCACTTAAAGCCAATCCTTCACATGTTTTTCTTTTTTCAGATGTAGGCAAGCTGTGAAATGCTAAAGCAGAGAAACACACACACACATATACACAGACTTTACTCCCATGAGCCTAGGAAGATCTGGACTGGACTTCAAAATTGAGTTTAAGAACTGATATTTTTGGTTTTTTGTTTTGTTGGTAAGTAGGGCAAAGGATTTTTTTTAAATTGGTGTCTAGGGCAAATGTTAAACCTTAAAATGCAAAGAAAATTATATGATGGAGAATATCCTGCAAACAAAGTGAAACACATAAGATATCTTCTTTTGTCCCAGTATCTATTTCAAAGACATGGCAAACATACCTGCTCTTATTTAGTCTGAGTCATCATGAAGCCACATGAGGTGCTAGATGCCAGTAATTCCCTAACTGTTGGAATGAATGTGGAAAAAACTGAGCATGACAAATTGCCTTTTGATTTGAATTACTCTTCAGCTGGCAAAAAACAAAGTAAAATAAATAGTCATGGGAGCAGAGCAGCACAGATGTTCAGAAGCTGAGGACCCAATCAGCAGTTCAAGAATTCTTCATGCGTCATGCTTCCAAAGACGTGGAACTGGTGACTCATAAATGTGAACTTCAATTTTGGCCCTCGTGGGTGTCAGTAAATAACAGTTGTATGAAAGCAAAGTCTAATCTGCAGCTTCTTCCAGACTTGTGGTTCTGTATTTCCTAGAATGCTCCAACAACAAGTTTATATAACTGGTCCCAAGCTTTGGCAGCTGAAGAGTATTCTCCAGTCCAGTCATGAATGTGACTAAGAGGAAATAATGCATTCTATTTAAAGATGAGTGGTAGTGTCTATTGAGATATGAGACAGAAAATATGAACCTTTTGTAGAAATAAAGTTCTTCTAGGTCCCACTGAAGTTATAGGAAAGAGAGATGAAACTCTGTCAGGCAGACCAAGCTTATAATTGACAGGTTTTTATCTCTTATGCTGAATCTCATTTTAGAATCACAATTTCAACAATTTTATAATTATAAAATTTTCTACTTTTGATTCATTTTCTATATTTCCCCTCCATAGGGAGAGCTTTTTCTAGAGCTTTTCCAGTAAGTCACTTTTTCCTTTACATTCATTATTTATCCCAACCCAAGCTTACATGTACCAACCTTGACCAAGCAGTACATCATGTCTAAATATTGATTTCCTATAAAATATATTATAAATATATTTATATTTAAAGAAAGAAGAACCCTTTATTGAGGTTGTTTGTGAAAAGGTGATTAGGTCATGGATTAAAAATGGTGAATGAAACTGTGTAGATTACAGCAACAGCATAATTGCTTGAAATCAGGGGCCTTTATTACAAATATTTAGATCCCAGAATCCAGGGCAAGGAGCTCTGAATAGAGTAGGAAACTGTAAGTGTTCATGGAGTTCAATTTGGGCTTTGTTGTGTTCATTAAAAATGGTTTTTTGAAAGGGCTCTGTGTTCCCTCATTTACCATGGTGTTTCTGTGAAGTCACCACTTTTATTTAAAACTGTGGCATTCTGCACTGTCCAATCCATCAAGAAAGTTTGAAATAGCATAATGATTCCAAATATTGTTTTATAATCCTAGAACCAAGACTTTTTAGCTAAATGACTCTGCACATATTTCTTAACCTCATAAGGTTTCCACTTTCTTACCCATCATGGGAACACCATTGGGATGTACCTTACAGGGTCACAATGAGAATAAAAGAGATAATGTGTGTAACTCTCATGTCCAAAACAAAAGAAATAATGGAGGTCAGCTGCTGCTCCAGTAAGGTACCTCATGTTTTCCACAGTTTTGAAATTCAAACCCTCCCAGGCCTACATTAGCACTGTGTGTGTCCTCCCTTTTCTAATATTTCAGAACTTGCTTTAACATGAAAAAAAAAATCCCCCAAACCTGTGAGGAATTGACTTGACTTGCAAGTTTTTAGATAGGTTAAGTTTGTACTAGTCGAGGGAGTACCTGGCTTCTTAGCTGAGTCTTAATAGCTTTAACTTTCTTTGATCTTCCACACTGGATGAAAAAAGGGTATTTTCTAGTTCAAGACAATTTTTTATTGTTTCCTTTTTCAACTATCAAATAATCATGTTATATAAATTTTTAACATAGGCGATTAAAAGAATGAAAATGTCTATAGAAATTTTATGTACTTCTCATTTATTGGCAATTATGTTACAAGAAATTGGTAATTTTTTCTCTATGCTGGGATTTGGATATAGACACAGAGTTCTTTTATAAAGACCACCATTTTGAGCTTTTGATTATGGCTCATCTATAAAATTTGCTCCCAGAAAGTGCCATTAAACTCACTGCTCATGGGCTGCTGAGGTGTTAAGATGGTGATAATACATGCTTGAAAGATATGATGAATACAACATTCTGCTAACATTATATGTATGTGCATTCCTTCCAAGAGGCATCCTCTCTAATGTGTTTGATATGTCATATTCACTATGCATGCTTCCTTTAAAAATGCCTACAGCTGCTTTGTGTGCCTGTATCTAATTTACCTAAAGAAGAGAAGAAAATCTTGATATCAATAAAATACCTCCACTTCACTCCTACTACCCACCCTGTGAGGATGTTGCTATTGTTTCAATGAGTCCTGTAAAGCTTATGTGTCAAAAACCTTAATCCTTAGTGCCCAAGTATTAAGAGGTGGGACCTTGAAGAGGCATTAAGTTATGGAGGAACATTAATCACAAATTGATTGATGGTATTGTTGCTGGAGAGGCATATGGATAAGTTCAGCATCCTTCCCTATTTCATGGGCTTGCTCTTGTCTTTCTGCCTTCTGCCATGGAATGACACAAAAAGACAGGCTCTCACCAGAAGTAGGCCCCTTGACCTTGGAGTTCTCAGCATCCACAACCTTAATATCTTGACACCTGTACTTCATCAATTACCTAGTCTCAGGTATTTTCTTATAGCTGCATAAAATGGACACACACAGGGCTTGGCAAGGCCATTCTACAGGGATTCTGGAATCCTCCCATGCCCTCCCTTCCTAGCCAGTCTAAGTCATGCCTATCTCCTCTCTCACAACCACTAGCCATCCCTTCAAACTGGCTTACCTTCACTTTTCATCCATACCCACAGCAAGTCTGAATAACAGTACACGAAAATAGAAGTCTAAAACTGGACTCAAATGCCAAGAACATATAACATACCAGAAGAAAACATTGATATATTTTTGTCTCCCTACATAGAACTTCTCTGGATAAGAACTGAAAACTCCTACATCATGTGAATTTGACAGGGTATGCCAAGATTTAGGCATTTTCTTTCTAATGCTGTATTACTGAAGTTTTTGAAACAAGTCTTTTTGCTCAGTCATTTTGAAGAAGCAAATGCTTTATGAATTCTTAAAGAAATAGTGACCCAATGCCATATTAACAGATACTCTTTCAGAAGCCCATCTTTACCATCATCTCTGTCTAGACTGGCATCTTGCCTTTATCAAAACAATACAGAGGTTGTCTCTCTGCGTGGCCCACCCCTCACCTTCACAAACACACTTGTGTTGTCTGTGTCTTAAGAAGTGTACTCTCCTCTTTACTAATTACCCACCTGTCTCTTGGGAAGATATCCAGTTGTCCTTCCCACAGCATCTGTGTTAATTATTTGAAAGCTCACTGCCCACAAAGAAATTACATTTTAATTTTTTCCTACATACTAATACTCAGATTACATTTTCCAATAAAAATAAGTCAGAGAATTTTCCACAAATGACTTGATCACTCTACAGATTTTGCATCTGCAAAACAGTTGACATGTGGCCCTACTAAATTTTCCCAGAAATATTTACTCTTTTGGTTTACTTAGAAAATTACAAGGTGTGGTCAAACAGTACAATGAATGTTTAAGTTCTTAAAATATTTATTACGATAAAAGACACATGTCCGCTAATCCTCCTCAGAATTTTTCCCCTCACTCCAAACACACTTACTCATCATTCTTGCCATTTTCTGAAGCGGTTCTGGAAGTTCTCCTTCATGAGTGTCTTTCGTTTCGCTGTCCTGGCTGCCTCACTGTCCTGTACCAGTTCAAAACACTTACCCTTCGTGGTCGTTTTGACTTTAAGGACGAGCCAGAAGTTGCACCATGTCACATCGAGTGAACAAGGTGTATGAGGACACACTGTAATGCTTTTATTTGCTAGAAGTTGCTGTAGCCATTTTGAACTAATTCAGGTGATTGAGGCAGCCTCAAAAAGCCAGTCAAGAAAGTAGACTTCCAGAACTGCTTCAGAAGTGGAGGAGGACAATGGGATAAGTGTGTTCAAACTGAGGGGGGGTATTTTGAGGGACATTAATGGCAGTGTGTCTTTTACTCTAATAGATTTGTTTTTATTTTTAATTTAAACATTCACTGTATTTTTGGATCTCACTGCATATGCTGAAAACAAAGTTTAAGGACTTCAGAAACTGCCTTGAGGGTAATTTATATGTATGCCTTTGATGTGGCTGTAAGGGAAAAGACTATTACCAATCCCAGAACATACAAATAGAGAGTGAGAGGAAATGAGAATGAATATATGAAATCAGGAATTGAAGTAGATTTGTATAAGAGATAAGGATTTCTATCTTCAATAGAAATTGATTTTTTTCAGTGTTCAATTTATATAACCTAATATTTATTTTCTGTGTGGTATTGGTAGCAGTTGCTAGGTAATATCTTGTTTTCCAAATACTTTTAAGGTTTACTTACTTTAGGATATATTTTTAAATTATGGATTACACTAATGAAGCCCAATTGCATTTTTTGGGATTGATCTCATCTTGCATAGAAAAAAAACCTCAAGGGAAAAAACTTACTGGAATTAAACTTGTTGAAATTTCAGAATGGAACCAGTTTTTGAGATAACTACAGAAATAGTTTCTTCCTTTATAATTAGGTCTGAGGAGTTTGGTGGCATCAAAGAGAGACCTAGAAGTATGGACTTGGGCCTTTAAATTTTTGAAGTTAAATTTTATTTGTCTGTAACAACTTCATTCATCAGATAAAAGCACCTGACATTTTATGCAAGACTTAAACTCTTCAAATGCAAAATGTTTCCTTCTACACACTATTAAGTATATCGGGGCCACTTCACTATGGATTTTATTGATGTTTTTCTCCCTTTATTGTATGCAGGTGAATTGCTGATATCATCTACCAGAAAATGACCGCAAGATACGTGTTTTTTTTACAGATGATTCCATGTGCTTGAATCATTAACTTTTCATTGAGAAGAGGGCTATCTTTTAAATTTTAGCTCCACTGGCACCTGAAATCATATAATTTTTACTTATCAAGATACAGCTTGAAGCATTCTCCAAAAATAAGTTAGGTCTTATATTTTCTCCAGGCTCTGTGTCTTAGTTACTTTCTTTATTGCTGAGACAAAATACCTGACACCCAAAATTAAAGGAGGAAAGGTTTATTTGACTCACAGTCTGTAGAGGTTTCAGTCTATAGTCACCTGGCTCCAAGGCAGGGTGGCACACAGCAGAGGGGCACTGCAGAGCAGAAACAGTCCACAGCAAGCAGGTAGGTGAGAGCACATTAGCTCTTTTTCTGTCTCTTACATTTTATGCAGGCTAACCACCCTAGGATGGGTATAGCACTCACACTCTTAATTCTAGCCAGAACTATGCCAAACCAACCAAAGGACTGATAGTCCATGGCAAGCAGACAGGAGACAGAAAAGCAGCAAGCAGCAAGTAGAAGCAGCAGAAGCAGCCTGCCTTTATATTCCATGCAGGCTACCTGCCCTTTGAGTGGTACCACCAATACCCAAGGTGGAGTATCCTTAACCCCAGCATCACACACTTAATCCCAGCATCTCTGCAAAGCCCCACCTATTAGTACATGAGGCTTTGGGGGTCCATCTAGAACCAAGCCATAACAGTCTGTCGTTTCCTACCTAAAAAAAAAAAATAAAGATGTATTCACTCCATAATTGGTTCCCTAGATATGGTTCATTATGGCTCTGCAGATTATTCAGGGCTTGATCTCATTCATATATTACTTATGCCATTCATTTATATAACATAGGAATGTGCTTGAAAACATTGTTCATTTATGTTGTATTTTCTCATACTTGATTCAAAGAAAATATTGCCATATCATCAAAAATAACAGTGTACTCAAGGTTCTGAGTTCAATCCCCAGTACCAAAAAGACAAAACAAATGTAACAGTGTACTTTCCATCAGTTCTTCCTAGTGGCAAGAAAAAGTAATCTGTGGAACTTCTTTTTAAGTTGTAACAGCCCATAGAAGAAAAATAATGTGCCTTGTAAGATTTTCACATTATATTTTATAGAGTCTTAGATCTAGCCTGATGTACTTGTGTAATTGTGTGGAAAGTAATATATTTTATAATTTAAATTTAAGTATAGATATTATTTCTGGGTACTTTGTGTACTCCTGGGTCTTCTTTTATTGCATGATATACTTGTATTTTCTTCCATCATGATGTGACCACTTCACCCTCTTGACTTTGTCTCTTGCTCTTCACTTGGTCATTCTGTCCTTTGGTATTTATATTTTATATCTGGTATTTATATTATTATATCTGGTATTTATATTAGCTAGGTATTTATATTTCCTTGTCACTTGTGCCATAGCATGATTTACCTGTTTAAGACATTCATAGCCATGTGTGGATTTATATTAATAGCACTTAATACAGTAGGTTATAATTATTTGTTTGAATATTTCTTTCCCTGACCATGCTTCAAGCTTCTCAAGGTTAGCAACCATATTTAGATGCTTGGCTGTAGAATTAATATGACATAGTAGTGCTTAATTAATGATTGTGTGGTTTTTAAAAAAATTAGTATTTACAATAATAGCCAACATTTACTAAACAGATTGCTAAATGCTTCAGATAACATTGATTAATAAAACTGCTAATAGTTTTAAAACTTAAAAGTCTTTTCAGCTAGGCATGTGATGTTGATAGTACTCTTAGAAGCCATTGGTTAAGAAAGTACATAGTGATCTAAATCTACCATGAAGTTTTATATATTTAAAACATAATAATACTGTCCATAGGCATTTGTATATTAATGCTACATATATAAATGTGTACTTTATGTATACATGTGTTGATTATCATGGGTATTCAGCTTCGTGTACTTTTGTTTCCTGTATCGCACAGTTTCCTGTTTGTAGATCAGAGGCTACTGGTGTAATTGTTATTTGACACCTACATGTTGGACGCCTCAGTTTTCCCAAGACTGGCCCAGTTTTTCCTTGTTGTTTTATATAATTATTAATAGCATTCCTTTTTGCTATCAGAATTTCCTTGATTTGGACAATAACTTTATGGTTGCTCTATTTATTGTAGATATTTGCATTACATTTGTTTCATCTTTACCCACATAAATAAATAAAAGACAATGTTAGAATCATAATTTGCATCTTAAAATGCTTCATCCTTGTTAATACTGCTATGAATTTTATTTCAGTTCTGTTCTTTGTTATGGATAGTGGTACACACTTTGCTTTCTCATTTTTAGCCATTAAAACATCAGTGCAAGATCAAATGTGTGTGCAGGTATAGATGTGTGTATTTCATAATCATAGCAAGTTAGAAAAATACTTACCGTGGAGCCTCGCTAACTGGAGTATCTAATCTCACATTATCTGTTACTCCATTCCAATGTCTCCAATGTTGTGTTCTCTATTTAGTTTTCGCTACAAAGACTTAAGATTCTCATGCCTCCATAAAATTCCTATTCTTAGCCACAGACCGGAGAAGTGTAGCAACTTTTCCCTCTGAACTCTACCTTATTTTCTGATCATGGCACCTCCACACTCTGTTCCTTGCCCACCACACAGGCATGACTTGGCTTTTGCATTCTTTCCAAGGTAGTCAGTTGTCTTGGGGATGTCTGGCTCCTGACTGCAGAGTGCCTTAGTCTCCTGAACCCTGAATCTGTCATCTACAATAGACCTTCAAGCCACCAGCCAGAGCCTCCTACTTCTCCCTAAGGGACTTTAATCCTCCCTCTTGCTTTGAGGGAAGTTATCTTCCACTCTTGGCAATTCTCTCTGCTTCTGAAACTATTGGCGCTGCTTCTGGTGACTCAACCACTTCTCATTGTTCCAAGTCAAATCTCTCCTCTTATTTCCATCAAAATGGGAAAGAGAGGGCGGGCGGGGAATTTATTTAGCTCAGTGGTTTTGCCGCCTGCTGGGCAAACGCAAGGACCTGAGTTTGATCCCTGGTACCAAAAAAAAAAAAAAAGGAAAAGAGATTCTTTTTGTGTACAATTAGACCCCAGAAGAGGTTGCCGGCTCTGTTAGATATTTGGCCTTCTTCTCGATTTCTTAGATAAAGTCCTCTGGCCAGGGTTGAAGGATATTTATTTAACTGGTAGCACTGAAGGTCACCTTCTTAGGAGCACCCTAGAGTGTAGTATGTGCCTCACCTGTCTCCAGAGTTGAGGGTAGTCTTCATCTTCCTTCTTTCCTCAAGAGTCTTATTCTGACACCTGAAAATCAGCCAAACATTCTCTTTACTTGAAGCCCTAGGAAGGTGAGGCTCACGGACTGGACCACATAGAACTAACATGACATCCCAGATTTCTCAGGGTGGGCGTACAGAATAGAGTCTGTGTCTATTGCATATTTTATAATTATTTTATGTATAATTTGAATTCTATAACTGGTTAGTACTTTAACTTAATGAATATTTATATTTTGACATGTTAGTACACATGATTGCATGTTGGCTGTTGTAAAATATTAATTCCTCTAAACTAGACGTATTAGATGAGAATTTAATATTTTTCTAACTCTGGTTAAATCTATGTGTATGTGTACGTGGTGCTTCATTAACTGATTCGTATTGCTAATCTTCCATTGATTGTCTTTTCTTTGATATTATGCAAATAGCATGAATTCAGCTATTAGCTTTCCCAGGGAAAATGAAATCTACTTCTACAGCTGGGAATAATTTAGTCCTTGGCCAGGAGCTCTTTAGCTATCTTGGGAAAAAAATCTTTTTTGATCTAACAGTTTATTACAAAAATGATTCAGGCTTCTGTTTACATGATGAGAAAAACAAAATAAATGATATTATTTTGTTGGGAAACTGGGACTAAAACGCCTTCAAAGCCACTTGGAAATTCCAAATCTTCTTGAGCTCTTTGGTTTCCTTCAGAAGAAAATGCAGATTTAATGCTCTCTTCAGATTATGTTTGTGTTTTCTGTCTTCCTTCAGTCTTTCTTAATGAAATTTATCCCTCTTGTTGTTACTAGTTTATTCTCACATTAAAGTTTTCCCAGAAAATGACACACATCGGTTTCTGGAAGGCCTTAAAATTATGATATATTGAGTGATAATGCAGTGAATTTATGAGTGTTACATTTTCTGCTTTTTAAAAAGCTAGGGGCAATTTAGTGGGAAGATGCTGAGCAAAAATACTCTGAGTTAAAAACAAGAAGAAAAAAACCTTAAGTGGAATTTCACATTTTTAAAAAAGAAATTGAATACTATATTAGAGTGAATAAGACAGCCAACCAGACTATTTCTACACTCAGCCATCACACACATATATAAAAAGAATAGCAAGAAATAAACAAAAGGCTGATGAATCTGTGTTAAATACTGGGTCCAGGCCAAAGGAATGAGAAGTGAAAGTCTGGAACTCAGATGATTCAACAGAATGCAGGTTGAAAACCCAAAACCAACAATCGATGACTTGCAGCAATTTTTGACCTCAGAGCCTTTTAGAGTAAGATAAGCAGATTTCAATTAAGAATGTTTATTTTGAGCTGAGCTGTGCTGTTTAGGATCAGGGTATTATTTTGCATAATATCTTTTTCTTTAGTTAAACTGAATGTAGGATAAGCAAGATTTTTCAGATAAATTTATATGTCAACAATTCTAACAAATTTGTTGCAATTAAAATTTTCCCTAACAAAACTAAAATATAAACAATAAACTTGTGGTCAGTTTACTATGAAAATCACTAACCAACTAATGATTTTTCCCTTTACGCAGACCAATGATGGTCTGACCTACCCTGAACAGTACTTACTGTTTGCTTCCTAAAATGCAGAAGAGCCTTTTGCAGAAAGTTTCACAAACCTTGTGCCTGCAGACCAAAACTCTGAATTCGAAGTGAGGAGTTGCACTCTGAAAAAATTCTAGAGATCACTTATATAAACCGTGTACATATAGTTAGCACTGCTGTATGACAGACTTAAAAATGGTCAAGATGGCAAATTTTATGTGTTTGTTTTTTACTGCAAGAAAAAAATAAAATCCAAATTCTAAGTGTAGCATTCAGGTGTGATCTGGCTTCTCAGATGTCTTTGTAGCCTGATCTTTTGCTTTTTCATTCAACAGATCTTTTCAAATACGTATTACATGCCAGAAACACATTGTGTACAGCAATGAACAAGACAGGAATGGCCCCATATGTAAAATTAAAGTCAACTATCACTAGACTGGAAAGACTATTGTATCTGTTCTTTTTCCTTGTGCTTCTCCTATAGATACCTTTAGCAGTCTTCGCACATACTTGTCATTTGTGTACTTTCACAGCTTTGTAATACTCTGTAGTCTTCAGTGTCTTCCTAACTTCCCACTCTGCTTCTGAAATCCTTATCCTTTCGAGACCAGTCAGTAGTCCTTTTATCTTTAAGATGCCATTCAACCATAGCCTTGGAGATAGAGACTGTCCCTTTGACTACCATATTGTGTTGTGTTTCTTAGCTTTCTTTATGCCCTGGGCCTGGTCCCAGTTTGGTGCTTTCTAATGGACGCCAAAGAATGTTAAAGGAACTCCATTGAAGTATCTTGAAAAATCTTTTCCTAGTGCATACCATAAACATTGTTTTAATCATAATATTGACTCTCTTTCCTTTGTGGCTCCAAAGTTTCAATTGCAAACACCAAATGTCACATACGCATTGTTGAGTGGACTTTAACTCATAGGCTTGTGAAGGAGCTGAAAGAGCACAGGGATATAGCCATAGAGTAATGCATGAGGGCCATTGCCTCATTGGCTGTGCTCTCGTACCCAGTACCTCCCCTGAAGCAGTAGAAACATCAGATGGGAATTAGATGTATTTTGCCACTGGGGCATGGGAGCACATTCATTTTTCCCCACTGACATTAATGCATAATTCCTGTTGTATCCTCTTATCCACTGAGCACTCCACGTCATTCTTTGTAAGCTGCCATGAGGACTCCTGTGTTGATGTTGAGAGCTGTGAAGATGAACCTGTTAGCAGCAGCAGAAAGGAGCCTTGTGCCCGAGAGCTAACACCAAGAGGACTCCTCGCCTTATTAATGTTGCTCTACAGAGCCACAGCTAACGACTCGTTTTCAGTGAAGATTTTTATTCTGACTTTTGGTTCTTCACCCAGCTTTAGGAGGAGGAGTAACAGCTTTGGAGTCATTAAATCTCTTGGAACTATGGCTTTTTGAGTTAAAATTGTTGAGTTTGGGGAAAGCAAAAGAAACTTTCAAGCCAGGCATGGTGGCGTGTGCCTGTAGTTCCAACTGTGTACTGGGTGGGCAGAGAAGGAGGGTCTGCTGAGCCCGAGAGCAGCGAGCAGCCTGGGCAGCACAGTGAGACAGCGAGACGTAGCTACAAAACAAACTAGCAAAATGATTCTTTCGTTATACCTTAAGGGCTGTTCTGATCAGATGGAAAGCACCTCCCTTTGGGAGTCACAGGATTTCCCCTCATGGAATTTTACTGAGGTATAATTGACAAATAAAAGTTGTATGTATGTATGACATACAACGTGATGTTTTGATATACCATTATAAAATTATTCCCACTAACTAAGTAACATACATCACATAATTACCTTTGCGCGTGCACGTGTGTGTATGTGTGTGTGTATAGTGAGACCATTTAAGACCTACATTCATAGCACATTTCAAGTACATAATTTAGTTTCATTAACTGTAGTCACCATTCTGTACATTAGGTCTTTAGAATGCATCTCTCTTGTCTAACACTGTGTACACCTTTCCATTATGTCTCTTTACCTCACCACTCAGCCCCTGGCAACCATTCTCTTACTCTCTTCCATGAGCTCTATTTTGTTTTTCAGATTCTGCCCAAGTGTAAATAGAACCATGCAGTATTTGTATTTCTGTGTCCTGGGCATTTATAATACCCTATAGCTTCATCTATATCATTGCAAATTTCAGAATTTTCTTTCCATCGCATTTTCTTTATCCATACATCTGTTGCTGGACATTTAGGTTGATACCATTTCTTGGTTTTTGTGAATAATGCTACAATGAAAATGGGATGACAGATATTTCTTCAGTATATGGATTGCATTTCCCCTAGAAATATATTCAGAAATGGGATTTCTGGATCATGTAGTAGTTTTAGTTACTTGCAGAAACTCTTACTGTTTTCAGTAGCAGCTGTATTAATTTACATTCTCATCAACAGTGTACAAGGGG
Organism: Heterocephalus glaber; assembly: GCF_053883595.1. Lineage (NCBI taxonomy): Eukaryota > Metazoa > Chordata > Mammalia > Rodentia > Bathyergidae > Heterocephalus > Heterocephalus glaber. The sequence continues at coordinate 509,449 of NW_028258365.1, read as the reverse complement.
TCACTTCTTTCTGCATCTTTGCCAGCATTTTCATCTTTCTAACAGTAGATATGAAATGATATTTCACTGTAGTTTTAATTTGCTTTCTCTGGTGATTAATGACAATGAGTATTTTTCATATACCTGTTGGCCATTTGTATGTCTTCTTTTGAGAAATATCCCATTTTTAAATCAGGTTGTTTTCTTGCTATTAAGTTCTTTGAATTCCTTATATATTTTGCATAGTACCATTAATCAGATGTGTGATTTGCAATCATTGTTTCCTGTTCCATAGATTGTCTCTTAATTCTGATGTTTCTGTTGCTGTGCAAATGTTTTTTAGTTCGATGTCATCACATTTATATATTTTCACTGTTGTTTCTACTTTTGGGGGCTCATGTTCAAAGCAGTCTTTGCCCAAACCAATGTGAGAGTTTTCCCCACCTTTTCTTTTAGTAGTTTAACAGTTTCATTTTTTACAGTAACTCTTTAATCCATTTTGAAGTTGATTTTTATAAGTGATGAGATAAAAAGGATTCAATTTCTGTCTTCTGCTTGTGTATATTCCGTGTTCCCAGCATCATTTATTGAAGAGACTATCTTTTTACCCTTGTATGTTCTTGGCCCCTTTGTCAAAGATCTGTTGACTGTAAATATGTGGATTTTTTTCTAGGTAAAAGTAACAGGCTTCTAGTGGAATTTTATAACTGTGGTGGTTTCTTAGGCTGGATGATAGAGCTGATTTTTTACAAAACAGGTTTTTTTTTTAGTTACTTAAATTCTTTTATTGGTACATTTTAGGTATACAACACATTTACATTTCTCATTGGGAACTTGTACCTTTACATGATGCATCTTGGTTCTTATTTTTTCCCCATTCCTAGCCCTCCGTTCACCCCTTCCACCCTTCCCTATTTACAAAGACTTTGTTTCCATTTTTTCCATTTCTCAGCATTTTTCCTTTCCCTTCTTCACTTTCCCCTGCCCCTCCCACCACCCCTACCCCTTTGGACCTTTTCTTCCTATTTTGCATTATCAATTATTCATTCTAATCATTGGTACATTTTAGGTATACAATATAATGACATTCATCATTGGAAATGTGCAACTTTACATAATCTCTCTTGGTTCTTATTTTTCCCCCTTGCCCAGCCCTCCCTTCAACCCCTCCATCCCTCCCTATTAACAATGATTTTGTTTCCATTTTTCCATTTTCTCATATTAATTCCATTCCCTTCTCTCCTTTCCCCACCCCTCCCACTTCCCCTTTCCCTTTGCCCCTTTTCTTCCTATTTCACGTTATCTATTATATGTTTTAGTCCTTATTTACACTTTCAGTTTCTGACACTAGAGAAACTTCGGTATTTATACATGTGTGTCCTATTTATTTCCCATAAGAGTATCGCCTCAATGTGCATCCATTTAGCTATAAATGTCTCCATAATTTCTCATTTTTTAAGGCTGAGTAGTACTCCATTTTATAAAAAAAAAAAGATTTTCTTTATCCAGTCTCCAGTTGATGGGCATTTGGGCTGTTTCCAAGTTTTAGCTATTACAAATTGTGCTGCTGTGAACATGGGTGCACATATATCACTGTGGTATGATTCTTTTAATTCTTTAGGGAAGATTCCCCAGCAGGGGAATAGCTGGGTCAAATGAGATTTCCAGTCCTAGTTCTTTGAGGTATCTCTATACTGATTTCCACAGTGCTTGCACCAGTCTACACTCCCACCAGCAGTGGAGCAGGGTTCCTCTTTCCCCACAGCCCCACCACCATTTGTTCTTGGTTGATTTCATGATAGCAGCCATTCTTTCTGGAGTGAAGTGGAATCTCAGCGTTGTTTTCATTTGCATCTCTCGAATGACCAGTGATGTTGAACATTTTTTCATGTATTTATTTGCTATTTCTACTCCTTTGTCTGAGAAATGTCTGTTCATTTCAGATGCCCATTTTTGGATTGGGTCTTTAAATTTGGGAGGTCTGATTTTTTTAAGCTCTTTATAGATTCTAGATAGTAGTAGACCTTTGTCTGAGGAAGAGCAGGTGAAGATTTTTTCCCACATTGTGGGTTGTCTCTTCACACTGCTGGTGGTTTCTCTTGCTGTGCAGAAGCTTTTTAATAAGAAGAGATCCCACTTGTTGATTGTTTGTGCTAGTTCATGGGCAACTGAGGTTTTGTTCATAAAGTCTTTTCCTACACTAATGGCTTCAAGAGTTCTACGTAATCTCTGTTCCAGCTGGTTCAGCATTTCTATTCTAATATTTAGATCTTTAATCCATTTTGATTTTAGTTTAGTGCATGGCGAGAGGTATAGGTCTAGTTTTAATCTTTGACAAGTTGAAACCCAGTTTTTCCAACACCATTTATTAAAGAGGCTATCTTTCCTCCAGTGAGGGTGTTTGGCTCCTTTATCAAAGATGAGGTGGCTGAGTGTGTCTGGCGTTGTTTGTGCATCTTCTAATCTGTTCCACTAGTCCTCAGGTCTGAAAACAGGTATTTTTAATTGTGTTTAAAAAGCACATAACATAAAATTTGTTATCTTAACAGTTTTTAAGTGGACACTTTAGTAGTGTAAAACATACTCACGTTGTATAGACCTCTAAATCATTTTTATCTTGAAAAACTGAAATGCTGTAAACAACTTTCCATCCTCTCTTCCTTTAGTCATTGGCAACTCCAATCTATTTTTCATTTCTGTGAAGTCGACTATTTTAGATACCTTATAAAAGAGGAATAAAACCCCAAATGACACCTGTGACACACCCCAAAGTGTACTTTACTGATCCCTAGGGGTCTCTGAAGCCAATCAAGTTGCCCGTCAGTTTTGCTGTCACAGCCCTCATCCATAGGTAGTGCTGCAGTTAGTTTTGTATCTTGACTGCTGTGGAGAATGCCACAGTGTATATGAGACTGCACCTGTCTCTTCCAGACTCTGTTCAGTTCTTTTGAGTACATACCCAGAAGCAAGATTGATTGCTGAGTCATATTTCGAGTCTGTATTTAATGTTGTAAGGAAATGCTATAGTGTTTTCCAGAAGGACTGTACCAATTTACATTTCCGCCAACAGTGTACAAGAGTTCCCTTTTCTTTACATCCTCACCAGTACTTGTTATTTTCTGTTTTGGATTTATTTTTTATTGCAGCTATCCTACTGGGTTTGAGGTGGTATCTTTTGGTTTGTGCTGGCTTTTCTTTTAGAATTAGTGATACTGGCCAACAGGACTGGCTTTGACATTTCATACCACAATTTATAGAGGAATTGTCTTTGGTTGTCTACTTAGACGTGGTAGTTTCTGTTACCCAAATAAGTACAGACTGCAGAGTCCAATTTGTGATATAATCCAACTTCCATAAAATCAATAATAATAATAATAATAGAATGGGGGGATGGTTTTCAACTTTACTGTATAGTAAAACTTCAGTTAGCTATTTAGCATATTCCTTATTGTTAACTGCACAAGTGTATAAAGGTATTTTCACTTAAATGTTTCACAAATTGAACAAGGATTGCTGGAGAGATGCAGAGAGCCTGTTTGACCATGAGTCGGGTCTGCCTGATGCGAACTGTGAGAGGGAGGATGTCTGGTTTGTATTGTGCAGCCCTTCCTGTTGTACTTGAGAAAATATAAGCAATTTCAGGAGGGAGGATCTGCAGGTTGCTTGGAATTGCATGGCGATAGAGTCTGTTTCTATAAATTATTAAGGACATGACAGGCTCAGAAACTAGTATAGAACCCAGGGAAAATGTCGGCCCTTTTTTTCCTAGGAAGTACATGCATTCCGTAGTTTCCACAGGACCTGTCATCTCAGGGACTATCAGTGTGTTCCCAAGCTACATGTAGTCAGCTTCTCCATTACAATACAGCTAGATCTTGGGTGACTGCAAGGCTAGCTGTGAAAAATTATCTAGGCCATCTATTTTTAGAATCAAATGTTTCCTAAGCACTGAGAAAACAGTTATGCTTGTGGGATATTTTAATAAATACTGTTGGTTTGGGTGACTATACATGTTATTATTTATTGGTGATTTCTGAAGCTTTCCCAAATTAATTAATTATATCAAAGAAAGCCCAATAAATAATTGGTTGCCTTTTAAGACATGAGCTTTACTGAAGATTTATTTTTAAATTTAAAATGATATTTTTACTCGTGGAAGAACACGAAATAAAGTGAAATGTCAAGATTGCCTTTGGGACTTTTATAACGTTTTAAATTTAAGAAGTACTTCATTTTTACCCTAATCACAATATCAAGACTACTAATCATTACCTCAAACAATCAAGAAGTTATTACCTGAAAATAGATTGCCAAATTTCAGTCGATATTTAATTTTTTAAAAGGGTATTAACGAGAGTGGTACTGCATTGATGTTTCCTTTTTAAATTTGTTTTTGAAGTTCTCTACTGACAGTAAAATTCATACTCCATTTGTCTAACAAGCCCTACAGCTGGAATTTCCTAAGAGCACTGTCCGTAATGATTATGGCAAAATTCCAACATTTTCCAGTGGGGAACATGGTTTTATTCTTTTTAAACTGTTGACTCTTGGCAAAAGCAAGCACTCTAGTTAAATAACTAAGCAAATGGTTTATGAGACAGGCTGCAGTCCTTCAGAAGGATCCATAAAAAGATAGCTGGCTAATGACTTAGCACCATTTGTGGCCATGCACATCAAAGATTAACCACTGGGCCGGGGATTTAGCTCAGTGGTTCCACCACCTGCCTCACAAGCGCAAGGACCCGAGTTCGATCCCTGGTACCAAAAAAAAAAAAAAAAAAAGATTAACCACCAAGGATTCTAATTCCACCCGCTACCTCTTAATGAGTTTCAGATGTGGCCCCATCAGCCTTTTTTTTCTACATGACTTTAGTAGCATCTGAATGGAGTGGCTGTCTAATGCTCTGCACAGTAATATGATTAATTCTACAGAGGGGGTTTTTGACCCCCAGCTTGTCCCAGCACTGACTATGCAGTATGCAAAGGGACACTTCAGTAGTGTTTCTACCAGTAGCAGAGTAGTCTCAGCCCTAAATCCATCATCGATTGTATTCTAGTTTTAAGTTCCTGTCAGATTTACTCTGCACTAAATATACATCCTGATCAAGCAGGGTTGGAAAAAGAGATATACTCCAAGCTCATTAACTTTCTAATGGTCTCTAGGAACACTAGAGCAAGGAAGATTGAAAATCAGTATCAAATACAAATATCCGTGAATGAGAAGAGACTGGTTAAATAAATCAGAATGTATCCATAGGGTGCGAAGGAGTGGGCAATGAATTACTTGCTTCAGTCAGGCCCAAGCTGATGGAGGCCTCACCTTCCTTATTGCATGGCCTCTGAGGTTGCTGTAAGTGTCAAGATTCACCCAGCAGATAGCAAAAGAGAGAGCATGCAGAGCGAAAGATTTTCGGAGGCCCTGCCACCAAATGGCACTTACTCCGCTAATCAAGGACTTGATGGCATGGCCATAGGTAATCGCAAGGGAAGCTGGGAAGTCTAGTCTCCCTACCAAGAGGAGGAGAAAGAAGATTAAGAACCTAAGTCTCCCAGTGTGTCCTACAAAGGTGATGGGAATTAGTTAGAGGAAGAGCAAGAGCAGGACTGAGACTTTCCATTGAATAAATCTGTGTGTGTGTGTGTGTGTGTGTGTGTGAGATGAACAATGTGAATATATGATTCATTTGAAAATAACATATATTTTTCAGAAAAAAATAAAGCCATTGTCGATGCAACACGTGGAACCAGTCTCCTAATTATAAATCAAGTATTCCAGTCAGAGAATTTTGTCCTGTATTATGACCTGTAATAAGCACACCATATTCCTTTGAACCAAGCTGGTTCCAAGGGCAAGCCTCTCCAGGACCTGCATTCACTGCATTGGTGGGGTTTGTTTTCTCCTTTCTTGTCTGGGACTCCTTTCCCCACAGTTGGCAGACAGGAATCAGCCGGATAGGATCAAAGTTGGCTTTGCCTATGTTTAACTGGAGAAGGCATCTGAGCAGCCCCTTGTAAGAGTCTCTGCAAGGAACCCTCTCAAATCTGAGCTAGGGTGTGACAGTCATGACACCTAAGAGCTTCATGTGACCACATCTGAAAGTGAGAAGCATGTCAGCTCACTCCCTCTGCTCAGTTAGCTTCAGAGCCCCATATTCCTCATCACGGAAAGACCCAACCTTCTTAGTCCAACAGCCAGTGCTCTGATCTGACACACGCCTGTGTTTCCAACTTTGTGTCTTGCCAGTTCCTTTGATGTTTCCTGTGACTGGAACCAGAGTTTCTCAAACTGATGTCCTACTGCATAGTTCTCAGGGGGCATTAACAGGTGTGCTATAGACAAAAAGCACCACATAAGCAAATATATTTGTGAAATATCACACTGCAAACCAAATTACTCCTTGGGCGTATCTCCGTATTGAAGGCTGAGATTACGAGCTGCAGCTTAGACGCTTGCTTAATTTTGTTTATTCTAGCATTTACCAAACTCAGTTGAATGCAGAAAAATGCACTGCACCCCACCTGAATCCCCTTGGTGGTGCCCTGATACACAAAACATCCATTGGGACCCCCTGAGTGGTCCGATCTCCTAGCACTGGGCATGAGGAAAGCTGAGCAATTGACTGGTGCCTCACATCCTATTTCTGTTCAACCACACGGCTATAGGATTCTGTGTCCATCCCTCCCTGAATGTTCTGTATGGAACGCATCTTTCCTACCACTGTATAGTGTGTGTTTTTTGATGTATCATACATATTTCTCCTTGATGGTATTCTATTCATTCTGGAGAATCCCAGTGTCAGGTATAGTGCTTGACTTGATATGATATTATGTTATTTACTTCTCTTTAGCTTGTAGGTTTGGACTGCAATAATAAGAATACCATAGATTAGGAGCTTAAACAACAATTCATTCTTTTGGTCCTGAAGAATGAGAAGTCCAAGATCAAGTCCAGTTTGCAGAGGCAGACTTCTTGCTGTACCCTCACACTCAGACACAGAGAAAGGAAGCAAGCTCTTTCCTTTCTTATAATACCGCTAATCCCATCACAAGGGCTAATTATATCTCCCAAAGGCCTCACTTCAAATAAAGTCACACCGGAGATCACAGTTTCAACATAGGAATTTTGGAAAGAAACATTCAATCTATAGCACCCTTCTTTTTTTTCTCTGTGTTTTACAGATAGGAAAATGTTTCAATTTTTATTTTATTTCAACATTTAGCATGCATATGTGCCTTAAAGTATAAAGCTTATGGGTATCCTGTTCTTAGAAGACACTTACAACAGTTAAATTCAAATTATCTTCCTTCCATGTTGTTCCTTTTTTACGTTTACATTTTTTTGTGTCTTCCAAACAAGTGATATTATTATTATTGTACCTCTCTTTGAGATAGTTAATTATTTTGTTGCTGCTGGAGATCAAACCTAGAGCCTCATATATATGTATATGAGGATGTACATTGTACCACTGAGCAATACCCCCAGCCCTATTATATTTATTTTAAATAATTGATGCTAATTTATATATAAACTCAGGTTTATGGATTTCTTTACCATTCCTTCTTATGTCTCATTTCTTTCCTCTGCATTAAGTTTCTTTCTTAGCGTCTTTCAGTACTTGTTTTGAAACAAGGGCATTTTAATGGAGAAAACTGTTAATATTTGCCTGAAAATGCTAAATGCTCTTATTTCAACATAATACTTAAATGATAGTTTATCTAGACATGGAATTAAAGACCATTTTGCCAGTTCACTAATCCTGCCTTTAAATTGGCTCTAAGTAACTGTTTAACACAAGTATGGAGAAGTGGGTTTCTTTTCTTTTTTTTTTTCTCCTTAAATTCAGGTACATTTTGGTTCTTTGTTTTCATCTGCCTTTTTAATTCATAGCCTTTGCTCTTTTTCATGTTTCTACTGCTTAATTCCTTTTTTTGACTTTAATATTTTAAGTGTACTTATTTTACATCTCACTATAATATTTCTTTTATCAGAATTTCCCCAAGAACTCTGATCCTGCTGTTTATTTTGTAAACTAATTCCTGCCCTGGATGCACAATTTTCTTTTTCAGTTTATAATGTGGGATCTTGCATTTATGTTTCATTTATGTATTTATCACATAATCAGGGATAATCCAGGGTGCCCTGAGCGCCTACCCCCTAGAAAAGTTTTGTGATTGTTCCTGTTTTCTGGGAGTTATTGGAACACGTGTGTACTTCATGTTTATTTAAATTTCTAGCATGTTACTTTAAATTCAGCCCCCTCCCAGCCTGAGTGGAGAGAGTCCCATAGATACGAATTTTTTTTATTTGGTACCGGGGATCGAATTCGGGTCCTTGTGCTTGCGAGGCAGGTGGCAGAACCACTGAGCTAAATCCCCGCCTATAGATAGAAATTTTAAGGAGAGAAGTTTTTCCCTAATCGGAGACCCAGCTAAGATGATCAGCTGATCCCTGTAGTCCATCTCAGGCCTCCCGGCCCCGCTCCGGAACCCGCACTCAGCTCGGCCAGGGGGTGGGACCCTGGAATTTCTATTTTTAGTTTTTTGAGGAATCTCCATACTGATTGTACTAGTTTATATTCCCACCAACAATGTAGAGGGGTTCCTTTTTCCCCACACCTTGCCAGCATTTTTCGTTTTGTGTCCTCAATAATGGCTATTCATATTGGAGTAAGATGGAATCTCAGTGTTGACTTGATTTTCATTTCTCTAATGGCCCAAGATGCTAAACATTTTTTCATGCACTTACTGGCCATTTGTACTTCTTCTTTTGAGAAGTATCTATTCATTTCATTTGCCCATTTTTCATTGAGTCTTTTTTAAAAGTTCTTTATATATTCTAGATACTAAAATACTAGAATACTCCTTGGTCCAAGGAGTGAATGGCTGGCAAAAAATTTTTTCCCATTTTGTAGGCTGTCTCTTCACTCTGATAGTTGTTTAATTTGCTTTGCAGAAGCTTTTTAATTTTGATATAATCCCATCTGTTGATTCTTGGTATCTTTTGTGAAATTGGGGTTTTGTTCAGAAAGTCCTTACCTATGCCTGTGTCTTCAAGAGTTTTAACAGTTTATCTTCCAGCAGATTCCATGTCCATTTTTATAGTTAGGTCTTTGATCCATTCTGATTTGATTTTAATATAGTGTGATGGAAATGGGTCAAGATTCATTCTTCTGCTTGTAGATAACCAGTCTTTCCAGCACCATTTGCTAAGGAAGCTGTCTTTTCTCCTCTGTATGCTTTTGGCACCTTTCTCCAAAATCAAATGGCTTAAGGTACATGGGGTTGTGTCTGCATCCTCAATTCTACCCCACTGGTCAACATGACTGACTTTTTTGTCAGTACTATACTGTTTGTATTGCTGTAGCTTTATAGTATAACTTGAAAAATGGGATTATATTGCCTCCTGGTTTGCTGTTTTTGCTCAGGAATAATTTGGTTATTCTGGGTGTTTCGGGGTTCCATATAAATTTTAGGATTTTTTTCTAGTTATGTAATGAATCCTGTTGGTGTTTTAATTAAAATTTCATTAAATCTATATGTCATTCAAAGAATATTTGTTATATGTTAGAAACTATTTCTTAGTGTTTTGTAAGCAGAGGCTTCAAGCTAATTATTCTGCCACAGTGCCATAATCTGAGGTTTAATACATGTTAAGTGAGTGGATGAATGTGTAGATGAAGTATAAGAACATGTGGCAGAGAGAAAAGAGTAAGAGAGGCAGAAAGTGCAGTTGTGGTTTGTTGCTGCTCTGTATGTCCAGAGATGCTCTGTCAGACATGGAAGCCACTAGCTCTCTATAGCTGGTTAGTACTCAGAAGTGGGGATGAAATGAGACAGGCTGACAGTGTCCAATACAAGTTAGATTTTGAATGCTTAGCAAGAAGGCAGAATGTAAAATATATCAGGAATGTTCCCAATTGTTTATATGTCAATGTAATTTGGATTTGGTTGGTGAAAATGAAATATATTAAAATTAATCTCATCAGTTTCTAGGAAGTTTTGGGAATTTTGCTCATAGAGCCCCCTTTTCTATTGGCCAGCACTAGTATACATGGTCAGTGTGCAGTGAACATTGGTTGAGTAAGTGGAAAGGCAGTTAGCAGCCACACATTGTGTCTCTCATTCCAAAAGTGATTACAAGTTCCACAATCTTAGCATTCATGGGAGAATAAGGTGCAAGAGTAGAACTTAGTTCATTGCTGTATGGCAAATTTAGAGGGAAAGTAGTTGGGGGAAGGAGTTTAACTAAATGCTTTTGACAATCCCTTGAGTAGTATAAATGTATCTTCAGTAATACTCTTGCAGAATATTTTGTCACACTTTGTTTAAGTGATATAGAAAAGGTTTTGACATGATATATCATGAAAAGCGCTTCAGGAAAGGAATCTCAAAAATGCAATAAAAAACCTTCTCAACTTGATATTGGCTTTTCTCTAGTATTTTAGCCAATCTGCTTTCCTAAATCCTCTTTTATTTATTCACCCTTTGGACATAGAGAATGAAGAGGGTGTGCTAGAATGAGAGAGATGCTGTACACTCAGAGCTTTTGTTTCATTACATAACTTTCAAAATTTACATGGTCATTGCATGGTGTTCTACCTTTGGGCTAAAAATGAGCTCTACCCAGCCAAGGCAGCCAACCAAGGAGTTTCTAGAGGCATCACCTTATGTCCCATCTGTGCATAGCTGCGAAGCCTGCCATGTGACATTTCTAAGAATGCTCTGCCACGTTCTGCCTTCTTCACCCTGTACCCCCACCCCCCACAAGAGCCCTCTAACCAAGTCTGTATGTTCTTTTTTTAGTGAGGTGGTGGGGGTAAAATCATGACAGGGGATCACAAGCTAAAGGACCTGGGGCATCCTGGGAGCCACTATCCTTTCAGCCTGCAGAACAAACCCCAGTGCAAAGAGACCCTACTCCTTAGTTTCAATTGGACACCAGTTGATTATCCCCAGGGACCTTTTTTGCCTGCCTTTCTGTCCCATCACCTCTTACGTAGTTGGCACCCACATCTTCGCACTTTTCCTTTGGCCTCCAGTTGTTGCTGTCATTGTAGCTGCTGTCCCGGCATTCTGCTGAGACAAGAAGAGAATGTGTGTGAGGCACAAATTCTTCTGCACTCACTGGTGGCAGGGGTAGTTAGCAAGGTGTGTGGCTCAGCTGAGGTCAGCTGAGGAAGCTTTTTCTGTCTTGCACAATGCCTCAGAAGTTTATTTCATTCAGTTTTTTCCCATCCTTGAGGTACTGACATGGGGCCCAGGTGCAGAGGGAATTTGGCATCAGACATTACTAACGGCTTCATGTCCACTTGTTGAGCTTCTGCCTGTAAGAACGCGACACATCTGTTCCCGAAGGGCCAATGTTACGTTATGGAGATGGCCATGTGGACCAAATGATTAAAGCATGTGGAAATGGAAAATACAGCTGTCTCTGAGGTAGAATTATCTGTCACTTTTATCAGATGGGCTCCTGATTTAACCCATGTGTTGAGCATTCCAGTTTGCCGGCAAAGAATTGTCCGTATACCTCAATTGTTAGGCAGAAGAACAAGAGGCCCCAGCTGCCACATGGAGGGCAGTTAGTGACTTGCCTCTTTTCCTCTGTTACTTCCAAACCCTTAGATGCCCGGTGCCATTCAGCGATGTTTGTGAGCAGTGTTTGTGAGTAGTGTTTTCCTGGAGCGCACAGCCAACCTAGAGGCTGAGAAGGTCTTGGTGTTGTCGTTGTTGTTGTTGCTTTCTTTCTGTTTAACATAAAGAATAAAGAATCTTCTCTTGACCATACTCTAGATGTTTGGAATTCCACATCTGTTTCTGTATTACCCAGTTTTACAAGGGTCCTGAAAAATTGGTTTAGCCAGAATCCCATGTTACCCCTGGTGTTTTCTCTTAGTAATTTCCTGTCCACCAACCCCCAGCCCTCTCCTGGGCTGTAAATCTCTACTTGCTCGTGCTGTTTTCAGAGTTAAGCCCAGCTGTAGACTGAGACATTTTCTTCTGCTGTGATCACCCTAAATAAAGTCATCTTTATCAATTTAACTACTGTCGACTTCTGGTTTTCTATGACACAGCTTTACCACGGTGTTTATCTTCACATCCAGTGTGCAGAATCTGGCCCGGCTTAGCTCTCACCTTCAGCCCTCGGTGGATCTTACTCCACAATCTAACCAAATGAAACTGCTTAGATCACAAAGAGCTTCTGAAATAAAAACTTCACGAAAGGGCACATGCTCTTGCTTTACTGTGATTATAACTGGCACACTGAGCTGAGAAGGTAGGACTTGTACGATCAGCCATGGTGCCTAGGTTTTGCCCTTTTCTCTTGTTTAGAAAGATAGGGTTAAAGATGCCCTTGAGCTTCAGGTCCCCTCCACAGTACGAAGAGGAATTACAACCATGTCAAATGGAGGAACAGTGTTTTCTAGAGCCAAGCCACTAAGAAGGTGCTTTGGGGTGAATATGAAAATTCCATGAGCCCCATAGGCACCCAGCTTGCTAGCAGAGATTAGGCTGGATTCTCGCACCCATTTGCCCCCAGCCTGGCATGCCCTGGTGCAGGTAACACCTGTACCTTCCCTCAGGATGAGGAGTTGCATCGTATCTGCATGGAAGTTACCCAGGGAATGGCTCACTTGCTGGGGAGTAGGGTAGGAAGAGGAGGAGGAAACTTTTAAAATATTCTCACTGACCAGAGATGCCTTGAACGTATACCAGCAACCAAACCTCACACAATTAGACAAATCTATGAAATGTATACGTGAGAGGTTTTAAGGAATTTTTTTTAAAAAAATTGTCATTAACCAGTAAAACAAAATAAAATGAAAACAAGCCAACAAACTAAAAAGCTCTGTTGAGAAGAGAGTGTTTTTGTGGATAAGTAAGCTGAGAAATTGAGACTGTCAAAGAGTTAATGGAGATGATATGGTTGCCAAGCAGGTAGCACTGATGTGCCAGCCTTTTATATTGTAATTCTTGCGTGATTCAAGGAGTTTGCCAGGCTGAGTTTGCCATATATACAAGCTGAATTCAGAGCCTAACCATAAAATGATAAACTATGGAGTTTATGTTTTAAAGCTGTCTTCTCTGTAAGCTTGAGAGGGTCCATTGGAGAACCAAGAAATAACCTTGCAGTAACAACTATCACTTGAATACCTAATCAGAAAGCCACTTGAATTGGTTAACATTAAAGACACACAAAAGAGATATTTGCTCTTAGCAGAATTGGAACTGTAGGAAGGTTTTCATATGCATTTCCAGACGGCAGATATTTAAATCTCAGTTTAGTTCTTAAACATATGCTGTGGTGGTGGGAGGGCTGGCAGTGGAGGGGAGATGTGCTGGTAATGATCGTGAAAGTGTCGCATGCATTTCTAACCCTTTAAACAGCACTGTTGAGAAGTCATGTCCATACTTTGGAAACCACTGATCCAAACTAAGATAAGTTCTGAAATAAAGGAATAGCAAGTTCGTTAGCTTGGGAGAAGGTAGCTGGTCCTGGTTGGTGCTGTTGCAGTTGCAAAGCCATCATCAGGAAGAATGTTGGTGAAGGCAACACAGACTGCCTGCAGGGCATTGGTGGCTGGAAGTGACAGCAGTGCCCACAATGTGACAGCTACCCTGGACAAAAAGAAAATCACCAAGAGGTCAGAGATCAAGTCTTTTGTGAAAGTTTATAATTTCATCCACCTGTGCCCATAGGCACTATGTGCATAGCTCCTTGTACAGAACTGTCTTCCACAAGGATGTCCTCAGAGACACTGCTCTTAAGTACAAGTCCAAGGTCAAGTTCAAAGAGAGGTGCAGAACAGGAAAGAACAAAGGATTCTTCCCGATCGTTCAGTTTTAGGGTTTTTTTTAAATTTCTGTCATTAAAGGAAAAAAAGAAAACACCCTCCCTATGGAGGGAAGAGTCACCTTAAACACTATGTACAGTTCATAAAATTTCCTAAAATAAAAGATCTGATTGTTGAGCTGATGATATTCTCCATCTAGTAATAGCCTATTAGTCTAAAACTTCCAAAAACCATGATAGGGATACTTGAAATTTTTCTGTTTTCCTATCTGGATAAAGCGGTTTTAAATCAATTCCATAGAAGTAAAAAGGTGTCAGCCACAAATACCTAAAATTATTTTCTTGATGAGTGTTAGGTATTTTACATTTGATATCGTTCTTTTTACTCTAGATTTTCATTTTATTTGCATTCTCAGACTCAAGGTTACATCTTTCTGCAAACAGGGTTAAAATATGATCTACCAAAGCAAGTAATTCTGTTTAAGGAAATCACGAACTCGTTTTATTCTATTCATTGAATTGGATTTCTTATAGTATTCTTGGGTAAAGTCCCTTTATTTGTTTCTTTGATGTAAGGCTGTTTTCAAACAATTTTACTGCCACTCTATAATTAGAACAATCCTAGCAATGCTGGGTGCCTGGGATAACTCTTTAGAAAAATAATTGTGTGATATTTCTGTGGATTTATTGCCTTTCCAAGTTCTTTAAAATCAAGAAATAAGGAGTCACTCGTTTTAGTGGCAATTTTATCGCTCCATTTGTTTTAGTTTACCCATAAATATACCTACAGAATGCTGGGAAAGCAACTTGTGGCATTTCTCATTTCCCCAAATCTTTTTGGCACAGCGGTAAGCAGTGAACAGCTGGAGATCTTTTCTGAGCACCGTGTTCCTCTCTGTGTTGGAAGCCACCTGAGGAAATTACTCAGTGAGGGTGACAGGGAGGGGACTGCATAGCCTGAGACTTAGTGTCACAGAGACTTAGAGCAAGGCAGATAGGTCTGGGGTGTTTCTTTATTTATGGCATAGGAAATGTTCAGGTTACCAAGCAGAAGGATTCCAACTGCCAGGGTCAGGTATTTGGTCTTCAGTCAGAAGGCAACAGAGAGATGCAGAAGATTCCAGAGAGACAGGCAGGCAGAGGTCTTACCTGTTCACACGCTGTACAGTACGGCCTCCGGGGTGAAGTGAAGGGGATTGTTAGACTGGAAATGTATCTGGATAGCAGAGCACAGTGAGAGTCCATGCAGATGATAGGGAGGTTCTTTCTGTGACATTGGTGACAGTGGAAATGAACATGAAAGGGTGGGTTAAGACAGAACACTTAACTCAGAGGTTTTTTAGGGGCCAGAGAGACACTTACAAGATTGAGTTCCTTGGGCCGGGGATCTAGCTTAGTGGTTCCACTGCCTGCCTCGCAAGCTAAGGACCCGAGTTCGATCCCCGGTACTGAAAAAAAAAAAAGATTGAGTTCCTTTGTTGTCATCTCTGTACCATCTATGGACCCTTGGATGACCCTTGCAGTAATTGGGTCTGCTTTCTATTGACAGGAAATTAAACCCATCTCAAATAAGGTAGTATATTTTCTTTCAAAAACTAAGCATTATACAAATTTTTCTTATTGGTTGTGAGGTTTTTACTAGAGGAATTTTTTAAAGTCTAAGACTTGCATGTAGATATTTATGACAGCTTTATGCATAATTGCTATAACTTAGAAGCAAGCATTGCGTCCTCCAGTAGATGAGTCTGTAAAATGTGGTACATCCAGAAAATTGAATATTACTCAGCGTCAATAGTAAGTAAACTATCAAGCCACGGAAAGGCATATTAGGTGTAAAATTACTTTGTATGGTGCTACAATGATGGATATACATTATTGTACATGTGTCAAAAATCACAGAGGTGAATCAAACCAAGGTCATAATGTAAATGACAGACTTTGGTGGATAATGATGTGCCGATGCAGGTTCAGTGACTACAACAAATACACCACACTGATGTGTGATGTCATTGGTGAGAAGGCTACGTGTGGGGTAGGAGGAGTGTGTGAAGGGGGGAGTGTGTGAAGGGGGGAGTGTGTAGGAATGCCCTGTGTTTCCCAGTCAGTTTTTCTGTGTGCCTAAAACTACCCTAAAATACATTAGTTTTTTAAATGAGTCTAAGATGATCTCAAGATCTTAACTTCATGACTAAAGTAATGCTGGTGCCCTTCGCAGAAATAGGAATGTTAGAAAAAACAAAAAGCTTTGTCCTGAGAAAGATGATCAATTCCACTTCGGATATTTTCAGGTGGAGGCACTTGAACAACAATCGTATAGAGATGTTCAGCCAGCATCTGGCTATACCAGACTGGATCAAAACAGTCAACATTTTTATGTCACTTTACAATTTACAGACCATGTTGGCATAAATCCACTTATTTTTGGAGAGAGGAGTTGCACACAGGGTGGAGGGAGCCACTAAATAGTTTGTAAGATTTCTTTCAACTATGAGATTTGGTGATCTCCAGGGAAGAATTGGCTATGGGATAAAGATTTGCAGTCCACTTGTAGGTTGCTGATTGGGTATTGACACTAGAGACTTCCAGTGAGCAGAACTGGACTACAGGAAGAATCTGGAAGGACTCTTTCATGGAGTGAATGGTGGAAGAGGTGATTCCAGGGAGGAGTCAGAGATACAGAGGAGAACCAAGACAACTTAGGGATGGGACAAGCAACAGCAAGGAGAGTTTCTAGCAGAAGTAGATTGTCAGCCAGCTGCAGAGGTATTAATAGGATTCAAGTCAGAAATGCCTAAATAATTTGGAAAGTAGGCTATGTTCTCACCTTTGAGAAGCTTATTGCTTTGAGTGGTGGTATAGGAAACAGCGGAAATAGGAAAGAGCAGTTGTGTCACAGAAGGACTCAGGCAGAAAGCAGCGATATAACTTGAGAAGATCATGACACTTTGGATCAGATGATGGATGGGGAGACCCTGAAAAGGAGGAGGAGACTAGTGGAAAGGTTCCACTAATCAGATCGGAGGCAAGCCAGGCAGAGGTAAGAATTCAGGGCGTTTCTTCCCTGGCTGAGGACTGGGGAGAGGCTGTGGAATGGCAAAAAGGAAAACTTTAAAAACAATAGTAAAGAAAGAGCAAGTGTTTGGAGATGCAAAGAAATATTTATGCAAAGAGAAGAACATAGGAAGCATAGAGAAGCCACTCTGGGGGAATTCAGTACAGCATTAACCGCAATATTAGCTGTGACTGGGAATAAATCAATTAATCCATAAAGACCTGAATTTCTTGTTTGTAAATGAAATACCTTTGTTTAAAACTGTATAACTTTATTATCATTCACTAAACACACACATATACAAAAAATAAAATTATTGAAAGAAAAGCAATGCAAGGGAAAAAACTATAATAATATTCAAATGTAATAGAGCTCAACCAAAACAAAACTGAAAAGTACTTAAACATTTTTCCATATAATTTAAAAAAACATCTCAAGCATTAACAAGACATCAGAGGATGTGATTTGTTTTAGAAAGATTTTCAAAACTAATATTGAACAAAAAGTGGTCTAGTAAAAAAAACCAAATATTTTTAATTTAAATTTCAATACAGTCATGTGACACGTGATGGAAATATAACCTGAGAAATATGTTATTAGGCAATTTCATCCATGTGGATCACAAAGTACCACACAGAGTGCCAACTTCTAAGTGCAAACTGAAAAGGTATACGTCAATCATCTCTGATGGCCCCTTGATATTATCCAAATACGCAGTTAAACACGAGATACATGAGGCTACCTCTGGCATAGCAGCACACTGTTTTACAGTAAATGCTTTTATAGAAGTAGGATTATGCGCTAAAGGATGAAAAGCACAGCATGTTCTGATAAGTACCTAAAACAGTAACAGGCATTTATCACACTATCGAGTACTGTGTACTGTACATAGATGTATGTGCTTCTTTTGGAAACACACCCTTCTCTCCTTTGATCTCAGTGAGTCTTCCTTCCCAACCCACTGATGAGCTCCAGCCTAGTCTCTATCTACATCTCTTCCTATAGTTTTGAACACAATCTATATATGGATTCTTTCCAGATTCCAGCCTGTAACTCTGATCTCTCCCCTTCCCCTCCTGCCACCCCTACCCCTTTGATCTTTTCTTCCTATTTCAAATTATCAATTATTCATTTTAATCATTTTAATCCTTAATTACACTTTCACTTTCTCACACTAGAGAAACTATTCGGTATTTACACATGTGTGACCTATTTATTTCACTAAAGAGGATGGCTTCAATATGCATCCATTTAGCTATAAATGTTGCTAGTTTCTCGTTCTTTATGGCTGAGTAGTACTCCATTTTATAAAAAAAAAAAAAAGAAAGAAAAAAACACAGCTTCTTTATCCAGTCTCCAGCTGATGGGCACTTGGGCTGTTTCCAAGCTTTAGCTATTATAAACTGTGCCACTATAAACATGGGTGCACATATATCACTGTGTTATGATTCTTTTAATTCTTTGAGGAAGATACCCAGCAGGAGAATAGCTGGGTCAAATGGGACTTCCAGTCCTAGTTCTTTGAGGTATCTCCATACTGATTTCCACAGTGGTTGCACCAATCTGCACTCCCACCAACAATGGAGAAGGGTTCCTTTCTCCCCACACCCTCGACAGCATTTGTTATTGGTTGATTTCTTGATAGCAGCCATTCTTTCTGGGGTGAGGTGGAATCTCAGTGTTGTTTTCATCTGCATCTCTTGAATGACCAGTGATGTTAAACATTTTTTCATATATTTATTTGCTGTTTTTACTTCTTTGAGAAATGTCTGTTCATTTCAGATGCCCGTTTTTGAATTGGGCCTTTCAATTTCGGGGGTCTGATTTTTTTTCAGTTCTTTATATATTCTAGACTAGTAGTCCTTTGTCAAAGGTACCACTGCTAAAAATTTTTCCCACATTGTAGGTTGTCTCTTAGCTCTGTTGGTGGTTTCTCTTGCAGTGCAGAAGCTTTTTAATAAGAAGAGATCCCAGTTGTTGATTCTTTGTGCTAGTTCCCATGCTACTGAGGTTTTGTTCATAAAATCTTTTCCTATGCCAGTGTCTTCAAGAGTTCTACCTAACTTATCTTCCAGAAAGTTTAGTGTTTCTGTCTTAATATTTAGATCTTTAATCCACTTTGATCTTAGTTTAGTGCATGGTGATAGGTATGGGTCTAGTTTTAATCTTTGGCATGTTGAAATCCAATTTTTCCAACATCATTTATTAAATAGGCTATCTTTCCTCCAATGAGGGTGGTTGGCACCTTTGTCATAGATGAGGTAGCTGAGTATGTCTAGAGTTGTTTCTGCATCTTCTAATCTATTCCACTGATCCTCGGGTCTGTTTCTTTGCCAGTACCATGCTGTTTTTATTACAGTAGCTTTGTAGTATAGTTTCAAGTTGGGGATTGTTATTACCCCCAGCCATGTCTCTGTTGCCTAGAATTGCTTTTGCTATTCTAGGTCTCTTCTGCTTCCAAAGGAATTTTTGAATTGTTTTCTCTATTTCTGTGAAGTATATTGTTGGAATTTCAATCAGCATTGTATTAAATCTATATAGTAGTTTTGGAAGTATGACCATTTTCACTATATTGGTTCTTCCTACCCAGGAACAAGGGATGTCTTTCCATTTTCTTATATCCTCCTCAGTCTCCTTTTTCAGAGTGCTGTAGTTTTCAGTGTCAAAGTCTTTTGCTTCCTTTGTTTGATTGATTCCTAGATATTTCATTTTTTTGGATGCTATTGTAAAAGGAATTTTTCCCTAATTTCTCCTTCAGTGAGTCTATTATTTGTGTATAAAAAGGCTATTGTTCTTTGAGTGTTGACCTTGTATCCAGCTACTGTACTGAATCTGTCAATTAAGTCTAGAAGTCTTTTGACTGAGATTTTTGGGTCTTCTATGTAAAGTATCATATTATCATCAAATAATGACAGTTTCACTTCTTCCTTTCCTATCTTTATTCCTTTTATTTCTTTCTCTTTTCTAATTGCTGTGGCTAATGTTTCCAGAACAATATTGAACAGGAGTGGTGATAGTGGGCATCCTTGTCTTGTTCCTGATTTTAGCATGAAGGTTTTCAGTTTTTGACCATTTAGTATGATGTTGGCTGTTGGTTTTTCATAGATAGCCTTAATTAGGTTGAGATAAAGACTTTCTATTGCAATTTTCTGTAGGGTTTTTATCATGTATGGGTGTTGGGTTTTGTGGAATGCCTTTTCTGCATTTATTGAGATGATCATATGGTTTTTGTCCTTGACTCTGTTAATATAGTGTGTTACATTTATTGATTTATGAATGTTGAACCATCCTTGCATCCCTGGGATAAATCTGACTTAGTCAGGGTGTATGATCTTCTTGATGACCCTCTGTATTCTGTTTGCCAGTGTCTTGTTGAGGATTTTTGCATCTATGTTCATTAGAGAGATTTTCCTGTAGTTCCCTTTTTGGGTTGAGTCTTTCCCTGGTTTTGGAATCAAAGTAATTCTTGCTTCCAGGAGTGAATATGGAAGCCTTGCTTCCCTTTCAATTTCTTTGATGAGTTTAAAGAGTAATGGTGATAGTTCTTCTTTGAATGTCTTGTAGAATTCAGCAGTGAAGCCATCAGGACCTGGGCTTTTCTTTGTTGGTAAATTTTTTATTACATTTTCAATTTCACTCATTGTAATCGAAGTGTTTAGAATTTCTATATGTTCTTCCTTTAATTTTGGCAATTTGTATATGTCTAGAAATATGTCCATTTCTTCTGTGTCTTCCATCTTATTAGAATACAGGTTCTCAATGACATAAGAAACCGCAAAACTCCCACAAACACCTGGAAATTAAATAACACCCTCCTGAACAACCAATGGGTCACAGAGGAAATTAGACAATTTCTACAAGTAAATGATAATGCCAGTACAACATACAGGAATCTATGGGACACAAAGATTCATAGCAGTGAATGCCCCTATTAGGCAAACAGAGAGAACTCAAATAAATGACCTAATGCAAAACCTCAAGCTCCTAGAAAAAGAAGAGCATAACAAACCTAAATATCATACAAGAGAGGAAATTACAAAGATCAGAGCAGAAATCAATGCAGTGGAGACTTAAGAGAATGATACAAAAAAATCAGTGAATCAAAGAGTTGGTTTTTCAAAAGAATAAATAAAATTGATAAACCCTTAGCCAACCTTATCAAAAAAAAGAAAGATAAGGTTCAGATCCTTGCAATTCAGAATGAAAATGGTGAAGTCACAACAGATCCAACAGAAATCCAGAGCATCATCAATACCTACTTCAAGAACTTGTACTCTAATAAAATGAAATACCTTTTTTAAAACATATAACAGATATAGAAAGAACAATACCCCTTCTTCCCATCATACATCTTCAAAAATTAACAAAATAGTATCAATAGGTATCATCTATCTACCACATACTTGTGGTATGGAAAAGCAGTGTAATATGTTATTGCCCAGCCCTGTCATCATGAAATCTCATTTATAAATACTTCAACGTGGATCTCCGGCTACAAAGGACAATTAAAAAACCACATCACACTTGCATTGTCACACTTTCCAAAACTGAAAAACATTCTTTAGTCTCCTCCAATACTTAGTGTCCTCTGAACAGTTCATACTCATTTTCTGCATTTGCTTCAGTGGGTTTTTTTACAGTCAAGATTTAGAGGAGAAGCAATGTGCATTTGATTTCCGAAGACTTATGTGACAATTTCATGAGGCAAGGATTGTACCGAGCCCAGGTTCTGGCATATCACAGGTGCTCAATTTGATTTCCCTTTCTTACTTCTCCTGCTGTGGGCACTGCACTGGGAATTGAAGATGCAAGAAAAGCACATGAGGCCCACAGGCAGATTCCTCAATCTTGTGCCTGATGGTAGCAGGGCTGGCAGGATGTCAGGGGTTGGACCAGAAGATGGTATAGAAAGCATCTCGTGTCCAAAGCTGTTGTTGATGCCAAATTAGCAGCTGGTAATTATGCTGTGCTTACTGTATGCTGGCACTATTCTAAGTAGTTTTTAATACATTAACTCATTTATTCCTCACAAGAACCTTATGAATGCTATGATTTCATTTTCTCTGTTTCATACATAGGGAAATTGAGGCACAGCAAAATTACATAACTCTCCCAAACTTATATAACTTATAGAAATGTTGGAGCCAGGACTTAAACCCAAAAAGTCTATCATCGGACACCATGTGCTCAAGCACTGCTCTGTATTGCCTACTCTAAAACAAATTAAAAATTTAACTAAATACAAAAGAAAGGCCCCTACAGAACCAAGAGGCAAGGGAGGTCAAAGAAGGTCAAACAGCCTGAACTACCGAAGAAGGGGATTTGCCCAAGACACCCCCAAGGTAGCAGGAGCTGTGGAAGCAGATATTGCAGGAAATTACTGTGCTGGGTTTTCTAGAATACAGAGGGGGAAGTGGGAACCCTAGGGTTCTTGGGAATGGAAGGGCAGCTCTGGGGGCTGTGGCAGGACCAGCAGCATTGAAAGGGGCATGCGAGGAGGACAGGGCCAATGTGTCATGGAGTGATGGGGAAGCCCAGCCAGGTGGAGAAAGCAAGAAGGTTCAAAGGGGTACGAAGGCGACCTTGTGAGGGCTGCATTTAGGAGGAAGGAAAGTAGAGACTGCAGGAAGGTGGTAGATTCCTCTTGTCTCTACTCCCCACTCGTGCTTGTAGTAACCATTTTTACCAAGTTTTTGATTGACTGTTCACATAAATTATCTTTCTAAAATTGGTGCCTTTTATTTGTGGGACATTGTTTAGTTCACCAAAGCATGTGCACTATCACAGCCTCTTCTTGAAGACTTTAATTTTATTGGGAAAAAATTAACTAGTCTCCCAATTGAGAGATGTCACCAGAATTCTCTTCGGCCCTGGTTATTTGCCTCGGTAGGTGCAGTGGATATCTGGGTTCTCGCTGTTGTAATCAGCAACTCCATGGATTCACAGCAGCTGCTCAGAGTAGCTCACTATGAATTAAAAAGTCTCCAGAAACCTGGACTACATTTGGTATTTTTCATATATTCTTAGAAACTTTTTTCTTGTAAATGTGACCTTATTGTGCTTCTAATGGTCTATTTATGTTTCAAATGATATTTTTTCCTGGAACTCATACAATAGTGTTTACCCAGGAGGAGGGCCTCAGAAGTTGCGAGAAGTTATATGCAGACAAAGCAACCAGAAGTTACCTGTCCCCACCAACCTCTTTAATGTGACCCTGGCATGTCAGTGACAGCAGCTTTGTTTGAGTGGTTTTCTTGCTTTAGTAAAGAAGTTAACACATCATTGACATATGAAAAGAAAAAGCTGTCACAGTGTTTGTATATGTGTGTAATGCGTCCTCCATTTTTCATGTGAATCTTTACATTTTGCTGAGTTGGTACACTGAAAGTATTTTAAGAGTACAAAGTGGGAGGCACCTATCCATTTATGCAGAGCTAAGTAACAGCTGCCTTAAGGGGTAAGGACACTGGATTCTTGTGGTATCACAGCCAGATTGTGACTTTGACCCAGTGTGGTCCCCCCCCCCACCGCCGCCCCGGGAGGCGGGCAGCAGAGATGGGCCTCAGCTTGCAGGCTGCTTGCGGCTCTTCTCCAAGACAGCAGCTGCCTGGGAGCTCTCAGAAGCTCTTTGTAGGGCCTGTGTTATGATTTGAACTGTGGCTTTGTGAAAGAAAAGATTCTTTATTTCACAATATCTTCAATATGATTGGCAGTGATTAGTGCAAAAGTGATTTCTAAAGCATAACTGTACTCAGAAAAGAATGAGGTTAACCAGAACACAGCTAAAATATGAAGTCTGGAAGCTTGATTTAATATCAAAAGGATTCTTTGTTCTTCAAAACCAGGTACATCCCTTGATAAGCTTCCAAAATTCCTTTCACTCTAAGGAGATTTTTTGTGCATAGGAATCTGAATCTTGGTTTTATATGTCTTAATGCAGAATTTTATCATCATTAAATGAAAGTCATTTATACTCTAATTTATGATTGATCTACTTTTTGTGGTGATTTGAAAATTCAAGTTGAATGCAACGGAGAGGACTAGAGGAGAAAAAAGAAATGACTACTGTGGACCCTTGACTTATGAACTCAATTCATTCCTGAGGGCTGGTTGTAATTCATGTTGGTCAAATGAAGGCTCAGGCTCCTCTACACGGCCTTCAAAGCCTCTCTCCTGTATACAGGCAGATCTCAGTGTCCTCAGAGAGACATTGACCCAGGATTTCTCAATTAACCCCACGAAGGAAAGGATGCTGTTATGTTCCCTCCAGAACTCTTTAAGGGTTAAATCTGTATCTGAGACCATCTGGAAGCACAAGTGGTCAGCCTTCAGGTCATAACTCAAGACTTTGTTCATAAGTTAAAACTAAAGTGCTGGTCATAACCCAAGTTGGTCATATGTCAGGCTGGTTGTAACTCAAGGGTCCACTGCATTTACTGAACATCTTGGCACTGTACCTGGGTCCTTTTACATAAATGGTTCCATTTAATCCCTACAGATCCACAGACTTTGTGATGTGCTCAAGTCCGTGTCACACACTGACAAAATCTCAGTGCTAAAATGAGAATCAAATTGACTTAACTTCAGTGTTTATGTTTTAGTTACCCAGGCATGCTCCCTGCACAGGAGGTATCTAGGAAAGTATGCTTTTGTTTTTCCCAAAATAAGTAAGTCAATAGATCTAAAGTTGTGACCCTTTCTGAGGTAAGGGTGGGACCACTGAGGACAGAATCTGGAGCCAGGAGATCCCCAGCTCAGCCCCCAGGGATGGGTGTTTCTCAGGAAACTCAGAGACAGCCACTTCCTGTCAGCCACAGTGGACCATCACCACATACTATTAATGAATAGCCCTGTCGTTTTCTGTTTTCTTTTGAATTAGGCTGAGATAAAAATGGGACCCAGTACCTGGCTTTTAGTATTATGGTAGGAAAGAAAAATAAAAAATAAGGAGAATCGTTTGCTTTTCAGTAACTGTTTATATTCAGTATTACTGCAAATTCTGTAAAGTGTAAAGTTTCCTTTATTGGAGAAAAGGGAGTAATTCTAGAATTGTAATACTATGATACTGATGAGTAGGAATGTCAAAGGCTCATAGAAATAAGGATTTTTAATCTTAGATAAAAATATTAAATAATCATTATGGATATTAAATAAAAGTCCTTTAAGTAGCATCAGGACTACTCTTAGGCCCAGGCAAGAGGGCTCCTGTACTTTAGAAAACCTTGTTTTTGTCTTCTTTAAGCCACACCCCCTTCCCATCAGGCCTATGCTGTAGTGCTCAGGACCCCAGATCTCCAGTGCCAGGATCTGGGTGTTCCTCTTCCTTAGAGGGTGGGACCATATTGTCTGTGTATCCCCTTAGCCCAAAGGGCAGCTTTTAGTGGCAGAGAGGGGAGTTTCTGGTGAATCGCCATCCATGCCAGCTCCTATGGCAGAGATGGATGGAACTTGGACAGATCCGTCCACACATGTTCATGAAGCCCCTCAAGATTAGGGTGGGAAAGAGGGCTGGGGATATAGCTCAGTGGCACTGCACCTGCCTGGCAAGCACAGGGTCCTGAGTTCGATCCCGGTACTGGGAAAAAAAAAAAAAAATATATATATATATATATATATATAGGGCTGGGGAGAGAAAGGGAAGTGCCATGTCACAACCTGGTCTAGAACTCCAAGGGGCCCAAGAATTCCAAATTTGAGCCTGACTTCTGGATGTTCATGAAGGTAAGAGGATAGAACATATTTTGTTACCTTCACGTATAATTTGTAAATTTTCTCATACATTTGTATTCTTTCCTGGGGACCTGAAAATGTGTGGCCTGACAGGCATAAGACACAATGCAAAATAAAAACCCTTGGCACCAGTTTGTCTTCGCATTCAACCCAAGTAAACCAAAACCCTGGGATTCAAAACCCAAGGCTTTCTAGCCACAGACTCAAAGCCCAACATATAAAACTCCAGTTCTCCTGTGTTACAAAATATAAGCATCTTTGTATCTCCTGAGGCAGTTACTGCTTTTAAAATTGTATTTGGAAAATCTCCATCAACTTCATATTTTTATAATTCTTATAATGAAGGTAGTGTACCCCAGTCACTTGCTCCACTCACCCCAAGTATTTTTTTGTATTTTCCTGACTCTTAGCACATTTCTTCATTGTCTTGCTATTGGGTCTCTAAGAAACTGCAGTAGTCACCACTATCCATGGAGGATATGATCAGTCCAAGACCCCAATGGATGCCTGGGACCATGGATAGTACTGAACCCTGTGTATATTTCATCCTCGATGCATATATCTATCATGAAGTTAAATTTATAAACTAGGCACATGAAGAAACTAACAAGCCAGGCGTGATGGCACAGACTTGCAATCCCAGCTCTCTAGGAAGCTGACACAGGTGGGATTGCAAGGGGAAGCCTGGCCTTGACAACGTAGTGATTTAGCAAAACTCTGTCTCAAACATTTAAAAGGCCTACGGATGTAGCTGAGTACCAAGGCCCTAGGTTCAATCCCCAGTTTAAAAAAAAGAAAAACTAATAATAAAATAGAACAATTAAAACAGTAGACTATAGTAAAATCATTCAAAACATATTAATGTATTTCTGGAATTTGCTCTTTC
This sequence comes from Heterocephalus glaber, assembly GCF_053883595.1. Lineage (NCBI taxonomy): Eukaryota > Metazoa > Chordata > Mammalia > Rodentia > Bathyergidae > Heterocephalus > Heterocephalus glaber. The sequence continues at coordinate 483,010 of NW_028258365.1, read as the reverse complement.
ATATGGTTAGACAACAGTTGACTGTAGGTAACACTGAAACTGTAGAAAGCAAAATCGTAAATAATAGGACTGCTCTATGGAGTTGAAGCACTTAAGGGCAATTGAGATGATGTACTTCTCGGAAAGCAAACAGTTCCAGTAACATTATTCATGGGTACCCTGCAGTCTCCCTTCTGATTAAGTCGAGCACAAAGTGTACCCCACTTCTATGGAGCACATGAGGGGAGAGCGCCAGGCAGAGACCTAGAAGGGCAGGCAGTGAGCAGAGATTTCTACCTGTGCAGTCTGCAGGGGCAGACAAACACCAACTGCACACCCCACATCAAATATAAGGAGTATGAAAACAAAATTTCAGTTGGGGTGGGGAAACTAGGTGTCTAACAGGAGTAACATTTCGTTGTCTTTCATCTAGAGAGAATTTTCACAGAGGAGATGCAATTTGAAACAGGTTTTGAAAGAGAAATAGAACTATGATAGGTAGAAAATACTAATAACTCATGTTTTTTGCCTCCTTACTAATTGCGAGACACTGTTCTTTTGTGGACTGTGTCGTTTAGTCCACATCACCATGAGATAATTAAGTATCACTTAGCATCACCTCCCAGTTTGCAGATAAAGATAATAAACAATGGGGAGGCCTACTAACCATTTTGTCCACATGAAACACAGTGAAGTGGAATAGCGTGGGCAGTCACTCAGCTAAGAAGGCAGAGCTAGAATGTGAGCGCAAGTAGCCTGAATGTAGAGCTTGTGCCATAAGCCACAGCACTTAAGCCACACATAAGTGAAAGAGGGCATTTGAGACACAGAGTCCCACAGAAGATTAGAGTGAAGTCACTGGGTGCTGTGTAAGTTGAAGGTTAGCTTTGGTAGGTATTCTCAAACGTGTTTCCAGGGTGAGTAGATTGTATCACACGAGCCACACGAGTGTTCCAGTTCACATCCTAGACAATGTTTGGTATTATCAGCTTTTCCTTTTAGAAATTCCCCCATTTGGGGTGGATATGGAATGATATCTTGTGTTTTAATTTCTCCTCTAATTAATGATGTCAATTTTCACAAACTTTATATCCAGCTGTAATAAGTCCCAATTAAAACGCATGCAGGTCATGCATGTCTACACATTATATATGTGTGTGTGAAATGACAAGCTAATGTTAAATTTATATGAAAATGCAAAGTACTTAAGATACCCTAAGCAACCCTGACGAAAAGCAATGTAGAATAATTGACCAAACAGATACCAACACTTATAATGATGTCACAGTGATTAAGTCAGTGTGGTATTGGTACAGGGACAGACAAATAAGACAGTGGAATAGCAGAGAGTCCAGGATCAGACCAAACCATACAGGGTTCCTTAATTGGAACTGTGTGCACTGCAATACACATTAGATATCCCTATGGAAGAAAGGGGTCTCTGAATGTTACCAAAGGCAAGGCCACATAAAAAAATAAATTTAAGAGATTTAGGTCAGTGGCAGAGTGCTGGCCTAGCAGGTGTGAGAGGTTCTTGGTTCAAACTCTAGTGTGAGTGAGAGAGAGAGCTGGGGGTGGGAGCATATAAATGTGAAAACTAAAACAAACTTTCAGAAAAAAATCTAGGTGAATATCTTTGTAATCTTGGATAGACAAAGTTTTCCTAAATAGAAAATCTTTGCCTGGTGCTCTGCCCTCACATGTTCCCTTGAAGTGAGCTACCTTGTAATGAGAATGTATATTCATAAAAAGACTTATTAAAAGAGTGAAAAGACAGCCACCTATTAAGAAATATATGCACTCCATATATCCAATGAAATATGTACTGTATCACAGGATAAATCTCACTAATCAGTAAGGAAAAGACAGCCAACTGAATTTAAAATTAGCAAATGACTTAAATACACTTATGGACAAAGGATAACACATCAAAAATTTTTTGAAATAATGCTAATAGAATTTTCAAATATATATTGAAAGGTACTTATTTATTAATTCAAGAATCTGAAACTCCAAAGCAAGTAGCTACAGGGTATATTTATCTCATAATAGGGTAGCCTGTCGGGTGAATAAGGATCCTTGGGTACATCTGGAATCCAGCCAAGGTCGCTGAGCACTGCTGCAATTTGTATAGAACAAGACTTGAATGTGTCATTTCGGCCATTCTCATTCAGTTTTGATTGCTCAGGGTTTTCTCTTAGAATCTTCACTCGCTTCACTTGGGAAAAATGGAAATGTACTTACACTCAACAAAAACTTGAAGAACATTTCATTCAGGGATGCCTGCTGTTTAGAGATAGGAAGGAAGCTGGTGAGCCTTATCTCTCAATGAGATCAACAAGATGTGTGGAGCATTCACTCCTCAGGAAAGTAGAGAAGTGTGAAATGGGCAGATTGCAGTGAACAGCAACTCATTCCTGTTAATCCTACTACATGCGCGCACACACACACACACACACACACACACACACTATACCCACCTCTATAGCTAAAGCACTAAGAACCATAATATCAAGCATAGTAAATACCAGGATGAAATTATAGTCACTTTAGTCCAGATATATATACACACACACACAACGACCTTAAAAACATATAAGAGTTGTAACTGACCCAGTAGGCAAATACACAAATTATGTAACATAAGTAATGTTAGCCATGAAAAACTCCCCATCTGTTCTCAAATTTAAAGTTTCCAAAGCTCTTTCTATACAATGTAGTGATTTTTCATGGAATACAGAGGTAATAGAAAACCACTTTTCCTTTAATAATTCAAGAAATTCCTGGCTTTTTAACTTGTTCTCTCAGAGGTAAACTGGTACACTGGAAAGAGGATGGGGTTTGCAATTCTTTTGTCAGGCTTGAGTTTGAATCCCAGCTGCTCTAAAAACTACAAGGTCATCTGCCTGGCAGCTTAATGGAAAGAGCATTCTCACATCCCAGTTAAGTTTTATCTTTTTATGCTTTCTAAGCCCAAGAAAGAAAGAGGGTTGTGTAGGGAACAGGGAAAAGGGACGTTACTAGAACTTCTGCAGTTAAGTCCTGGTCTCCTGCGAGCCACGGCAGCACAAGGCGAATTACAGGAAAGGTAGAAAAATGAGACTAAGAAGAAGCTGAGCTTTGGGACTGATCAGTGCTGCTTTGGGCGGCAAAGACAAAAGCCCTCGCCTTACCACACGTTTTATTCAGTACATCAGGAGAAACAAATGTAACAAATGACTTGCAGAGAGTTCAGTACATCCGCATAAACAAGATGGTAACAGTCCAAGAACAATGAGGAACTGAGTAGATGTTTGTTCCTCCCAGGATGTTTTCAGCTCCCAGGATGTTTCTTGTCCTGGAGAATCACAGCATCACCGGATCATTGAGGTCTCAGTTGTGACCAGAGGCGGAAATGGAATTATGTCTCGGAATTCCATAGCTGGGCTGTAGGCAGGAGAACTAGGCTAACCAAATGATTTTTTCCTAAAATTACATAGCATTGCTCCCGACAGGGTTGCAGGTGCAAAGTTGTCTTTGACGGTCAGTTAAAACCTGTGTGACACGTTACCTGCACAGGAGTGTGGGGAAGCATGAAGGGATTGCAGAGAGCCGCACCTCATTTCTGTGCATCCTGTTACACAGGAGTGGACACCATACCAACCTTTGGATCTGCCTCTGATTAAATAAAACTTTTAGGGTTTTATTTTGGTGGAATAATTGTGAACGTATTTGATTCTAAAAGTAAGAAAACTTAAATATAGACTAGCTCTAAGTGTGAAGATGAGACCACTAAGGTTACCAAAAACCAACTGAAACATGAATGGTCTGATTATAGACCTGACATAAAAGTTAAAGGTTATTGATGAAGCCCGTGTTCCTTATTTCAGAGAGAAGGAAGGCAAGTTTCAGAGGTATTTACCAACTGGACCAGCCACACATCTAATAGGGCAGATCCAAGAAATGATCCTCCATCTCCTATGGCTTTCCGCTGTCCAAGGGGGATCTTCACAAGTTCCTAAGAGAAGACTTTCACCACCACTACACACAGATAAGCTGGAATGTTTGTTGATCTGTCATAATGAAGTAAGGGTGAAAGCAGGCTGCTTCCCAGTTCTTTCTGGATTCTGGTTGTATAAATATGAATCACTGGAGCTGGATTATGAAAAGAAGAGATGGGGACTTACTACTATCTCAAATCTTTTCTAATCTTTGGAAATCATTATTTTGCATCCAAAATCAAAACAGCCTGGAAACTGAAATGCCTTTTAGGAGATATGATTTTTCCACATAAGGATTAATTTCTCAGACATCTGTAGTTTTCCTAGAAATATCTATATTTTAGAGCAGTGCTATTATGTATTCTCTCTCTTTCTCTCTCTCCCCCCTCCCTACATATATTTATATATATAAATGTTATATATTTATATGTATTTATATAATTCATATTTATATACACAATTTTTTTTGCTTTAAGAAATATCTAAATCTGATTTGTTCAACCATGTTTTATTCTCTCAAATACAACTGAAAGACTTAAATACATGGATTTAGGAGAACAGCAATTTAAAAAAATATTAGTTTTGAAGATGCTCCTTAACATTTAGGGAAAACACTATTTTTTTTTTTTTTTTTTTTTTTTTGGTACCAGGGATCAACCTCGGGTCCTTGCGCTTGCGCAGCAGGCGGCGAAACCACTGAACCAAATCTCTGGCCCGAAAACACTATTTTAGAAGACTGTTAGTGTGAGTGAATGTCATAGCTGGGAACCTAGAGCCTTGCTTTATCAGTGGCTGTCCTTGCCTCTGTGGGCTAGATAAGGATGTTGGCAGAGCTACAATCTCAGATTTCCAAATGTCACATAAAACAAGCATCTACTGCTTAATCAACCATGTCCAGTTTAATTGTGTATTACTGAGAGGATTAAATTTAAAGGAACTTGACATTTGCCTGTGGTTTTAGCTGTATCCCCTTCCATTGCTCCCAGATGCCAGATGTTACTCTCCCAGGGATTGTGTTCTGACTGCTGTCACCAGAAGGGAGGGCAGAATAGTTCAGAGGAGACTGCAGAAGTGACAGCCAAACTGGCCAGTCTAAGACCGACCCCAAAAAGGCACAAAATGGATAAATTTATATAATTTTTCTTAATTATAATTCTAGTTTTTTTAAATTAAAAATTAAAATGATAGCAAATTCTAAGAATAAGGTAAGTTAGGAAAAAATAATTCTGGCTATTAAAAATACTTAAGATCTCACTAAAATAGCATAGCACAGCATAGCACATGGCATACTCAGATTACAAACAGGCTGTGTTCCAAAACTCAATTTGTAAGGTCTATTGGTTCAATCTGGTTTTGATGTAGTCACATTTCTCAGAGATTTTATCTGCAGTACAGGAAAAGTGCTAGAAGTATTTGCATGGTGCTTAGGTGCGCTCTCTCTCTCTCTCTCTCTCTCTCTCTCCCCCTCTCTCTCATCCCATCTCAAGGAACTCCGCCTGTTCTAGAATTTTAGGAGCTAAAAAAAAATTCTTAACAGGCCTAAGTGAAGCACTGGTCATGCCTGCATTTGACACACCTTCCTTGTACTCGGTCTCTTGGGTGTGTTTGGTTTGGGTTTACATTTGGGTTTGCATTTGGGTTTGGATTTGGATTTGGTTTGGTTTGGTTTGCTTTGGTTTTTGGTGGTACTAAGGATTGAATCCAGGACCTCATACGTACTGGGCAAACACTGTTCCACTGAGCTGTGCCCCCAGCCCTTGGGTATATGTCTTCTGCCTCTTCTTTTACATTTAGCACTAAATGTGCAATTTCTCAGCACTTGATCTTGGGCCATGTTCTTTCTTTGCCATCTGCCATTCCACCCCATCCGTATCTGTGTGCTGACAGCTTCAAAGGTGTTCTCTCTCTTCCAAACTCCTTGATTGATCCATCCACTCAGTCACTGGATTTTATTGGATGTAAGGTGACTTTGGAATTTTTTTAAGTCATTGGAGACTTTAGATCTAAGATGACTCTGGATTTCTCAAAGTCAACTTAGACATAGCATGTCCAAAACCATGTCTTCGCCCCCAAACTTAGATTTCTTCCATGTTCTTCACCTCAAAAAAGTGGCCCCACTATCTGTCCAGGTGGGCAGGTCAAAACTGTGGAGTCATTCTTGACACCAGTACCTCCTTCCTCCTTCATCCTTTATATCCCTGTTGATTTTACCTCCTAATCTATCCACCTCTGTCCAGCACTCTCAAACATGCCATGCTCTTTCTTGCCATAGAGCTTTTGATCATACTGTTTATTGATACAGAAATCTCTCACTTGAGATTTCATTGTTTTTAAAGGAAGTGATCCTTTGTTGTCATTGATTTATCAGTTCTCTCAAGCCTGGATGGAGACAAGTAGAGAGTAGAGATTTGGAGCTCTTCTATTACCTACCATATGGAAGCAACTTCTTGTGATAACCAGGATTAATGTTACATTACAAAGGCAGTAACTTCTGAAGTCCACCTGTCTCAAAGACGGCCTGTTAGAAAAGTAACCTGGCAAGGACAATTTTCCTAGTTACAAAATACAAAAGCAGTTGTGACAAGATACAGAATTAATGACACAGGGGTCACTGATCAGAATCATGCCTGCATACTGACCTGGGTCTCTACCCCCTGACCTTACCAGAGTGTTCTTACCAACGACTATATTTTTAGAATGTTTTCAGAAATAATTCTGTTAATGACATCTGAATCCGGTGATGTATAAAATTATAGACTTGACTTTAAAGTTCAAGGGCTTATAACTGCCTGTGCCCTCATTTTCTTTCTGCTTCCCACTCCCACCTCTGCTACAAAATCTTCTGATCATTCTTTAGAAAATCAATGTGAGTTCAGTTCCTCTGAGAAGTATTTCCTGACTCCTTGCCCTACAGCTGGCTTCTTTTTTAGAGCATTTCATTCCTTTTCTTGTTAGTTACCCTAGTTTTCATTGCACACTTATCCGTGTGGAGTCCTTTAAATTGGTATCTGTCTCTCCCACTGAACTTTAAGCCACGCAAAAGCAGGGAGCATGAAGTTTTTGGTTCACTGTTGTACCCCTAATGCCTAGCACTGGAAGTGCCCCACACATACCTGATGAATGAATGATCTAAACTCTGCATAGAACCACATCAGTAGGAATGATGTTTCATTGAGAAGCTGACTTCAGAATCATAAGGTTTCTGGTACCCAACTCCTCAACTCCACATTTTCCACTCGTGCAGAACCATCCCTCCTCTCCTGATGCTGGGGGGCTTTTACCTGCAGGCCATCCTCAAATCTAAGAAGCTAGTAGTCCTGAATTCTGATGGCTTAATCAAGAGCTCACACAAAGCATGATGAGAGTGAGGAAGGGAATGTAGGCTTGCCGTGCCCCTCTTTTCCCTGCCCAATCAGCAGATGTGTCCACGGCCTTCCTCCCCTTTGCTTGGATTTCTGGGTTATGAGAAGGATTGGCTTGTGAGTGTGTGTAAATGTTGTGCATTGAGATGTGGTAGATATTACCAAAGTAGAAAATGACAATGAGAAAAGTGAGAGAACCAGAGAGGAGCAGCCACTCAGCTTCTTTCTTGAACATGCTTATCCTTTGGGCCTTCAGTCCTCCCTGGGGACTTTAGCAGACAGCTCATCCTGGTGGTTCTTGAGGGCTGCAATTTAAGGTGGGTGGGCTCAGGAGGCACTGCTGGCTCCCTGGAAGTCACACCATGTGGTACACATGCTTTTCTGCGATGGAGACCCATTGTGACGGATCACACACATTGCAAGACTGCTGTGAACCATGTGTTTACCCTTTATAAATACTCGCGTGGATTTTCTCCTTCATTCTCAAAATCCAGTCCTTTAATACTTTTTGATTTTTACCTCTCAGATTTGGTCCAATGAGTGAAAAGTAAGTTTGTTTCTTCTCATGAAATATATCTCTGTCAGGCAGAAAGAGAAGCTGAACCAGCCTCTGTAGAATGGTAAAGGCCATCCTGCCTCTTCTTTCATTCATTTAACAAGTGCATTTAGCATCTACATGTGTCACACAGTTCTGAAGGCAGCAGGTGTATATTAAATGCAACAGGCAACATTCTTTCCTGTTTTGAGTGTAGGGAGCTCTCTAGGAAAAGCTTACAATCCAGAGAAGCTAGAAGGCAGCTTTGAAATTGCTAAAGCCATCTTCACTGTTGAGCAAATGGTGGCTCCGTGAGAGAATGTGAGTTGTCCGGTGTGGCAGAATTGGAGGTGGGACCATTCTGGGCTCTGAACTCATCCCTGCTGCACTCCATGTAGCTGGCTTGTAAGCTCCAGGCCATGTTCATACCATAGTCATGTACCTTGGTGTACACAGCAACCCTGCATAAGAGGTTTAGCAATCTGTCTGTTGCATTAGGCCAACCAGTGACATTTGCAGTGCAAGCCCAGGAAGAAGATGCACTCTCTGCTCTGAGAAGCATATTGAGTAACTCCCAGAGGAAGCATCTTCAGAAGGCAGAAACAGTGGATGTTTATGTAACTACATCATTTTGACCCAAGCTGTTAATCATTCAGTGTTGCATGGTTTAAGATGCTGACAGAGAAAGGAGGTGGGGGAAGCAGAGGGATTAAGGACTGACATCATAGATCTGTTCTTAGAATGAGAGACTGTTGTGGAGCTGTGATAGGAGTCAAATAACCTGTCATGGTATGAGCTCAATCAAGTACAGAAAATGCTGTGTTATAAGGTTATAAGCTACTATAAGCTACTTTCAGTAAAAAAAAAAAAAAAAAAAAAAAAAAAAAAAAAAGTTCAGTGCAATGTGATGGTGCACACCTGTAATCCCAGAACTCAGGAGGCTGAGGCAGGATGAGTTTAAGGCCAGCGTGGGCTACATAACAAGATCCTGTCTCTAAAAAGAGAAGAAAAACCCAAACAAAAATTAAATTATGGATATAGACAGATATACACACATATCAATAAGATCAAAGCTGTTATTTTAGAGACATTATTAGTATGGAAGTAAATGTGAAAGTGAGTAAATGTAAAGAAAAATGAAGCTGTAAGATTTTATTGTAAACTACTTAAAATTGTCTTGAGAATAGCATGCATAAATTATTTAACAAAATCAGAATAGATTTATATTCTTGATATTATCTTTAGAGTTTTGAAGTATTCTTGTAAAAACACCCTGATATTTTAAGATGCTTTCCTAATCAGAATAGAATACTCTGTAATGTATAATCACTCTCATTCCTTCTCTAATGATTTGCTCCATTAAATGTGCTTAGCATCTCCAGCACTCTGGGAGGCGGAGGCAGGAGGATCACAAATTCAAACAGCCTGGGAAATTTAAGAGACCTTGTCTCAAACATTAGAAAAGGACTGGGGATTTATCTCAGTGTGAAGGCCCAAGGGTTCAGTCCTCAGTACTGCCCCCTCCAAGAATTTGGGATTTTGTTTTAAAGCAGAGGCAGAAAAATGTATTCTTCAAAGAGTAGGAAAAAGTTGATGGAAAATTATAAAAAGAAAGCAAAAATAAAAACCCTAGTTTCAAATTTGGTCTTATGTTACATCATCTTTACGGTTAGTAAAAGGAAATATAGCCAGGTATGGTGCTACGTACTATGGTAGTCCCAGCTATGAGACTTCCAGCTAGGAAGGCTGAGGCAGGAGGATTCCAAGTTAAAGGCCAGCCTGAGCAACTCAGTGAGACTCTTGTCTCAAAATGAAGAAATAGAAAGAGTTGTGATATAGCTCTGTGCTCCATGGGTTCCATTAAATAAGTGGAAGAAGGAAAAGGAGGGAGGGAGGGAGGCAGCAAGGTGGGAAGGGAGGAAGGACAGACCAACCTCTACTTCTGACTTAAACTGAACAAAAGGAGAAAATGGAGTCAAGGAAACAAATGAACACCGAGTATCATGAGGATGGGCAAGTACACAAGAAACCTAAAGTGCTGGAAATGATCGAAGGGAGAGGTATAAATAAAGAACTGTTCAGAGCAAAGAGAGAGTAAGAAAGATACTCAGAGATAGACTTTGAATTTAATTCATTTTGAGGTATTTCAAGCAGGCTTTTAAAGATATATTGAAGTTTTACAACTATCAACATCAATGGGAATATAATCTTTTGAAAGTTTTGCACAACATAAACCTGATCAAGTACAGATGAAAAGTACATTGCTGGTATCCAAATGGGTTAGGTCAGTGCATCTCAAATATCTACTCAGCATCATTATTGGATTATAAGTAAAGCCAGGATCACTTCTTTTTCTTTGTAGCAATTTTCAAAGACCACAGAAAATTAGCACTATATGATTCACTCTGTTAGAAATTATGGCATAAGACTTATAAAACTCAACTGAAGAGGTTCTATATTCTTAAAGTTATTATATTTGATGGCATTTGTGATTCTAGCAAATTAGGAACAATCTTTCAGATAAGAATACCTGTAATGCAAGTCAATATTTATGTGGCTTCCCAAAATCCACCTTGAACTCATTTGGCATGTGATGCTTTTTTTTTTGGTACCAGGGATTGAACTTGGGAACTTGCATTTGCGAGGCAGGAGCCAGAACCACTGAGCTAAATCCCCAGCCCTGTGATGCGTTTTTGAAAACAAATCCTGATCCCTTTGTCTTGGCCTAAATGTGTGCCAAAAACAAAGTCAAAACTTTTCAATCAGTAGAGGAATTATATTCATCTGGAAGCTGATACACTTTTCAGTATCCTTTTATTTGAACATAAAAATTTTATTGCATTTACTTGCAATATTCTAAAGGAGTTACTACCCCATCCCCAGCATGGCAGTTTGGCATTGTTCAGTGATATACATTTGTTAGTGAGCCAACGTCTTCGTGTGTGTGCTGTCCATAATAACAACTCAAGCAGGGAGGAAACACTCTCCCAGACTTTTAGACATTTTTCCAGATGGAAAACTATAACCAGAAACTGTATACTGGCCTAGGAAATCTAGAAAGTAATTATAAAATTTTTCCTGCTCTGGTTTGTGAAATATCTCTGCTGATAGCATTTTGCTATATATTCAAAACTCTTTACTTGGAGAAAATCGGAAGCAGTATTTCTCCACACTGATTCTTTGAAGAGGCTTGCTGCCTTCCCAAAAGTAACTGTCAAGTCTATTTCAGCGCTAATCTGATAGAGCTTTCTTCAGCTTTGTTAGAAATGAATATGATGGAAATATGTTGTTTTTTTTTTTTCAAAAATTCAGGATTCGTTCAGGGATCTAAAATAGTCATCCATGATCTAGGGTCTTATTTTGTCTTGAAAACACATGCCCCAAGTGATTGTAACTAGCATCACCATTTCCCTAAGTTAGCGATGGCGAATGTTTTAGAGCTTTCCGTGATAACAAACAGCCAGCTGCAGCACGTGTGCCATAGGTTCACCACCCCTGCCTAAGCTCATTATCATTAAAGCAATTATTCTATGCCCAAACCATAAGGGTACAGTATTTGCTCTTAGATGTTTGTCCCCCATGTAACCCTTGAGAATAAGACTCCAGATATTAGATTAGGTGAAAAAAAAGCATCGTCCGTTCAAGCCACACTTTCACATACTGCTCTTTTATTGTGATGTGATGTCAAGTGTCAGGAACCAGAATGCACCTGAGTCTTTCTCTTGCAGGTGTGGGATTGGCTTATCAGGAGAGTCCTGTCCTTCCTCGGAATTTTTATGATATCTTAAATAAGAGGAATTGTCATTGTTTTGTCTGTGAGATCGAATGCCTCTTTTCTGGGAGTGCCAGAGTGTCTGAGAGATGGAGGTTTAAAGCAGTGAATTCTCCGCCTCCCTTACCTTGAGAACCCCAGCAGATGCATCCCATGGTGGCAGCTGGATTGCAGCAGAAGCCTTCTCTGTGAGGCTTGGAGAAGTAAAGTGGATCCAGCCTCAGGCCTGTGACCTCCTAGGTTACAGCCTGCTATTTATCTTTCACAAGTATGAAGCACACCATTTTTAGAAGCTAACTTGACTCTTGGCAGTGGCTCACTTTGCTGTCTGTATGTCATAGAGCCTGAAACCCATGAGCTGAAAGGAGCTAAGAGATTCTTGAGATAAATCCTGCAGAGGCTGATAGTTGAGGATCCTGGCTTCTCACTTCGTTCTTTGGGTTTTTCTTAGTGGCAGCATGTGTGCTATGTGCTAGAGCGGTGGTCCTCTACAAGCCAGCCTCAGCTTACCACTGGCAGGAGGACTGCCACACTCCAGGAGCCTGCAGGATGGCACCTGAACTGGCCTGCTCAGGCCATGGCAAAGCTCCACAGACTTATTTTTTCACAGTTTGGGAGGACGGAAATCTGAGATCTCAATACCAGCAGAGCTGTTTCTGGTTCCTGGCTTCTAGGTGATCACTTGCTCACTCTGTCCTCACACAGCCTTTCTTGTGTGTAGGTGCACTCTTGGTGTGTCTCTTCCTCTTAGGATAAAGCTACCAGTCTATGGGATTAGCCCCCATTCGGCTGAACTGGACCTTGTGTTGGACAGCTTTATTTTGCATTGGTATCTTCCTGAAGCAACTTCAGTTAAAGGCTACTGGGAGAACTTTGTATATCAGTGCTTCCTAAATATTGAAGTCAGAGTGTGGAAATTTGTCTGGAGTCCCTGAAAGCACCAAATAATGCATATTCCTTAATTTCAATAGATAATATATGAATATGATATAGAATTTAAAAGGGTATACAGTGAAAAGCATCTCTCTAAAAATTTGTTACTAGTGACTGTCGTTACACAACTAGTCTATGCTGTGATAAGCAATCTGTATGGAATCTTCTTACACAAATGGCAGCATATTCTATGCATAATTACAGACTTTTTTCACCAAACAATAAATTGTGACAGGTATTCAGTATCAGTACATATGAAGCTAACACTTTGTCTTTTATATTTTACATAGTCTGTAAAATATTTCATTATAGATATGCTACAATTTTCTAACCATTGGGTATTAACAGCCTCTTAGACTAGGTTTCTAGATTTTAAATTAAATTTCTGTCAAATATACACACTGAGCTGTAGTGACTATCTGTGTAAATATTATTTCATAAATACATAGGTAGTATAAGTTCCTAAAAGTAGAATTACTATATACATTTCTGTTTTGAGGGAAATTGTCATATCGTTCCCCACTGTGGTTTGTAGGAGGGGATTATAAATGGGTCTGAAATATAAGAGTTTCTTTGAAGCAGGGAAACCACCAAGATTTATTTCACAGTTTCTCTGTGTATTGACTCAGCAGTATCACATTCTGGAATGTTCTCCCAGTTCCTTCTGCTTCACTGCCCCCAGCTTAAACTTCTTGTCCATTAAATTTTGCCCAGTGACTACTTTTCTCCCTCTTATTCCTGATCTGTAACCCACAATAAGCCTTTGCTACATGCTATCAGGAAATCCAATTGGCTACAGGATTCTCTAGCACTTTGCTAAATATGGTTTTGCTCTAAAAATTTCTTGTGCATGAATCATTTCCCTAACTCGATTATAAGTACAAAACGAAGATTTACCTTGGCTACTCTATGGTAATATATAATTTTGCAATTATTTGATAGAGAAAGAAAGAACTTGTACCTACATAAATTATTCTCTCGTCGACCTTTTGAATTACGAAAAGCAACTGTTACTCCACTGTAGAGGTGAAGAAGCAGGGACACAGTGGAGAGTAAATGCCCAGGCCACAGAGCTATGATGTGGTAGGGCCAGGATTTAACTCAGTTCTAACTATTCTACATGGTCAAGTCCTCTTCCCACTGTACCACATCTCCTCTCAACACAGGGTAGCACCAGGCATTCAGTGAAGAGTTGTAGATGAATTGAACTTAAATTCCCATCCAAGTGGTCCTGGCACAAACTTAGAGATGACAACTTTGACTAAAAAAAAATACTCCCTGCCCTCCACTGTAGGGAGCCTCACAAGTGAACTGCTTTCCCTCCCACTATGGCTAGTTTTCAGGGAATATGTAACATCTTTTTTCATTGCCTAGATTCCCTTGCTTTGGGGCCTTGCTCTTGGTCTTGAGGACTGTTAAATATGGTTTCTGTTGTGTGGCCAGCTGCCACAATAAGGTCAGTGTTCAACATCAGCCTTTGACTAGGCAGTGGGATGTTTGTCTCTGCACCCACGCACATGCACATGCTCACACACACACTCCCACACAGCACAATCAATATTTATTATAAGTAACATTCCTGATCAGTTTTTCTCCCCCCTCTGCCCTGTGCCTGATGCCCGCTATGCATGCAGATGCCTTAGCCTATTCGCCTTCCCGACAACCTGGCAACTCCTGGTGCGTAGAAATCTGGCTACAGCTTCCACATTTTGTCCTCTTTACAGTTTTGGGGAGCTGAGGATGTAGCTCAGTGGTAAGCACTTTCCTATCATGTGTGAAGCCCTGGGTTCAGTCCCCAGCACAACAGGAAAAAAACTTGCAAGATTTGTATTTGGCTGAGCTGCTTTGCAGCAGGAATGGCCTTGGAGTTTCACTCGAGATGTTGGTTAATCTGCTGGCTTTGGGGTTAGTCCTTTCTGAAAGCCAGGGAAGCCTGTGGAAGAGAAGAGGACCAGAGCCCGAGTGTCTCCACATGGCTTGTGAAGGTCTTGAGGGAGCTGAGGTGGAACCTGTCATTATCTGGAAAGCACTGTCAGATGCTGGTGGCAGCTATTTTTAGACCCTAGCAGACAAATTATCACTGTTAATGCCAACAACATCCACACCATACCAGTTTGTTTCATGCCCAAGTGAACCAGGCCCTTCAACCTTCCTGGGCAGAGCTTTACAATGAATGCTGCTGCCTTACTTAGAATTCTCCCAAGATCTCATGGCTGAACACTTGCCTCCCAGTGCACTGGAATTTTCTTTCCAAGAGCAGTGAAAAGAGAAAAGAGCTAGCTTTCCCTCTCCACGTTGAGGAAAAATGCCTTGAACATTTGTTGAAATTAGTTCTTCACTGAAGGCAACCTATTCAAGCACCAGGCCAACCTTCAGGAAATCCTAAACAGTCTTAAATCGCCAGGCCATATAAACAAGGCCATATAAAGAGCTGGGAAAAGCAGGGGCCCTCACTCTGCTCAGGGAGAACCTGGCTCTATGCCCACACCCCTGGGAGGCCTCCTCTGGAAACACACCTTACTGTACCTTCACTGAGGTCTTTACCATACATAGCAAGTGTGATTAAGTTGGGGATCTTGAGTGGGGGAGAATTATCCTGGGTTATCCAGTGTAATTAGAAGAATACTTATGAGGGAGGGAGGGAGGGAAGGAGAGAGAGAGAGAGAGACTATGAAGGAAGCAGAGGTTGCAGTGATATGGCAACAGTGAAGCCACTCAAGTCACCTCTAGAAGCTGGAAAAGCCAAAGGAATAGTCTGCCTTAAACCTTCACAAAGGAACGTGGCTCTGCTCCCTCCTTGATTTTGAAGAACTAATGTGATAAATTTGTGTGGCTAGAGCCACTTGCTGGTAATTTGTGGTCACAGTAGTAAGAAACCAGTGCTCTCAGCAACATGGATTTGAACCCTCAAGGGAGGATATGTCCATCCCAAGAGCATCAGCTCCCCATCCTCTCCATTCCCCAGTGTTCCAAGGGAGGAGAACTAATGCCACTGCTCCTGGCCAACTTCCACCATGCTCCAAGGTGCCTCTCTGGCCCCTGTACAGGAGGACACTGTGTGATCACCACTGTTAGTTCTCATTTGGCCTCTTCTGCACCAGCCCAAGGAGCCTCGGAGCCTTAGATGCACCACCTGATACTAACTCCCTTCCCCAGCAAGAAGCAGACAGCCTCTGTAGGACCAACATCATCACAGTGGTCCCTGGGATGTGTGCATCCCCAAGTTTGTAGGGCAGGAGAATTTCCCATTAACATGCCCAGGCCACCTGTGAAATAGGTAGTGCTGAGTTCCCTGTCCTTCAAAGAGGACCAGGCTTAGGGAGCCTTATCAGCCCTGGCAGGCTGAGGACAGGGTATAGAAAATCATAGCAAACCTATTCAAGATCTAAGGAAAGAGAATTCAATTTGGGACAGTAATGATAAGATGATTAGGAGTGAGAGATCTTGAAGACTGGACCAGATATCATCGATAAAGTCAATTCCTCCTAAGAAATCAAGCCTACTATAGTGTATATATTTTCAGAATACGTTTTGGGTTAAGAATTTCAGTTATTGAATGACCTATTGAGATCTGAATGATCAGAAGATAAAATTATTAACATGATTCTAGTCATTCTGGATTTTGTGTAATTATCCTATCATTGTTCTGGAAAAAATCAACCATGCTTTTCTCTGCTGTTTAAATTTATCCTTCAGTTAATATTATTTCCGTCTAAATGATTGTTCTAAATTTTCAGTTAGAATATACTTATTTGGTTCCAATTTGGAAAGAAGCCTCTTGAGTTGCTCAGCAACCCAAATATGTAACTGTCTTTTGCCTTAATTAGTATCTTACTTGAGGTGGAAGTCTTGACATTCAGAGTTGTGTATTTCCAGTGAGACAATGAAGTTTTGTGGTTATAATTATTGGCATGGTTCTGAGCCTCCAGAAATTAATATTTGCAAATGTTTTTCAAATGAAAGTTGTTTAAATGTAGTAAAGAAGGCTATCATTTATTTCAGCATTGCTTACAAAAAAGGAAAACAAATGGAAATTTCTGGAATAAGCAAGGGAAATGATTACACCATATAGTGAGTAGTGCATTGATTGTGAAGGTAACTTGGGAGCCCTGCCTTGATGTCAGAAAAGGCGGAGCTGCTAGCCCATAGAAGACAGTCTGGACATGTGTGAGCTAGTGAACATGGA
Source organism: Heterocephalus glaber (assembly GCF_053883595.1). Classification (NCBI taxonomy): domain Eukaryota; kingdom Metazoa; phylum Chordata; class Mammalia; order Rodentia; family Bathyergidae; genus Heterocephalus; species Heterocephalus glaber. The sequence continues at coordinate 466,263 of NW_028258365.1, read as the reverse complement.
ATTATGAAGTCAAACACATTACCAGGGTTGTCTCTGGCCAGAAGTATAGCTAAGCAGTAGATCATGAGGCCTGGGGATCAATACCTACCACCACAGGAGAATGAAATTTTTAAAAGTTTTCAGCTCAGGATGGTGGCACATGCCTATAACTCCAGCACTCTGGGAGGGTGAGGCAGGAAGATTGTAATTTAGCAAATTAGTGAGGCATTGTCTCAAAAATAAAAACAATAGAAAGTAACTCAGTGGTTACCTAGATTTAGGGGGGGAGGGATCAGGAGCTGACATCCAGCAGGTAGAGTATTTTGATCTAGGATGGTAAACATGACCTAAGTGTGATTGTGGTTGTGACTGTACAACTCTGTCAATGTGCTGGAGTCCACTGAATCTTACATTTTCAGTTTGTAACTGTGTGGTATGCAGGGTTTTGGTTTAATAAAGTTTTTTATCTATTTTTTGTACCAGGATCAAACCTGGGACCTTGCACTTCTGAAGCAGGTGCCAGAACCACTGAGCTAAATCCCTGGCCCAGTACAGTTGTTTTATTATTCAAAAAATAGAAACAACAAACTCAAATAAAGGGCTGGGGATGTGATTCAATACAAAGGCCATAGTTTCAATCCCTAGTATAACAAAAAGAAAAAAAAAAGGCTCATGTAGAATAACCTACCTATAATTAATGCATTTAATTTGAAACATTCAAATAGATGTTTAAACCAGGTTTAAAGGAAAGAAGGAGCAATTTTTTCCTCTTTGGTTAGTGGCCACAGTAGATTTACACACAAATAGGGTTGTGATTTCATCAACATGTCCAGGGGAAGTCTCCCTCTGAACAAGGATTGAAAATGCTCTTCATTTCTGTGTTCGGGAACCTCTGACTTGCTGGGTCTTTCTAGAAACAGCCTGTCAGCATACACCTATAATTTACTCCCAGTACTATTCTCTTCAAAGCCAGACTGTAAATAATTAATAAATCCTTAGGATTTGTGTTTCAAGTGGTTTTAAAAAAGCAAGGTAAAAAGATTGTGATTTGGTGCTTCACTTTACACATTTTAGTTGTTACAGCATTACAGAATAAAACACCCAAGGGTTAGAATTATTGATGCAAATTTTTAAATAATTTGGTCTCTTCCAGGGATCAGTAAGATCATAATTTTCCTGATAGCAATCAGGTTTTTTCATGATCCTAAATGTTTTTAAAGCTTCTTTATAGGCTGCCACCCACCCTCTTTTTGTCATAGATAATTATCCAGGGCTCAGTTTTCTCCTCTTGCAAAATATGGAGACTGACTTGGCAGGTGCTCCCTGCTTAGCTCCTAGAAATAGTTCTTTCACAGTCTGCAGCAGCTTCTCAAATAGCTCTGTCCACATCTGAGATCTCCTCTGTGGTCGGCTTAACGTGGGTGCTTTCTTTGGATAAGTGGAAGCCAAAAGCCATCACCATGGCAACCACAGTAGTAAAGCCCTGCTTCAGCATTTCAACTGGATCATGTTCCCTCGTTGTGAAGGCTCTCCATCCTATTTTCCCACAATGAGAAGCTAGACAATTAGGGGTTAAGCGCAGAATAATCCTAGAAACATCAAAGAGGGCAGTACATGTGTGCTCCAGACCCCACGGCCACCTGAGAAGCAACCAGTTTTCTCTGTATGAGGCCAAACTGCTCCAGCTTGCTGTAGAATTTGCTTGGCGGAGCAAGCAAAATACTTGAAATAATGACACTCTTTTACTAGTCACTGTTGCAGAAATTCAGAAAAACTACCAATTTTTTATTTTTAATGCTAGGGATTCCATCCAAAATGCTGGGCAAAATCACTCTACCACTGAACTACCAATCAGTATTTTGAGTGTGTGGAGTTATCTGGGTATCTGTGTGTTAACAGTACTGTCTTGCTGTTTTTTAAAATATGTCTGAAAAATACAAGGTATTTTAAAGTTCACTTGGGGAGTAAAATTTTTCCATCACTAGATTATAGTGACTAATAATTGCTGCATTTCAGGCTTCAGGGCAGTCATAAGAACTGAAATATAGTGGGTTTCACAAAATGTCTCAGTTCAAAACAAAAAATGAAGCCAGGCGTGGTGGTACATGGATATCATTTCAGCACTCATTAGTTTGAGATGGAAAGATCCCCAAATTGAGTCCAACTCCAGCCTGGACTGCATAGCAAGACCTAACCTCAAAAACAAAACAAAACCAAAAACCAGGTAAATGAAATTAATACATTTGAGGAATATAGGAATGGTGTTTGATAAACATGTGGCAGAGATATAGTGCCATTTAGTGGAACAATAGTGATGGAAATATTGAAAGCCAAGCAGATGAAAAAATGATGCAGTTATTAACTCCAGGAAAAACAAAAGGCAGGTACACAAGTATAATATACCACCTGGCTCTACAGGGAACAGTACTTGCATTGAATAACGATCTGGTGAGGTATGAGGAGGGAAGAAGGGATGAGGGGTGAGTTAGGTCCTCAGGGATTGTGACAGGATGTCAACAAGAAATGTCTAAAATTGATAGATCAAAAAATATTACACGTATTATTTAGAAATGTGGAAGAAAATATGTAGGAAACTATCAAGAAATGTTGCTAGTGGGTGCAGATGAGAACTGCGAGTATAAACAGTGATGCCAAGTTGGGTTTTTGGCTAGTTATAGCATAAATTATATTTGAGAATCGATGGGGTTTTTTCCTTTGAAAAAGAACAAAGGCATATCTGAACCTTAAACAAGCCCCCGAGCCAGGCTCATTTCCTTTCTGTGTCAAGCGAAGGGATCACTGATATCAGAGAAGGTGCTGAAATGTCCTTCCAGGACCTGATTGGAGGGTCTGTTTCTCTCTTCAGGCTCTAGAAAGCTGGCAAGGGCACAGCACTTCCTTCATTGTTTGTGCCGAGAAAGCCTTGTAATATTATGAAGGAGGTAACAGTATTTCTTAAATCATTTTTTGTAATTTACTCCTATATCACTAATTCGTTTCTATAAAGGAATAGCAACATTTTCTAAGAAAGTTTTCAATGCTTTTACTTTTTATTTTGGCTTCAGTAATGTTACCCAACCTGTGACATTCCCTTTAAAATGTCAACTCTTTGGGAAGGGGGATATTTCCTTGTCTTAATCTTTTATAAAGCAGTGATTGTACCCACGAGTCTAGCAAATAAAATATGTCAATTGCATGACTAAACAGTGCTGTTTTGTAGAAGGATAATGTAAGCCTCATTAATTTCCAATTTTAAATTTAATTCTAAACTTTCTGGTAGCCACATTTTTATAAAAAGTGAAAGAGTAGGGCCGAGGATTCAGCTCAGTGGTTCCGCCGCTTGCCTCACAAGCATAAGGACCCGAGTTCGATCCCTGGTACCAAAAAAAAATAAACAAATAAAATAAATAAAAAATAAAAAGTGAAAGAGAACAGGTGGAATTATATTTAATATATTTTATGTAACCCAGTACATATATCCAAAATTCATTTCAATAACTACTAAATATAAAATACCACAGTATAAATATCTTGATTATTACGGAGGTTTTTTTATACATCTTCTAATTCCATTGTGTATTTTATACTTAAGTACATCTCAATTTAGATGTGAACTTTTCATCAGAAATACTGTATTTAAATTGTATTGAGATTTCGTAAAACTCATGGTTGAAAAAACTTGTTTTTCATACACATGTAGTTTTAAGAATACTTTAAAAGTTTTCCAAACCTAGTAATGGTTTTAAATTAAAATTAAATTAGCTGATATTAACTAAAATTAAAAATTAAACTCCTCTGTCCTACTAACCACGTTCTAGGAATTCGGTAGCAGCAGGTGACCAGTGAGTATTAACATAAGAGAGCAAGCCCTACAGAATGTGATAAGTTCAGTATTTTCTGGGAACACTCTCTTCTCAATACCCAAAAAAATGTCATTCTCTCCTGGAGATATAAGTGGAAGAGAAGGCTAGTTCCCCCATCAAATAGGCAGTTTGGTAGTTTTCAGAAGCTTTATAAGACTACCACTACCTTGAAAGCGAGTGGGTATAGAAGGTATGAATAAAGGAATCTAGATTGATTTCAACTGAATTATTCTTTTTAAAATGAAAAATGAGCTAAATAATTCTTTTTTCTTTTTTCTTTTTCTTTTTTTTTTTTGAGATAAGGTACCCCCCACCCCCGCCAGGCCCTCCAGTGCTGGGATTACAGGTGTACACCACCACTGCCATCTAGAATTCATGTTTTTGTATTTGAGTTTTTCCTACTGGTAAACCAATGAAAATGAAATAATGATATCTAGAAGCCAACTAGTTTGTTGAGGCCTGAGCCATTAGAGCTTGTATTTAGGATATCAGGAAACCATGAAGAAAGAAAGAGAAGTTTCAGCAGTCAGCTTTGATCTCTCTAGAAGCAAGACCAAGAAAAGAGTTATGGACCAAGTCATCTAGAGAGGTGGTTCCTGAAAACCCCTGTTTAGATGTGAAGAACCATGACAGGAAAGGAAAGGAACCAAAAAAGGCTATTTCATTAAGCATTACTGTGAGTACTGAAGCTTAATCCCAAGTGCAAATTTTGAAAAATGGTGTGGAAAATGTGCTGCAGTTAGATCAGCACAGGGAGAGGAAAGGGACACACTTTGACACCCATTTCCTCGGTCATTAGAGCTGTTCTTGCGTGACAGAAGTCTTCCTCTTCCATCCCACCCAGAATACTAGTGCTTAGGGAGAACCATTTGGGCAAAGAAATCCAGGTGCTGGCAGCTGAATGTCAGGACCATGTGCATGAAAAGGCATGAGGTAGAGAATATGGGGAGGGTAGTGTATGGACTCTGTTATACTTTTTGACTTACTGTGTAGAATGTAGCAAAGCATAGAAAGGCATGTTTTATATCTTTGGACCTGCTTCAAAATACATACTCAATGCCCTGACTCCTCTACATATGAGACCTGAAATCCTGATGAAATGCACCCAGTTCCCTGCCCTGAGAACTGATAAGAAAGAGAGAGACACAGACTACTCACTTACACAGTAGTTTTGTGCCAGTGTTGATTACAGTTAATGTCTGGAATTTATATACTTGACCAAGGATATGCAGCATTTCCCACTTCTTTAGAACTTGAGCTCTGATTTGTGGGAAGTCTTCATAATCCACCAAGATTATCTTCAAATTCTGTCCCACTTCTGTGAATAGTATGTGTTGAATTTGTAGCCTATGCCATCAGAGTAAGGAAAACTATGTGGGGATTCCCAGCTTGTAGAAACCAACACAGTAAACTTCAATGGCCTTAAAAAAGGGGAATTTGGGCCAGGGATTTAGCCCAGTAGTTTCGCCTCTTTCTGCATAAGCACAAGGATCAGAGTTCGATCCCCAGTACCAAAAAAAAAAAAAAAAAAGGAGGGGATTTTCCAGTGTGAACTTTTAACAAAGGGAGTTCTCACTTTTACTTGTCAAAGACTATCAAAGACTACTTGTTGAATACTAACAAGAAAAATACAGACGAATCAAGCAATGAGACATTTAATAATTATGCAGTAAATTGGGAATTCCAAATCACTTCTACCAAACAAATAAGCAAAAATTTTGAGAAAAGGCACTTCATATATATTTTCCAATTCTATGCAAGGGTACAGTATAGTGCAGCACAAATATCTAGAAGTTTATTAGAGTCAAGATATTTTGATGATTATTAATTGACATTCTAAGTTCTTTCCATGTATTGTTAAAAATAATCTAATGTGGAATAGATAGGATTTTTCGCAGTAATTCAAAGCAAAACCAAACACAGATCCATGTTTGCTTTTTGTGACTTTTTCAGACTAAGAATTATACAATTTTTATTTTTCACTACCTTGAGTAATATGAATTAGGCCATTAATTGCTAACTCAGTTATGTTCATTTTTTACCTTGAAGATTAATCTATTCATCTGCCTTAGAATTTCTTTTCATTGACCAATGTGGGTGAAACATTAACCCTTTAATGATTCAAAATGGCTTGTGTTAACTTTCCATTCCTGTGACAACGTAACTGAGATAATGAGCTTCTAAAGAGAAGTTTATTTTGCCTCACAATTTTGGAGGACTCACTCCCTGGTCAGGTGGACATATTGCTTTTGGGCATGTGACAGCCAGGATATCATGACAGAATGCAAATGGTAGAGCCAAGAGAGAAAGAGGAAAGGCTGGAGTCCCAATATCCCCTTTAAGGGCACACACATATAAAACCCCTTCCAGCTAGGTTCCCCTGCCTCCAGATAATGGCCCAGCCTAGGGACCAAGCCTCTCACATAAGGGCCTTTGGGAGTCATTTATCCCAACCACGCATGACATCTTACCCAGCAAGGACTTTCTGCTCCCCAGCTAATTGGAGGTGACCCTGCAGCAGGTACTCTGAGTTGTCCGGGAGTTCATTCTTGTTTCTGGTCACCAGTGTAAACCTAATTTAAGATGTTTCTTCCCATCCTACCTCTTTTAATCTAAATAAGGTTTTACACTATCTGAATATTCTAAATATTTATTTCATAGATGATGTTGATGATAATAATTATTAATATTTATTGAGCATGAATGTTGGAGGTTGTTTGCATGCATTCTTCTATTTAATCTTTTCTTAACCCTTTGGACTAGGTATATTTATTATTAGAATTGTGGAGATCATGAACCAGAAGCTTAAAGGTTATTAAATGTTTAGTGAATCTTCCAAGGTCACCCAGTTAAAAGTTATGATGTATTATCTAATTTTATTAATGAGATTATCGGGAAGAGAAAAATTGCTGAGGAATTTTAGTCTCTCACAGTCTTCTATCCTGTGATTCCATTAATCTGCTGCTTAATGCAGTTTACATGTATATTGGGTTTTGTCCAAGCAAAATTAGAATTAAAATATTTAATATATAAGAATGTTCTTGAAGCATGATTATTTGCTCTAATAAAAACTAATTGAAACTGAGTCAGTATAAATCAGTTTAACGTTGTATGATTTTTTTTATTTGCACTGTATCATTTTTAACCATTAAAAATAGTCCCAGAGACTAGAAGTAAGTTAGTTTTTGGTCTGATTTATTGCATATGTTCTAAGAAAATGCTACAGATGGGGCTATAAATAGCTCATTTTATATCCCCTTTAGAGTTCACACAAATTCATAGGAAATTCCATGCAGTTGTACAGTAGGAACATATGAATTTTTGAAAACATGTGAGTCATTGATAATTTTAGCTAAGAATTTGACATAAGTGAGTTCATTAAGTTACTAGAGCCATTCCAAGGAAAATCAAATAGGTTCTTGTTAGGATTTTTGACCTCATAAAAGTTGGTTTTTATTGACTTTAATGACAAATCTCCACTCAGGGTCGGGTGTGGAATGAAAATGTACTCGGTGTGTGCAGTGTTTGATGTATTTCAGGTTTGCAGCAGAGCCCTGAAGAGCACAGTTTAACCAGTTTCCACACAACAGGTCAGACAGACTTCTCTACATTAAGCTGAGAGGTCTTCTGAGGAAATCCTGTCAATTGGTTTGTACTACAAGTTACCAGTTTGGTTCCTGAATGATAAATGTTCAAATTCCTAAATCTGTGCTATTGTGAATTTAAATTTTCATCTCTTGGAAACTATTTTTGCTGTCCAGATTAAGATTTTTCCAGACAATACCCTTCCTAGCCCCAAGTATGAAAATACCTGGTACTCATGGAAGGTGTATAGTTCAGGATGACAGTAGCATCTCCATAGGTTAGAATAACTAGTAAGCATATACGTTGCTGTCATATGAATGACTCCTATTCACCATTTAAAGTGGCTTTGGAATCATATATGCCAGGAAAACAATAATTTAGCTTGATATGGACATTCACTTCAGAAATGTATGAAAACACTAAGGGTGAATTCTTTTGCGAATTCAAATAAATTGATTGAGGTACAATTAAATAAGAGACCATCTAAAAATTACATAGAAATATAATGAGATTCATTGACTTTAGTTTGGAATTCCAAAGACCTAGATTCTCAGGATTTTGTTTTTTGTCACTGATTATTTAATGTGGGAGTAAAAGACAGAAAACACAACTCAAAGTTCCTTTAGAAAATAACTGCAAAGTCCACAGCTGGACTTTATTTATTTATGCGTGTGTGTGAAACCGGGGATCAAACTCAGGACCTTGCGTTTGCCAGGCAGGCGCTGGCACTACTGTGCTAAATCTCCGGCCCAATATCTGGACTTTAGATATGGCTTACATAGGCTCAGATCATGTCATTGTGTTGTTTCTGCCCTGGCTCATAGCTCTCCTCTTTTGGTGCAGCTTTCTTTGTTAGTCTTTTACCATTGTGGTGCTAAGATGATTTCTGGAAATTAGCCTCATAGATGCTCCTATTAAAGACCAGTGGGGAAAAACAGGGAATTTGCTTTCATCATAACAAAATTTCCACATGCTGTTCTTGTACAGGGCCAGTGGCTCTGGCAGGGTGCTGACTACATGGATTGGACATAGCCAAGGCGACTTGTTCTCCATTGTAACAGGAGAAGGATGGCCCAGATTCAGGCTGATTTGGGTGTTTGGCAGTGGTGAGGCCGTAGTAATGGTACTAATAAAAGTTAGCAACTATTTAGTGGGGGTTTTTATATGGCAGGCCCTTTGTCAAGTGATTCACTATGAATTACCGTATTTCATAATGGGACAGGATAGTTCCCACTGGTGGGTGTTTCTCCTCAGAGGCTGCTGTGGTTAAGATCACTAATTGAGAATGTGGGCGAGAATGGGTGTGGGAGATTCCCAGGAAGATGTAGATATGAGGTCATGCTTTGGACAAAGGGAGAGAGAGTCCAGAGTAGAGTAGAACAGGGCAGTATTGAGTGTTCATTTGAAGATAGGGATCATAAATTTCAAGCGAAAACAGATGACTTGTGAGATTTTTTTTTTCTCTTAGCAATCAATGTTCACATGATGAAGTAGAGGCATAGGAAAGGTGAATTTTGTAGGGTAGGTTCCATAGGGAAATGGAAAAGCAAGGCACCTAATGGTATTTTTTGAAGAGTTTATAAGTATAAGTCATGTGGAATGGGCTGGGTAAGAAGAGAAGGGATCTCAGGACAGAGCTGACAGACAGTAGAGGGGAATTAATGAGCAAAGAGCTGAAAATAGAGGAAGTGGCATTTGGAAAGTGTTGTCTTTTAATTCATGATTTCAGAGGTAGTGCTGTTTCTAGTGGTGACAAACCCAGGACAAAACTGGGCATGTGTGGCTGAGGAGGACGAGAAGGAAAGGACCACAGGAAGGAGGGAAAACAACTGACAAGCCAGGGCTCTAGGCTGGCTAGCCCAGTGAACACTGCAATTTCAATATGAGAGGGAAGATTATTAAACCAGCACCTGCAGGGGTGATAAAGGAGACAAACAAGAGTCTGGCAGGTAGCATCAAGGATAGAGCTATAAATCCAGGTGGAGAGACTCTCCAAAGATAGATGGTTTTTAAGGTGGATATGATGAGGCTAGGAGTAGTGGGTGGAAGTGGAAAGATGGAACTTCTCCACCAAACCATCTTCTGGCCCTGAAATATGGGGAATGGGGTTTAATAAAAATACACTGAAAAGAGATTTAAGTGTCCCCTTAACCATAATGCAGAGAAAGCAGTGTCCTACTAAAGCATTCATATCAATCCAAGCAAGGCAATGAATCATCAAGGAGGTTAAGGGACCATTCCACAAGAAGACAGAGGCTATTAGGGAATTTGCTTAAATTTTCGAGAATCACAGAGGAAAGATTTACAAGCAGGACATGAGTAAGAAATTTGGTTGGATTCTATGATGTGTAGAGCAGTGATAGCCATCAGGATTAGGGTGATATTTCATGATGTAGGAGGCCTGAACTTCAGCAGCCCCTTAAAGAAAAAAGGTGCTGAATTGGGCTCATCTGAGAGAAGAATGAATAGCCCATAGTATTGCAGAGAACCTGAAGAAAGGGAGGAATGGTTATTCTTTGGTGGTTAGGGGCATCCAAATTTATTTCTCTCTCTCTTCTTAATGAGAAAGTGAGGCTTAGTTTTTACCCAGTGAAGAGGACCTTGCAGAGTAGCTGGTTCCACCAGAGAAATAGGAATTCACAGGCCAAGCTAAGGAGACAACTGAAGGCTGCCACCATTACTAATGATAGCACAAAGTGAGGAAGTAACACCTGGGAAGGAACACTTTAAAGATGGGCCACAAATAAATAACTAAGTGAGGGAAGGTTCTAATGCAAAAGGAGCTAGAAGCTGTGAAATGGAACCCATGGAAACACTAACTATGAGAAATACAGTAATTTAAATCAGGAACACAATATATCGGTGAAAATACATAAAGAATATAGCTAAAGCCAAATTGATGAGCTGGAAAATCAGTTTGAGAAACTGTTATAGTTTGGAAATCTTTGATGTCCTCCAAAGTCCCATACACTAAAACCTTGATCACTAGCCTAAGACACTGTTGGGAGTTGTAGAACCTTTAGGAAATGGGATCCAAGGGAAGGGAGGTAGGTCACTGGGGGCAGGCTCTTGGAGGAAATAGTGAAACCTCAGCCTCTCTCCCCTACTTCTCTCTCCCTCCCTTCCCCCTCTTCTCTCTTTCCCTACCCTTCCCTCTCTTTCTGTCTCCTTCCTGGCTGCCATGAGGTAAGTAGTTTCCTTTGCCACATGGTTCCACCATGATGTACTGAATCACCATCAACTCAAAGCCAGCAGGGCCAAGTGACCACAGACCAAACCATGAGCCCAAATAAACCTTTCCTCCTTAAACTGATTTATCTTGGATATTTTGTCCCAGAGACAGAAAGGTAAATAACACATAAACTCTTTCACAAGTTGGCCAGAATGATTAAAATAAATTATAGAAGATCCGATGAAGCATTTTTTCACATCTGTAAGAATGGGCAAGATAAAAATAGTAATAATACCAAATGCCAGCAAGGATGAGAAACAATATCATTTGACCACTGTTGATGCGAATGTAAAATGTTATTATGTTCATTCCAGAAAATACTTGGGCAATTTTATAATAAAACCACCCATTCTAGCAGTTGTACTTCCTGGCACTTATCCCAGAGAAATGAAGGCTTATATTCACACAAAACTTGTACACTAATATTTATAGCAGCTTTATTCATAAGAGCCAAAAACTAGCAGTAAGTCTGTGTCTGTCACTTGGTGAATAACTAAGCAGTGGTGTGTCATGTTCCATACCATGGAACAGTACTCAGAAATTAAAATAAATAAATTTCCAGTACTTGTTTGGATAGATGTTAAGGGCATTATTCTGAATAAAAAATGCCAACCTCAGAAGCACAGGTACTACATGATTCTATTCGTATTACATTCTAGAAATGACAAAATTATAAAGGTGGAGAAGATATAAGTGGTCATCAGGAAAGGGAAACGAGAGAAGGAGAAAATTCTCTTGTGGTTATGGAATATTTCAATGTCTTAGTTGTGTTAGTGGTTTTATGACTATACATGTGATAAAATATTAGACAGAAACATTTTTAAAACCTGCACATGCTATATGCATACCCATGTTTATAGCAGCACAGTTTGTAATAGCTAAAACTTGGAAACAGCACAAGTGCCTGTCAACTTGAGAGTGGATAAACAAGATGTGGTTTTTTTTTAATAAAGTGGAGTACTACTCATCCATAAGAATGAGAAGCTATAGACATAGCTAAATGGATGCATATTGAGGCCATACTCTTAAGTGAAATAAATAGGACACACGTGTAAATTCTCTCACATGGTATGAGAAACTAAAAGTGTAAATGAGGATCAAAATGTATAATAGCTAATATGAAATAGGAACAAAAAGTCCAAAGGAGAAGGGGAAGTGGGAGGGGTGGGGAAGTGGGAGGGGTATGGAAGAGGAAAGAAGGGAAAGGAATAAATAGGAGAAAAGGAAAAAATGGAAACAAAGCCTTTGTAAATAGGGAGGAGTGAAGGCGTTGAAGGGAGGGCAAGGGAATGGGGAAAAAAATAAGATCCAAGATATATCATGTAAAGGTAAAAATTCCCAATGATGAGTGTCATCATATTGTATACCTAAAATGTACCAATAAACTTAATGAATTTTAAATACCCGCACCTGCAAAATTTGGCTAAATCCAAGTGATTTCTTTAATTGGGTTAATTGTGCCATTCAATTTCTTGTTTTGATTGTGCACTACAATTATATAAGGTGACACTCTTGGGAAAACTGGGAGATGAATGTATAAGGCCTCTGCACTCTTTCTGCCATTTCTTACAAGTCTGTAATTATGTCAAAATAAGGGATTTTTCTTCCTTTTTCTTTTCTTTTTTGTGAAGGGGGGATGATAGAAAAATGTAGAACAAAAGAATGAGTACCACCAATAGGATAATAAGAATTAAAAGCAACAAAATATGGGAAGAAACATTAAAGAAAGTATGAAGTCACATATTTCAGAATTGAAGAAAAATGAAATACCTCAGTTTGAAAATGTCCATATAGTTCCAGAATAATTGATGAGTACTCAAGTAGACACAGTGACTGTTATGGCACCATGTTCCAGAATGGCACTGGGCTAGGGAGGTTGTTCCTCAGGATTTGGTTCATAGGCACTGGACCCCTACAGCCAAGACAGAGGGAAGCCTGGCCACTGCTCCACCTGGCAGCAGACCATGGTGTCATCCACATGGTGCTGATTTTAGGCTCATGCAAAATGCAAGAGTGGTGGGGTCAAGAAGGCTTTCACCCAGATTTCAGAAGAAGGCCTGGGAGGCAGGCAGGGTGCCCTGAGAGGGCAGGGTGTGAAGCTGTGAGCGTGAAGCCAAAGGGGCAGTGGAGACCCCAGAAGTTTGGAGAAGCCAGGAGTATGGATCGTCTGAGGAAAACTGCAGTAAGGGAACAGAGCCAGCCCAAGAGACAAGCCGTGGGTGCTGCAACCACCAGCAGCGCCATAGGAGCAGAGCCACCCAAGCCCTTTGGAGTTCACAACTTGCTACAGATTGCCAGGGATGCTGGAAGTGAAACTGAAATTTAATGTTTGCCCTGCTGGATTTTGGTCTTGCCTTGGTCCCATTCCTTTGTATCCCCCTGTTTGTAACTTTTGGAATGGAAATGTCTACGTTGTGCCGCTGAATGTTGGAAGTGTTTAACTTTCTTTTCGTTGCTACAGGGGCTTGCAGCTAAGAGTTTGTCTTAAATCTCAGAGGAGACTTTGTACTTGGACTTTTCAGCAATGCTGAAACTGTTAGGACTTTGGAAACTCTTGGAGATGGACTAAATGCCTTTTGTATAAAGGGATATGCATGAGTCTTTGGGGTCCTGGGATGGAATGTTATGGCTTGTGTCTAGTTGTTCCCCCCAAAGTCTCATGTACTCATAGATGGGACTTTTTCAGAGATGGCTGGATCTAATGTGTGTGAGAATGGGATTGATTCACGGTTCAATGCTAGGCTCAAGGGAACTAGGATTAAGAGTGTGAGTGCTACCTGCCCTAAGTAGTCTATGTAAGATATAGGGGATAGAAAGAGCTGTGGTCATCACTTGCTTACTTTGCTACCTTCTTCCCACCATGAACTGTTTCTCCTCTGTGATGCCTCCCTGCCTTGGAGCCAGCTGATTATGGACTGAAACCTCTGCAGACTATGAGCTATACCTTTTCTCCTTTTATTCTGGGTGTCAGGTATTTTGTCTCAGCAAGAGAAAAGTAACGGAGACAGTAACATTTATGAATATCAAAGAGGATTCTGAAATAGAGCACCAAAAGTTTAGAGGAAGAACAGATCTCTTCCAAAGAAGAAGAATCATGATAACATCAGACCTCTCAGCAGCAACAATGCTGGGAATAGAGGTGATCATCTTGAATGCACAGACAGTTACCTGCACAGACTCAAAATACATCAAGCAGCAGAGAGGAACAGATCAACAGTTTTATTAGACATTTCGACACATGCTGTCAAGACACCAATCAAACAAAATTAAGGAAAGAGACAAAAGACCTGAATATAACTAATAAGCTTAATCATTAAAATATATATACCCAACAGAGAATAGGCAATGTTCTTTAATATAAAGGGAACATTTATTTAAAAAAGTGGTGATTAAAAATCAATTTCAAGAGGCTATGTTGTTTGGCTATACTGCAGCAATATCAAAAATAATTATTATAAGTGGATAACCTTAAAAATCACATATTTGGAAACTATATAATACTGATAACCAATCATTGGGTTAAAAATGAAGCCTATTTTTCAGAAACCCTGTTTTTCATAAAAACGTTATGGTATGGTTTTGTTCATATAGACCTAATGTTTATTAGGTTTATTTTTAGATATTTTATGACTTCTGCAATTATTACATAAAGATCATTTTTCCATTACATTTTCTGGGTTAGGTATAACTGATGTATAGGAAGTTCTTCACTTTTTTATGTTAATCTTGAATCTTGCCTTTTAAGCAGTTTTCTAATTTAATAGCTTTTCTGCACAGCCATGTGATACCCCAAATAATGTCAGCTTGTGTGTCCCAAGACTTGCCACCAGCTATGACTTCTGCTTTCAGTGTTGGCTCATTCTCACCTTTTTCATGATTTCAGTTGGAAAACCTGCCAATCCTTTTCTTCCATCAAGTGTAATATATCTGCAGGATATTCTTTATCACATTAAGGAAACCTTCTACTACTCTTAATAAGAATCAGGAATGGGCGCCATCCTGACAGATGGCTTCCTTGTCTAAGTAGCTGCTAGTCCACATCTAAAATCAGAAAGGAGATGGAGTGAGATCTTGGGAGCACATGCTCAGTTCTTTTTTGCAGAAGACCCTGGGGTCCAAAAACATCACTTCGATTCAACATCTCAGTGGCCAAATATGAATTGCAGAGCCACATCTAGCTCCAAAGGAAGCTGGGCACTGACACTTTTCACTGGACAGCCTGTGCTCAGCTGAAGCAGTATTATTGCAGAGGAAAAACAGACCAAATACTAGAGGATAATGAACTACACAAGTAATCATGAGCTTTATTCCTTTAATTTGTTGATGTAGTAAAAAAAAGTTTTGCATTAAATCATCCTTATGTTCCGGAATAATTCCCACTTAGATGTGAAAATTGTTCAGTATATTGTTGGATTCTATTTGGGAGTGCTATAATGATTTTTGCATCTGTGTCTACTAAAAATACATTTGCTGCAGAAATTAGTGATAACACTTTTTACATTTAAACAGTACCTTGAACTTTTTAAAAATCATTTCACACACATCTTCTGATAATCAAAAAATGACCATATTTTTAAAAGTCAACAGAATTCTATTAGTAGAAAAATATCTGCAAATGGAACAATTCAACTTCTCATAATTGCCTAAATCCTAGAGAGCCAAAAGTGAGACTAGAGTTCAGATTAGGGAAGAGAGAAAAGTGCAGGGGATTGAAAAAGGAGCTCTGATCACAGGAACCCAAGGAAGTGTGTTCGTGTCCTCTGGAATGTACAGGAAACGATGGGGCTCCAAGCTCTGCCAGATGCCTGGCATCTCTAACGTTCTCCGCATTTTACTAATCCAGTGTTTAAATTGACCTCACTTGAATTTGCAAGTAAAGGCTTTTCTGGCTATTAAGCATCCTTTGGCTTTATGAACTTCTGATTCCTTACTTACCTGCATATACCAAATTAGATCATAGCAGCTGAGTGCTCTCTGGACAAAGGAAGCCCGAAAAGCACAAGATGCCCCTGCTTTTGTCTAGCAGCCAGTTCGTGTGTGTGCTACTTGCACATTCTCCCCTGAGACTGAGGAGCTTTTCCAGAATACACAGTAATTACCTAACAGCAATCACTCACACTCGCAAGTATGAAGTGCCTTTGGGAGGAAAATAGAAAGGTAGGCTGATGTAATTTTGCAAAAAGAGGCGCACTCAATATTAAGAGTGACTAGGTGTCACAGTAAACATACTTACCCGGGTAGCTCAGCCTTTGTAGATTTTACCCATACAATATGCTGTCTGTCTGTTCTCTCTGCTCTTCAGGCCCCCACTGTGTCGTAGATGCATAGGAAATAGCTACCTAGGGCAACATTTAACCCTGAAAGGGCTCTGAACACCCTATCCCCACCCTCCATGGTCTGCTTCTCTCCTTCCCAGTCTTACATACATGCAGGAGGGCAACTGTGCTGTAGGCACACTTGGGACATCACTGGCTTCTGCATGGCCCTGTAGCTGCACATTCCACAGTGAAGCAGTGACCAGGAAACAGTCTGATTATGCACATCATCAGCACACACATCACATTTGAAAAGTTAGATTCTGGAGTAGCTTTTGGCCTTGAATTTTGGTAGTAGATCAGAATGATAATTCATTCAAATCTATTTCATTTTGTATTGCTTTTTTGGATACCCTAGGTGCTTAAATTCTTAATGACTATTGAGATAAATTCCTATCCCCAGTATCATTTTTTTTTACCATGCACAATAAACAGACAAAAGCACAGAGAAATATCCCAGAATTACATCTATTTTTAACATCGTAGCCTTTGGAATTAATTATGAATATTAAAAATGGATGAGGTTGAAGTCTCCTGATGAATAGAACCCCTCACTGCTATTTGCACTGTTTGCCATTCCCAGTGGATGTTGCATCATTGGGTAAACAACCCAAGAGGTGTCACCAAGCATCTCAGTTTAAAATAAATGCTTTAAAATGGTTAATTATACTTTACCCTGAAGGAAGAGACAAAGTTTCCTGAGGTCCCTGGAAATGGTTAACGAGTAAATCAAAGCTTTCCAAAATGTGGTTGCCTATTTTTAAAGTGCTGAACTGGGGTTTAAAACAAGCTGCCCAGAGACCAAGTCATAACTGTGGGGACTCTATGGTCCTCTTATGTGCAAGTACATAAGAGGAAAATTGTAGGGTAGAGTAAAGTAGTGGTGAAAGGCCCTTTAGGCAACCAGATAAGAAATAGGTTAAAAGCTGCACAACTAAAAGCCTGGTACAGGTTGAGAAAAAGGCGAATTCACAGGGAGGTGGGGAGAGCATAGCACAAAGTAGACCTAAATAGACCTGTGAATTTAGGGGGGGAATCGCACCTTGACCTCCTTCCTTTCTGCCTATCCATTATAAGAATTCAATAAATATTGTGTTGTTACTGAATCACATTTGGGTTATTCAAGATTTACATGAAGAAAGTAAAACTATTGAACTCCGAAAAGATACTGAAATGAATATTTCTGTAATTTGGGGTAGAGACAAGCTGTCTTAGCAGAGTATCATAACTAGAAGCCATTACAATCTATATGAGTGAAACTTGACTATAATACTATAAAACTTGTGCTTGGCTGAGCATACAAAGTCTCATTCTTAACCCCAAGACCCCATCCTCAAAAGAACTCTTAATTCTAAAGCCTTAAATAAACATGCCTGAAAATACACATAAGGAAATTAATTAAAAATTGTGATCCTACCATTATTTAAATATTGCTAAAATAGCTGCAGCACCAGGATGAGCCTCCCCAGGCTGGATTAGTCCAGTATACAAAGATCATGTTTCTGTAGAGGTGAAACCTGCCAGCAGCTTAATCCCTCACAAAACCCCTGTCCACATGCAGCCATTAGCCAAAGTAAACAGGCAAGGAGAAGGAGCAGCAGAATTGTCAGTAAATTCTGCAGAGTTGGGACTCAAGCCACTGGTTTCAGTAATTCTCAGAAACAACAGCCGAATTCCAACACTTTGGGCTCTGTGATTTTACAGTTGGACCAATGCAAAGTTTGTAGGAATTTTAAAAATATATTACTGATGTACCATACAGAGATACCTGTGTATGTCATTGATTTTTTTAATTATATAAAAATATGTCACAGTAACAAATACTTGGAAGTAGTTCTAATATGGTTAGCTTTTAGAGCATTTGGTCTGAGTGAAATACCATCAAGGAATGTAAGGTTCAAAATCTGCATGGAGATCAAGGTGAATGGAAAGCTTTAAGTAGCTTCTAAGCACTTGTGACACCCTGAGCAAATGTGACTTGTTCTATCTAGCTGAGTAACTGCAGCATGTGGATGTGGCCAACTTTAAGTAGCTACCATGGGGTTTCATTTTGTCCAGACTCTACAACATCCGAATTGCAAATTGGCCTTTCCTTGACCCGCTGAGCATGATGCTGGGCCCAGTGGACCCATCCCTTACTTTTCTACTATAAATTTGTACTTTAGTGTAATAGTAGCTAGCCAGCTGTGCATCTCAGTGCCTTTCCCTGAGGGATACCAGAAGCATGCTATGTATTTATCCACTTAGTATGACAAACAGCAAGATATGTGCACGTGTGCAAAAGTGGCAATATGGGATTTTTTTTCCCACGTTATGCTCTGTCTCACTGGTTTTGCCTGTGTTTACCCAAGGATCACAGAGGGTCCAGGAGACACATACCACTCCAAGATTTGTTAAAATGAAAGTTTTCTTTTGATTTTTTTTTCTGGTAGAAGTAGCCCAATTCAGTACAATGGCACATGAAAAACCAGATTTGCAAGTTTTGGAGGAGGTCAAAAGTGAATCATGAGATCACTTATCCATGGATAATGAAGATGATCTGATATGGTAAAATAAAGGTTTTCATAATAGAAGAGTGGTGTGGGCAGATGATGATGATGATGACGACGACGACGACAATGATGATGACTTTGACATTGGCCATGTGAGCTAAAGTTCCTGTGATAGTGAAATGGAGCAAGAATTCACTGATACAGACACAGGGAGCACAGACCTCCTTGATTCAGATGATGGAGAAAACTGCAATGTGAATAGATATTTGACTAGTCAAAATGTTGCAAAATGGCCACCCAACCAAATGGAATGATCCAATGTTAGAACTAGGTTTGAAAATATAGTGAGAGTTGGCAGAGGTAAAATGGATTGGACTGAGTGCCAGCACTGCCATTCAGTGTTAGAAATTGTAACAGATGAGATGCTACAAGATGCTATAAAATACACAAAGGCTGAAATGCAAGTAAAACTTTGTACCAATAACCATATTAAAAATGTATTTATTATGACACCGCACTAGCCGAACTACTCTACTTAGCAGTGATTTCTCATGGTAATTGCAAGGAACGTAGAAAACTTATGGAAGAGTGATGGGTCAAAGTATGGCATAAAAATTTATGCCCCTGTAGATATTAGACACTGATCCTGGAACTCAGCTATCAGGTCCTTATTCATATAGTGATAAACCAAATGATGTTGTTCATGGACTTGTTGCTCCCATCTCCCAAACTAATTGGAATGTGACATTTGACAATTGGTTTAACAGTGTCCAATTGATGTTACATTTGCTAACAGCGCATAAGTTGACCAGCATCTGAACTGGACACAGGAACAAAGCAGAAATTCCAAATGAAATGTTGCAATTTCAAAACAGAGAATTGTATAGTATAATCTTTGGAGTTCAAAAAGATTTACATTGGCCTCATATATAGCAAAGAACAAACTGGTACTGCTGAAGTCAGCATTGTACCATGATGGAAATATTGATAGGGAAACCTCAACAAAATGGAAGCCTGAGATGGTAACTTTCTACAACAAAAACAAAGGTGGAACAGATGTTGTTGATCAGTCATGCAGCAACTATGATGTCACTTGAAACACAAAGCACTGGCCAAAGGTTGTGTTTTACTTGATCCTAAATATGTGTGGCATAAGTAGTGTGATAGTTTACAAAGAAAATAGCAAGTGTAAAATATCACGGAGAAATTTTCTTAGAGAATTGGGACTGGAACTTATAAGAGATCATTTGCAGCAGAGGAAAAACAAAATGTTCCTGTCCAGAGAACTATGCAAAAAAAATCGTGCAGCACACTGGTGAGCTGACAGGTGAACAGGCAGGTGCAGCATCACAAAGAAGTACTATGACAACAGGAAGACCAAAAAGATGTCAATTGTACCCTACAAGATAGGACAGGAAAACAAGACATACGTGCTATCAGTGTAAGCAATACATGTGTATGCAGCATGCAGTTTTCCTGTGTGAAGACTGCCTTAGGTGTGATAATTGAAGCAAAGATTATTCCTGTGGTAGACTTCTGTTTGTGTTTACATTGTAGCTCACATAGGTTTTTATTTCTGATGTTATCGTTTAGGTTTTGTAAGCAAGTAAACAGCTGATGTGAAAATGTTGATGTCTATTCTAAATGTGCAATACATATTAAGAATTTAATACTTTATTGATATTTTATGTTCCTATTAACTACATACTGTATAATATAATAAACTCCTAACCAAACAGCAAGACCAGTGAGATGTCAAGTATGTCCTACAAAAGGGCCAGGAAAGCAAACCATGTGCTGTCAGTGTAAGCTATATGTGTGTAGGAACGTGCTGCTGTCATGTGTGCAGACTGCCTTAGGTGTGATAATTGAAGTAAAGATTATTTTCTTATAAAGTGCTATTGGTATTTTCATTATAGTTCATATAAAAATTTATTTGTGATTTTTTTTTTAGATTTTGTACACCAAAAAGCAATTGTCAATGATGAAATCTTTAATGCTTTTTTATAAACACTCAATAAATATTAAAAATTCAATACTTTATTTTTGTGATTTTTTTTCCTGTTAAGTACTCACTGTTTAATATAATAAAACTCATAAAATTGAAAATAATACTTCAATAGAAATATTCTGAAGAATAGATGTGGGTCTGATAGACCCACGTTTATGTGCCTTTATGACAAAATTCGTGTTACACTCCGGCCTGTGCAGTCACCTCAGGTGATAGAATATTTCTGTATGGATGGGAGCTTGTGTCCCCTAATCATCTTGCTGCTTTCCCCTTGGATTTGAATGGGGTGATCTCTGAAAACCCAGTGCAATTGATACTGTCCACTATGTATCAGCCCAGTGACCAGTAAGTAGGGTTAGTTTCTTTGAATCTGGTGTCATATCCTTATTAAAGCCCCCTATGTAGAGATCCTAGAACTCCTCACCAAGAGGCTGCTCCTCACAGTGTTGTGAAGCATCAGGACTGTGACCTACATAGCTCAGGCCCACTTGCTTCAAACAGTCTAATAGCAGAGGCAATGTGCTAGGGATATTTGAGCGGGGGAAGTAAAAATCCTAGAATTCTCTGCCTCCATCTTTCCTTTGCTTGAGATGAGGTCACACAGCTGTTTCCATTGAATGGGATAAAAGAAGCAAAGAATAGCTATGGGCCCATTATTTTATATTGGCAAATCATATTAGAACACTGTAAGAAGCTGTTTCGGTTGCTTGAGTACTCGCTGTTGGAGAAAATGCCTTGGACATGGCGTACAGAGATCTGTCATTGAGTATTCGTAGTTGGTGTTGGGGAAGGGAAGGGCACTCACACAGTGGCATAGCCCCGGGCACTTCACCTTCTGCTGTGTGTGCAGAGTGCCCTGTGCCCTCCTTGGGGATCTGTGCAATGCAGCATGGAACTGTAAACTGGGCTGACTAGGAAGAGTTTGTGTTTACCAGATCCCGGGTAAGGGCCAGGCCTGTGGAATCCAAAAGAGCAGCCGGACCGTGACCTCACTGGTGCCGAAAATCATGAATTCAACTTAGGTTTCTTTCAGCAGCCTCCCAGGGTAGCTGAAGAAAAAATGTTTCCCATTCTGCCTGTTAGGTGTCCTCAGCCCAGCATGAAATTCTCAAAAGCAATGTCATCCTTTGCATGGTGCCTCATCTAGACATTTCACCATGATTTCCCTCCACCCCTGCCCCTTCCCGACCGCCCCTTCCCTGCCCCTCTCGCCGCAGGTGTGGAAGGCATTGTGGCCATAATGATTCCTGAGCCCAAAGGGAAGGAGATTGTAAGCCTGCTGGAGAGGAACATCACCGTGACGATGTACATCACCATCGGAACCCGGAACTTGCAGAAATATGTGAGCCGCACTTCGGTTGTGTTTGTCTCCATCTCCTTCATTGTCCTGATGATCATTTCCCTCGCGTGGCTGGTCTTTTATTATATCCAGAGGTTTCGGTATGCAAATGCCAGGGACAGGAACCAGGTGAGTACCAAAAAGTTAAAAAAAAAACTTTTTAAAATTATTGTAAAACCAATACACATTACTGGATAAACTTTGAAAACCACAGAAAAGTACCAAGACAAATACAAAATTACCTGTTATCCCTCTACTCAGCAGAAACATCGTTAACATTTCCTGCACAGTTTCAGATATTTCCCGAATACACATATTTTCACTTATTAGTATTGTAATAAAATGCTCATGATTTGCCTACATTCCTATTGCTCTTTTGTGGATAATTATTTAATTAGGCACAGAATAAAGGGAGACAGAGGAAGTGAGTTGAGATTATGCTAAAAGTGTTACATGTTTATGTGTACAGATATTTTTTAAATAAGATGATACCACACTTAACTATCCATCTTTTTTACTTTATCTGAGAGATTATCTGGGAGTCTGATTTCTATCAACCCACCAACCAGTCTCATTTCTAATGACCACATGGTATTTCATTATCTGCATATTGTCACATTTATTTAACTACTTCTATTATGGCCATGCTTTCTCTCACAAAGCAAAATGTACACATGATAGATACTTAGCACATTTGTGAATGTATCTGTAAAGTAAATCCTACCAAATTTAATTTGCTAGGAGAATGGTATATGTGTCTTAAACTATAATAATTCCTGGCAAATTATCTGCCAAAAACTGTTGGACCAATTTATATGTTAGCCAATGGTATATAAGAAATAGATACCGCTTCTTCTTGAGTGTGATTTGATAAATTAAAAATGGTATCATTTTTTGGAGCTAAGAGTATATATAGCTCAATGGTAAAGCACTTGTCATACATGAGACCCTAAGTTTAATCCTCAGCATTAAAAAAAAAGGAAACCCATTACATTCTTTGTATTGTAAGTAACATTAAACATTTTCAAGTATAATAGAAAAATTGAAGATTGTTTGTATAATATCTGCTTGTATTATTTGATCAGTTTTTAGCTGTATTCTTGGTCATTTTCTTATTAATGTACAGAAGGCCTTTATTAGCAAGGAAATTAGTCATCTTTGTGATACATGATTCAGTTTTCTCTCCCTGCTTCTCATTATCTTTGATTTTATTTATGTTGCTTTTTGCCACACAGACATTTTTGGTTTTTACATAACTAAGTTTATCAGTCTTTTCTTTATAGCTCCCAAGTATTGCATAAGATCATCTACAGGCCCAGACTACTGAAAAACTCTCGTGGTGTTTTCATCTACCACATTTTAATTTCATTTTTATGAAGAACTTTTAGAGCATTTATTTTAGCATAAAGAGTAAAGTATAGAACTAACACTTCTTTTTTCAGACGGCCTGCCATTTTTGAAACTGGTGTTCACTGAATAATTGATCTTTTCTCCTCTCATATGTAGTATCCTCATTTAGCATATATTAAATACCCATTCTATTTCTATGCTCTCTGAGCTGTACCATTAATCTGTGCCTTCATAATCCAGTACCAGATAGTTCTGAGCTTTGCATGCTATCTGTATTTTTCATGTTTTATCTTCATATGAGTTTAGAATCACTATTTATATAGTTTCAAATTTATAGAATAATTAAAATGTATAACTTTATGTTGAGTCTTCCTATCCAAGTACAATTTACTCTACTCTTTCTTGTATCCAGAAGCATTTTAAAATATTCTTGCTAATCTTGCACATTCATGTTTATTTTTAGGTATTTATTATGTTGCTTTTATAAGTTTTCTTTTGCATATCTAAAGGTTTAAATTTTTGTATATTTTTTCATTATTAATAGCTTCATTATTATCACCTTAATAATAATGCATAGTATTTATAATATACAGGGGTACTAAGGAGCTCTATATAAATTTACATATCTAATCCTCTTAATAACCCTATAATAGGAAATTTTATTATCCTTATACAGATGAGGAAACTGACCACAGGAGGTCACACATCTAGGCACTAATAAAACCATCAACTGAACCCCAGTCCATGTTCTTGACTACTGCATTGCAATATCTGTGATTTGTTTGTTTGGTTGTTGTTTGTTTTATTTTGTTTTGTTTTCTGAACTGCGGATTGAACTTGGGACCTTGTGCTTGCAAGGCAGGCGGGAGTATCTGTGATTATATATATTAAATTATCAGGATTGCATTAATAATATGCACAGTTCATAATAATTTAGTTATTTCAGATTTGAACATATTATCTTTCAGAATGTATTAGCTTTCCTAAGAGACCCAAAAAAAATCTAAAATAATATATTGAAAATATTTCTTTTCATATAGTATTTGTGGGAACATCCTCCATGTAGTGAGACTATTTCTAGCATTTTTCATTTTACTATTTTCTAGTGTAGTCTTCTGGGTTAAGATACATATGTATCATGTTCTAAAAATATAATGTCAGAAACGTCAACTTATTAGTGAGAGCTTTTTTTTTTTTTTTTTTTTTTTTTGGTACCGGGGATCGAACTTGGGTCCTTGTGCTTGCACAGCAGGCGGTGAAACCACTGAGTTAAATCCCTGGCCCAGTGAAAGCTTTTAATTAAAACTAGATGTTTAATCCAAACAAATTCTTGTTGAATAGCTGTGTGCTTTCTGTTTTGAGCTATTAAAAAGAATGGACTCTATTTTTGAGTTTCCCAATATTGACCCATCCTAAATTCCAAATACATTCTAGTCCTTTAACTTGTCTTGCATTATATTTGTTACTCTTTGTTCTACTACTCATTATTTACCTTAGCATTTGAACGTTCAGTGTGCCCACAGTTTACACTTCCGTCATGTTAGGAGGTGGTTATTCTGGCTTCATAAGAACTGTCAGACTTTTCTCCACTTTCTGTAGTCTAGGCAGTGATGCAGTCACGACCCATGTGTGGCTACTTAAATTTAATTCACTGTAATAAAGTAAATCTGAAAGCTCTGTTCCTGTCCACAGTCGCCACATGGCACGTGGCAGCCTGTGCCTATGCGGGGCGTTTCTGTCACCACAGAAGGTCTGGTCTGGCTGCATTGCTCTAAGACTCTTTACACTCCACGGAATTAACTGATTCTCAAGTGTTAATAGAAAGCTTCTGTGAGTTAGTAAGGTCTGAATTGTTGTTTGCTTGAGGAAGATAGTTCTTTTACTTTTTCTGTTTATTTTATAGCAATTAATTTGTTACATTTTCTGTAACTCCTGGAACAGTTTTTAAACACTATTAATGCTTTTTTTCTGATTCTCAAAATGGTACATACTCATTTTAATAAACTTCAGCAACCACACAAAAACCACTGAAAGGAAAAACAAGTTACTCATTACCACCACTGAATAGTTAACAATTGAGTATATTGTTTTTCATGTACTTTTAACTCCTTGCATTCATATTCAGTAAGGTGTTGTTTTATGTATATGTGCAAATGCACAAGACAAACACATACTCACGCATGCACAGGTATTATACTTTGTATTAAATGGTGAACATTTCCCCATCATTAATCTTCTGAAACATGAAGCTACCTAGGTGTCAAGTTCCACCACTTACCAAAATTGAGAATCATTTTTTGTTAGTTTTTAAAACTAGATAGTATTATACCTTTCTCTTATGCTTTGAATGTGGATTAAATGAGTTGATGTATGTCACTATTAAAGCCACAAAACATGACACTAATCACTTCAATTCCCGGTGAATGGTATTTTTATTATTACTATCATGTTAATTCCTTGATGACTGTATGCTATATAACTCAACTTTGCCACTTTCATTAAATATTCTGGAATGTAAATTACCACAATGCCAGTTAGACCTAAAGTGGTGAAAATGGATTTAGAAATATGTAATGGATTTGCTTCTGTGGAGTGACATATGAAAAGATAATTATTTTAAAAGATAGTCACTCAGTCAATCACATAATGCTAAATAGAAATGACATCATTATATTTTTGAGCTTATAGATAATTCAAATAGGCATTAGATAGTTGAGGCAAGGATAAAATGTCAAGTTTGAATAAGTTGAGTAATTATTTCAGTTATTTCACTTGGTGCAGGTATGTGTAGCCTGCATGTCTGACTAGGCACATGTATATTCCATGTTATACATGAAAAACAAATTGGAAAGTGATGGTATGGAATTGATGTGGTACCATTCATGGAATTTAAGTTTTTACTCTGCTTTCATTTTAACTTTCCATGAGTTACAGGGTCACTCAGTAAATTGGGATCATGGTAAAAGCTAACGCTGTTTCCTCATCAAAATGGTCTTTATACTTTACACTTTTGGTGGATGCAATGAGAACATATAATTTCCTTAAAAAAAAATACTTCTCTTTTGATGGTCAGTGTGTTGCTCTATTTGACAGAAAGTTACAGCTGTGCAAGCTGTAGCTATAATAAGCATCAGGTTAACCTAAATCATTTTTTATTAAAGCATTATTGACCTTCAAAGTGACTCTCAAGTTCTATATAGGATCACAGCCTGAAACAGAATATAAAAGGCATTGATTTACATTGGTGAAGTATCCAACATTCAGGTGTGTGAAAAGAGACTGCACTTGAATTACCCAGATGAGCACCTCTGTGTCTGCATGGCTTTGTGTGGATACAAGTAAAGGACAGCCCTCAGCATTGTGTATGGTCCTAACTCTTTTCATGCCACTCTGTACTTGGAGAGGATCATTTCAGTGCAGTGTCCATGAAGTAAGATTTGCTAGATGCTCACAGCACAAATAAGGGCTACAGCTAAAAGCGGAGAGGCTCTCTGGCTGCAGTGCTGTGTTTCTTAAAGCAGCTGCACCAAGCTAAATCCACTGCAGATAGCAGCTTTAGAGTCAGGTGGGGCTGGATTCAAATCATCGCCCTGATGATTCCTAGAGGTGTGACCTGTGTGAGCCGCTACAGCTTGCTATGCACTTTATCCTCACCTATAAAGCGAGAATGGGAACACACCAGCCCCACAGGCATGAGGTGAGGATCAAATGGGAAAATGTATGACATTAGTAGAGGGTTGTCTTTAATGGACAAAGCAATTCTTTTTTTTTTTTTTTCCGGTACCAAGGATCAAACTTAGAACCTTGCACTTGTGAGGCAGGCAGCGGAACCACTGAGCTAAATCCCCAGCATTTTTTTTTTTTTTTGGACAAATCAATTCTTAGAAAATAGTATCCCACCAAAAATGTAGCTCTAGTCTAACATACTCTACATAAAAGTTAGAGTTGTTATTTAGTCATAGAACTCACAAATGGGTATAGCCTTTGTAGCACTGATGTCATAGTTTAAAATTAAAATGGGACCTTTTGTCCATCTTTTCTCCTGAATTACATAAATAGGAAAGCATATCAGGAAGAACAAATCTTACTTTCTTGGAGAATAATCTTCTGCAGCACTAATTTTAATTAATAATATTGTGTATATAGAGCAGTGGTGGCAAACCTATGGCACACATGCCACAGCGGGCTGTTCATACCATTGAAACCTCTAAAAGTTTCGTCCTCCCTGATAGACAGTAAATGAAAATGGTAAATAAAGGTATAAATTTAACAATAAATTTTCTTTCATTCCAAGCTCCTTTTAGCAACTTCCCTTCCTACAGCAGACCCCAGAGGCAACAATTCTTAACACTTCCCTTGTGTACTTTCAGACATTCCTGTGGGGGTGTGTGTGTGTGTGTGTGTGTGTATGTAGTTATTTTCTATGTTTATTACACAGCCAAGGACTATCCCCTCCCAAAGCTCATACTATAGTGGCATCAGGTGAATACACATGAAAAGAGGATGGGACTGAAATCTCCATGACAGTGATGGGTTTGGGTGAGACTGACTCAATCGCTGCCATCCCAGTCATCAGGAGGGAGGCCCTCACCTGGAGAGTGAGTATCCCAGGAGAAGACATCTGGGATTCTCAGATGTGGCCTCACCCCTTCCCGGTCTCTCACTGGATCCTAGAACTTTATGTGCTTCTGTACCTTTTCCCATTACTACCTCTGCCTGGAACTTCCTTGTGTTACAGTGCTGCCTGTGGGCCCTGGAGGAAGGAGAAGCAGGACGCAGGCTCCTGAGACCCCTCTGCACCCACTGCTTCCCTGAAGGGCGAGGCGCTCTGCCGCTGCCCTCCTCACTCCTGATGCTTAGGGTTCATCCAGCCCTGTTGTCTTCCTTTGAGTCCGGCCTCCTTGGTCTGTAAGAAGACTTGTGGATACTGAGTCCAGTGACCATTTCACATGCTCTCAGGACACGGCTCCAGGAGCTGGATGGACTCCTGTCCCCACTTCCTGTGACACTTACAAGGCTGTGGGACGTTCCTGTGTCAGTTAGGATCCAAAGCAGTTCTGAGCACTCCTAGGATGTTCATGGAGCTGCTTCTCTAATGATATGCCCCAGCTCACCAGCAGCCCATCTCTGGCCAAGTTCAGCATAGTACTGTCTCATAATCAGACATAAACATGACACCCTCAAGCACTGAAGTATTGTCAAGATTGGGTTAGGAACTGAGACCACTTAAAAGGGAGAGAGACCAAGACACTGGGCTTGGTGACATATACCTATCATCCCAGCACTCTGGGAAGCTGAACCAGGAGGATCACAAGTTTGAGCCCAGCCTGGGCAGCTTAGTGACTTAGCAAGACCCTGCCTCAAAACTACATACATACATAATAAACAATGGCTGGGGATGTAGCTCACTGCATAAGTCCAGGGTTCAAATCCCTGGTACGCCTCTCCCCAAAAAGTGAGGGATTTTGGTGCAAAGTAGAACCAGAATCTTGGGCCTAGCAGAGTCACAAAGCAAAGAAACAAGGCAGTATAGTCAATGAACAGGAGCATGAGTCAGCACCTAGATCTGACTCGTAGAGATAGGAACAGCAGTTGAGAAAGACAGCAAAGCAAACCAGGCCAGAAGAGGAGCCGAAGGGAACGGCGCTTAGGTGATGGAACCTTTTGTATCACACTTTGAGTGTTAAAGGAGCAGGGCACAGGCTAGGGATGTAGGTCATTGGTAGAGCACTTGCCTGGATACATGAGGGCCTGGATTGCAGCCCCAGTACTGAAGAGAAAAAAGGAGCAGTGTAGGAGGTTAGTTGTACAGGCTCCAGGATGGTATGGGAAGGGAAGTTGGAAGCCACAACCTACATTTCAGCAAAGGAAAGCCCCCAGATGATTAGGAAAACATTTCATGGGCCATTTGACACAGAGCATGGTGACTGTTAAATACCACAGCAGACTTCTGTTTCCCCTTCAGCCCTGGTGATGCCCATGCATGAGTATTTTAAGGAAATAGGCCTCTGATGTCAACGGTGTGGACTTCTACACTGAACAGCCTGGTACCTGTTGGGTCAACCGTGGAAACCCATGTGTTGGTGGGAAACCACAAGCCTAAGAATAGGGAGGCGGAAGTCACCTGGCAGTAATTCTACTCATGCATTTTAGGATGCCAACTGCCAAATCCTAGGAGCATAGTATTGAGAATTTCAAAGGGCATTGAATGTAATGAAAGAGAGAGAAATATTAAGTGAGTTTGTTGTTGTTTGTTGTTTGTTGTTTTGGAGAGCACATAACCAGTTTGGTGATTTCAAGTCAAAGTAGTCTTCATCAGACCAAGCCATCTCAACAGCATTTAGGCTGGAGGAGACTTAGCCCACAAACAGGTTTCCTGTCTCCACCTCAGTTGTAGCAGTAAAACAAGGAAGCCCTGAACATTGAACTTCAATTAAATGTCAGCCATTTCTGGCTTTAGAAGTCAAGGAGGATAGTTTGATCCTTTCTAGAATTTCTTCCTAGAGGATGCTGAGAATTCATTTCCATTCTATGTAGTGAGCTCTTCTTGAACTTGAAGGTGAGAAGACCAACTCAGGACAGATTCCCGATCCTGAACACCACTGTGTACTTGGAAAATTCCCCCTCCTCACTCTAGCAGGCCCCAGAGGCATGAGCTCCTCATTCTCCAATCAGGTCCCTTCTACTGCCCTTCACTCATTCCTGTCCTGCCAGTGCAGACCCTACAGAATGACAACGCAAAGGCAGGAAGCAGTGTTCCTGCCATGGCCATGGAGGGTAAATGGGTCTCCTTGCGATGCTCTTGCATGGTGTCTCAATGCTATCTGGGACACCAGAACTGGTTGCATGTCCTGAAAACCACACAACAACTACTACATGGCAGCTACCTACTACAAGGGCATATTAGATCAACTAAATGGGGCTCCTTTTTGGTTTTCCTAAATAACATTGCCTCTGAGGCTAATCCAAGGAAATCAGGCCTGTTTTGGTTTGTTTTGTGTGGGGACTGGTCATTTTCTTGAAGGATTTTCACCTCCCTGAACACCTTTTCCTATTATTTGCACGTGCATGGCTTGTATTCCTTTAATTTCTTTTGCACATATTGGTGCTCAGGCTACACTGGAACAAGAGAATTAGTAGGATTTCAAAATGAACTTGAACTTCATGGAGAAAGACCAGAGGAAGTAAAATGAGTATGCTAAGTATCTGCCACCATGAGAAAGTGCAGGCAGAGAAGCCCCCATCTTCAAAAAAAGAGAACGAGAAAAAAACTAAAATCGTCCCTAAAACTGCTCTAGAAAAAAGTCCCCAGCCCTTGAGGATGGAGGAGCAAGAATGCATGTTGCATCCATGAAGACCTCAGTGAGGTAACTAGCCATTGTCTTCTCTTCTACACTGTCTCCCATTGAAAAGAGCCCAGTGTTTTGACTTTGCATCCTGAGAGCACAGACAGCTGTAGGTCATCACTCTATGAGGTCGTCACAGCTGTCCAATCAGCCTAATTCTGTTCCATAGAAATTGATTAGACTGGCTGTACAATGATTTCCATCGTTACCAGCCTGGCCTGAGCAGATTATTATTATGTATGAGAACACATGATGAAAAACTCTCAGTCACCGGTGGCTACATGAGTTTCCAGACAACTAGGACCAATTCTGTTTGCTCAGTGTCCTTCCCTCACCCAGAACAGAAGAGCACTTCATTATTTGTCCAGTTGGCATTGGTGATCATTATAGTAAACTTAATTATAAAATACAGTTGTTAGGAGAAGCGGCAAATAGGACACAGAGTTACCTAGGCAAATGAAATGGGGAGAAGGAAAACTCAGATTTGAGGCTGTTGTAGGAGCAGAAAAATGAGATACCTTTTCTCACCGAGTGTAAGGGTCACAGGCGACATTCTGATAACAACAAAAAAGTTAGGAAAAAGTACAACACATTTATTTTATCAAAGTTGTATGTGACATAGGAACCTTAAGAAATGAACACCCAAAGACCCAGGTTTTTGTGCTGAGGTTCCATGAAGAATGGACAGCCATGTGGACATGTGATTGGATAGAGGGTCAGATCACAGGAGAGGAGACAGGGATTAGGGGACAGCAAGGCTGTCTGTCCTGATTCTTTTTGGATTCTCTGTGAAACATTCCTTCCTCCTGGGCATAAGACAGGACCTCGGTGAAGCAAGCCTTCAAGGGAGATGGGAGCGTGTGACCTTTTTAGGTTTCATATCTTGCTTTGGGCAAAAGGGTTTCTGTGACTCATCTGGGAGAAGAGGAATTTGGGTTTCTATGACTCACTTTGTGGTAACAGGAGGGCAAGAGAAGGGTAAGAAAACTTATTTATGAAGCTGCGTCTGAGGACTTCTAAGCTCTTTTAGCTAAAAGTACTCAGCATACTAAAGTGCTTACTTTAGTATAAAATTTCTGGAGTTCCAACATGTTTTTGTATCCTTATGTTCCTGTTTGTTTGTTTGTATCTCCTTCACTGCATTACTAATGCAGAGGAGATGAAGAAGAAACTGTCTTATTTTCCTCAGTTTCTTGAATGTTTAAAAGATGGCTAATTTATGAGCCTTGGATTGAATTGGGAGTGGTCATTATTTACCATCTTTGTTGGCGCTTATGTAGATCCCTTTTAACACATACTTCTATATTTGTTTTCTGTGAAGCAGTTTATCTTCACTGGTGTCAAGAAAACAGTAAACTTGGTGAATATTTTCTTATACCAGTGTAGATCAAATTGGTGAGTAAGTCTAATTACCAAGGTGCCTGGCGCCTGACAGTCGATAGTAGAAATCAGGATTGTGACTGGTTGGGTTAGAGAACATCCATGGGAGCCTCCAGAAGGAGGGGATGGGTCCCCACCTGAAGGAAAAGGCTGACAGGGAGCCACGGTAGATCTTCAGTCTACCTGAAGTGGTCCCAGATCTTCCCTTAGCATTGTTTTACTCTGAATTCCTGAGACTCACCAAGGAAAGATCCTGTTTTATGATAGAGTGAAGGTTCCACTGCCTGGATTCTCTATTCAGGCTCTGGTTAAGACTCAATTCAAGCAGGGTCTGCAGCTTCCCTTCCCTATTACACTAGCCATAGCTAAAAACCCAGAGACAGGGCTGGAAATGTAGCTCAGTGGTTGAGCATCACAAAAAGAAAAAAAGAAGAGATCAACTACAAAGCAACAGCTGCTTTATTTGGGCCATTTTATTGAAAATGTTTGTTTTTATGAGCTCTTTGATATGCATTTTGGAAATCCAATAATACTAGTTTGAAATTTAAGATTTTTTAATGTTGGAAATTTTTTTAGATGTTGAAGATGCAATTTCTCCTGCATATCATTTATATGTCAAGAAACAGAGACATATATAAATGAGCTGCTCCCAGTGCCCAGGAGGAGGCTTCTGGGCCACTGTCCCCCCGCCCCCCCGTCAGTGCACAGGAGGTGAGCCCCCCGGGTGCCAGCAACACTCCCCCACCCCCATCAAAATGAGAAGACACATAAACAAGTCTCAAAACCAGACTTCCAGATCACCTAAAGCAACCCCAAAGGGAAAGGAGATGGAACACTCTGATGCCTGGACTCCCTGCACTGGCAACAAAAGAGGATCTGGAAAAAATAAAATCAGAAATAATTTCTCAGATAACAGCAGACATTGTGGCCATAGTGCAAAACATGATGAATAAATCTAGAGAGGACACAGATAAAAAAATAGAGGAGCTGAGGAACATGATGGAATCCCAACATAGGAAACAAATGAAATCCATAAAACAGATACAAACAGATCTCCAGGAGATTATTGAAAAGCTTACACATTGAAAGCTTACACAGCAGAATGAGCCAATGTGAGGACAGAATTTCAGATATAGAAGATAAGATTGCAATTAGTGACTAGGAAAAGAAAAATTGCTTTAAAATAATAAGGGACTGTGAGAAATCAATCCAGCAGCTGCTAGATGATGCAAAGAAGAATAATGTGAGACTGAGCAGAGTCAATGAAGAAACAGGAGAGAGTGTAGATGACATAAAAAAACTGTTCACAGAAGTGACGGCAGAAAACTTCCCAAGCAGGGGAAAAGAACTTGACATACACATAAGTGAGGCATATAGGACTCCAACTAGCCTTGATCAAAAAAAATCTACACGTAGCCATATAATTGTTAAGATTCCAGAAACCCAACAGAAGAACAAAATTCTACAAGCAGTTAGAGAAAAGAAACAAATCACATACAAAGCAAAGCCCATCAGAATCACAGCAGACTTCTCAATACAAACCCTCAAGGCTAGAAGAGCTTGGAGTGACATATTTCAAGCCCTAAAGGAAAACAGCCTCCAACCCATATTGATGTACCCTGCAAAATTATCTTTCAAAATTGATGGAGAAATAAGATACTTCCATGACAAAGAGCACCTTAGGAACTTCATGAATACCAAACCAGCACTGGAAAAAATTTTAGACAATATCCTAGGAAAAGACGAAGATCACAACCCCAGGAAGCCCAGCAGAATTAATCCATTGAGCATGACAAATTAAACGCAAAGGGGTGAAATCCAACAAAAAGAAAAAGTCGTGACAATGATAAGTCAATATGTATTTGTACTGGCTATTTATCATCTTGTGTCTACTTTTTATTGGGTTGTCTATTAATGAGCTGTAAGAATTCTTTATATAATCTGATCTTAGGTTATATGTATTATAAATATAGTCTGTTGAAGGACTACTTTTCATTTTCTTAATGATGTCAAAGTTCTAATTTTTGATGGAACCTCATTTATCAATTTCTTTCTTTTTGTTTTTTTGTTGGTTTTTTTTTGGTACCAGGGATCGAACTTGGGTCCTTGCTCTTGTGCAGCAGGTGGTGAAACCACTGAGCTAAATCCCCGGCCCATCAATTTCTTTCTTTTATACATCATGTGTTTTGTATCCTAGGAAATTCTTGCCTATCCAAAATTCATGAACATTTTCCCTTATAATTTCTTCTTAAAGTTTTATAGTTTTAGTCTTTCATATTTAGGTCCATAGATCCTTTCAAGTTATTTTTATGTATGGAAATAAAGGTTGAGGTTAATTTTTTACATAGAGATACCAGGTGTTCTAGTACCATTTGCTGAAAACACTATCTTTTCCTCTGTTCTTGAATTCAGTTTATGTTCTATAAAATGTTAATGTTAAATAATCTTTCAAAAATCAGTGGACCATAAATGTGTGGTTCTATTTCTAGATTCTCTGTTTTAGTCCATTGATCTATATGTCTCTTCGTATACCAACACTGCCTTGATTACTGTAGCTTTAGAGGAAGTCTTAAAATTAGGTGATAAATGTCTTCCAACGCAGATATCTTTCTTTTTACTTTCCTAGGTCCTTTGTACACCTACATAACTTTTAAATTTCAATATCCAATTCTTCATTTATAGCAAGTATGCATAGACCTGAATTTTTATATATACCTTGTGTTTTCTAATCCTGCTAAATTCAAGTACAAGTTCTAGGGGCTCCTAGAGATTTCTTAGTATTTTCTCTGTAGATGATTATTTCATCGACATATAAAGATTTTACTTCTACCTTGCCAATCCTATCCTAATTGTGTCATTTTATTGCCAGACTATTTTGGTCTGGGCCTATATTTCAAAGTTTAACGGACAGATGAAGAGTAGACATATCTGCCCTTGTTCCCCACCTTAGGGAAAAAGCATCTCCATTCATATAAGGCATTTTTGCTGGAAGTATGGAGTACATGTTTTTTATCTGTTGAGAAGGTTCTGTTCTACTTCTAGTCTCCTGATAGTTACCATGAACAGCTGTAGAATTTAATCTAGTACTTTTTCTCCAGCTAGTGACAGGATCATATGGCTTTTTACTTTCCTCTGTTAAAATGATAACTTATGGGGGTGGATCTTCCAAAGCTGAACCAACACTACCATCCCTATAATAAAATCACTTTCTACATACTGCCAGATCTGACATCTAATAGTTTGTTTTGTTAAACAAATTTTTATCTACATTCACGCTTTTTTTCTTCTATTATCTTTATCCAGATTTAATATTAGCATAATGTTGATTTCCTAAAATGAGGGGAGAAGTGTTCCTTCTTTCTTCTGCTTTAAATGTTTGATATAATTTATCAGTTAAAATGTATATGAGCCTGTCGTTGTCATATAGGTAGGTTTACAAGCTAGGAATATACTTTCTTTAATAGGCGCTATTCAAATTTTATATTTTCCAAGGACCCGAGTTCGATCCCCAGTACAAAAAAAAAAAGAAAAAGAATTTTATATTTCCTCCAGAGTCAGTTTCATTAATTTCTCTTCCAAGGTACTTCTTAGAAGTTGTCAAATTTATTTCAAAAAAGAGTTTTGTAATATGCTTTCTATATCCTTTTAAATTCTGTAAAATCTGTGGTAATGTCCTCTAAATTTTGATACTGTAATTTTAAAAATGTATAATTGATATTGTGTAATAGGAAGAAAAGGTCTAAAGGAGTAGGGGAAGTGGGAGGGGTAGGGGAAAGGAAAGAAGGGAAAAGAAAAAATATGAGAAAAGAAAAAAAAAATGGAAGCAAAGTCTTTGCAAATAGGGAAGGGTGGAGGGGGTGAAGGGAGGGCAAGGGAATGGGGAAAAAAATAAGAACCAAGATACTCATGTAACAGTACAAGATCCCAGTGATGAATGTAACTATTTTATACCTAAAATGTACCAATAAGCTAAATGGAAAAGAAAAAAAACAGAGACATACATATATGGACTGTATTGGACTGACTACTGCTTTCAATAATTTTTGAAAACATCTATGGTGCTTTTCCCCTTATTTTCTTAATCCAGAACTCATACAGGGAAAAAAACAAACCAAAAAAATCT
Organism: Heterocephalus glaber; assembly: GCF_053883595.1. Classification (NCBI taxonomy): domain Eukaryota; kingdom Metazoa; phylum Chordata; class Mammalia; order Rodentia; family Bathyergidae; genus Heterocephalus; species Heterocephalus glaber. Next base: position 430,248 of record NW_028258365.1, on the reverse strand, counting down.
AGTATTACCTGGCCCCGTGACTACTGTTAAACATCTCAGAAGCTAATTTTCCTGTGTCCACAGTTTTCTGGCCCATCTGTTCTGTCCCTCCCTGGGGAGATTTTCATAATCTTCATGACCATTGCCAAAAGGCTGTCCTTTTCCTCCTCAAAAGAGGCAGAAGCTTTTTAGTTTGATATGATTCCATTTGTTGAGTCTCAGTATTATTTCTTGTGCCACTGGGTTGTGGCCCTAAGAAAGTCCTTGCCAGTACCTATGTCTTCAAGAGTTTTACCTATTTTATCTTCCAGTAGATTACGCACTTCTGTTTTAACATAAAGATCTTTGATCCATTTTGATTTTAGTTTAGTACACGATGAGATATAGATCTAGACTGTCTTCTTGCATGTGGCTATCCAGTTTTCCCAGCACGATTTATTAAAGAGGCTCTCTTTCCTCCAGTGTATATCTCCATCAACAGATGAATTCATAAGGAAAATGTATTTATACACAATGGAGTACTACACTGCCGTAAAGAAAGACAAACTTGAGGCATTTGTCGGTAAATGGATGCAGTTTAAGAACAATGATAAGTGAAATAAGTCACACAGGAGCTCAAATATCACATGGTTTCTTTTATATGAGGAACACAAAGGACAAAATAGAAGAGAGATGAACAGGAAATAGGGAGAAGATCAACTTTCCAAAACTACAAATTCCATTGTTCTAAAAATCTTTCATTATATGCTAGATTCATTTATACTACTAATTTGTCTTAGTTCATTAAAAAGAAAGATTAGTGTTATTATGTTTCTTTTTTGTAAGAATCTTTTTGGTTTATATCCTGTACTCTGAGTAACTGCTTTGAAGATAATGATACTCAGTGTAATAACTATTGTTATTCTTATTATTTGTTATTGTTATTATTTGATTATGAAGGTATTTTTATGAAAGAATTTTTAAAGAGAGGAATATATAGATAATCTATCAGCAATTTATAAGATGAAGCTTAACTCAAAGACCTTTAAGAGAAGGGCAAAATAGTGTTCTAGTATTTTTCAGAATGATTAAGGAAAACATGTCTTTCTGCCGTTGTGAATCATTTAATTTTTCAGGACTTCAGGGAAGAAGCCTCATAGAGTTGATGTGGAAGAAGACTTTATTATTGTCTCTTTCACTCTAGTCTCTTAGTCTGTTAATTCTACTAATTTGGAAAGCCCATATCCTAAATGACTTTATCCTTCACTAAACTCCTTTAGCCCTTCTAGACCTCTGTCAGACAAATGGCAGTAATGGAATTCATCTTTCTATATCCCTAACCATTAACTTTCCTGTGAGCCATAATCCCTGATATGCTAATGCCATGCCAGCTTGTTTTATATTTCCTGAATGGACTTGCCATTTCTTTTTTTTAATAAGAGCAGCTTGCAGTTTCCCCTTAAAGGCACAGAAAGGGCTTTTTCTCAGAGAGAAAGAGAATGGGAATGTTTTCAAAGCTACCTTATTTTTATTCAGATATAGCGAAAGTAAAGTTATATTCATAGCCAAAGTTTAAAGTGGTCTTTGAATTCACTTTGCATGCTTACATTTCAGAATGGCATATTTCATTTGCTGAAGAATTGTTTTAAATTAAATTAAATTTCAAGAATATTGTTTCTAGTTTACCTGCTGAAAAATATTTTGACTTCCTTTGAATAAAATGTATTACTTCATTTGAAAATACTGTTTTCCACTTAATCACTCTGACAAGCCTTTGAAAATAAAAGGCAATTTAAGTGATTAAACACAACTGCAAAAATATCTGAGCTCTTAACTTAAAAGCAAACATAGTGAACATTTGTTTATTCGGGGCCCAGATTTTTTATTCTAAATGCAGTATGGTGGAGGTCTGTGGTCTCCTTTTCAGCTATGCCCAGGTTTAATCAATAGAAAATAGCAATTAGTGGAGACTGGCTGATTTTATCATCGCTAGAAACTTATCTTACAATATGTATCACAGCAATTTGTTTTCTTAGGTTATTTTCCATGCTTAAAAAAATCTATTAGCTTTTGTTTTCTTCTTGTGCAAGGGATTGAACACAGGGCCTTTGCGCTGAGCTACTTCCCCGGCCCTTTTTTTTATGTTTTACTTTGAGACCAGGTCTTGCTAAGCCATTAAATTGCTCAGGCTAGGGTCAAACTTGTGATGCTCCTGTCTCAGCCTTCCAGAATGCTGCGATTACAGGCACGTGCCACCCCACCTGGTTTATTGGCTTAACATTTTATCCACTCATGTTTTATGGAATGTCTTCTAGATTATAATGTACCATGGACAAGAATTTTTATGCTTTTCGTTACCTTTTTATAAATCCCAGAATGCATTTGGCACAAAAGATAAGGTCCAAAACATGTATTAAATGACTGACCATCAGTAACTGCAGCCAGCTTCATTCTGTGTGCTGAGCCCACAGTGGGAAGCAAGATAAACTCAGGCCTCCTGTCCTGGAGCTTCTTTGAGGGGAGAGTAGCAGAGATTGATCATAGAAACGGATACCTTATTTCCAGGGCGATTGTGCTGTAAGTCAGAGGTACAAAGTGTGTTAGAGTTCTAGATAGGAGGAATCATGCTGGGAGGTATCTAGGAAGGGCTCCCTGAAGCAGTCGCTTGGACAAGACTAAGGAGGATTAGATAGTAAGGAGAGGAGAGGGAAGGCCCATCATTTTCTGTTTCCTCTGATTCCTTCCCTCTCGCTCGCACATCTCCCCGTGGTAGACCCTTGCTAATTTTGCTAATTTTTCCTGCTCCCCTAGTTGCTAACCATGCCTGGACCTCTGCCTACATCTGAAGTTTGTACAGGTCTTCTTTTAAGAAATAACCAATACTCACCTATTTAAAAAAAGCAAGTCAGTATTGTTTTAGAAACAAAGGATAAATATCAAAGAGAAAATAAATTAACAAACAGAACATCTCCTTTTCTGCTCCTTGATTCTGTCTACTGTGTGCTTAGGGAAGTGCCCCTTGATAAACAATAGATTCTGACTGGTTGACCGGCAGGCTGGTTGGTTAGTTGCTTGGATGGATGGCTGGTTGGCTGATTAGCTAGTTGGTGAGATGTTGGTTGCTTTGCTAGCTGGTTGGTTGGTGGGTTGCTTGGGAGGTTATATGTTGGATGGATGGCCAACTGGCTGATTGATTGGATGGTTATTTGGTGAATAAAGATGAGAGCAGTAGATCAGCATTAAAGTCAGACTTCATTTTATTCAGATACTAACTTCACTGACTTTGTGATATTGAACAATTTACCTAGCAACATAAGTTCTTTCTAAAACAATACTTTTCTCATAGGTTGTATTAAGGGTATAGGTGATATTTCATGTAAAGCTTTAGTAAGGTGCAGAGAACATTTTAAGAATATGTTCACTAATGTAGAGAAAACAAAAGGGCTGGGATGTAGCTTGGTAGTAGAGCACTTACCTGGCATTCATGAGGCCCTGGGTTCAATCCCTATCATTGCAAAAAATATATATAAATAAATAACAAAATTGAAATTTTAAAAGGAAAGGAAAAGTTCAAGTGTCTTTTTTAATAATGGAGCAAAATGAAAGCAAATGTTTATTCTCTACTAAATGTTAGCTCTGCTAATTTTAAACCTTCAAATATGTTTTCCTGCTGCAAATACACATGTATTTCAGGCCAGAAGTACACGTACCTTGGATAGAGAAAAATTTAAAAAAACTTGCAAGCACACAAACCATTTTCTTCTTTGAAAGATTAAAATTTAATCACCTCCCTCCTCATTGCCCTCTCATTATATTAGATCAGGGCTCAGGAGGATAGTAATGCTCTCCATTAAAAGAAGAGAGTGTGATATATTTTTTTTATTGACCTGAACGATAGTAGTTACCCAAGTATTTGCTTCATAATTATTAGCATATCAGAACATTATGTTGTATATCATTTTCTATATGCACAGTCATAACATGTGTGTAAGGGAGGTAGGATTTCACAGGAGAATGTGATGGGATAGGATAGAGCAGAACAAATTGAAGCCTGATCCGTGCAAGGAATATGGAAGTGATAAACCCTGGCTGTAAAAAGGAGGAGATGAAGTTTATTCCAACTACCACATGTCACAAATGGAGCGCCTATAGTGGCAAATTAGTAAACACCCCCGACCCTTTTTTTTGCTAGTCTATGCAGATATAACCTGCCCGGAAGTCGCTGTAGGATCTTTCTGTGCCACTGGCCCAAAACTAGGTGTGAAGAGCTGTCTCTGATGGGCTGTTTCATATACCTGGATGAGCACAGATATAGCTGACCCATCTCTTCCATCCATCGTGGTAAACAGCCATGCCACGGTGCAGAGTTTCAGAGATAGCTACGCTAGTTTATTAAACGCTGTCAGAAACAAAGCCAGCAGTTATCCATCTTTATTACTAACAAGTAGCTTTTGGTGTTTCAGCGCCGGCTGGGAGATGCAGCGAAGAAAGCCATCAGCAAGCTGCAGGTCAGGACCATCAAGAAAGGTGACAAGGTAACAGCCTGCTCTCTCTTTGGTGAAGAGCTACTGAAGGGCAGAGGAAAAGAGGGAAGGGTGGGAAATGGAAACATGGTAACACCCTATAAGCATCGGGTACTTATACCCTTTTTATTAAATATTAAACTAATAAAATGCAGACAGTAAGACAGAAAATCATTGGCTGGAGAATATGGAAATTGAAAAGTAAGTGCAAGAAAATAAAGAAAGCCAGAATGAGAATAGTACACAAATGCACTACCTTAAACATGTCACAGAAATGGGTCCCAGTTTTAGGTTGGGCTTTTTAGCAGCCGGTGCAAAAAAAAAGGAAACAAAATTCAATATTAAAACAAGATTTAATTACCTTATTCTAGTGTCCCACATGATCAAAAAAAAATGCTTCTGCCTAGTAGTAAGATTTGGGCAAGGTTTTCTAGAAATCCTTGAAAGGAGGACAGGGCTATGAGCCGAGCTGTGTTCTACACTCAACAGTATAAATGAGGGAAAAGTGTTCAGTCCCTCTGAGACACAGTATTCACCTTTAGGTGAATTCCCTGCCTCCCCGGCTATGGAATGATGCCATGAAGCCAAAAGCTGTGCTACATCTAGAGGAAGGACAATGGATTCCAATACAGTGCATGAGTTGCCAGTTCCTGAGGGTATTAAATAGTAAGGGATTCACATCTCCACATGTGCACGAGATGTTGGCTCTACTATGAGTAATCGATTTTTCTGACATAGTCAATGCTGTTATTTTTCAACCATATGAAAACACTGTTGGGTTTAATGAGATAAAATTCAACTCCGCATGATGGCACATGACTGTAATCCCAGAACTCTAGAAGGCTGAGGCAGGAAGATCACATGTCTGAGCCCCACCTGAATAATTTAATGACTTAGCAAGACTGTTTCAAAAAGAAATTGGGGGTATAGCTCAATGCAAAGGCCCTAGTACAAAAAAAAGACAAAATTCACTTAAAAGGATTGCAAATTAGTAACATTTTGGTCGCTCTCACCCCCCTGTCAAGCAGAGACTAATAAAAGTACCAAGAATATTACATAAGTAATAAATTATGATGTATTAAAAAAGATTTATATACTTGAAAAAATGAAACTATTATTTTGTGTTTTTATTTACATATGTTTCACATATTAGATTACAAAAGAATGGGTAACTTAAATATCATTCAGACACTTCTCCATAAATATTATTTTGGATCCTCATGAGTTGGCTGTGTCACCACTAGTCATAATTAAGAGCATTGCTAGTAATGGCACATGAGAAAATGCTTTTCCCCACCAAAGCACTTGCAGTGGAACCTAGAAACAAAAAGTGGAGGTCAGAAGGATGGAAACTAAGGCAATAACCAGTAAAATATTGATGAAGAAAATTGGCCCGGGAAAGTTGAAAGCCTTGCTCCAGGCAAGCACCACTCCCCATGGGTTGACTTGGGTATTTACTTACGAATCCAGGCTAAGATCATAGCCTCATCTCTGCTGCTTCTGTTGCAGGAAACAGAGCCCGATTTTGACAACTGTGCAGTGTGCATCGAAGGGTACAAGCCCAACGACGTGGTCAGGATCCTGCCCTGCCGGTGAGTCACTAGGCCACCTGCTTCTCATTGTGTGTGGAGATGCTGCTGCCCCAGCCCTGCTATTTCAGTGGGCTGGGGTTTCCATATTGACCTTGCAAACAAGCAAACCACAGCTCTTTTCCTATAACCTTGGTCCATGAAAAAGCTTTCTTATTGCTCTTTGCATAAAAGCAGCAAACTGCCTCATGAGAAGGCTTGTGATGATGCAAGTTCAGGTACCAGTTTTCATAAACAGTACCCCCGTGGTGTTCAGAATCAATTCTGGGTGTTACCAGTACTGTTTGAATTAAAATCACAAACCCTGAAAATGTTTTGTGAATGATCATGAAGGGCTGTGCAATCAGAATATCAGGAGTAAGTAGGAAGCCAAAGGCAGATTCCACAACCTTTACTTTTTTACTAATGGAAAGAGAATATGACAGCAAATTCCCCCTGAATTCTGGAATATAGGAGAGGATACTAGGATGTAGATTTGGGAAAACTTTCCCAGTGTTTCTCATAAAACCTCTTCTCTAAGATTCACTAATCATCTGCATCATTTTTAAATTGTTAAAATTCAATAAATTTGAATACATTAATTAAATCAGATTTTTACAGTGGCATAGAAGCTGTCCTCCTTAATTGAAAATCCTTTTTAGTATATTTGCCTCTGTACAGTGTCCTAAACATAAAAATCAAATTAGGCCTTGATGAAGATTCTGCATTTAGAAAAATCAGCTTTACAAATTCTTAAGACAGTTTAAAATAGCTAGAGTAGAAAAAAGCATGACAGAGAGTTTAAAAACAGTCCAATGGTTCATAAAACAATGCAAATTTCAGAGATCTTTATTAGAAATACAAAAGGAATAAAATAAGAATTTGGAGGATTGGTTTAATAATCTCAAAATGACAGAGAAGTGACAAAAAAAAAAAAAGGAGCTAGACACTCAGATAAATGCAGAAAACCCCCAGGGGAATGGATGTTTCCTGAGATGTTCAGAGGCAAATTGATCATTAGGAAAATGAGGGGTAGGACAGTCTACACAAAGGCCCCAAGCAAACCTTTCAAGTGTGGTTGACTTTTTCTTAGCCTGTAGATGCCTGGCTCTGAGATAAATCATAAGCAGGGGGAGACTTGGTAGTGTCCTGTATATGAAGACACTTATGTAAAAGACTTTCTACACAGTAGGCTTAGTATTCACTCAGTGACTTCAGATACGCTGGCAAAGAAAGGCAGTGTGTAAACTGCAGAAAACCTCTGAGTTATAGCTTTCGTCTCTGCGGTGTTTTATTCAGGGTTTGTAAAGCCTAGTGTTTATAAACAAATCTAGTTCTTTCTCTTACTTTTCTTCTGAGAGATTGTTTAGAGCCTTATGAAGGTACTACATAGTAATAAAAAATATCCAAACCCAATAAGTAGCTGCTTTTTCCTGGCAATCTAAGGAACTTTATGAAAGCGATCAAGAGAATATGATTTAAAAATCATTTATCTATATTGCATTACTTTAGCTTTACAGTTCATTCAGTGTAGAATAATTTATTCATTTTTAAGCTCTGAGTGAATTTCATGCTACTACAAGTAATTGCTGCACGATGCATAAGAACCAAAGCATAGTTGTACCAGTTTAATTCATTGTCTTGGAACATTCAGCTTATTTCAATTTCTAATTATGACATTGCAATCCTTTAACAGCATTTAAATTTTTATTATTTCAGGCTTCCTTTTATAATACAATTTTTTAGAAATATTCATCTAAAAAAATAGTATTTTAATATTTACCGTGAAAAATGAAAGCTTAGGAATTTTAGTTGTTGATGGAAGCACTCACTGAGGCCAGTTTGGTCTGGCTTCTGGCTCCTGTTTTACATGATTTCTTGGTTCTCAGCACATTCCTTGATTCTTTTTGCTTCACATTCTTTACTGTTAATTTTTACTTCCTTATTGTAGATCCTGATTTAAATAACAAAATACCAAACATGGGTTACATGTTTGATCTCATACTAGGCACATGTATGTATTCTTTGAATAGCTCATATATTTTTTCCATGCTGATTTTTAAATCAAGATATTTTTATGCCTGTTGCTGGATTCTGCCAGATGGGTCTCACTAATGGATATTATCAAACATATCCAGTGGCATTTGCTTTTTGCTCGATAACTTCCTCTGGGGTATTATTAAACCTTTGCTCCTATGAATATCATAGACTCTCATTCCTGTTATTTCTAGGCTGACTCATCTACAGAATTCTTTGCATCTCCTTGGAGTAAAAACTTTCAAAAAACGTCCCAATGTGTCATGTCCCTTCTCTCAGACTTTTTTCTATGGCCATGGACCCCTGCCATACTGGGTACATCTCTTCCCTAGTGTTACCATTTAGGATGTCTTTCCAGATCATCTTGGTTCATGTTTGTACCATGGTTTTCTGAAACTTGTTCTATTGTTTGTGTCTTTCTGAGGTCCCTTGCACAAATCAACTTAGTAAGCACTTTCTCCTCTTTATCGCAGTTATGTTGATAATTAAAGTTATGCCATGCACATAGCCACCCACCTTTCATTTCTCCCCATGCTGTGTTGTCTGGTCCTTCTCTAGCACATGAAGACGAGGCCCCCTTGGCTGAGGGACAGACCCACAGCAGCACACAGAGCAGCACACCAGCCTTGGACAGGTCTAACTTCTGTGGTTTGGGTTTGAGCCTAATCCACCACCAAGGCGTCTTCCAAGATACTCTGGCTTTTCAGCATAGCACAAATGTAAAAACATAACTTACGCTGTTCTAGGGCTGGCTTTTGTGTCAGGTATTTGTTATTGTGAATTTTAGCCACAGAAGACCTTTTCTGAAGCATTTTATTGAAGCTTTATTGTCTTATCTGGAGAATAAATGGGCCTCTCGGATTCTTCTCTGGCTTTTGTCCTATGGCATCCTTATGTTCTTCATGATTATTCATTTCAGTATACTTAACTACCCTGTTTCAAACACTCAGTGTCTCAGAGAGAATATGAATTCACTCGGCAGGCCGAAAGTCCATATTCGCCATTATTAAGAAGCAAAGCAATAAATATGCATATGTATGCATCCTTTCCCGTCATACCTGTAAAATTCTTTCTTATCTCTAATTTATCACTACAACACTATCACTAATATTTGAGTGTCATAAGTTTTCCTTTGATCTGGCAAACTCCTCCATAACCATAACCGAGGAAAACTTTAAAACCCTCCTGCTAATAAGCAGACTTCATGATAAACTTTGTGATAATGAAGTGCTTCCGTTGAAACAGCAGATATTTTACAGCAGCTGTGTTCCAGGAAGAGTGGGAAGGATCCGAGGTGAAGATAGATGGTATGCTCCGTGCTCTTAAGGAAATAATGTAATAGGAAAGACGAGAATTTCCATAAGTAACCAGGATTCAGAATGACATGTGCAATGGTAGTAATAAAATATATTTTAAAAATTGGTGGAACAAACACCAGGAACAAGGAAGTTAAGAAAGGCCCCACAGAAAGAGGTACTATCTTCATATTTTCAAACAGTGATTTCATTTGTGCTTTATATATTCATCATAGAAAATTTGTAAAAGTGGATGAAATATTTAAGAATATGTCTCACTCCCTCATGCAGGTAATTACTGCTAATATTTGTATATATTTCTTTCCTTTAATGCCTTAGCCTGTTCTCGAAAGTTTGAGATATTATTGTCAACATCATGTAATACCCTGTTCTTTTTACTTACTGTAAGAGTTTGCTAGAAATAGTACTAGATTGTTTATGGTTCATTCTGACCTTCCTGTGGCCTTTGAAGCTGTAGTCAGAAGCTGGTCAAGCTCTTACTTACATAAACCAACCAAAGACCCTGAGACATTGGTATTATTTGTATAGACTCCTCTCTTAAAGGGCCACAATTTTTCACTGAAATAAAGCAGGAATGTGCCCTGGCCCTTGAGCTTCTTAATGACCCAACGAGGACCTGTTCGTGTTTAACCATTCCACCCCACCTTGGAAGACAGAGAAGCAGTTTCTCATCCATCAGTGCTATAGTCTACGTCTGTGACCCTCTGGCTTCTCATGACCAGAGGTGGATTACAAATAAACTCTAAAACTCAAGCTGTTGTCTAGTAGGTGCTCCCCTAGTGTTTACTTTGTTCACACGTCACTTCCTGCAGTCTTATTTTGTAAACTGTGCTTCCTAGAGATGCTGAGAAGCAGGATTGTAAGCTTCCATGGAAGCTGCAACTAAATACTTCTTAATTCAGGCAACAGCATCCATAATATTTCTACTAACACTTATCTGCTACCTGAACATTAAAGATAGAGATCTTTTTATATTGGAGCAGAGGGATGTAGCATAATAAAGCAAGCAACTAATAACATCTATTCCGAAGTCCTGCTAGTTGGAAAGCATCTTCCTTTCTCTTTTTTTTTTTTGTTCGGTACCAGGGATCGAACTCGGGTCCTTGCGCTTGTGCAGCAGGCGGCGAAACCACTGAGCTAAATCCGCAGTGCTTGTCTTTCTCTCTTTAACATCTAAACACTGAAACCGATTTCTGACAGTGTTAGGGAGAGCAGTGGCCCAGCCTGCTCTGGCTGCCCAGTCAGTGGTTCTGCAGGCCCAGGGCTGATAGGGTTCCTTGTTCTTCACAATAGGACCTGGGCTTTCATCACGTAAGATGATGTTAGATCAGATAATTCAGGACTTAAGTTTGGGCTTGTTTGGAAAATATTCATAGCATAAATTTTATCTTTTTTGACCACTTGCAAGTGTCTCGATCAGTAGCACTGAGAATGTCCACCTCCAGAATGGTTCCTCTACCCAGAGTGAACCCTGATCCACTCGGCAGTAACTCCCCATCCCCTCATCTGTGTGTTTGAGCATGTGTCACCCTTACTTCAGGTTTGACTTCTATGAAGAACAAAATGTCGAGCCGGGATTTAGCTCAGTGGTTTCACCACCTGCTGCGCAAGTGCAAGGACCCGACTCGATTCCCCGTACGAAAAAAAAAAAAAACAAGAACAAAATGTCTGGCCGGGGATGTAGCTAAGTGCCTCTGCCTGCCTGGCAAGGTGAAGTCCTGAGTTCGAGCCCTGGTACCAAATACAAAAAAGAACAAAATGTTAATTTTGACACTTAAATTTGTATTTAAGAACCCTATTTAAATTGGCTGGCTGAAGATTGGTTCTCACATACTCAAAACCTGACAGAGAGTGATAATTCTATGTATGTTTACTTTACTATTATTGGTATCATGACAACACTGAGCTGATGTTCCTCTTATCATTATTATACTGTTACGGCTCACGTTGCCGTTGATAACATCATTGTCACCATCACATCTTTCCCGGCCTACTGCAGTGGCCTCTCACTAATCTCCCTGCCTCTACTCTTGCCCCTTATTTGTTCCTTTTGGCAAGTCTGCTTTGAATTGTGACACTACATTAGCTGGACTCTGACTCCCCTTTCAGCAAGCTTATTGAGTGTGACCAAGAAAATATTATTCTTTGGGAAGATTTACTGAAATGTAGCTTACACCTTGTGTTTTTTTCTATCATGCTCTTTTATATCAAGGCAAATGCATAAAAACTAAAAACACGCACTCTTGTATTAACCCCCATAGGAGACTTGCATTGGTTGGTGTAGGTGCCCTAGTTTCCCCACACCTCACGGTGTGCAGCTCTCCCTCTCAGAGAACTTTCGTTGGGAACACCAGAGCAGCTCCCCTGTGAGATAACTGTATTTTCCCACCCAAAGGGAATGTTTTCATAATGCAGATAGTGAATTGTGATACTGCCCAGTTGTTTTCTATGTCTGTTGATAAAAAGCTGAGAGCCAAGTTTGTGACCCACCCATAGCCGAAGGTATTTTTAGTCTCATCTCTGACTCTTGTCTTGTGTTTCCATTCTTATTTTTCTTTCTTCTTTTGCTTTTACAGCATGTTTTCGAATATTTGCATCTTCAGAGTTAACTTAGGTCCTTTCTAAAATATTTTGCATGTCCTTAGAAATTTTGTTGACATCATTTTCAATTCATATATCATATCCCTTTGGGCTGGTCAGTTTCTGTTACTGAACAAATACCAGAAAGAGTAAACTTATACAAAGGAACTGTTTATTTTGGAAGTGTGTCTTAGAAGTCTTAGTCCATGATCAGTTGTGCCTCTTGCTTTGGGGCCTGTGGTGGGCAGCACATCATAGCAGCGGTGCATGACAGAATTGCTTGCCTATGACCAGAACCCAAGAGGAAAAGGAAGGGGCTGGAGGCCCATTATTTCCAGTGACCTAAGCCTCCCAGCTACACTCCACCTCTTCAGAGTTACACCAATAGCGCAAAGCTGGGGACAAGCCTGGAGAACACATGGGCCTTTTGAAGGCATCCAGGAGCCAAATTGTGGTACCCATACACCATAATTCATTTTCCTGTTTTTAGACATTTATATTGTCACCCCTACATACTCATGTACCTTCTATTGCTATCATCCATAAATCTATGATACATAACTCTGTGACTAAGCCTTAATTCACAGTTCAGAATATTTCCTAGTTTCTAAGGTTATATTCACGTTTACATCAGAATTTGTACTGAAGTCTTCCAGTCCACTGGGGCTAAGAAACCCACTCCAAGCAGAGATAACTGTGGTAACTTAGAGTGGCTGGAGTGTGATGCACCCGTCAGGGGTGAAGTTGGAGAGGCTGTGTGCTGGGGAACCTGCTGCAGAAGTTGGTTTGTGACTCATACACAGCATACTGGCAGCAGTGTGGCTCAGTGGGTTGTGACTGGAGCCAAGGAGAGTGGAGTCCATTAGGAGACTGTGGCATAGTCTGGGTAAGAAAACGTTGGAGGCTTGAAGTTGAGTCTTAGCACTAGGGTGTAAAAAATGGATGTATTCCAAAGAGTCCTAGGGATAAACCAACAAAGAATGGCTTTTGCTCAGGTTGGTGATTAATGGCTACATCTGTATTTGTTTGCATTTAAAACATGGTCATTTCTTTTGATTCAGATTCTAAATAGAAAATAAAAGTCCAGCAACTTCTACACTGTCAATCAAACAAGGAACAGATTTAAGCTCTGGAACAGATTTTCGTTATTATGCAACACACACACACATGCACTCCCCTTGGCCAGCTTTAGATTATCTTTTTAAGCCTTTCTCTGGAGAGTTTTCAGCCCCAAAACACTCCCACACCTGGGTTATGTAGGCAGAGTTCCATTTTGGATGGAATCTACATGTTGTTCGAGTCTGCATATAAACACTCCTCTTCTTTGTTAGAAATGTGGCTAAATTTCAGTATCAGTTCAAGAGTTCCTTTTTGTAATTGGGAACATAAAATATATCATACCATTTCCTTTTCTTTTTAACTTGAAATGTAAGGCTCTCCTTTTACAGACATCAGAATATGACAAGCAGCATAATTGTTGAAACAGGTGACACGGAGATTTAAGTGTAATGATATTCTAGACTAAAAGTACAAAACAGAATAATTAGTTTTATAAGTGCAATATAAAGTAATAAGGAAAGGACAAATGAAGCTTGCATGTATCCTGCAACTGGGATAGTAGGTTTCCTAGCTTGCAAAGAAATTTCTAATAACATTTCCATGGCTGAAGCAGATAGAATCTAAAAGGGAGACTTGGAAAGAAATTTTTGAGGGCTGCTGAAAAGTTAGAGCCTAAATTTGGTGTTCTAGTTTCAGGGAATTAATTCTTTGAAGGTCATTACATACATACCCTGTGTCTATAAATGACAAGATGCTCATAAATCACCCCTGTCCACCAAACAGTCAGCCAGCCAGCTGCTTTTTGGTCTCAGTTGACTGATATATATTTTTAACATGGATCTATTTATTAATTGACCTCTCGAATACTCTAGTCCATTAATTCCTGTGTTCAAGGACAAGTGGCTCCTTCTTCTCTCACAGATGCAGCTTCAGGAGATATCTAATGTCAAATACCTGGGAACAGTAGCAGGACCCATATGTAAAGTTTTCTGAATAAGCATACTTCCTAAGGGTCAAAGAATGCTTGCCTGGTGAAGGCTCCACCTTATTAAAATCCAATTAATAACATCCACTGGGATGATGGGAAAGCACAGGGCCTCCATCAAAACTGCCTCACAAAGAGTGGCTTGCTTCAGGTAGGCCTCCCTTTAGGCTGTTCCTTCTCTACATTTCCTCAACCTCACTGGATGCTTCCAACCAAGGACACAGTGGCCAGTTCGTAGCCTCCCTTGCTCCTCCCATAACTTGCATGTAGCTTTCATGTTGTGGATCCATAATGACAATCAAAGGCAAAATTGAAGTTTACCTCTGATATTCATTTATGATCTTCCCTTTTTAGGGGAGGAAGAGGCCACTCATTCATTCTCCCTACCAGGTACAACTTAATTACAATAAATAGCATAGCATGAAAAACCATAATCCAAATCATTTAACCATTTGAAAATTCAAAGAATCATAGTCAAGTTTAACTGAAATCAATAAAAATAGTCACTAGCCCCTTAAGATTTTTAAACCCGGTGACCAGTGTGATTTTAACATGAGTCAAGTGAAATGAATGTCTGCACAGACAGAAAATACCAAGGTCTTTATAAGTAGAAGAATTTTATGAAGTGCTGTAATGTGATCAGGATTCTGATGACAAGTCCTGTAACTCGTGAAGTAGAAAACAAAGGAGTACTTTCTAGCCACGCAGAAATGGCCTGTCCTCATTTACCCTGCCATGCCCGTTACATATGCCTGATAGAAGCAGATTTTTCCAAGTTTCTGTTTCTGAAAAGAAAGATGATTATGGGCTGTATTCATCAGATTTGGCCTACTCTTTATGCCCATGTTATGCAAATTAGATTATCAGGCATTCTATTTATGGTTACTTGTTTATACATGTGGGGTTTTTAAAAATAACTTTCAAGGTCGTACTGCTGTGAAAAACTCTGAAAATAGAGAAAATTATAAAGAAGTAAATAAAATAATCTAATTATCCATAAATAGTTGTTATTGGTATATTTAATTTTTATAATTCATATATATTAGCATCATATATGTTTTAAACATTGCAAATTAAACAGTTTAGTTTTTATTCTATTTCCTTGGTAAACGTTAAAAAGTAAGCATTTTCCTATAACTGTAGAAATTATTTACAAATAATTTAGTGGTGCATAGTAGTTCATTATTGGACTTTAATTTCCTATTGTTCAGTCTTTAAATTGCTTCCCGTTATTATCATTATAAAATCCTGACCTTAGTAGTTTGGGAAGCTTTTTTTCTGTACTTATCCCTTAAGACATATTTTTTAAAAGTGAACTTACGAGCTCGAAAATGATTTGAAAGGAACTCGAGAAGTTTTGTGCAATTGCTTTCCTGGAAGGAGGTAATGACTGGCACCTCACTAGCAGTGTGGAGGGTGTGGACATTAGTGCTCCAGCAGAACTGTGAGATACTGTATTTGTAAAGCATCTTTCTCATCTGGGAGCCAAACATTAGGGTAGTTTTAATTATTATACTGCATCTTTGATTTCTCTGGGGTATTACTGTTGACTGACCTAAGTTCTTTATAGAGCACCTTATATTTATGTAAATTATAGTAGATTATAAGAGATTTCCTAATTGCAGGTATGTTCTAATAGAGGTGATACGCTCTAGAATTGATAAAGTATGATAGATATTAAGTAATTTTAACATTTTATGCACATTCCTGTAATGTTTTCTCTCACTTTAAATGTTTTTGTTGTTTTTATGATGTTTTGATTAATAGTTTAAAAGTTATAAAATTTATGACTGGGGGGTTCACTTTTCATTTTTATGTATTTTGAGTTTTTGTATTTTATAGTGCATATTTGCAGTATGTAACAATTGCATTCCTCCTGGGAAATGGATACATGTACACTTCATTCTCTTCCCATCCCCTTCCTCTATTTCTTGGTCCCCTTTCCTTTTGCAGGATCTACCTCCTTGTTTCCTGTTGTCTTTTATTTCATTCTTTATATTCTGAGTTTCTGATAGAAGATGTGATATTTAAGCTTATATCTCGGATCTCTTTCACTTATCATTATGGTCTCAAGGTACATCTATTTCCATAGGAATGATTCCAGTTTATCCTTGTTTATGGCAGGGTGCTACTCCATGGTGTATAAACACCACACTTTCTTTATTCATTCATCTGTTGATGGACACATGGGCCACTTCCAAGATTTAGCTATTATGAATTGTGGAACTATAAACATGGCTTTGTGTGTGTCTTTAACTCTTTTGAGAAGACACCAAGAAAGGGAATAGCTAGGCCAAGTAGGATTTAGTTCTTTGAGGAATCTCCATACTGATTTCCATAGCGGTTATATCAGTTTACAGCCCCACCAATAATGAAAGATGGTTTTCTTTCTCCCTACCACCTTGCCACCATTTGTTACTGGCTGATTTCTTGATGATAGCCATTCTTTCTGGAGTAAGATAGAATCTCAGTGTTGTTTTAAGTTGCCTTTCTCTAATGACCAAAGATGTTCAACATTTTTTCATGTATTTTTTTGGCCATTTGTACTTGTTCTTCTGGGAAGTGCCTACTCATTTCAGTCGCCCATTTTCTTATTGGATCTTTTATTTTGAGGGATCTAATTTTTTTAAGTTCTTTATATATTCTGGGTATTAGTCCTCTGAGGAGTAGCTGGCAAAAAAATTTCCCATTTTATATGTTGTCTTTTCACCTTGTTTCCTTTGTTGTGCAAAAGCTTTTTAATTTGATATGATCCCATTTGTTGATTTTTGGTGTTATATTTTGTTCAGTTGGAGTTATGTTCAAAAAGTCCTTACCTGTGCCTATGTCTTCAAGAGTCTTACCTATTTTATCTTTCAATACAATAAGTCTTTCTGTTTTAACATTTAGGTCTTTGTCCATTTTAATTCTGGTTTACTACATGGTGATGGATATGGGCCTAGATTCAGTCTTCTCCATATAGAAATCCAATTTTCCTAGCACCAATTATTGAAGAGGCTATCTTTCCTCCAGCTTGTTTTTAGTCCCTTTGTCAAAGATCAGATGACTGAATGTGCCTGTGGTTGTTTCTGCATCCTCTATTCTGTTCCAGTGATCCATATGTCTCTTTTTGTGTGAGTACCATGCTGTTTTTTTTTAAATCACTATAGCTTTGTAATATAACTTGAAATTCAGGACTGCGATACTTTCTGCTTTGCTCATGATACCTAGGATTGCTTTTGCTATTATGAATCTCTTGTGGTTCCATATGAATCTTAGGATTGTTTTTCTCTAGTTCTGTGAGGAATGAGGAATGCTGTTGGTATTTTGATTAGAACTGTATTTTATATGTGTGTATGTACACGCATGCCATTCTGACAATATTGGTTCTGCCTATATAGGAACAGGAAATATTTTCCATTTTCTGATATCCTCTTCATTCTCCTTTTTTGGAGTTCTGTACTCTAATTTTTATTATAGAGATCTTTCACTTCCTTGGTTAGGTTGATTCCTAAGTACTTAATTTTTCTGGAAGCTGTTGTGAATGGCATTGGTTTCCTAATTGCTTTCTCAGTGGATTAATTATTGGTTCAGAGGAATCCTATTGATTTTCATATGTTGATTTTGTATCGTGCTACCTTGCTGAATTTTTTTCCTAGTTCCTGGAGTCTTGAGGGAAATTTTTGGGTCTACTATGTAAAGGGTCATATTGTCTACAAATAAGGACAGTTTGACTTCTGTTTTACTATACATATCCCTTTTATTTCTTTCTTGTGCCTGATTACTGTGGCTGAGTTTTTAATACTGTATTGAACAGGAGTGGTGATAATGAACATCCTTGTCTTGTTTTTGCTTTGTCTCTACCTCCTTATTTTAAACCTTCCCCATGAAAAAATAAATGATAGATTGAACTACATTTTTGAAATTTATCTGAAGATTTATGATGGTATATTTCTCCCAACTCAATAGTCATTATTTATGAAAACCATTTTTTAAAAGACCTTTTTATTCAGGAACATAGCTTTGCATACTTGGCCAAATAAAAAGTCAAACAGTTTGGTGGGAGTTTAAAATGGCACAAGCACTTTTGTAATTTGTTGACAATATCTAATAAAGTAAATACATACTGTTCTGTGACATAGCGATTCCATTCCTGTATATGTACCCAAGAGAAATAAATGCATATATTCCCCAAAATCTTGCACAAAAATGGCCATAGCACCTTTATTAACAATAGTCAGAAAATGAAAATAACTCACATATGTAAGAACAGACAAATCTGTAGACAAATTGTGGTATATCGCTTCAGTGAGATTCTCTGCCATAAAAAGAATTTTTAATGTACATCAAGACACAAATTGATGAGAAAAACATTGTTTGGGGTGGGAAATACAAACTTTATGATTTCATTGATAGGAAATTCAGTAATAAGCAAAACTAAGCTATCACGGCTGAGGTCAAAACTGTGGTTCCGTGGCAGGGAGTGGGTGCTTACTGGTAAGGAGCAAGAGAGGACTTCCTGAGGTACTGGGGCAGATGGTGTAGGCAAAACTGTGCTTATCCCTACAGTAAGATGTCCTCAAGCTTGCCTAGGACATATGCACTCTATTGTATATTACAACTTCATTTAAGGTAATGAAAACAATTTTTAAAAACACTAGTTCACTTCTATAGTAATTGAAATTTAAGTTCAACGTTGTTGAAGCTGTTTTCCAATCATTTTTTTATTAGTATGTGTTTGCAGTACAAAATCATTACATTCATCGTGGGAAGTTAGTGCATGTACATAACACATCTTTTTTTTTTTTTTTTTTCTTTTTTTGGTACCAGGGATCGAACTTGGGTCCTTGCACATGCGAGGCAGGTGAGCTAAATCACTGAGCTAAATCCCCGGCCTTAATTCTTTTTTTATTCCCTTCCCCTTCCCTCCTCCCCTTCCCTCTGTCTCTTGGACCACTTCCTTTTTGGGGGTATGTATTTGTAGTACATAATGATCACGTTCTTCATAAGGAATCGGTACACGTACACAACACATCCCAGCTCCTTTTTTTGAATCCTGTTCCCCTCCTTCCGCTTTCCCCTTCCCAGTGCTAAAGATCTATCTTGCTACTTCCTATTATCTATCTTTTATTTATATTTTGGGTTTCTCATAGAGGAGAGACCATATGCTTTTTAAACTTGTGCATCTGATTTATTTCACTTAACATTATGGTCTGAAGGTGCATCCATACTCCTCCAAATGATTCAAGTTTATCCTTCCTTATGGCAGAGTAGTGTTTCATTGTGTGTAAATGCCACACCTTCTTTTCCATTTATCTGTTTCTAATCATCTTTCTTTGTTTCCAGATTCTGTGTGCACTGCCTACATAAATTGCCAGTGACTATGTATCACTTAATTAGGGGATTAAAGGAAGGAAAATGAAAGAAGGTGGTAGTGCTGGTAGCTCCTGTCAGATGTAGATCACTTCTGTTGTCTTGGCAGCAGAGCCAGAGCCGCCTTAGGACAGAAGTCTTGCACTGCAATAACCTTGTTAAATATGGCATTCTGACTCCAAATGTCCTAGTCCCCAGTTATCTCAATAAACCAGACACACAGGATGAATGCCAACCAGCTTTGCTGCCCCAGCCAAATGGTATAATTAGATCAGGGTCAAGTTCAGAGCACAGAGCCTGCTTCCTCTGCACCTCAAGGAGCCAGACGTGCTATACAATGAGGGTCCTGAAATTCCCCTGCAACTTGCATTCCCAAAGTATCGATGTCTTCCACTGTAGTTTCACAAGAAATCAAGTTTAACAGCCAGAAGATCTGATACAGTTTGTTTTACTGTTTTGTTTTACTGTTTTGTTTTTCTTTCACTCTATTTAAACCCTGTATAATGGAGGAGTGGATAAAATAATGGACTGGGTATTATAATACTGGAACTTTGAAAAGCACTCCACTGGGTTTGCAAAGCCCTTTTACATATAATGTCTGATTTATATCTCACATCAGCCTGTAGTGTAGATAGATCAAATACCCTTATAGCCCCAGGATTTTATTAAAAGACAATCTTAATTCAAAGAGGTGGGTCTCAGGGCCCAAAGCCCTCCCGGGTTTCCTGCCCCCTGAGCAGGTGCTCTTTCTACTGTTTCACTGTCTTCACCCAGCTGACCCCTACTCTGTGTGGGAACTCTGCTGACCTGTCATCTCTAGGAATATGGCTTTGGCTAAACATCTGAATCAAGCCAGGGATTTAGCTCAGTGGTTCCCATGCCTGCCTCACAAGCACAAGGACCAGAGTTCAATCCCCGGTACCCCCCCCCCAAAAAAATCCATTAAACATCTGAATCACATACCCCAAAGCCACATATGTAAGCCACATATCTAAGAACCCCAAGGAAACCAAATCAAGCCCAGCTTCTTTCTCCCTTCTCCTTCTGCTACTGCTCCTCCTGCTGCCCCACCTCTCCTCTTTCTGCTCCATCAGGTAGGACTGCTATCAGATTAGCTTGCCAAACACAGGAATTACTTGTATAGCAGCCAGAATATTGTTACTACTGTTTCTGGAGCTGGGTGACATCTCGTTTATTCCCTTTGCTTTTAAACGATGTTTACATAACCTAAATAAGGGAATCAGAGAAATGGAGGTTCTTCTAATCGTTCAAACCATTTCTAATCAAGCCCAGGCCCAGCAGGAATATGACCACAGGGAGGCACTGCCCCCGTGAGCTGGAGTTGATGGTAGGAGGGGCAGGTGTGTCTATTCACCTGGCTTGGTCCACATCAAGCACCCAAGTGGCGACTGCCTCCTCACCACGACAGGGGTGCTCCACATAGGAGACATAGAAGGATAAAATCATACAGGAGGAAATAATTGGGTGATAAGCCCATCACCACAAGGAATGAGGAAAAATTAGAATCCATGACTATTTTCCTCATTGTTTGTACCTCTTTGCTTCGCAGTCCATCTTGATTATTTCAAAATGCTGACTTGGATCCATCTTTCTCAACTTTACTTTCTGTCCTTATGTTTTAAAAAGCCTACATTTTAACTCACCTCAGTTTCCCACACACATTGTGATACTGTCTCTTCACCTTGACTCATGTAAATTCCCTCTCCTTGGAGTTCTTTCCTCCAGTCTCCACACTTCAAGGTTCTTTCCGTCCTTTAGGCTATACAAAACCTTTATTATATTCCATAATTTTCTAATTTCCTCACAAACTACTCTTTTCCCTTAGTTCCATGACATTTGACTTTTATCTGTTAATAGCTTGTCATTTTTCAGGTTGTAGCTCCATCACTTAAAATAGTTAATATAACTCATCCATTTCACGCTTATCAAGTAATCACTTTGCAAACAAGTATCCAATCCTTACAACCACCCTTTACAGTATGTTACTATTCAAGATAGGCCAGGCTCCGCTGCAGTAACAAAAAACGCCAACTCTCATTTGGCCCAACACAGCAAAGATTCCTTACTAGTGCTCGATGTCCAATGTGTTGTGGAAGGAGTCAGTTCATGGCAGACACACTAACAAAGCAGCCGCCATCTTAGCATTGTTCATTGACAAGTTAATGATTATGTGCCCTGGCCTGAGGTGAACTCTGTTATTACTCTTTAGAGCTTATTGGCCAGAATTAGCCACAGGATCATGGCTACCACTGGGAGAGCCTATAATCTTTTTTGTGTGCTTAAAAGAGGAAGAGCTGGCCTTTTAGAGGAACAGTCCATTAACCTGAGGCAAGTTGATTGCCTCAGGTAAGGTGCACCTGTAACATTGATTAATAAATGAATAAACTAAGGCTCAGGGATGTTAAATGTTTGAAGCAGGAAGATAAAATACATTGGGAAATAATTTAAAATGTGACTACCTCCAACTACTGCTCTTATCCATGACCACTGGGGAGGAGGGATGGGTTTGCACTGGGTTTGAGCCCTAGCTCTGCACCTTCCCAGCTCTTTGTATAATTTACCTTAATGGGCTTCAGTTCCTCATCTATAGTTTTACCTTAAACAACAGTTGTGAATGAATTATATATGTAACATACCTGGTACATAGTAGAGATGCAGTGAATGGTAGATGCTGACACTAGTATTCATTCATTCAAAACTCACTCTTACTTCATTGATAACTGCAAATAAGATTCAGAAGCTCTAAGAAATATCTCAGCTACCCATGGAAGCACTGGATATCTTTTTCAGATAACTGATGTTACCTGGGAATCTGGGATTCTTAGGTGCCTGACTGACACATAAGAATGAAACAGCTTGCATTGGTGCCCAAACCCACAGGATCCTAATCTCAATTACAGGGTGTAGGGTGGAACAAGCATATAAAACTGAACAGTTTATGGGACAGAATAGCCCCTTCTTTCTCCAGGTGGTGAAGAAATAACATTTAATTTTTGAAAGAATCACACGCATAGGTGAAAGAACAATAAAAAACAAGGATCCACAGATGAGGAAATTATTTTAACTTGGTTTGTCATTACTGCTAAAAAAAAAATGAGAACTTACTCTTCATAACGATCTCAGCATTGTCAGCAGTTGTCTGCATTCTCCCTTGTCAGGGGTGGAAGAACTCTTTCTAGAATGTTTGCTTCCCTGGTGAATATGAAGAAGAACAATTTTAATCATTCTTCTGTTGGATTTTCAATTTGCTGGGATTGTTAAAAGAGATAGAGTAGATTGTCCTCTTGTTCCTCTACATGTCCTTTCTCATGCAGCATTTGTTAAAATATGGGAAGGGGCAGTGCTGTCCTGTGAATCACAGAAGAAAGATGAGTTGAGATTTACTGCATCTTAGAGATAGATATTTACTAAATTGTTCATGTATTTCTTTAAACTCCAGATTCTTTCCCTTTTGCTGTATTTCTTTAATCTATTTTTCTTTCTACTTACAGAGGAAAAATTGCACTCTCAATTATAAGAATATAGTTATATTTGATAGTTCGCATAGTGAATATGGTGCTAGAAGTGAATATCAGTTACTAATAATTATGAACATCTTATATGTCATTTTAGCACTTTTTTTTTACTCTTGGGTTTTTAAATTTTGTGGTTGCTCTCTTTCTCCATTAAAAATTGTATTCTAAGCCCAAGGACCCAAGTTCAATCTCCGGTACCCCCCCCAAAAAAAATTGTATACTAAAAAGCAGGAATCACAGTAACCACGTAATATCTAAAATTAAGATATCATACTGTGGTATTAATAAGATTAATGGTAGCTCACAATTAAGGAGTGCTAGAACTTATATTTTAAATTTTGTGGGCCCTCCCTCTCTCCCTCTCTCATACAAACATTGTAGACACACCCAGGTTCATTCACTTGCAAACCCCATACCTATAAGATAAAATAATCACGTCTGAGAGCTAAGGTAACTTGCCACAGGTTGAAAAGCCTGAACACAATGGATCCAAGAATGTGGGCTTTCAGTGGTCTTCCCCTAACAAAGACTTGCTGGAGGACTGTGCTGTGCCTGAGGTACCACCTGTGGAGAGAGCTGGTCTTCTTATCCATCATTATACCCGGCTCCTAGCACAGAACGGAATGGAACAAGGGAGTGATGTAACTAGTGCTCTATTTTTGGAAGATAAATCTGGCGACAGTGAGTGGGATGAAGAGAACAGGAAGGGCCTGGCAGCATGGAGAGCACTTTGGATGCAGTAACAGACAGGGGAAGATGATGAGATGATGAACAAGAGAGCTGTGCTGAGAAAAGCAGTGAAGGGGATAGAGACTTAGCAAGGGGGAAGGAATGAGAGATGCTGAGCACGTGTGGATGGGAGGTGGGCTGGGTCTTGGATAAGCAAATATCCACTCATGCAGCAAGTGCTTTTTGAGCTTCAACTGTGTGCCAGGAACTATTGTAGATGATAGGGATGCAACTGTGAATCAAAGAGGTGAAGATTTTGCTGTCATTGGAGGGTGAGTGGATATGCTGACTGGAGGGTGTATCAGGCAGGATCCTTCAGAGAAGCAGAACCAGTGGGAGATGGAGGGAGAGATGTTCATGTGTTTCAAGGAATTGGTGACGTGGGTGCAGATCTGGCAGGTCTGAAGTCTACTGTGCAGGCCTAGAGGCTGCAGGCCCTTGTGCGGGAGCTGATACTCCAGCCTAGAGGTAGATTCTTCTCCCGGAAACCTCAGTTTTGTTCTGAAGGCCTTTCAAATGGTTAGGTAAGGCCCACCCAGATTAGAGAGAGGAAGATCTACTTAAAGTCCACTGATTGTAGGCACAATCCACATGTACAGAGCACCTTCGGGGCAACACATAGATAGTGCTGATTGAACAACTGGGTAAGACAGCCTCCCCAAGATGGTGCATGAAAACTAACCGTCAGAGAGGGGAGGCAAGAATGACAGTACAGGAAAAGCATGGGGTGTTGGAGAATAACCTTAGTGCTGTGGATGGGAGCTTAAGGAGATGTCCAGAGGTGACCCAGAGCTGAGGACATTAAGTGACTTCTCTACATGTTAAAATAGCAAAGAAATGGTCCTGCTGCTGCGCCATGTGTCATGCATTTGCAGAAAGCACATGAGTCACCCGCTTCTTGGGGACCGTCAGAGAATGCTTGACATTTTCCCCGGTAGCAACACCAGTTCGTGAGCAAGTTTAGTTAGGAACTTGTTGAGGGTGGAGCCTGAAGTTGGGTGAATCTCTCAGTTATAAGCCCTGACACCAAATTCCTGTTCTACTGATGTGGTATTTTGACCTGTTTTCATTGTCATCTATTTGCATATTTTATTAATGCCTGCCTCTCCTGTTCTGGCCCCTAAGGGAAGGAACCAAGCCACTACAATGCTGATCCTAGATGTCAAGCACAATTCTTGGCATATACTTCTTGTTGAAGGAAGGAAGGAAGGAAGGAAGGAATGAATGTGGTATATACCTTCCAAGCACTAAATCTGCAGGGCAGCCTCAGCAACAGTCCGGAAACAAAATATCATGTCCTAGTTGCTACTGTCCTCTTTCTAATCCCATCCTTAGCACGTGAGTTCTGAATGTCAATATAAAAGGTGGCACTTTTTGAACTCTTCTCTGATTTGGGAGAACTTGAGCTCAAAGCCCTCTAACACAAAGCAAATGAGATTTCCAGAACTGTTAGAACAAAAGAAGTTGAAAGAGAAAGGGGTGGAAGTATTCAAGAACAGTGCCCTGTTGAGGAGAACCAGGCATGGATGGAATGTTCTAAGAAAGCCCTCCTAGAACACAGGCAATTTTCTCTCTCTCCTCTCCGCCCCCCCCGCCCCCGCCCCCGCCCCCGCCCCGACAGGAAATTCTCAATGTTTTGGCCCGTGACTGGAGTCTTGTGAGTATGAAGCCAAGCTTCTGACTCCCACGATTCCTGGTATCCCTGAGTGGGCCTTTGTGAGCCAACCTGAGAGAAAGTTCACCTAGGAAGCCATCTTTATGCCCCTCTTCTCCTGCCAGAGGCTGATAACAACTAGCACATGAGACCGGCCATGCACTTGGGCACAGGCAGTAATAGTCACCCAGTGTTAAACCATCGACCCTGGCTTCTGATTTGACAGCCAGCAACCAGAGCAATTTAAAAAGTCATTTGTGTTACTAAATCCTTCCAGGATATCTTCTGCCCTTTTGTGTTAGACCCCAAACATTAATGGAAATCAGCCTTTACTTTGCATAGTCTTCTGATGATGGAAAAAGAAATGTAGGGGTTTTGGGGGTTTTTTTTTTTTTGGTACCAGGGATTGAACTCGGGACCTTGCGCTTGCCAGGAAGGTGGCGGAACCACTGAGCTAAATCCCCAGCCCCATATAGAGTATTTTTTTAAAGCAGACTCTATCAAGTCATCCTGCAAAGTCTGCAGGTTTCCCCAATTGCATTCTTGCTACTAAATATTCTTTCTACTGAGAAAGAGGGAAATCTGTTTTTACCTTCTAGACCTTTTCTGAACTTGGGAGAGTTGTTTGCAAATCATACAAGGCACTGCTGGGATGCAGACAGATTTTGGGTCGTCACCACAGGGTGCATGAGAAGCTCCTTGGCCCAGGAGTTAGGTGGTTTGAGTCTTGGCCTGGGACTGAGCAGTTGAGCGACCTTGGACTTCTTATGGAGTAGGGAGTCTCTGACTTACCACGGCTCTAAGATATATGGTTCTCATTGCAGGCATCTTTTCCACAAGTCCTGTGTTGACCCCTGGCTTCTAGACCATCGCACCTGTCCCATGTGCAAGATGAACATTCTTAAAGCCCTAGGGATCCCGGTAAGCACAGCACAGCCTACAGCATCATAATGTCTGACTTCCTGAATTTCCCCCAAAGCAAGGAGAAAACATCTTGGATTTTGTGTTCCCTCAATCACATAACAGTGGCATCACCTAATGTGGCCCACAAGAGCATTCCAGGTTTGGCACTATTTCCCCTCTCCCTCTCTCTCACTCTGAGGTCATCCTGACCCTTTTCCCGTGCCCACTGTATTTGTCTGTGAGCTGAGATGCCTCTTGTGCAGGCCATAGGCAGGTCTTCTGGGGGCCAGGTTGGGACACCGGCCTCTTGTACACTGGCTGCTTCTGTAGTCACCACCCTTGATCAGTCATCAAGGAGCTCTGCAGGGACCTTGAGTGAATAAGCATGTAGACCAAGAGCCACTTGTTCCAGCACTGCCATCCAGCTGCTTCCCGGGTCAGTGACTTCTAAGGTTTACCCCTCCCCCAGGGCAGAGAATCCCACCAGCTGGCTGGATGCTCCAGGGAAAGGCTTTCCTAGGACTGTATCAAGTGACCCCCACAGTGGTGGCTTCTGAAACACCAGCTGCTGTGTGCTATTCCCTGTAAGCAGCTGAGGGCAGGAAGCAAGCCAGGCCACCAGAGCCATGGACTACACAAAAAGAAGTGAGAGAAACATAAGGCGCTGTCTCAAGGAGGCCACGTGAGCAGAATTCAGAAACCAGCCTCCCTCCCACTTCCCAGCTCCACTTTGCTGCATCCTGCCTATTGTCACTCCTCTCTGCTGATGGCAGAGAGAATGTTAATAGTCCCAAGGTGTCACTGAGGGAAGAATCAGATCATATGTAAGAGTTTTCTTTAATGCCAAAGGGCTAGTTAGGACTATCAGGGAGACACTGTTGGAGAGAGCACACGTAGTGCACCAGAAGGGCATTCATTCACTGAATTTTCTACCCTGTGACAGCTGCCTCCATGCCAGCTGCAGGCTGATTTACAGTTGATAACGCCAAACCCAAATCAACTTGCGTGATGCATATAGCTCTAAGCTAGATTTTAAAGACAGTGCATTAAATTTTCAGATCAGAGTTGTAAATGTGTAGTGCATTCATGGTGAAAATCAATTACTCTGAACATGAAACATTAATAAAAACCAAGCATCTCAAGCCAGATACTGGTAACTTGAAAAATCAAACTCAGTTTTTGCACTTTTCACATTTCTGGCTGTGGCTGATTCTTCTAAAGGAGAAGGAAGATGTGTATATGTGTTGTTTGCATATATGTGTGCGTGTGTGTGTGTGTGTTTGGTCTCCAAAATCTTTAGACTCTTCATAATTCAAGGGATATAGTTGATTGTTTGACCTAGTTCCTACTGCTCAAGATATTTTCAAAGATTCTAAGTGTCAAAGATCCTAACAGTCTCATAGTTCCTTGGTCAGGACAATAAAACCAAACAACCCTCTGTAGTTAATATTGTACTAAAGAGTATTTGACTCCAGACTTTGCCTATGAAAGTATAATTTCTCCAGAAGCTCCTTATACATGAGGTTTAAATATTGCTAATTGTTGCTAAAATGGAATTAATTGAATAGCCTTTTGGCTAATTTCCAAATTTACTAACATTTTAATTTTTGGCAGTTGAGTATTGAAGCCCATCAAGTCTAAATAGGATTTTATTTGGCATGCTTTCCCCCAGGAAAATAAATATTGGTGGCATCGAGTGGATTTTGCCAAGGATTTTTAAAGGCCAGCCTGACAAGAACGTGACACCCCCCGCCCAGCTTGGCCCATAGAACAGCATGTCCTCCATTAAGAACAGGGCACAAGTACTGGGCTGCTTCTCACAAATCCCCCAGGCATATGGCCACCCTCGCTGCACCCCAGGGTTCTTCGCTTCTTGTCCTAGAGAATGACAGAATCGGAATCTGCGAGGAATTGTGGGTGTTATTCTGTTCTATCCTTCTGCCACTGGGGAGCACTGTGCCTGCCTAGGATACACCAATGAAAGGATTTCAGTGCTATTCTTCACCCTTCCCCTATCCCTGGATAAGCTCACAGCCTTCTCAATTAGAAAACGCTTTGTGTATACTCACTGAGACCCTTTTGATGCTGCTTAAAGTGATTGTCTTAAAGCGCAAGGACCCAAGTTCGATCCCCAGTACCAAAAAAAAAGTGATTATCTTATAATTTTCTTATATTCTTCATATACCATTTCTTCTTATTTCAGGAAAATTGAAAAGAGCCTGTCACTCTGATAATTTTGTTTTTATTGTTTTCAACTGAGTGTCTACATGGCCTGTGCTATACAGCAATATATATATATATATATACACACATATATGCACATATATAAATATATGTACGTACATATTGAAAGCCAAGAGTTAGAGACATTTTCATTTTGTAAGTGATTTCTCTACGATGAGTTAAAGAATTACAGCACATGTCACAGATTATGAAATTCCCTTAACAATGGATACCTTTTTCCATTCTGTTTTTTAAATGTAATACTAAACTGAAAGAGAAAGTTCTTTACTCAGAAGTGGTTTTTTTCCCTTTGTCCGCCTTGCAGTACTTCATCCTCCTACTGTCTGTCAGGCCCAGGTCTGTCTTTGTAAGACAGCACAGTTTTAATGACTTCTCCTCTAAGTTTCCATAGAACGAGGTCTTTCACATGACAGCAAATACCTCCCATAGTGATATTATCCTGACATGATTAGGACGATGATCACCATTGTGTAGCTGCTGCATTCACAAGTTCTATAAGCAGTTGATGTATTTGAGGAATTTCCCCATACTGACCTAAATTTAAATACCTATACATTATTTATTTGTAGACAGCATTTGACATCTTTTTTAAATATTATGATTGTGGTTTTTCTTAGAGGTATATAAATTTTGTTTCTTTTCAAAATGTTAGTCTGTTTGATGAACCATATAGAGAGGATATAAACCAGGAGCCTCTAGGAGGATGGTCTATGAAATGTTATATCGAAAGCCAAATTATTCATAACTGCAAGTCCCACTGAGCTAATTAGCCCTTTCTCCCTCTCCTGTTAAGGATATAGCACTGTTCTTATTGGCCCACAAACTAAGAGCAAAGAAACACACTGCCTCAAAATTAAATACATAAAAATGAAAACCACCACTAGACTCAACATTTTTTAAAATATCAGTTGTCACTGCATATGATTGCATTCTGCTGTGGATGGTTGAAAACCCAACCAGCTCCTTGCCTTCCTGGTGAAATTGTTTTATCCCTGATACCTGACTCATGATTGCTTTTGCTATAAAAAAAAAAAATCTTTACATAGCGTATCTTACTTTTCCATAGAGCTTAATCCTCTAATTGATCTTGGGCAGATACTGATAGGCTCATGTTTTTGGAGTAGAATTCTGAGACTCAGATGAAATGTTCCACAATACTAGGTACCTAGCGGCACTATGTGGAGCCTTGGAATTGAGGACCAGTATAATGTGTTCACGTCTCTCTGCACTGCGTATGGACCAGTGGGAAGTGACCTGCGAGTGGAGGAAGTGCCATGGAAAGTGCTGTGGGGTCAAAGATGAGTACCTGGGAGAGGATGCTCTTTAGAAAAAGTGGCACTGGCCTGAGAATTAGAGTGATTAGGAATTCATCAGGGGTCAGTTTGAGGTCTTAGAATGGGAAAGGGAGGGTGACTGGGGCAAAAGTCATCCTGAAGGGGGGAGAGTATAGGCTAAAGCACTGAAACAGGAGAATCAAGGTGACGCCAGCAAAGTAGGCTGGACCAGGCTGCAGACCTGTTTTGTTGTGCTCAAGAGATTGTGATTCATTCCTATGGAGAAGAGAACAATCCTACCTGGTTTTCTTTAAAAAAGAACATTCTGGTGAGAGAGTGGAGACAAATCCAATAGAGAAAGGCTGGAAGAACTAGACCAGTAATGAGAAAATGTTCATAACTATACGTGCGTGTGTCCAGTGTCACATTTATTAATTACAGTGCATTGGTCATTCTATAAATTGACTTTTGGCAAATTGAATTTTAATAAAGTGGCTCACTTTCAGTAGAGACAGAGGAGCCGAAGGAAGGAAGGAAGGAAGGAGAGAGCTGGCTTTGAGGAGTTTGGGGGACAATGGAGACTTCCAACTGGCTGTTGGAAACACAAATGTGACCCGCAAGAGACTAGCCTTACCTACTAAGGGCAGAAATAGCACATGAGTGTAGTACTTTGGATCTCCTCTTTGTGTTCCCCAGGAGGCCATGAATTGTAAGTTTCTCTTTTCATGAATTTTAAATACAGCATTTTCATCGTGATGCTAATATAGTGTCAACCCAGTACTTTTCCTTACTCCTAACCATCGTGCCCCACATACATTGAGAGGGGGAAATCACATCATGTTCCTCCTTCAAGACAAAGTTGAAGTTCAGATCAAAGCTATTCTTAATATTCCTTAAGACTACATCCTTCCACCACCTTTTAAAAGTAACTTTCATGCCTTCAGGAAAAATACAACTGAAAGTAATTTTAAAAGTTTCTCATGGAAGAGAGAGAAATAAATTTATGTTACTTCATACAGCACAACTAAGACCATAGAGTGAAACTTCCAAAGAGTAAGATTTTTCCCAATAACACAGGAAGGAGTCCAACACCACCAGCAAATGCCACCTGCCTTGCAGGGCAAAAAGCTCCATTGCTGTTCAAGGGGAGCAGTCAGTAGCATTGCGTGGGAAGAGGCCCTGTAATGATGGTGTGATTGAACCGGTGCTGTCACCCTTGTTTTAGGTGCTAACAGTGGACTCATGTATGATCTAGCCCATGTTAAGTACATAGGAATATTTTTCTAAAGTTGGTTTTTAGCTTTTTAAAAAGTAGCCTTACCCTGCCATTCTGTATGTGTGTGTATGTATGTGTGTGTATCGCTGAGCAATTTGCAATGAGTCAGATTTTGTTCCCCTCCTGCTTTCATATCATAGTGTATTTGTAAACAGTGCATGACTCTTTAGAATAATTACCAGGCTGCCAGCTCTATCCTACATGGGGAGTAAACACTATATATAAGGAAGTTCTATCATTATAAATAAATGTCATGTGTTCCCTCTAATTGTTTAAATGCGGAGATCTTGCTACTCCTGGAATTAAAACTTTATCCCTATATCCGAAAGGAACCTGTGGAAAGGAGACTTTGGAAAATCTATGTTAAAGAGTCTTTGCCTGTTAATGAAACCATATACAGACTGTTTTTAAACAAAGTAGCTCAAGAAAAAATACTTAGTTTTCCACTGAGACAAAGTATTCCAGCTGTAGACATTTCATCTTTAAATTGATGACAGGCTCTAAGGAGAGGTCTTTTTCTGCCTCCCCTCCCCCCACAGCCCAATGCTGACTGCATGGATGACCTGCCCACGGACTTCGAGGGCTCCCTGGGAGGTCCCCCAACCAGCCAGATCACAGGCGCAAGTGACACAACAGTAAACGAGAGCTCAGTCACTTTGGACCCTGCTGTCCGGACTGTGGGAGCCTTGCAGGTGGTCCAGGACACAGACCCCATGCCCCAGGAGGGAGAAGTCATCTTTACTACTAACAGTAAGTTCTATTGTGCTTAAGACCCAGAGCCTAAAGGGCTGTTGTGTTGTGGGGATTGGAAAAAATGATACCTTTCCTCGAGGAAAAAAATGAGTATGACATTGCCAAGCTGAACAGTCATAACTGCCTGGCACTTACAAGCTCAGATCTTTCCTAAGGCAGCAGGGCAGACAGCAGACCTGGCCATGCTTGTCCACACGCCTGCTGCCCACACCATGATGCCTGACCCCACACACAACAGCACTACACTTTCTCCATGTCCCCTTCTGCACGGTACCTGGAGTAGGTAGCTGATGGGTCTGGCCTCTGAGGGTGGAGGGAAGATGACAGATGCATCTGCTAGGCATGCTCAGGAGGAGTGGGATAGGGCACAGCCCACCCACTTATGTGTTTTACAATATATACACACTTGAGCTCTCCTGAGTGTGCCTGTGCTGTAGAAGCTAGTCTGGACTGTGTGCAGAGAGCTGATTCTGTTGTTCTAGCACTCCAATATAAATGCTGCCTACTTTGGGATTTATGCAATTATGTCCCAGCCACTCAGGCTGGCAAGTGTCAGGGCTCACGTGATCCTCCTGCTTCACCCTCCTCAGTTGCTGGGACTCCTGTGGTCCACCATGCCTGGATTAAGTGGTATCACTTTATTGTGTTATCTGAGTACTGACAATTAAATAGGGCCTTGTGTGTGCCCACTGAGCTATGTCCCCAGCACAAAATGGCAGCCTTTTAGACAGGCACCTTTCAGCATGACCTGAAGCCCTAGACAGTGAACATCACATGTAAATATCTCCTGGGTGGTGTTCTCCTCATAGATGGTCACTGAACCTTGTTCTGTTTGATGACAGTTATAAAAATACCAAATATCTGTGTGACTATGAAGATTGACTTGAAAATCTAAAGTACCTACTATTAAGTCTAATCTAGTAGAGATCAAAGCTTCAGGAGTTTCAAGAAAATGAGGATGCAAATTAACTGAGATTTAAGGTTAAGAATGGGTGGATGTTGCAATTTTTAAACAAAGTGTATTTCTTTTGATAGGAAGCAAGCAATTCACTTATAGAAAATTTTGAAATATAGAAAAGCAGATTGAAGCATCTTGGGGTATTTACTTTTAAGTCTGCCCTTTTTACATATTTGTGACTTTTATAGGATTTATAAAATTATGGTTAAATGTAAAAGTATGCATTTTCTGGTGATGAAACAGCAGTCTTATGTAAAATTGAAAGATAAAGGAAAAAAAGAATGAAAAGTCAGTCAGGGCACTGCTTTCCAGAACAGTCACTTTTAACATTGTGCCATCGCTTCTTGGCCTTTTGGCTAAGGTCAAGTGTAACATTGTGCCTATTTCTGCATCATCTTCTATGATATAGTTGAGATGATTTATAGACTTTGAATACTGATTATTATAACCTTAGCGTTTTGACAGAATTTTGACAGAAAGTAGCTTGGAGAACTTGGTGACAAATATCTGCCTGGTGAGCTTTATTAGTTTTTTGATAGAGTTTTAACTTCAAAACCTTGACTTTTAGAAGTATAAGGAGCTTACCATTGAAACACTAACCATTAGACCTCTAAAAGCTTAAAAATATTTACCCCTTTGCTTTACAGGTCTAGACTTGTGCCATCCAATGTTAATATAATGCAAGTGATATATATGATTTTAAATTTTCTATAGCCATATACACAAACAAAATATGCAGGAAGATCATTTTAATATTTGACTCAGTATATCCAAAATATTTTACTTTTTTTTTAACTTAGTCTTTAAAATCTGGAGCATTTTAATTTATCCATATTTAAAATGCTCAGTAATCCCATGTGACCAATGCCTATCACCCTGGGGGACAAAGACCTAGAATCTCAGTAATTTCACTAGGAGAACCTTAAAGGTTATTTGATTTTTAATCAAGAGAAAATTGTGGCCCAGAGGAGCAAATGGCTGACCCAGGTCAAACCGTAAGTTTTCTTCTCAGTGTGCAAGATGATCTCAGAATTTCTCCACTTACTGGACATCTGCCATCAACATAAGGCATGGCCACTAAAGATCGTAGCAAGGAACACTGGGATACCGGTTAGAATTTTGTTGCAGTTTAAAAAAATGTAAGCCAGGAACATTTTTCAAGCCTGTAAGAACAAAATAAAAAGTGGATTGCTATCCTTTCAATACAATGATTATCTGATATTTAAAGACAGTGTGTTCTCTGACAGACCATTTTGGAAAAATGACTATGAATCTGTATATGAATGTACTTGGTAGATCTCAGTAAAGCCCAGATGACAAATGAAAGAACATTTTAATCTAATGTGGGTTAAATGGCATCTAAAATGAAATAGATGTAAATATACTGTGGGTTAAAGTACATCCAAAAATGAAACAGAAAATTATGGCCTGTATCCATGTAATTTACAATCCTTAAACTATTTTTTAAAATAGAATCAGAGTGTTCAGCTGATAGCAGGTATTAAGTAGATGTTTATTGAATCCCTTGAGGTGAAATGGTCAACCTGGGCTTGAAGCAGGGACCTTATGCTCATGATAGAAGAAGTGGGAATGATCTTAAAAGATGATATTAGCAAAGGTGAGAAGAGGAGGCAGGAGGAATGAGACTATATCTGCAGTCAGAAAACTGAGGACAAATATGAGATACAGTTTCTTAGCCCAGAAATGAAACTCTTCTCACATTTTCCTGGATCATATACTTCTGGCTAGTTTTGCTTACTGTGATCTAACAGAGTTTTACAAACATAACCATTAACAAAATGGTTGTAGATTTCTTAAAGGGAAGATTCTCTATATAGGTTTTTAAACTGCTCAGGACCTCCTCGAAGAAGTATTTAATCAGTAAATGAGCAAACACAAATGTATTGCTGAGTAAAAATATTCAAGTTTTCATCAGTGTCATTATACTCAACTCTCTCATGCTACCTAAAAAATAATGTAGTGGAGATGCGAGTGAAATTGAAGATACATTACTGCTATAAATCACAAATAAGTAGCCCAGTGGAGATTGGACCTAACTGTTCTCCAAATTCTCTTTTCCTCCTCACATCTATCTACCCAGACCCAGAAAATGATAGGAAAAGACGAAACAGTGGCAGGTAACAGATACATAGCCACACACCAGGCACCCTTGAAGCCTGTCTTGTATTTTAGCTCACAACTCTGTGAGGCAAATGCTATTTTTATCCTCACTTTACTGATGCAGATTTGGAGGCACAGAGAGATTAAAGTAACTGGCCCAAGGTTATGAGCTGGTGACAGGTGGAGTTCGAATTCAAACTGGGCTGCTGGCTCCAGAAGAGAGGCTAGCACAGTTATATGTGCTCCGTTCCTACTTGCATTCTCCTTCCCACCTCTGTTCTTCCTTTTCTGGCAAATGTGTTGGGGCAAATGTCAAAGTCATCTCAACACTCTCGGGGGAAAACCTGTAGAACAGATTTTCTTTAGGGTGAAGAAGGGGAAATCTGGCCTTAAAGGATCACCTTTAACTTCCAGAAAAAGGGAGTAAAGGAAAGCATTTACATAGCCACAGAAATCAAAGATTTGATGCAAGTCTGATGCCAGAAGAGACATCTTTAATTATACATTTTTAATGTTTCTCACACTCTTATCTCTTGCGACCTCACAGTGGTCTGGATCAGTCTTTTCCTCCACTTCTGTGTAAGGGGTCTGGATGCCCACCTGCTTCTCCCTGGTCTTTATCCACAGGCCTGATCGCACCTCAACGTACCTTGCCTCTTGAGTCCCCAAGCTTTGGCCACACCTTCTGTTTGGTTCCACTGGGATGAGTTTCTTAGGGAAACACAGCTAAACACAGCTGTGTGTGTTTGGAGACTCCAGCGAAGAGCTAAAGACAGGGAGGGAGAAGACTTCTTCTGCCCTCCCCAAAGCACTCTGCATCTTCACAGGAGCGCTTGAAACCTTCCCCTTTTCAAGGAGTTGTTGGCTCCTCCCTTCATTTCCAATACTTTCCCACTGAATCTCTACAGACTCCTGTCAGGCTGCCCGTATACAGATCGCTGCCCACTTGCCACCTTCTGTATCAAAGTAGGAGGAGCTGTCAGTCAGGGGGTTGAGTGGAGAGAAGGGTAGAATCAAGAAATCTCAAATCCTCCCCAAGATGTTATGAGGAGCACTTGGCATGATGGATGTGGCCAGGAAATCTCTGGTCTTCAAACTTTGCAGAAGGATACAGCACGCGCGACTCAGTGTGGAGGCTCACGAAGCAGCTGAAATGAAAGGTGGCGTGGATTCCTCTGGGAAATCACCTTTCCCAACTTCCATCAGCACTGATCCTTGGGGAAGGAGCAGTGTGCCTGATGTGTTGGACACGTATGGCTCACAGTGATGTCAGAATGCATCTTTATTTTTGCTGCAGTGACACTTAGATGTATTGAGTGGGTGTCATGGTCCCCTGCCACTGGATGAAAACTCCCAGCAGGCCCAAGAATTGCCTGCTTCCTCTTGAGAATTCTAAAAGCTCCTTTTAGAATATATATATATATATATATATATATATATATAATATATATATATATATGTAATCTGTTGATCCCTTTTCTTGCAAGTCCTGCACTTTTTAACAGAAAGCCCTCTTGCCTCCTCACAAGGCCTCTGCAGCCTCCAGGTACTAGTATTTTACAAAACTATTTTAATCAAGGTGGCATAAACTCCAGGATTCTCGCTTCCAAAGATATGTTTTTATTTCTCACTGATCGTATCATGAAGAAATCAAAGGTCCTCAGGAGGAGAAACCCATGTCTGGTCTTACTGTATCTTCCTGGGGATGTGCAGGCTCTGTGTTCAATTCCTGAATGTCTTGATGATCATTTCCTGAGGACCACATCGTAAACTGGTATCACTACTAAACTAGTCATTAGAGATAGGTCAGCCCTTGGAGGAGGGCAGTATATCTATATAGATATACAGTGGTACCTCAGTTCACGAACTTATCTCCACGATTCTAGTTACAACCAGAATCGTGGGATAAATTCTATGACCAGAATCAAGGTACCACTATATATACACATATATACATACTCTTCAAATTGCACTCTTGAGACAAAAATAACTGTAAAGCATCGGTGAAGTTGCTCCACTTTTTAAAAAGTTATTTTCATGCCAGTGCTAACAGCTATCACTGCAACTACCCAAGACTGTCTAGAGATGTGCACTTCACACTCGTTATGGAAAAAACTTTCAAAGAGTGCATACCAAGACTTGTATTTAGTTTCTGGAATGCTGCTTTCTCTGATTCAGGGAACTTAACATAAACTTCTCTGTGGAGTCTTCATTCCTACAGGCACATTCTCTTAAAATCAAGCTATTTTTTAAGTGTCTTGTTTATTTATGGGGCAAATGATGAAGCATTCAGAACATCTATATTCAAAAGTTTTAAATGCCCCTACCCCTGCTCTTACCCCGACTGAACATGAAAACGAGAAAGACTGTCTGTGCAGGACTTTTCCAAGGAACCTAACTTTGAACCTCTTTGAGTCAAGACAGCTGAGGGACAAAACAGAGTTGGCTTCAATATCACATTTCTGTTCCAGATACGCAACTACACTTTGCTGCATTTGCAAAACAGCAAACTTCCAGGTTTTGTGTGACTACAAAATGTATGGGTACACTCAGAAATAAACACATCTACGTAAAGCATTCCAGTGTTTATGAGGGAGTTGCAAGAGTGAGCGGTCACATCTGCTTTTTGGACTTGCATTAATGCCAAAAACGACAGAGTCTTTGGCCTTGACTGTGGATAGCTATGCCTGCTGGATCCAGCCATGAGAATGATTTCCCTTGCTGCCCATAAGACTCACATTAGGGATGGAAAGATGATAGCTTTGATTTGTGAGCATATTCCACCGTGACAGACAAAAGAACCAGTGAGCCCACTTAAGACCTTAGATCCTACTGTCATCTCCCCTTCAGGAAATAGTTAAGCCACAGTGGACTCCTTCAATACTTTTTAACGAAGCGTTTGCAGATTGTACTACTCCAAACAACAGTCTCTGTGTCTCTTCATGTGTCAGGCCCCCGGAGCAACATCGGGCCCTTATTTCTGAATGCCCCAGCTCTGTAGCTCAGTGGCAGCTTCAGCAAAAGGACAGCTGTCCTAAAGAGCAGAGATCTTTGCAATAAGCACATGCCTTGATCATCGAGCTTACCCACATGGCAACTAGCCAGCGCAGAGCCCTCAGGGCTTTGCATGGTAACGTTCCTTCTCAACTAAAAACACTTGGCAATCCAAGAAAGCCCTATCAGGCCCAGACTTCCACGGTTTTCCTTTCTTGTGTATCTTGCACCTCTAACAGGGAGGATTGAGAACCTGCAGATGCACAAACAGCCTGGGGAAAACTTGGATTGCCACGAGGAGCACTCAGTCCGGCTATGACACTCCATCCCCCTAGAAGATACTTGTCTTCTTGAAGTCGCTCTGCCAGCAGATGAAATCCATTCATCACAGGGAGTTTGTTTCAGATGCTCTGCGTTACTTATGGACAGCACCATCTCCAATTTGATGAATTCCTCATGATGCTGTCTTTCCCTGGTAAGTGTCACGGCTCAGCAGCTGTTAGCAGAGTGAGCTCAGGAAAAGGCCCTAACAGACCTCCCCTTTACCAACACTGATGCTCTGCACAGATGGCAGCAGCTGATGGCAGGAAACATAGTGGGCAGCTCAGCACTTTCTCCATGTTTGAGCAGTATCAGGTGTACATAAGGTAATGTTTCTGTGTGCGTTTCAATTCAAAAGCAAATCATAGAGAAGGTCCATCATTCTGAGAGAAAGCAGGAACAGCTGAAAATCCCTTTTGGATGACATAGGGATGAGCTTTTAACATTCAGAGTCCGAAGGTTAAGGCAAAGTATTTCAGGAGTAAAATCCAGTCTACCAGAACATTACCAGAGCTACTTGAGGTAAGATGAAAGGCAGGAAATTTGGGCCTTGGGCTGGCTTGGCCGCCGACTGGTGATATGTCCTTGGGCAAGTCCTTTACCCTCTTTGCATTTGATTGGGCATTATGCAGGCCTATAACTCTGAGATTAATATGAGAATCCCTTTGTGGCAGGTTTCCAAGTCTCACAGGAAAAACTCCAGATCTTGCATCCTCGTTTACAAGCCCTCCTTGCCTCCCTTCTCCTTCTAGAGCCTCTAAGTCAGCCTAGCTCGGAAGCCCGCCCTCAGCTTTCCCCACACCACATTCTCTACCACCACCAAGCATCCAGATCTGATCTGCTCATTGTCACAGTGCCTGATTAAATGACAGTGGGTGGGGCAGCTAGAGGAGCAGCATCACTGCCCTTAGTCCCCCGCTGTAGCTCAGGCTCCTTCTAGGAGACCCCTGCGCAGTGGACCTTGTATTGGAGCAACCCAGCTTTCTGCTCACAGAATGCTGACAAGCAACACTTGCCTGGTTTTTGTATGGCCTGTAATGTAGATTTTAGCCACAGCTATGACAACATGTCATTTAAATCGAAATGTTAACACAGAGCAATTCTTCTCGATTCTGTTTTAATGCTGACACTAAACAATGAGCAAATAACACTTAGGAAAGCAAGCACTGGGTTTCTTCCCCACAGTGGTATAGGTGCAAAGTCCACATTCATGTATTCGTGTAAAGTCCATATTCATATGTGTGAATACACAGTGTAGTATCTATTTTTGCACATTGGTAATGCTTTGTTTCTACAGTAAATACTACA
The DNA here is from genome assembly GCF_053883595.1 of Heterocephalus glaber. Classification (NCBI taxonomy): domain Eukaryota; kingdom Metazoa; phylum Chordata; class Mammalia; order Rodentia; family Bathyergidae; genus Heterocephalus; species Heterocephalus glaber. Next base: position 390,799 of record NW_028258365.1, on the reverse strand, counting down.
TACACTATGTCATTTTCTCATCTCAGGAAAGTTTTTGCAAAAGCCCTGTGACATCATTTGGAATTGGAATTATCTCCATTTTACAAATGAGGAACAAGTGCCTCAGTTGTTGGTCATAAATCAAGGCAGGGAAACCCTCTTACTGGGCCCCACATCCAGAGTTGTCGATGCTATCTATGTATCAGTGATGGTGAACCTTTTAGACCTTTCAGTGATAAAATAGCCTGCTATGGCACGTGTGCCTTAGGTTTACCGCCACTGGTATATATGTATCTGTCAAGAAATTGTAAAGGAAAGTAGTGTTGTTCGCCTAAGAATAGTTCAATTCATTTATACATTTTTAAACTTTATTTTGTCACCAAGATATTTAAGCAACAAACATTTAGTAAGAATTTAATTGGCTAAAACACTGCCAAAAAGTAAATTTCTTTAACTGTAAAATATGAAGTAAAAATTGTTTTGTAAAGAACAATTTAATAATTTATGTCAATCCACTGTTGAAGCAGAAATAAATCTTAATATCATTCGTTGAGGCTTGCTCTACCCTGGCAAAAAGAAATACAGTGAACCCTCAAGTTACAACCGGCCTGGCATATAAACAACTTGGTTAATTAGGTTAATGGAAGATTCATCTGCCTCTTGTTACCTATAGTGGGTACCCGGGGAAATATCCAGATCTCAGCTGTATTGACCTACATCCAACTTGAGTTACAACCAGCCCTCAGGAACTGATAGGGTTCATAAGTCAAGAGTCCACTGTACCTTGAGTTCATTGAATGGCATTTCTCCCCAAGATCTCAAAGCATAATTCATAAATATTTTGTTTTGGCTTCTTACATTCTCCTACAATAGAAACAAATGATAATATCTGTCACAAAGGGAAAAAACAAAGCAGAGGGGCTAAAGCAATTATTCCCACCCTAGCCTAATTGTCTTTCCAAGACTAGATCACGTTTAATTTGGATTTCTAGAAAGAAATGTCCCCAAGAAAATCTCATTTGTCCCAAACCAATTACTGAAGAGTTTAAAAACCTGATTAAAATAAGACTTCAGAACATCAGGACCGGTCATCAGAGTCCACTCAGGATTTCTGGCTACTCTTGGCAGAGGGAACTTCCAGGGTTGTTATTTTTCCTGCCTTTCCAAGTGCCACCAAAGGATTGATGAAAGGTATAAACCTACATGGACCTGAGAACTGAGAAAAGACCGCAGTAGACACACTTAGCCCAATAAATGAGTGGAAATTCATTTGGAAAGTGAAAAAAGCTGAACTATAAATGCCTAAGAGAGAAATGTGTAAGAAGCAAGCAGTTGTTGCCCTCGTAGCCACGAAGAGCCCCGGCACAGAGGGCACCAGCTGTGACACATAGGTGTGCAGTGTGCTCAGAAGGAGAGGACTCTGGGAAAGACCTGACAGGCATCAGGCCCCCAAGACCACCCCTAAGCCATCTGGTGTTTGTTAGGCCTGCACCGAAATCCTTCACCGGGTAGCACATCCACCCACGCACGCTCGATCTCTTTGTCTCACTGTTAAACTGAATGCAGAGCAGGAGTGGCTAGATAGTTGTGAGAAACCACTACATTTAAGGAGGGGTGGAGGAGAGAAACAGACAGCATAATAAAAAGAAACCCCAAGGAAACCAAAGTAATCCAGAACACAGAAGAAAACTTTTATCCTCACAGAGTTATGAGGCAATAATGCATCTGTGAAAAAGCAGCAGATGCCATGAAAAAATGAGAATTTCCAGAGGATAAAGAACTCTTGGAAATTAAAAATAAAGCATTATTGAAAATTCTCGTAGAATGATTAAGCAATAAATGACTGAAGTACTGTTTGCCTCATTAAACTGTGTTCTTGGTATGAAATAAAAATTGAAAACCTAAATCTGATTTTAAAAATAAGGAAAAACAGTGGTGGAGATTTAGCTCAGTTGTTCTGCCACCTGCCTCGCAAGTGCAAGGCCCTGTGTTTGATCCCCAGTAACAAAAAAAATAAGGAAAAACAGAAAAGGCCTGTTGACATGCCACTGAAGAATTAATCCACTAATTCAACACATGTTCTGTATTAAGATTCCCTGCACAAAAAAAAAAAAAAAAATTTGCTGCAGTGAAAATTATGGCCTCATGTGGCATACTTTGCTTCAAAAATATATACTGAGTTTTTAATTATTTCTCTTTTGCATGCCGCATTTGTATTAAATTTGCAGTATATTAGTGTATTAGTTTATTTTATAAGCCAGTGACTTCCATTTTTTATGGTGAAATCACCCGCTACTGCTCAGCCCAGTAACCTGGGGTTACCTTATGTTCTTTCCACTGCTCCATAGCACGGCCTTCACCGAGCCCCGCTCATCATGCCTTGTGCGGTGTCTATGAACCATTTCCCTCGCCAAAGCCATGGCTCACTGCCTTATCCTCTTCCTTTGGTTTCTGCCATGTCACATCTTCACTGCCCCTGTGTCTGCTTTTACCGTCCCCCAAGCTGTCTCCATCCTGCTTCTGAGCAAACATCCATAGAAATCTGATTTTGTCACTTTCATGCAAAGCCTTTGGCCTCTGCACACCTCTCTCTGCCTGGTTTTCCTCACTTCTACCCACCTTTTCTTTTTTCTTTACATGAGAGCATTTCTGCGCCACTTGGAATCCCAGACCTGCTGTACCCCATGCTTCTCCCTCCACCTGCCAGTGCCGGCATATCCTTCAAGCTTTCCTGCCACTCCAAAGAGAATCCTTACTTTTTTCTCCCACAGCTATTTCATTTAAAATTTCTTGAGAAATTGCCTGTCACCCAACTAAACTTAAAGGTCCTAATAGAGTTTGGATAGGATTTTCACCAGGGTGTTTACCCAGATGAAACCCAGCGTAGTTTATGGCACACAGATGCAGTAAACATTTGTTGAATGAATGAATGAATGAAGGGAATTTTAAAGGAACCAACAATAGTTGGAAGATAGAAGAGACTGTATTATAATACATATTTGTAGCTTGTCTTCTAATAAAAAGAGTAAATATATCTCCTGAGGATATTCAAGATGGACCAAACCTCCCTGTAGCCAGTCCCCATGGGGTGACGCTATGATTCCATCCCCCATGTGACAGAGGAGTACAATGTTAAACTGGTCCCCAGTCACAGGAAGCGGGGAGACTAATGCCTTGAGAAGTGGACTGATGATTTATTATTTATCATTGTTGATATTCTACTGCACAGCAGGAATGAGACTAAAAGCAACAAAGAGAAACAAAATAGCAGAAACAGCAGCAGAGGGAGATGTTTTGGAGAAAGACTCTAATGCCTAACTGCACATAAATTTCTCCAAGTGCCCCAGTAATGACATAAAACTAAAAGTCCAGAAACCAGTGAAGGCTTATATTCAAGCTTTTTGTTTTTATTTTGTGCTGTCAGCATGAATCTTATTGTTTCATACTAATCCATGACAAATGAAGATGACCCTACTGAGAGATTCAGGAATGGGAAACCCTCATAACTTTGAAGTTAAAATTGGCCTCAAATCCTGGCCAAAGCTACTTGCTTACCTGCTGTAGCCAACTTAAAATCTCTTGGTCTCCATTTCCTCATCACTAAAGTCGTCAAAATAAAACCTACATCACAAGTTCACTGTGAAGATCAAATAAATCAGTGTTACAAAAAGTTCCTTCCCCTGAGCCTCACACTCAATAAATCATAAATGTTACTACCTCTGTCCCAGCCCCACAGACCACCTCCCTGTGAGAATACACATAGCACAGACATCCCAAATATCTACTGGTGCCGTTGAAATTTCTTGACATAAAAACATCCACATATCTTCAAGGCCTGATAGTTCTGGGCTCGATCTTAAACTGTCTGCCCATGGGTGTGAAAACTCACATCATCTTGTTCTTCACTGACCAGAATTACATTAGCTCCTGAACCAGAGCTGCACACCTGCTTGTTGTTACTCATCTTTCACTAATCAATCATTTGAGTACTACTGATTTTTAACTGCAAGCTTTATGACAGTGATCTCATATAAAATAATGACTGGCCTTATAACACCATTTATAGACAAGTCTTCTCAGGGTACCAGCATTATCACTAATCAGCCCCATCAATGAACAACCCATGAGTCAATTCCTAGAAAGTCATAATGGGCTCTTTCTGCACATGGCACTGAACTGGTTACACAGATTAAGAATTCTTATGAACAATGCTTGGGACTAGAAGTGTTTGATTTCAGATTTTGAAATGCTATTTACATATCCATAATGAGAGATCTTGGGGAAATGACCCATATCTAAACACAAAATCCATTTATGTTTGGCCTAAGTCTCTTACATACACATAGGCCAAAGATATTTTTATACAGTGTTTTTAGTGCACCTGAATGCATTTTGAACATAACTCACTGCAAGAGGTCAGGTGTAGAATTTTCTGCTTGTGACACCATGTGGGTGAAGTTTCAGATTTTGGATTTAATATTTTTGGATTAGTGATACTCAACCTGTATTCAACAGGCAGTGGCCCTACCAAGAATCTTAACTATTGTTTTGAGCACACTGATGTACAAACAACTGATTTATAGATGGGCTAGTAATTTCAGACCTCCGTGTTCAGTTTTGTTTTTTATAAAATGACCTTCAGGGGACAACTTGAAACAAACATTTTGGAAATATTCACTAACATACATCTCCAAGTTTGCAGCAGATGCGTCCCCTGCAAAAACACACACATAGAAAAACCACTCAGGAGACCTTTTAAAATACGAAAGCATCTAACTCCCTGGCTTCTGAACTGGTGGTCTTCAACTGCTGTTTCTTCCTCCCTTTGGAAGAAAAGTTGCAAGGAAAACTTTTGAAGACAAGGAAGTAGATCATGGTTAAGTGACATTGTCAAAACCTTCTCCCATCTGTCCAGGGCCCAGCTGTGGTTATCAGTTGGAACACCCTCCACTCACCAGGGAGAAGTCAACGCCGAGATGGCTGGAGTCTGTCCTTCCTTGTTCCAAAAGCTTCTCAGAGAGCACACACCAGGCCCGAGTGAAAATCAAGCCAGGTTCCCTACACAAACACCCATGTGCACGTTAGTATACACACCAGCAACCCCTAGAGTCTTAGTTCATCCTCCAAAACCACTGACTTATCTGTCAAGGAATTTCTATGAATTATTTTAGACAAAGGTGGCAAACTGGTGAGCCATATGTGACTCTGCCTGCATACAGATGAGTTCTGTTGGGTACCGCTAGTACTTGTTATAAAGTTGAGATACAATTTATACAGTAGTATACATAAATACTTACACGTACAGTGGAAATGCACTCATGCTTCACAATGCTTCTGATAAAGTCTAAGAGCCCATACTGAAATATTGTGAGGTTTTGAGGCAGACCTAAATTTCCAACTTGAGAAAGTTGGAAGACACAAAAATTCTGGGCCTCATTCCCTCATGGTAACACTGGGCTGGCCCCACATCATGCCAGCCCTCTTGAGATAAAGCATGTCCCTTACAGGCCACCAGTTTTGCAACACCAAAAGTAGGCATAATTTCAGGGCAACAGCACTTCATTCACATGCAATAACTGATGTCTAAGAAATCAGTGTTTGAATGTTCATATTAGGTCTCATTAACAACAACCACCAAAAAAAACCTGTTGGTAAAATCACGCTGTAAAATGGTATATTCCTGTTAGCCAACAACATACACAGCTAGTACTCTCACTGGTAACTGCTGTTCACAGCAAGGAAGAACAATAAATGGGGTTGTAGACTCAAGCTCCATAGAAATATTTTTTATCCAACAAATAATTTTTATAAATACACCTTAAGAGCTGTCAGCGCAAAAAAGTACTGGCTGCACTCAAACTTCTGCTGTGAAACAAGAACACTGGAATGAGTTTTTAAGGAAAAGTAATACCTAATAATATCGCCACTGTTATTTAAATAAGGTGTTAATTAGAAAATTGGTTTTGGAAATCAAACTGCAGGTACACAGATTAAAAAATATATCTTCCTCATCATATAGTTGAGATAAAATTTATGCAGCATAAACATTTGCATACACCGCACACACATGTATGTGGAAATGTGTGCACATCTATGCACAAAAAATACATGCATGTACATGTTTATATACATGAGATGTGCATGCTTATGTGCCTAAGCAGTACTCATGTAGACACATGCATCTGTGTATGCATATAGCATGCATGCACAGAATACATATGTACATATTACTCATACCATCAACTTTACATCCTGGTGGTTAGAGAACTAAATTTCTGGTCGTGACCCTCATGATTATAGCTGAAAAAGAAACTGTCCAGGGCCCAGATGTGGTTCCAACTTAGCTCATCAGAGAAGGAAGAACTCTAAAATCAAATTCACATACCATTTTGGATCTTCAGTGGACCTAATGGCCCACTGACTTCTTCAAAAAGAAGTGTTCCCTACAAATAAAGCAACTCCTAATTTCAGGTACAGTGTGTTTCTAGCATTAAAACCTTATGGATAGAACAATACCTTTGCAGCCTAACAAAAAAGTATGTGTCCATCCATGCTGAACACTGAGTATTTTTCTTTGTCTGGGCAGGCATCAGGGAAACTCACAAACTCTTAAATGTTTTCTTATCCCTAAAGTTCATTTAAATGATATCTTTATTGACCCTGATATTAATTTTATTCAAGGCCATCCAATTTAGAACATTTTCTTCAACCAAACTATTTTTACCTATTTCTTATTGACTCAGCTTTGAGAATTTCCCAAATGAACACTTCAGTGCTTGGTCCTTGAGTGGATTCTTTGTAGTAGTTCACACTATCTATCCATGCATGCAACAAAGATGACTACTGGATTCTTGCAACAGAGATCCAAACCCCAAAAGAATATCCATAAAAAATAAAATCAGGTTTTTATCTTGTCGTGCCTTGCTTGTGATGTTGATAGAAATGTAAATCCTAGCAGCCAAAATTGCTACATGGGGCAACATGCTACTGCCTTTTTGTTGTAATAATCACTCCTTTGCTAGTAGTAGGACATTGTGGAGCTGACATGTGACCCGTATGCTGTGGTGCAGGTGTCTGCTTACATTTTGAGCATAAACACTAAGACCAGAAGGCTCTACTAGAAAAAGGAAGTGCTTTCTGTAGAAAAAATACTTTACACATATGAGATACTAACATAAATCCTTAAACCAGTAAAGATGATTGAAAGAATTAAAATTGGTTTTCTCAGATACATAATTTTACTGAGGAAACAGATGTTTGGAGTCATAAAGTAACTACTAAAAGAAAAAAGATGAGGCAATAAGATTACATTCTATAATTCCTTTGGATTTACAGGACTCAAGATCTGCAACATAGTACTAGTTAGTTGGTAAATGGTAAACATAATCATCTTCCAAAGGTACAGAGCAAAAAATATATTCTGGGAGTTTGATGTTTGGAAAGGGGATAATAGTGGTGGGAACTCTTTCTGTTTTTATTTTCCTATCTTGACATGTGGTTACAGTTATGAAACATATGGAATACCATTAGCTCTCATAATGTATACAGCTCATTTCTTATGGAGTCAAGTATGTTTCTGTCTTCCAAGGCATATTGTTGGGGCTTTGACTGTACATTCTTGCATATCCATGCTTAGGATATGCTCATCTACTCTCAGGGCTGCCTCAGTGCCTAAATATGCATAGAGAATCCCTAGCCCTAAAAATGAAGGAACAAAATGAAAAATCATGCTCACTTTAGCTGCTGGAATTACAAAATTTTGAGGGAAACATATTCAAACATTCTCGAGTCCTAATTAATTCTTGTACTTCCAATGCTCTGATACTTTCCTGGATATTTTATCTTAGTGGGAGTGGGAAAAAAACAAAGAGAAACCAGCCTTATTTTCCAGTAGGTTGGTGATCTGGATTTACAAAGCTGAGGTTCACAATGGATGGACTTGGGTTCTTTTTGCCAGGATTGCAGATTCCCAGGTAGCAATGGAGTCTTCTCTCCATGGAATTCCCTGAACTGAAGGTGCTCCTTTGGTATCCATGGAGACTTAGGCTGCTCAGCACCAGATGGGCAAGCTATGTGTAATTAGAGGTTTGGAGATTTTCAGCCACTCTGTACCATATTTACCATTATTGACAGGCATCACACATTATAAGAAATACTCTCAGGCAGCTACACTTCTGTGACAGCAACATAAAATATTTGCACACATTTAAAAACAGAAACCTGAAGACTGCATGGTATCTGTTCACAACAAAATACCTACAATGTGAATGTGGGACATGGAACAATCTTGGGGATAAGGATTCTTCAAAACTACAAGCACAAAGTGTGCACTGACTTTATCCTACCAGTAAAATGATGAACATAGCATGCACAATCAAGGGGATAAGATGGAAGCTGTAACCTGGATTAAATGTTTAGGGTTCAGTAATCCTAAATATTTGCCAAGTTAAAAAGAAAAGGAGGGGATTTATTATAAACATTAGTAAATATTCCCAGTAGCAGCAGCATGAATCTTGAAAAAAGGAAATCAATATTTAGAATCTACATGGACCACATCTTCAAATGGCTTTCTACTATGGAGAGATCAGAAAAACATACTAAGAATAAGAAAATGGGTGACTGTGCAAGTTCAAGGACCCGAATTCAATCCCTGGTACCAAAAAAAAATTTTAAAAAAGAGAGAGAGAGAGAGAGAATGGGTGAGAAGAGCTTATGACACATGCTGAAAATATCTAGAGCACCTCACCAGAAGTTAATCTGCACATCAGTTTCATTAATTAAAACCCCTATTCTGAAGATGTCAGTGATTTAGATTAATATTTATTAATACCAATTTTAAACTAAGATGAAACTGCCTCTCCTTTGAAAGAATTTAGAGTCTAACAGATGTAAAACAGATGTGTACAAAGTAGAAGTTACTTTGCCAAGTACTGTTTCTTAAATATTGGTCTTGTTTGCCAGATCTACTAAAGGCTTTGTCTGCTTAAAGGATTTGTATAGCCCTCATTAGTTTAAAAAAGAGAAAGAGGAAGGATCACTCTTTGGTTGGTGGAGAACATGAGACCTTAGCCTCATTCATGGTAACTTCCAGGAACTCCCCATGGACTAGTTCAAGGAATTCAGCCTTTTGAAGACATACCAAGAAAGAGGAGGATGAAATGCTCCCGCGTCTTAGGTTTTCTATCCATAATAGTGAAAACTTGCTAGTTTTTAAGTCATTTTAAGAATTTTCCCAATTCTATGCTTCTCGTGGATATGCTCACCTAGTCATGATAGACCATTTATAAATCGTCGCTTCTCACTTCTCATCTCCACATTCTGAAGCTTAAAAATCCCTGGCAGACCAGCTAGCTCACCACACCCCACTGCTGCAAGGGACAGGACAGAATTCTGCACGGGTGGACCCTTCTTCTCAGGGAGGGTTGAGCACGATTCTGAAGCACTGAATTTTTTTAAAATATAGTCCTAGAACGCACCTCATAATGAAGAGCAGCTGGAAAGAGCAGAATAAGTTCCCTAGCCCATATAAATAAATGAAATCCTTGGCCTTAATTTTTTGACTTTTAATAAATAAACATGATTTTTTTTCAGGCTTCCCCATCTGATTTTTTCAGTCTTCCCATTTTTCCCATTGCTCAGTGCATTTAAGTGATAACTACTCTACTTCCTTTGTATAACATTAGGGATGGAGGCTTGGCACTATGCAAAAGAAGCCCTGCCCTCTAAGAGCTTATACTCTGGCTCTCCTTAAGAGTAAAACAAAAAAATCATGGTGGAAATACTTAAATAATGAAAATAAAACAGTGCTGTTAATCAGGTGTCCAGGGTTTTGTGGATGACAAGTGCTCCTCAGAGAAAAGTGGGATTGTGGTGGACAGCACTGTGCCTAGATGAACTTTGGGGTATGCTTCTCTTTCTGCACCCTTCCCAAGTGGGAAGGAACCTGCAGGGCCAAGGAGCAACCCATGCAGGATTCCTGGGCCTCTCCATGGAGACAGAACTAGCACAATTAAAGTGCCTTTGTGTAGAAGGCATAGGTTGCCCATAACCCTGCCTTTGTTAGAGTTTTGGGGGGTTTTTTTTTGGTTGTTTTTTGTTTTGTTTTGTTTTGTTTTGTTTTTTACAGCAAAAGCCTTTTAAAACCCAGTACCGTCAGCCCTCATCATCCACAGACTGCATCAATGAACTGTGAATGGGGAAAAAGTTGCATCTGTACTCAAAATGCCCAGACTTGTTTCTCCTTAGTATTCCCTAAACAAAAAAGAATAATTACTGTATCATAACAGCATGTTAGGTATTACAGGTAATCTAGAGATGTTTTAAAGTATATGAGAATGTGTGTGTTACCTGTGAATATAACACCATTTTCCATAACAAACCTGAGCATCTGAGGACCTTGGTATCCTTGAGAAGTCCTGGAACCAAACCCCAATGGATAGGAAGAGACAACTATGGTTGTGTATACTGAAATGTAGCAAAGAGATAAGGTTAAACTCTTAGTTTTGAAAGTGCGGGACCTAGTCAATTACTGGCCCTGTCCCCTCCCTTTTTGCATTAATTTAGCAGAGGCATTGGGCAGAGTTAATTTTAGCTACCAGATGCTTGTTTGTTTTGATTCATGTTGACTTTTCAATAAATAAAGATCAGATTAGCTCAGATTATGGAAGTCAATAAAGTGGTTTAATGAATGGTTTCAACAGAGAGTCACCACATTATTAGTCATCTGTATCTGTCTGTTGCTAAGCTACATGCTAGGGGACAGAGGCATGGCAGTTTGGGAAGAACCATCTCCGTAGTCCTTCTTCAGTTACCATCATCATCCACCATTGCTCATCCTCCCCAGACCCTTGGGATATTCAGGGAGCACCCTGAAGCCCAGGGAGCAAGAACAGAGAGCTCGGTTCAAGCCTAATTCCGGCTCATCCAGTGACTCTGATAGAGTGACTTAGCCTTGCAGAGTCAAGCAGCCTGCTGTAAAGTAGGCTCAGATACCTGAAAGAGCAGTGTAAACTAAAGCAAGTCATGGATGATGATGATGGTGACGCATTTGAAGAAGAAGAAATAACTGCTGTGGTTGTGAAAAACAGTTCCAGTCCAAATCTGTCTATTACTCACCTGCGCCTCCTACCTTCAGTGCCCTCTGCCATAAGCATGTGATACAATAATAGATGCAGACATGTGAGCAGCTATTATTATAATTAATCATATGGGACCAGTAATTTAAAATGGTACATTACACCTCTTCATTTCTTTTATTAATTTGACATTTATTTTTTTGAAAGCCTGAAAAAACGACAGCATCTGGGAGCTGCTTTATAAAACTCCTCAAAATGTCCCTTCCCAGGAGAAGCAAGTGATCTTTGTATTCATCGCTCTCAAAACAAGGAGAGAAGAAAACTAACATTTATAGAGAATTTGCAAAATGAGCCATTGTAATAGTCTACTCACGCTGCCATAACAAAATGCCATTGACTGGGTGGCTTCAACAGCAGGCATTGGTTTCTCAAGTTCTGGAGGCTGGAAAGTCCAAGACAGGGTGTGAGCACATCCACCTTCTAGCCACACCCCTGCATAGTGGAGAGAGCATGTGCCTGAGTGCCGGTCCACCACACTTCTTATAAGGACATAAATCTCATCATGGGGTGCACAACCCTAACCCCATCCAAACCTAACCCCTCCTGAAGACCCCACTTCCAACGCCATCATATGGGGGATATGACTTCAACACGGGAATTTTGAGGAGCACAAACATTCACCCTGTAACACATATTGAAGGAAAGGTTATTCTAATGGTACAAAGTGTAAATGACCTATGTATCTGTCGGAAAGAAGACAAAAACATATAGCACATTCTTAAATGAACAAGTTGGCTTACAGCAGTTAATGGGGATTGAAATATATGTGACTAAATCCGAAAAACATTTAAAAATAGCATAAAATAAGCTTTAATATGGAAAATTAATACACAAAATAGTGCCTACCTTTTTCATGGATTTGCACACACACATACATCTGTACATATACATTTGTATAAAGTGTAAAGATTCATAGCAAATCATAATAGTGATTTTTTTGGAGGGTATAAAAATAGAAATATGGTACAAAAGAAAAATGGTGGGACTTCTAGTTTATTTTTATTAAAAAAAAAACTGGCTCAAATATAGCATGATTCTTTTAGTGAGTTTTTAGTTAGAGCCCCATATGAATCAGGCCCTCTTTTGTATGCTGGAGAGTTTATGGTGATTAGCCAATTGTAGAGGTTACATCCTGTTGAACAAGACAATTAGAAAATATTAAGGTATGACTATCAAAAATCAAATTAAAATAAGGCCAGGTGAGGGGCTAGCGAGTCACTAAGGGCTGTTAAGTCAGGAAGTTGAGAAGGCTTTATCTGAGTAGTTGAGCAAAAGCTAGAAACATCAGTCCTTGGTGACAGGGACATGGCATTCCCACTTACTATATAATTCCTTGCACTTCTGTTCCAGTTTAATATCTTGCCTCCCCATAAGTGCTTCAGAGTAGAATGAAATTTTTCAAGATGTATCAAAATCCAAATGAACCATTTAGTCAGTAGAATCTTTTGAACCAACAACAAAGGAAGACTGTCTGAAAAAAAACATCTCCTAAAGACTTGATTTTATATCTGAGAAACAACACGATGTTGATCATTTTGTTTAAATGCCAGTTCTCAGTTTTAACAGAATTCCCCTGAAAGAGGGGATTCAGGAAAGATAGTATTGATTCCCAAGGAAACGCAGGTATCACACCTTAGTGGGGAGGGAGAAGATCTTTATGTTCCTCAGAAGACAATGTGTCTTTTTTTTTAATTTGAAAAGGTGCTCCGGAAAAGAAACAAAAACAATTTAAAGAGATGCTCCAGAAAAGAAAAGAAAACCATTAAAAAGAGCTGCCTAAGGAGTTAGAAGTCCTCACCTCACAGTGGCAGGGCAGGCTAGTAGCACCCAGGCCCAGCTCACCCTGAACCCCGGCAGCACTTCTGCCTCATCACCACCACTCACCTGCTTTTTATAAAGCAGAAACCAGGCTAGATGCTTTATCACATTGACAAGTTTTGGAATGTTTATCTCCTATGATGTAGTAAGTGACTGATCAGTTAATCTCTAAGGCTCCTCCAGCTTTATCAGCCTGGTTAGGAAACCAAGAAGCAGAAGGCACAAGAGACTAGAGAAGCAATGATTTCCTCCCTGAGGGGTAAAATAGCAAACAAATATCTGGCTCAGCTCATTTCCCCTTAAGCTCTTTGCCTTTCATGCCCTTTACCTTGCTTAATGTCCTACCTCCTTTGTTTGTTTTATTCCCACTCTACACCCGTGGCAAGGAACTCCTACTGAAGGACAAATATTAATTATAAGCTCCACTTTTGTCCTGAACACAGAGAGCTACAAATTACGTACTGTGAGCCAGAGAAATGGGTTAGGTTATGATTGTATAGCATGCATGACTGGACCGTTCTATTATATATTTTAGATATAATCCATCAGGTTTCTCCGGGAAGGTATGCTAACACATCTGTCTAAGAGAATTTCACAAATTTATTGTTGGGACATCGATCTGTGCTCTAGGTTAAAACATCAGCTCTTTTCTGTCGCTAAGACTGAGTCTATCAGTTTCCAAAGGCTTACGCTCGCCAATACTTTGAGGCCTCCCACCTACTCCACTGTCCCCTACACCAGTTGCAAGCTGCTTTCAAACCAGCGAAAGCTGAATTATGCAGTATTTATTAGAGGAGGTGAAGGCAACCCAAGGTTCTCCTAAACAGATGACCTGCAGTCTTAAGTTTTCCAGCAGGCTTCTCCATGCGCTCTCTGGAGGAAGCAGATGGTCAGAATGGTCAGAAATGACAACTCTATTCAAAACCTTAAATAGACTTTGGGAACAGGTTGATGTAAAATGATACCTGCACATGCACAGCCAAATGTGCTTATGTCAGTGTTTGCTCTCTGGTTTAGCACTGAGCTTTGTACCTAATTTGTTCATCTACTTCCTGAGAGCTGTATATTTAACAAATGCCATATTTGAAATGTTTCTTTTTCAAAATGCACGGATAAGAGAATGTGTTCCTACTTCTGTCCTCTCCTCTCCATTCCCTCTCAGAGCAAAGTAATTTCCTACTTTGGTATGTTCTGTCACTTGACCTTTAAACTAGACCTTGTGTTTCCAGCAGAGCCCTGGTCCTCCAGTTTCTTCTGGCTCTGCTGATGGACTATCCTGTAACAGGGTGACACTTGTACCAACAGTAGGGATAAGGCCGTCACATGGTGAATGATCTCTACATGAAATGTTGATACATTGACCTATTTCCAACAGCACTGAAGAAATAGAACATTACAGAAACAGTGGGACAATGGCCAAGAAAAGAAAAGGCATCCCTCACCCGCCGCCAGTGCATTAGTGGGCAGAGGAGGAGGCTGGAAGATGTAAATGGGGAAAGAATAATGCACGTTCTAGGTGAATATATTAAATACAGTACTACTATGTGCTGGAAGTAGATGCAACACTCCGTATATATGAAAGGGTGTGTGTTTACTTACTAAATCTCATTAAAGGCTGCCAAAAAAGTATTATTATACATGCTTTCCTGACAAGGAAGCTGAGATTTTTTATTATTAGCACTTTATTTAAGAAAGTACTTCTTTTGGGGGGATTCTGTGTAAAATTTAATTGAATGAAGAGTTTTCAATATATATTATGTCTCTAGCATTATAATAAAATTCTGGGGTTAAAAAGTAACCATTAACTTAAATACTATGGGCAAATATTTGAGAAAATATTAAATATTCATTTCATCAGGTAAAACTTACAATGTCTTAGAAATGGACCTATACTCATGAAACAAGATATTTTAGAATATTGTGATATATAGTTTTTTTAAGTCATTAATTTTATTGGTACATTGTAGGTATACAATATGCTGACATTCATTACTGGGAATTTGTGCCTTTACGTAATATATCTTGGTTCTTATTTTTCCCCATTCCCGTTCTTCCTTCAGCCCCAAAGTACTTCTTAAAAACAAACATATCATCCATGTAAATTAAATAAAGTTCTGACACTTTAGCCTAGTATTCAAATTTCTCTACAGTCTGAGTACAGCCTGCCTTTTTAATCACATTGCTGTATCAAGTGAACTCAATCAGGAAATTGGATATCACTTGAGGTATTTCTAAATAGAGGAATTAAATACAAGAAATTGATTACAAAAGTATTGGGAAAATAAAATATCAGCCCCTCCAGACCTTGCATCATACACAGAATTTAATACAGAATTTAGCATTTTTCAGTGTAAAAGCTAAAACTGTAAAATTTCTAGAAGAAAATAGACGAGTGACTGTTTGCAAATTGAGGATAGACAAAGATTTTTTTATAGATAGAGCCCAAAAAAGCGAGAACTATGCAAAATTTGATACATTGAACTTGATGAAAATTGAAGTCTTTTGCTCCTTGAAGGACATTCAGAAAATGAAAAGTTAGGCCACAGAGAAAATAATTTGCAGTACATACATCTAACAAAGAACTTGTATTTAGAATGTATGATGAACTCTTACAACTCAGTAAGAAGACAGTCTGACCTAAACATGGGTAAAGTCTCCAGGTGACCTTCACTGTGTCATTTTGTGAAGCATTGTGGAATGCCTGGTTCAGCTTTATTTATCGACTGCTTTTTCACTTTACCCACCCCATACAACATATGCACACACCTGTGCTCCTCTATTCAGTAAAAACATGGAATATCAACAAATCAATAAAAGCTAACAATTACTCAGAAAAAAAATGACAAAGACCTTGAACACATACTTCTTAAAATGCACGTGAAAAGAAACTCAACATCATTAGTCATCAGAGAAATACACATTAACACTACAGCCAAATACTGCAGTGCACCTACTAGAATGGTTGAACCTAAAAAGACTGATCCCAAATCTTAACAAGGATGTAGAAGATCTAAAATCCTCACTGCTGCTATGGGATTGAAAAATAGCACAGCCATGCTCATAGTTTAAAGGCAACATCAGCAAGATGGCAAAATAGATGGCCCCAGACCCTCCTTCTCCCATGGAGACACTGACTGACTTAAAGAAAATCACTGGACTTAATTGTCTTCATTTAAAACAATACAGAAAGCAGTTACAAGGTTCCTGCACCCCAGGCAAGCTCTAAGCCAACCACATTGAAGCTCAATAGAAAAATTCATGGTACTTCCCAACCAGAGAACTACTGGAGAAATCTCTCAATTTAGCATTCTTTCTGGGCAAGGAAAAAGAAAAATGGATGTGCAATGTTCTGACTTTTAGGTGGATTGTCTGAGAGACTGGTTTCTATCTTGCCTGAACCTGACAGAACAGGAACAGAGTAACAGGGTGGGGGTCATTGAGAACAAAGGTGAGCAACAGGACTTAGTTGACCATCAGACCCTCAAAGATGGAGCTCTGGTGCCATAGCACCAGAAGGGCCATAGTGATACCAGCGGACACCAGGAAGAGCTCCCAAGAAAAACTGACAGACATCTTCAGTGAGATTACATAGAGAAGCTAGGAAACAACACATCTCAGAAAAGGCATGAGAGGGCTTCACAGTCTCTGTCTTTTTGGTGAACTATATGTGCCTGTGAAACCAGGCTTCAAAGCTCTCAGAAGTGGCTCATATTTCAAGCTCTTACGTTTCAATAGAATATAAACAAGGTATACAGAGAAATAGGGTAACTTTTTCTAATCATAGGACACATTAAACCCTCTAGAAAACAAGCCTAAAGCAATAGGAGATATAAATTATCAAACATAGAATTCAAAGTAACTATCCTTAGGATGTTCATTGAATTAAAGGAAAGAACAAATGACTAAATAAAATCAAAATGAGACTATCAACAAAGAAAAACTATGAAGAAAAAAGCAGAAATTCTAAGAGTTGACTATAACAACTACATTGAAAATTTAACTAGATTCACAGTAGACTTAAGTAGAAGAATCAGTGAACTTGAAAATAAGTTCCTTGAAATTATTCAGTGGAGATGAAACAAGAAAGAATTAAAAAAGTAAAGAAGCCAAAAAACAAAATAAATAAAAAAGCCAAAAGGACTTGTGAGACACCATCAAGTGAACAAAAATATGAATCAGGATCAGAGACCTTCTTTGAAAACAATGGCTGAAAATTTCCCAAATATTAAGGGAAAAAAAATGGACATCCAAATTCAAGAAGCCCAGTGGCTTCTAAATATGATGACCCTAAAGAGACCCACAAGACCCTTCTCTACTGTTGGTGGGAGTGTAGACTGGTGCAACCACCGTGGAAATCAGTATGGAGATACCTCAAAGAACTAGGATTAGAGGGCCTATTTGACCCCACTATTCCCCTGCTGGGTGTATCTTCCCAAAAGAATCATACCACAGTGATATATGTGTACCCATGTTCATAGTGGCACAGTTTGTAATACCTAAAGCTTAGAAACAGCCCAACTGCCCATCAACTGGAGACTGGATAAAGAAAATGTGGTGTGTTTTTTTTTAATAAAATGGAGTACTACTCAGCCATAAAGAATAAGGGGTTAGAGACATTTATAGCTAAATAAATGCACATTGAGGCAATACTCAAGTGAAATAAATAGGACAGGCATGTGTAAATACTAAAAATTGTCAACCCATCATTCTATACCTGCAAATCTGTCCTTCGAAATAAAAAGGGCTTTCCCACATTTAAAAAAAAAAAAAAGCTGAAAGAGTTCATAACCAGGAGGCCTGCCTTCTAAGAAATGCTAACAGAAATCCTTTGAAGTTGAAAAAAAGATCATTAGACAATAACATGAAAATATAAAACTCTTTGGTAAAAATAAACGTACAAACAGAATACCGTAACACTGTATGGTAGTGTATAAATCACTTTTAATTATAGTATAGAATCTGAAAGACAAAACAAAAAACGATAAAATTACATTAATGGATACAAAATATTAAAGGATATAATTTGTAACATCAACAACATAGTGTGGGGGAGATGTAAAAGATTAGAGTCCTTATGTGACTGAAGTTACCAGTTTAAAATAGATTGTTGTAACTACAGCATGTTTTGTGTAAGCTCTATAATTACCACACAGATATACCCTGTAGTGATACACAAAAGAACATGAAAAAGGAATCAAAGCTTCTCACTACAAAAAAAAAAAAGTCAAAACACAAAGAAAGGCAGCAAAATACAGAGAAAATGGATGAAATAGCTATAACACCAAAAATAACAATATGGAAGTAGTAGATGCTTCCCTATCAGTAATTAGTTTAAGTGAAAGTGGATTAAACTCCCAGATAAAAATGATGAACAAAACACAAGAGCCAACTACATGCTGTCTACAAGAGACTCAGTTTAAATTTATGGACACATTTGGGTTAAAGGGAAAGGATGGAAAAGATATTCCATGAAATTGGTAGCCAGGGCTGGGGATGAGTGGCCAGCGCCTGCCTGGCAAGTGTGAGGTCCTGAGTTTGATCCCCTGTACCAAAAAAGGAAGGAAGGGAGGAAGGGAGGGAGGGAGGGAGGGAAGGAGGGAAGGGAGAAAAAGAAATTGGTAACCAAAGAGCAACAAGGTCCAAATTACATCAGACAAAATAGACTTTTCAGTCAAAGAGAGCGACATA
Source organism: Heterocephalus glaber (assembly GCF_053883595.1). Lineage (NCBI taxonomy): Eukaryota > Metazoa > Chordata > Mammalia > Rodentia > Bathyergidae > Heterocephalus > Heterocephalus glaber. Next base: position 372,179 of record NW_028258365.1, on the reverse strand, counting down.
AGACCGAAAAGGTCATTTTATAATTATGAAAGGGTCAATTCTCCAGGAAGTTATAATAACTATAAAAACATTTCACCTAATATGAGAACACACACGTCTCTATGAAACAAACATGCACAGAATTGAAGGGAAAAATAGTGTAATGCAATCCTAGTCAGATTTCAGTGCTCTACTCTCAAAAATAGATTTTAAAAAAACAGAAGATCAGTAAAGAATCAGTAGACTTGAACAATGCAATGGACCTACTGTACGTAGCAGACATATGCAGAACATTCCACTCTGCAATAACAGAATACACATTCTCTGGAGAAATCACATACTAGGTCACAAAATAAGTCTTAAATGAAAAAAATTAATTCATGCCAAGTATCTTTTCTGATCACAATGGAATGAATCTGGAAATCAGTAGTAGAAAGAAAACTGAAAATTCTCCCATTTGTGGAAATTAAGTGGTGGATGGATGGCTGTTAGCTTTCTGTTATTGCAACAAAACACCTGAGGTAATCAACTTAAAAAGAGGAACATTTGATTTTGTCTCAGTTTCAGAGGTTTCATTCCATGCTCAAGTGCCTACTTACATTTGAGCACATGGTGTGGCAGGACATCATGTCTGGAGCATGTAGAAAAATCATTCACCTCATGGCTACCAGGACGCAGAGAGAGTGGGAGAGGAGAGGTAGAGTCCCACTGGCCTCTTCAAGGACACCTCCCGTGCTAGAAGAGGTCCATTAGGCTTCAGCTTCTGCCACCTCCCAGTACCACCACACTGGGCGCAAAACCTTCAACACATGGCCCTTCAGGGGACATTGCAGATATAAACCATAGTAATAACCAAGAGATCAAAGAAGAAATCACAAAGCAAGTTAGAGAATAGCTTGAGGCAAATGAAAACATAAAGACAACATACCAACACTTACAGAATACAGCAAAAGAGAAAAGTTTATAGCAGTAATTATGTACATTAAAAAGAAAATTCTCAAACAGATACCTAATTTTACACCTCAGGGAACTAAAGGAGAATACATTAAATTCAAAATTAAAAGAAGGATGGAAATAATAAAGATTAGGACAGAAATCAATATAACAGAACAGAAAAACCGTCAAGAGTTTAAAGCTATAATCTCTTGTAAAGATATAGGCTAAATTGACAAGCTTTTAGCTAGACTAAAAAGAAAGCTCAAATAACTAGTTAGAAATCGAAGAGATATTATACAACTGATGTCACAGAAATAAAGGTATTCCAAGAGACTACTATGAACAATTACATACCAGTGAATTGAGTATGATAGAAGAAATGGATAAATTCAGACATAAAACTTATCAAGATTGAATCACAAAGAAATAGAAAACCTGCACATATCTGCATGATGAAGGAGATTGATTCAGTAATCAGAAGCCTCCAATAATAAAAATCCCAGGTGCATATGGCTTTCCTGGACAATTCTACCAAACATGTAAAGAATTATTCATATTCATGTCTATTATTCTCAGAGTTTTCCACAATATTTCAGAGGAACGTATACTTCCAAACTCATTTATGAGACCAGCATTACCATGGTACCAACACCAGACCAAGATACTACAAAAGAAGAACACTAGGGCCGGGGATTTAGCCCAGTGGTTCCATCGCCTGCCTCGCAAGCGCAAGGACCCGAGTTCGATCCCCGGTACCAAAAAAAAAAAAAAACACAAAAAAAACACTACAAACCAATCTCCTTGATAAATACTCATGCAAAAATCCTTGACTAAAAAAGCTACTAAATCAAATTCAACAGTATTTGAATTATTATTCACCATGACCAAGTGGGACAGATAGCTCTCCAAATAAGGTATACAGATATCCACTGTGCATATGAAAAGATATTGAACACTAATAATTATCAGGGAAATACAAATCAAAATCACAGTGTGATACTGTCCTTCTCACCATTAGGATGACCCAATTTTTTTAAAAAAGCTCCGAAAGTATTATTAGTTATACTACAGAGAAGTTGGGGTTCTTAAGCACTGTTTGTGGGAATGTGAAACAGTGTGCTCACTATGGAAAAAAGTAGAGATTCTTCAAAAAATTAGATTAGGAAATTAAGTAGAACTGCCTTCTTAGACTCCCACTTCTGAGCATACATCCAAAAGAATTGAAATTAGAATCTCAAAGAAATACCTATGCATACCCATATTTATTATTCACAGTAACCAAGAGGTGGAAGCAACGTAAATGTCAATTTGTGGATGAATGGATGAAGAAAATGTGGTATATACAGTGGGACATTATTCAGCCTTAAAAAGACAGGTAATCCTGTCATGTACTACAATATACAAAATGCTAGAAAATATCTTCATCAATAGCCATGGCTCTCCCCTAATGGGGAGGGATAGGTTGCCCCTTGAGGACATTTGGCAATGTCTAAAGATATTTTTTATTGTCGCACCTGGGAAGAAACTGAACTTCTCTCAATGGCTAGAAACCAAGACTGCTGCAAAACTTACTAGTTCACAGGACACCCCCACAACAAAGAATCCTTCAGCCCCCAACAGAAATCATACAGTTGCAAAACCATGACAAACACTTATAAAAAAGCAGCCTGAAGGGTGCACTCAACTGTAAATAGGCACGAGAAAACTTTTAAGGGAAATAGAAATATCAAATATCTTAAAATAGAAATTAGGGCATTCATGGTGGTTGTAGAAACGCATACGTCGGTCACATCCACCAAAGCTTGTGAAAACATGTACTTAAATAAATGCAATGTATTGTAAGTAAATTGTGGTCCATAAAGGTGACATATATAATAAAAGAGATTCAAAAGTAAAAGTTGTTTCAAAACCCACCTTTGGATGAATAGAGAAGGAAAAGGCTGTTGCCCAGCGTCTAGTTGCTGTTGTTTCTTCTCCCCAGCAGAATGAAACCTAGAATGCTTCTCCTTCCGATTCTGGACTTGCCTGAACAGGAAGTGTGATGGTCTCCCTGCTCTGCCTGCCTTCCAGCCTTCTTGGTAAAACATAGGGAAAAGGCTGGCTGGCAAGGAAATATGGAGAGTGTGGTTCTTAGCCTTTTAGGCTCCTGTGAAAAAGAGCCCAAACAAGGCAGAAAGGAGACAAAGTAACTACCGGCCACGTATGCCACATAGCTTATTCTTCTTCATGTACCAAGCTACAGCAAAATGAAACCATTTCACATCCCTTGAAATGTGCTCTGATTGCTCCTCTAGTTGTGCTGCTTCTCCTGAAGGGAATGCCATTTCCCCTGATCTCTACACATTCTGGTACACTCAGATCCTCCCCACTTGCTTACCTGGAGCTTATTTATGACTCCTGTTGGTTACTCAGTTGGAGGTGAAACTTCCCTCACCCTTTTGTTGCCCTAACATTTTATTTATACCTCCCAATTAGCATATGTCACCTTGTATTAAATTTATAGAGATATCTGTCTGATCTTTTACTGTATCAAATTCAGAGTAAAGGCAGAGCTTGCATTTATCCTATCTTTATTTTCCTCAACTGTGCTGTATACCTTCAGATGTTCAATAAATGCCTGTTCAATAAATAGGTGATAAATCGATGAGAGAACAAATGAAGTCTATAGACAATTGTAAATAGGTATATATGGATAAATATGTGCTATCTATATGTCTAAATCCATCTGTTAGCTTTTCCTTTTTCACTCCCTTTTCTTTTTCTTTTACCCATTAAGTTTATTGATACATTTTAGGTATAAAATACAGTTACATTCATCATTGGGATCTTGTATCTTTACATGACATATCTTATTTTTATCCCCATTTCCCTGCTCTCCCTTCACCCCCTCCAACCTTCCCTATTTATAAAAACTTTGTTTCCATTTTTTTTTCCTTTTTTCATATTTTTCTTTTCCCTTCTTTCCTTTCCTTTCCCCTACCCCTCCCACTTCCCCTACTCCTTTAGACCTTTTCTTCCTATTAGAATTGGATACTGAAATTTGAAATTTATGTAGGAGTTCAAAGGACCTAGGATTATTTTTTTTTTTTTGGTACCGGGGATCAGTCTCAGGACCTTGCACTTATGAGGCAGGCAGTGAAACCACTGAGCTAAATCCCTGCCTCAACAAAGGACCTAGGAAAGTAAAAAGAAAAAAAAAACAGTGTTAGAAGACATTTATTACCTAATTTTAAGACTTCCTCTAAAGCTACAGTAATCAAGGCAGTGTTGGCATAAGAAAAGACGTACAGATCAATGGAATAAAACAGAGAATCTAGAAATAGAACCACACATATATGGTCCACTGATTTTTGAAAAATTATTTAACATTAACATTTTATAGAACATAACCTCAACTCAAGAGCAGAGGAAAAGATAGTTTTCAACAAATGGTACTAGAACACCTGGTATCCATACCTAAAAAATTAACCTCAACCCTTTATTTCTATACATAAAAATAACGTGAAAGGATCTATAAACCTAAATATGAAAGACTAAAACTATATAAAATTTAAAGAAATTATAAAGGAAAATGTTCATGAATTTAGAGTAGGCAAGAATTTCCTAGATGCAAAAAACATGATGTATAAAAGAAAAATTTTGATAAATGAGATTCCATCAAAATTTAGAACTTTAAATGACATCATTAAAATGAAAAGTAGTCCTTAAACAGACCGTATTTATAATACATTTAACCTATGACCAGAATATCTAAAGAACTCTTACAGCTCATTAATAGACAACCCAATTAAAGAGTAGACACACGATAAACAGCCAGTACAGCACAAGGAAAGGTGTGCAACACTAGAATCAGAAAAATACTAATCAGTACAATAAGATCATATTATATACTCATTAGGGAGACGAAGTTAAAAGTTTTAAAAGAACAAATGTCAGCTTACGTGTGAACCAGTTAGAACTTTCTAATACTATTAATGTGAATGTAAAATGATAAAACCATTTTGGAAGACAATATAGAAATTTCTTGTATTACTGTTAAGAACCAACAGTTCTGGGCCAAGGCTGCCCGCCACCCGAGATCCCCGGTTTCAACAGACTTCACCAAAATGCCATCCCAGATGGAACACGCCATGGAAACCATGATGTTTACATTTCACAAATTTACCGGGGACAAAGGCTACTTAACGAAGGAGGACCTGTGAGTACTCATGGAAAAGGAGTTCCCTGGGTTTTTGGAAAATCAAAAAGATACTCTGGCTGTGGACAAAATCATGAAGGACCTGGACCAGTGCCGAGACGGGAAAGTGGGCTTCCAGAGCTTCTTTTCACTAATCTCAGGCCTCACCCTTGGCGTGCAGTGATCATTTTGTAGTGCATATGAAACAGAAGGGAAAGAAGTAGGCAGAATTGAACATTTACTCCTGCCCAGATGAGAGTTCTCCCAAAGGGCCACTTATAGAATCTGCCCCTCAGTTTCCCCTTGTATAAAGATTTCATGAGCAGATCAGGACCCTTAGAAAATGAACAAATAACCATCCAGCTCTCATTGGACAAGCAGAGAAAGGAAAGTTAGTTAAATGCTAGATAAGCTTTTGATTTTTATATTGTTTGCATATTCTTGCCCTCAATAAATAAAGTCTTTTTTTAGTTCCGGAAAAAAAAAAAAAAAGAACCAACAGTTCTGTCCTTTTTACTTAAGAGAAAGGAAAACACATGTTCACAATAGATCTGTACATACAAGTTGACTATCCCTTATCTGAAACTTTTGGGACCAGAAATGTTTCAAATTTTGGTTTGAAATCCACCTGATCTGGAAAAAGGATAGCTACTCCTGCTTTTTTTCGGATTCCTGTCACATAGAGTATTGTTTTCCACACTTTAACTTTCAGTCTAAGAGTTTCTTTTTGAATTGTGTCTTGTATGCAACATATTGTTGGATCTTGCTTCTTGACCCATTCTGCCAGTCTATTTCTTTTCGCTGGTTGAGACCATTAACATTGATGGTTATAACTGATACATATTGACTTATCATTGTCATGACTTTTTCTTTTTGTTGGATTCTCCTCCTTTGTGTTTAATTTCTTGTCCTGCCCAATGGATTCAATTCTGCTAGGCTTCCTGGGGTTGTGATCCTCGTTGTCTTTTCCTATGATATTGTTTAAAATTTTTTTGGAGTGCTGGTTTGGTATTCATGAACTTCCTGAGGTGCTCTTTATCATGAAAGTATCTTATTTCTCCATCAATTTTGAAAGATAGTTTTGCAGGGTACATCAATCTGGGTTGGAGGTTGTTTTCCTAAGGGCTTGAAATACATCACTCCAAGCTCTTCTTGCCTTGAGGGTTTGCATTGAGAAGTCTGCTATGATTCTGGTGGGCTTTTCTTTGTGTATGTGATTTGTTTCTTTTCTCTAACTGCTTATAGAATGTTGTTGTTCTGTTGGGTTTCTGGAATCTTAACTATTATATGCCTGTGTGTAGATTTTATCACAGCTAGTTGGACTCCTATATGCCTCACTTATGTGTATGTCAGGTTCTTTTCCCCTGCTTGGGAGGTTCTCTGCCATCACTTCTGTTAACAGTTTTTTTATGTCATCTGCACTCTGTCCTGTTTCTTCATTGACTCCGACCAGTCTTATGTTATTCTTCTTTGCATCGTCTAGCAGCTGCTGGATTGATTTCTCATGGTCCCTTACTATTTTAAAGCAATTTTTCTTTACCTGGTCACTAATTGCAATCCTGTTTTCTATATCTGCAATTCTATCCTTGCATTGGCTCATTCTGCTACATAAACTTTCAGTGAAGTTTTTAATCTCCTGGAAATCTGTTTGTATCTGTTTTATGGATTCCATTTGTTTCCTGTGTTGGGATTCCATCATGTTCCTCAGATCCTCTATTTTTTTATCTGTGTCCTCTCTAGATTTATTAATCATGTCTTGCACTATGGGCGCAATCTCTGCTGTTATCTGAGAAATTATTTATTTCATTTTTTCCAGATCCTGTTTTGTTGCCGGTTCAGGGAGTCCAGGTGTTTGAGTATCAGATTGTTCCATCTCATTTCCCTTTGGAGTTGCCTTACGTGATCTGGAAGTCTGGTTTTGAGACTTGTTTACTTGTCTTCACGTTTCAACAGATGCAGCCTACTGTGCCTTTGTTGAGGCACCTTTTTGCTCACCCAGTGGTCTTCAATTCTCAACAAGCCACAGAGCTGCCTTTTCTCTGCTGCTCACCAGTACATTAATTCCTGGGTTCAGAAAGGTGGCCTTCTGGATCCCTGAGCTGACCTGTTGTCTGGGTGGGCTTTTGGCTGGGGCCTGTGCACATTTAGGATGGTTTCTAAGTGTGCCTCTGGCTAGGGCCACTGTATAGCTGGGAGGGCCTTTGGCTGGGGTCTGTGCACCCTAGTTCCTGTTGTGTGAGCAAGCTTCTGGCTAGGGTCTCACATACTTACTGGTGTTATCAGGGCAAACCTCTGGCTGTTGTTTGTGTGCCTATGCATCTCTTTTCCAGGTGGGTCTTTGGCTTGGGCAGGTGTGCCCCAGCCTCTGGGGTTGGGATGGAGCCCTGGCTGGGATCTGCTTGCAGCCACGCTACTCTGGCCCACACCGCTGCTCCCCCAAATAAGGTGGTCTGGTTTGCCTTTATTGCAGAAATTTTCTTCACTTTTCTGGTGGGCTTTAATTTTCATCTGGGAGGCTCAGAGAGGCCCCCTTTCTGTCATTCACTTCTGCTTTATCTTCTCGAGCTCAGAACAAGGTCCTTTATGACCCCTGCAACTCTGCAGTGTGGATCCAGGTAATGGCTCAGCTCAGCCAGGGTGGGTGCTGGCACTCACCTCCTCAGCACTGGGGAGGGGGGCTCTGCTCCTTGGAGCTTTGGGGTGGTGGTACAGCAGCTGGAGAGGCTCACCTCAGCACTGGTGGGGGGTGGGGCTCTCTTCTCGCCCTTTACATCCAAATTGTATTCACTCTCTTCAAGCACCTTCCATCTACCAGATATTTTGCTTAAGGCTTAAGGTACTCTAGAGGTGCTAATGAGTGAGGTTTTTAAAGTGGCTGTTGACAGCATAAATGTCACTAGATTTGCTCTCTTCCTATAAAATCTAATGTAAAACTAATGCAAAAATCACACTGTCCCTTCTTTGAGCAGTAAGAAATGATTCAGTGGATGAATTGCCAAAGAAAGCAGTAAAGAGATTAAACAATTGAAGGAAATCTTCCTGCTGGGTAAAATGTCACAGGGAAAGAAAACCTTAAAGCAGAGATAAAAGCAGAGTGAAATCTTATGTGATCTAATGTAATATACAAACTTTGAGGGAAACCTTTACCAGGTCCAAACAAAAAATTGGGAGACAATATTCGTGCTTTGGGCTTATTGTGCATATATGTTCAATTATGAAACAGGAATTTTAAAAGCAAAATTGGCAGTTATGTCTGAACAATTCTAGGAATCCCTTGGCCAAGTGGATGAATTTATATTGTAAGCCTAGAATCCTTGGTTCATGTGTATGAAGACACCTCGGGCAAATAGAAGTCTAGTCATTCTGCAGATCCAGAATGGCACCCTTGTCAACAGTACCAGCCTGGGTTGGGATCCTACACCTGCCACTCTCTACACACCTGACTTTGGACAAGCTGACTCCACCTGTAACATATGAAGCAACCATGGGGGAGACATACAACACAGTGTTCAGGGCATGGTTGCAAGTATAACACATAGTGTCATGTGTGTGTCACTCAGCACAGGGCCTAGCACACAAAGAGGAGCTGGTGCATTCTAGCTCTTGTGTTCATGTTACTGCATAGCCTCTGAAGAAGGTGGTCCAGAGGGCTCCATTGTCATAGCCAAGCGTACTCATAAACAGGAAAATTTAAACCAATCAGAAGTAGTTTATCTCCTCAGAAACCCTTGGGAAGCCAAAGGATGCAAAGAAACACATTTTCTTATGCATTTGAAATCTAACTTTCTCACTAAGTTTATGACAGAGAATATCTAGGTACTGCTCTGGCCTGAAGGAAACTCCGATTGGGAGAGGGATAAGAGGACACCAGCATTAAAATGGATCTGGACTGGCTGAGTATCTGCCCTGTGGTGTTCTTGTATAGTACAGTATTGATTGGTAATGATGTCCTATTTTCAAGAAGATAAGCATCAGTAGCAGTGGCCCAAAAGAAGCCATTTTTCTCCAAACCTTGCTTTTCAAGTACATGAGGGAAAATAAGCTTTTATGTGATGCAGAGCAGCTCCCAGCATGTGAGCACAGAACCTTCTGAAGAATCAGGACACCTGGGGAAGTATAGCCACCAGCATATTATTTTCTCTCAAAACAGAGAGCACTTAATCCGAGGGCAGTGTTTGTTCATTCCTCACAGAGGAAACATATTCCAGCCTGCTACTGCTCTGTGCATCTTTATAGGGCAGGCAGCATGCTAAATATCAAATTTCATTCTGGGAAGGATAATTTTGAGTGGTAGCTTTGAATAAACACCATGAAGATAAAATAAGTAGGAAGAGGGAGTTCATGTAAAAACTCGCATAAGTTAATAGAACACCTAACCAGTGGAATATGAGCCAAAATATGTATCTAAAAATGAATGCAGGGCCAGGGATTTGGCTCAGTGGTTCTGCTGCCTCCCCTGCAAGTGTAAGGACCTGAGTTCAATCCCAGGTACAAACACACACACACACACACACACACAAATGCAGCTGCACTGTCACCACACTCACCAAGGAAGCAGAATCTCTTAACCAATGGTTCTTAGCCTTTTGTGGGTTCTTTGACAATCTGATGAAAGATACATATCCACACAAGTATATATGTAATTTTAAGTATGTGATCCTCCTTGGGTTACGAGTCTCAGTACAGTATAGATTATGGTTAAGTTAGTGATCTATGGAGACAGAAGTGAATTTGAGTTGTTCCAACTGTAACTCAAGTAAACTGGGGAATTTTTAACTTCAGTTTGGGTTTTATCATCCGAAAGCAAATAGTAAGATTTTCCATGTCATGAGTTAATTATGAGTATTAAATCAGAGAATATTCAAAGTACTCAGAGTGGTTTCTGGCATGTACTAAGCACTCAGTAACTATTGATATTGTTATTAGCTGAGGGTAAAGACTGAAAGTTATCAAAAATTTTATAGAGAGAGAGAGACAGAGAGAACCAATTTCCCCAATATAAGTTTAACTATTATGTATTGCAAACATCCACTAATAAAAATTTAGTTTTAAAATTATAAAAGCTATAGGAAAAAGTAGGCTTTATAGGATTAGAGACCAATTTCAATTCAGTCTTAGTTCTACAAACATTTCCCAAGTGCCTCCTATTTATGAAGGAGTGTATAGGACTCTGAAATTGGGATCTCGGCAATGGGATAGGCCTGAACCAGGGAACTGATAAAGACAGACCAGGTTTGCCCAGTTGTCTTAGTCTACTTTCTGCTGCTATATTAGAATGCCACAGACTGAGAAAAGTAGAAACAATAGAAGTTTCTTTAGCTCACAGTTCTGGAGGTTGAGCTGTCCAAGCCTGCAGGGCTGCACATGGTGAGGCCCTTCTTGCTGCACTTAATTAACACAGCCATGGAACAGCCAGTAAGTCTGCCCAAAAGAGAAGACTGGGCCGAACTTCTCCTTATCCATTCATAAGGGCTGAGCCCTTGGGACCTAATCAATTTAAAGGTCCTGCCTCTCAACACAATTACAGTGGCAGTTAAATTTCAACATGCATTTTGGAAAGGATATTCACACCATAGCACCAACACTGGACAGACAGGTCTCTAGGTTTTCTTATATTCTCTGGCAGAAGGAATTTAACACTAGTAATAAGTTTTATCAAACCACTACAGCTTCAGCGTGTTTCACAAAGGGAAACCTGTGAGTCGTTGGGTAACATTTGATGTACTAAAGAGGAAATAGATAAAGATGTTAAAAAGTTATGGACTGAATGGAATTAATCCCACAATTAAGAATTTTGGGGTTAATCCTGTTTAGGCTACTGATGGAGTTTATGCAGAATAACATGGAAATATTTTTAAGCAACAGTAATATACTAGGTCAACGAAAGTAGGTCACAAAGGTCCATTTGAAATAGGTATTTTCTCTCCATTTGATCAGACACTCTAGGCCAGTGATGGCAAACCTTTTAGAGTTTTTTGTGATACAAACAGCCCCCTGCAGCACACATGGCTTAGGTTCACCACCGCTGCATGATGATAAAGAGATCCAAAGCTGAGAATGAGATAACTTAGATCAGTCTTTACATCACCCCAGCTAATTCAGTAATAAACTATCTTGCTTCCTTGAGTATGAAGTTCAACTATAAAGGAGGTTAAAAAGTGAAAGGAAAGTACTTAACGTAAGAGAAGAAAATGAATGGCACAACATCCTCCCAGTGTTTCTCTACCCAGCCTGGCCTCTTTGGGGATTACATTCATCTGCTGCTTGTCTCCCCTCCCTCAAATGGGAGATGTCAAACTCAGGTGTCTACATGGGCCAGGCAAGTAACGTGAAGCAGCAAAGTCTGATGATGGTGGTTACCCAGAGCCTGTGAGCTGTCGACTGAGTAGGACAGCAGTTATCCATTCCAGTGTCCCACCTGGGGATCAGGCATCTATTGTCAGAGCTCCCCCCCCCCCGCAAGATAAATTTCAAATGTAAATTTGTATCTAAAATATCCTGACTTTTAAATATTGGCAACATATGCACATTTTTAAAAAATCTTGTAGGCCAAACAAAACATAGCAGGGAACACTAGATTGAGTCTTTGATTCTAGGCCACAGGGTTCCTGGGAGATCTTCCCCCATCCATATCTTCCCACACTACACTCTTCCTAGAGAAACTCCTCTTCCCAGGGGTTAAAATTACCTTGTGTGTGCTAAAGCCTCCCAAATTTATTGATAGTCTTGGCCTCTCCTCTAAACTCCAGACTCCCAGTCTGGCCCTCACTTCCACATCTCATGAACATTGGGTGTCTTGTGAGCATTTCACGCTTACAGCATGTGCAAAACTAAACTGTACAAGGGCCAGGGATTTAGCTCCATGGCACTGCACCTCTCTCACACACACAAGGTCCTGAGTTCGATCCCCAGTTCCCCCCAAAAAACAATTAAACTGTACAAGTAGATGTAGCTCCAATACTTGGTTCCACCTCCAGTTTCTCCAGCTTAATAGAACCTGTATTCCTCAAGAATTTTCTGCTCCCAACTCCTGCTGCCAGTATGTCACTTGTCTGTAGATCCTTCATTTAGAATCAGGCCATCCTCTTCCCTCCATCCCTTTTGCCACAGTAAGCCACCCTGTTCATCTGTTCTTTGTGTAATAGTTTCCTAACTGGATTCCTTCTTCCCATTGTCCTGCCAAGCTACTCTCTGTGTAACAATGAGAATGATCTCTTAAAATATTAAGCAGTTCAGATTACTCCCTGTTTAAAATTTCTCAATGTCTTTATAATGCATGAAAACCAAGAAAAGAAAGTATATCAAATACATATTGTACTACCATGTCAAGTCAAAATATTTTAACCTGTAAAATGAGAATATTGCCTACATGAAGGAGTTTTATTAAAATCCAGTATTATTTTTGCATTAGTTTTGTATTCATTTTTGCATGGAAGAAGGCAAAATGTATGAATGTTTGTGTTAATGGCTACTTACACTCCCCAACTAGTACCACCACCAGAGAACCTCCTAAATGTTTATGTTATAAAGTTTTCATTCACATTATTGTAGCCTTGAAGTCAAACATTGCTTGATTAAAAGATAAAATTCTGTTCTAAAAAGACATGGGACAAATGAAGCTCAAACATGTAAGATATAATGGATAATTTCAAATGTATTCAGATCATTTTTAGAAGAAAATGAGTTAGATTTTTAAATGGAAGATGATTAGGTGATGAAGTGGGTGCAGTGTTACAACATGAAAATTAAAACATTCTTGTAACTTCTTTCATTGATTTGAACTCTTTACCTTCAGCCATCTTACTTTCCAAAGTAGCACCACATGAATTGAGCATCCCTCAGTTACAGCAACCCCTGGCCTTCCCTTGTCTCTGCAGTTCACACAGTGCTCAGGTGAGAGAACCAATCTATGCAGTCTGCAGACTCTGGTGGCTGCAAAGCCTGGAGGGAAGGGGAGAAGCTACCACTGCAAGTATCAGGGTGCTCTACCTTTTAAGAACTATAACTAGGCTCTTTTCATCACCTCCTTTTCTATTAGATCCATATGAGAGTCATAAAACCACTCCATGTTAATAAGCTCTTTGGTTGACTTCCAGTTTAAATTGTGAGCTGAAAAGGTGACTTTGTGAGCTGAATTGGCTGATGAGCCATTAAGGAGGAGGAGGAAGAGGAGGGATGGATGTGTCTGATCTCCATTACCATGGCGCTAACAAATACCGATAAATTAGGGGCCCAGATTTAGCTCAGTGGCACCATGCCTGCCTGGCAAAGGCAAGGTCCTGAGTTTGATCTCTGGTACTGGGGGGAAAAAAGGATGTGAAAGGAAATACCAATAAATTAAAAGGGGGGAAAGTTTATTTTGGATCACAGTTTTGAGAGTGTCAGTATATGACCTATTGGCCTGTGGCCTGTGGCAACATAGGACATGGCGGCAGGAGTGTGTGGCTGAAGAGGCCGGAGCCCCCAATCCCAGGACCCACTTCTTCCTGCCAGGCCAAACCTTTAAAGGGCCTGTTCCTTCTAGTGCCAAGCTGGGTCCAAGCCTTCGACATGCAAACTTTAATCTTGCAAACTCAAACTTTAGCAAGAAGAAGGAAGGGAGATGAAAGAAAGATTAAATTCCCTATTCCGTCCTCATTTTTTACCTCTAGGAATAAGATTTCAGTTTTGATTATACCTCTAAATAGTGAATACTTCCATTAATACATATTTTTGCTAAATATATGATAAATAGTCCTTTTTATTAAGAACAAAGCTGAAAAATTAAAAGTTTGAAAAGTTGTAAAAAAAACTAACAACTTTATTTCTCAGTAGTAATTCCATTAGAAATTACTGAGAATCCACCACATCATGCTAGATTGGTGCCAACACATATGTATGTAAACAACTGAAAAGAATGCTGTACATCTGGTCCACATTCTCAGTCCATAGTCACTTCAGCTTTAGCCCTGGAGAGAAAACATGATTTACAAAGTACCACATGTAATTACTAATAGCTGAACTAAAATACAATCTAAAGCAAAATAGTGCGAAAGCAGGGTCGGGTGGTGTACTGCTGCAAGCCCAGCACTCTGGGAGACGGAGGCAAGAAGGATTGCAATTTTGTTACTTGGCAAGAATCTGTCTCAAAACAAAACAAAACAGATTTTAAGGGTCGGGAATGTTACTAAGTATGAATCCCAGGTTCAATCCCAAGTACTGGAAAAAAAAATTACCAAGTAACAAGAGGAAATCACACATAAAACTACTTCCAGTCTCTTCTGAAGTCTCACAAAAACTCTAGTGAAGAGATTTTTAAAGACAGAGAAACATGAACCGGGAGAATGCAAGCAGCAGCAATAACAAAATTTTGAGCAACTGGAAGAAAAAAAAAAAAAAAAACAGATGGATGTCAGTGACTTAGTAGAAATGAGGAACAAAGCTCCCCTGCGTTTGGCTGGGTGGGCTGTGACTCGCTGCACCCCAGGGCCCACTGTCCTGGACCCCCAGCAAGTGTACCCTCCCAGCGGTGCCCTGCACAATAGCACAGTGCATGCTGGGTAACAAAGGCAAAGCAGCCTTGGGGAAGAACCAGTCCAGTTTGTACCCAGAATTCTTCAGAAGTCTGGGATTAAGGCTTAATGTAGCACTGGAGAGGAGAGATAAAAAGGAAGTGCACACACAAGAAAGGTAGAAGATTATACATATACAGACATATACATGCATGTGTGCATATGCATACACACATTTACATATATACACATGTATACACATGCATGTACATATATATCTTCAGCTCAGAGAACATTTTGCTGCAAAATGTAAGGCCAGCTTCCAATTTCATTTTGTTTCCTAAATGACTGCTTTTATTAACTATTTGTTGACCGCCACCAAAGCTGCTCCCGAAGTTGTATGCCACTCGGTTGTTACAGCGTTGTGAGCTTCACGCGCCTGCAGATCTAGAAAACACTGGAGCTTAGGCTTCAGGTTATGTCCCTGTGAAACATTCACATCTCTAGAACTGTTTCTTCATTACCTCTGTTAGTTCTCTTTGTTTGCCTCCTTGAAACATCTCAGGAATTCACTACCCTCATGAAACATTTTCCTTAACTGCCCCAGTGTGGGGAAAAAAAACCCCTGATTATCAGAGCAAAAGTGTGACAACCATCAGCAATCTTTGGAACTTGGATGGTTTTGTTGGTCTTTTAATCGCATGTTTCTTCTGTGGGGTGAGACCGTACCAGAGCTTCCGTGTTTAAAGCTACTTTGTGCAGTCCAGCTCTCCATCCTGGCCCCATCCTCCATAGCCTGACTCTGCACTCCTGTCATATTTTACAAGGAGAAAGAGCACAAAGTGAAGAGAAACCAGAGTAATAGCTGTCTGCCCACCAAGGCTCACTATCACTGCCAGCCATCTGTAGATGCTATACCCCTTGCTTAGGAGGTTGTTCTATCTTATTCATCGGCCCGTAGGACTCCGTTGAGACTTTACACTTTGTGCAGCACCTTCTGGGACCTGGCCAGTGGTCACATAGCTCCCTTACCCACCCCTGCAGAAGCCGATGTGGGTTCCATCAGTGTACTTATGCCATTGCATTTCCCTTGCCTTATCCACAGTCTACCTGCCGGCTCCACAGTGAGCTCTTTGAAGTCCACAATGGTCTTGTTCTCAGTTATATCCCTAGCATCTGGCACAATCTTCAGCACATAATAGCAGCACAATAAATTATGCCTTGAACAAATGCATGAATAGATGTTTTAAATGAATGCATGATACATGGTCATTGCAAAGTATTTGGGAATGCAGCTTGTAAAAAATGTTTCACTCTGGTGTGAGAGGCTGAAGGTGTAGATAGGGACTGGATGTATGGTAGGTGATGTGAAATGGGAGGGGGGCGGAGGGGAGGGGAGGGAGGGGAATGGGATTGGTATGGGAGGAAGAGTGGGAACGGAATCTTTGTAGATAGGGAGGACTGGGGGGGTTGGGGGGAGGGCTGGGCAGGGGTGAAAGGTAAGAGCCAGGAGAGACTATGTGGAGGTGCAGGTTTCCAGTGATGAATGTCGTTGTATTGTGTACCTAAAATGTACCGATGATTGGAGTGAATGGTCGATAGTGTAAAGTGGGAAGAGGGGGTCCAGGGAGGTGGGGGTAGTGGGAGGGGCAGGGGACAGGAAAGAAGGGAAAGGAAAAAGTGACGAGAAATGGAAAAGATGGAAGTAAGGTCTTTGTAAATAGGGAAGGGTGGAGGGCGTGAAGGGAGGGCTAGGAATGGGGAGAAAATAAGAACCAAGATGCATTATATAAAGGTACAATTCCCAATGAGAAATGTAATTGTGTTGTATACCTACAATGTACCAATAAAAGAATTTAATACAAAAAAAATGTTTCAAAGAAAATGAATATAACTCTCAAATCTAGAGACAATTTATGTCAACACTTTTGGTTTCCTTGCTTCCAATTAACTTTTTCCATTAAACCCACTATGCATAAAGCTTTCAGTACTTCTCTTTTCACTTAACACTATATTGATATACTGAAAATACTGTTAAACATTATGTTGTTATGCCAAAAATACTGTTAAGCGTTTACTTGTGTAACTACAAATTCTTTGGAAACTTCAATGGTTATAATAAGAACATGCCTTTGTAAGTAACAGTTTATTCAGGTATTCTGTTGTTGGACTTGCAAAGTTTTGCTGTTATGAGAATGCTTAAATGAAGACTTTTGCAACTCTTATTATTTCTAATTCATTCTGGAAACGAAATCACCAGGTGAAAATTTCAGTTATAAGAAGTTTCAAGAGATGCAGATGAAAACACTGAGATTCCACGTCACCCCAGAAAGAATAGCTGCTATCAAGAAATCAACCGATAACAAATGTTGGCAGGGGTGTGGGGAAAAAGTACCCTTCTTCATTGTTGGTGGGAGTGCAGACTGGTGCAACCACTGTGGAAATCAATATGACAACACCTCAAACAACTACAATTAGAAGTCCCATTTGACCCAGCTATTCCTCTGCTGGGTATCTTCCCAAAAGAATTTTTTAAAAAATCATACCACAGTGATATATGTGCACCCATGTTTATAGCGACACAGTTTGTAATAGGTAAAACTTGCAAACAGCCCAATTCTCCATCAACTGGAGACTGGATAAAGAAGATGTGGGGTTTTTTTAAATAAAATTGGAGTACTACTCAGCCAAAAAGAATGAGAAACTATAGCTAAGTGGATGCACGTTGAGCCCATACTCTTAAGTGAAATAAATAGGACACACACGTGTAAATACCAAATAATTTCTCTGATGTGAAAAACAAAGTATAAATAAGGATCAAAATGTATAATTGATATTATGAAATAGGAGGGAAAGGTCTAAAAAGTAGGGGAAGTGGGAGGGGTAGGGGAAAGGAAAGAAGGGAAAAGAAAAAATATGAGAAAAGGAAAAAAATGGAAACAAAGTCTTTGTAAATAGGGAAGGGTGGAGAGGGTGAAGGGAGGGCAGTGGAATGGGGAAAAAATAAAAACCAAGATACGTCATGTAAAGGTACAGGATCCCAATGATGAATGTAACTGTATTTTATACCTAAAATGTACCAATAACCTAATGGAAAAAAAAGCAGCATTCAAAGACATGATCTTCATTGTGACCTTTGCTTTCTCCTCCCAGGTGAACAGGAACCTGCCGTGAGCAGTGATTCTGACATCTCCTTGATTATGGCCATGGAAGTGGGGCTCTCAGATGTGGAACTTTCCACTGACCAAGACTGCGAAGAGGTGAAATCTTGAAATGGTGATGTGGAGGAGAGAGAGAGGAGCCAAGGGGACAGAGGGAGGAGTGCTCCAAGCCTTTCACAGGGCACGCGTGGGTCAGATCACCGGGGAACTCCAGGCACTGTGGTCCAGATGGTAATGAAAAGCAATATCCAAAGTCTCATTAATCAGGATGCAGTTCTCCCATCTCTGCAGCAGTCTGCCGCCTTGGAAGCTGAACGCTG
This sequence comes from Heterocephalus glaber, assembly GCF_053883595.1. Taxonomy (NCBI): domain Eukaryota; kingdom Metazoa; phylum Chordata; class Mammalia; order Rodentia; family Bathyergidae; genus Heterocephalus; species Heterocephalus glaber. The sequence goes on along the minus strand of NW_028258365.1, from coordinate 354,115 downwards.
GTTTCCCTTCCATGATCTTACACACATGTGTTTCACAAGCTTGTGGAACAGAGACTGAAAGAAAGCCTTTAGGGTTTCTTAATTTTATAATTTTTCCAGGTCTTACTGTTCTTGTTTTGGGGAAACTGACTTCTTTGTTTGCATTTCTTTTTAAAGACTGTATAATTTACATCTACTCCTCTTTTCCTCTGGGTCACTCCCACGCTTGGGTAGCGTTCTGTTTAGAGGCACTGGTTCCTATGATCAGTCTGTCTGACATCCCTGAGATTTGTGATTTGGGCTTCTCGGCATGAAGCGTGCATGGCTTTGAGAAGTGCCTCTGCACCTCAAAACAGTGTAAGACCAGCTTTCATTAAGAACCGAAATGCTTTTAAATTCATCTTGAAAAATTCCAAATTCCAGAGCACCTAACTCTGCTATCCTAAATCTGCTGAAGCCATGACTCATTATTTTAAGCTGCATCACACTGGCTTTGATTTGCCAGGCTATGTGCAGGGCCCACCACTACATGAGGAGGGAGCTCCGGGGAAGGACTTCAGCTCAGTTAGGTCTTGGGATCTGTGGGGGGTTTGTGGCTGAAATTCTGAACTCACAAGTCCCCGCCAAGGCAGGAACACCCATCTCCAGGAGCAGAGTCTGGGACAGCAAGCCTTGGAGACTTTAGAAAAGATGGAATCGTGTTTGAGCCCAGTGGTAAATACAGTGGAGGCTACAGCCGCACCTCGCTTTACCTTAGTTCCTACACCTTAAGTTATACCTCTCCAGACCATGAGGAAGGGTTCAGATGAATCCTTAGCAGGTTGCTTCTCAAGGCTTCCTGCTGAGTGTGTCCAGAAACGAAGAGAGGAATGAGACAGTTGATCAGTCACTTGAACGGAAAAATACAGCATGGGAATTTGCTGAATCGACTTTATCCGACTGAGAGGGGAAAATAGGGAAAAGAAGTATCCAGTGAATACTGAAATCCACCTGTGTTTTTAAACTGTTTATGTCTTTATTCTTGTTTTGATGATGATAGAAACGTGCTATTTTTCCAGGAGGTGATTTTTTAATACATTTAGACTCTCCAGATGCGGGGTTGCCTCGGGCAGGGACCTTGGGCAGAGACCTGTGTCTGACAGTCAGGTGGCTCACCGTAGCATCCCTAAGCGGTTGGCACAGACCATGCCACCACTTGGATTAACCATGAAAGAAAGCTTTTCTCTCGCTGAGCTGTATTTATGTGTTTGATGAGGGCTTTTCCGCCTCATTACACTAATACTCAAACGCGGAGTTTGGTTCCACTGTAAACCCTTGCCGCCTGCTGAAATGTGGCATGTGGGTCACGGAAGGACACTGGCTGCCCTTTTTTTGCCACCCAGAATGATTTCCTGGAATGAAATTCAGTCTCTAAGGATGAGAAGGCAGGCAGGGAGGAGGGGACCGAAGCTACAAACTCAGGAGGCCTCAGTTTCTCCATCTGTAAAGTGAAGGGTTTAGCATGACAATTCCCAGAGCTCCCTCAGACATTAGGCTCACAGATGACCGCTTTGTGAGCGGGATCCACTTTTGCAGATCGCAGCAGACATCATAGCTGGGGGAGGCAGAGCAAAGCCTTTGCGTGCGTCTTGGCACGCCTGCATTGCTGACAATGAAGGTATCCAAGTGATTCCAGCTTTAAGTCCAAGTAGGAGTTGGTTCGTTCTGCCTTGTTTCAAAGCTGCTGTTAAGAGTCTGCAGTCTCTGGATACCTTCAAAGCCTAGTTCTCGGTGTGGAATTCTCAGTCTCAAAAACGTTTATTTTTCTCAGTCAGCTTTAGCCTTTACCGCCTACTTCTCCTTTAGTCAGCTCTGCCCCCAACCAGATGTTGTTATTAAGCCTAATGGAATTAGGATAATTCAACAGCAAATGAAAAATGAATTGTGTTCCATACTCAAAGAGAGAAAATGTCCCTTGAATTGTACTGCCTTCTGTTTGAGGAAAGGTTTTCTGTTAATTTCCGTTCTATGGGATCTTATAGAAGAGGCTTGTCTGAGGCCTGTGGATCTGACCCCATGGAGGTCCCACTGCAAACCCCCTGAGCCTAGGAGATTTTTCCCTTACCAGAGGGTTTTGCTGTGGCCTTGGTAGTTAAAAAAAAATTTAATAGGAAAGTTTCCCTTTCAAAAGAAATGGAAAAAGCCCTTCTCTGTAGCCTTCCTGGCCACCTCCCCCCAAGAGGAGATTCTGTGTGACCTGGGGACCCATTGGTGCACACGTGAGTGTCCAAGGATGTGTAATCCAGGGTTGCACACTGTGTGTCCTTGCACAACATATATTGCAAGGGTCTAAGCCAACACTGTCCAGTAGAAATACAAGGCAAGTCATATATGTCATTTTAAATCTTCTAGCCACATTTTAAGATGTGAAAAGAAACAGGTAACAATTTTAATAATATATTTTATTTAAACTGAATACTCATTTCAGCATGTACTTGATGTAAAAGTGCTAATGAGATGCATTCCATTCTTTCTTTGTACAAGACTTTCGCACCCCCAGCACATCTCCTTTTGGATATGTGAGCACTAGGTAGACACAAGTCCAGTTGTTACCCATTAGGCAGCACAGGTCTAGAGCTCCGCCAGTCTTCTCCCAAGAACCCCTAGACCTTACAGAAGAAAAAGGCTGAGACTCTAATGACCACCAGAGAGAACCAGACACCACCCAAGTCCCCTAGTGAGAGGGCCAGAGATCCAATTCTTTCGTAATGAATAAAGACTCGAGCAGCCCTTTTTCAAATTTCTACTTGAACCTTCTAAACCACTGCTGTCCACTCTCATTGATTTCTCTGACTTGCTGTCTTTTCAAAAGTCACACAAACCATGCTGATCTGGTGCTGAAACAAAATTCTGCTGACTTCTGTGACAAGCCCTTAGACTGACCTGTGGCACTGCAGGAGCCAGAGAGAGTTCTAGACCAAAGTCATCCGACTTTACCTCAAGCCCTGGTTCTTAAGGCTGGCAGGCCCCTAACCCCATAACTCCAGCTAGAACTCAAGAATTTGGGAAGAAAGACTAAGAAATATTGATGCCAAATACAAGATTCTTGTGTGGTCTTAATAGCCTTTGGGGCTTGTTGAGTGTCAGCCTCCAGCTGGTGAATTACAACCACCTCCAACAGCCAGCATTCTGCTCCCCATCAGCATTGCCTGTCACCCCATGCTGTGGGGAAGAAAAATCATTTGCATTCACTCAGAACACTTTAGGGTCACCTTTAGGAATTGCTGCCTCCTGTGTGGCTAGTCCATTGGAAGAGCTGAGCGCTGATTACTGATAAGTACAGTATTTGAGTATTGATTATTCTCCAGGATTTGGGCACCCCTACAAGGTCAACTGTGCTCATCCAGACAAGGGTGAAGGTAGAGGGTCTAGAGAAGCTAGAACTGTCAAAGTAGCAAAGGCATCTATTTCAACATCTTACGCTCATTCATGCTTATGACTACAGAAGAAGGTCTTTGTCCTTTTTTTTTTAATTTTCATTTTTTAGTTTGCTATTTTCTTTTGTTAGCATTTCTTCATGTGGTGAAGCATCTGTAAATAGTCTCAGGTCTGGGCGTTGTCATAGCAGCAGTCAAATGCCCCCTGGCATTTGCTTCAGTTGCTTGCCTGACATCCCTATGGGGACCACACCTTCAAATCCCAATGATGACAGATAATCCAACACAGTTCTTTGTGAGTTTTAACTTGGGGAGAAAATTCTTAGAGCATGAGAATTTAGTACTATTTCATTGTCCACTGAATATATCTCTGTGACCAAACAGAAAGAAATCTCACTGAATTAAAACTCTTTCAGAAAGGCTGGGATGCAGGCCAGGTGTGGTGGCATATGCCTTTTATCTCAGCACTCAGGCAGCTGAGACAGGAGGACTGACATGAGTTCAAGGCCAGCCTGGGCTACATAGTGAGTTCAAGGTCAACCTAAACCATATAGTGAGATCTTGTCTCAAAAAAAGAAAAGAAAAGAAAAATATCTGGGATATGGAGTCACTCACTTCCTATATGGATCAAGGGCCCAGTCCTCTGGCACTAGGACTGCTGAGGCAATTTCCAATAGTATTTTTATATTCTTTTACTTGGATCCCTTTCCCAATTTCTGTCCCTTTGTCTTTGACTATCTCTCTCTATACACACACACACACACACACACTTTTCCCATCTTCCTTTCCTCGTTTTGTATTTTTTTTTCCTTTGCTTGCAAGAACCTCTCCAATAACCTTCAGCACAACAAAAGTGGTGGTTCTGTAACTATAGTTATCCTTATCATGCTTACTACTGTTACTGATATTGTTCTTTTTATTATGTGATAATATCTATACTTTTACTTTTGATGCATAAAGGCAAATTAAGTTCTTTCCTAAGCCAGTCACCTTCATTTTTACTTCTTTTCTTCTAGGTATTGAGAATTAAACTAAGGGCCTTCACACTGAGTCATATCTCTCTTTTGAGGCGGGGCAATATCTAGCTAAATCATTAAATTGCCCAGATTAGGCTCAAACTAGCAATTCTGCCTCAGCCTTCCAGAGTGCTAGGATTACAAGCGTGCACCACCACACCTAGTTTCATTTTTGCTTCCTTTTTCACTGGTTTTAAGCCACCCTATAGCTATTGCCTTTTTTTTTTTTTAGGCTTCATTGCCAGAAGTTTCCTAAGCAAAAAATGGCAAGGTCACAATCCCAAAATGCTGTCTGGATCTTATCTTCCACTGCCAGCACTTGTGCCCACCCAGGTTCTCCAAGTGTCCCCAGGGTCAGGATTTGTACATCCTGTGTCTGGTGGCACTCATCCTGCTGAACATCTCAGCCAGCACAAAGCTTGCTCCTCGTAACAGAGCTGGGAGCCACTTAAAACCAACAAAGAGGGGCCAAGGGACTGTCTTGTAAATGTGGGAGCTGAGGTTCCTTGTGCAGTGCCTTCGTGCTATGGGGGACTGAGGAGACCAGTTGGTGATGCTGTATCAAAGGGGAAGGGGCCGAAGCCCTGCAGGAAGTCGGGACAGAGGCTGCAGGACTCCCAGTCAGGGAGCTGGGTGAAGCAGGGCTCAAACTCTCCATGCTAAACACATAGATAGGCTCCCTGAAGAAGTGCCCATTCCCCAGGTTTAGAACTGATAGGCATTGGGGGGCAGGTTGTTTAAGGAATTAAATGTTATAACACTAATGACTGCAAAAGAGATCTGAGTAGCCTGCAGAGGTAACTTCATTCTGAGAAGCAGGTATGAATTTCTCATTATCATGTAGCTCTTACCCTGCTTTGCTCCATACCTCCCAACCCCAGGCTTTTTGTATTAGAACAGCAGCATTTAAAGACTCATAGATTAATAGGAACATTCTTCTGTTTGGAGCCTTTTGATGGCACTAATTATCCTAGAACTAATGAAATGAACCCAGACACTAGATACGTCCTTAGTTACTGAGCCCTTTAAATGTAGAGCCTTCTTGTTCTACAAAAGCCTATTTAAGGTCAGTCAGGATTCTTTCCCTGTCTCATGTGCTTCGTAATCCAGTAGCTTTTTAAGGAGCCTCAGTGATCAAAGATCTTCTAATCCTGTGCTACTATTGGTGTTTGCACTTACTACAGAGCCATTTGCTTTATAGCCACCTGCTACATATTTATTGATGACAACGTTAAGACAAGAATATATGTCTCTTAAGAGGCCTGTGGGTCTGAATAGAGGGAGAGAAACTTCATGCAGAAGAGAGCTCAACTTGAGTTACACCAAGTCATTACTCAGTGACTATATGGCCCTGGGGAAGCAGGGGATATGTAAGGACCATGTGTGCTGTATAAACCAAAGATTGATCACCATCCAAATGGACACATGTTTCTTCCATTGCCCAGCTGAATTTTCTCCTGATGTTCTCACAAAAACGTGAACATGGGTCTCATGGTTGAATGAAACCATAGGGGGTTTTCTTTTGAAGGCTGTTGATTGACCTTACTAAATCCAGAAATCCCAAATAAACGAACTGTGGCCTTTGTACCACACTATCTTTAAAGTCTAGTAGTTAGTCCCCTTTACCTTCAAAACTTTCAGACAAGTCCAGTGCTTTGTTGAACTCAGAATTTTGTTCTCTTTGAGAATGTGAAGATTTTAAATAGCCAAAGAATTTTCATGTATAAGAGCTAGCTCATTATACTGCATCCTGCTTTTTGAAGAAAATACCAAACTGTTGCCTGTACTGATAGCAGAGCAGTTAAACAATGACCACTAACACGTGGACTTAGCAGTCTGAATTTGCGTTGGCCTCTGTGGTGGTTTGGTAGAAAGTTATTGCATGGTGAACAGCACCCTCTGCTGGAATAATAACATTCTTCCTTCAGCAAATCAATTTTTGACTTGAGTCATCACTTCTTCAACTCATTATTTGCCTTTTATCCTACCATTTCCTGAATAGTTGAGAATTTGGTCTACAGTTATCCAAAGAGGGAAGAATGTCACAAACTCTGAAAAGATGAAGGAGACCTCACAAAAGTGCTTCAGCCCTTTCTTCTTGCAAAATGTTGACATGCACAGTTTGCAAAGATTTCTCGGGCTGAAATATATGTTCTGAGTTGTAAGCGGAGGTCAGCTTCATGTGTAACTTCTCTCAACTTTCTTCTTGTGAAATCGTAAAGGAAGATCAATAAAAGGACTTCTTTCATATGAATGTAAATGGCGTGCAATGCTGATGTGTTTTATACATGTACATAATAAATATATTTACTTCTGCTTTCACATTAGTAATCTGAAATAGTTGTACCATTTTATAATTAGAAAGAGACAGCGGTGGGAGGGGTTGGAAGGGGCTGTTATTTTTATAGTGGAATGTCCCTTATATTTAGAAAATTTGAAGTAATTTTGTATTTGTGAAAAGTTACATTCCATCCATTTCCTTAAAAAAAAAAAAAAAAAAAAAGGTATTGTTCTTTAAAATGTTCATGAGCTTGGAGGAAAAATTATTCTAGTTGCCAGGGGAGTCTCCCAACCAGTACATAGGTGACACCAGTTTTATAGACTGCAGGCCACAACCAGAAATTCCCAGTTTTTAAAAATGTGAAAAATAAACCCCACTTATATGAGCCCCTTTTTTTACACCACAGCATTATTTCCCACTGGGAAAAAACAAAGGTCTGCTCAGAATGAATTTACAGTTATAAAATTAGCAGTGATGACATTGCAAATCAACCTCCAGACCTCCCTGGTAATCAGAGGAAAATCCAGTGGCTTCATTTTGTTTTCCTAACATGAATTACATGCTGTTATTATGAAATGAATGATGTCACAGGTGGTATTTTACTTAGCTTCCCCCACAGACTTTCTGGCCAGCCTGCAGGTCATAAATATGATGGCCCCATCTCAGCCTTGCCGGTCACGTCACAGCACTTGGCTCCAATTCATTTGCCATCTGAACCCCCAAGTCACAAAAAAGTTGCTTCCAATGATATTTGCATGGGGAGTTTAGAATTTGGACTTTGGATAGCTCTTGATCGTCGCAATACTGTAGTAGTGATTACCCAGCCATTCTACTCACACATCATTTTCTGTACAAAGTCACGTGCACATTTAAAGAATTAGTTAAGGCAGTACAGTTGTCTGGGGTTTTTTTCCTGTGTAAGTCTTTTTCCTTCTCCATCTCAGGCACCAACCCTAGTCCTTTCAAAGCACTTTATAGCTCTTAAAATACAAAGAAATTTGAAAACACAACCTGTCTTTAAAAGAAATTGTCTTCTATTAGGAGACACAGACATTTTACTTCATTCTGTTTTCTATGTGCCTGGAGAGCATAAACTGTTTTTGTTTCATGCTGGGCTAGCCATGAAATGTTAAGGATGATAGTTGGAAACGTTCGATCATACAACGTGACTATTTTTGTTACATAGAAGACTATCATGTAAATAGTGCAATTGTGTTCTTATGTACTGGTTTAAAAAATATATTGCAACTATAAAGATTTTAACAGAAGGATTGTGAATTCCAGGAAATTTCATTGCAAAATTTTGTTTGGTTTTGTTTTGTAATAAAAAGGAGCCAAATGCTTGTGTTTCTGTCATCCATGTCCCCTAACCCTGTCACCTGTTCTTGACTTCCAAAGTGGCAGTATGTACAGATTTCAAAATATCAGTGTTTGCTGATAAATTATGATTATGATTATGCCTTGTTTTGCTCAGATAAGTCAACTGCCAGGCACCAGACCCCAGCTTAGCTCTGCCATTCTACATGAATTGATTAAAGCGATTATGAACAAGAATGGCTGCTAAATTAGGTTCTGTCTCAGGCAGGTTTATGCAAGTAAACAGGGCTATACCATGAGCCCCACCAGGTGGGCTGGAGTGGCCAAGTCCTTTTTTATATCTACTTGTACATTTCTAAAGATTTTTTTATTATTATTTTTACAGTGCTGGGAATGAACCCAGGGCCTCACCCATGCTAGCCAAATGCTCTACCACTGAGCTACCCCCCACCAGCATTTCTAAAGAATATTAAACAAGTTCTTTAGAATTAGCAAGGGATTCTTGCAGGAAATTTAAAAAACATGGGGATGCCAGCCTGAGAATATGCACCAGGGAAGATGAAAAAGTTGAGGGGTGTCCCTTTCATTGGGAACCCCCACTGGAAATTGAGAGGCTCCCCACATGGCTTCGATCCCTGTGCCTGGCACACCCAAGACCACTGACATACCCCTAGAGCAGACAGCGTTAGACAGTAAGTACTGGCCAGCCTGTGGCTAGACACTTCCACCTACCAAGCTCCACTCCAGGAGCTGTGGATCCCAAAGGCCCAGTAGAAAAAACTTACACACTTAAGGGCTGTGGGTTCAGAAAGCACAACTGCCCTAGGACCTTTGCTCTGGCCCAGTCTAGGCTTAATTTGTCGGTAGGAAGGGAGATCTAAAGAGATATTAGGACTGCAGTGATTGTGCCACGTTGGAAGTTACTTTGAACTTTGCTCATCATTGCCCAGACACATTGTCAGCAGTAGGGCCAATGCCCGAGTGTATGAAGCTAGACACCATCATTCCTGACTCCAACTCCATAGTCTTTGCAATAGCCCAGAGGTTCCTGTGGGACAGAACTGGGATAAGTTTGAAAGTACAGCACAGAGTCCCAAGGTCACCTAAGTTGAGGTAAGGCTGTGCACAGCACGTTAGCTGTTAAACAGTTGGGAGAAGATCTTCATAGAGTCTCCAATTTAACTTTGCATAACAGCTTTCCCCCATAGCAGATGGACAATAGAAGCCTGTTTTTCAAGTGTTTAAATTTTTCAGCACTGCACTGGACAAGACCAGTTATGTGGAACGTGTTGGTGTTCAAACTGGAGAAAACCTGTTGCTCCTGCCCACTTCTCAGACCCTTCTCTCTCCCTGCTCCCAGTCCACTAGGGAAAGTCAACAGGGACACAGTTTGCACTATCAGCCTGAGGCCTGCTTCACCGGGAATGAGAATGTCCAGGGGACAGTCACTGCTGCCAGGGCACACATGTGCCAGGGGTCCCTGGGCAACAATGTGCCATACTACCTTGCTCTTCCCAGGGAAACGGAGACCCTGCCCCACATGGAAACTGCACTTTGTGACTTTTGTTTGGAGAAAAACAAATGGAATGGAAAGTTTAAGGCTCCCCAGAGCTTTGTCGTGAGCCATCCAGGCCAGCTTTGACGTGTGACTCTTATTCCATTAATCCCCAGGTTTTGTGGGAAATGAATGAACTAAGCTACTCTCCAAAGGCACAAAAGTGTGTGTAGTTATTTTCTAAGTCTCATATTTCTCTGAAACCTATGCTAGTGTCCTCATTTTCTTGCCTTCGTTGAGTAATCCACTGCACTAGATTGAGGGAAGGTGCAGGGAGGAAATGGGGTAAGGGAGAATATGAGTTCTCTTTGCTCTAATGGCAGTTACTTCCATAGAACAGGGCCAATTGATGAGAAATTCAGGCGACTGAGAGGCTTCGTGTTTATGAGTGCTTTTAAAACAACAGTCCCATCATTGTGAGTGATCCAACCATAGAAATTCTTTCACCTCTTACTTGGTCATATATTCTGGTGTAGTGTCTCTCTCAAGACTCGCAGTGATTCTTCTTTCTTGGCTATGACAAGAATAAGGGGCAGTAACCTTCCCATCATGCCATCAAAGACCAGGGTCCCTCTGCACACCATGATTATCTTTCCCCTCCTGGTTTCCATCACAGCACAACCAAGATGCCAAGCAAAGTCTTCTACCAGTAGGACCCTGTGTTTGTTGGCACACAGAGAGGTAAAAATTACCTCCCAATCTCTTCTATTGTGGAAGACATCCCCACCCTCTCCCTGTGGAAACATCCAGAAGGTCTGATCATCATCAGGACCTCAACCCCAGCACCCCCTCTGTGCCTCCTTCAAACATTCCTGCCTTTTTTCTTCTTAAGGATCATATATTAAATAGTCAAAGGGGAGACCAGAGCCAGCTTCCATTGGCGGCCAGCTGCACTTGGTTGCTATGAGAGCTGTATACACAACACAGCTGTCACTGATATTACAGATCCAACAGGAGCCCAGGACCTCAAATAATAATAATTCAAGACTTAGAAATGGTATCCATATCTATAAATAAATGTGCAAGCAGAGCGGTGAATTATAGAATGGAAGAACATAATAGAGTTAGTCCTGAGAATAAGATTACCTCAGTCTAGGCCAGAACCTGATGTTTTTACACCAGCAAAATTCTCAATAAGTCTAAGTCCAGGAGACTTTTCCCTGGGATTGAATTATAACACCCAGATCTGAACATATCTAATGCACAGGGCTTCATTTATGATAAGAGAATTTAAAGGTAGCTCATTTGTCTCTTATCAGTTTCTCTCTGCCAGTTTTTAATTCCCTCTGTTTGAAACAAGGTGAAGGAGAAAAGGGAGGACGTTTATTAGGAAAAGGAGCGGGGCTAACACTGGATTTCCTGACCCCGTTGCCAGAGTTCTTTGGGCAATGCCATGCTACTTCCTTAAATAGGCAGACATTTGTCTGCTCAAAAATACCAAGAAAGGAAAGCAAGAAAAACTGAAAGCTGCCATTTGTTATATTGATAAGATTATTGTATAGTCCTGAAACACTTCCTGAACAGAAACAATTCTAATTTAGAAAAACAGGGTGGATGTAATCATAGTACATAAGCAAGGACACATACAAAGGTACACACACACACCCTACCCATAAGGTGAGTCCCCGCGAATGCTAATTTTAACTATGCAAGAAAACTCACTGCCTTAAGATCCCCATTGTGTTGTTACCCTCTAGACTCCACCTTCAAAATATAACTAGTCTTATACTTTTCAAACTGGCTCACAGTCCTCCCTTCTTATAGCTCCTGACATGGCAGGAAGTTGAGAGGGAGGACTTTTCTTTTCAATTACGGAGCGTGCGACCCCCAAACTACAAAGCGGCTAAAAATAGAGGACAAGATATTTAAAACCTTTCTATCTAGGAGGGACCCAACATGGCTGACAAGAGGAGTCGCTGCAGTGGAGAAACCAGGAAGTATGCGCTGAGAAGGAAGGTGTGTGGACAGTGGGAGAGGGACTTTCATGGTGAAACAGAAAATCAACAAGGAAAGCTGATACACAGATCAAGTCAAACAACAGGACAATGTGAAAAAGGAACTGGCACAGCAGTGACAGCTCAGCCTGCCCCTGCTTCCAGCTCCACTGGGGAACCGCCATCTTAGATAGTGAGGGGAAAAATCTGAGGGAAAGTCCAGTGCTGCAGAGACCAGATACCTGGGACAGAGTCTGTGTCCACCAGCCTCACACACAGCCCGCCCCCCCCGCCCCCCCCGCCCAGACTCTGGGGAAGGCAGAATTCCTGTGTTCTCTGCTGCAGCACAGACTGTAGACTATGGGGACCCCGCCCCCCGCCCCCAGAGAGAGGCTATGCAGGCAGAGGGCATCCTCGCTGAGTGGGAGCAGCCCACGAACCTGCCAGAGGTCGATACAGCCAGCCTGTTCCCTGGAGCACACAGACAGTGAGGACCTGGTTACATGCTAGCCACTGCGGTGGCCCAGGCTTCCTGGCAAAGTGGTTACATGTGAATTACATTAATTCTCTTGTTGGAGTGTTTAAACTGAGTTCCCATCAGATATCTTCTGAGTTTTAGACTTTGTGCTGTGTTGTTTTGTTTGGTTGTCGTTTGTATGTGGAAAGGGTTGCTTGTTTACTTGGTTTTGCTTATTTTTCTTCTATTTCTTTTTGAATTAGTTGGTTTATAGGTTCTCTCTCTCTTCTCATCTTCCTGTCTAGTTTCTTCATCTCAAATTCCACAGCAATTCTATTTAATTCTTTTTCAGAAAGAAAATTAACAGCACATTAACTCCTTTCTAATTTGCCATATATTTTGCATTGTCTCTCTCACTCCTGCTTTCTCCTGTATCCACCCCACAATCCTCTACATTACTTTGACTGTTCAGTATCTTACCTAGCCCCCCCCCACTCCTACACTTTTTTTTTTTTTTTGCCTTTTCCTCTATTGCTATTTTTAAAATATTTTTATTTTATTCTTTTTGGTGGGGTTTAGAGTCCAGTTACCCATTTTCTTGTCCCTCTCTTGTTTTATTTGTTTGATTACAGCCTGTCTTCTCCATGTCTCTGTGTGACTGCCTCTCTCTCCCCTCTCTCTTTTTCAATTAGTTTCCTTATTATCTTATCTGTTCTTCTCTAGTTTAATCTTTACTCCTTATTATTTATCCTTTTCTTTGATGGTTTTCTCTGTCACTGTTATCTAATACTATTAATTTTCTTTTATTCCTTAATAGAATCACCCATATCAATTTATTACCTTCTTCCCTTCTTCCATTGTTTGATTTTTTCAAAGTCTATTTTTTTCACATCCCCATGCCTATACTAGTATACTCATTTACTCCTATGAATCTATAGATCATTAACAATCTTACTGCACTACTCAACACTGTTCTATTGTGAATGGAGATAAAACTGATCTATTGAGTAATTACTGTATATAAATATCTGGTTTGTCTTAGTTTGAACTATGGCTGTAGATCTCATTCCTATGGTTAAAGGTGGTACAGTTTTAGTTATTATAATCTATTATTATCCAGTCTGATTTTACTACTTTAGCTAAGGTGACAATTGTTGCCATCAATTGATCTTCTCTGTATGCCAATATCTAGATTGTCTGAGGATCAACAACAATAATATAATCCATTACCAAAGAACTGAGTACTAGGCCAAACAGATGATAATCTCCCCCCTTCCTAATAAATGGAGGTGATAGGGCCAGATACAAAGGCCAATCACTAGCTATGCCTCAAGGACATCTCTGAAAAGTAGTCATTGTCTCAAGATTTCTTGATACTAGCAGTAAAGCTACCACCATAAGCAATTTTCAAGACTCAATACAGAAATAAATGAAAATATTGAAAATGAGAGAATATGGAAACAAAATGACCCCAAAAGCTCAAAACTCCCACAAAGCAAATCCAAGGGGCATTGTGGGTGGGGAGGAATCAAAAGCCACATGGCCAAAGTATCTGAAATGGTAGCAGTAAAAGTAACAAAATAGATGAATAAGATGCTTGGCAAATTCAAAATAGAGATGACTGCAGAGATAATTGAAGAGATGATGACCATAACTAAACAAATGATTATTAAGTCCAAAGAAGATACTGATTTTTAAAAATAGAGGAGCTAAAAACACACATGCAAACCATCAATGTCCAACATAGAAAAGAACTGGAGTCCATAAAACAGTCTCAAACAGAAATCCAAAAGATTAAAAACATTGAAAGATTGAAAGATTGAAAGAACATATGGCAGAAATGACCAATGTGAGGACAGAATATCAGACCTGGAGGACAAGCCTGTGGTTGATGATCACCTATTGAGAGATACCTTAAAAATAGCAAGGGACCATGACAAATCCATCCAGCAGCTGCTAGATAACACAAAGAAGACTAATTTGAGATTAATTGGAACCATGAAAAAAAATCAGAAGATACCACAAAGGTCATTAAAGAAAACCTGTAATAGCAGAAAACATTCCAAGCATGGAAAAAATAATTCAACAAAGATAGATGAGACATATAGAACCCCAAAAGGCCATGTTCATAAAAGAAGTACACTCACACATATAATAGCCAGGATTCCGGAAATTCAACACATGAATAGAATCTTAATAGGTGTTCAAGAAAATAAACAAATCACATATAAATGGAAACCCATCAGAATTATAGCAGAATTCTTAACACAAGCCCTAGAGTCAAGGAGAGCTTGGAGAAAAGTGTTTGAAGCCCTAAAACAACTTCCAACCCAGACTGATGCAGCCTGAAAAATCATTTTTCAAAATTAATGAAGAACTAAGATACTCTCATGGTACAGAGCTCCTAAAGAAATTTATGAATACAAAACCAGCACTGCAAAAATTTTTCAAGGATATCCTAAAAAGAGAAAATAAAGATAACAATGTCAAAAAGGCCAAAGGAATGAATTCACCAAGCAAGGTGAGCAATTAAATGAAAGAGAAAGAAAGGGAATGAACAGTAGAAAATACAATGACAAGGATAAGTCAGTACCTAACAGTTATCATCATCAATGTAAATGGTCTCAACTCACTACTCAAAAGACACAGATTAGCAGACTGGAAAAAGAAACAAGATCCAACAATACACTGCATAGAAATAGATTTAACCTAAAAAAAGAAATTCATAGATTGAAAGTCAAAAAGGTTGCAAAACTGGGCTGGGGATTTAGCTCAGTGGTTTAGCTGCCTGCTGTATAAGTGTAAGGACCCGAGTTCCATCCCCCGTACCAAAAAACAAGGATGCAAATTAATTACTCCATTGCAACAGAAACTTGGAAAAAAGCAGAAGGAGCTATTGTAATTGCAGACAAAGTGGATTTCAAGGCATGACTGCATAGAAGAAATAAAGAAGGACACTACCTACTAGTTAAGGAAATGATTCAAGAGGAAGAGATATCATACCAAACATCACCAAACATAACTTCATAAAACAAACACTAATAGACATGAAAAATCAGATAAATACCAATATAATTATAATGGATAACCTCAATACCCTGTCACAAACAGATCAACCAGACAAAAAAAAATCAAAGAAATATCAGAGTTGAACCAAATTTTGAACAAATGGATTTAATAGATATCTATAGATTGTTTCACTCAACAATAGAATACATATTCTTCTCTGCAGCACATGGGACTTTCTCCAAAACTGACCTCATACTACCCAGAAGAACATGCTTAAGAAAATGCAAAGGAATTGAAATTATTCCATGCTTATTATCAGATCATACTGCAATGAAACTAGAAATCACTTGCAAAAAAAAACACAATAGAAACTAGGTAAACACATAAGTATTAAGTAATACCCTTTGAATAATCAATTGGTCACAGAGGAAATTAAAGAAGAAATTAGACATTACTTACAATCAAATGATAATTACAGTACAACATTCCAGAACCTATGAGAAGCAATGAAAGCAGACCTCAGAGGAAAATTTATAGCATTAAATTTCCACATCAGAAACACAGAACAAGCTAAAATAAATAACCTAATGAAATACCTCAAGGTTCTAGAAAAGCAATAATCAAGACCCAAAGCTAGTACAAGAAAGGAAATTATAAAGATTAGAGGAGAGATTAATGCAATTGAGACTAAAAAATCAATTGAAGAGTTGGTTCTTTGAAAGATTAAACAAAATAGACAAACCCTTAGCTGATCTTAACAAAACAAGGAAAAAAAAAAAAGACTCAAATCCATACAACAGAAATGAAAAAGGTGAAATTACAACAGTATCTGCCAAAATCCAAGACAGCATTAAGTAACTACTTTGATAACCTGTAACTCTACTAAAATGGAAAATTTAGAAGAAATGGACAAATTCCTAGATACATATGAATTACCAAAACTGAATCAAGAAGATATAAAAATCTTCAATAATCCAAATCAGCCAGTGAAATTGAAGAAGGAATTTTTTAAAATCTGCCAACTAAGAGAAGCCCAGGTCCTGATGGATTCATTGCCACATTCTACAAGAACTTTAGAGAAAATCTAATACCAATAGTTCTCAAACTCTTTAATGAAACTGATAGGAAAGCATTATTGCCAAAGTCGTTCCTGTAAGCAAGCATTACTCTGATTTCAAAACCAGAAAATAACAAATAAAGAGAATTGCAGACCAATCTCTTTAATGAACATAGATGCAAAAATCCTCAATAAGATATTGGCAAACAGAATCCACAAACCATCAAAAAGATTATACACCATGAAAAAGTAGGATTCATTCATGGGATTCAGGGACGATTCAACACAGGTAAATCAATAAATGTAATACACAACATAAACAGAAACAAGGGGAAAAAAAACCATGATCATCTCAATAGATGCAGCAAAAGCATTTGACAAAATCCAACATCCATTCATGATAAAAAAAAAATCCAAAGAAAATAGGAATAGATGGTCTTTATCTCAATCTGATTAAAGGCATCTATGACAAACCAACAGCCAACATCATACTAATGAGAGAAAAGCTAAAAGCTCCCACTCTAAAATGTGGAACAAGACAAGGTTGCCCACCATCACAATTCCTGTTCAAGATAGCTCTAGAAACATTAGCCAGAGCAATTAGACAAGACAAAGATATAAATGGAATATGGATAAGAAAGAAAGAAGTTGATTGGTAAGTGCACACAGATCCCGGGGAGCAGCTGTGTGGACCAGACTGGCTCAGCTGCAGGTGGATCCCAGCCAGAGCTCTCCCTGACCCCAGAGGCTTGGGCACACCTGGCCAAGTTAAAGGCCCACCCAGAAAAGTACTGCACAGGCACAAAAGCTTCAGCCAGGGGCCTAATATACCATCCACCATAGCCAAGGGGATTCCTGGAAAAGAGCTACACAGGTGCACAAGCAACAGCCAGAGGCTCACTCTGATATCATTGATAAGTGTGTGGAGACCCCAGCCAGAAGCTTGTGCAGAAAACAGGAACTGGGGTGCACAGCCCCCAACCAAAGGCTCTCCCAGACAACAGCTACATAGGGGCCCAAGCAAGAGGCACACCTAGATACCAACCCAAGTGTGCACAGGCCCCAGCCAGATGCCTACCCAGACAATGGGTCAGCTCAGGGATCCAGAAGGCCACCTTTCTGAACCCAGGAATTGGTGTACTGGTGAGCAGCAGAGTAAAGGCTGCTCAGTGGCTTGCTGGGAATTGAAGACCACTGGGTAAGCAAAAAGTCATCTCAACAAAGGCACAGCGGGCTGCATCTGTTGAAATGAGAAGACACTGAAATAACTCTCAAAAGCAGACTTCCAGATCATCTAAGGCAACCCCAAAGAAAAATGAGATGGAACAATCTGATACTTAACCACCTGGACTTCCAGAACTGGCAAGGAAAGAGGACCTGGAAAAAATGAAATCAGAAATAATTTCTCAGATAACAGCAGAGATTGTGCTCACAGTACAAGACGTGATTAATAAATCTAGAGCAGACACAGATTTAAAAAAATAGAAGAGCTGAGAAACACGATGGAATCCCAACATAGGAAACAAATGGAATCCATAAAACAGATACAAACAGATTTCCTGGAGATTAAAAACTCTATTGAAAGTTTACACAGCAGAATGAGCCAATGTGAGGACAGAATTTCAGATACAGAATATAGGATTGCAATTAGTGACAAGGAAAAGAAAAATTTCTTTAGAATAGTAAGGGACCATGAGAAATCAATCCAACAGCTGCTAGATGATGCAAAGAAAAACAACATAAGACTGATTGAAGTCAAAGAAAATACAGGAGAGACTATAGATGACACAAAAAAAAACTGTTTACAGGAGTAATGGCAGAAAATTTCCCAAACAGAAAAAGAACTTGACATACATATAATATAAGTAAGGCATGTAGGTCTCCAAATAGCCTTGATCAAAAAACATCTACACATAGGCATATAATAGTTAGGATTCCAGAAACCCAACAGAACAACAACATTCAATAAGCAGTTAAAGAAAAGAAACAAATCACATACAAAGGAAAGCCCATCAGAATCACAGCAGACTTCTCAACACAAACCCTCAAAGGCAAGAAGAGCTTGGAGTGACATATTTCAAGCCCTAAAGGAAAACAACCTCCAACCCAGATTGATGTACCCTGCAAAACTATCTTTCAAAATTGATGAAGAAATAAGATACTTTCATGACAAAGAGCACCTTAGGAACTTCATGAATACCAAACCAGCACTCTAAGAAATTTTAAACAATATCCTGCAAAAGACAATGAGGATCACAACCCCATGAAGCCCAACAGAATGAATCAATCAGGCATGACAAGAAATTAAATGTAAAGGGTGAGATTCCAACAAAAAGAAAAAGTCATGGCAATGACAAGTCAATACATTTCAGTTATAACCATCAATGTTAATGGTCTCAATTCAACAATCAAAAGAAACAGACTGGCAGAATGGGTCAAGAAGCAAAATCCAACAATATGCTGCATACAAGAAACACACTTAATTCAAAATGAAACTCATACACTGAAAGTTAAAGGGTGGAAAATAATACTCCATGCGATGGGAACCCAAAAAAAAGCAGGAATAGCTATCATCTTTGCAGATCAAGTAGATTTCAAACCAACACTGATTAAGAGAGATGAAGAAGGACACTACATCCTTGTAAAGGGAAGAATCCAAGAGGAAGAGATGACAATCATAAATATCTATGCACAAAACACTAGTGTACCCAACTATATAAAACAAATACTAACAGACATGAAAAATCAAATAAGCACTAATACAGTAGTAGTGGTGGACCTCAATACCCTGTCACAAATAGATAGATCAAACTAGACAAAAAAAAAACAATGAAATACTAGAACTCAATCAAACTCTTGAACAAATGAACTTAAAAGATGTTTACAGAGTGTTCTAACCCACAAAATCAGAATACACATTCTTCTCAGCTGCACATGGGTCATTCTCCAAAATAGGCCACATACTCACACATAGAACATGTTTAAGTAAGTGCAAAGGAATTGAAGTTATCCCCTGTATATTATCAGACCATAGTGGGATGAAATTGGAGATCCATAGCAAAAGAAACTCAAAAAATTTCATAAACACATAAAAACTGACCACCACACTTCTGGATAGCCAATGGGTCACAGAGGAAATCAAAGAAGAAATCAGACAGTTCCTACAATTAAATGACAATGACAATACAACATATCAGAATCTATGGGACACAATGAAAGCAGTCTGACGCGGGAAATTCATAACGGTGAATACACATATTAGGAAAACAGAATGAGCTCAATTAAACAACCTGATGCTGAACCTCAAGCTTCTAGAAAAAGAAGAGCAGGACAACCCCAGAGCTCATACAAGGGAGGAAATTATAAAGATCAGAGGAGAAATCAATGCAATGGAGACTAAGAGAACGATACAAAAAAATCAATGAAGCCAAGAGTTGGTTCATCAAAAGAATCAACAAAATTGACAAACCCTTAGCCAACCTTGTCAGAAAAAGGAAAGAAAAGGCCCAAATCCATGCAATTAGGAATGAAAAAGACTGAAATTACAACAGACCCAGCAGAAATCCAGAGGATCATCAATACCTACTCCCAGAACCTATACGCCAATGAGATGGACAACACAGAAGAAATGGACAGATTCCTAGATACATATGAATTACCGAAGTTGAACGAAGAAGACCTAAAAATTCTAAACAACCCAATATCAACCAATGAAATTGAAAACATAATTAAAAACTTATCAACTAAGAAAAGCCCAGGCCCTGATGGCTTCACTGCTGAATTCTACAAGACATTTAGAGAGGAACTGCTGCCACTACTGTTTAAACTCTTCAATGAAATTGAAAGGGAAGCAATACTCCCAAATTCATTCCTGGAAGCAAGCATCACCTTGATCCCCAAAGCAGAGAAAGACCCAACCGAAAAGGAGAACTATAGGGCAATCTCACTAATGAACATAGATGCAAAAACCCTTAATAAGATACTGGCAAACAGAATGCAGAAGATCATCAAGAAGATCATACACCCTGATCAAGTGAGATTCATCCCAGGGATGCAGGGATGCTTCAACATACACAAATCAATCAATGTAATACACTATATCAATAGACCCAAGGACAAAAACCATATGATTATCTCCATAGACACAGAAAATGCATTTGACAAAATCCAACAAGCATTTATGATAAAAACCCTACAAAAAAATGGAATAGATGGTCTCTACCTCATCCTGATAAAAGCCATCTATGAAAAACCAACAGCCAATATCATACTAAATGGTTAAAAACTGAAATCCTTCACACTAAAATCAGAAACAAGACCAGGATGTCCATTATCACCACTCTTGTTCAATATAGTTCTGGAAACATTAGCCACGGCAATTAGACAAGAGAAAGAAACAAAAGGAATAAAGATAGGAAATGAAGAAGTCAAATTGTCATTATTTGCAGATGACATGATACTCTATACAGAAGACCCCAAGAACTCCACCAAAAGCCTTCTAGACTTAATAACCAAAATCAGTCAAGTAGCTGCTTACAAGGTCAACACACAAAAATCAATAGCTTTCCTCTAAATCAATGACAGACTCACTGAGAGAGAAATAGGGCAAATAATTCCTTTCACAATAGCATCCAAAAAACTGAAATGTCTAGGAATCAACCTAAGGAAAGAAATCAAAGACCTCTTCTCTGAAAACTATGGCACTCTGAAAAGAGAGATTGAAGATGATATCAGAAAATGGAAAGACATCCTCTGCACCTGGGTAGGAAGGATTAATATAGTGAAAATGGCCATACTTCCAAAACTGATATATAGATTTAATACAATTCCAATTGAGATCACAGCAGCATACTTCATGGACCTTGAGAAAACAATCCAAAAATTCATTTGGAACAAGAAGAGACCCAGAATAGCAAAAGCAATTCTAGGTAACAGAGACATGGCAGGGGGTATCACATTCCCCAACCTGCAAGTATACTACAAAGCTACTGTGATAAAAAACAGCATGGTACTGGCAAAGAAACAGACTTGAGAACCAGTGGAACAGATTAGAAGATGCAGAAACAACGCCAGACACACTCAGCCATCTCATCTTTGATAAAGGAGCCAAACACCCTCACTGGAGGAAAGACAGCCTCTTTAATAAATGGTGCTGGAAAAATTGGCTTTCAACTTGCCAAAGATCAAAACTAGACCTATATCTCTTGCCATGCACTAAACTAAAATCAAAATGGATTAAAGATCTAAATATTAAAATAGAAACTCTGAACCAGTTGGAACAGAGGTTAGGTAGAACTCTTGAAGACATCAGTGTAGGAAAAGATTTTATGAACAAAACCTCAGTTGCCCCTGAACTAGCACAAACGATGAACAAGTGGGATCTCTTCTTATTAAAAGCCTTCTGGCACAGCAAGAGAAACCACCAGCAGTGTGAAGAGACAATTCACAATGTGGGAAAAAATCTTCACCTGCTTTTTCTCAAAGGTCTACTATCTCGAATCTATAAAGAACTTAAAAAGATCAGACCTCCCAAATTTAAAGACCCAATATGAAAATAGCCACCTGAAATGAACAGACATTTCTCAGAAAAAGAAGTAGAAATAGCAAATAAATACATGAAAAAATGTTCAACATCACTGGTCATTTGAGAGATGCAAATGAAAACAACACTGAGATTCCACCTCACTCCAGAAAGAATGGCTGCTATCATGAAATCAACCAATAACAAATGGTGGCAGGGCTGTGGGGAAAGAGGAACCCTGCTCCACTGGCTGGTGGGAGTGTAGACTGGTGCAACCACTGTGGAAATCACTATGGAGATACCTCAAAGAACTAGGACTGGAAGTCCCATTTGACCCTGCTATTCCCCTGCTGGGGATCTTCCCCAAAGAATTAAAAGAATCATACCACAGTGATATATGGGCACCCATGTTCATAGCAGCACAGTTTCTGATAGCTAAAACTTGGAAGCAGCCCAAATCCCCATCAACTGGAGACTGGATAAAGAAAATGTGGTTTTTTAATAAAATGGAGTGCTACTCAGCCATAAAAAATGAGAAATTAGAGACATTTATAGCTAAGTGGATGCACATTGAGGCAATACTCTTAAGTGAAATAAATAGGACACACATGTATAAATACCAAATAGTTTCTCTGGTGTGAGAAACTGAAAGTGTAAATAAGGACTAAAATGTATAATAGGTAATGTGAAATAGGAAGAAAAGGGGCAAAGGGGAAGGAAGTGGGAGGGCTAGGGGAAAGGATAGAAGGGAATGGGATTAATATGAGAAAATGGAAAAATAGGAACAAGATCTTTGTAAATAGGGAGGACTGGAGGGGTTGAAGGGAGGGCTGGGCAAGGATGAAAAATAAGAACCAAGAGAGACTATGTAAAGGTGCAAATTTCCAATGATGAATGTCATTATATTGTATACCTAAAATGTACCAATGGTTAGAATGAATAATCGATAATGCAAAATAGGAAGAAAAGGTCCAAAGGAGTAGGGGTAGTGGGAGGGGCAGGGGAAATGAAAGAAGAGAAAGGAAAAATGCTGAGAAATGGAAAAAATGGAAATAAAGTCTTTGTAAATAGGGAAGGGTGGAGGGGGTGAAGGGAGGGCTAGGAATGGGGAAAAAATAAGAACCAAGATGCATTATGTAAAGGTACAATTCCCAATGAGAAATGTAATTGTGTTGTATACCTACAATGTACCAATAAAAGAATTTAACATAAAAAATAAACAACAACATGGAGGGGGCCAGGGATTTAGCTCAGTGGTTTCACCGCCTGCTGCACAAGCTCAAAGGACCCAAGTTCGATCCCTAGTACCAAAAAAATAAAATAAAATGAAACAACATGGATTCCATTTCACTCCACAAAGAATGGCTGTCATCAAGTAATCAACCAATAACAAATGCTGGAGAGGCTGTGAGGAAAATGAAACCCTTCTCTTTGTTGGTAGGAGTGTAAATTGATACAAGCACTACAGAAATTTGTATGGAGATTTGAAATTAGAGGTTACATTTAACCCAGCTATTCCCTTTCTTGGTATCTTCCCCAAATAGTTAAAGACATATTACAGTGACACATGCATACCCATGTTTATAGCACCACAGTTAATAATATCTAAATCTTGGAAGCAGCTTATATTTCCATCAACAGATAAAGAAAAATCATAATGAAAATCAAAAAAAATCACAGTGAAGGATAAACTTGAGGTATTTTTAGGTAAAAGGATACATGTTGATACCATAATCTTAAGTAAAGTAAATCAAGCGTGAGTTTAAATATTGGATGACTTCACTTGTATGAGATATCCAAAGTGTAAATAAGGAGTGAAATGGGGGAGCAATATTGGGAAGTAGGAAGAACTTGTTCAAATGAGAAAGGGAACAAAAGATAGGGGGAGGGAGGGAAACGAAGGGAAAATAGATTTAAAGAAAAAACAGAAAAAGAGCTTTTGTAAATGGGTTGGAGCAAAAGGTGGCAGAGGGGACAAAAAAGAATTAAGATGTGCTGTGTACACGTACACGTCCCCCATGGTAAATGTGATCTTATATACGCCAAATACATTGCAATAAAAAACCAAGTATGGAAAAAATGAATATCTAAGGTAGGAAAGATACAGAAAATCTTGGACACCAGAAACAACAAGAAAGGAAGCAGTCTGTCCTGGGAGGATAATACTGTCCTACTCGGCTTTTCCATTGCTGGTACCAAATCCCTGACACCCACAACTTAGGAATCTTGGAACCTGAGAGCCGTGTGTGTGTGTGTGTGTGTGTGTGTGTGTGTGTGTGTGTGTTCGTTCCTGAGAATTGAATCCAAAGTCTTATGCATGCTAAGTAAGCACTTTGACTACTACTAAGCCACATCCACAACAATTTTTATTTCTTTTTTTTTTTTTAAACAGGGTCTAAGTTGCTCTGGATGGCCTTATACTTGCAATCCTCTTGGCTTAGCCTCCTGAGATGCCAAGATTATCATGCAAAGCCTTCTCTCAACCTACTGACCTCTCCTCCTAAGAGGTTTATTTTGGTTCATGGTTTCACAGTGGAGCAAACTGCTCACCTTCCTGGTGGTCTTCAAGCAGAGCACACGGGAAGGGGCCAGGGACTGGATATAGTCTCCAAGGTCACACTCCCATGCCCAACTTCCTCCAACAAGGCCCCACCCTGGATCCCCTCACCATCCATCCCAGGAGTCTCATTCTCCAGTCAATTTGACAATTAGGGTTAATCAACACAAACACCATGAGAAATGAGGTCTGCCCTAGGTGTATATGTTGATACCTGGTGGTCTAGAGGTCCAAAAATGTTTACCATTGAAGATAAACATTTTAAATATAATAAATATTTTAGGTTTTGTGGGCCACATAGGATTTCCATCAAGACAGATTTGTGTTGTTCATGTGGGGGGAAAGGAACAAAGATCGGATTTAATCAGAGAGCCTGGCACAAACCTCAGATAGACAAAAGCTCCCTCCCTTGAGTAATCTATAAAATACATGCCTGCCAAAGGAGTTGTAGGTGTTCTCAGGGTGGGCTTAGCTCTAGATTGAGACAAAGACAAATTCCCTCCCTATTCCCACCCTGAGCGCCCTGGCCATAAATAAGCCTTCTCATTGGTGATGCACCAGAATCCAACTACAGTGGCACCTTGGTTCACAAAAACAGTTTGGTTTCACAAACAAAAATGTTTGGCAAACATTTGTTTTTTGTTTTCAAACTCCATATCGGATGACAAATACAACTGTGACCATCTTTCCCATGCAAACACAAACATGGCCATGTTTTCCAAAATCATAGAGCAAATTAAGTTTGTGAATTATGGTACCATTGTACCTGAATTTGCTGAATGCCTAAATACAAATTTAGTCTAAAGTCACCCAGAATGACTACACTGAGCATGTGGTAGGATCAGACGCAGGTCCTCACTGGAGCAATACTTGAAACCCAGGTCCTAAGGAAATTCCCACAAACCAAGTTCTGAGGAGTACAAACTCATAAGCAGAAATCTCAAGATAGATGAAGAAACAAGCCATGATGAGGCAGAGAGTGCAGAAAAATAGTCATATGGAAAATACCAGGTAGAGAATACAAAGTAAGTGGTGTAAGCCCTCCAGGAGATTCTAGTGCACTGGAAAGCATGGAAACTACTGAGTCATTTCAGAGCTCAACAAAATCAAAGTAGGAAGAGAATACATTGCTCTAATTTGGGCTACTTTCAGCTTATGATGATGGATTTGGAGGATACAAAATTTCATCTACAAGGTAATGTAATTGCTTTTATGACTTTTGAGACCAGGGAATGAATAATCACACTTTTCTGCTGTGTGTGGTGCTGGGGATTGAACCCAAGACCTCATACATGCTAGGCAAGTGCTCCACCACTGAGCTACATCACAACTCTTCATATTTTATTTTTGGGGATGAGATCTTGCCAAGTTGCCCAAGATAGCCTCAAACTTGTAATCCTCCCGTCTCAGTACCCTGGTGTGCTGGAGCTATAGCATGTGTCATCCTGCCCAGCCCCAGGCTTCTCCTTCACCTGCAGTCTCATGTGATTCGACCTGAATCATACGCTGCGACCACACTGTATCTATTGGTTCAGCCGTGTATCCTCATTACCTAGGATACTCTCTCAACATTGTGAAACTGACCACTGAATAAGCCATGGAAGCTTGATAGATTTAACTCAAGGCACCATGTCCAAATCACCATATCAATGAAAAGAACAGCATGCTGAGGACTTGCCTCTACTAACTCCTGAAAAATAAACTCAATGGTAAAATTAATATATAGTTGGGCATGGTGCCACATGTCTATGATCCCAGCACTTGGGAGGCTGAGGCAGGAGAATCACTGTGAATTTGAGGCCAGCCTGGGCTACATAGTGAGTTCAAGACCAGCCTGAACTATACAGTGAGACCCTGTCTCAAAAATAAATAAAGTAGAATAAATACAGAGCTGTCGAAGAGAGTTACAATGACAGTGAGATCCAAATAGTCTGGCATTCAGTTAATGCTCATGTACTAGTGTGGATTCTTTGGTTGTGAAAGAAAACACGGTGAGGCATACATAAGAATTCTGTTCTATGTTTATAGCTTTTCTATCAATCTATAACCTAAAATGAGTTTACTTTTTTTTTTTTTTTGAGACAGGGTCTCACTGTGTAATTCATATTGGCCTTAAACTCTTTATTATAGGCCAGGTTAGCCTCAAATTCACTGTGATCCTCCTGCCTCAGCCTTCCGTGTACTGGAATTACAATTGTATGCCACCATACCTGGATTAAAATGGGTTTAACAGATATTTTATCAAATAGAAGAACCTGTTGGATTACTAGAAAGATAGGGAATGGGGAATGGTTTGTGATATTTTGAGTGACCTCCCCCAGAAATATTAGGACTCAAACAGAAAATTCAGTACATATCCTGAAAGTTTAAATGTTCTTCTTGAAGCAGGCACTTCCTCCAAAATATTTCTAATATCAATGCCATTGCTTAAAACTATACATTTTTTATTTGTAGAAACTGTGATACTAACTCTTCAATGCAAAGTAATTGGAAAATGTACCAAATAAGAAGCTGATCTTTTGTTATTCTATGTCAGCGTAATAAGCAGTCTCTTTGCTTCTTAGCTGGAAATCAGGTGCACTTTGCACTGGCTGGGTAAACAACATAACACAAATGCACTAATCTGTGCTCAGTGCTTACCCTCTGCGTTGAGCTGTTTCTCCCAGTAGGGGGCTCTGTTTGACCATCAAATGGAACAAATGTCCGGGCACTGGGGAACAGGTTCAGGGAGTCTACTTCTTAAACCGTTTGTGGAGTAACTTTGAGGAAGATTAATCATTCAAAAACTTTCTCCAATAATATTTATATAGTAAGAAAGGGAGATTAGATGTCACCAATCAATACAGGCAGGAGGGAGATGTTTCCTAAAAGCAGAAAGGTATATCAAACTATATAACCCTTGGGGACATCTTAAGCCTATATATTTCTAAAACCATAGATCCCTAAATAAGCAGCAAGTTAGAAGTGACAACAACAGAAATGCCTTATAAAAGTTGTGCTGTTCCTGAAGAGTAATGCCTAAAGAATGTCATTGGAGTTTCACCCCTGTACTCACAGGAAGGACCACAGGTGTTTTGTTCCACACAGCATTTCACAAGACAGCTCATACATTGAATGTTTATCCCAAAGTACCAACAAGAGCAGCCTCCACATGCAGGCACACACAGACAACTGACCCAAGTAAAACCCTCTAATGAGCTCCTATTTCTATGAAGGCTAAGTACAGAACAGACTCCTCGACCCGTTTTCCTGAGTGTGGTACCACTGAGTTTCTCACTCATCCCACGTGACCCAGCTCCACTGGCTTTCTTACCATCTTCCAATTCTAACATGCAGAGCACTCTTCTATTACAGGATCTCTGCACAGG
The DNA here is from genome assembly GCF_053883595.1 of Heterocephalus glaber. Lineage (NCBI taxonomy): Eukaryota > Metazoa > Chordata > Mammalia > Rodentia > Bathyergidae > Heterocephalus > Heterocephalus glaber. Next base: position 326,648 of record NW_028258365.1, on the reverse strand, counting down.
CTCTTTACCTGACTGGCCTCACACCCTATTAGCTAAGGCCTAATCACCCTTTGGATCGTGCCTGAATAGCTTTCCCTCTGAGAAAACTACTCTCACTCCTAGGTTAGGTGTCCCTGTTAAATGCTTACATAGTACTTTGTACCTAGCTTTCATAATAAGTCCACTCACTGAAATTGACACAAGATTAGGGTCCACATTTTTATCCTCCATGCATCCCAGTAACTAGCATAGGGCATGAGTTCAAGCAGGTATTTAATATGTACTTGTAGAATAAATAATTGGAGGAATAGCCACATACCTGCCCACTTTTCTGGCTCACTCCTTTTTTCTGTTTTTTATTTTTCTGTTTTCATCCAAAAAGAATGAAACCATTTTACCCAGAAATTAGAATCAATAATAGGTTGGTTTTATACTAGGCTATCTAGGAGAATTTAGAAAAAAATGTGGGAAGAAAAGTATTTAAATGTTAGTTGCCCAACACAAAAACAATCATAGAAAAGAAGAAGAGGTAAGATTACATCTAATATAAAGTTGTCATTTTTTAAACAGATCGTCAGAGGGGCAAATTTTCCAGGGAAACATTTCCAAGATTCTATCCTAATGGGAAGCAGGTTAGCACTTATGTAGTATTGTCTTGGGTAGCTGAAAAACTCAGACTATGTATTAAATTGATTTAGATACAGCCAGAAAACTCAGCTCCTGACCCAGCCAAACCTCTGAGCAGAGCAAGGTTCTACAGTGGATGTCACAGACAGCTTCACCCAGTGCAGGGGCCTACTGAGCTGGGCTTGGCCAATTATAATGCTCCTTTCATTTGGGCTTTGCTGTGATAGGCCAAATTGTGCCATCTTTTGCCAATAGGAGTCTTTTTGAGCTGGCTCCAAAGTCCTTAGATGGCATTACTGTATGAGACTTTGAGGGCTTCCTCTCTATCGGGTATAGTAAAAATCTTTCAGAATCATCTTGTACTCTTCCTGCCCCCAAACATGGAATCTTCCGTACTTCTAAGAATGTGGCAAGACACAATCAAGCCAGTAAAACTGCTCACTGCTGCTGGGCTGGTCATTGTTTATAGGTCTCATCAGTGAAATATGCAGTTTTATTTTTTAAAAAACACCTCGAGTTTATGCTGACACTTCTTCCAATTCAATTTTTTATTTATTTTATTTTTTTTTTTTTTGGTACCGGGGATAGAACTCGGGTCCTTGCACTTGCACAGCAGCTAAATCCCTGGGCCAGTTTTACAAATTTTTTTACTAACCACTTTCCTATTGCATCAGGATGCATTTCCTTTATTCTAAGAATTCTGAATCTCAAGGTCACAGGATGATAAGAGTGAAATATCTATTAATTATTAATTTATCCCTACTGCACACACAACAACCTCAGAAAAAGAACACTCAGATATCAGGAGTTACTACGCCCAAGAAGAAAACCCACCCCACTGAGAGCACAGGGGAGGGAGGGAGAGGGAGGGGGAGGGGGAGGGAGGGGGAAGGAGAGGGAAGGAGAAGAAGGGAGAGGGAGGGAGAGGGAGGGAGAGGGAGGGAGAGGGAGGGGGAGAGAGGGAGGGAGAGGGAGGGGGAGGGAGAGGGAGAGGGAGAGGAGAGGGAGAGGGAGAGGGAGAGGGGAGAGGGAGAGGGAGAGGGAGAGGGAGAGGGAGAGGGAGAGGGAGAGGGAGAGGGAGAGAGAGGGAGAGAGAGAGAAATGGTATCTTTGTCCAAAACAAATGGGCTCAAGTCATTTATTCTCCTTATGGAGGCCACCCTGCTTTCAGAAATGCTCAATCAGATTATTCAGAACAAACCTGGTAAAAACTCATTTTTAGGATGGGATGAAGTATAAATAAATCCAGAGAAAATATATAAAATACAAAGAAATGACAAGATGGGAAGGGATTATCAGCCTACCATAAGAGGAAGTCAGATGCATGCATGAAGAAGTCAGTTTTCATTTGCTCCAAGAGTAGTTATCTGCCCTGAACATTTTGAAATTTCATCTATGTAACCTTTTCAGGTGGGGAGAGAGAGAGAGAAAGAAAAGCCCAGAGACCACAGCTGTCTAGATGGAGATTCATCTCATTATAACCTGGATTGTATAGAGCTGTGAGCCCACACAGACCAGTCCCGGTACAGCTTGCAGTTCATGTTACCCTGCCCTGGATCTCCTCTATTTTCTGGGAATTTTAAGCCTTGAATGTGGGTGGAAGTGGGCTTACCCTGGTGGCACCCTCAGGCATCTTGCGCAGTCAAATGTAAAATCCTTCCTGGAAAAAGTCAAATTCATATTAGGTCTTAGATAATGTATGTGATAAATTTTCAAATCTAGGACAAAGTCAAGGATATCCAGATATATGGAGGAAGTAGATACCATAAACAATATCCAGTGGACCACAGATCACAGACACAGAATTGCAAAGGCTTCAAATCTCAGGGTTCTAGAAATAAACTGTGCTACGTTTAAAATTTTTCATTAGAGATGAACAACATTTGAAGAGAAAGAGAAACTATAAACAATTTTACTTTTGAGTTTAAAATAAAAAACGGGAGTAGAGCCGAAGGGGGAAAAAGGAATTGAGATGTGTTATGTACATGTATCAATGACCCACAATGAATGAAATCATTATGCTCTGCAAACATGGACTCATAAAAATTAAAAATTTTAAAAAATAAAACTATTTTAAGAAATTAAACAAAACTTTAAAAATAAAATAACAAAAAATTAAAACTCAGTAAATAGGCTTAACAGCAATTGAGACAGAGATGAAGAGAAAGGAAATAAATTGCAAAATAGGAGCGAGGACCATCCACAATGAAGGACTGAATGAGGAGAATACTGCTGCGGGAGAAAAGATGAGGAGGCTGGGAATGCCGCAGGTGTTCATGGGCATCTCAGAGTGCAGAGGCAAAGAGGAAGGTGGAGGGCATGTTTGAAAAGACAACTGCAGTTCTCAGAACTGATGGAAAACACGTCCACAAAGTTCAGAAGCCCAATGCATTCAAAGCACAGTGAATGTATACATTAAACACATATTTTAGAAGATTTTTAAAAATCAGTTGAACAATCTAAGCTTCTACCTTTAGAACCTAGAGGAAGAGCAGCAAAGTGGACCAAAAGCAAGCAGGAAATAATAAAACAGAGTGGAAAGATTAGAAAAATAGTGAAAAATCAATGAAACAAAGAGATGATTCTTTGAAGATCAATAAAACTAGCAAACCTCTAACAAGACAAAGAGTCAGAGAGAGGACACAAATAATCACCAGTATTAGAAATAAAACAGAGACCATCCCTACAAACCATACGGAGTAGGAGGAGAATGAGTATCACTGATTACTCCATACACACATCTAACAACCTAGATGAAGTGGACCAATTTCTCAAAAAAAAAAAAATTCAATGAACATGAAATAGATAATCCGAAGGGTCATATAAGGAATGATAAAATTAAATTCATAAAATTTTTCAAAGACCTCAAAAAGAAATCTCTAAGTTCACAAGATTTCACAGTGTCTTTACCAAAGCTTCAAAGAAAAATCAACACCATTCTATACATGCTTCTGCAGAAAATAGAATAGGACAAAATTCTAATTACCCGAAGCTACATTGACCTGATACCAAAACCAGGCAAAGTACAAAAAAAAAACTGTAGCTCAATAGTTCCCATGAAGAGAGATGCAAAAATCCTTACCAAGGCATTAGCATATAGAATCTAATAATATATGAAAAGATTTATATACTATGGCTGCTATGATCTGACCATATTCCACCAAAATTCTTGTTGAAACCTAATTTCCATTGTGATGGTAATGTAGGACATGGGCTCCACCTTCATGAATGAGATTAATACCCTATCCGTGAGGTTCTGGCTGCCCACCTTCCTTCCCCCTTTATGTCATGTGAGGATACATAGCACCACCTATGAAACAAAATCCAAGACTTCACCAGACATGAAATCTGCTGGCGCCTTGATCTTGGACTTCACAATCTCAAGAACTATAAGCAATAAATTTCTGTGGTTTATAAATTACTTTGCCAAAGGCATTTTGTTATAGCAGTCCAAAAGGACTAAGAAAATGACCAAGTGGGGTTTATTTAAGAGATGCAAAGATGGTTGAATATTTTAAAATTAATCAATATAATCTAAATATTAACAGATTAAATAAGAAAAATCACAATTGTATCAATTAATAAAGAATTTAGAAAAATGGTGGAGTGATAAGCAACAACTCAACCTCCCCGAGAAACAGAACCCAGACTTGTAAATAACAATTTAGGGAGGAAAAACAAAGAGAGAAACAGATCCTTGGGAAGCAAGAAGGATCTGAAAATTAAAATCTACAGATAAATTGAAGACAAAACACAAGGTAAAGGGAAGGACAATCTGTGCTTTCTCTGGCTCCCAACTTGTGGTTCCTGGGAAAGGGAGACCGAATTTACAAAGTCCAGGCTGGGGACTCCAGAGGGCTTCAGGGAGGAACACAGCAGTGGAACTGACCAGCAGGCACTGAGAACTGCAGGGAGAATGTGGGTTTCCCCAGCAACAGCTGCTGAGTGACTCCAGTACAAGCGCTCAGCAAATCCTCTGAGAAAGTGCTTGGTCACACAACATTCCTGGAAGGGACTGATTGTTTGAATCCAGAACTGAGAGCAACTGCAAGAGAGTTTCAATTCAGGGGTCCCACTGTTATGTTCCCAAAGTGAAGAAGTAAGAGACAATCAGTAGTCAGCAGTCAGGGAGCTGTGGCCAGGGAGCCACAGTCAGGCTGAAAAGAAGCCCCTGAAGAGTTTAAGCTAAAGTACACACGCCATGCCCCTGTGGCCCCAGGCAAAGCTCAGCCTGAATTGCTTTGGATTTCAAAGGTGCAGCACTGGGGCCCTCACTCTAACCCTACTGCCTGCAGGTGCCTGCATCCAGTACTGATCTGGGGTCTGGCTGCCTTCTTTATCTACCAGAGTGATTGAGGATAAACTTTGACTTAGACACCACCCCAGACTTGTAGATCCTAGAATAAAACCACATGTTTGAAACCACAGAGAAATTGTTGTTGTTGTTGTTGTTTTGGGTGTTTTGTTTTGCTTTGTTGTGTTTGTGTGTATGTGTGTTTAACAAATTCTACAAGAACTTCAGAGAACATCGAATGCCAATACTCCTCAAACTCTGTAATGAAATTGAAAGGGTAATAATACTCCCAAAGTCATTTCTGGAAGCAAGCATAACACTGATTTCAAAACCAGAAAAGGATCCAACCAAAAGAACTTCAGGCCAATTTCCTTAGTGATTATAGATGCAAAAGTCCTCAGTAAGATCCTGGCAAACAGAATGCAGCAAATCACCAAAAATATTATACATCATGATCAACTAGGATACCTTCCACAGATTCAGGGATGATTCAACATACACAAATCAATAAATGTCATACACCACATAAACAAAAGCAAGCAAGGACAAAACTCACATGATTATCTCAATAGATGCAAAAAAGGCATTTGACAAAAGCCAACACCAATTCATGATTTAGGGAAAAAAAAACCTGAAGAAAATAGGTGTAGAAGGTATTTATCTCAATCTGCTAAAAGTCATCTATGGCAAAACAATGGCCAACATCATACCAAATGGAGAGAAGCTGAAAGCTTTCCTTCTAAAATGAGAAGGCAAGGATGTCTGCTATCAGCACTCCTGTTCAATATAGTTCTCAAAATATTAGCCAGATCAATTAGTCAAGAGAAGAAAAGGGATATGGATAGGAAAGGAAGAAGTTAAATTAATATTATTTGCAGAAGGCATGGTTCTCTACAAGACGACCCCAAAATTCTACCAAAATACTCCTAGAATTAATAACCAAATTTAGGCTGGTTGTATCTATAATCCTAGCACCCAGGAGGCTGAGGCAGGAGGATCACTATGAGTTAGTTCAAAGCCAGCCTGGATCCATGTGTGTTCAACACCAGCTGAGACCACATAGTGAGATCCTGCCTCCAAAAACAAAACCAAACAAAAATAAGAAATAAATAACCAAACAGCATAGTATGATACAGGGTCAGCACTCAAAACCCATAGGTTTCCTGTACACCAATAATAAATTCACCAAAAGAGAAATTAGGGGAACATTATCATCATCAAGAGAAAAAATCTTTAAGAATTAGCCTAACCAAGGAAGTACAAGACCTCTACAATGAAAACTATAGTAGGCTTTAAAATGAGATTGAAGAAGACATCAGAAAATTGAAAGATATCTCCTATTCTTAGATATGCAGAACCATATAGTCAAATGGCCATAACTGTTATACAAATTTAACACAATCTCAATCAAAATACCAATAGCACTCCTTACAGAACTAGAAAATGCCATCCTAAAATTCATATGCACCCAGAAAGAAACTAGAGTAACTAAAGCAATTCTGGGCAACAAGGGCAGGGCAGGACTTCACAACCCTGGACTTCAAGTTATACCACAAAGCTACAGTGATAAACAACAGCATGGTACTGGCAGAAAAAGACCTGTGAATCAATGGAACTGAATAAAAGGATGCACAAAAAACCCAGGCACACTCAGCTACCTTATCTTCCATAAAGGGGCCAAATACTTTTGCTTCAGGAAAGATAGCCTCTTTAACAGTTGCTCAGAAAATTGCCTATCCACATGCCAACAATTAAACAAACCTAGACCTATATCTCTCACCATACTCCAAAACTGAACTCAAAGTGGATCAAAGATGTAAATATTAAAACAGAAACACAATCTTCTGGGAGACAAAAGAATTAAAATACATGAAGAGATAGGTTTAGGCAAAGACTTTCTGAAGAGAACCTTTCTACACAAAAAATAATACTAAGAATCAATAAATGGGATCACGTCAAATTAATAAGCTTCTGCACAGCAAAGGAAACCACCAACAGAATGGGGGAAAATTTTTTGCCACCTACTCATCAGAAAGAGGACTAATATCTAGAATATATAAAAAAAACCCAAAAAAATTAGACACCCCCCAAATTTAAACACCCAATGAAATAAACGGGCATCTGAAGTTGATAGACACTTCTCAGATGAAGAAGTACAAATGGTCAATGAATATGTGAAAAAATGCTCACAGAGCCTTGTGCTCCCTGTGGGTGAGGAGGGAGGCCCCACCCTGTCCCAGTCACAGACACTGGTGCTTCATGCACTCCAAGAGGTGAAGAGAGAAGCTCAAATAGCCATGATCTGAAAAGAAAAAAACACTCCACAGTAGATATAATTAAAATACAGTGGTACCTCGGTTCATGAATGCTTCTGTTTACAAACAATTTGATTACAAGCAGAAGCATTTGGCAAAATTTTATTTTTGTTTGCACAATCTGCATTGGGTGAAAATGACCAAGGCCATCTTTCCCACACAAATACAAATGTGGCCATCCATTCCAAAATCATAAAACAAATTAAGTTTGTGAACCAAGGTACCGCTGTATCAGAAATCCAACCCAAGAACAAAAACTTGAGAGCTGTTAGAAAAATGCAACAAATCATGTATAAAAGAAAATCTATCAGAATTACAACAGAGTTCTCAGTACAAATCTTAAAAACAAGAAGAAGTTGGAATGAAGTGTCTCAAGCCCTTAAAACCATTTCCAACCAAGATTGATATAACCTACAAAATTATTTTTCAATTTCCGTGATAAAGAGCACCTGAAGAAACTCATGACCACCAGACCAACACTTCAAAAAATTCTCAAGGACATCCTAGAAAGAGACAATGAAGCTAACAATGCCAAAATGTCCAATAGAATGAATGCCTCAGGTAGGGTTCTCAATTAAGTAGAAAGGGAAGAAAGCAAAACAGCAACAAGTAAATAATACACTGACAAAAATAAATCAATACCTTTCAACTCTATCAATGTGAATGGACTCAAATCACTAATCAAAAGACACGAATTAGCAGAATGGATCAAGAAACAAAGTCCAACAGTATGCTGTATACAAGAAACACATTTAACACAAAAAGAAATTCATAGATTATAAATCAGATGGAAAACAATATTCCATGCAACAAGAACCCAAAAACAAGCAGGACTAAATATATTATTCTCAATCAAAATGGGCTTTAAGCCAAAGATGACAAAAGAGACAAAGAAGGACCTTAAATATTGGTAAACAGAACTATTCAAACCATGGTGCACCCAACTTCATAAAACAAACACTAACGGACATAAAAGATCAGAGAAACATCAATGCAATTATAGTAGGGGAATCTTAATACCCCACTATCAAAAGTAGATGAACTAAAGAAAAAATTAACAGAGAAATACCAGAATTGAAACAAATCTTTGAACAAATGGACTTAATAGATATCTATAGAGTGTTGTACCCAACAGCAGAATACACATTCTTTCTCCAAAATAGACCACATACTACCTAATACAGCATGCTTAAGTAAATACAAAAGAATCAAGATTATCCCAGGCATATTATCAGATCATAGGACAATGAAACCAGAAATCAATAGCAAAAGAAATCACAGAAACTATGCAAACATGTGGAAATTAAACAGCACATGCTTGAATCATCAATGGGTCAAAGAAAGAATTAAGGAAGAAATAAGACAGTTCCTAGTATTAACATGTTCATGACAGGGCTGTAATTCATATGTCTCAGTACTGGGTGGCTCTGATTTAATTTGTATGTCTCACCTCTGGGTGGCTCTGATTTGAATTCAATTGTCTGAGGTTATATAGCTAGCCTATATATATATATATATATATATATATATATATATATATATATATATATATATATATATCCTATATATATCCTATATATATATATATATCCTATATATATATATAGTCACTGGTATTTCATGGCTAGGCTATTATTAAGCTCACTGGTAAATTTTTATTTGATTATGCTTTTATTGTTCCTTGGTGAGATCCATTTATAGACTTTTTATTAATTTTATTAGTAAATGGGCTGAAAAAAGTGATCACCTCCATTTGTACCACCAGTGGTACAAGCTACCTAATGAGATAGTCATACATTTGAACCACTGGTGGTTCAAGCCAGCAGGAATGTGTTAAATGATAATGCCAGGACAACATACCCATAACTTAAGAAACACAGTGAAAGCAGTCCTGCAGAGGAAGTTTACGGCTGTGAAGGCCCACATCAGAAAAACAGAACAAGCCCAAAAAATAAATCTAATGATATATCTCAAGGTCCTGGAAAAACAAGGATAATCTAAAACCAGAGCTTGTACAAGGAAGGAAATTATAAAGATCAGACTAGAAATCAATCAAATGGAGACTAAAAATACAATACAAAGAGATCAATGAATCAATGAGCTGGTTCTCTGAAACAATAAACAAAATAGACAAACAGCCAATCTTACAAAAAAAAGGGAAAGAAAAGACACAAATCAACGCAATTGGAAATGAAAAGGGTAAAAATCACAAAGGACACCACTAAAATCCAGAAAACTATTACCACTATTTTCACAAACCTATATGCCAAATAATTGGAGAACTTGGAATAAATGCAGAGATTCTAGATATATAGATATATTCTAGATATATATGAATTATCAAAACTGAAACAGGAAGTCACCCAGGGATTTATCTCAGTGGTTCTGCTGTCTCCCTCACAAGCGCAAGGTCCTGAGTTCGATCCCCAGTACCAAAAATAATAATAATAATAAAATAAAAAACTGAAACAAGAAGACTTGAAAATCCTGAGTAATCCAATAACCAGTAATATTAAAGAAGTAATAAAAAAAAAACCCTACCAACTAAGAAAAGCCTAAGACCTGATAGATTCACTGCCAAATTCTACAAGAATTTCAGGGAAGTTCTAACACCAATAGTACTTCTCTCTTTAATAAAATTGAAAAGAACCCAGAAGCTAGCATTACCAAAACAGAGAACTATAGGTGAATTTTTCTAATGAACACAGATGCAAAAATCCTCAACTAGAAAACATTTCATCAAAAATATCATACACAGGGGCCAGGGATTTAGCTCAGTGGTTCCGCCCCCTGCCTCACAAGTTCAAGGTCCCAAGGTTTGATCTCTGGTACCAAAAAAATATATATATCATTCACCATGACCAAGTAGACTTCATCCCAGGGATGCAAGAATAGTTCAACGTATACAAATCAATAAATGTAATTCATCACATTAACAGAAATAAAGACAAAAACCACATGATCATTAGCAACAGATACAGAAAAGCATTTGACAAACTCCAACACCCATTCATGATTAAAAAAAAGAACTCTGAAGAAAATCAGTATAGAAGGACCTTATCTCAAAACGACATAAGGCATTTATGACCAACCCACTGTCAAAATCATATTAAATGGGGAAAAACTGAAATCATTCTAAAATCAGGAACAATACAAAGGTGTCTACTATCACTACTCCCATTCAACATAGTCCTTGAAACATTAGCCAGAGCAATCAGGTAAGAAAAAATAAATAAAAGCCATATGTATGAAGTCAAAGTGTCATTATTTTCAGATGAGTCTCTACTTACCAGACCCAAAAAATTCCTCCAAAAGACACCTACAATTAATAACCAAATTCAGCAATGTAGCACAATACAAAATAAACACACAAAAACCAATAACATCCCTATACTGAACTCAAAGAAATTATAAAAATAATACCATTCATAATAGCATCAAAAATTAAATACTTATGAATTATCCTAACCAAGGAAGTGAAAGACCTCTACAGTGAAAATTATATCATTCTGAAAGAGGAAAACATAGAGAACATCAGAAAATGGAAAGACATCACCTGTTCCTGGATAGATAGAATCATAATCAAATGGGTAATCATAATCAAAATGGGTATACTTCCAAAATTTATAAACAGATTTAATGCCATCCCAGTCAAAATACCAACAGCATTTCTCATAGAGCTAGAGAAAGCTATGCTTAAATTCATAGGGAACCATAAAAGACCCAGAATACAAAAAGCATTCCTAGGTAACAGAAAAGAAAGTGGGAGGCATCAAAATCCCAGATCTGAAGTTATACTAAAAAGCTTCTGTGATTAAACTAACATGGTAGTGACACAAAAACAAGCATGTAAATTGATACAATGGAAGAGAGGAAGCAGAAACAATCCTAGGTGCATTCACCTATTTGATATTTAGCAAAAAGGTAAAAGATGTACACTGGAAAAAAGATAACTCTTTAATAAACTGCTGGGAAAATGGGCTATCCACATGCAAAAAGATGATTGATTCTAGACCCATATATCTCACTGTGTACTAACCTAAAATCAAAATAGATCGAACATCTAAATGTTAAGGCAAAAACACTTAATATGCTGGATGACAAAATGGGTAAAACTCCTGAAGACAAAGACATAGACAAGGACTTTCTGAACAGAACCCCAGTGGCACAAGAAATAATACTCATTCACACAGATAAACAGATTCAAATTCCATGCCAGGTTACCACAAGGACTAAGTGTGTGACATGGGCAGGACCTGCAGCAAGGGTGAAGGCTCTGTATATAATTGTTTAGCCAACACAGAGAATGTGAGTTATACAGGGTTGCTTTGACTGACCAATATCTGACAAATGCCTAGACCACAAGTAACCTAAAGTTGAATTTATTGCTAACTCTTGAAAAAAAAATTATACTGAGAATCAACGAATGGAATCATATCAAATTAAAACTCTGCACAGCAAAGGAAACAACCAACAGAGTGAAGAGACAACCTACAGAATAGGAAAAAAAATTTGCCAGCTATTCCTTGGACAGAGGACTAACATCTAGAATATATAAAGAACAGGTTGGCTCACGTGACTCTGCTTCTTTCCCCGTCGCCCCGTGACCTGCGTCAGTGGCAGATCCACTGGGAGATCGCTGGAACCCCAGAAGCCGAAAATGGAACTGTTGACATTCAGGGACGTGGCCATTGATTTCTCTCTGGAGGAGTGGGAAGACCTGGATTCTGCTCAGCAGAATTTGTATAGGGATGTGATGTTGGAGACTTACAGAAACCTTATCTCCCTGGGTCTTGCTGGCTCTAAGCCATACATGATCACCTGTCTGGAGCAAAGCAGAGAGCCCTGGAATGTGAAGAGACAAGAGACAGTAGCAATACACCCAGCTGGTGTCTTCTCATTTTCCCCAAGATGTTTCATCAGAACAGGATAAAGAACACTCATTCCAAAATGTAACAAATGGAAGATACAGTATTTGTGACCATGACAACAAATTTGTGACAACTAAAGAAAGCAAAAACTTCACTGCCATCAGAGATCAAGAACATATAGTATCTCCAAAAAAATCTGAATTTATGCCTGCTGCTTTAAAAGACCCATGTGTTTTTGTAAGTAAACATTCACATCAGATTTTGAAACATGCCTTTTCTCTCAAAGGAAATTTGGGAAATCTAAAGATGAGACCAGTCCATGCTTCAGTTGATCACTTGAAAAATTTTAAATGTAGGATTGGATTAAATTTTCAAGCATTTGTTTTAGTAGACAATAGATTTAAAAGTGAAGAACAAAATCCTAAATTTAATCAATTTAGTTCATTTATGAAAGGTTTGTTATTCTGCAATCAACAAAAAGGTCTTCCCTATACCAAGTTATACAATTTTCATAAGTATGGAAAATTATTTACCCATCCATTATTGCATAATCAAAATCCAGATATAGACATCTATAAATGTATGGAATGTGGCAAAGCTTTCAAATGTTCTTCAAACCTCACTCTACATAAGAGAATTCACAGTGGAGAGAACCCTTACAAATGTAGAGAATGTGGCAATGCCTTTAATAATCGCTCAGACCTTACTCAACATCGAACAAGTCATAATGGAGAGAAGCCATACAAATGTGAAGAATGTGGCAAAGCCTTTAAGTGTTGTTCACACCTTACTCAACATCAGAAAATTCATACTGGAGAGAAGCCATACAAATGTGAAGAATGTGGCAAAGCCTTTAATTATTGTTCACATCTTACTCGACATCTGAGAATTCATACTGGTGAGAAACCCTACAGTTGTGAAGAATATGGTAAAACCTTTAGACACGGTTCAAATCTTACTCAACATCAGAGAATTCATACTGGTGAGAAACCTTACAAATGTAAAGAATGTGGAAGAGCCTTTACCCATTGCTCAACCCTCAATCAACACCAGAGAATTCATACCAGAGAGAATATTAGATATGCAAAGAATGTGGCAGGGCCTTTAATACATTCTCAAGCCTTTCTATACATCATAGAATACATACTGGAGAAAAACCTTACAAGTGCCAGGACTGTGGCAAAGCCTTTAACTTTCGTTCTGACCTTAATAGACATCAGAGAAATCATAATCGAGAGAAGGTATACAAATGTAAAGAATATGGCAAAGCTTTTAATAACTGTCCTAATCTTACACAGCATCAGAGAATGCAAATGGGTGAGAAACCCTACAAATGTAAAGAATGTGGCAAAGTTTTTAAATATTTTTCACACCTTACTCGGCACCAGAGAGTTCATAGTGGGGAGAAACCATACAAATGTAAAGAATGTGGCAAAGCCTTTAATGAAAAGTCAAAACTTTTTCAACACCAGAGAATTCACACAGCAGAGAACCCTTACAAATGTATACATTGTGGCAAAGGCTTTAATAATTGTTTGAGCCTTACTCAACATCAGAGAATTCATACTGGAGAGAAGCCCTACAAATGTAAAGAATGTGGCAAAGCCTTTAACAGTTGTTTCCACCTTACTCGACATCAGAAAATTCATGAAAGGGAGAAACCTTGCTGATGAAAGAATGTGACAAACCCTTTACCTGTTGCTCAAAGCTTACTCAACACTAGATAACACATACTGCATAGAATTCTTACAAATGTAAAAATTTTGGTAAAGACTTTAGTAATTGCAAACCTTACTCAACATCAGAGAGTTAAACTGGAGAGAACCCTAGAAATTTAAAGAATGTGGTAAAGCCTTTAGTGGAAGTTTAGTCCTTATTAAAAATGATACAGTTTAAATTGTAGAACTCAGAACCTAAAACTATTTTAATTGGATAAAACTTTTATAAATCTACAGAAATCAGCAAAACTTTTAATGTATGTATGATTGTATGATTATAATTATGTAAGATAACTAGAGAGAAACCTTACAAATACAGGAAATGTGGCATAATCTAACTTGCTCAAAATGTGCTAGACATCATTAGTTGATATAAAAAGAAATCAGTTCTCATCACTGTCAGAAAATAATGCAGGTAATGCCTCCTTGAAAGGATATAAATTAAAGTGAATCCATGTTTTTTAAATAGCTTCACTTTTTGAAAACTGAAGAACAACTCTCAAATAGATCATTGTATCAGCAGAATAAGATTGCTTCCTGACAAGTTTTAAACTTTTTTTCAAAGAATATACAGTAGGTTTTTAAAATACTTTCTTGAGCTTATTTATTTGTGGTACTGAGGATTGAACCCAGGGCTTTTGCATTGTTATTTTGAGGCAAGATTTTACTAAATTACTAAGTTGCCAAGCCTGGAATTTTGGTCCTCCTAACCTCAGCCTCCTAATGTACCGGGATAATAGGTGTGTATCACCAAGCTGGGCTTATTCTTGTAAATTATATTTTTATTTATTTCTCATACTTTTGTAATTACTGGAAAATTGTAATGATTAAAGGAGTATAATGGTAAGCCCTAGATTTTTGAACCTGAATTACAGTTTATAAAACTTTACCTTCTAATTATTTTCCACAGCCTACAAAGCATAGAGAAACTTTGGTATTCATTTACATTAACTGAAATATACAAATATTACAATCTAATGATAAACTCTACACATAAGAGAACTATAAAAATACTGTTGGTGTGAATTTGTATGTTTGTCTATTGAAAAAGGAAGTATTGATACAAAAGATTATTCCAAACAGTCGATAAATTACTACAAAACCAGAAAACTCACATATTATGAGAAACCTATGTTTACACTGAACTCATTTATTCAGAATGCTATGGGGTTTTTTGCCTGTAACTTTTGAAAGAGCTAGTATGGCTTATTTGATGAAATTTTGTTTATATGCCCTGTTTGGGGATTTTTAGAATAATTTTTATAATATCTAAGGGTATTCAGAAGTTAATTTGAAAATTAATTTCTCAGTGAACATATTAAGTCCATTTTTAATTAGTATAACTCCACTTATTCTGTCTCAAAGAGAATACTTTTAAGTCATTTTTAATGTATTTTTAATTTGATAAGTGACATACAACTTAATGAATTTACTGAGATAATTTGTTCTGGTGAAAATTGGGAAGCCTTCATAATTCATGGAGTTGCTTTAACATTTGTATGAAAGAAAAACAGAAGAACAGAGCTGGGTATATGAAGAGTCTCCATAATTAGAAAATGATTACTGTTATGAATTTATTGATTCATGTAAGAGAAGGAAATATCCAATGTGAATAAATGATATTAATTCTACAAGTGGAAAGAAGATACCTATTCCAAGGCTACACAAATACTTTCTGAATTTAAGAAGAGGATTTTTTTCATTTCCTAATCATATTTAGAATGTCATTGATTCTGGATTCATTTATGCAGCCTTGGAACAGGTATCCTCACTGAACATGCAGAACTTTTATTGCTTCAGCCTCCATGCTTTTTCCCTGACATGAAGCAAGAATATGTGAGGAAGCTCCATGCTGTTTTACACAATGGCTCCACTAATTTGCATGCAACCAGCATGTAACAGGTCTCCTTTCTCCATCATCATCAAGTTTTCATCTTTTGCCTTTTGGATAGTAGCCACTCTACCTAAAGTTGTACGTAATTATGGTTTTCATGTGCATTTTTCTAATGACCTTTAGTGTTGAGCATTTTTTGTGTGTTTTGAATATTTCTGTCTTTTGAGAAATGCCTGTCTATATATTTTGACAATTTTTAAATTGGATTATTTGGTTTTTATTTTTGTCATTAAGTTTTTTGATACTCTGACATTGTTAATAACAATTATTCAGATGAATAATATATTTAGAGTAAAGCTCACTGTGTTTCCTCAAATTATATTTTATGTCTTCATATTTACTCTTTCATAATTTTTTTTGCTTTCCATCAAGTATTTATTTTAAAACTCTTAATTATTAGTGAGGCCTTTCTGGAATAATCTAAAATTGCAGGTCTTAATCACAGTCCTCATCATCCAGATACATTATAAGGGTTGAGTTCAGCCTTCATTCGAAAAGCTGGTAGCAAACAGTTATGTGCATGCACATAACTGCAGCTCCTGTTTCCATTTTTGTGGCAGAAATTGATGTTCTTGGCACGGGTAAACACCAGAAAGCATGAGAGGAGAAACTCATATTTTGGTTTCCATTAAGGAAATCCATTGTTCTTAGACCTCAATTGTGATAAAAGCCGGCACGGGGGCGGGGGGTGATCTTTATTGTATCATGAAGTTATTCTTCCTGTTAGTGTGGAGGTAGTGGATGAAGGGTTTGTGTGAGTAACATTGAAGTAAATTCTTAAGATACATAAGTGATTTGTCGAGGTAATCTTGCATGGTTTAAAATAAAATAACTGAAGTAGGGAAATATATTTTAAAATGCGATTTTCCATCATTACCAAACCACTATGAACATAAAAATTCCCAACTAGCCTTCATCCTAGGGAAGCCTCTGACAGGTGTCTACCAAATTCCTTCCTGGGCTTCCAATTCCCATTCCACAATTTGGGGCCCAGAATTCCCTTTCTCCCAAATCTGCCCGTGGAATGACATCTGCTTTTTGTTCTAGGTCACAGGTCGCACTGTTGGCACTGAAATAATCTAAGAGGATTGCAGTCATCTGTTCGAGCTCTGTTTTCTGGTTTTGGGGGGGGGTGGTATTGGGGATCGAACTCAGGACCTTGCGCTTGTGAGGCAGGCACAGTGCCACTGAGCTAAATCCCCGGCCCCTCAAGCTCTGTTTTTTAAGGGACCTAATGTCTTCCAATTTAAAACTGATTCAGAGACTCTGTAACCCAGAAACCCAACAGACACTCAAATTTACTTGGCCTGAGATGGTTGACTTCAGCATCCTCTTTCTAAAAAGATAAAATGTGCAGCAAGCACTCAATGATTTTGCATCTCTTCAGTGCCCTAAATTTGCAGTTTAAGATTCTCATTTTAAGGCCTAGGAGTTTACAGTAAAATAGTGTACATGGGAGCAAGTCTCTGTTTCCTCTTATTTTAGCAATGAAAATACAAAGTGGTATATACAGACATAATGAATATAATGCTTGGCCTCTCCCTAGGATCCAAAGCCATGACAAGATTTTTGTGCTAGGGGTTTAATAAAAACCAGGGAAATCATTTTACTGAATGGTAAAAGATCAGCATTTCCTTGCTAAAGCCAAAGGCTTGTTTTCTGATTGTTTTGTCTCCTGACCTGCTGCAATAGTGTATGGTTCCTGGTAATGCCACATCTGTAAGTATAACAAAAGAACCAGTATCAAACCAGTGCTTATAGTGTTACTGTATTGTCTTCACCCAACATCAAATGGCAATGATTCATGAACCATACCAGTTTTTTGGAACCCACAAATACATTGCCTATGAGCTGTGTAATCTTTGTACATATTTTACCCCCAGAGTTAGTTGATCAGGGAGAGGACTATCAAACCTAGATGTAAGAGTGGTTGTGTAAGCACAGCTTTGTTCCCAATTCTGACAGCGAAAGGTCAGCTGCAATCTCCTGCGTGGTTAGCTACTTGGGCATCAGAGCAGGGTTACTGGAGGTCCTCACGAGAACCTAGAAATCTTGGGCTGTTATGCTGGCATCCTTTTAAAATCTTGTGCCATTATGGAGAGGGTGAACCATCTACAGTGTCTCCACCCAAAGAATCCCCCTGGTTAGTGCCCATAAGTCCATTCATGTGGTTTAACGTTTCTTGAGAAGAATGGAGATCAAACTGATAGATAAAACAATCGGGGTTTTTTGGTGCCAGGGATCAAACTCAGGACCTTGCACTTGTGAGGCAGGTGTGGCACCACTGAGCCAAATCCCTAGCCTCACTTCATTTCTTGTTCCAAGAAACAAGAGCCATGGTACCTACCATCTATAATACTACATAATACAGCAAATAGATTAGTTGTTGAATTCAGCGTCATGTGGTAAGTAGGAAGAATGGGTGGTGTACATGTAAAACTAGATGTATGGTGACGTTTTTTAATGTTACCAAATAGCCAAAAAGAAAGTTACATAGACCTGAAGAGTTTCTTTTGTGCATACTTAGGAAAGACCTAATACTCCAGTGTCACAAAGAACAGAAGTCTACAGCTCACTGCTCAAACTGAGGCCTTATCCAGGTCTCCTGCCATTTAGTAACCTCATAAAACAGCAACTCAGACTTGTCAGTGCTTCTCCCACCTCAAGGTAGTATTCGTAATTCTTACAAATCAAAAAGCAGACAAATGGGGTCAACTTTATGAATGTGCTGGTGCCTTAATTTCTGTCTTGTTATATACTAGGCTTGTACAGTTGTCCCACCATTTCTCCATATCCAATAGTTGTTCCAGTAGTTTGGAAAATGTAAATATAACCTCAATATGGAATATGAAATCCCTCTGAACTACTTACAGGGCCTTTTTTTATCCACCCAATTCATTGTCAGCTCTCTAGGTAAGTTTCAAAAAATCAATGCTATGGAAAAAGAATTTGAAAGGTGAACATTAACATCTAAGAACTAATATGACACAACTTGTGTAGTATACAAATTCAGCTTTCTCATCACAGACATGCATGCTGTGATGCATGCATCACAGACATATTGCATGTGAATACATGTTTCACATATGCAGAGTTACTCAGACACAAACTGCCATATCTAGCCATCTATACACTTTAAAAGGCTGGCAAGTATCACATTTCAGTATAGTGATTGATGCTTTTTGACAGGATATTTGGTTGTAAGTTGCTCTGCTTCTTTCTCTAGCTTAGTACTACTGATAATGAGTTTGGGACTTCACAGGGACCTTGTTAAAAATGCCAGTTTATGAGCATTCCTCAAAACTAGAAAATCATAATTCCTTAGACTGAACCTGGAATACCAAGTGATGTATACGTACAATGAAGTTGAGAGATACTGCTGCTTTCAGCCCAAGATTCCAACTTACATCACATTACCAGCTATAAGAAATTCTATCACCTATGTAATCCCCAGATTTTGTCTGTTGGTCTGAGTGGAAGCATGAATTTTTTTTTTTACCTGCTCCACTTAATGATTTAATGAGAGCAGAGTTAAGCACAAGATCTTCCAGATACATTTAGGACAGTTGAGTTTAGCCCTTTTCCAAAGGCTAGTGACAAGCAGGGCTTGATATGCATGATTTGAAAGGGACACATCACTGTAATCCATATTTTTTTAACCCATATTTCCAGTTCTGTAGCAAAATCTGGTTTGGCAGGGGAGAGCACCTGCAGGCCTGAAAGGAGAAACTAACATTTTGGTCTTACTGTAGGAGCTCATTATTCTTGAGTCTCAACTATAATGCGAGCCAGGGAGGGCAGTCTTTACTGTCATTCTTTCTGTGGGTGTGAAAGTGTGTAAAAGGGTTATGCTGATATCACTTTAAATTCTCAAGGTGAATGTTTGATTTGTTGAGATAGCCTTGCTTGCCTGAAGAAGAAACAGAAAGAAAAGAAGAGTAAAATGCCTGTTCTCAGGTAAATGTGTTCTGGGTCAGGTGATTGGCCAGTCCCTCTCCTGAAGCATTATGTATACGGACCATTCTAACCATTATTACTTCATTTCTGGTGTTCTTGCCTATTTGAGTTCATTTCCCATTTTTGTTTTCTTCCTTTGTTATGATAGTCTAGATTTTTTTTAGAATACATTTCATCGATAAGCTGGCACATTCTCTTCATGCTATTCACCACAGCATCCTATTGCCATGAACATTTTTCTCCATGAATTTATGAGCTACAATTTAGAAGATGTTCTTTTTTGATAGTTAACCTGGAATGTGTAGATACCCTATGGCTGTTGTTAATGGAAATAAGTCCTGTAATACCAGTGCAGAAGAGGAACATACGATGTTTAGATTCCATCTGGATGTTCCATCAGTTCTATGTAGACAAGTCCTTTGATAATGCACACTTGAAAGTATGAAGATCATAACATTGAATGCACCAGAAAGTGCTTAAAGAAATCAGAATTATAAAATACTTCTAAAAAGCTAAGGAAATACTATTTAAGAGTATTGAAGGTCAGGGATTTAGCTCTGTGGCACGCGCCTGCCTTGCAAGTGCAAGGTCCTGAGTTTGATCCCCAGTACCAGGAAAAAAAAAGTATTATTGAGATTTATAGGACATGAGAGACATAATGTCTTGAACTTTACAGAATGATTTTGTTCAATGATTAAGTTCAGGTGCTGCTGTACTATTTACTTTTTTGCAGCTAATATCACTGGAGTATGTTCCCTTTGTATATATCAGTACCACATAATATTACAGCTGATTTTTAATTCATTAATCTAGTTGTTCTGTGCCAGACTCCTCCTCTGTAAAAATAAATACTTTTTCTGTTTATCATTTAAAAAATAAATAAATAAATAAATAATTAAAAAAATAAAGAACAAATTAACCCCTCTCAAATAAAAGACCCAATAAGAAAATGGATAACCGAAATGAATAGACACTTTTCAGAAGTAGTACAAACAGCCAATAAACACATGAAAAAATGTTCAACATCACTGGTCATTAGAGAAATGCAAATTAAAACTACATTGAGTTTCCTCTTATCTCACAAAGAATGGCTATCATCAAAAAATCAAATAATAAAAAATGCTGGTGAGAATGTAGGGGAAAAGGAACTCCCCTGCACTGTTGGTGGGGATGTGAACTAAGATAACCACAATGAAAACCAGTGTGGCAATTACTCAAAAAATTATAAATAGGCATTCTATTTGATCCAGCTATCCCCCTTCTAGGTGTCTTCCCAAAAGAGTTAAAATCATCTTTTTACAGGCATACATGCATATCCATGTTTACAGCAGAACAATTTATAACAGATAAATTTGGAAACAACATATATGTTCATCAACAGATGAATGGATAAAGAAAATGTGGTATTTATACACAAAGGAGTATTACTCTGCTATAATGAAAGATAAACTTGAGGCATTCACAGTCAAATGAATGCAACTTGAGAATGTTAAATAAGTCAGACATACAAGTTTAGATATCTCATGGTTTCTCTTATGAGGAAAAAAATATATACAGAGAGAAATATTAGATAGATATATGTGAAGCAGGGAGAAGTTTAAATAACTACCCGTACTGTGTTATCTATTCTGTTGTTTCAAAAATATTTTAAAGTACATGTTAATTTGTTCCATTTATACTACTAGTTTCTTTTGTACATTAAAAAGAAAGTTTTGTCATTTTATTCATTTCTTCTAGGAGAGACTCTTTTTTGTCTATGACTTGTACTCCGAGTACAGTTTAGCCATTCTTTTATGATCATGATACATAGTATTTTTAGCAAGAAAGAAAAAGTATTCAACATCACTGGCCATTCAATAAATGCAAATTAAAACAGATAGTCCATCTTAATCCAGAAAGAATGGCTATCACACCAAGAAATCAACCAATAACAAAAGCTAGAGAGGTTGTAGGGAAAAAGGAACTCTTCTTCATTGTTGTTGGGCATAAAAACTGGTTCAACTACTATGGAAATTAGTAGAGAGATTTCTCAAAAAATTAGAAATAGAAATTCCATTTTACCCAGCTACTTCCCTTCTAGGTACCTTCTCAAAAGAATTAAAGACATCATACCAAAAGGATGTATGCATACCCATGTTTACAACAACAGTTCATAATAGCTCAATCTTGGAAGCAAACTATGTGCCCATCAACAAATGAATGGATAAAGAAAATGTGATATTTATACACTAATGGAGTACTACTCTCCCATAAAGGGTAAACTGAGTCATTTATAGGTAAATAGATGCACCCTGAGACCATAATGTTAATTGAAGTAAATCAGACACACAAGCTTAAATATCACATGGTTTCTCTTACAGGAGAAAATCAATGTGTAAATAAATGCAAACTTAAAAACAGGAAAAAAAGAGAAAAAAATTATAATCTATTATGTATATATTTTGAATTAGTATAATCAAAATTTAGTACAGTGTATGTATGTTGATTTAGTATAATTGTCTTGGGGTTTTATATAGTTTTTTGGCCTGTTAGTCTGGCTGCTAATTTGTATTTGTGATAATTAACTTGATAAGGACTTATAAAATAAATGAATCTGATTTTGACAAAAAAATTTTTTAAAACAAAGGATATGGAGGGAAAAGAGAAAAAGAATTGAGATATGTTGTGTACATGCACCAATTCCCCACAGTGAATGTATCATGCACTGCAAACATGTACTAGCAAAATGTAATTCCCACTCACAAGGGGCTTTTTTAATGTCTTTCAGGAAAACAAGGACAGAAAACATTTCCTCACCTTGAGAAAATGGATTGATGAAACTATAGTTTACATTTTACTTAATTTACTTATTTGACATAATGCTTGATTCTAGTTAGTATAGTTAATCAATAAAAGGGAATAAAAAGCATAGAAATTAGAAAGAAAAAAGTTAACTATCTCTTTGTGAATGACATGACTACATAGAAAATCCCTTAGACTCTAAAAGTGCATTCATCAGTGTCACAAGGTGTATGATCAACATATAGAAATTAGTGTGTTCCTATACATTAAAATGGACATTGAAATTAAAATACAAGGTCATTTTCAACCACTTAAAAATGCGTAAGTGCAAATATGGCAAAACATGTACAGGATTTATAGACAGTACTATAAAGTACAACTTTTACACTATGAAAAAACCTATCACAGGATGAAAAACAGCAGCAAAACTGGAGAAAATACTCGCAAATGACATCCAACAAAGGACTAACATAAGCAAACCCCTTAAAACTCAGCAACTTGAATATGTGAGGTGCTCTGTTTCAAAGTCACAGTGAGACTCAGGCTGATGGAAGCTTCACTGTAGTCCCGCTTTCTGGAAGACACAACATCCTTAGAAGAGCAGCTGTTGGGGAAGGTTACGTGCCCCCTCTGAAATACTTCACCCCATTTGACTTGACTCACAGCCCATTGGTTACCTCTTGTAATAAGAACTCAATTGCAAGGCAACCAGGAAAGTGTGAGTACATGGACACTTGCTTAGCCATAAATGTCTATACCACGGGCTCTAAAAAATACCCACAAAGAAAAAAATTAGAAAGGCCTATAAGAAAAATGAAAAGAAAAGAAACTGAACTAATAAGGAGGAATATTACAGCACACTTTCTCTGTGATGGAGGTAAAAAAATAATAATAATTCTGAGCCTGACGTTGTTTCATTAGGGAATAATTCATCCAAATCTAAATTCTTGATTCCCAGTCACTTCAGTTCAAATCCATTTGACCACTTGGAGTGAAAGAATGGAAGAGGTAAATATGGTTATAAGATCCCTTTGAATCTGAAAGCAAGACCCACAAAAAATAGGGCATAGGATGGGGATTTGAGCATGGCCGACACAGTACTGGGGGTTGGAGGATTATTGCACAACAGACAGGGGCAAGCTATAGAAAAAGTAACAAGCACATTTTGGAAGTTTTGCCAAAGACACCAAGCAGGAGATGGAAGGAGTATGAAAAGCAAGAAGGGGATTGTAGCAGAAGCCTTAAATTGTATGATGAAGACATACTTATTTTACATAATTGCTCAAAGTTGTTGTAGTTCTCCCGATGACAGCAAGAATCATTACCCATCACCATCTTAGCTCAGGTACATGGCCCTGAAAGTGTGAAAGGCCAAGGAAGAGGTTTCTCGACATTTACATGTTTCTGTAATGGGAGCTAAAATCTCACAAGTAAAACCACCAATATTTATTTACAAATAAAAATATAAGATTACACAAAATACTACAGCAAAGAGCTATTACATCAAAGCATCTCTTATGAATGCCCTGACCTACAGCATGCAAAAAAACTTTTGTATTCATTGTCTCATTTGATCCTCATAACAATCCAGGAAGTAGTTAAGGAGGTATATTTGTTGGTTAGTTTATCTTATGTTTAGCCTGTGCTATTCCAGAAAGGATGTAAGAGCATTTAAAGAGATTAACACATTTTGATATCTTGTTAGATATCAAAAAAAGAAGCAGAGTGTATTGCTAACACAAAATTATCAAAAAAAATATATTCTGGCTTCAAAAAGAATGAAATACTTAAAAATAAAAGTAACCAAGGAAATTAAAGATCTGTACACTGAAAACTATTAAAACATATATGAAAAAATTGAAGGAGACATCAATAAATGGAACTATATCTCATGCTCATGAATTGGAAGTCAATTTTGTCATTCCTCACTGTAAAAGCTGAAACTTTCTACTGTATAACAATATCAGCTTTGTTGATACACACATGAAAAGGTATCCTGAAGACACTAAGGATTCCCATTTTAAAATGATGTTAGTCTATGTCCTGGTAACTTTCCTCATTGTTGAGACAAAATACTTGACACCCAAAGGTAAAGGAGGAAAGGTTTACTTCAGCTCACCATTTATGGAGGTTCCAGTCCATAATCAGCAGCCTCCAAGGCAGGGTGGTATGGCAGAGGGGCATCGCAGAGGAGAAACAAATAGTTCATGGCAGGACAGGGCAGGCAGAAGGCAACAAGCAGCAAGCAGCAGCAGTGGCAGCAAGCCTGCCTTTCTTCTCTCCTATTATATTCCATCCAGCCTGTAAACCTGTTGATTGGTGCCACCCACACCCAGCTTGGGGCTTCCATTATCTACCCCGAATTCCAGCATCACACCCTTAATTGCAGTATCACACTTTTTTTTTTTTTTTTTTTTTTTTTGGTACTGGGGATCAAACTTGGGACCTTGCGCTTATGAGGCAGGCAGCTGAACCACTGGGCTAAATCCCCGGCATGCAGTATCACACTCTTAATCCACATTCACATGCCCTAATCCAGTCACATTTGAAATTCCCCACCTATGACTACATGAGGCTTTGGGGGGACTCTAGGTACAAGCTGTAATAGTGTATATATACTAACTTGAAAATATGTCTCACATCAGTTATGCAATAGAAAAGAGATCATGAACAAAAATTTACATTCCCTTCTTTGTTTCCTCTTCTTGCTACCTTTATTTCTTCCTGTCTTTTCTTTTCTATCTCTCTGCCTCTCTTCCTTCCTCCTTCTCTCCCTCCCTTCTTTGCTGCAAACTCTGAGTATATACATCAAACCTACTAGAGGTTATCTCTGACAAAAGATATTGTATGAGAAATCTCCATATACTTATGAACTTCTGATTGTTTTACAATGAACTTGCAGACTTTTCTAACTAGAAAATTATCAGATATTTTCATCTTCAGAGCATTCCTCCTTGATTTATTAAATAGTAATTAAAGGCATGCTTTCTGCCAGGCTCTTTCCTGGACAATGAATGAACAAGATGACTAAGAAGTGCTTAAAATCTAGGAATTGTAACACTATATGACTTGACTGGATCTGCATACACATACATGCTAACAAATAGTGTTTTATAAATGAAATGTAAAAGTCTGAGCAAAACCCCATGAATTTCTAAGGGCCTTCACCAGCTGAGGTCTTTATAGACACAGTCTGTAATCCTTGCAGAGGCTCAGGAAAATAAGATGTTGGGAGTTGAGAAGAGAATTAGCTGTGTCATCATTCTGGTGCCCAGGGAGCCTAGCACCCAAATGTCTAGCCTGAGACCAGGACAAATGCATGTTCAGAGACTGACACACTGGGGTGGAGGTCTCATACGCACATGTGTAAGTAACTTCCATTGGGTAGGAAGCTGTCTCTTCTTCCAGGAAAATTTTTATTTTCTAGATGGCTAAGTCAGTGTCACACAGAAGTATAAACATTTGTATAAGCTTTGTTCCTTTTCGTTAACTCCACACAAGGGACATAAGGATTTGCTCATACACATGTCAAAGCGCAGAATTGTACTGTTTACTAGAAGAGGAAAATTGAAGTTTTCCTGAACTTGCCTGTGGAGAATCTTTATCATGATGGAACCACACCAAGACCGACCATCCTCCGGAGACATCAGGAGTGCCAGCTCCACCAGGCTGACAGAGGTAAGGCCAGCTGGGCACAGGAGCACAGCTACAATGCTCAGGCCTGGCTTTTTGGTTCAGATGGCCTTGCTTGGTTAGACTTTCACTGTCACATTGCCATGCCTTTTCAGCAATTTCCCCCATTGTAGAGGGCAGTGCTGCAGACAAAACTTTGTTTGACTCTCTGATTTTCTTACATTAGTACGCCCCACCTTCTTCTAGGAACTAAATTGTTGCCATGTTGCTAATTACTATAATTTCTTACTTCCCAGCCGGCTTAATAAGGTTCAGGAAAATGTGCTGCTTATTGCAGATTCTCCTAGAGTTCATCCTGACCTGGTTACATACGAAGAACTCAGAATCCTAAAAGATGCCTACAGTGTAACCACCTCACAGACATCATCTCAGACAGGCTTTTCGTTCTTATATAAATGCTGCCATGAATTCTTTAAAGGTTTCCCACCTTCACCTACAAGGTCCTTGGCTCAGACAAATATCAAAATAACTAAATTCACACACAACTCCAAGGATGAGACCCCTGCACGTCCTTCACAATGACCTGCCATGATGACCTGGATGATGCCAATGATCATCCCTGTGGCCCAGCTCTGATGTGAGGGAGCCTGAGGGCAGCCCAGAATTGAGTGCTGCCAGTTCTGTATGGACCAAAGCAGCTCCATCGACCCCCTGGATCCAGCTCAGATTTACCCAATGGTCATTATGCCCACCTGACTCAGCATAAAAGAAAAGAAAATTACTTCTTGAAATGTGAACTATGTGGAGATGGGTAAGATCTGTGTACAAAGATGGCTGGAACAAATCCTAAAACATGTACAGCCAGATGTGGTGGCAGACACCTGTAATCCCAGCTGCTCTGGAGGCTGAGGCAGAAGGAGCGCAGGTTTGAGGCCAGCTTGAGAAATTTAGTGAAACTCTATCTCAAATCTTTTTTAAAAAAATCTCTGGGGCTACAGCTCAGTGGTAGAGCACTTGCCTAGCATGTGGGAGGACCTGGACTCACTTCCCAGCACTGTAAAAGAAGAAAACAAAAGAAAAGAAAATGTATGACTTCTGCAATGGAATTAACTTTAAAATGCTCAGATTGTCCAGGAAGAGCAAAAATCACAGTACCGTGAGGCTTCCTTGATTAATCATATCTGTGATATTTGTTGGTTTGCTTGCGTTTTGGTTTATTTCCAAGTGCATCTTCCCAACTACACATGCATAAGGACAACTGCTTTATTCACTGACATATCCTTATACATAACAAAATTTGCTAATTTAAAGGAAGGAAAAGAGGAAGGCAATAAAAATGGAGAGAAAGAGAAAACATAGAAGTCACAGACAGCAGTTAAAAGCTTGGTATCTATAGGTGGCCAGAAGTAAATCACAACTCTGAGACAATTAACTGTGTGACCTCAGGCAAGGTACTTAACATCTCTGAAACTTTGTTTTTGCATCTTGAAAACCAGAAAACTGATATCTACTTCACTAAGTTGAATGCAGAAATGTGAGCACCTATTTGTAATTTTAGAACAGTATTTGCAAAGATATGCACTCAATAAGCATTCATAAAATGTATAAAAACCATGAAGGCAATTTTGTTGGGTAAAAACTTAGGAAATGATTATTGCAGTGGTAACACTTTTGATGTTATTTGAAAGACTGATTGGAAACATACTGATAGTAGAAAAAGGCCAAATATATATCAAAAGGATGCACAGGAACCCTAGTCCTGGGGGTTGTGCGTGAATTTATGGTATTTTGACATAGTGTGGTATATATGTGGCATTTTGAGTTAGTGTGATATAGGACACAACCAGACAATAACCAGAAAAACAGAATGTGTGCATGAGAAGGAGGAGGAGGTGGGCTTGGGCAGCCCATTGCGGCAGGGCCTTCATGTGGTCCTTGCCAGGTGAGGCAGAGGGGGACTTCCCACACACAGGCAAAGGTGATGAGAAGACGGCATGGAGGCGAGAGGAGACACTGGCCCTGGCACTCAGAGTGATGCAGCCACAGCAGGGAATGCCCACGCCCACCGAAAGCAAGACGAGGCCTCCTTAGAGCTCACAGTGCTCAGAAAGGGGTCTCAGCCCTGTGATACTGATTCAGTCTTCTGACTCCAGAATTGGGGAGGAATAAATTTCTGTTCTAATCCAAAATGGTTGTGCTAATTTATTGCAATAGCAACGGGAAGCTAATATAGACAAGAAGTGGGGAGTAGTAAGATAAAGAAGTCGCCTTACACGGATTACGATTACGGATTGCTGCAAACTGAGACATAGAAATGCTTATTTCTGTCCACCCACACTCCTAAAAGAACAAAACAAACAAATCTGTAACAGACACATAGAATGGCACTGTTAATTATACAGTGAAATTTATTTTAACATTCCTTTTAAAATGTGCTCACTTTCAAATGTTGCCCCTAACACTTATTAAACACATGGAACAGCTACAACGTTCTAGTTTCTAAGTGAGAAAAGACATAAGCAGACAAGTTACAAGAGGAAATGCAATGGATGAGCACACTAGTGGGAAGTGACAGGTTCCCCGAGTCGGACCCCCACCCAACCAGAAGGGAAACTCCCCTAAGCAGACCCCACACCCGCATCCACGGGAGCACAGATGACAGGGAGCCAGCAGCTGCCCTGCTGCTCCTACCACTGCCCTGCTTATCAGCCAGCCCCAGACTCACCGCCCATGGTACTCTAAAATTTTCCACCCTCTCAACTCATGTCCCCTCTCCTACCTGAAATCCCCAATATCAACTGCACCTACCCCTCCTTCTCAGTGCCAATGGCCTTTTCGCCCTTGGCCCATCTGCACCCAGATGACAATAAATTCATCACTTATTGCTTGAACTCTGCCTGCCTCAGTGGTCTCAATCATGCCTTGGTCTGCCCTTACAGGAACATGTTCAGCTGCCAAGAAATGCAGTTTAAAACAATCAAATTTCACTATTGCCCATCAAAATAACCAAGAATTTTTTATTCATTGTAAATTTTTAATTTTTCCCCATACCTTTTAAGCTTGCTTTTTCTTCACTTAGCCTTTTATCTCCTTAAACATGATTTTGAATGAAATGAATAAAATATATATTGAAAAAAGCATGAGAAAGTTGGCAGTATCCTACATTGCTGGTAGCTATGTCCTCTGAGGAAGAAATTTGGCTATGAAGAGCCTTAAAGCTTTTTGAAGACTTTGACCTTCCCTTCATTTTTACACATACAAACAGTTTTAAAGGAAGTGGTCCTAGGTGAGGAAGTACAAGACACATCACAGAATCTAAAATACCAAATGTTAAACACAATGAAGTGGCTTAAAAGTCAGCAAACTACATCTTGTGGGCCAAATAGGCCCCTTTGCACTTTTTTATAAAGTTTTATTGCAACACAGACACATTCATTTACCTGTTGTACATAGCTGCTTTTACATTACTATGGCAGGACCAAGCCATTGAAAAAGAGACACACATACTCCATAATCTAGAATATTTACTACTTGGCTCTTTACAGAAAAAAAATTGCTGGTCCATAGTTTAGAGATGGCTACTGGTTAGTAATCCATAGCCCATATACTTAAAGGAATATTTTGCAGCCAATTGAAAAGAAGTTCACAGCAATTTTTTAAAAGTTGAAAACTGTTTCACGACGTGAGACAATAAGAATACAGAACTGTGGGCACTTTATAGTTGTAAGACTATGGAAAAAAAATCTTTAAAAGGGACCAAAGGGAAGTCTAACAAAATGTAAACATGCTCAAGTGATATGCTTTGATTTCATCCACAATTTACATTTCTGATTTTCTTAAATTTATATTAATGAACATATTTCACTTTACCAATTTAAAAATTGGAATCAGGCCAGGGATGTAGCTCAGCAGCACAGTGCCTGCCTTGCAAGTGTGAGGGCTTTGAGTTCAATTCCTGGTACCAAAAAGAAAAAAAGAAAGAAAAATTGGAATATAAAAATTAAAATGAAACTACAACACATCTGAGTTTTGTGATCTGCTTTAAGTATCTATGACTCTATCATAGTAACTTCAGCAAGCACTTCCAGCTGCCTCCAGAGAGCTAGACAATTAGAGATTTGACGTCTATTCAGAAGTATATAGGAGGCCTTCTCGCTCTGCACCCCCATATTGTGGAAAATGCATGTCTGTTTCACTTCTGGACCCTGCCTCATTCTAAAATGAAAAAAAGAAAAGAATTGAATCAAGTCTCTGGTAAAGTAAAGAGGAGAGGCAATCCCCAAAGCTATGCCTGAGTGCTGAACCCCACCAGCAGCGAGCCTAGGCCTCAAAGATTCATTTGCTTTTATTCCTCCATTATCTGCAAGTGACAGGAAATCACTTTCAAGGAAAAACTAGATGATCTGAAATAAATGAATGACAATCTAGGCCAGAGAAGCAGCAGAAGTAAGACCTTGAGGACAGGCTGGGATAAGAGGAGAGAGGGAAACAAAGGTGGACAACTCCCTCCTTCCTTCCCTTCCTTCCTTCCCCCTCTTTCCCTCCCTCCCTCCCTCCCTCTTCCTTCCTTCAGAAGTGGACCCTGTGTGGACTTAAAGCTATGACAGGAGAAAAGCAAGCAGAGCTCTGGTTTTCATCAGGCTCTTTGTGTTCCATAAGGAAGTTTAATTTTTAAAATGAGTTTCCCAGCCATCTGAGTGTTAAGGGCTTAGCTAAAGGATCATGTTTAATTTACAACCAGCAAGCATTAAGAGCAGAGTAACAAGGAAGTGAGAACACAGTTAAACCAAAAAGCAGAGATACGCTGGAGGAACCTCACTCCCCACAATCACTTCCTGTCATTTGGAAGGCCTGGAAAAATTGCATGGTGAAAGCAATTGTTGCTTCCCAGCATCTCTTCATTCTTTGGAGGATAAAGGGCAAGGGCCAGGGATTCTGCTCCAATTAGACACAACTCACTTCAAATCATTGGGAAACCACAGGCTTCATTACCAACGTGCTCAGTGGCATAGGCCAAGACTCCTTAGTGGACTGCACAAACCAGACAGCTGTGGGACTGACCACATGGAAGAAAGAGAGCTGGAGAAAATGATGTACACATCTATCACTGCCCAGCTTAGCATTCATTAATCACATCTAATTTCTTAGCCCTTAGAACAAATTAACTCTAATTCTCTTTTTTGGAACCAACAGCCACCCCACCATTAAGAGCATGGCCAGTTTTCTCTGCAGCTTTACTCCTTCATGAAAAATTTTCCCATCTACAAAATAAGGCCAAAAGTACAAGGCTGACCTGACAGGGCTCAGCTCATTCATTCAACAAATATTTTTTTAAACACCTACTATGTGCTGGGTACTGCTCTGGACTGTGGGGAGAGGGCAGAGAAGAGATGGGATCCTCACCCTTGGGGGGATTAGATTCATGCGGAGGGGAGGCAAATTTGTAGTAAGGATAATAATAAGTATGTTGGAAGATGATCAGTGACATGGGAGAGTAAAGGGATCAGAGGTTAAGGAGAAGTGGGAAGTGAGTGTATGAAGGGTCTATTTGCATTGTTAAATAGGATGGTCAAGATAGGCTTTAGAAGAAGTAAGTAAAAGCCAGTGCGGTGGTGCACACCTGTAATTCCAGCATTTGAGAGTCTGAGGCAGGAGGAGCACCATATGTTAGAAACCAGCCTGGACTACATCAAGAATTCAAAGCCAGCCTGAACTACATAGTGAGTACTTGTCTCGAAAAGCCAAAAAAGAATAGGTGGAGAAAGACTTGAAGATGAGAAAGTTAAGGATGTAGTGGGCTGGGGATTTAGCTCAGTGGTTTTGCTGCCTGCTGCGCAAGCACAAGGACCCAAGTTCGATCCCTAGTACCAAAAAAAAAAATGGTTGTAGTAACCCTCTTGCTAAGGACCAATATCTTTTCAAACATTATTTTCCCGGAATCTGCATGACAAAGCAATGAGAGTATAACAAAGTCTGACATCTTTTCCCCAAAACTAACAGAGTGATCCTTTCAAGCAAGATCAGGGATTCCCTTTTCTTCACCATGTGTCTCTGCCCCATAGAAAGTATTCGATCTTTGTTAAATGGTTGACTTAATGATCATCAGATATATATAAATAAATAAAGGACAATCCAAGATGCACCATGGCTGGGAAGTAATTGGAACAATCCCTAAATAGGATTTTCCATCTCCTGTGGGTGAGCACCACCTCTTGCTATACTCAGCAGGAGATCAGGGTGCTGTTTGCTCAGTAGAGCAGGAAGGTCTTGGAAACACTTCAGCAGGAGACAGTGCCTGTTCTGCCTCAGGGATGGCAGTAGCTCTGCCCTATTAAACTGAGTCACCAGCTGCTTTTGGAGCACCTGTCTTACACCAGCCAGAGCAAAGTCACACAGGACAGCAAGGTAAAGTGCATGCATTCAGCAGCCTCTAGGACAGTACCAGTGATCTATGCCACCTGGTATTCAGTCCTCTCTGCAAGCATTTCTCCTGAGGGAGCTGGATCCAGTGCCTCACCTCTGACCAGTGGAATATGGCAAAAGCAATGAGATGCCACTTCTAAGGCTGGATTACACAAAAACTGTAACGGCCATCTAGCCCTCGCCATCTCTCGCTCTGCAGGAAGCACGTTACCATGAAGAGGTCCTTATGGCCAGAGGCCGAGGGACACAAAAGAAACCTGCAGAAACCACAATACTTGCCCACAGGAAGCCCAAAATAATAAAGTATATCTACATTAAATGAATAATGAACAGACCTTGACATATAGTATGTTAAATGCAATGATAGAGTCATGCACAAATGGTGTGTTAACTCCAAGTTGAAGGTGATAAACTCTTCTATCAGATCTAAGAAACTCTTAAACTAGGTATAGTGGTGCATGCCTGTAATCCCAGCACTGGGAAGGCTGAGGCAGGAGAATCACTGTGAGTTCAACACCAGCCCAAACTACATGGCAAGACCCTGTCTCAAAAACAAGCCAAACCAAAACAATTGAAGAAATTTTCAGAAAAATATTGTAGAAAGATGAGTTGGAGTTCATCAGACCATCAGACCAGAGCAAGGACAAGTGGAAGAATATCTTGGCAGGGACTGATGGTTCCGTGCAATAGCACAGGAGTTCAAAATCTCTTTCTGTAAGTCTGCTCTGGAAAACTTACTCAGTACAGGGGCACACAAAGAAAAAGGGGAATTGAGCAGTGAGACGCTGGGTCTCAGACTTAACTCGTCGAGGCTAACTGCTGTGTGTTTTTTCCACGATGTCACACTGTCTTTTCTAACCTCCTCAAACTCTTTTCTCAATTTCTCTTCCTCCAGCATGAAACTTGACTATCGTATTAGAGTTTCCTGAAGAAAAAAGAACTATTCTGTTCTATTAGGAGATTTATGACGGGAACTGGCTTACATGATTGCAGGAGATGGCAATATTGATTATGCCCAAAGCAGGCTGTAAGCAGTGCTGGCTGTGAAGAGTTAACCCCACAATTGTCTTGCCTTGAAAAATGAGTCTGGCTGAAGCCTACATGCCGAAGTCAGTAACTCACACCCAAATTCTGTTTCCACAATTAAAACCTTCTTACCAGAAGGACAATGTTCTAATTACAACTATGTATTTTATCTATTCTGTTCCTAGTTCAAGAATGCATTGTCTTCCCCTTCATGAGTCTTGCTTACATTTCCATAGAATCTTCACAACTGTGACTGCATATCCTCACATGTAGTTCTGCCCTTGCATGTAGCACCTTTACCCCAAATGATTACCAATAAAAATCAGTGGCTTGGACTGGCCAGGGCCTTTGTTGGTTGGTTGTACCAGCATTGGTCATCCTGGCACCCCACTTTCTATATTTCTTAGTTCTATCTTTTAGTTTTTTTCTCAGGCGTATTTCATACACTGGCCTGGAGCCTGGAGCCTTCTGCAGAGATATCCAGTAATATTTCAGGGGTCCCCCAGTACATGATTATGTAGGCAGAGAAGTCCTAAAATATGCCATCTCCAAGCCAGACTGCCAGGAAAGCAGTGGTATGTATCAGCCCAAGTCCAGTGTTCTAAGCGTCAGGTGTAAGCGCCAGAATCCAAAGGCCCCAGGAGCTCCAATGGCCAAGGGCAAGAGAAGATGGATGGACATCTTTCTTCCTCCATCTTTTCTGTTCTATTTGAGCCCTCAAATAACTTGGAGATGCCCATCTACATTGGGGAGAATGATTTTTCTTCAGTCTATCAATTCAAATACTCATCTTTTCTAGAGACAGCCTCACTTGTACCCAGAAAAAAAAAAGGCTTTTCCAGCTATATGGGCATCCATTAGCTCAGTCAAGCTGACACATAAAATTAACCATGACAATGATCATTTTACATGCATAGAGAGCAAATTGAACACCATGAAGAGGCACAAACCAGAACACAAGTGAGTTAAAGTGTGAAGTATATTCTGAAGTGGGGCAAGAGGGAAAGGTAGCTTGAAGAAAGAGAAAGATTGAAGAGAAAAACTTACCTAGTATTGAGATGAGAGAATCTTTGTAGGCTGACTGGAGTCAAGAAAAAGATATATATGTGTGTGTGTATATATATATATACACACACACAAACACATATATATAATGTATTATGTGAAGAAAGGAATAATCTAAAGGCCCGTCAAGATTTTAAAAATAGATTCCTTAAAATGATAGATTAATGTACTCTCAATGTGCTATAAGAAGTTAAGTCGCCTCTGTGTTAGTCTTCCCCCAAATCTATGAGCCCTTTCTAATAATACGTTGGACAATTTATCTAATTGCCAAATGGAGGAACATTCTAGTAATCTTTAAAGCTGTCAAGGTCAACTTTGAGAAACTGTCATAGATCAGAGAAGACTAAGAAAACATGAGGACTAAATGCAATGTGGTATCCTCACAATGGGACACTGCCAGAGAAATAGGGCATTGGAAAAAAAACCTAGTGAAATCTGAATAAAGTCTGAAGTGTATTCATAAGAACATACCAATGTGAGTTTCTTACTTTGGATAACTGGACCTCAGTAATGGGAGATACTAACCTCAAGGGAAACTGAATCTGGGTATACAGGAACTTATTGTATTATCTAACTTTTATGTAAATGCAAAAATATTCCAAGCTTTAAAAGTTTACTTTAATAAATGATAGGCCAATAATTAAATCTAGAGTATATCTTATAGGAACCAAGTTTTCTATTGGCTTCACCATTTGTAAATCAATTTGCAGCCTGTTTCTTGGATGTATCCCTAAGTAAAGGGCCAATCCACTGAGAATTTTCTGAGAAAGTCCTAAATTTAAGTGGTACATGTAAAGCAGGTCTGGGATGAGGAAATATAAAGCACTTGCAAGAGTATCAGAAAATAGTCAGTGAAGAAATAAGGAAGTATTGAGAGCCCAGATGAAAAATAATGTCCCAAGAGAGTGGAGGGAGCAGAGGGGAAGGGGAAGTGGAAGAAGAATTAAGATGTGCTATGTATATGTATGAACTCGCTATGATGAATATAATTATTATATACTACTAACCTGTACTACTAAAAATTTTTAAAAGAAAAGAAAAAGTCAGGCTCTAGGTAAAAATGGGGGACAGAGCTGGCATTTTATCATTTCTTCCTGGTCCCCAGTCTAAGGCCTAAATACATTTTCCAGATAAAGATAGGCAGACAAATATGGAAAGAGTTTACTACTTGCAGATTCTCACTAAACTTATAAGATAGTAAAATTATGTAAATTGGGAACCGAGTGGTCCAAATTAAAATATGCAACAGTTGAGTTATTCCAAAGGAAGGGAAAGACTTTCATTAGCTTTAGATGAGGTTAAATCAATTCTGTTAAGTTAATTTTGCAAGATAAAATTTCAAGATGACCTTGTGGCATTTAAACTCAGACTTTAGGGAGAATCAGAGCCAAACATGAGCTCACTGGTTTTCTCTGTTCTTCTTCTTTACTTCTCCACTTCTTCCTAGAGCTAGAGAACCTGCAGGTTTGTGGGAGCTGCTTACTCTATATGAGGATCAATAGCTACATGAAATGAAGTAAAGAACTACAAGTTAGTAACCCAGTGAACTCAAGACTAGGATACAGGAGAATAAGATGAGTTGTCCTTTTAGGTGTCTACAAGGTTCTAGGGAAGGAGAAGACTCTCAGCACAACCTCTGCTCCAGCTCTATGACTATTGGCTGTTGCTCAAAACTATGATGCTTTTCCATGGCTCTGCCATGCTATTCTCTCTCTGGAATGTCCTACACACTTGCTTGCCCCTCAAAGCCCAGTTCAAGTATCATTCCTGAGAGGCTTCCCCAACTCCTAGGCAGGGTATTTTTTCTTTAGTATTTTCATAGTGCCCTATTGATATATGTATATATGCATAATACTGGCTTTATTATAGAGGTCATTGTTTTCAACCAAGTTCTAAGAAACTATGAGCTTCTAATGGACAAATTGGTCAGCACCTAATAGGACTAAAAAATGCCAATAGCTAGATAGGTAGATAAGTGGATGGATGGGGAGATTGTGAGAGAGAGTGCTTGGAAACTCAACACATCCCTGTTCCTTTTTTTCCTCAGCATACTTTTGCATTTCTTTTCCCAGCTTCTCCCAACTAGGAGAGGTCATGTGACTCAGTTCATAACAAATCATGGCCAAATATTATGCCAGCCATTTCCCAAACAGTTCTTTGAGCTTTCCCACACAGTCCTCCAAATCATCTTCTCTCCCCACGTGCTAGCCAGATGCAGAGAACCCAACAGAAGAACCAAGATTCATGGCAAAGAAGCCAAGTAGAAGAACCCCAGGTCCCCTGTCCTGCATTAGACAACGACACAAACAAAAAGTAAACTTTCACTGCAGAAATCCACTAAATCTGGAGGTTGTTAGAACAATTATCCTACCCTGACTAGACATGAATAAATCTCTTTTTAAAAAGGCAGTGAGTGAACTTGTGGTTTCCAACAAACATCATTAGGCCCATGACAGCTGCCGGGCCCATCCCTGTATCTTGCAAATACTAACTATTGGTATTGTTTAGATTAAAAACAAAACCCTTGGAGGCAAAGGTGACTGACTTATAGCCTTTGAGGAATGAGGAAACATTCTCATTTTTTTGAGAGCTGCCCCTAGAATACTGAAAATTGCAGTAAGTCCCACAGAGAGGCAGTGATTTAGGAAGAAAGTCATTTCCACCAAAACCTGCCTTTAGCTCCCAGCCTCTGGAGAAACCATCCACACATCCACAGTGGTTGGTCTAAAGTGACCACACCTGATGGGCTAGGGACAGTCAGACATTTCCAGGAGATTTTACAGTTTGAGTGGCTTTCAATTTCTTCTGGGATTAGGAGCTATGCAGACCTAGAGTGGCAATCTTCTTGTTATAGATTGAGTTGTGTCCCCACTAAATTCATATGTAGGAATCCCCAGAACTTCAGAATACAACTTTATTTAGAGATAGGGTCTTTACAAAATTGAGGTTTTTTTCTGGTACCAGGGATCAAACTCAGGACCTTGCATTTGTGAAGCAGGAGCAGTGCCACTGAGCCAAATCCCCAGCCCTTCTACAAGGGTGCTTTAAAGTGAGTCAGTAGAGTAGACCTTAATCCAATGTGACTGATATCCCTATAAAATGGAAAAGCTTGGACACAGAAATGCATAGAGGGAAGGAAAGGCAATAAGAAGAGACAGAAAGAGAATACAGCTATCTGGAAGCCAAGGAGAGAGGGCTGCCACAGATTGTCCCTCATGATCCTCAGAAAAACTAACTCTGTCTGCATCTCGATCTCTGCCTTGTATCCTCCAGAGCTCTGCTGCCTAAATCACACAGTTCTTCTGCCTTAATCACACAGTGTGTAGTGCTTCCTTGTGGCAGCTTGAGCAAGCTAATCTTCTAGCCCCTAGAGAATGTTACAATTTGTCTCTACCTGTCCCCCCAAAGCCTCATGCACTCATAGGTAGGGCATTTAGGAGGTGACTGGATCATGGGTGTGTGATGCTGGATTAGGCTGCACGTGATAGTGGGATACAGAATAACTAAATGGATTTAACATATAGTGGACCCTTGAGTTATGATTAGCCTGACATACAAACAACTTGGGTTAATTAAGTTAATGGAAGATTCATCTGCCTCTTATTATCTATAGCATATATCCAGGTAAACATACAGATCTCAGCTATACTGACTTAGTTACAACCAGCCCTCGGGAACCAATTGAGTTCATAAGTCAAGGGTCCACTATAGTTCTGGATACAGATAATGGAAACTCCACCCTGGGGGTCGGTGGCACCATTTAATATACTTATAGCCTCGATGAAATATAATGGTACAGAAAGAAAACAGGTTCGCTGCTTGCTGCTTCCCGCCTTCTGCTGCCATGGACTATTTCTCCTCTGCCATGCCACCCTGCCTTGGAGCCAGCCATCTACAAACTGAAACCCCTATAAACTACGAGCTAAAATAAACCTTTTCTTCTTTAACTTAAGGGTGTCAACTATTTTCTCCTAGCAACAAGAAATGAACTAAGATGGAGAGAGCCTATCTGAGGAATAAAACAGAGGTAAGAATTGGGAAAAGACAGCCTGGCTCTGGTTGTTCCTCAATGTCTACCCAACACCCTTCAAGAATCTAACTCCTTGAAAGCCACCCCCAGCTCTGAGGAAGAGCCTTCTGGGCCACCGGACCAGATCAAGGAGGTGAGCCTTGTGCACGCCAGTGGCACCCCCCTCAACTCCCCCCCCCCCCGCTGAAATGAGAAGACATGTTAACAGGTCTCAAAACCAGACTTCCAGATCACCTAAAGCAACGCCCCAAAGGGATACGAGATGAAACACTACTACTACTACTACTCTATCACCTGGACTCCCTGAACTGGCAACAAGAGAATCTGGAAAAAATGAACTAAGAAATAATTTCTCAGATAACAGCAGACATTGTGCCCATAGTGCAAGAAATGATTAATAAATCTAGAGAGAACACAGATTAAAAAAATAGAGGAGCTGAGAAACATGGTGGAATCCCAACATAGGAAACAAATGGAATCCATAAAACAGATGCAAACAGATTTCCAGGAGATTAAAAACTACATTGAAAGTTTGCAGCAGAGTGAGCCAATGCAAGGACAGAATTGCAGATATTAGCAGATAAGATTGCAATTAGTGAACAGGAAAAGAAAAATTCCTTTAAAATAGGAAGGGACCACAAAAAAATCAATCCAGCAGCTGCTAGATGATGCAAAGAAGAATAACATAAGACTGATCAGAGTCAATGAAGAAACAGGAGAGAATGCAGACAACATAAAAAAACTGTTCACAGAAGTGATGGCAGAAAACTTCCCAAGCAGGGGGAAAAAACTTGACATACAGATAAGTGAGGCACATAAGACTCCAACTAGGCTTGATCAAACAAAAAAAAACTACCATGGGCCGGGGATTTAGCTCAATGGTTTCATTGCCTGCTGCACAAATGCAAGGACCCAAGTTTGATCCCTGGTAACAGTACAAAAAAAAAAAATTTACACATAGGCATATAATAGTTAAGATTCCAGAAACCCAACAGAAGAACAAAATTCCACAAGCAGTGAGAAAAAAGAAACAAATCACATACAAAGGAAAGCCCATCAGAATCACAGCAGACTTCTCAACACAAACCCTCAAGGCAAGAAGAGCTTGGAGTGACGAATTTCAAGCCCTAAAGGAAAACAGCCTCCAACCCAGATTGATGTACCCTGCAAAACTATCTTTCAAAATTGATGGAGAAATAAAATACTTTCATGACAAAGAGCACCTTAAGAACGTCATGAATAACAAACCAGCACTCTAAAAACTTTTGGACAACGTCCTAAGACAAAGAGGATCACAACCCCAGAAAGCCCAGCAAAATGAATCCATCCGGCAAGACAAGAAATTAAACTCAAAGGGGGAGAATCCAACAAAAAGAAAAATGCATGACAAGGATAAGTCAGTATGTATCAGTTATAACCATCAATGTTAAGGGTCTCAATTCACCAATCAAAAGAAAGACTGCCAAAATGGGTCAAGAAGCAAGATCCAACAATATGCTGCATACAAGAAACACACTGAATTCAAAAAGAAACTCAGACTGAAAGTTGAAGGGTGGAAAACAATACTCTATGCAACAGGACACCTCCCCCCAAAAA
The DNA here is from genome assembly GCF_053883595.1 of Heterocephalus glaber. Classification (NCBI taxonomy): domain Eukaryota; kingdom Metazoa; phylum Chordata; class Mammalia; order Rodentia; family Bathyergidae; genus Heterocephalus; species Heterocephalus glaber. The sequence continues at coordinate 286,439 of NW_028258365.1, read as the reverse complement.
AAGCAGGGGTAGCTATCCCTCTCTGCAATCAAGTGAATTTCAAACCAACACTGATGAAGAGAGCCAAAGAAGGATACAGAAAGGGAACAATCCAAGAGGAAGAGATGACAACCATAAATATATATGCACCAAAAACTAGTGCGCCTAACTATATAAAACAAATACTAATATACATGAAAAATCAAATAAGCACTTAATACAATAGTAATGGGGGACCTCAATACCCCAATGGCACAAATAGATAGATCAACTAGACAAAAAATAAACAACAAAATACTAGAACTCAAACTATTGAACAAATTAACAGATGTGTACAGAGTGTTTCACCCCACAAAATCAGAAAACACATTCTTTTCAGCTGCACATGGGTCTTTCTCCAAAATAGACCACATACTCACACATAGAACATGTTTTAGTGAATGCAAAGAAATTGAAGTTATCCCGTTATATTATCAGACCATAGTGTGATGAAATTGGAGATTAATAGCAAAAGAAACCACAAAAACCTCATAAACACATGGAAATTGAACAACACACTTCTGGATAACCAATGGGTCACAGGAGAAATTAAAGAAGAAATCAGACAGTTCCTACAATTAAATGACAATGCCAATACAACATATCAGAATCTATGGAACACAAAGAAAGCAGTCTTACGAGGGAAATTCATAGCAGTAAATACTCATATTAGGAAAACAGAGCAAGCCCAATTAAACAACCTGATGCTGAACCTCAAGCTTCTAGAAAAAGAAGAGCAGGACAACCCCAGAGCTCATACAAGGAAGGAAATTATAAAGATCAGAGGAGAAATCAATGCAATGGAGACTAAGAGAACGATACAAAAAAATCAATGAAGCCAAGAGTTGGTTCTTCAAAAGAATCAACAAAATTGACAAACCCTTAGCCAACCTTGTCAGAAAAAGGAAAGAAAAGGCCCAAATCCATGCAATTAGGAATGAAAAAGAGTGAAATTACAACAGACCCAGCAGAAATCCAGAGGATCATCAATACCTGCTTCCAGAACCTACACGCCAATAAGATGGACAACACAGAAGAAATGGACAGATTCCTAGATACATATGAATTACCAAAGTTGAACGAAGAAGACCTAAAAATTCTAAACAACCCAAATATCAACCAATGAAATTGAAAATGTAATTAAAAACTTATCCACTAGGAAAAGCCCGGGCCCTGATGGCTTCACTGCTGAATTCTACAAGACATTTAGAGAGGAACTGCTGCCACTACTGTTTAAACTCGTCCATGAAGTTGAAAGGGAAGCTATACTACCGAATTCATTCCTGGAAGCAAGCATCATCTTGATCCCCAAAGCAGAGAAAGACCCAACTGAAAAAGAGGACTATAGGCCAATCTCACTAATGAACATAGATGCAAAAATCCTTACTAAGATACTGCCAAATAGAATGCAGAAGATCATCAAGAAGATCGTACACCCTGACCAAGTGGGATTCACCCCAGGGATCCAGAGATGGTTCAACATATGCAAATCAATAAATGTAATACATTATATCAATAGAGCCAAGGACAAAAACTATATGATCATCTCAATAGATGCAGAAAAAACATTTGACAAAAATCCAATACAAATTTATGATAAAAACCCTACAAAAAATAGGAATAGATGGTCTCTACCTCATCTGACAAAAGCCATCTATGAAAAACCAACAGCCAATATCATACTAAATGGTCAAAAACTGAAATCCTTTACACTAAAATCAGGAACAAGACAGGGATGTCCACCACCACTCCTGTTCAATATAGTTTTGGAAATATTAGCCATGTCAATTAGACTAGAGAAAAAAATAAATGAAATAAAGATAGGAAATGAAGAAGTCAAATTGTCATTATTTGCAGATTACATGATACTCTGTATAGAAGACCCCAAGAACTCCACCAAAAGTCTTCTAGACTTAATAATCAAATTCAGTAGAGTAACTGGATACAAGGTCGACACTCAAAAATCAATAGCTTTTCTGTACACAGAAAACAGACTCACTGAGAGAGAAATGGGCCAATCAATTCCTTAAACAATAGCATCCAAAACATTGAAATACCTAGAAATCAACCTAACAAAAGAAATCAAAGACCTCTTCTCTGAAAACTATAGCATTCTGAAAAGAGAGATTGAAGGGGTTATTAGAAAATGGAAAGATATCCCTTGCTCCTGGGTAGGAAGAATCCACATAGTGAAAATGGCCATACTTCCAAAACTACTATATAGATTCAATACAATCCCAATTGAAATTTCAGCAGCATATTTCACAGACCTTGAGAAAACAATCCAATAATTTATCTGTAACAAGAAGAGACCTAGAATAGCCAAAGCAATTCTACGCAATAAAGACAGAGTAAGGGGTATCACAACCCTCAACATGAAATTATACTACAAACCTACTGTGATAAAAAAAACAGCATGGTACTGGCAAAGAAACAGACCTGAAGACCCATGGAACAGATTAGAAGATGCAGAAACAACGCCAGACACACTCAGCCATCTCATTTTCGATAAAGGAGCCAAACACCCTCACTAGAGGAAAGATAGCCTCTTTAATAAATGGTGCTGGAAAAATTGGGTTTCAACTTGCCAAAGATTAAAACTAGACCTATATCTCTCACCATGCACTAAACTAAAATCAAAATGGACTAAAAATCTAAATATTAGAACAGAAACCCTGAACCAGCTGGAATAGAGGTTAGGTAGAACTCTTGAAGACATTGGTGTAGGTAAAGAGTTTATGAACAAAGCCTCAGTTGCCCATGAACTAGCACAAACAATCAACAAGTGGGATCTCTTCTTACTAAAAAGCTTCTGCACATCAAGAGAAACGACCAACAGTGTGAAGAGACAACCCACAATGTGGGAAAAAATTTTCATCAGCTGTCCCTCAGATAAAGGTTTACTATCTAGAATCTATAAAGAACTTAAGTCAGACCTCCCAAATTTAAAGACTCAATCTGAAAATGGGCATCTGAAATGAACGGACATTTCTCACACAAAGAAGTGAAAGCAGCAAATAAACATATGAAACAATGTTCACCATCACTGGTCATTCAAGAGATGCAGATGAAAACAACACTGAGATTCCGCCTCACTCCAGAAAGAATGGCTGCTATCATGAAATCAACCAACGACAAATGCTGGTGGGGCTATGGGGAAAGAGGAACCCTGCTCCACTGCTGGTGGGAGTGTAGACTGGTTCAAGCACTGTGGAAATCAGTGTGGAGATACCTCAAAGAACTAGGACTGGAATTCCCATTTGAGTCAGCTATTCCCCTGCTGGGTATCTTCCCCAAAGAATTAAAACAATCATACCACAGTGATATATGCACACCCATGTTCATAGCAGCACAATTTGTAATAGCTAAAACTTGGAAGCAGCCCAATTGCCCATCAACTAGAGACTAGATAAAGAAATTGTGGTTTTCTAATAGAGTACTACTCAGCCATAAAAAACAAGAAATTAGAGACATTTATAGCTAAATGGATGCACATTGAGCCCATACTCTTAAGTGCAATAAGTAGGACACACATGTAAATACTGAATAGTTTCTCTAGTGTGAGAAACTGAAAGTAAAAATAAGGACTAAAAGATATAATAGATAATGTGAAGTACGAAGAAAAGGTGCAAAGGGGCATGGGAAGTTGGAGGGGAAGGGAAAAGGAAAGAAGGGAATGGAATTAATATGAGAAAATGAAAAAAAGGAAACAAAGTCTCTGTAAATAGGGAGGGGTGGAGGGGTTGAAGGTTGGGCAGGCAAATAGGGAAAAAATAAGAACCAAGATAGATTACATAAAGGTACAAGTCTCCAATGATGAATGTCATTATATTGTATACCTAAAATGTACCAGTAAAAAAAGAATCTAACTCCTTAATGTCTTCCACCTAACCCCATTTTGAGTTGACTTTCTGTCACTTTGGTGAAAGCTCCAAGTAATGGAACTGCAAGTGTTCCACTGCCAAGCCCTGCCTACGATAATAATATTCAATAACACTGCCCTCTTCTTTCTAATAAGTATTGTTCGATAATTATTTCCCTCTTTAAAAATAATTAAACTTGCTTTTGTTTGGGGAATATCAACCATTCGCAATAGTGTGAAGTGGTTCCACACCATTTTAGGAAATGTTTCTTTGTGGGGCAGGATTGTCTTTTTTTAATCTGACACTTTCAGGCTGGGAAACTTAGGTGTGTGAGAAAAGGAATACGAAAGAGAATATCCATCAAGGGTGAGTTCAAAATTAGCTGCATGTAAATTGCACCGCAACCGGATATCTCCACATAATGAAGAGAGAACTGTGTTTATAATCAGCAGATCTCAGTTTGCTTGAGAAAATCACTTAAATGCAATGTGGTACAAAGACTCTGGGGTTTGCAGCGAGTGGATCCTGGGTTTATATTCAGCTCTGGTGCTTTCTTTGTGGGCTTGAGGAAAGAAAAATCTAACGGGACACTGAGCATCAGCCTCTTTGTCAATGAAATGAGGCTAAAGATTCTACCTGAGGGTCAATACCCACACATCAGTGATAAGGTGAGTATTGCAGCAACTACCTATATCACACAGTAGGTACTTTGCAAATGTTGTCAATAAGTCACCTTTGTTCTTGTTTGTCTTATCATTTATTCCTAGGGCTCTCGGTTTCTCCATTTATGGACTTTGGATAACAATTCCTCCTGGTAACAGAATTTTTCCAGAGATTAAAAAGATTTTGCAACTTGAATGTGGTTTATGACATAGATATCAGACACAAAGTGAAGGCATTATTTCCAGAAGCAAGTGATTATAAAGTTCACAGCACCTCCACTTCCTGCATCTAAATATGGCTCTCCATAGCAACAACTTCATGCAAAGAGACCAGCTCCTCCTAAGCAAGTGGGGAGCAGGCTCAACTGTGGTAACAAGTCCAGCTCCTAGACCTGCAGCCAAAGCCACAGGGCCAACCTGCCAAGATCCAGACTTGTAGCTCACACTGCAACCACACTCAGTATAAAGCCAACATCTAGAGACAGTTACAGTGGACCCTCCAGTTACAGCCAGCCTGATATACGAACAACCTGAGTTACACTTGGAACCTTAGTTTTAACTTATGACCAAAGTCTTGAGTTATGTGCCAAATGTTGGGCGCTTGTGCTTCCAGATAGTTTTAGATACAGATTTCACCCATAAAGAGTTCTGGAAGGAGCATGAAACATTCTTTCTCTGTGTGGGGTTAAGTGAAAAATCCTGGGCCAGTGTCTCTCTAAGGACACTGAGATCTGCCTGTGTATCGGAGAGAGACTTTGAAGGCTGGGTAGAGGAGCCTGAACCTTCACTTGACCAACTTGAGTTACAACCAGCCTTCAGGAACAAATTGCACTCATAAGTCTAGGGTCCACTCTCCAAAGAGTGAGTCTGCTTTTTATTCATCAGAATCTGAAACTGAGCATGAAATTCTTTGTGCAGCAGCAGTGCACCCGGCCTTGCTTGGTGACTGTCTCGATTCTTCTTGGTTACCACCCAAATGGCAGGAAATTCTCCTGTTCTACACCGGGCCTTGCTGGTGGCCCTGAGGGGTTCTGCTGAACTGTCATCCCTCCAAAACATCAAAACAGAATTGAACCTGTCCCTGACCAGGAGTGCTTAGTGACCAGGTGCCATGGCTTCAAACACTTCACCTTCATCAATCCTAAGAGCTTTTCACCTAGAGACAAAATAGAATTCAAGTAGCTTTCTTAAGCAATATATCCTAAAAGGGACGAGTGACAAAAATCCGTCATTCAACAAGGGAAAAGATAGTTATTTTGTGCCTAAACAGGGCAAATGGAATCATGTAGTCGCCCCCTAATGTTTTCAAAAGAAGGATATCTGGTTAAACTGATCATTAAAAGAGGAAAAAACCCAGAAAATGCAGTCTGAGGGGTGACCAAGGGAGAGGGGTGGGTCATGCCCATTTTGCCTTGTTGTATTCTAGGCTTGTGGGTCTAACAGCCTCAGACTGTTACTGTTTTAGAAACAGGTGACTCACACCCTCTTCTTGGGATTCCCTACATCATGCCAGTTTTCAGATAAAGAAGAGGACAAAAAAAGGCAGCCAGTGTGTGGAAATAGGGAGTGGGCCCTATGTCATGTACTGTATATGGGGGACCAGTGCACGAGAGAGAGCCCTGCTACTACATATACCCAACATGACATTACAGCCTTCTGAGAAACAAGCATCTAAATTGCAGCATGAGATTTCTCAGTATCTTTCTCCCATTACTGGCTACATTTTGCTCTATTTTTTCAATTATATCAAAGAGAGGGAAAACAACCCTTTTTTCCCCCCAGCTCATTAACTTGGTTGACAAGGTCTGGATAAAATTACATTTTAGAAATGATTCCTAAATGGCACTTACCAGTAGTACAATATCCCTCTCCACAGCAGAGAGAATGGAGATTTAAAGCCAAGAGGCCTGGACTTAGACAGGAGCTGTATTTTATTAACAGCTAATCCTTGAAGAAGACACACAGATCTTGATTTTCTCATCCATAAAACGTGGCTAATATCTTCTTGTGAGAAGAAAATATATTAAGGTGTAGGTCAGTGTGCTCTGTGAGCTTACCAGCATTACAGAACTGTGCAATTATTAGTAAAAGAAAGGATGCTTGAAAATCACTGACAATCATCCCTGAGAAATTCAGATGACACCGAGGCAGAGATCAAATGTATCCAGCTGATCCCAAGGTGTGGAGACAGCCTTCCGAGGGAGCCCAAAACAACCACAACAAAAACAAATTAAACAATACAGAGGCAGAATCTAAGAAAATATGAAGTTGATGTCTTCATAGCCTTGTCTCCAGATGATCACTCAGGAGAAAAACAAGACGCACCTCCGCAGCTTTTTTTTGGAAAAGCAAATCTACAGTGGCATTTGGAGGCTTGTGTTAAACCTAACAGGATTATGTCCAATGAAATCTGCAAGCCTTCACATTAAATTGGGGAAAGAATGGAAAGTAGTCGCATTAGTGCTGCCATGACTTGGATTTGGCCTAAACTGACAGGTGCTTGGAACACTTTTTAAAATTCAACACGACACTTTTATCTGGTTCATTCCTACCTAGAGAAGCCTCCTGCTCCTCTCCCTCAAGCTTTTCCGAGCTACAGAGAGCTCTTCCCAAAGACTCCATACCCCTCCTGCATGTGGTTTCTTTCCTTTTCCTCCTCTCTGACTCCTCCACAATCTTGCTGGTGAAGTCAAATCAGGATGCCTCTCCTCTACCAATAGGGTTGGTCACAGAGGTCATGTGAAATCAACACAGATTTGCTTTCCAATGGTCCTGCCAAAGTGGGAGTACCCCATTTCTGCCACCTTTTGTCACTGTGGTCTCCAAGGAGATTTGGCCTGGGTTCACTATGCCCAACAGTTACCTGTGTGGAAAATGACTCATTTCTGCCTGGCAACCTTCCCACCGAGACTCAGGCACAAGTTCTCTGAACTGACAGAAGACAGACCCAATACCAATACTAGAAATTCTCCTCCCCTTGCTTCTGTCCTGGCTGCTTTCTCATACTTTCTGTGAGTTGTAACAAGGTCTCGTTTCTACCCTGGCTCCATAGTCAGTTCATGTAAAGCTTTGCTATGGGCATAGTTGCTCAATCATTAAGACCTTTCCATCAGCTGGCTCCTATATACCCATGGCACCAGACCTGTACCACACGTGCTGCAGTGGGGTGTTTGTATCAGTGAAAGCTCTGAAGTGTTCACCATCACTGCTGAGTATATACAACAGGTCCAGCCAGCAGCTGAATGGCAGAGGTGGTGTAACCAAAGGCAATTGTGAGCTATGCAGAGTGCTAGACTAGTGCCAGCCACAGTCTGTGCTTTCTAGCAAAACTAGGAGAATCCCAACCATGTGTAAAATTTCCATTACTTACAGGATTTTCTCTCAGATGTTCTCTTGGTGCTAAAACTTGCACTATGCCTGTCAGCATGATGTTCTGATGTCTAAAATGGTTCTCTGCCAGGTGTAGTGGTACACTCCTATAATCCCAGTACTTAGAGGCTGAAGCACATTGTCACAACTTCAAGGCCAGCCTGAGCTACATAATGAGACCTTGTCTCAGAAACAAATAAACCCCCAAATTAAAAATGTTCTGTAATCACATAGCCACAGCTGATAACGAATTCTCTCCCTAATCAAAAATACCTATTCACTTCTGCAAACCAAAATTTCCAGGCAAATGAAATACCTCAAGCATTAGAATAACGTTCTGAGTGATATAAGCAAGTTCTTTTGTGAAAACAATTTTGAGCATATATTTCATTATGACCAAAAGATAAAGTAAGGAGAAGACACTGGGCCAGTGGTGCACACTCGTAAGCCCAGCACTCAGGGAGACTGAGGCTGGAGGACCTCAAATTCAAGCCCAATCTGGGCAATTTAGAGACTTGGCAAGAGTGTCTCAAAAACAAAAAATAAAAAAGGGCTTGGGGTGTGGCTCAGCATGAAGGCCCTGGGTTTAATCCCTGGTATTGGAAAACAAAAGTAGGGAAAAGCAAGTGTCCAGAGGAAGAGCACATGAGGGGATGCCTCTTGTTGGCTTTATAGCCCAGTCCATGTTTCCAGATACGGAAAGGACCCCTGCAAGTGTGCTCAACATGAGCTGCTTCCACCGCTCACTCCACCTCTCCCTAGGGCTCCTTCATCATTTCCCGGCTGCTCATTGCCAGCAGGGAGCTCGGACTCCGCTCCTCCAGGAGAGCTAGAAGATGAGAGGCAGAACAAGGGAAAAGCAGCTGGAAAGATCCACTCCACTCCGCTTTCTCCTCTGTCACCTCACTGCCCCTTGTGGCATCAGAGCACTCAGCACAGTCCAGCCTAGGTGACTTTGGCACCTCTTAAATCTCAGTAGTGGGGGCTCAGTTTGGCTTTGTTCGGTTTGGTGGTGTTTTCCAGTTAGCAATAACCTTCAGCAAGCTTCACACTGCTGTCTGCTAAAATGATGTCCCCTATGCCCAGCTTTGAGACGGTAAATCTGTGGTTCTGTGAAATAAAGGCATTTATTTGCCCAAGGTTAAATGGCCCCAAATGGCAAAGTGTGGATTTGCAAACTTCTCCCAACACTCGGTGTCAGTTATATCTTGGTTCACCATGAAGATCCCACATTGTGTGCCACATTTTTCCCTAGGCAGATCCCCTCTCCAAAGAGGAGCTTCTGCCAGTGACACCAGAGGGTGGCCCTCACTCCCATTTTCTTTCCCTTCACTGCATTTGTGTGTTTTCTTAAGAATTTCAGGCAGAGGGACAGCAAGTGGTAAGATACGGAAACGGGACTCTATCAGGCACTTTTGCGAGAAGCGTAAGAGGCAAAGGGTCACACCGTAGGTTGATAATAGGTAAGAAGAGGAGAGAAGATTCCAAAGAATGAGTAGTGTGAGATGATTATTGGATTCCTTGCCAAAGCATTTACAGTTTCCTAGTGGTGAGGGATAGCGATAAAATAGTCTTTACAGGGAAATAAACTCAGATATGTTTTAGAAAGCAGTTGGATAAAGTCTAGAATTGATAACATGATACTGCCAGAGATGATTTTTTTTTAAACGTGTGGCAAGCCCATCCATGTTGCAAATTACCAATTTTTCTTTTCAAGGGCTGAATGTGGTTTCTTTTTTGTTTTGTTTTGCTCTCCATTGTGCTACAGGACATCAAACTCAGGGCCTTCGTACATCCCTAGCCCTTTTTTATTTTTTATTTTGAGACAGGATCTCAGGAAGTTGCTCAATACCCCAAGCTATTATTTAATAATCATAGATGAAATGGAGGGAAAAGATTCAAAAGGCATTGTAAAGTTCTAAGTAATAGGCACTGGTAACCAGTGCAATTCTGGGGAGGGCAGGGGACAGGATTAACAAACAGGAATGTGGACAGGACAACCCAGCTTGGATGGTGGGACCCCGTCCTCTGCTGAGAATACTGAAAGCCCAGGTTGAGGGTTCAAAGGACAACCTCAGTCTCGGGCACACAGCTGAGCTGGCTGGAGGACAACTGGGTGAGGGGCCCTGAGTATTTTGGGCTGGAATTCAATATAAATATGAGTCTTGGTCATAAAAATGTGTGAGAGTGAATGAGACCACCTGGAAAGGGCAGAGTAAGAGAAAGATTAAGGGATAAAATCTTGGCTGCTGAAAAATGTTGACAAGGTATACAGATAAGGTTAAAAAACTTGAAAAGAGGTGGTTAGAGACAGAGATGGAAAAAAGGGGACAATGAATCTAAAGTTAGGGAACGCACTAGCCTTATTTTGGGCACAAGGCGGGATGCTTGTAAAATGTTATTGCTGGGCTGTTTTTAAAATAATTTTATGTAAAATGTAAGTTTTAAAATTCTTACTATCCTCAACCAAGGAATTTATAGTTTTTATGTCCCATCCTTTACAAAGTGTGTCACAGGACTTAATTTTTCTTTACTAATCAGATTGGTTTATTCTCTTGGTAACAGTTTGTAACAGAAGAAAACCAGCAAAATGCTATTTGCTGTATAGAGAACATAGCTAGAAGGTATACTTTTCAAAAGAACTAAAGGATATTGTTTTGAGGTATTATCATATTGGCACTATATTGTTTGATGCATACAACTAAACCTGAACACTATTTTTACAAAACTAGCAAAAATGTATTTCTGGCCTGGCTCTGTGGACATGAGACAGGAACTAGAATAAGAAACCCCTCCTTGCAAGAACCATATAGTACAGTCACAAGGGTAAGGTGCTGGAAATCACATTGGTTTTGAACCACACAATGATAGTATCAAAGGTGCCCGCCCAGGGAGGCTGCTTATTATTCCCACCCATTACCCCAACCCCATTCTCTCCTTTCAGATAATTTATAATCTCAATATAATTCCGGCTCAGCATAAGTTGCCAAAGTAGAGATTGTATCCGCCGGCTTTCTGGGAGATAGATGTGGCCACGTGGTGACCGACCGAGCTCTAACCAAAGAAGAGAAATGCTGGGGATTAGGGTTTAACCCTAAATGCCCCCAGACCCTCATGTGTTCAGATATGGGGCCTAGTTGGAAGGGGCCAGTCACCGGGGGTGTGGCCTGGAAGGGTACATTCTTGTCCTTAGCTCACTGGCGGCGCGCGCGCTCTCTCCCCCCTCCCCCTACACTCCCTCCCTCCCCCCTCTCCCAGCTTCCCTGAGGAGTGCCTTCCCTCTGCCGCGCCCTTCTGCCATGATGTTTCCACCTTGCAGCTAGCAGACCTTGGGTAGAGTTCTCTGAAAACTATGATCCAATCCAAAGTAAGCCTCTCCTTTTTGAGGTTGCGGGCATTGAGTATTTTTTCCCAGGGATGGGACAATTATACAAGGCAATAACTTCTCTACCACTTGCTTAATAGAAAGTCACTTATCCTGGATTTTCCCTTCCCCTTTCTCATTGGTGAGATCAAGGACCATGTATCAAACCCACTTCAGCTTCGTGGGACATCCCAGGGAGCCAGAACAACAAGAGCAAGGGACTTAGGATGCCACATAATCTGGTGACACAGAGCTGCCTTCTCACCCATAATCACTCAGGACGGACTCTTCTCTCTCACTGAATGCCCCGTGCTTGGGCATCTGCATTAGCGTCTACTCTGACACAGCTATCATTTATTTAGCGATTAATAGATGCTCGATACTTTAGCTCAATGGAGTTTCACACAGTTCTGAGTGATTTCATATTCTCACGTACAGATCAAAGATGCAGGCAGGTTAAGTCATTTGCCCTTGACCAAGAGCCAGTGGGTACTGGAGCCGGGAATCTACGTCTGTAGGGATACACAAACTACACTTTTTAAACCAATGCCCTTATTATGTCTTAACAATTCTTACGGCAATAACAATAATTTTGTGTTGAATTCTTTTTCATTTCTCTTTAATTGATGAATAAAAATTATACAAGCTGGGCATGGTGGTGCACACCTGTAAGCCCACCACTGGGGAGGCTGAAGCAGGATGAGTTCTAGACCAGCCTGAACTGCACAGCAAAATCCTGTCACAAAACAACAATATATATATATATATATATATATATATACACACACACACATATATATATATAATACAGTGTACAACATATTTTGTAATATGTATACATTATGAAATGGCTCAGGTGGGATATTTCTCACATGCTTATTTTTTATGAAAATGCTTAAGATCTACTTCCAGATATTTTCAAAATTGATATATTGTTATTAACTCTAGTCACTACCTTATATAATGGACCTCATGAACTTGCTCCCCCCAAGAGAGGTTTTGTTATCATTTAACCTGCATTCCTCCCTCACCACAGAACTCTATTTCTGTGCATTCAACAGTTTGCCATTCCTCATATGAGTGGAAGGATATCTTTCTGTGCCTGGCTTATTTCACTAAACATTATGTTCTCCAAGTTCATCCATGTTATTGTGAATGATAGGATTTCCTTTTTAAGATTGAATATATTAAATTGTTTCAAAATGATTACATACTAAGCCTTATTACTTACTAAATACATAATAATTTTAAGGAGTTTTATTGAGTAACCACTATTGATGAATATCAGTCACGCACTGGTTTTACATACATTTACTTATTTTTGTGTTTAAAGTGCTAAGGGGCTGGGGATTTAGCTCAGTGGTGCTGTACCTGCCTCACGAGCACAAGGTCCTGAGTTCGATCCCCGGTACCGGAAAAAAAAATCTAAAGTGCTATAGGATGATCACAAATTTTATCCTTGTTTATCAGATGAGGAAACGAAGTGGCTTAAGCACCTCACCCAAAGTCACTGTTACAAGCTAAATTACGTCTCATTCCCACCCCAAAAATCTGTATGTGGAAGTCCTAACCCCAATGCCTCTGCAAGTGTCCTTATGGGCCAGAGGTAATTTGGAAGCTAGATAACCACAGGTGATTGAGATGAAGTCATTAGGATGGGTCCTCCTCTAACATGAGTGCTGTCCTTATGAGAGGAAATTTGGATGAAGACCTGCCTAGAGGGAGGACCATGAAAAGACAGAGGGAGGAAACTCCTGCAAGTCCAGGCGAGGCTGCAGGAGAAACCAACCCAACTCCACTGACACCTTGGCCTCAGGCTCTGAGCAGGAGGGACAGAGAATGAATGTCTGTGGTGGCAGCCCCTCAGTCTCTGTGCTCTGTACGGCAGTCTGAGCAGACCGGTGCAGACGCACAGGTAACAGATACACCTGGTGAAGTGAGACGCGTGGAATTAATACCTGGACAGTTTTGTAGAGGAGAGAAAAATGCCAGGTGATGGTAACAATTGAGCAGGGCCTTGCAAAGGAGCGAGTCCTCCAGGCTGGGAAAGAGAAAAGCAGAATCTGTGTGGGGTGAGAGGAGAGCAGCACGTGCTGCCTGTGAGAGCCCGGGGTGAGTGCCCACCATCTGCTGCTCTGGCTGGGTCCCCGAGGAGCACAAGGACAGGCTGGGGCCGGTGCCAGCTCAAAGAGAAGCCGGCCAGCTGGCCAGGGGACAGGGGAGCTGAGGCCCCTGCGCAGCTGGCTCCGGGAGGGGTGGCCTCCAGGGAGCAGGGCCTTATGTTCTCACCAGGAAATGCCCGTCTGTTCTGTTCTGTGAAAACCCAGGGCGGACCAGCCTGGCTCTTCTCCCTTTGATCTTTCCCACATGGAGAACTCGTTGCATTTATTTCCTGGTTCCTTAGGAGACATTTCTAGAGGCTCGCCCACAGAAGCCTGTATTTGTCAGTCAGTCTTGCAGGTGGTGAACCCGCCCTATGCAAAATAAAATGTCTTTACCTCTTTCCACCTGATGGTTAATGTTTTATGTCAATTTGGCTTGGTCACCGGGCCCAGATATTCAGTCAGTATTTTTCTGGATGTTTCAGTGAAGATGTTCTTTGGATGTGATTAACATTTAAATCTGTGGACTTCGAGTAAAACCGGTTACCTTCCATAATGTGAATGGGTCCTGAAGAGACCAAAGATTGACCTCCCATGAGCAAGACAAGAATTCTGCGGGAGATGGCCTTTGGGATCAAAGCACAAGTCTTCCTCCAGCCTGCTGGGCTGCCCCATTTGGTTTTGGATTTAAACCTTCACAGTCCTGTAAGCCAGTTCCTAAAATCAGCCAATCGAACTAACAATGTATCTCTGTCTGTCTCTCCACGCCCCCTTATGTTTGTGTGTTTGGTTTGCAATACATGTGTTTATGTATGTACACACAACGCCCTACACACATACATCCTGTGGATTCTGTTTCTCTGGCAAATCCTAATACACATCCCCAAACCCTTGTCCAGTGTCTGCCACCCTAGTGACAAGGCCTAGACCCTGGCCTTGGGTGCCCTAACTGGAAGCATGGACAACAGTGATGTGAGAGGGAGGACTATGCATTTCTGACTTTGCTGTCATGTCCTCTGCTTGAGCCAATATATTTTGAACCCACCACGGGACTGGACGGGTCCATGGAATGAACATCATGGTGCTGTTCACTCATGACTCTTCTAGGAATGAGGCTGACCACAGGAAGGGGGGTGCCCAGTAGGAATGAGAAGCTCTGAGGTACTCACAGAAGAGACCACAGTCAGACAGCATATGGGAGAAGGGAGTGCAGGTCCCCAGGGCCCCAGCAGCAGAGTTGGCACCAAACTGTGCCTTGAACAATGACCAAGCTGGACTGGAATGTATGGAGAAGCACCTGCCAGGATCTTGGCTAGGCCAGGGTGAGAGGACAGGAAGAGGCAAGAGCTTGAAGGTGCCCGAGTCACCAGCAGCCAAAATGCAAGATGAAGCTGGTTTTTGTTATTGTTTTCTGGTACTGGGGACTAATCCCAGAGCCTTTGGACTGAACTATATCCCAAACTTATTTTATTCTTAGTTTAGTTTTTTGTTTTGTTTTGTTTTTTAAGAGATGGGGACTCACTATATCACTAAATTGCCCAGGCCACGGGGCCAGGGATTTAGCTCAGTGTTTCCGGCGCCTGCGTTGGAAGTGCAAGGTCCCGAGTTCAATCCCTGGTACCAAAAAAAAAAAAAAAAAGCCTAAATTGCCCAGGCCAAGGTTGAACTTACAATCTTCCTGTCTCAGCCTCCCAGAGTGCTGGGATTACAGGTATGTGCCACCATACCCAATTAGGATAAACCTCTTTTAAAATTTTGTTGGATTTCAAAATTAATTATTTACATGGATTCCAATTTGCTCTTCTGCATCTCACAGAACAGCCCAAAAGGCTCAGAAGGGGTGTGTCAAGTCTGGATGTGGCCGGGCCCCCTCCAGGCCTCCTGCTGAAGTTCAGTCCTCATCGTGCAGTAGTGAGAGAGTAGAATCTCATAACTCAACCATGGTGGTTAGCAGGGGAGTCTTTAACAAGTGACTGAGATTAGATAAGCTCATTGGGGTGGGGCCCATGATTGAATCCTAGTGGCTTTACAAGAAAGAGAGAGACTAGGACACTAGAACACGGACACACACACATACTCTCTTCTCTCTCTCTCCGTATGATCTCCTGAACCGTCCCAGGACTCTGCCAGTAAGAAAGCCATCACCAAGCGCAGCCCCTTGAACTGTGAGCCAAAATAAACCTCTCTTCTTTATAATTTACACAGTCTGTGATATCAGCAACAGAAAAAAAGACCAAGGCAGGGAACACTGAGCCTAACAGCACATGGATTTTCCAGTGCACAAATACATAAAGTGTGACCACTTTTTAAAAAGTGACTAAATAAAAAATACATACCCCTCTGGGATGGCTTTTTTTCTCGTGGCCAATTTAGCCTTGAAAATGTGCACTGTGGTTACATGAAGGCCTCCTGGTGCAGCTCAGTGCTTCTGCCTGTCCCTTTGAATGCTACCAGTGATATGGGCTCTGAACCTGGCCCTTGGCTGGCAGCCTAGGCATCAGAGCAGGTCAACAGCTAAGGTTCCCTTCGTTATGGGACCACACTACAGCAGCCCCCGCGCCCCAACTCCTCCGTTCATACTTTCAATTCTGGCATAAAATCCCACACCACATTTTTTTTTTTCCGGCCTCCAGACTTTACTGCCCAGTTCTTCTTCAGATAACTGGAGATATTGGACACCAGTTTTCTTGTCCCTGCAGCTGTGATTAAGGGGCAGTTACTTCTTTGCTGACAGACAGGAACTAGAAACATCCGTCTTATTCCAGAAAGTAAGGCTAACATGAATAAATCAAATGATAAGTGCCGGTGAGGCTTCAGGACAAAAGCAAACCTTCTACATTGTTGGTGGGAATATAAACTAGTATAACCACTATAAAAGTCTTCAAAAAACTACAGAGATTCCTAAAATATCTAAAAATAGAAATTCCATTCAACCCAACTATTCCCTTTCTAGGTTATCTTCCCCAAAGAGTTAAAGACATATCACAATAATACATCCATTTTAATGTTTATAACAAATACAGCTCAATAGCTAAATCTTGGAAGTGGACTATTTGTCCATTGCCAAGTGAATGGATAAAGAAAAAGTAGACACAATGGAGCATTACTCTTCCATAAAGAAAGATAAACTTGAGGCATTTGGAGGGAAATGGATACACCTTGAGACTGTGTTAAGTGAAATAAATGAGACACAAGAGCTGACATATCACATGGTTTCTCCTACATGAGAATTTCAAAGTATAAATAAAGAGCAAAACAAAAGATAGATAATAGGAAACAGGGATAGAGCTTTTGCAAAAGGAAAACAGATGGAGAAAAGATATTTTTTAAAAAAGAATTAAGATGTGTTATCTGCATGTCCTAACTCTCCTTGAGGAATGTAATCATTATGTACTATAAATAGGTATGAATAAAGTTTTTTAAAAAGGAAAATACGTATTTTCCATCCCATTTCATAGTGTGTTTTCCTTTCCTTTTCTGTGTGTGTGTGAGAAAGAGAAAGAGAAAGAGAAAAAGAGAGAGAGAGAGAGAGAGAGAGAGAGAAGAGATAGAACCACAACTTATTGTCAGTTTCCACACCCAATTCCAAAATTCCAAGGACAGTCAGATTGGCAATAGTGTAACATGATTTTCTACTGGGAAGTTGTCCTGGGCAGGGGGTAAAGTTCCTGTATCCCTCCCTTTGCTCTCCAGAGATTCTGGCTTTGTGTTGAATTATACAAACTGCAGCCTGTCTAGCCTCAGTCTCAACTTATGATTTGCTGCTTTATGGAGTTGTGCTGAAGATTTAGGGGCTGAAAGCAGGGTCTTGTACATATACCTGTAAAGCCCCACTCATAGCAGCATTTTTCATAATAGCAAAATTGTTCTAAAACCCGATATTCAACAGATGAATTTGTATTTAGATGTCCCCTCAAAGCCTCATGTGGATGAGGTGGGATTTTCTTTTTCAGAGGTAGTTAAATCTGGAATGTGTGATGCTTGGGTTAAGGGCATGTGATTACTAAACCATTACATGTGAGTGATCAGTTTGGCACTGCCCTAATCCCAGTAGCCTGAATAAGATAAGAGGGGCAGAAAGATGTTGTAAAACTCTCATTACCTTTGCTGCCTTGTGTGTGCCATATTGCTTCTCCTCTATGGATCCCTGTTTGCCATCCCTGTCTTGGAGCCAGCTGATTATGGACTGAAACTTCTATGAACTGTAAGCCAAATAAACCCCTTCTCTTCAACTTGGATGTCCAGTATTTTATCTCAGCAATGAGAGAAAAGTAACTAACACAATGACATAGCTTTAAAAAACAATAAGGGAACACGAAAAATGGAACCAGTAGCTCCTAGATGACTCAAACAGGTCTAATATAAGAGAAAGTGGAATTAGCAAAAAATCAGAAAACAGTAGAAAGAACATTTTTAAAAACCTGTTTACACAAGTAATAGCAACAAACTTTCCAGACATGGAAAAAGGATTTAACATACACACAAGTGAAGGGTATAGAACCCTGAGCAGCCAGTAATCAGGAAAAAAGCTCCACACCACATAATAAATCAAACACCAGAAATACAACTCGAGAACAAAATCTTAAAGATTGCCAAAGAAATGAATCATGTATATAGGAAAACCTTTTAGAATTACAACAGAATTTTCAACATAAGCCTTAAAGATAAGGAGAGCCTGAAATGAAGTCTCTTAAGACTCAATCTCTTAAAGACAACAACTTCTAACCTAGACTGTTATATCCTGCAAAATTGTCTTTTAAAAATGATGGAGAAATAAGATACATTCATGGTAAAGAAAACAAAGGAATTCATGACTGCAGCAAGAAACTATGGGGGATTCCCTGACAGACCATTCAAACACAAAGTTAGGAGCAAAAGCAGCTTTAATGCTGCTCGCTCAAAAGGGACTAGTGTCCCTATGCAAACATATGGAATTAAATGGCACATGCTTGAATCATCTATGGATCACCGAGGAAATTAAGAAAAAAATAAGACAATTCCCAGAATTAAATGATAATGGCACTACAATACACCAGAACTTATGGGATACAATGAAATTGGTCCTAAAGGGGATATGTATAATGGTGAATCCCCACATTAGAAAAATAAAATGAACCCAAATAAATAACCTAATGATACATCTCAAGATCTTAGAAAAACAAGAACAATCCAAACCCAGAGCTTGTATAAGGAGGAAATTGTAAGGATCGAACCAGAAATCAATGAAATGGAGACCAAAAAAAGGACAAAAAAAAATCAATGACTCAAAGAGCTGTTTTTTGAAAGAGAATAAATAAAATAGACAAACCCTTATGCCAGTTTTACTAAGTAAAGGAAAGACAAAATATTAATGCAATTAGAAATGAAAACAATGAAATCACAATGGAGACTGCTAAAATCCAGGTAATTATTAGCAACTACTTCACAAAAATATATGCCAAAGAATTGGAGAACTCACAAGAATTGGAGAGATCCCTAGACACATATAAATTGCCAAAATTGAACTAAGACTTAAAACTCTTGAGCAATCCAATAACAGTCAATGAAATAGAAGCATTAATTTTAAAACTACCAACTAAGAAAGCCCAGGACCTGATGGATTCACAGTCAAATTCCATGAGAACTTCAGGGAAGATCTAACACACATATTCCTCAAGCTTTTTTATGAAATTGAGAGGGAAGGAGTACATTCAAAATCATTTCCAGAAGATAACATTTTTGTGATCCCAAAACCAACAAGGGTCCAACCAAAAAGGGAATTACATGTCAATTCCTTTCATGAATATGCAAAAATTATTAAGATACTGGCAAACAAAATGAGACAAATCATCAGAAAGATTACGCATCATAACCAAGTAGGCTTCAACCTGTAGGGATAGTTAGGGAGGAATATAGATAGCATAGGGCATGACCTGGGTGACTAGCATAATAGAACCACATGCTTACTCATGACTTGAACCAGAAGGGGCTGCCCTTTGTGGGACCTTTGCATGCTTTTCACTATGTGCCCATAGCGCCTGTGAAGCTTGGCTCAACCCAGAAACAAAAGCTAAGACCCTGATGGTACCAGTCAGAGAAACAGTTACTTTTTAAAAATCAGCTTACCCCTGTAAGTATGGAGAAGACAAAGATGCCTTGCTGAGAAGCTCACCTTGGGCTTCTCCCTGCCATACAGCTTGCTTGCTGTGTGGGGGTCCCCCCCACCCTGCCTTCTGCAATATTATATTATCAGCAAACTTCTACTGTACTTCACTTTTGTTATCTGAATTTCTCATTCCATGCTGGAGAGGCTTTCGGTTCTGAGTCAGCCTCACTCTACCTCTTGCATTCCTCTCAGGGTGGAGAAACAAACCAGGGAAGAGAAGGGTCTCTTCACAGGAGGACTCCCGCCCCCCCAGACCTTCACCTAACACAACAATCCCAGGGATGCAAGGATGGTTCAACACATGCACATCAATAAAGGTAATTCTTCTCGTTATCATCTTAGTAGATGCAGAAAAAAAGCCTTTGATAAAATTCAACACCCATTCATGATAAAAACCCTGAAAATACATATAGAAGGTCTTTATCTCAACATGATAAAAGCCACTTAAAACCAACCTACTGCCAACATCATATTAAATGGGGAAAAGCTTAAAGCCTTCCTCTAAAATCAGGAACAAGGCAAAGGTGTCCATTATTACCACTCCCACTCAACCTAGTTCTCAAAGCATTAACCAAAGCAATGAGGCAAAAGGAAGAAAAGGATACGTGTAGGAAAGGACAAAATGTTATTCGCAGATATGATCCTTTACCTACTAGATCTAAAAAAATCACCAAAAGACTCCTAGAATTGATAATCAAATTCAGCAGTGTAGCAGGATATAAAACACACACAAATCAATAGCATTCCTGTACACCAATAATGAACTCACTGAAAAAGAAATTAGGAAAATATCACTCAGAATAGCATAAGAAATCAAATACTTAGGTATTAACCTAAGGAAGTGAAAGACCTCTACAATGAAAATTATACCAGACTGAAAAAGGAAATCAAGGAAGATATCAGAAAATGGGAAAATATCCCCTGTTCCTGGTTAGGCAGAACCAACATAATCAAAATGGGTATACTGATACAAAACTGATACACAGATTTAATGCCATCCCAGTCAAAGCACCAATAGCATTTCTCATAGAGCTAGAGAAAACCACCCAAAAATTTATATGAAATCAGAAGAGATCCAGAATAGCAAAAGCCATCTTGGGTAACAAAAAGCAAACCAGGAAGCATCACAATCCCAGATTTGACATTGTACTACAAAGCTTCCACAATTAAAACAGCATGGTAGTGGAACAAAAACAGGCATGTGGATCAATGGAACGGAATAGAAGGAGCAGAAATAACCCCAGGCACATACAGCTATTTGATACTTGATAGAGCTAAAAATACACACTAAAAGTAACCTCTTTAATAAATAGTGCTGGGAAAATTGAGTATCTACATGCAGATAACTGACTCTAGACCTATATAATTCACCATGTACTAAAATAAAAATGAATCAAAATCTAAACGTTAAAACAGAAACATTTAAACTAGGCACAACTCTTTTTTTTGGTACCGGGGATCAAACTTGGGACCTTGGGCTTGGCAAGGCAGGCAGCAGAACCACTGAGCTAAACCCCGGACCCTAGGCACAGCTCTTGAAGACATAGGCATAGGCAAAGACTTTCTGAACAGAACCTCCATGCCACAAGAAATAATACCAAGACTCAACAAATGGGATCAAATTTAAAAACCATCTGTACAGCAAAGGAAATAAAACAACAGAGTGAAGAGACAACCTACAGAATGGGAAAAAAATTTGCCAGCTATTCCATGGACAGAGGACTAACATCAATGATACATGAAGAACTCCCTTAGACACCTCTCCAAATAAAAGACCCACTCATAAAATGGGCAAGTAGAATGAGTAGACAGTTCTCAGAAAAATAAAATGGCCAATAGATACATTAAAAAATTCTCATCAGTGCTGGCCATCAGAGAAATGCAGATTAAAACTACACAAAGAATGGCTATCATCAAAACAATCAAGTAATAACAAATGCTGGCAAAGATGTGGAGAAAAAGAAATTCACCACATTGTTGGTGGGAATATAAACTAGCAAATCCACTATAAAAATTGGTGTGGAGATTTCTCAAAAAAAACTAAAACTAAAAATTCCACTTGACCTAGCTTTTCCCTTCTAGTTGTCTGCCCAAAAGAGTTACAATTAAGATGATCATATTCCAGGGACATATGAACACTCACAATTATAGCAACACAATTTACAATAGCTCAATCTTCAAATAGTGGATATGTCTATCAACAGATGAGTGGATAAGGAAAATGTGGTATTTATACACAATGGAGTACTGTGCTGCTATAAAGATAAACTTGAGGCATTTGTACATAAATGGTTGCAACTTGAGAACGTAATGTTAAGTAAAATAAATCAGACACACAAGCTCAGTATTGCATGGTTTCTCTTATATGAGAAATACACATACACTACATATGTGGGGGGGGGGAGAGGGAGGGAGGGAGAGAGGGAGAGAGGGAGAGAGGGGGGGAGGGGGAGAGAGAGAGAGAGAGAGAGAGAGAGAGAGAGAGAGAGAGAGAGAGAGAGAGAGAGAGAGAGAGAGAGTAGGGAGAAGTTCAAATACTTCCCAAAATTACAAACTGTTTTTTTAAAAAATACTGCATTTCAATATATATGCTAATTGGTTTCATTTATACTAGTTTATCTTAGTATGATGAAAAGAGCCTTTTGTGCTATTATGTTTCTTTTTTAAGAATCTTTCTGGTTTATATCTCCTACTTTGAGTAACTATTTTTGAGTACTATTTTGATGTAATAACTATTGTTATTCTATTATTTGAAAAATAGCACTACTGCTTATTTGATATTTACAGTGAAGATGGCACTGCTCTGTAAATGTTCAAGACAGTTTAGAATCAGAACAGTTGCCAGGGCATACATGCTTTCCTTGCAAAGATCACAATGCCCAATTCTTCAGCCTCATGGTACCTTTTCTCCCTCTTGTGCTGTAGGCTCAAGAATTTAAGGACATTCTTTTTGGGGCCTCGAATGCTTTAAGCTGCTCCTGTTCACACCTTTCGGCATAGCATCCCTACCTAGGATTCTACCCCCAGATCCTCCATACTTACCTGTGTTATGGTTTATATCTGGATGTCCCCCAAAGCCTCATGTGCTCAAAGGTGGGGTTTCAGGGGGTGATTGGATCACAAGGGCATGATTCTAACCCATGGAATAGTCCACTGATGAGTTTATAGCTAAATTTGATTTGGGAGGTGAAGCTTGGCTCGAGGAGGTGGGTCACTGGGTGGGTGGCCTAGAAGGATTTCTCTTCTTCCCTTCTCCTTTGATCCTTCTACTTCCTGCTGCCATGCCACGAGCTCTTTCTCCTCTGCTATGCCTCTCTGCCATGCCATGTTCCCTTGGTGCCAGCTGACTCTACACTGAAACTTTTCCTCCTTTAACTTGTGAATGAGGTATTTTGCCCCAGGAATGAGAAAGTAAATAATAAGCTATCTCATCCTCTCCTCCACTTACCACTTATTCCTCAGCTTCAGGCCTACCCATGTCTGCACACCCCTCCCTGGCCTCTGTCAGACTAGCCCCTTTGCAGTGTGCTCAGGTGGCAGTGATACTTTTGTTAGCATCCTATTGTTGCTGGAATGCTGGAGTCATTTCTCACGGTAACAAACAATGGAACCATGGATGGAGGAGGTAGGATGAAAGTGAATTTATTTAAAAGACATAAAGGCAAAGAAATAAAGCCCCTGCTAGTCAGGGAAGGCTCTTTGTCTAGGTGTTTTTAAGGAATACAGAAGGGAGCTCAGACCATTGCATAACCAATGTAATCTCTACCCTATAGGAAACGATACATTTCTCAGTGTCCAATCTATGCAGTGTTCAGGCAATGTCCATGTTCTGGAGAAGTCTTAGACACCTGGCAGATGTTTTAGTATTATCTATGGAGGCTCATGACTTAGCAGACTCCATTTTGGTCTCCCTGTCTCCATTCTGGGGCTGCTATCTTTACTGCCTAATAGAACCTTAAGTCTTGTCTCACTAATTTCTGTTACACTATCATTCTAATGGCTTTATCAGTGATGACTCCCCCATTAGGATACAGACTCAAGAGCAGGAACATGACTAAAACTATCACCATTATATGTGAAGTTGGCACATGCCTATCTTGGACATATATTTACTACAGAATAAATGTTGAGATCAGCAAAGAAGTAGTATATAGTGGTCAGCTCTAGTATGAAAGAATTTTAAAAAGAGTATCACATATATGAAGCTTTTACTTAGTGCTAGACATTTTTCTCAGGCCTTGGTAAACAAAACAACATGGGTTCTCTCGTCTCCTAGAGTTGACCATTTAAAAAAGAAAATGGATTATAATCCAAATAAAGGTGACTTCACAAAATGTCATAAAAAGTTCTTACAGTTTCATCTATCAACTCTGGAAAAAGCAGTGGTCTTTGTTTCTTAAGGAATGATTCTCAAAAGGTTAGTGGTTCCAACTACCCCATAACCTTCTGGTTTTATTCTTTAGGTGTTAACCAAGTTCCTCTCCTAGCTCCAATATGTTTTATGCCAATGTAACATGGAACAAGTTACTTGACTTCATATACTCTTATTGGAAACAAAAATGGGAAGACAATCCTATCTTCTCTTTATTTTTCAATTGCTTTTATAAATTTTTAGTGCTGTTATAGAAATAACCAAATTCTTTTACAAGCAGAAAATGGAAATGCTATAGCTGGCCAAAGTGCATCTTGCACTTCCTAGGTAGAACTAAGTCAAAAATACTGAGTTGGAATCAAATGATTCATGTACACGCACAAATGCACATACACACAAATATGCTTAAAACAGCGCCTGGTACGTAGGATGTCCTGTAAGTTAGTTATTACTATTATTATTTAGCCCAATAGTTACTGAATTTAAAGAAAAAGGAAACATTTCTAGATTAGGATAAGTATGATCCCAATGGTATCCATACATGAATCCTTGAAGCCAGTGAGCCTTAACCAAAATGTGGTGGCTGCAGTCAGTAATAAAGCATTGTCCACTTAAGATCTGCTGAGCGAGTAGATCTTAAGGGCTCTTGCCACATAAAAAAGCCAACTATTTCAAATCACAATAAAAACAACATTAGATGATGGATATATTAGATTGTGGTAATTATTTCACAATATATATGTATAGTATGTCACAGCATCACATTGTATGCCTTGAATCTGTACAGTTTTCAATTATGCCTCAATAAAGATAAAACAGAAGGCGTGTACTTTGCTTCAGGATTAAATTCTATGCTAAGACTAGTGTACATGCTGTACAAAGTTATAATACAAGGTTATATACAAGGTATAATAGGTTATATTTCTTACATTATACTTTTATTACAAAATAAAGATCTTGTACATTTAATATCTTCAAATTTCTATTCCCTGTTTTTCACTTGATATTCACAGCACTAGATGGAATACACACCTTACTCATTTTACAGAGGAGGGACTTATGTTTTAACAAAAGGGGAACATGATGTGACTAGCCCAACATCCGAAGGGATGTGGCTAAAGTCTCTGTCTGCTAAAACATTCAAGAAAGAGGTGCCTCAACTCAGTTGCATGGGAACTAGCACAAAGAATCAACAACTGGGATCTCATCTTATTAAAAAGCTTGTAGGGCCGGGGATTTAGCTCAGTGGTTCCACCACCTGCCTCGCAAGCACAAGGTCCCGGGTTTGATCCCTGGTACCGAAAGAAAAAAAAAAAAAAAAAGCTTCTGCACTGCAAGAGAAACCACCAACAGAGCTAAGAGACAACCTACAATGTGGGAAAAAATTGTCACCTGCTGTTCCTCAGACAAAGGTCTACTATCTAGAATATATAAAAAAGTAAAATAAAATCAGACCTCCCAAATATAAAGACCCAATTCAAAAATGGGCATCAGAGCCAGGGATTTAGCTCAGTGGTTTCACTGCTGGCTGTGCAAGCGCAAGTACCCGAGTTCGATCCCCGGTACCAAAAAAAATGGGCATCTGAAATGAACAGACATTTCTCACACAAAGAAGTAAAAGCAGCAAACAAATATATGAAACAATGTTCAACATCACTGGTCATTTGAGAGATGCAGATGACAACAACACTGAGATTCCACCTCACCCCAGAAAGAATGGCTGCTATCAAGAAATCAACCAATAACAGATGCTGGCAGGGGTGTGGGGAGAAAGGAACCCTTCTCCATTGTTGGTGGGAGTGCAGACTGGTGCCACCACTGTGGAAATCAGTATGGAGATACCTCAAAGAACTAGGACTAGAGGTCCCATTTGACCCAGCTGTTCCTCTACTGGGTATCTTCCCAAAAGAATTTCAAAAATCATACCACAGTGATATATATATGCGCACCCATGTCTATAGGGGCACAGTTTGTAATAGTTAAAACTTGGAAACAGCCCAATTGCCCATCAACTGGAAACTGCATAAAGATGATGTGGGGTTTTTTTTATAAAATTGAGTACTACTCAGCAATAAAGAACAAGAAACTAGAGACATTTATAGCTAAGTGGATGCATATTGAGGCCATACTCAAGTGAAATAAGAATAATTTTTCTAGTGTGAAAAACAAAGTGTAAATAAGGATTGAAATGTATAGATAATTGAAATAGGAAGAAAAGGTCTAAAGGAGTAGGGGAAGTAGGAGGGGAAAGGAAAGAAGGGCAAAGAAAACAACATGAGAAAAGGAAAAATGGAAACAAAGTTTTTGTAAATAAGGAAGGGTGGAGGGGGTGAAGGGAGGGCAGGGGAAGGGGGAAAAAATAAGAGCCAAGATACTCATGTAAAGGTACAAGTTCCTAATGATGAATGTAACTGTATTGTATACCTAAAATGTACCAATAAACTTAACTGAAAAAAAAAGGTATCATGAGTATATTTTTGACTCCTGAGATGAAAAGCCTTTCTAGAGAAGATAGCATCTGTTTCTACAGTGAAGAGGAAGTGGAAGCCACTTGGCGGAAGTGGGGGGGCAGGAGCCAGGATTTCACTTCCTTATTCTGACAGTGGATGTAAATGATGGGGAAGCTTACAGCTCAGGCTCTCTGGAGGCCTTTAAACAAAAAGCAGAGATGTTCAGCTGGGCATAGAGCCAAGCCCTCCAACTGAGGCCCCCCACCTCCAACTACTCCCTGGTCCCCCACACTGTCTGCAACCCCAGCTGACAAGCACAAGCTGAATCACTTTGTGCATTTCCCACCCTGATGAGGGAAGGGGAACTAGCCTTCATTGACTGCATCTTCTATGCTGGCACCTGGCATGAGTCTTTGCTCATTCTCAAAGGTCAGGCCTCATCAACAACAGCAATTTGAAAATTCAGGTCTGGAACTTGAAACAGTAGCATTGGTAACTATTATCATAGAAGAAAACCATAAAGCCATGAAATCTTTTTGAAGAGAGAAAAGTAGATGAATACAGCATCCAATTGCTACAGAGAAGTGAATAATAAGTGGTAATCTGGAAAAGTCAGGAAATTTGAAATTTGGAGGAAGCTAAAGTCTATCTGATTTACAGTGCAGTTATAGTGGATGAAGCACATGGGCTTTGAGGTTAGATGGTCTAGTTCACTTGTTCTACAAATATTTATTGGGCACCTAGTATGTGCCACTGTCTGTATCAAGGTGTTTACACTCTAGGGGAGATAGATATAAAAGTATAAACAAGCCAATCCGTAATAAATGCTATTGAGTCCTTCATTTCTCCAACACATATTCCAGTTACCTAGGAGATAAGATCAGGAAAGGTGACCAAGCTCCAAGGGTTTAGCATTTGGCAGAGGCTTGTTCTAATGAGGTAGGAACCTGCTGGTGGGCATTGATCAGAGCAGTGATACTATATAAAACTATTTTCAGAGGACCACTGCAGCTGCTACATGGAGAATAAACTGCAAAGACCTAGCACCGATTCTGAGAGAGCCACCGGAAGATGACTGTAGTCACCTAGGTGAGAAGTGGTGATGGGGACCAGGCCAGGAGGCAACACATAGGTGGTGAGAAGCTGGCAAGAGCTAAAGGTAGAAAACGAGATTTGCTGACAGACTGAACAAGTGGCGTAAGAAACAGAGGGAAGTGAAAAGTGACCCTAAGGTTTTGCTCCAAGGAATAATAGAACTGCCAATAATTGAAATGAGGATGGCTGTACAAATCACGGCTTGGGGGGAAGAAAGGAAGGGAATCAAAACTCATTTTTACATAGGACAGTGGTGAGTTTGAGAACACTTGTAGACACTAAGTTGGGATGTCAAGTTGGCAATTGCTTAACATGGCCTGGAGTACAGGGGAGAAGCCTAGGCTGAAAAATAATTACTAAAAGGAAAAATAAAGCAGGCTGCTAAAACTTAATAAGGGTAAAATTAATAATGCCATTCTAGATAAAGTGAAAGACGATCTTGCTGAGAGGATGACCTGAGACCTGATGGAGGGCAGGGAGAAGCCCAACTGGTTGGGAGGGGAAAGGGAGCCCAGGTAGAGGGAAGAGTGACAGAGAGAATGCTCAGTTTTTGGAGGAAGAGCACAAAGTTCAACGTGGTGACCAAAAGATGTCTGGTGAGGATATAAAATCAGAGAGGTGGATACGGACCGTGAGGCAGGATGGAAAAATTAAAAGGCAAAAAGGAGACACAAATGCTTAACTAAAAATTGTGCCTTGTATAACTTCAAGTACTTAGCCAAAGTCACCCAAGACAGCCCCATGCCAAGATCCCTTGGCTAGATTTACACCTCCTCCCTACCAGACCCATCACTGAAAGCCCATACATTGGCTCAATTAAGAAAGCAAGGAACAGGAGCCTGGCTCTGAGATAAAGACAGCCCCAGTGTCAACAGTTCTTGGGAATATTTACACTCCTTCCCTACCAGGGAAAAGGTCACAAATCGGCCCAATTAGGAAAGTAAACAACAGGTTGAGTAAATCCAGAGAATGTTTAAATCACCTATCCAGAAAAAGGCCAGGGCAGGGGGAGCTGGGCCCGGGAACAGGTTGGTACCTATTTAAGGGAGATGGGGGCCACTTTCAACTAGCTTTTCAGCTCCTCAAGAAAAGTATAGGCTGGACCCATGCACCCAACCCAGGTAGGAACCCCAAGAGGGACTGGCCACCCCATCGCCAGCCCCACATCAGGCCCATGCAGCCAGTCTGGGAAACCCCAAGAACCAAGTGGAGACGTGCACGCTGGGGGCTGCCCCTGGGGTCTCCTCAGCACAGGGAAACAGAAGTGACAACCAACGGACCCACCTGATTGAAGAAGAGACCAGGAGGAGAGTTTGCTTCATCACTGAAGTGTTACCCTACCACAGAGAAAGGTGAAAGAAACCACAAGAAATAGGTTTGGCTCAGGGGAGAGCTAAATAGGGATCTGCTCAAATCCTTTGAGAGACTCAGGATCAGACCAGGAAGTTCACAGGGCCTGTATTCTACTGAGGAAGCCCAGGCTTGGAGGGTAAATTTGTCAGAGGGGGTGATCCTGAAAAATATGGTACTTAGTCTAGTGATACCCTTAGCCTCTGGCACTGCTGCTGGCATTCAGCAGAAATGAGTGGGCTGAAGTACAACATTATACACTGGTCTATTATAGGTGGTCTGTTTGCACTAAAATCATAATCATCGTAGTTCTCATTAAGGGATGTCCAAGACTGGTTCCTAGAGTTTGGCAACATCCAGTTGTCATTTGATGCCATCGATGTCAGTGAATTTACACTACTGTGAAGGCAACATGGCAGTGGATATTAACTGGTTTTCTCTCTATGCCAGTATCTGGAATTCCTGGGGATTGTGAATAATAAAAATGACACACACACACACACACACACACACACACACAGGGTCATGGAGAAGCAAAGCAACTGAAGATTCCCAAGATTTCCCAACTCTCCGAACTCAGAGCAAGGGACCACAAATGGGGAGGGAAAAAAAATACCAGATGGCTGAGCTCTACAAAAAGTTTACAGAAGAAATGGAGAAACTAGATAAAAGAGTAATGAACCAAAAATTCACAGCAGTATCACTCAATCTGCCCAAAGTGAATTTAGGAAAAATAAGTAAAAAATTGGACTAGCTGACCAAAATGGTTCAAAGCATGAATGACAGATTCAACAAAGATATAGAATCCTTGAAAAGATGCCAGGCAGAAATACTTGAGACAAAAAACTATACAGAGTTCATAAATTGCAGAAATGACCAATGTGGAGACCATGTGTCTGACATGGTGGGGAAAAAAATGGCAAATTATGAAGAGGTATTTAAAGAAGCCACACATAAAAAAAGAGAGAAGAAAACACTATCCAGAAGCTACTAGATGACACTGAGAAGATGAACCTTGGAGTTAGAGAAAAGTTAGACGATACCACAGATGGAATTATTAATACGTTTACAGAGCTCATAGTAGAAAATTCTGAAATACAGGAAAATAGTTTAAAATAAAACAGGCTTACAGAACACCAAAAACTATGACCAAAATAAAACTCATTAAGATATCTCATTATTAAATTGCCAAATATCCAAAAACATAATTTTAAAGCAGTCAGATAAAAGCCAAAAAAAAAAACTCATATAAAGGTAAACTAGTCAGAATTACAACAGACTTCTCAACATAAACCTTAAAGGTCAAAAGCTTGAGTGAAGTATTTCAAGCCCTAAGAACAAATAACTTCCAACTCAGATTATTTTTCTTGGTTTCTCGATGATTGTCATTCTTTCTGGTGTAAGATGAAATCTTAGTGTTGTTTTAATTTACATTTCTCTAATGTCCAGAGATGTTGAAAAAAATAATAAATGCTAGTGAGGCTGTGGTAAAAAAAAAAGAAACCCTACTACTTTGTTGGTAGGAATGTAAATACAACCATTATGGAAATTAGTATGGAGATTTCTCAAGGAACTAAAATTAGAAATTTCATGTGACCCAGCAATCCACCTTGTAGGTATCTTCCCCCAAAGTGCTTATAACATCATACTACAGTGCTACACGCATAGCAATGTTTATAGCAGCACAATTCATAATTGCTAAATCCTGAAAACGGCCTGTATATCCATCAAAAGATGATTGGGTAAATGTAGCATCATACATAATGGAATACTACCCAGCTATAAATAAGGACAAATTTGAGTCATCTGTGGGAAAATGGATGCACCTGGGTAAAATAATGTTGCGTGAAATAAACTAGACACACACAAGTTTAATATGATACCACTGATTTGAATGAGGCAAAGTACAAAGAAAGCATGGCCATACATCTAATAGTGTGCTCTGATTAAATATAATTGTTTTATGTGTTCTATGTGTTATCTTTTCTATTTATCTGCCTGTTAATCTGTTTTAATAATTGGTTAAGGTATCTGCAACTGCTTCATTAAAAAAATTTTTGAGCTCGTATCAATTTTATTTTTTCTCTTATTTGTGCTCCTGTAAAAGTGGCTCTTTTGGACTTTCCATGAGAAACTGTTATACAGGCTTCTGGGGATAACTAAACTCATTAAAAATTTACCAAATTAGGGCCAATATGTTCAAGTCTTACATGAGACTTGCAAATAAAAACCTTAAAGTTTGGTAAAAGTTATACATGATTTAGGCTAGTATGTATGCTTCTGTGTGTTAATTTTCAGGTATAAATTACGTTCCAGAGGTTTTACTTCAGTTAGCTTGTAGCTAAGTGGACATTCATGATATGGCCCAAATACTTTATGTTCACAAGGCTTAGCAGTGAGCTGATTCACACTGGTGAGATTAGCCAGCTGCCTCCTCTCAGGGTCACCCTGTGCCGCTGTACCTCAAACTGGGTCAAGCCACACGCGCCACCTGCCCAAATTGGTAAGATAATCATAAAGATATCTTTAAAGTTAGGGACATATTTTCATCCAAGTTTTTAGCCGAAGAAGCTAATATTTATCTCAAAAATGGGTTTATAAGTGCAATGTCCATTGGTTTCTTACGTACAATGACTTAAAACTTTTTCCATGGTAAAGGTGTTAACTGCTATGATTTGGTTCTCATGAATCATCTAAAGTAGTTAAGATAAATAAGTGGGGATCCCTTGGGCTTAGGGAACGACTAGACAAAACTTCACTCTATGGCTGAAAAAGCAGCCACCTTATTATTTATTAAATAAATTATGATATATAATTAAGCTGGCTATAATAAGAGTCTAAAAGTTTTCTGTATCTAAAGCAACAAATTTTCTTTAAGATATTAAGATGCTCTTGGCTAAACTTACAAGACTAGACTCAAACATAGGTTTTACTAAGGTTTTTACAGTTTACTAAGATTATGTTATCTATTGTTAGGCTTTTGGTTACTTAAACTGAGTTTTAAGGGTTAAGGATGACTTAAATGTTAATTTGTAAAATGTTTTCAATAATCAGCCTATGATTGGTTAAACAACTATTAGGTTATAACACACCAAATGTATATATTTGGAAGACAATGCAGCATAAAACTTTAAAGTTCAATACATACAAAATAACAATTACTTTTTATACAACATGCATTACATCTAGAACTTAGACATAGAAAATGATCACAATATTTGCCATTGCTTTAATTTTGGTCCTGCCATTCAAAACTTGATCTACCTCTACTGGCCTTGATTAAACAAACATTTTGCTACCGTAAAAGTGAGATACTTACATATCGAGTAATAGGTTTGTTTATGGTTAATAGCACTATTTCCCAAACTTACAAAACCTCAAAAGATGTTCTTTAGTTCTTGTCAGTCCAGTTATACCATGTAAACCTGTTAAAAAATCTGAACTCTGCCTTAAGAGGAAAAACTAATTAAATGTACATAAAGATGCCCATGTAGCAGTGGCGGTAATTAGTGCTAGCATCATGGCATAGTAAATGCATTTGTGTTTCCCAAGTGCACAGCCTTGCCAGGATATGGAAATTAGAAGAACATTGCATCATACAGCTGACTGCCAGACTAGCACTGTTTATAAGGACTTTCTCAGGGTTATGTTTACACGATTGCTATGGAATTGCATTGTGAGAGTTACATGTGCCTGAATAAAAGGTAGCCTAGATTCAGTATTAGATATTAGTAAACTATAAAGTACATCTGTAAATAAGTACGTTCTGCTTAGAAGGCATTCTGTTTTTTAAAGGAAGGAACAAATTTAAGTGAGTTCATTTATGGCATTAAATATTTTGTAATTGGTTAAAGATAACTGATTAGAAAGTTATTTTATATGAACATTAATTTTTAAATGTATTTTAGAAATAACAAAAACAACAGTTCTAGTATAATATCATAATTGTTATGTTAAGATGTTATATTTGCTCTTCATTTCAATATTTCCATGTAAAACTTTACAACGATTATCTGTTAACATTCTACAGGGATTTACTTCTAAGACCACCATAATCGGTAAAAGAAATGACAGTTCCCTGGCCATACTTTATATTTCAAAGTGCTTGATATGTAGATAAAATTATATTAGTTCAACCTATTACTCCCACTTCAATACCACTGTAACTGGCCTAACTGTTCAACAACTGAGGCTTAGAGACCAAAGGAGGAAAAAAAGGTAAAGGTAACTGGGCTAAGAGGACAGAAAATATATTGGCCCTGGCCCTCCAAGGTCAACAAATACCCAGGACGAAAGGAGACCTCTCTAATAGAATTCTACAATTCTGGTGAGTCACCCAAACTACAGAGCAGAGAGATTGTTAGATTCCAGAAGACAAGTGTCAATGAGTATACATCATGCTCAAGAGGGAGTCACTAACAAAGAGAGGTCCCCATGCTTCTGAGGGAAGCCATGTGGTCAAGCAAAGACTGACATCCATTCTAGCAGATGACACAACTGGTAGAAGAAAAACTAGGAGATCTAAGTGGCTGTGTAAATCACCCCAAAAGTAATTCCTGAGGAGACTAAACTGACCTTGCCCGGTAGGTAGGTAGATACTTAGATACATAGATAGACAGACAGATAGATTAATTTTGACTGACTCAGATCTTACTTTAACTTGGTCTTAAACATCTACCAGGAAAGTAAACTCAAAATATATAGAGAAAATAATAATAATAATAATAATAATAATAAATTAAAGGCTGGGCTAGATATAAAAAGGGGTCCCAAGTACTTCCCCAGCCCCTGCTGGCAGTCCGCAGCTGCACCTTTAACTTATAGCCATAGTAAAATTTGATCATTAGTCTCACTAGCTATGCCAAAAACATGAACAATTTTGAATGTTGAGTTTGTTGACAATTGCTCAGTTCTCATGCAGCTGGGCTACCATGGAGGATATCTCCCCTACAGATGATTGGAGAAAGCTTCAAAATTCTATAGAACAGCTACAAAGTGAAGCACCTATTTTTAAAGCTTGCTACTGGGTCTAATGTCTCTCAATGGCCAATAAGTGAGACTCTTCATCAAAAGGGCCATGGGAAGAATTATTCTCTAGCCAAAATTAATATTCAGATTTTAAAATAAAGATCCTGATCTATTCTAGTCTTCTAAATTTCCCATAATGAAAGATAATCATTGATTTATGGATGAGTATTTTCAGGTTTGGGATAAATATATCTGGCTGACATCTACTATGGGGTAACTCAGTCAACTAGAACCTCTTTGTTGGAACAAAAAAACCATACTTACAATGAATGGGACAATGAACCAAAAAATATGACACACATTCCTACACAGAACTGTAATCAAATTACTGTGTTGAGATACTGACTTATTTGCTACTGACTGGAAGTCCAGGACTAAAATAAAATAGCCTTCTCCAAATGATAACCAGTGGCTCTGTGGCACAAACCTATGGCCTCAGTTGTCTCCAAGGTGGATAGAGAGATGTACATTAGGCTACGCATGGAAAAAAGGGTGCTGAGTTAAAACCATAGATTGACCAGCCAACCTCCCAGTCTTACGACATCAATGGACCAAATCAGTTTTTCACTGGTATGATTATTTGGCATCCTTCTTCCACAAATAGGACTTGAGAAATGTAATCGGCACATTGAATCTCATTCTAACTATAACCAAAATGCTCTGAATGACACTGTAGAGGGTATTTTGTTACTAAATACAGAAGTAAAAATGACAAAGAAAGGCTATTCTGCAAAACCAAATGGCCCTAACAGCAGCACAAGGTGGAACCTGTGCCAGTAACAAAACAGAATGTTGTGTGTACATTCTTGACAACTCTGTAAATATGTCTTCTGCATTACAAGATCTATGTTCACAGATCAGTGCAATGTCAGACTCTACCGTAAGTATCAAGGACTGACTAGCATCTTGGTTTTCTGGAACAGCTTGGTGGAAAAATAAATCTCATTTCTCTGGCTATGACACTGTGCATTGAAATTCTTTTATGCTGTCATTGGTTAATCTGTCATATGCTCCTACCTTCACTTTCAGACTATCAAAGAGTGATGGTTTTGCAAACATTCTTTTGTCTCCTTTAGACAAGATGGGACGAGACTTTGAGTTCCTGGTCAGGCAGGATCAATGCTCCTCTTCAACCATAAGCAATTACATGAAGACAGATCTTTGGGTCTCCTGTACCCCCTTAAGAATAAGAGATCAAAGTCTCAGGGGGGAAATGAGGTAGGATAAAAGATGGGAAGAAGGGAGACAAGGAAATCATAATGAAAAATTATATAATTGCTTTTTAATGCAAGTACTTTTCGTACAATTTAGTACAAGAAGACTGCAACTTTCAGGACTCAGCCAAAGTCACATAAGACAGCCCCATGCCAACATTCCTTGGCTAGATTTACACCTCTTCTCTACCAGACCCATCATTAAAAGGCCATAAATTGGCTCAATTAAGTAAGAAAGAAACAGGAACCTAGCCCTGAGATAAGGACTGTCCCAATGTCAACAAACCTCAGCCAGATTAATACTCCTTCCCTACCAGCCCCATCAATAGAAGAAAATAAGTTGGCCCAATTAAAAAAAGCTTTTTAAAAAAAAGTAAACAATAGGTTGAGTGAATCTGGATAATGCTTAAATCATGTAACATCAACAAAAAGAAAACCAAAAAACAAAACCCCATACCTGTGTTGGGGGCACTTTTATCCCTAGCTTTTCACCTCCCCATCTAAGTATAAATGTACCCAGTCCCAAACTGTAACACATCTCATTTCTTTGAGTGCCCGTACTCCCTTCTTAAATGTGTTCTGTAATCTGTGTGTGTGTGTGTGTAATAAACTCCACTCATGCCTTTTTCTGACACATCTGGAAAATTCTTTTCCTGTGATGGGAGTCAGCAAGCCTCTTAAAGTAGAGTAGGTTAAGTTTGGGGAATGCTCAGATCTACCCTGGTGACAGCTCAAGTCCTTGTTCTGCTACTTGCTAAGAGTATGCCCATAGGTAAATTATATACCTTCGCTCAGCTATGATTTTTAAAATAAAGGGACAGTAGTGGAACCTACCCCATTAAGATATTGAGAGGATCAAATGATACAATATTTATAAAATATTTAATATAGTGGTTGCAGCATAATTAAAATTTACTGAGTAGTCACTACATACTTTAAGAGCCCTGCAGTACTGTATTTCCTGTGTAATTTCTAGGTGAAGACTTCGTCCTTCCCTCCTGGAAGTTTGAACTTTGTCATTGATGTTACTCTCTCTAGTCTCCATTAGTCTCTCTTTAACCTCTCTTACTGTTCCTGCTAGTAGAGATACCCATCTGGTTCCTTGTCCTTGATGACGAAAGCACCACAGACACACACTAGTGTGGATAGGAAATCTGGGATATCCACAGCTACTGACTTGGTTTGCAGATGGAGTGGCCAGATTCTCACCTGAAAACTCCAGCTCTTAGCAATAACATTGAGTCTTCCTCACAAAGGGCCAGTCCAGGGCTACCAGGTCACCCAGACAATCAAACATTTCATTCTAAACTAAGCATCTGCAAGACAATGTTAGTCTTCAGCCTGAAACTTAAGTATAGCACTGTCCCTTGAAGTTTCAACTCTGAATGTTCCTTCTATTTTCCAGAACTGAAATGAAAAAGAGGAAGGTTAAAACTCAAGACTTCATACTAGTTAAACAGAGCTATGTTGGTAGAATGTATTTATTTAAAACAATGAACATAACTTATGACCCCCAACGTATATTCTCGATACCCTGTTGCAAAGAGGATGAGGATAA
Organism: Heterocephalus glaber; assembly: GCF_053883595.1. Lineage (NCBI taxonomy): Eukaryota > Metazoa > Chordata > Mammalia > Rodentia > Bathyergidae > Heterocephalus > Heterocephalus glaber. The sequence goes on along the minus strand of NW_028258365.1, from coordinate 249,849 downwards.
ATAGAAAATTTAGAAAGAAAGAGAGAAAAAGAAAAAGAAAAATCAGATAAAATTCATATTTATTTCATCTTACTCAACATTTGAATAAACCATTCAGAAAAAATTATATATACTGCTAATGACTATAACCCACTCAGGGGCTAGCACACAACCTCTATTAGATTGAAAAGTGAGCTAACTTATCCTTTATCAGGAGAACCTTGGCCATTGCATTTCTCAAAAAAAGTTGAAAATGAGGAGGAATGAGAACAAGCTAAGGGTGTGCAGAAATCAAGAAAAGCAGAAAGTGAACAATCTGATTGTTGAGAATAAAATAGCCTGGATGCTAATTAAAGTAGTATGGCTAGACGTTTTTTGGTACTAACTATTGCAATAGAGTACAGCATGAACTGAACATAACACCATGGAACCATAAGATTGGGGAACTTTATAGGCCAGTTTATGCTGAGGGAAGAGCTCTTAGAAATATGCTAAATGAATTTTGCATAAAGGGATGTGCATGAGTCTTTAGGAAGCCAAACTCGATGTTCCCACAAAGACTCATGTATTCATGGTGGGAGGTTTCCAGAGGTGACTGGATCATGGGTGTAGGATACTGGATAAGCCCACTGATGGATTTTAAACTGAGAGTGATGCAGGAAGCTGAAGCCTAGTGGGAGGAGGTGGGTCACTGTGGGCATGGCCTAGATGATATAGGTAGATGTAGGTATAAATATAGATAGATATATCCCTCCTTCCATGCGCACTTGGCTTATTTCTATGCCACACCATGCTGTTTCTCCTCTTCTATGCCCATCTGTCATGTCACCCTGCACTGGAGCCAGCCAACTATGGACTGAAACCTCTACAAAATGAGCTAAAATAAACTTTTCATATTTTAACTTGTAGGTGTTGGCTACTTTATCTCAGCAATGAAAAAGTAACTAAGTCAGTCACCACATATTGGTTAAGGGAACAATTCAACAGGAAGAGATAACAATTATAAACATATATGCACCAAGTAATCGGCACATCCAACTTAACCACTAATATTATATTGTATACCTAAAATGTACCAATGATTAAAATGATCAATAATGCAAAATAGGAAGAAAAGGTCCAAAGGGGTAGGGGAAGTGGGAGGGGTAGGGGAAAGGAAAGGAAAAGGAAAAATTATGAGAAGTGGGAAAAATGGAAACAAAGCCTTTTTAAATAGGGAAGGGTGGGCAGGGAATGGGGAAAAACTAAGAACCAAGATATATCACGTAAAAGTACAAGTTCCCAATGATAAATGTAAATGTATTGTATACCTAAAATGTACCAATAAAAGAATTTAAGGAAAAAAAACAAACACTAAGAGACATGAAAATCAGGTAAATACCAATACAATTCTAATGGGAGACTACAATACCCCATTGTCAAAAATGGACAGATGAACTAGACAAAAAAAAAAAAAATCAACAAATATATTGGAGTTGAACCAAACTTTTGAACAAATGGATTTGATATCTACAAAGTGTTCCATCCAACAACAGAATATCAATTCCTGTTGGCACATGGGATTTTTCTCTAAAATAGACCACATAGTAGCCCCTAAAGCATGTTAAAGTAAATGCAAAAGAATCAAAAGTATCCTAGCCTAATGATGCTCCTCAAGGTCTTAGCAAAACAAGAATAATCCAAACCCAAAGCTAGTCTGAGGAAGTAAATATCAGAACAGAAATTAATGAAATTAAGACAAAAAAGAATCAATAAATTGAGTTGATTATTTGGAAGAAGAAAATAGACACACCCTTAGCCAGTTTTTACCAAAATACAGCCCAAATCCATCCAAGTAGAAATGAAGAAGGTGAAACTACAACAAAGTCTGTTGAAATCCAGAAGATCATCAGTAACTAAATTGAGAACCAGTACTCTAATAAAATGGAAAACACAGGAGAAATGAATAAATTCCTAGATACATATGAACTTCCGAAGCTGAACCAAGAAGAAATAAAAATTCTGAATAACCCAGTATCAGTCAATGAAATTGAAGAAGTAATTTAAAAAACTACTAAGAAAAGCTCAGTTCCCAGTAGATTCACTACTAAATTCTACAAGAAATTTAGAGAAGACCTAACACCAATACCCTTAAAACTTTTTAATGACATTGAAAGGGAAATAGTATTCCCAAAGTCATTCCTAGAAGCACACATTACCCTGATTCCAAAACCAGAAAAGTACCCTAACAAAAAAAGAAACCTACAGGCCAATCTCTTTAATGAACATAGATGCAAAAATACTTAACAAGAAGCTGTCAAACAGAATGCAGCAAATATCAAAAAGATCATACACATCTTGACTGAGCAGGACTCATTCCAGGGATGCAGGGATGGTTCAGTGTATACAAATCAATAAATGTAATACACAACATAAACATAAGCAAAGACAAAAATCACATGATCATCTCAATAGACACAGAAAAAGCATTTCACAAAATCCAACATCCATTCATGATTTAAAAAAAAAAATCCTGAAGAAAATAGGCACACAAGGTCTTTATCTCAATCTGATAAAAGCCATCTATGACAAACCAATGACCAACATTATACTAAATGGAGAGGAGAAGCTGAAAGCTTTCCCTCTAAAATCAGGAACAGGCCAGGCGTGGTGGTTCGTGCCTACAATCCCAGCACTCCAAAGGCTGAAGCGAGTGAATAACCACAAGTTGGAGGCCAGCCTGGGCTACATGGTGAGTCCAAGTCCACCCTGAACTACACAGTGAGACCTTATCTCAAAAAACAAAAGCTAAATAAAATCAGGAACAAGACAAGGATGTCTGGTATCACTACTCCTATTCAATATAGTTCTCAAAATATTAGCCAGAGTAATTACACAGAGAAAAAAATAAAAGTGGTATGGATAGGAAGGAAGGAATTAAATTATCATTATTTGCAGATGACATGATCTTCTACATAGAAGATTCCAAAATCTTCCAAAATAACCAAATTCAATAGTGTAGAATACAAAGTCAACACTAAAAAAAAAAAAATCAATAACATTCTGTATACCAATAAAAAAAACTCAAAGAGAAATTAGGAAAATAATAAATTTTCACAAAAGAATCAAGAAAAATGAAATACTTAGGAATTAACCTAACCAAGGAAATGAAAGACCTCTACCGTGAAAACTACTGACAAAGGAGATTGAAGAGAACATCAGAAAATGAAAAGATATCCACTGTCCCTGGATACTCAGAACCAATACAGTCAAAATTTTTATTGGGATTGGGTTGAATCCAAAACTATTACACAGATTCAACCCAATCTCAATAAAATTACCAATGGTATTCCTCACAGAGCTAGAGAAAGCAATCCTAAAGTTCATACGGAACTTTGAAGAGACCTAGAATAGCAAAAGCAATTCTGGGCAACAAGGGCAAGGCAGGGGGCACCACAATCCCAGACCTGAAATTATACCGTCCTACAAAGCTAGTGATAAACAGCATTGGGGGGGAAAAAAAATCAGACCTGTGGATTAATGGAACATAATAGAGAATGCAGAAACAACTCCAGGCATACTTAGCTACCTTATCTTTGACAAAAGGGCCCAATACTTCTCCTGGAAGAAAAATAGCCTCTTTAACGAAGGTGCTTTGAAAATTTTGGCAATACACAGCCCAAAGATTGAACTGAGACTCATACCTCTCACCATGCACTAAATTAAAACCAAAAATGATTCAAGATCTAAATATTACAACAGAAACATTTACTCTGCTGCATGACAAAAGAGGTAAAACCCACAAAGACATAGGTATAGGAAAAGACCTTCTGAATGGAACCCTAGTTGCACAAGAAATACCAAGAATCAACAAATGGGATCACATCAAGTTAAAAAGCTTCTGCACAGCAATGGAAACAGAGTGAAGAGACAACTTAGAGAATGGGGAAAAAAATTTTGCCAGTACTCTTCAGACAAAGGACTAATATTTAAAATATATAAAGAATTCAAAAATTTTAGATCCCCCAAATTTGAAGGCACAATTTAAAAATGGCCATCGAAATGAACACTTTTCAGATGAAGTGCAAATGGCCAATACATGAAAAAATGTTCAACATCACTGGCCATTTGAGAAATGCAAACTAAAACAACAGAGATTCTATCTTACTCCAGAAAGAATGGCTAGCATCAAGAAATTAATAACAAATGCTGGAAAGTCTACAGGAAAAAGGAACTTTTCATTTTTGGTGGGAATATAAACAACTATGAAAATCAGTATAGAGATTCTTCAAAAAACTAAAAATTGAAATTCCATTTGACCTAGCTGTTCCCTTCTTGATATCTTCCCAAAAGATTGAGACATCATACAACAGCAATGTTTACATACTCATATTTATAGCAGCATGATTTATAAAACCTAAATCTTGGAAGCAGCCTTTGAACATTTTTTCATGTACTGCAAACATGTACTAATAAAAATTAAAAATATTTTAAATGTTTTATCTCTTTTTGCATTAAAGACAATGTGCTGTCTTTAGAAAGGAGTAGATAACAGCAATATGTTCCAGTCCTAACAGTGACCCTTTTCATACCTCAAAACAGATTACCATGGTGATCTCAATTAAGATCCAACTGTAGTTAGATGTAAACCATTGAGTTTTGCATTTTGAATCACTCAGATTACTTATAAAATGCTCAGGTTAGATGTCCCCATGGAAACCTTTCCAGTGATATTACTATTTGCTTCTCAAGATCAATCAGTCTCATTTGGAGAGTGTTAGACACAGCTAGGTCAAGACAATGATAGGCTGTTGGTCAAATCTAGAGAAGAGTTGTGATGAGAAGTGAGCAACAGTATCAAAACACGAGTGGGGAGGTCCACCACCAGTCGTGGATCTCTAGGTGCTCAGGATTGTTGGGGCTGCCAAGTCAAGTGAGGCAGTTGATTCTGTAAAAACAGCCTCTGGTCTTACAAAGTCAAAGAATAAAGTCGAGAACAAAAAGGTGGAAGTTGGGGGAGATTTTATTGGAAATGAGAAGAAAGGGAAGGGTTCTGGTTTTTCCAGGAAAGGAATCCAAAAAGTGGAATTTCCATGTGACCTTCTCTCCAGACCCTTTTATGGACAAGTGGAGCACAGGAATCGCTATTATTTAATGGCTGCCATCACAGGAGATCTATGGGTTTAAAATGACCTGTTGAAACTCAGGCTTCTAACCCAGTTACTCAGCATGTGGGGTTTCAAGGAAACTGGGATTTTAAAGAAAAACTGAATTGCATTTTAAGTTCCTGGAAACTGAGGAGCTTATAGGGTGGGGCTGAATTCCATGTTGCCTGAGAAAGTTCAATCTTTGTCCAAAGTTCTACTTTAATTCTTGTCACTGTGGCTGATCACGCAACTCTATGTCAGGCCCTTTCCTGGTTAGCTTCCTTATTCACAAACTAAACAATTTTTTTACACAAGGATCTCACTACTCAGACTCCCAAGTTGGTACTGGAAAAGGTATCCAGCAGCCGAGGTTCTTCATGGCTGACTGTCCTCAAACAGCCCTTCCAAAGTAAACAGCCTGAGCCGGGGTGGTGGTGCATGCTGTAGTCTCAGCAATGTGGAAGACCAAGGCAGGAGAACTGCAGCCTGTGCAACTTACCAAGACTGACTCAAAATAAAAGACGTAGCTTAGAGCAAAGGCCCTGGGTTCCATCCCTAGTGTAGGGGAAACGGGTTTGTAGGCAGGAAAAAAAGTATAAAATAAGGGCCTCATTGAGCTTTCTGGCTAAGCTTGACTAGAAAAAGTTAAAATTTTACTGTAGAAACCAGTTAACCAGGCAAAAGGGAGAGCTGACAGACACAAAGGGAGCCAAGTGCTCAAAACCAAGGTAGCTGCCCCTCATCCAGCTCCAATGTAACACAAAAGAAAACTCTTATTTGGTGTGCAAAAACACACATACATCTATATAGATATATATGTAGCCCCCTCTAGGTCACTATATTGCTGCACCAGACCACAGTCCTTGCCTTAATCACCAACCTTAAGTATCCCTGCCTGCAAGCTCCTTCTAATCAACCTATAAATCCCAGAGATAAGGCCCAGACAAGGACAATGAGAAAGGGGGAAAAAAAAGTTCACCAAAGGAATATGCATATAGACAATAGCACCCAAGTTGGGGTCTGGAGGCCTGGGACTATTCCATGATAATCCAGAGAGCCAATCAGGCTGCAACAAGTTCCAGGTATCAACCTGGGGGGAGGATTCCCCAAAACATAATAAAGCTGAGGACATAATAAAGCCCTGTGGGCATTCACCTTTCTTATGCCTCTGGCCCCAGTACAGGTCAGCTTTCTGTCTTCCCCTTTTCCTCTTTGCAGATAAAGTGTCTCCCTTCCTAAACTTGGTTCCTTTCCTTTCATTTATTACTGGTGCTCAGTTTACCATCTTGGCGAGCTGCTCAGAGAGCAAAGCAGTAGTGCAGTGCATAGCCCGGGAACCACACCAGTATCGCCAAAATAAAAATAAGGAGGCTTTGAACAGGCAGTGGCCTTTAAGGAGGTGCAAACACATATTTTATGTCCCTAGGGCACAATGGCCACCCCCCTTCTCCTCAGCCCAGATCAAGGACAGAATATCCAGATGCTGGCATCAGAAGATCAAGCCCAGTTTCATTTCTATAAGCAGGGAAAGGAGAAATCTAGGTCCAGGATGAAACAGGCCCTCACGTGTCTATTATCTCATTGTGTTCACTCCCCACATTTCTCCTTGCCATAAAAGGCCCTTACACCTGTATATGAGGAGATGATAATTTGAGGCAAATGGACCCCTACATCTCCTCAGAACTACTGATAGCTTTGAATAAATCCTTTTCCCTTTTACCAAAATTAACAGCCTCCTTTGATTTGGTCAACAGCAAGTAAATGAACCTGAGCATATAAGCCTAAGTGGCTGGGTGATGTCATCAGACTGACTCTGCAGGTGTTCCCACTGCCAAGATATGGAAGCCAACCAATCCTTATAGAGAAGTTTGCAGGTTTGCTGACTCCCATTGTGGAAAATGTTTTCAGGACTAGTCAGTCAGTAGGAGATATTGGAAGGATTTTATGAGGCAAAAATGGAAAGATACACAGTGAAAGATAGTGAATACAGGCCTGGGGTGGGGGTCTTAATGAGCTGGAACTGTTTCTATTTATGGGGCTTTGTGTGTTTTCAGGATGGATTACCTAGGATGTGTGTTCCTGTCTGTCAAATTACCCATCTGGCAGGCTATGTAAGAATGCAAACCACATTCATGTGTTTGAAGTTGAGATATGCTGTCCACTAACATTGCTAGTACTTCTATGAGGATGGAGGAAGCACAATTTATAAGAAAAAAAAGATCCAGGGCCAAAATTTGCAGGCTTACTGTGTCTTTAAAATCTTTAGAAAAAAAAATTTAGTGAGTTTCCTAGAAAAAGTCTTGAGTGACTTGTGTCCTGAAGCTGCAGTTTTTCTTAAAAGTGCAATTTTTAAATCCCTATTTCCTTGTCTCCTTTCTGCCCATTATGTTTTATTTTTAATAGCCTACCTTGGCTGGGGCTGTAGCTCTGCAGCAGAGTGCTCACATAGCACATATGAGGTCCCACGTTCAATTCTCTAGCAGAGCTAATACTGCCTACCTCACTAACATTTTGAGTCTCTGGTAGTTTGACAATTAAAGGCAATTATTTAAAAATATAAATACAAATATGAGCACTGAAAATGACTCTAAGTATCAACCCAATAGATCACTTTATCAGGGTCAATAAATACTTCATGAATTTATTACATGCATGCGTTTCATTTATATTTTTGCCATGTTCACAAGTCTTGACTAAAGAATCCTCTAAGCATAGTATCATGTAAGTGTCTATTTAATGGCCCTTTCACTGGGCTTTTGAGTTCTAGAGCTAAAGTATAGAGCCCCACAAGCAGAAATCTTGAGCTAATAAGGTCTCTTTCTGTTGGGCAGGCATCATTACCCAGATGTTGGTGACATTTTGCTCTGGGTGGGTCATAGCCCTGTAGGTCACCCATCACTGGCAGCTTTGACTCGCCCTTTGGTGAGATCACAATAACTTGTCACCCCTCTTCTTCCCATTTATCCCCTCCCAGACCGCGAAGGGGAAGTGAAAGAGGAACAACGAGCCCTCGTGGAGTGGGACAGAGCAGTGAGCACCCACATAGCCCTGAATACCCACCACGTACCCACCTGTGCTCCTCAGTTCAGGGTCCTAACATCATCCTATCTACTCCCTGCCTTGGTTATTCAAGTGCAACCAGCTGATGTTCTTTGCAAGCAGGAGTACCTGCCATTTCCCCAAGTCAGAACCATGACTGACAATTACTGAGCTCTTCTCTTCACCCACATAAATGGCAAAGTATGCTGTTAGGGCAGGGAGAGATTAAGGAATTTGCCTAAAGAGGCACAGCTAGCGGGCGGTCTAACTGGGACGTGAGCAGCAGCAGCAGCCTACTCTAGAAGCCAGCTGTCTTTAATCTTTCTACCATTCTTGCCACCTTAAGTTTTCTATGCCTCAATTTCTTCAAAATCAAAGTAATAGGAGTACCTCATTCAGAACGACATTGTGAAGATTAAAAGAAATAATAAGCAAAGTATTTAACGTGGTGCCTTGGTTAGGGCAAAATATCAATGGGTGTGAACAGCTATGGATAGCTGGTGGCTCTGCTGAAGCCTCAGTAATGGTACCCACTGGGAGCCTGCTCCTGGAGTTCAGCCCTAGCGCTGTGCCCTCCTGCCACTCTGAACCAGTGACAGCACAGATACTCTGCCCAGGACAGGGCCGCACAGGAAATATCCTTTTAGTTCCTCTCCCATGATTCCCTGTCTCCTCACTAAGGGACAAACCAAGGCACAGAAACACTTCCTTATCTCAGGTAATGACTAACTTTGAAAAGAGGAGCTTGGCTCATACTTCCACCCGTATTTCCTTTCTCAGACTCACATATGAGATGAAAATTAAAATACATGAATGGAAGACATAATTGAAAAACATATTCATGTCTTCGGCTTCATCTTTCTTCCCCATTTTTCTCTAGCTCCATCCTGTGAAAATTGCCAGGATGAAAATGTGTCCCTCATTAGTCATCCTCCACGATAGCCTCATGTTAAGCATGACACTAAAATTGCTCACACTTGCGTGTGTTAGGTGCACCACCCATTCCATTGTGCAATGCCAATCTCTGCCAGAAGCATGAACATTCAAGTTTCACTTTTGAAGGATGATGGCTCTTAGCCGCTATGTCTTTACAAATAGAATAGTGCACTTGTAGCTCTTAAGAAATCTTGTGCTGTACATTTTGTGGAAGACAGTCATCTGACTGTCCTCTGATTTTCTCCTGCAACGGAGTCATCTTCACAATCAAGAGATTACCCTGGCCTTCTGGGCTTATCTGGGGTGCAAATGAAACCTTAACTATATCCACAGAAAACGTTTAGCACCTCAGAGCCTTTGCAAGAAGAAAATAATGGTGGTTCCACTCTTCACTACTCTTGTCTTTCCTCCCTGTCACTACCACTGCCCTAGGTCAGGTGGGAAACTTTGGAGCACTCTGAACACACCTTGCTGCCATGTTTTAAAACATGGATCTAGCATAAAACCTCTTATCTGCTCCATTTTTGTACCTGATACCCTTTATTACAGTCACTACATATGCAAGACCTGCACTGTAGCCCATTCTACTTCCTGAGAGTGAGGCTGTCCCGTTCACCTGGCTACTCCCAGGTCCTATACTGACCTAGTCAGTAGCTATGAAATGCTTTGAATAAAATTACATATCCAGCACCCACGTGGCTTGGTGCTGGTATATTTAAGAAATACACTTCAGCTGACAGTAATAGTTAAAAATAAACTGCATTTTTATTTTAACATAGGAAATCCAAATATGCAATCCAAACCCAACTTACTAAAAATTTTGTTTTTTAGACAGGGTCTTGCTACATAGTCCAGGCTGGGCTTGAACTTATTATGTAACTCAGGTTAGCCTTGAGCTCAAGGTCCTCCTACCTCAGCCTCCTGGGTGCTGGGATTACAGCTTTCTTCTATTATTCATTTTTTCACACAACTACTCCAGCTTTGCCCTCCTAAATCCCTAAAGGGAGGCACAGGGAAACAGGATTGAAGATTTTAAGAGAAGAAATGTATGAATACTTGTGTTTTCATACTGTTAACCCATCACAGCTTTTGTTTTTTTCTTTTCTTTTTTTCTCAGTATTGGGAGTTGAACTTGGGATCTTGCGCTTTCGAGGCAGGTGCAGCACCACTAAGTTAAATCCCTAGCCCAAAACTTTTGCAAGGACATAAACTATTTGTGTGTGTGCATGCGTGTGTGCGGTACCAGGGATCGGACTCAGGACCCTGTGCTTGCAAGGCAGGCTTGGCATCACTGAGCTAAACCCCCGGCCCTCATCACAGCTTATGATAATAAGAGTTTGACTATCATGTGAATGGAGGGCCAGAGGCGAGCAATTTTCCCTGCAGCCAGTGAAACGACCTTGTGTGCTTTTCCTTGTGTTCCACAGCTGCAATTTGTGCCTCCTCTAAACCCTTTAGTGATGTACAACTGTTTTATGCTTCTTTGGGGAAGGAATTGCTTCTTAAATGCTCTCCTAAGAGGACTTTGCTGAAGGCAAAAAATTTTAAATTCATTCTGATATATTGGGTTCTACAGAGCTCTACTGCCATGGTTTGAGTAAGCGTTCTTCAAAGGCCCATTTGTCAAAAGCCTGGTCCCCCGAACAATGCATTAGGAGATGGTGAAATTTGCAAGAGGCACCCAGCCCAGTGGAACGTTTTTTTGTCACTGGTGACACAGAGGGGGTTGTGGGACCTTGGCCCCTTTCTCTTTTTTGCATCCTTGCCATGAAGGTGAACAGCTTTGCTCTCCCACATGCTCCCCAGGCCCAAAGCAACACGCCCGACCCTCATGAACTGACATTTCCAAAACTATCAGCCAAAATAAACCTGTTTCCTTTTTTGTTTGTTTTAGAGATAGGGTCCCCCTATATAGTTCATACCGGCCTTGAACTCACTATGTAGACCAGGCTGATCTTAAACTTGTGGTGATCCTCCTGCCTCAGCCTCTCAGGTGCTCAGATTATAGGTGTGACACATCATTCCTGGCACCTTTTCTTTGTACAGTGGACCCTTGGGTTATGAATTCAACTGGTTCCTGAGGGCTGGTTGTAACTAAGTCAATACAGCTGAGATCTGGATGTTTACCTGGGTATACACTATAAACAACAAGAGGTAAATGAATCTTCCATTAACCTAATTAACCCAAGCTGTTAGTATGTCAGGCCTGTCGTAACTTGAGGGCTCTCCGTATAAGCTGATTATCTCAGGTATTTATCACAGTAACAAAGCTAATATACCTGCCAAAACAAAACACAACAAAAACAAGAAAAATATTTCTTTGTTCATAACAAATGGGCCATTGTCTCTATTTCCCTCTTACAAACTCTCCTCTGGCATGCATGGACCTGGAATTCTGACCATAACACCATGTTGAATGTGCCTTTTGACTAGAATGAAATAGGGGTGTGGGACAGCCTAAGGAGCTTGAAGTAACTGACCCTGGCAGTATGGGACACTGGCATGCACGTCTCAGATACGATCCATGACAGTGGACTAAGTTATGTAGGGGCCAAGACTCTGCAGCACAAGCCTGCCCACTTTTGTGCTTTTCTGAAGTGACAGTTTCTCGGGCCAGGGATTTAGCTCAGTGGTTCCGCTGTCTGCCTCACAAGCACAAGGACCTGAGTTCAATCCCTGGCACCAAAAAAAAAAAAAAAAAAAAAAATTGAAGTGACAGTTTCCCTTGGATTTTCCTAGATTCTTTAAATTTAACACTTGAGTTAGGCATGGTGGTGCACATCTGTAAACCCAGCACTTGGGAGGCTAAGGCAGAAGGATTGCCAATAACTTGAGGCCATCCTGGGTTAGAGTGAGACCTTGTCTCAAAAAACCATGAAAATGCACAGCAAAAACCAACAAAATGAAGACAAAACTTACAGAATGGGAAAAAATTTGCCAACTATTCCTCAGACAAAAGGACTAATATCTAGAATATATAAGGAACTCAAAAAATTAGACTTCCCCCAAATTTAAAGACCTAATTTAAAAATGGGCATCTAAAAATGAATAGACACTTCTCTGATAAAGGAATACAATTGGCCGATAAATACATGACAAAATGTTTCACATCACTGGCCATTCAAGAAACGCAAATTAAAACACTGAGATTCCATCTCACCCCAGAAAGAATGGTTAACAAGAAATCAATAACAAATCCTGGCAAGGCTGCAGGAAGAGAAAGGGACCCTTCTTCATTGTTAATGGGAGTGTAGACTGGTGCAACCACTGTGGAAATCAGTACGGAGATTCCTTGAAAAACTAAAAATAGAAATTCCATTTGATCCAGCTATTCCCCTTCTAAGTATCTTCCCAAAAGAGATAAAAACATCATACCACAGTGATGTATGTATACCCATGTTTATAGACGTGCAATTCATAATAACTAGATTTTGGAAACAGCTTATATGCCCATCTACAGATGAACTAATACAGAAAGTGTGGTATTTATACTCAATGAAGTACTACTCTGCTATGATGATAAACTTGAGGCACTTGTAGGAAAATGGATGCACCCTGAAACCATATTTTTAAGTAAATCAGACACAAGCTTGAACACCACATGGTTTCCCTGATATGAAATAGTGGTAAGAAAGTTATTGAATCCTAAATATATTTCTGCTTTTTGTTTCTAGTTTCACTCCAATATGACATTAGGGATGACTTTGCAGGATTTCCATTTCTTTGGATATGTTAAGCTCTTTATTGTTGCTATGAGCGTGGTCTATTTTGAATTTTTTTAAAAAATTCCCAGAATAGGAAAATCTATAGAGATGGAGAGTAGCTCAGTAGTTGCCTAGATTTAAGGGGAAGAATTGAGAAATAGATAATAGCTAGTTGGTAGACTGTTTTGTTTTGGGGTAACAAAAGTGATCCAAATTTGATTGCTTTCATGGTTGTGTAACTCTGACAATGTGCTAAAATCTACTGAATGTTACACTTTAGATTTGTAAATTGTATGATATACAAATTCTAGTTTAATGAAACTGTTATTTTAAATTTAAAAAAACAAAAAGCCAGGAATGGTAGTGCACCTCTATAATCCCAGCACTAAGGAAGCTGAGGCAGGATAGCCACAATTTCATGGCCAACCTGGACTACATAGTGAGTTCAAGGCCAGCCTGAACAATAGAACAAGACTGTTTGAAAAACAAACAAGAAAAAAAAGTATATAAATTTAACATTTGAAAATACCGGTATACTTCAACTAGCCCAAGAGTGAATAGGGGAAAGGCGTTACTATATTTTGCTTCTGTCAGGGTCAAGAGAAAATGAGAAGTACTTGGGAACTTGGAAAGATTTCGGTGTGGAGTTAAAGTGAGAAAACTTTATAGTTTAAAAGGTGTGTTTGTGTACAGTAGAATGTAAAATTTAAGAGAAAGTGTTCAACACCAACACTCACCAAAATTTCCCTGTGTGAAACCAGCCTTTCTCTCTCCACCTGTGTCCATCACCATGAGCCTTGCATCCATGTTTCTGCCTTCCGTATCCATTCTTTCACTGCCATAACAAAGTACCTCAAAATTAATGGCTTAAAATAACAGCAACAACCAGTTATCATTAGAGGTCAGAATTCAAAAATGGCTCCTACCGGCAAAATATCCAGCCTCAGCCAGGCTCTATTCCTTCTAGAAAGTCTGAGGGAAAACTTGATTTCTCCTCTTGTCTGTCTTCCAGAGATGGCCTGTGTGGTTAACTCACAACTCTCTTCCATCTTCAAAACCAGAGGGCCGCATCTTCAAATCTCCCTCTCACTCAGACGCTCTGCCTACCTCCTTTCACTTTATAAAGTCACTGATGACTAGATTGGGCCCACCTGAATAATTCAAGGTACTTCTCCTGCTCAGGGTTTTTTAACTAACCACACCTGTACAGTCTCTTCTACATCAGGCAACATATTCACAGGTTCTGCCAATTAGAGCCTGAACACCCTCGTGGGACCGATATTCTGCTGGACATTCTGATGTTCTGTATTTTTCTGCCACACCGGCCTCAACCATCTACAACGAGATGGTGATATATAAAGCAACTCAAATGACTGGCTTTCCTCACCGACCCAGTGTTTCTGAGCATCAAAAAAGCTGAGCAAGTGCCCTTCTGGGACTACTACACAAAACTTTCTCCCTGCAAATGCTTTTCCTACTGACTTTTCTTACTTTGCCCTTTTCCTTTGTCATTAAAAATCCAATTTTTAGAGCCCTTTTTCACAACATGTCTCCTGCATGAAAACTTGCAATTATCTTCCAAACCATCAATCAAATATTCTCTCTCCTTTAAAACCCCACATTTTATTTCCCTTTGAATACTTGTATGTATAACGTATGGTGTATTTGTGTATATGTGTATGTATCCCTATATTCTAGAGGTGCATATATGTTTATGTATACTCTGATACATACATTTATATGATATGTATTTATGTATGGAATCTATATAAATATATGCAACATATGTAGTATAAAGTTTTGGTTTCTTCTGCATATGTTCTTTGATGTAGTTTTGGACATGTACCTCAGTAGTACAGTGCTTGCCTAGCATGCACAAGTCCCTGGGTTCAATCTTTAGCACTGCAGAAAAAAAATTCTTTCATGTGTGCTTTTTTCGTTACAACAATGTAAATTTGGCATGATTCTCCAATTTTAGACACAGGAGACAGACTAAGAGAGTTTAAGGTAATAGCCAAAGTCAGACCTTAACATCAACATCTTTTCTTCTAGTCCTGAGCCTTTGGTCCTCATATATTGGTATGTTTATGTCTTAGTTGCTTTCTCCCTGCTTAGACACACGACTTAGAGAATGAGAGGCTTATTTTGGCTTGTGTTTCAGCTCATGGTCAGGTGGCTCCAAGGCAGGATGGCATGGCACAGGGTCATGATGGAGGAACGGCTGCTTACCTCATGGTAGACAGGAAGCAGAGTGGAGAGAAGAGCCAGGGAGAGAGACGAACCCTTCCAGGCCACACCCCCAGTGACCCACCTCTTCGAACCAAGCCTCACCTCCTAACAGCAAGTCAGCGATGAGTCCCCATAATCCAATAACCACCCCCAAAACTCCACCTATGATGGCAAGAGGATTTAGGGAGACATCTACCTATAAACCATCACAGGTTGTTTTAACTCTCCCTGATTAAATGAAAATGAACTTACAAATGTGTCTTAATTTCCATAATTATTACAATTATGCTCAATAAATATTTCTTGAATAAACCGAGTCCTTCAAGATTTTGTGCTGTTGTGCAATGTAGCTGCCCACTTGAATACTGAATGTACCCTCCCACTTGGATACTAAATAGGTACTCTTTTGCCTTGTTACAGTAATTCACTTTAACATGAATTAACATCTCCTGAGGAATGGGCTACCTAGCGTTAGCAGTGGAAAAGATGACGTTAGTAAAATGTTCTTTGCTCTCCCTGTGCCCATAAGAGAAAAAAAGAAAATTGGTCAGGGTATGTCAGCTGAGTAAACCTCTGAAATGTAACAAAATTGTTATTCAAATGGACCAATTTCTTGGTTAATGAGAAATGACTCCATGGTGCCTCTTTAATACATTGGCTTAATTAACGAACTTGTAGAGTTATGACTACAAAGATACAAAACAACTCATTTGGTCAAATGTTTTAAACAATCAGTCAACTCAATGAATATCAATCAAGACATTTATTTGAATCAATTTGTTGTTGGATTGGCAAAAAATAAATTTTTTAGTCAAAATAGCTTACACGCATGTAAACTCAAAAAGTATTTGAAGGGAGAAGGTGAAGGGGATGCAAAAAGAACTAAGATGTACAGTGGGCCCTGAAGTTATGACCAGCCTGACATACAAACAACTTGAGTTAATTAATTAACGGAAGATTCATCTGCTTCTTGTTATCTATAGTGTGCACCCAGGTAAACATCCAGATCTCAGCTGTATTGACTTAGAACCAACTTGATTTACAACCAGCCCTCGGAAACTGACAAGTTTGAAAGCCAAAGGTCCATTGTATTATGTACATGTACCAGTTCCCTGTGATGAATGTAAATATTATATACTGTAAACACATACTAATAAACATAAAACTGTGTTTGAAAGACAAACACATTCACAGAAAATATCTTAAAAGTTACTGACATATTTTCGGGGTAAATATGGGGTCAGTTAACAGGTACATTTTTAGCTTCATTGAAAGGCACAGAGTTGACTTAACTTGATTTGGGGAATAAAATTTTGGTTTATGAAGTACTAATTTTTAAAAAATATACCAGTTTTACCATTTGAATTATTTTATGGATCTGATTGCTGGAACACACTGGATTGATCAGTCTGAGAATACAAGCACTACTGATACAAATATTTTTTAAATCCAGGAAAGCAAGTTAGCATGAACTCACTACTACAAGTTCACAGGGTGTTCTAGAACAAAAACGGTTATGACAAACTTAATTGGAGTAGAATTCATCAGAGTTGGTACTGTCCTTTCTTATTCTTCAACAAAGTGAGCCAGTTCCTACACAATTAGACATGTTACAGCCTCTGAAAATTGCCTGCCATACACAGATCATATTTGTCAAAGGAAAGAAATCTATCCTCCACGGTTCTTGTAAGGTATTCCAAATTTGCCAACTCAAATCAGTATTCAATGTGCTGTATATTCCTAAGTCACCTAGTTGAAACAATTTGAAGCAAAATATTTTCTTTACTCTGGCATAATGGGTCAAATGGCACATTTTAGAGTACAAAGTACTTAGCTGTATAGTACTTCATTCCCATGCTAGCATTCTCACAAGTGCTTTGCTTAAAGCGAGGTGTGCCATTGCAGGTAGCGACTAGACTGGTCTGCCCTGGTCAGGGGCCGTGCTAAACACAGTAAGGGCCTGGAAGCCTGCTCTAAGTGTCTTCCACCCAGTCCCCTGTGCCTGGCTGCCCCCTGCCCTGTTTTATTCTTCCCCGGCTATACCCAGAGCTTTCCAGAGCCCAGAGTTTGCTAGAATAGTCAAGTTGCATTACATTTTGTATTCTCTAGAGTCGAGCATGTGTTTTGTTTTTGTTTTTGTTTGGTACCAGGGATTGATCTGGGGAACTTGCACTTGCAAGGCAGGTGGCAGTACCACTGAGCTAATCCCTGGCCCAAAGCATGTGTTTTTTTAAGAACATGTGCCCTAGATTTTAGCCCTAAATGCACTTTAGGGGCGGAGGGAGCTCCTTTTTAGGAGCAGCATTTGAATTTCTAAGTCTCGGTAAGAGTCTGATCTTTTTGGATTAAACAGGAAGTGCTTTGCATGCTAAAAATTAGATTTTTGCTTTATTTTCAATTTTCCTACCTGTCTATTCCTTTCCAGGAATAATGTTAAAATGTTTTATTTTCTTATTGCTAAGATATCTTAAAAATGCACCTAGCACAGTAATTATAGGAAGAACCCGCAAATCTCCGTGGCAAATATCTGGATTCTCAAAAATTAGTATGGAACATATTTTCTTAAAAAACACAATACAGAGAAATTGTTCATTCACTCCTCTCTGGGACAGAGTAAAAGTTATTGACACCTCAGTTTGGAGAAGAGGGTAATAAAGGAGCTTAAAGGCGGTGTGGGCTTAGAGGCTGGATTGTCAGTTCAACTCACTTGCCAGCTAAGAGTTAATTCTCACACTCTCAGGTCTCAGCATAAGACAAATCAATTGACCAGTAAACTTTAAATGCTTGAAGTCAAAGATCAGCTGTGGTGTTGTTTGTTTTACACATCTATTATCCAAACAAGTTTTGCATTCCAGGAGAGCAGGGTCTGTATCTCCTTCCCTGAGGGCAGCAAGGGGGCTGCCTCCAGGTAAGGCTGTGGGTGAGTGCATAAATGGGTGTTTACTCAGATCCCAGGGTGAGAGTACCCAGCCGCTGTCTTACTGCTGCTGTTGTGAGATGTTTCTCTAGTTTTAACTCCAGAAAGCAGGCAAACTGGCAAGCTTCCAGGAACCTCTGTGCACTGAATGCCTAGTGAACAATAACACCATATGTAGAAAACCCACTGGAGGCCCCGAATGGACCTTTTCCAATCATAAGCTTCTTCCAATCGTGAGTTTTAACTAGAATGAAGTTCTGGATGCTGTGAACAGAGAGCAGACTCCTTAGGACATTCAGATAACCCTGTTGAAGCTGGACCGCTCAGCACCGCACGTGTTGTCAATAGGCATTGTGGTCCAGGCCCATGCCTGCGACTTAGGCTCCAGAAGGCACCTGAGGTAGGGCCTGGAGGGCAGGGAGGACAGAGAGAGGTGGCAAGGTGGGAAGAGAGACAGAGAGAGAAGGGTGGAGGGAAATGGGTAGTGTAGCATCAGTAGAGAGGTGCTTAGCCTGTGGGGTCTAGAGGAAGCTTCCTCTGAACGGTGAAGGAGAAGCTAAGAGTTACCTTGAGAGCAGAGAGGGAGAAGGGGATGTGGGGATGAGCCTGAGAGCCAGAACGCAGAGCCCCTGGTGACCATCAGGACTTTGTTCAGAAAGTTCTGGGCACCCCTGATGGGTCACCAGGAGAGCCCACTGCAGCTGTCTCAGTTGCCACGTGACCTCTGACTCCTCCTCTGATTTCTTTGTCCTCACCCTTCACCTCTGCGTGTTTCTTACACCTGCTGGTGTCCTCTTCCCCGCTTAACAAAGCACGATAAGCAAAAGCATCACCAGCTCAGACACTGGAGTCTCCTCCAGAGATGGGAAGTTACCACGGGAGAAAGGATCACAGCACTCAGGACACTGGGGTGAAAGCTGCCGAAACCCTCACCACTGCACTCGAGCTTGATGCCTGACAGCTGCGCTAATCTCGCTACGCTCCAAAGTGGAGAAAAGAAACGGAAGTTGCCTTACCTGACAACGGAGACAAGCAAGTAAGTCTTTCAGGACGCTGCTGTACTTCACCAATTACTTTGTTTTAGATCATCTTACCCATTCTGGAAGCAGTGAACTAATTGGAGGTTTGTGTTCCCATATCCTCTGGGGGTTGTTTTTGACCAAGGATGCGCCGAGAGCTCCAGTGGGGGCAGAACCTGGACTATGAATGATAGCAGGTGAGAAGGGACCACCAACTTCTCCCGCCCCACAGTCTCTTCCTCCTCGTGTGCTTCTCATGGAGCTGAAAGGAGCACCAGCTGCCTGAGGGTGGGTGAAATGCCAGGCTGATTTAAAAGTGTACCGGCATTCTGAGTAAGTTTCACTTTGCAGGTGTTACGAACAGACTTGTGCCTTCCTCCCCCAAATTCACCTGGGACCGGATTCAGAGACTGGGTCCATAAGCAGGTAACTGAGACAAACGAGGCCAAGCTGTCCCTATAAAAAGATGAAGAAACACAAGTATTCACTCTTCCTCTCTCCATCCCCCACCTTATTCTGAAGTGTTGCTCTCGTTTTATTTCTTGAAAGCAGGCAGACTTTCCAAGCTGACTTCTCTCTTCTCTCCTCCTCCTCCCTCCTTCCTCTCTCTCTCTCCAGAGAGGAAAGGTCTCCTGTGGGCATGTTGAGAAGTCACCATCTTGAAGTCAAGAAGACAGACCTCACCTGAAAACAATGATACAGGCACCTTGCTCTTGGACTTCTGGCTCCAGAACTCTGAGGAAATAAATTTCTGTTGTTTAAGATACCCACACTGTGACGTTTTGTTACGGCAGCCCTGTGTGAATAATATACCAAGATCACTGAGGCATTTAACCTAATATAGCCAGAATTCATTGAATCCAATCTTTACTCAAGGAGGCTAGGTATATTTACAGTTAGGCCCTTTTTTCTGAAACGAACGAAAACAAAACTTTTAAATTAACTGAATAGGAAACACACAGGCATAATAAAATGTTCATGGGTTTACATGGTGCCGTGGATTGAATTACATCCCCATGAAATTCCCATGTGGAAGCCTTAATCCCCAATGTGATAGACTTTGGAGATAAGGCTTTGGGAAGATAATCAAGTTTAGCTGTCAAGAAAGTAGAGACCTTGAGATGGGGTTAATGTTTTTACTGAGAAGAGTAGCTACGAAGCTGACTCTTGCTGTCTCGCTCCACCATGTGGGGGCACCTGAGAAGGTGGACATCTGAAAATTAGAAAGACAGCCCTCGAAAGGAACCTGACCATACTGGCACTCAGATCTGACACTTCAGCCTCCAGAATTTAGAGAAAATAATCTTTTATTAAGACACCAATCTGTGATATTCTGTTATGGAGGCCCTAGCTGAGATATAAAATTTGAGGAAGTTTTAAGCCTCTTTCTCTCACTTCAGACCCTCACTCCCGTAGTCCTTCTTTCCCAGAGGCAACCACTACAAATTATTACAATTAATATACTAGAATATAGATAGACAAGAAATGGATAGTGCTTTTTTTGTGAATGAGAATATTCTACATATATGGTCCTAAACTTTGCCTTTTTATCTACCAACTTTTCATGTAAACTCATTTCATAGTAAAGATGATATTTTAAAAGTTGTCACTTTGTATCATTTATGAGGAACTAGCATACTTGCTATAACCTGCTTTTGAAGGGATATTTCAATACACAATAATATAGATGTATATTCATCTTTGTCACATAGCCAAGTATATGTGTGAGGTAAATTCTTAGAAATGAAATTCTGGCTCAGAAGACCTTTTCTCTTTTAGATATTTTGTAGATAATGCCAAATTCAGCCATTCCATCAACTTTCAGAGGTACCAGGAGGCACTGAGTCAGCTGCTGGGCTGTACCTCTCTGTGATGTCATCATCCTAAGTCCTTCCTAAACAACCTCCATATGTCTAACGCCATGTTACTTCCTCCCAAATGTCATCTCACCTGACCTGAGGAGTAATCCTAGAATGCTGGCTGCCAGAGAAGTCACATTCTATGCTGAGCAGGCAGGTCTTCCTCTGTTATTACACATGACCTTGGAATCCTTTTCCTCTTCCACCTGACTGCCAAAGGGATGGTGACTGAAGTTTACAGATTCTGATTAGTTTGTTCCCAGGAAAGAAGAAAAGAGAAAAAGAATAAAGGGCTACACTTTACTACACCACACTAGAGAATGTCTTTAGATTTTTAAATTGACTTTGGAGAGTGGAGATTATTTTTTTTAAGAAAATGTCCAGTATCTTCATTAATGCTCTGAGCAGAGATAGACTATTTCACAAGATGACATTAGGTTTGCTCAGATGAGTCAAGGTATTTTACCTTTTTATTTTCTTTTTTTTTTTTGTCTTAGTGGAGGAGGAATTTAATAAGAAATGTTTGCTCTTGCAATCTCTACCCGAAGATTTTTCCAACTGGGTATTTTTCTTCTTAACAAAAGAAGATTCACTGGATAAATAATAAATCCTGATCAGTTCTTACTAGTGTCATAAGACATTTTCAGTTATTAGAAAATTGATTTGGGAATTCAAAGTATGGTACCAGGCAGTGACCCACGCCATGGGGGCTGCATGAGATCGTTCCAGGTGGGCCAGACAGTGGCTACTGCTGCTACTCCACGACGGTGGCACCATGGCGGATGAGGAGCTGGAGGCGCTGAGGAAGCAGAGGCTGGCCAAGCTGCAGGCAAAACATGGGGATCCTAAAGATGCAGCACAATAGGAAGCAAAGCACTGGGAAGCAGAAATGAGAAACAGTCATCTTAGCGCAGGTTCTGGATCAATCACCCCGGGCCAGGTTAAGTAACTTAGCCCTTGTAAAGCCTGAAAAAATGAAAGCAGTAGAGAATTACCTTATACAGATGGTAAAGTATGGACAGCTAAGTGGGAAGGTCTCAGAACAAGGTTTAATAGAAATCCTTGAAAAAGTAAGCCAACAAGCAGAAACAAAAACAACAGTTAAATTCGACAGAAGAAAAGTAATGGACTCTGATGAAGATGATGATTACTGAACTAAAAATGTTTTGAGACTGACACTTAATGGAACAATTTTAGGGCAAAAGTTAAAATCTGTTTAAATGTTTACTTTGTTTTGTCTATATACCTTTAAAAAAATAAACTTGTTATGCAAAGTATGGTACCACCAGATCAGTAGTTTACTAAAATCCATTCTAGTCCATTGAACAATCCACCATGGAGTCCCAGTTTCTTGGTGGAATTTGGAATTTAAAAATGAAGAAAAGAACTGAAGACCAGAGTCCATATCAGATTTCTCAGCAATGTTCTGTTTCCAGCTAATGGTAGGATGGAGAGACGCCTCCCATATTTCTATTCTCACCATCATTTCAGTGCGTTTACAGAATCCATTTAGAGCCTTCCCTATCCATATACAAAGCATTTAAAATAAACCACTAAAGGTGGTCTGGGTGTAATTCCACCATTTAATGATGTTTATTAAGGATTAATATTGAGAGAACTATAATACACAATAATAATAACAGAAAATATTTACAGGGGAGAAGAAACATACTGATTAAGACTGAAGGCTACATATAGGCTGCCTTGGTTTCAATTTGACTCTACCGATTCCTGCTTTTGTGATTTTGATCAAGTCACTTTGCCTTTTTGTAACCCGGTGTCCTTTTAATAACAATTCAATAAGTGTAGCCAATCTTTACAGGCTTTCTATGAGAATTTTAAAAAAATATTTCTATGGCTTTGGGTAATGTTTAATAAATATAAACCATATAACAAGCACAATTTGTCTAGTTCCCAGCCTCCTCAAGTTGAATCCTAGGTAAGAGTGTCATTATGGGGTTCCTACCCTAAATTTAAGATTCAACACTAAGGGAGATTTAGATCTCTCACTCAAGTGAAGCTATCTGTCTCAATGAGAACACCATGCATTGCTGACATGGTCACTGAGACACCCTGAGTTGGTTAGGGCTGCTATCACAAAGTACATGGGGAAGCTTATCAACAATAGCAGTTTTCTCACTGTTCTGGGGTCCTCAGACAGCTGGGTTCTGGAGAGAGGCCTCAAATGGTTTGTGGACAGCCCGCCTCTTATTCTACCCTCACATAACAGAATAAGCAAGCTAGCTCTCCGGCCTCTTTTTATAAGGGCACTATCTTAGTTACTTTCTTGTCACTGAGACACAATACTCAATACCTGGGAATTAAAAGAGGAAAGGTTTATTTGGACTCACAGTTTGTAGAGTTTTCAGTCCATAGTCTACTGGCACCAAGGCAAGAAAGCATGGCAGGGGAGCATGGTGGAGGAAAAGCTGCTCACCTCATGGCAGTAGGGAAGCAGAGTGTGAAGGGAGGAGCCAGCAGGGGAGATAGAAGGTCCCAGTCCACACCCACCCAGACCTTCACTTCTGACCAGGCCTTGCCTTGTAACAGCAAGTCAACTATGGCACACCCATGATCCAATCACTTGCCAAAAGCGCCCCTTGCTGAGTACAGGAGGCTTTGGGGGATAATTTATGTCTAATCCATAACAGGCACTAATTCTACTCATGAGGGCACCACCCTTAAGACGTAATTACTGCCCACAGACTTCATCTCTAAATTCCAGCTGAGCGTGGTGGCACACAGCTGTACTCCAGCACTTGGCAGACGCAAGAAGATTACTCCTGGGCTATATGGTGAGTTCAGTGAGACCCAGTCTCAAAAATCCAAAAATAGTAATAAAATAAAATAAACTCCACCACTTTTGGATTAGAGTTTCAACATATGAATTATGGGAAGGCAGACTTTCGGTCCGTTGCATACACGGCTCCTCCCATTTGTTTCACATACACACACACACACACACACACACACACACACGTTAAAACAGCTGTATCCCAGAAGTGGAGGGGTGTTGTGTCTGTCATGAATGTAAACTTAATTGGGAGAGTCAGAGAAGAGCCCAGAAATTTCTGCTCTTCTCTTTCTCCACCCTACCCATCACCAGTAGGGAATAAAAATTACAAGCACACTGGAAGGGTTCTGTTGATAGCAAGAAGAGAAACTCTCCTCAAAAGGATGTGGTGCACCCTACTCCAGTGTGGGGTGGGAGATCCAGCTGCATCTTGGTGGGTCAGCAGCATGGTGGAGCTGGGTGCGGGCTGAGCAGGTCCTGGCTAACAAAGCACAGCTGCCATTTAAGGAACTTCCTAGGGAAGAGGAACAGTGTTCATGGATGAGCAGCCAGAAAGGTGATTGCTCACTCTGGGTATCAGGCAGGCTAATCCCTCAACAATGGTGAGAGATCAATTCCCATAAAAGAACCAAGGTCAGCAAAACAGCATTTGACAAAAAAGAATAGGTGGTGGTGGGGGGACAACTAAAATGCATTAAATACTTGTAATTGTAATGCTAAAAGGAGTTCTAGAAGACAATTTTCAAAACCTAGTAGATTTGTAGAATTAACACACTGTGAGGCAGCTGTGACAGCAATGATCCTCCTGCTGAAGGCACCATCTCCACCTGCTTAGGAAATCATGGGTCTGGAAGGGCAGCTGCCAAGGACAGCTTTGTTAAGAGGAAAATGCAGAGTCACCTGCATGGTCCTCGCTTCCCTTCCAAATTTCAGCATGGTGCAAGGGAACCCCGGGATTTTACACATTATCATGATTCTGTGCAGGGCTTCGTCTACACACAGATAGAAAGTGAAGGCTGGGCATGGTGGTCCATGCCTATAATTCCAGGAATTGAGAGGCTAAAGCAGGAGATTTATTGTGAGTTGTTGGCCAGCCTGGGCTCCATATGAGGGAGTTCAAGGCCAGCCTGGACTCTATAGCAAAACCTATCTCAAAGCAAAACAGAACAAAACAAAACAAAAAGGATATGAAATCAACATATAAAAATCAAGTGTTCCTCTGCACCAATAATGAACACACCAAGAAAGAAATTAGAAAAACAGTATCATTCACAATAGCTTTAAGAAAGATAACATACTTCCGTATTAATCTTAACAAAGAAAGTGAAAAACTTCTACAATGAAAAGTATAGTACTCTAAAAAAGATTGAAGAGGGCATTAGAAAACAGAAAAGCCAGGCATGGTGGCACATGCCTATAATCTCAGCACTCTGGAGGCTGAGGCAGGAGGATCACTGTGAGTTCAAGGCCAGCCTGAGCAACATAGTGAGTTCAA
The DNA here is from genome assembly GCF_053883595.1 of Heterocephalus glaber. Classification (NCBI taxonomy): domain Eukaryota; kingdom Metazoa; phylum Chordata; class Mammalia; order Rodentia; family Bathyergidae; genus Heterocephalus; species Heterocephalus glaber. The sequence continues at coordinate 224,752 of NW_028258365.1, read as the reverse complement.
GGCCAGCCAGAACTACATGTGAGACTTTGTCTCAGAAAACCAAAAAAAACCCAAAACACAAAAAACAGGAGGAGAAAACGGAAAGATATCCCTTGTTCCTGGCTAGGCAGAACCAATATCATCAAAATGGCCATATTCCCAAAATTGATATACAGCTTTAATGCACTCCCAATCAAAATAACAACAGCATTCCTCACAGAATTAGAAAAAACATCCTAAAATTCGTATGCAACCAGTAGAGACTCAGAATAGCAAAAGCAATCCTGGGCAACAAAAGCAAAGCAGGAGACATTACAATCCTGGATTTCAGGTTACACTCCAAAGCTGCAGTGATCCAAACAGCACATTTTTGGGACAGAAACAGACATGTGGCTCTGTGGAACAGAATAGAGGATGCAGAAGCAACCCCAGGCACACTCAAACATTTGATCTTTGACAAAAGACCCAAATCATACACTGGAAGGAAGGTAGTCTCTTCAATAAATGATGCTGGGAAAACTGGCTACAGACATGTAGAAGATTGAATCTAAACGCATATCTCTCACCATGAACTCAAATGGATCAAAGAATCAAACATATAGATAATTAAAATAGAAACAGTGAATCTGCTGGAAGACAAAATAGGTAAAACTTATTTTTTTGTACCAGGGATTGAACAAAGGACCTTGCACTTACAAGGCAGGTGCGGTGCCACTGAGCTAAATCCCGGCCCTTAAAAAATAAAACTCTTGAAGACATAGGCATGGGCAAGGACTTTCTGAACAGACCCCCAATTGTAGGAGAAATAACATCAAGAATCAACAAATGGGATCATATTGAATTAAAAAGTTTCTGTACAACAAAGGAAACAACCAACGGAGTGAAAAGACAACCTGTAAAATGGAGAAAAAATTGCCAGTTACTCATCAGGCAGAGGACTAACATCAAGAATATGTAAAGAACTCAAAAAACCTAAACAGCCCAAAATAAAAGACTCAGTGAAAAAATAGGCAACTGAAATAAATAGACACTTCTCAGAAGTTCACACGGCCAATAAATACATGAAAAAATGTTCAACATCTTTGGCCTTTATAGAATGCAAATTGAAACAACACAGATTCTGTCTTACCCCAGAAAGAATGGCCATCATCAAAATCAAACAATAGCAACTGCTCATGAGGTTGGAGTGGGAGAGGAAACCTTCTATATTGTTGGTGGGAATGTAAACTAGTACAAAACACTATGGAAATCAGTGTGGAGATTCCTCAAAAAACTAAAAATAGACATTCCGTTCAATCCAGCTATCTCTTCTGGTGTCATCCCAAAAGAGTTTAAGACATTATATTTCAGTGATATGTGCATACTCATGTTTATAGCAGCACAATTCATAAAAGTTAAAGCTTAGAAATAGCCTATATGTCTGACAGCAGATGAATGGATAAAGAAAAGGTGATATTTGTATGATGGAGTACTACTTTCCCATAAAGAAGGATAAAATTGAATCCATTATAGGAAAATGGATGCACCTTGAGACAATACTGTTATGTGAAATAAATCAGAACCAAGCTTAAATATCCACGGTTACATCCATCTACTCTTATATGAGAAACTCACAAGCACAGGCGGCTTGCAGCCCAACCCCATCCCACGCTCTCTAAGCTGACCCGCCAGGAGAGACATGCAGCTTGAAGCCCAGCGGCTGTCCCGGGCCAGGCTCACACCACGATGAGGTCCGCTTAGCCACGCGGGCGCCTCCAACGCTCAGTCCTCCCGCCCCCCACCCCCATGCACCGCCTACTTTCTGGCTTTTCTGCTACCTGGTCCCACACTACAGAGGCACAGGAAATTATAAAGACCCTTGTCCTGAGCGCCACAAGATAGAGCAGAAGTTAGTAACAGAAAGAGGGCCTCTCAGGCTCCTCGATGAAAACTGAAGCTCAGCAGAAAGGTAAAGAGAATCTCTACAATAAAGGCACATCAGACCAATGCACTTGGTCTGCTGCTGGCTTGCTGAGACTCATTGACTTGTGTATGCACAGGGATTCCTACGTGGCCTACTGTGACAGCAGAGACATACCCCGAAGGAGGCCCATAATTTCTAGTGCTATTTGCAAAAAAGAAAAAAAAATTTTGTTCTCTTATTTTTAATTCTTAATTTTTACTTTTTTTCTACTCTTCAAAGTTTTGCTTTTCTTTCTTTTATCTTTTCTTTCTCTCTCACTCATTCTCTCGCTGTCCCACATTGCTCATCTCCCTATTTGTTCCTTTCTGCACTGAATTCGGATTTCTCCCTTATTGTTTTTTTCTTTTCTTTTTCCTTCTCTTGATTATCATTAGGTTTAAAGGAAAGTAAATCTGGTATCTAGCCTCCCTGTTGCTGTTAGATGATTCCATTCACATCTTTGTTCTTTCACTCTGCCTTTTTCTCCTGCCTTTAACAACTTCTTAGAGTTTGTGTGATCTTTCTGTGTCTTCTGGCCTCACTGCTAATCTTACCTGTTCTTTCTACCTGTCCCTCCCTCCCCAACTCCTTTTAACTCCCCACCCCAAAGGGGAAAGATGCTATACTGAAGAGTTTATTCATTATAAACTTTTGTTGGGTTGGTCCTCGGTTTTAAGTTAACTCACATAGTTAAAAGTGATAGATTAATAACTACCACAAATTGTCATTTTCTTTTTTTTTAATTTTTACATTAATTTTATTGGTATATTTTATTGGTACATTTTAGGTATACAATTCAGGTACATTTATCATTGGGTGCTTGTACCTGTACATGATGTATCTTGGTTCTTATTTTTTTCCCCATTACCTGTGCACCCTTCACCCCCTCCACCCTTCCCTATTTACATAGATTTCATTTCCTTTTTTTTTTTTTTCTCATAGTTTTTCCTTTCCCCTTCCCCTCCCTTCACTCCTTTGTCTTTGGACCTTTTTTCCTATTTCAAATTATCAATTATTCATTTTAATCCTTTTAACTCTTGTTTACACTATCAGTTTCTCACACTAGAGAAACTATTCAGTATTTGCACATGTGTGTCCTATTTATTTCACTTAAGAGTATGGCCTCAATATGCATCCATTTAGCTATAAATGACTCCAGTTTTTCATTCTTTATGGCTGAGTAGTACTCCATTTTATTTTTAAAACCACATTTTCTTTATCCAGTTTCCAGTTGAAGGGCACTTGGGGTGCTTCCAAGCTTTAGTTATTACAAACTGTGCCACTATGAACATGGGTGCACATATATCACTGTGGTATGATTCTTTTAATTCTTTTGGGAAGATACCCAGCAGGGGACTAGCTGGGTCAAATGGGACCTCTAGTCCTAGTTCTTTGAGGTACCTCCATACTGATTTCCACAGTGGTTGCACAAGTCTGCACTCCCACCAACAATGGAGAAGGGTTCCTTTCTCCCCACACCCCTGCCAGTGTTTGTTATTTGTTGAGTTCTTGATAGCAGCCATTCTTCGTGGGATGAGGTGGAATCTCAGGGTTGTTTTCATCTGCATCTTTTGAATGACCAGTGATGTTGAACATTTTTTCATATATTTGTTTGCTGCTTTTACTTCTTTGTCTGAGAAATGTCTGTTCATTTCAGATGCCCATTTTTGAATTGTGTCTTTGAATTTGGGGGGGTCTGATTTTTTTCAATTTTTTTATATAGTCTAGATAGTACTCCTTTGTCTGAAGTACAGCTGCTAAAATTTTTTTTCAATATTGTAGGTTGACTGTTAGCTCTGTTGGTGGTTTCTTTTGCAGTGCAGAAGCTTTTTAATAAGATGAGATCCCAGTTGTCATTGTTTGCTAATGATATGATACTTTACATAGAAGACCCAAAAAACTCAGTCAAAAGTCTTCTAGACCTAATTGACAGATTCAGTACAGTAGCTGGATACAAGGTCAACACTCAAAAAACAATAGCCTTCTTATATGCAAATAGCAGACCCATTGAGAGAGAAATTAGGAAAATAACTCCTTTTATAATAGCATCTAAAACAAGGAAATATCTAGGAATCAACCTAACAAAGGAAGCAAAAGACCTCTACACTGAAAACTACAGCACTCTGAACAAAGAGATCGAAGAGGATATAAGAAAATGGAAAGACATGCCTTGCTCCTGGGTAGGAAGAACCAATATAGGGAAAATGGCCATACTTCCAAACCTACTATATAGATTCAAAGCAATGCAAATTGAAATTCCAACAATATACTTCACAGAACTAGAGAAAACAATCCAAAAATTCATTTGGAAGCAGAAGAAACCTAGAATAGCAAAAGCAATTCTAGGCAACAGAGACACAGCTGGGGGTATGACAATCCCCAACTTGAAACTATACTACAAAGCTACTGTGATAAAAAACAGCATGGTACTGGCAAAGAAACAGACCCAAAGATCAGTGGAATAGATTAGAGGGTCCAGAAACAACTCCAGACATACTCAGCCACCTCACACCTCATCTTTCACAAAGGAGCCAACCACCATCATTGAGAAAAGATAGCCTATTTAATAAATGGTGTTGGAAAAGCTGGATTTCAACCTGTAAGAGATTAAAACAAGACCGATACCTATCACCATGCACTAAACTAAGATCAAAGTGGATTAAAGATCTAAATATTAAGTCAAAAACACTAAACTTGCTGGAAGATAAGTTAGGTAGAACTCTTGATGACATTGGCATAGGAAAAGACTTTATGAACAAATCTTCAGTAGCATGGGAGCTAGCGCAATGAATCAGCAACTGGGATCTCATTATATTAAAAAGCTTCTGCACTGCAAGAGAAACTACCAACAGAGCTAAGAGACAACCTACAATGTGGGAAGAAATATTTAGCAGCTATAGCTTAGACAAAGGTCTACTATCAAGAATATATAAAGAACTGAGAAAAATCAGACCCCCAAAATTCAAAGACCCAATTCAAAAGTGGGCATCTGAAATGAGCAGACATTTCTCAGACAAAGAAGTAAAAGCAGCAAACAAATATATGAAAAAATGTTCAACATTACTGGTCATTCAAGAAATGCAGATGAAAACAACCCTGAGATTCCACCTCACCCCACAAAGAATGGCTGCTATCAAGAAATCAACCAATAACAAATGCTGGCAGGGGTGTGGAGAGAAAGGAATCCTTCTCCATTGTTGGAGGGAATATAGATTGGTGCAACCACTGTGGAAATCAGTATGGAGATACCTCTAAGAACTAGGACTATAATCGCTTCTTGGCCTTTTGGCTAAGATCAAGTGTAGAACTATGACTACAGGTCCCATTTGACCCAGCTATTCCTCTACTGGGAATCTTCCCCAAAGAATTCAAAGAATCATACCACAGCGATATATGTGCACCTATGTTTATAGTGGCACATTTTGTAATAGCTAAAGCTTGGAAACAGCCCAAGTGCCCATTGACTGGAAAATGGATAAAGATGTGGTTCTTTTATAAAATGGAGTACTACTCGGCCATAAAGAATGAGAAACTAGAGACATTTATAGCTAAATGGATGCATATTGAGGCCATCCTCTTAAGTGAAATAAATAGGACACACATATGTAAATACTGAATAGTTTCTCTAGTGTGAGAAATTGAAAGTGTAATTAAGGATGAAAATAATTATAATGAATAATTGATAATTTGAAATAAGAAAAGGTCCAAGGGTTTGGGGAGGTGAAAGGGGAAAGGGAAAGGGAAGAAGGGAAAGGAAAAATTATGAGAAAAGAAAAATGGAATCAAAATCTGTGTAAATAGGGAAGGGTCGAGGTGGTGAACGGTGCACAGGTAATGGGAGAAAAAAATGAGAACCAAGATACATCATGTACAGGTACAAGCACCCAATGATAAATGTAAATGTATTTTATATCTAAAATGTACCAATTAATATATATATATAAATTTAAATAATCTGAGAAACAGTATACGTAATTTAAAGGGTGAAATAAAGACCAATAACAGGAGATGAAAAGACAGAGCTTTTGCAAATGGGAAAGGACCCAAGAGATGGAGGGAAGCTAGAGAGAGGGGTAGGGGAGGAGACATAAAAATGCGTAAGATGTCTTCTCTGTATTTACCAGCTCCCCATGATGAATACAATCATTATGTACTGCAAACATACACTAATAAAAAAGATTTTTTTTTAATCAAAAGAGAAAAAAGAAAGAGGAAGCCTGGTGGGGGGCTCATATCTATAATCCAACAACATTCTGAGAGGCTGAGGCAGGAGGAGCCAAGTCCAAGCCCAGCCTGGGTAACTTAGCAAAAATCTGTCTCAAAAATAAAACGGGCTGGGGATGTAGCTCAGTGCAAAGGCCCTGGGTTTCAATCCTCAGTATCGCAAGAAAGAAGATAAAAGAAAAGAAAAGAGAAACATAAATTCCTCTTCCTCTTCCAGAGCCCCTGGACCTGCCCATTATCATCACCTCCCTCTGCAGAAGCGAAAGGAGCCCAAGAACTCCTTGGAATACAGATGCAAGGTCATGTCATGTCATCATTGCTCTTAATACAGAAATATAGAAGTCTCTCTCTCGTCCACATACGTTAATACACACAGATTGTTATTCAGAAGATGTTCACCAAAAGGGCAAGTGTTACCCCCAAATCGTGATATTTTGAGAAATTTTGCTCTCTTTATACTTTTCTATCATGTTTCTTTTTTGAAAATAAACATAATGTTTACAATTTGAAAAATGAAACTACTTTAATCTTAGAAAAAGGGAATATTACATCCACGCAAAGTCTGAAGATGTAATAACAGTACAGGGACCAATTTTCATGTTCCACCCCCCAAAAAAGTGACCACCATGTTTCTGAAATATAGTAGCATCGATGAGGTTATGGAGAATTTGATGTCAGATTTCTGGGGAGAATGAATTGCGTACAATCTTTCTGAGAATAATTTGACAATGCATATTGAGAACACTACAGACCAGGGATGTAGCTCAGTGGTGCCATGCATGCCTGGCAAGCACAAGCCCCAAACTTCTACTTCGGTAGTCTGTACTAATAAAATAGATACATACAAAGATATACAGTTAAATATGTGAAATATAGATTTGTCTATAATGTCTGAAAGAAGGAAGCATGGCAGATAAGTTGAATACAAGAAAAAATATTAAATAATTAAATGCATGCAGCCAACATAAGTAATAATATAAATGTATATGTATATTTACATATGTAAATATGATTACAGTATTGTTATGGAATAAATGCAAGTTACAAAAGTTTATGTGCAGAATGAACTAATTTGTTTGAAAAGAAAAATATTGCGTACATACAGATTCAGAATCTTTTTTTTGCTCATCTGTATTTTTGAACTTTTCTAGAATCAGCATGATTTACATATACAACTAACAGTGAGTTATTACTGTTATTAAAAATAACAATAAGTTCCCCACTTTTGAGCAAGTTCTGTTCTGGGAGAACATTTGTAAGTTGGATTTTTTTGTACGTTTGATAAGATGAGTCTTATACAACTTTGACACAAATATACAATGTAAAGCATTTAAAAAATGAACACTCACACAAAACTACTGTAAGTAAACTACTTTTACTTTTACAGTTACCTTAAAATGGTGGTACAGTACAATATAGTATGACTGACATATAAGGGATCGCATGGAGTGAACTGATAAGAAGAGAGCCACTAAGTGGAGGAGGGAGGGAGGTGGGAGTGGTGGAGCTGAAGGATCATCTGCCATAGGAGCTGGAGGGTGAGGTGGAGTTTCGCTCTCACCACATGTTGATGACACAGGTTTGCCAATAGAGTCAATCCTATCTACTCTCTTGAAAAGATGATCCAGTAATGTCTGAGTAGTAGCACTTTTTTTCTCATCCTAGAAGACTCTGTAGTATTAGATGACATTCTGAATGGCTGCTGCAATCTTTCTGTGTTGCTCTATGTTAGGGTCCTGTGCCAAAAAAACTAGCAGTGCCTCTTCAAGTAAAGAAAATCCCCCTGCCATTTCCTGTGTTGTGAATCTCTTTGGTTCTTCAGTTCCATCTACCTCTTGGCCCTCTTCATCTTTTCATTAGGCCTCTGCTTCCATCAGGTCCTCATTACTAAGCTCCTGGTGCTGCACAGTAAGTTCAGTGAAGTCGTCCTCTTGCAGATCTAGCCCCAGCATCTTGCTCAGGGTCACTAAGTTGTTAAAGACCTCTTTGGACTCCTTACCCATCTTCTCAAGTCCATGAACCCCATGAACAAATTGCAGACAAAGGTTCTTGCAAACCCCATTCACAGTGACAGCCAAAACTTCACACAAAACAAAGCTGATATTTCTTATGGCCTTGTAGATGTTATAGTCCTTTCAAAATTGTCACAATGTTGGGCCGGGGATTTAGCTCAGTGGTGCCACCACCTGCCTTGCAAGCACAAGGTCTTGAGTTCAATCCCCACCCCACCCCCAAAATTGTCACAATGTTGTTCCTGTTTCATCAATTGTCTTCACTGCCTGACGAAAAGTATGACATCGATAATATTTCTTGAAAGACGCAATAATTCCTTGGTCCATAGATTGGATGAGTGCCACAGTATTTGGTGGCAGATGCACTACTTTGACACTGGGATGAAAGTCATCCATGAATTTGGAGACCTGGTGCTGTGTCAAGCCGCAAAAGAATGTTGAATGGGATATCTTTCTCCAAACAATATTTCTCTATCTCTGGGATAAAGTGGTGGAAAAACCAGACCTGGGAAATGGCCTGTGTAACCCAGGCTTTGGAGTTACTCTTCTACACAACAAGTAGAGTCCTTGGCTGTGTTTTTGAAGTTCTTGGCTTCTCAGAATGGTATAAACTAAGAGAGGCTTTAGTTGCATATCTCAGGAGCCATTGCCACCACCAACAGGGTATGCTTTGAACCTTGGTATCACTGTTCCCCTTTCCTGAGGAAACTTCGTTCTGGCACTCACTTCTGGGAACAGTCCTGTCCCATCAATGTTCAAAACCTGTTGGGCTAAATAAGGCCTTCATTGGCAATTTCTCTAAGTGTCGCTGGAAATTCTTGGGCAGCTGTGATCTCTGCACTGGCAGCCTCACCACTTACTTTTCTGTTGTGAAGCTTGGCTCTGGCCTTGAATCTGTTAAATCCTCCATGGTTCGCAGTGAAAGATGCACCCTGATCACCCTGTTTCTTCTTCAAGTCTTCAAACTGGCTTTTAGCTTTTTCTTGAATCAGCATTAAACTGAGCGGGACTGGACGCTGATGCCCATCCTGTGTCCACACCCTGGGAAGTTTCCCCATCTCCTCTAGCACTGTGCCATGCTTTTTGGATATTATTGCTGACTTCATTGCCCCAGCAGACTTCACATGTCCCATGATCTTTTCCTTGTTCTTAGGATTGTGCCGATGGTTGAATGATCCACGTTATAAGAGTGAGCAATGTCTACCATCTCTTTGACTCAGTCCAGTCTCTCAATTATTTTCACTTTTGTTTCCATGGTTATTGCTTTGCACTTCCTAGCGGTCCTGTCCTCATCACCACTGCTCTTCCCCTTGCTTCCAGATGTCCTGGCCTCTGACTGAGCCCTGTACTGCTGTACACTGTCACACTGTACAGGGAGCACATGGCAGCGCGGCTGTGACAGTGTCCGGCAGACACGTGAGCTACTTCTGTGATTTGTTCACATCTACGAATGTTCATAAAGTGAGGTCCATTCACACCTGTGAAAGTTCACAACTCAAATGTTCCTAAGTTGGGGACTTACTGTATTAATTGAAGAGATCTAAATTTGTAAAATAGTTCATATCACAAACACACACACACACATACTTCCTATAATATAGGTGATTACTTACTCCTGGTTCTAATAAAATCTTTGTGTTATCTGGCACCAGTTTCAAGGGGGTCCTACTTCAGCCTTAAAAATAGTTACATAGAATTCATTTAATAAAATGTAATCTCTAATACAGCATCATTTCACTTAACCATCTTCATCTAGAATTCGATGATCTTCTACCAGCATATCAGAAAAAAATTTTCTCATTTATTCCAAAATGCTTCTTTATTGTGACTTCATGTTCATAAGAGGGCCACAGTTCGTTAATGTTGTAGTCATACAGTATTTCTCTTTGTCTTCAGTATGTGCCTTCCTCTTGTTCTTTAGGTGGGTGAGGATTGGCTGGATGTAAGGGAAGAAAGAGGAAATTATGTTTTAAAAAGTTTCATTCAGAGAGAGAATGTCAATCTGATTGAGTCATTCTCATTAAAAGGGAACTGTAATTTTCATTGAAATAGAAATCTGTGTGATTTAACATGTTCTCTTTTTATGGACGATTACATTTCACAGCCTATAAGAGGATTGTAAGTGACAGAAAAAAGCAAAATCCTCACCAGTACAATTTTATAATGAAAATGTCCATTTAGGTCTGTAATTTATAGATCAAGTTAAAAATATCCTTGAGGATAATACAGCCTATAAAAATTCAATCATATATGCTTAAAAAGAGAGAGCATTGAGCACCTTAAGGGCAAACAAAAACTGAGTTTCTTTTTCCTTTCTTTGTTTTGCTTTTTTCTTACTCCTGATAAAGATTTTCTCAACTGGCCTCCTATTTTAACCTTTGGGAGTTTCTCCTTTGGTCAGTGAATGAAAGAGTTTTTTGTTTTTGTTTTCCATCTTACATTTTATACCTAAAGTTTTTCAAAGATTTGAGACCTTTAGATCATATTTTGTTCTATGGTTCATAATCTTGTTGGAAAGCTCTGAGAACGTTAAAAAAAGAGAAAGCTTTGAGAAGTTGGAAATAAGAGATTTGTCCCTGATAAATTATATATAATGAATAAAGAGTTTATGTATAGTTGAAAAAGTTAGGAGAGGTAGGTGTTATTTTGTGTTTGTATTGATGCCTAGATATTCTTCTTTCTTTCGAATCATTTAATCAAGCACACCAAAAAGTGTTTGGAAATTTTGAGATTCAAGATAGAATACAGTATTTCTCTAACGAGAATATTGTCAGTGTAATAAAAAGAATACTGAGTTGTTTTAGTCCATAAAAGAAACTATGCATTTTTTCCTGAAGCCTTGACGAGGAGAACCTATGTAAAACGAACAATCTTCCTTCATAAAAACAAATGTGCGTGAATAAAAATATTTTATGGAAAAAAAGATCAATAAAAATATTAATTCTAAAAACATAATGTTCTTATTCGCAGAGGAAAAAAGAATTTTTTTGTTTGACAAACAAAAAGAAACTATTTATTAGGTTTACTGGCACATGTGCAAAAAAATTAAAAGAATCCAGACTGCTATTACCTTGCTTTCCATGGTTCAGTCTGCTTGTTACCGTTCACATTTGTGTGTTTGGTACTAGCACTTGTGATTTCTTAAGGTATCTTTTTGCTGGTGTTTTAGTTTGTGCTTATTTTTAAGGAGAGAGAACATGTACAAATGGTTTACTGGCAAAAGAACAGCATAATTGGAAAACAAATAAAATGTAGCCCTAAGAGGAAGGAGAAGGCTGTTTTACAGTCCTCAGAAGCCACAACCATACACCACATTAAGGACCTTTTGCTTTTATTGATATGGTTGATTGGCTTGGGTAAGGCAAAGAAATCTTTCTGGCATCTTCCATCTACTATAGTATGTGAAAGCCAAGTAAAAGGATAACTCTCAGAGTAGCTAACTATAATAAAAATTAACTCTTACTGTGAATGTGTGATGTCTCAGCTGCACATAATGTGCACACGTGTAAAGCTGCTCTGTCTTGTGATCTCACCAGGTGGCAACTCGTCCAAGTCTGGGTGACAGACTGGCCCCTGGACAAATAGACAAGCCGAGCCAGTTTCTCGAATGAGTTATAGTGAAGAAACCTGTAGATAAAGCATCTAGTTAATGGTGGGAGATGTAGCTTGAAAGCCACAGCGGAGAGATGGGCCGTGTGTATGCTTAGATGGGGGGTGGGGGAGCAGAGGCTGGCCCGCCGGGAAACCTCAGGAACAAGTGCACAAAGGGAAGCAGGGATTCTGGGGCTGAGGTGGTATCCCAGCTAGAGTAGCCTAAAGGTCTCTGGTCCTAGTCTGAGCCCTTGCAATAACTTCTTTCTTGTTTCATTTTTATAGTTAATGACAAGTCTCTGCTCTAATTATCAAAAGGTTCAAACTCCTAGATCTGGAAGCAGTAAGCAAAACAGAATATATTACACTTACGCAATATCAAATTACACTTCAGAGATAGTTATTAAAAAGACCAGCTGTCGATAGTAGGCTGTACAGAACACTGTTGTGCAGACTGGCTGTGGCCCTGTCCCTCACTCCAGCAGGACTCTGAGTCTCCTCTGGAATTGTTCCCCACAGACTCACCCCTCTCCTCTGCTCTGCCACCGCTCTCCCCGGGGGGCAGGCACAGAACTCAAATCTAGCAATCCGCGAATGGATCTTTAACATCCAGGCCACAATGATAGGTTTATGGCTACGAAAACTTTATATAAATGGGAACTGTTTAATTCTTGAGGAAAAGATCACAAAGAGTGTGTGGTTGCAATTAGGGGTCATAGTAGTCTTCTCAATAACAAGATCAACTTCCAACTTTTCTATTAATTACCCAAATGACCCTAGTCAGGTTGCTTCCCTCCTCTGAGCTTTAATTTCCTTATTTATAAAATGAGGGGTTTATCTCAGCTTTTTATGGAGGCCAAGGTGGGAGGATCTCAAGTTTGAGACCCTGCTGATCTTAGTGAGACCCTGTCTTTAAAAAATTTTTAAAAATTGTAAAAAGAAGAGCTCAGTGTAACTCTAATCAGGGTCTCCCAGAGCCCTTTCCTCTGGAGCCTAACCAAGATTTAGAATTCAGAATAGTAGTCAGGTAACCCTTCCTGGTGGGGCACGGACAGTCTGACAGGTGCTAAGCCTGGGGAAAATAACAATAGCTTTCAGCCTCAGGCAACTTGTAACAGATGAATTGCAAGGGGACTGTTCCCTTATTCTGACCTGTGGCTCAAGTGAAGTCTTCATCACTCTTTCCCAACCATTAAAATCTGCCCCTTTTAATGACAAATAGTTCATCTAAAATGAATCTCTACTGATACTCTGCTTCATTCCCCCCCTCCTGGAGACACTCCTGTCTTCTTTCTTTCCTTCTTTCCTTTCAGGAACATAGATCATCTGCCCCAGATGACTTCAATGTGGATAGAAATAATATTGCATTCAGTTTTTTAAAATTTCCAGAGCTTCTCAGAATTTGAAAGTGGAGTGATTGGAATGGATGGGTACAAGGTAGTACTGCTACAGGTCCAAGGATTTTGAGGACTCTCTTCCCTACAGTCACACTGTCTATTGGCTATCTTAAAACTGGTGGTTCCTGAATCATCAACTGCTCTCTTACTTGCAGAGATGGCATTGTGAGATTGGTTGATCTAGTTTTTCCAACTGGTTTAGCAACTTAGCATCCCTGTGAAGGACTGGCTCCATATAAGATGTGAAGGCTACTAAAGTCTTGGATTTTCAAACCAATATTATTCTTTGCTACCCCAATTGGCCACCCTCTCCTACTATCTCACTAGACAGGAGAAATTCCACATAGCCTGCTAGAGCTACCATCCTTCTAGGTTGGACAAGGAAGACAGGATATTTTTTGAAATACTCTGGGTATTTTTAGAATACCAGGGTATTTTTTGAAATCCTCCACCCTGACAGCCTACAAGCTGACCCCCAGTGGTTATGAATGGAGCCCCCAGAACACGAACAAAGGCAACAACCCCAAGGGTCCTGTTAGAATGTTATGTCTAATCAAAAAGACCTGGAGGAAGGAGCGGACTTCACCTAGAAACATCAACCCTTCATCGCTGTGCTGCGTGAATTCTCTCTGCTGCAACAGAATTGAGTTTCCATTGACAGATCACTCCTGGGACAGCTGGGTATTAACAAGACGAGTGTTTTGTGCAGCTTTCCTGTCCTTCCTTCTAGGAGAACTAGGCCATGAAGGAGTGGGTACTGCATTTGGGTGGGGTGTGTGGACAGAACTAGGAAAGTGCCAAGACTCTGTGATACTTCCACGAGGGTGGGGTAAATCCCAAGGAAGCAATACAGAGGATTTACTGTATTGGAAAGAAGCGGAGATTAGAAAGAAAATACACCACTCTGATTTGCAGGATCCTGGTGAGAATTGCCAAAGACAAATTCACTACCCTTATGGCCACTAAGCAGTGAACCAGTTAATTGCTCCAGGGTTAGGACATCAGAACACTGGGTGGCTTGATTCTTTCCATTTGGAAGTGAGGAAGTGGGCACTCTCAGGAAGACAGATACCCAATGACACAATCTGCTCCTACTCTATCTGCTGAGCAGTTTGAAACCATCCTTGGGCTTAAAAGCAGTGAAAATGAAAAGAAGCTAAAAAATAATTCACCTATTTCACAGAGGAACTGGTTAGACTAATTAGGTTCTCTGGAGTGATTTCTAGTTCAGGTATATTTGATTGTCTTTTTTTTTTTTTAACAAAGTCACATTTTAATAAGTGAGCAGTTAACAGTATGAGACCAGTAAGTCACCATAATTTCTCTGATATTTTGCAAAGCCCTTGTACTATAGATTATCACAATTCATTATAATTAGAGCAGCCCTGATTTCCTGAAAACACGCTCTCATTCTTCCAAGAAAAAGGAAAAGAATTTAATAGTTTCATTTTTTCCTCTTTTTTAAGGTTATTGAGACAGAGTACTGCTATGTAGTCCAGGCTGGTTTTCAATTCACTATCCAGCCCAGGCTGGCCTTGAACTCACAGCAATCTTCCTGCCTCAGCTCCCCAAGTGCTAGGATCACAGGTATGAGCCAGCAGGCTTGGGAATTTTTAATGGTTTTCCTTATTAATTTTATTTTAATTTTCACAAAAGTGGGGATTTTTGTATGTGTAGTTCACTTTTTTTATCTCCAGAGAGTATAGTAGGCATTCAGTTATTATATGTGGAGTGGAGTGGAATGGTGCATGCCTGTAATTCTAACTATACTTGCTGGGCTGAGGCAAGAGGACCACAAGCCTGAAGCCAGCTTGGGCAATTTAGAGCCCTTGTCCCAAGTTTAAAAAGTAAAAAGGGCTGAGGATATAGCTCAGTGGTAGGGCACTTGCCGCAGGAAGCCCTGAGTTCACTGCCCACAATGGTGGGAATAAAATGTGTGTAAATCTGTGTGTGAGTATGTGTGTGTGTGTGTATGTTGAATGAATGCTTGAATTGTGCTGGTAAATACTGTAATTTTTAGCACCATCAGTGTCTAAAAGGCTAAGCTAAATTTACAGTTTCGGGCAGGAGGAGGTTTCAGTGTCAAGCCACAAGTGCAAACAGTGTAAGGACACGTCAATGAACAGTAGAATTTTTTTTTTTTTTTAATGCTAGTTACCTAGCCGGGGATTTAGCTCAGTGGTTCTGCCACCTGCCTCAAAAGCGTAAGGTCTCGAGTTTCATCCTCGGTACCAAACAAAAAGAAAATGCTAGTTACCTAAAGTGAAAGAATGTCTATGAAAGCACTTAAAACTATTAAGTTATATACATACATTAATATAATTTTTACAATGTACTATTAGCAATATATTATTGTTTTTATTTGTAGATTTTGACTGAAGTCACTATATGGTGACTGAGGGTGACAAATGACACTTTTGAGTCTGTGTTAAACTGTGTTACCTATGCCACAGCTCTTCTGCATATGCCTAGAAAGCTAGAGTAGACTTCTGTTGGTCCTCAGGCAATGCAAAGGGCTCTTCCGCCCCGCGCGGCTGTCCTGGGATGGGAACCAACAGGTGTGGGGTGACCTCACTGCGGTGGATGCTGGCCCTGCTCGTGCTCAGCCATCTGAACTAATTCAGCAACACAAGTCACAGCTACAGGAGCACCATTTTGAACTCTGCACACATCTTCATCCATTTGTGCTGCTATAATAAAATACCCGAGGCTGAGTTAAAGAGCAGAAATGTATTCTGCATAGTTCTCAAGACTGAGTCCACCACCAAGTTGCCCACATCTCGTGAGGGCCTGCCTTTTCGTCCTCATAGGACCCAGGGAGGTCAAACTGGCCCCCAGGATACTGGGTGAAGCCTCTTTTATTTGGTCCTTAATCCCCTTTATGAGGGTGGAGCCTCATCACCTTTTGAAGGCACCACCTTTTAAAACCTGAACTTTGTAGGGACGCGTTGAAACCATAGCAAGGCGAGAACGTCCGCGAGTGCTTTGTTAATTTGGAAAGAGGGAAGCTCCGATTGTTCAAGGTTTCGGACAAAGCTACCCAGTGAACCCGTCCTCTGGGAAGGGCAGCCTCTTTCTAAGGTACCTCTCGGATCTCCACGGGGAGCAAACCAAAGGTCATCAGATACTCAGCTGCGAGGCCTGTGAGCACAGGGACTCCATGTAGGCAGGAAAGTGAAACCATCGAGGGATTAAGCTGCCCGTATTGTGTGCCTCTGATTTCACTTGGTTTTTAAAAATTTCATTCACCTATTAACTGTGGATAAATCTCCGCATTCTGTCAGGCCCCATCCTTCAAGCTCTGAACGCTCGATACAGGAATAGCTGGGGTGTGAATTACTTGGGCTGAGCTTCTGGGCCGATTCCAACTCCGCTCCAGCTCCTGGCCCGCAGGTCAAGGCAAGAAGTGATGTAATGCGTTAGCCGGCCACTTTAATTACAATAGCACGGCGAGGGAGGGGCCGGCTGTGACAAGTTCAGCGCGTGACTCGTCCTGGGATGCGGGAAACAAAAACATCGGCAACCATTGGCTGCGTCCCCTCCGACTGTCCAGCTCAGGTTGGCCCTGGACACAGCGCCGGGGAGAGGGGGCGCTGTCTCACTAGCGTCGGCCGAGACGCGGGGGCTGGCGGCGTCCTCCCCGCTGGGATGGGCGTGGGCCCGGCGCGGCGCGGCGCACGGCACCCGAGGGCTCCTGCGAGGCCGCCCGCAGAGGACCGCGTCCCTGGAGCCGCGCTGTCGTCATCCCTCGCGGTGTCCGGGCGCCCTTCCCGCGGCCGAGAGCTCGCGCGGGTCTCCGGGGCGCTGAGCAGCTAGAGGCCGGGACGCCCGAGCGCGCGGGCCCTGAGCGCCTCCTCCCGCCGCCGTGGGCCGAGCCGGGCGGGCAAGCGCCGGGCCTGGGCGTCCGCGGCCGCGGAGAGGATGCTGCTCGCCGGGCCCGCAGCCTCGCCCTCCTCCCCGGCCGCCCGCCTGGGCTTCGTGGTGGTCCGGGCGCCGTGGGCCGCGCCCTAGTGAGGTCCCCTGCGGCGGCCGCGCGTGCGGCCCGGGGTGCGCGCCTGTGCGCGCCCGTGTGCGCGGGACCAGCCCGCGGCGCCTTTGTGCGTCCGCCCGCGGCGGCCGAGACCATGTGGGTGAACCCCGAGGAGGTGCTGCTGGCCAACGCGCTGTGGGTCACCGAGAGGGCCAACCCCTACTTCATCCTGCAGCGGAGGAAGGGGCACGCCGGCGACGGGGGCGGCGGCGGAGGACTGGCGGGTAAGCACCCCGGGGCGTCCCGCGGATTGCGGGGCCAGGACCCGCCCGGTCCCGCGGGGCCTGCGCGCCCCGTCCCGCTGCGCGTGTGGACGGCCCGGGGTCGCGGTTTTCAGCCGGGCGAGAGCAGCATGCTCTACCTCTGACTCTGCCTCCTGTCCTTGGGGTCTCTGCGTATCGGGCGCCCCATTGGTGGGTGATGATGGGAATGGAGAAGAGTGAGTCTGGGGCGGAGAGGGGGAGTGTTTTCCCTTAAGAACTGAATGCAGTATTTCCCCCTCCCTCCTTTAAAAATAGTGCTTCGTACATGGAGAAGAATGGAGGATGGTCAATGTTTAGTTCGCTGTCTTTATGGGCAAGAGCTGGATCAGGTACAAAATGCTCTTTTGTTTCCAAGGAAGCAATCAGGAAGCTGATGTGGTCATTTCCTATATTAGTTATGACCGAAGAGAATTAATAAGAAAAAAGAAATTCTTTTGTTGCCCCTCATTAGACAAAACAAAGCAAAGTGTTTGGTTCTGGGTGTAAAAAGAACTGGGATCATAGCAAATTTAACTTGGTCACTTCTTTCCGAACCTCCTTACAAGGTATTATTGATGTAACTAACTGAAGCCGAGTCATAGCATTCAGGATTAAAGGTTCTCTCAGACCCGTACCCCAAGTCGTGCCATATTAGAAGGCTCTTCCTGTATTAACTAACTAGTTTGCCTGGTGGGAGGTCACAAATCGCCTGGAACTCTTCCCACACTAGAGAAATCTGAACTTCCTTCCCCTTGATAGAATGAACAGAACGGGGATACTGTTTATAGTGAAAGTTTGCAGAAGAAATAGAACTTTTAACTAGGAAAGAAACTGAAGAAAAGAGATGACCGTTGACGACTTCAAAGTCGAGACTGTATCACCCTCATAGAATTCACAGACCTGGGAAATTGTTTTACAATGCCATGTTATAGGATAAAAATTCGTGATATGGTATGTATTTCATTGTGATTTTATTCATAAACTAGTTTTCTCAAGATTAAAATTCAAGTGTCATGTGATGCAGCATATGCCAAGCATATGTTTGAAAGGTTTTGCTAATACATTCGATGGTCTGTAGGTAATCTGATTTTTTTTTGCGGGAGGGGGGTACTTTTTCTACTATGAGAGAGACAGTCTGTAAGCTTCAGCCTCCGTTTTGGAAATACTATGAATTGGAATCGTAATTGTAGTTGAAAGTTATCTAGTGAAATTTAATGTGTAACTTGCATGGATATCTATAGTAGTGGGATTAACCTAGGTCGTTCTCTTTTAAACCTAAGTAGATAGTTCAGTGTAGCAAGAAAGAACAGCTTGAGCTGGATTTAACCCTCCTGCATCAGTAACTACTAAATATTTATTGACCCTGGCCATTTTCAGTAAAGTGTGAAAAATTCAGGGGTGTGGAAATTTCTTTGTGTGCTTGCTGATACATAGAGCTATAACTGACCACAATCTACCAGGTGCTTCATCTGATGTCCACTTAGACTCTTGTCATCGATGACTTATTTCAGGTAGATACAATTATCTTTCAAACTTAGAGCTCATGGCTATTGCACTTATTTGTGGAATAATTAAAATTGTATTCATGAGTACAAATATTCCTGCCAACAAAAGCTATTTTTAACCCACAGAGGTAGAATGTTTGGTCTGATGGTTTGGTTCCATGTCAAACATAGCAGGAATATTTCAGACATCTCTATACTATTTGTAGTATATTCTAATCCTAATGTGAGTTCATTTGTTCATCATTAACTTGCTGGCTCATTGACAAATATTTGCCAACAACTTCTGCACTGCCAGTTCATGAAGCTCACAGTGTAGCAGAAGACAGATGTTGATGAAATAATCACATCCATTAATGTAAAATTGCTGCTATGTAGAGTCCTAGCATAAAGCAGAATCTTGTCCGATTCAGATGAAGAGAGGTTAGTGAAAAGACAACTCAGAAAGATGGAGGCTGGTTTATGAGAATCAATGAAAGGCACAGCAGAGGAGGGACGCTGCTCCCACCCCAGCCTGAAAAACAAGAAGCCAGGATGATGTCACTAATGATGTCCATGAATGCTGGAGCCAGAGAGGAAGAATTGGGCCCAGAGGAAGCAGCCCCTCTGTGAGCCCAGGGAGAGGAGTGGACAGGCCTGACTCCTCCTCTGCTAGCCCCAGCTTCTGCCATTGCTTCTGCCAGCAGAGCTCAGCAGAAGCCAGCTGCACAGGCTGCCTGGCCATGTGGTCTGCCTTCCAGGGTGGGATGTGGGCAGTCGGGCCAATTGAAAAGGACCAGTGCACCTGCCATCTGGGGAGAAGCGCAGCAAAGTGGAGCTGGAAGCCAAGAAAAGAGGCCTGGGTAAGGGACGCTTGAGCTGAGTACTGAAGAGAGGATGAGACTGAGAGGAGAGGAGGAAAGAGCAAGGGGGAGGTGTCAGTTGTTGGAGATTTTCTGGGAGATCTCAGGACTTTTATACAAAGTGGATTATCTGGACCGAGGCAATAAACAGTGTCTGCTCAGCAAATGGATGAGGACAGAGTAGGAACCTAAGGCGAACTGGCCAAGAGGGCTCCATGGGTGGTCAGGATGCTCCTTGGTAAGATGTTAGCTTAGAGGGCCAGGGATTTAGCTCAGTGGTACCTTGCCTGCCTCACAAATGCAAGGTCCTCAGTTCGTTCCCTGGTACCGAAAAAAAAAAAAATGTTAGCTTAGATTTCTGTACAAAATAATCAGCCAAAGGGAAGGCACGTCCCGATTAAAAAACAAAAAAAAAGCTATTCTGCTCCCAACTCCAGGCAATATGCAGTTAAGCCTTCTATTGTAGATGCATTTAATTCATTTATTTAATCTCTGTTAATTGAGATTTCATAAGCATGCAGAAAAGTACACAAAGCAAGATGTAGAGTAGAATCACATCTATCACAAAATGAATGAACACTCCGCAGCCAACAGCAGGGTAAAAGAACAAACAGGATGTTACCAATGCCCCAGGAGTCCCTTCTGCCCCCCACCTCCCCTGAAGCTGAAAACTATGGTGATGGTTTTGTGTAAATGCAGCCTGGCTTTTATTATAGTTTTCCCAACAAGTAACATATCCCTAAACACAATATGCATTTTGGTTTTGCCTGTTCCTTTGAGAAAGGAATGACGTGGAGTCACAGAGCACTCCTGAGTGTCTGGATTCTTTTGCTCAGCATTGCGTTTGTGGTATTCATAAATGTTGTGTAAACGCGCTGTGCCTGGCTTATCCACTGTGTGCCCACTGTGTTATTGGTGAGCCTTTGGATGACCCATTTGGTGACGTTCTGGATAATGTGGCTGTGGCCATTCTTACATGGATTTCATGCCACCTGTGGCAGCACATTTGGTCCATATCCAAGCGAGGAATTGCTAGTTTTAGGAGCTGCGTATCATCGGGTTTGTAAATAATCCCAAACTTGCCAAAGTAGTTGTACCAATCCACCAGCAGCATGTGAGGAGCAAGAGAAACGCTTGCTCCTTGTCCTTGCCAATATCAGACTTCGTCATTTTAGCCATGATGCCCATTGTGTAGTCGTAGCCTGTTGTGGGTTTGGTTTGTTTTTTGCTGACTGGTAGAGTGTGGAGTACCTTTTCTTACAGTTTATTGGCCATTTGAAATACTTTGCGATGTGGTTGTTCAAGTCTCTTCTTGTCCATTTTCAATTTTAGTGCTTATCTTTTTCTTACTGATTTGTAGGAAATTTTTTTGTTAATATTCTGGATCTGAGCCCATTGGTTAAATGTATGGTAAAATCATTCTCTTGCTTGCCTAGTCTGTCTCTTAATGAGAACAGAGGTTTTCACTTTTATTATCGAAATCCTTTATAATTTTGTTTTCTTTGTTAGTGTTTTATTGTGTTCTGTTCAATAAATCTTTTCCTACTCTAGGGTCTATAAGATTATCTTCTAGAAGCTTTACAGTTTTAACTCCCAAGTTTATATCTACTATTCACTGGGAATTAATTTTTGCATATTGTGTGAGGTAAAGGTCAGGTTTTATTTTAAAATTTTGTTTTGTGGGCATGCACTCGAAGCAGCCTCATGTATTAGGAAAGCCATTCTGTCCCCACCACCCCAAAGGCCTCTTTATTATAAATAAACTGTCCAAATGTGTGTGGTCGGTTTTGGTCTCTCTGGTCTATTTCTTTAGTTGGTTACTGTATTCTTGTAGCGATATCAAACTGTTGTTTTATAATAAGAATTTATATTCAGTAGATCAAGTCCGTTTACTTTGTCGTCCTGTGTCTTTTAAGAGTTTCTGGGCTATTCTTTGACTTTTACATTTATGCAATATTGTAGAGTAAACATATTTAGTTCTAACAAAGCCAAACAACACAAAAGATTTTGAAACTGTTGGGATTTTGAATTGAGATACATTTTGGAAGGATTGTTTTTGATATCATTATGGAATCTTTCAGTCCACAAACTTTATATGTTCCTACGATGTATTATTTATTTAGATTTTTTAAAATGTCTCTCAAAATCTCGTAGTGTTCTGTGTAGAGGTCTTATACATCTTATTAGATTTATTCTTAGGTATTTAATATATTTTCATTCTGTTGTATATTATCTTTTTAAAAATTCATTTTTAAATCCTCTTTTTCTGGGATGTAGAAATAAATTGTGGTTGTTTGTGTATTTATCTTGTATCTTGAACATAATTAATATAAGAAATGAATTCTAGTAATTTATCTGAAGATTCTTTTGTATTTTTTATATATTTAATCGTATCATCTAGTACTATTGACAATTTTCTAATCTTTATGCTTTCACAAGTTTTTCTTTGCCTTTCTTCACGTGCTAAGACCTCATGTACAAAAGTGAATTATTGTGGTAATTGTAGATACATTTTTCTTCCAGATCTCCAAAGAAAAACTTCAACATTTGTTCATAAATTTCTTCTTTTCAAATTTTTGTTACACATGTTTGCGGTGTGTAATGATTACATTCATCATGGTTGTTCATTACCTAAGTATGACTTCTTGTGGGTTTTTTTCATTGTAAGGGAGTTCTTATTCCTAGTTTGCCAAGATTTTTTGATTACATGAATTTTTAAAATTAATTTTATTGGTACATTTTAGGTATACAATATAATGACATTCATCATTGGAAATTTACACCTTTACATAGTCTCTCTTGGTTCTTATTTTTTCCTCCTTCCCCTGCCTTCCCTTCAACCCCTCCGTCCCTCCCTATTTACAAAGATTTTGTTTCCATTTTTTCATTTTCTCATATTAATTCCAAAGGAAAGAAGGGAATGGAATTAATATGATTACGTGAATATTGAACTTTTTCCAGATGATGTTTTCCTACGTGTGTTGAGGTATGATCTTTTGTTCTGTTCATGTGGTGACTTTTAACCGATCTTAAGTGCTTAACCAAACTTGCATATATAAAATCCAGTTTGGCTGTGATATGATATTCTTTCTATATGGTTATTATCATTCTCCAGTCCTTAGGATTTTTGTGCCCTTACAAGGTTTGTGTGATAACAATATTATTTCATCCGTACGTGCTTGGTAGATTCATCAGTCAGCCTGTCTGGCCTTGATGTTTCCTCTGTGGGAATGTTTTAAATTATGGTTTCAAGTTCTCAAATAGTATAGCACTATTCAAACATTTTTAAACATGTCTTTTATGCTGTTATACAGGTTGTATATTTCTAGGTTTTATCCTTTCCATCTCAGTTTTCAAGTATATTGCTATGGATTTGTTAATAGAATTCTTATATTTTAAATGTCTGTTGGAGATTACAGAGATGATGCCATTTTTAAAAAATTGTACTTTTTGCAATTTCCTTTTCTAGAAATTTATCAATCTTGTGTCTTTTTTTTTTAAAGAATCAACTTCTGAACCTGTTGACCTTTTCTCTTGTATCTTTATTTTATATTTCATTAATTTCTGGCCCTCTCTGCCCCACCCATAATACCCCTCTCCCCGAATATTAGGGATTGAGCCCAGGGCCTTCACACTGAGCTACATCCTTAGCCCTTTCCTGTATTCTTTAAATTTTGAGATAGGGTCTCACAGAGTTCCTGAATGGCCTGGGCTGGTCTCAAATTTGTGATCCTTCTGCCTCCCCCTCCCAGAGTGCTGGGATTACAGGCACACACTACCATGTCTGGCTTCTTTTTTATTGTATTTTTTAAATTTATTTTTTTGTGATGGCCTCACTTTGTAGTTCAGGTCACCCTTGAACTCACTGCATAATCCGGGTTGTCCGGGAACTTGAGATCCTCCTGCCTCAGCCTTCCTTCCAAGTGGTAGGCTTGGAAGTGTGCACCACCATCCCATCTTCTGCTCTTACCTGTATTATTTCCTTTTATTTTATTTAACAATAAATTGTCTTCCTAGCTTCTTGAAAATGATGCTTAATTGATTTTTAGCCTTACTTTCTAATACAGTAGATGCATTTTAGAACTATATAATTCTGTCTTAACATACTTTTTCTGCATTCTCCCAATGTTGATATTTGGTATTTTTAGATTATTTTACTCAAAGTAGTTTTTATTTTCCATTCTCATCTTTTTTGAGTTATTTAGATGTGTAGTTAATTTCCAAACCTGTTATTTATTTTGATGGAGTCAGAAACCATAACCATATTTTATACAATTTCAGTGGTTGAAATTTATTAAGACTTTTTTTGTGTCCTGCTGGTGGTCAAAAAATGTTAACATGTTCTGCTTGAGAAGAATATGCATCTTGCAGTTGTAGATAGATGATTTATTTGTATTCATTTGATCAAGTTTAGTATGTGGTCAGATATTCCATATCTTAGTTTTTAAATTTTCTAATTCTATAATTATAGAGTTATATTCAATTCTTCCATCATAATTTTGGTTTTGACTATTCTCAATATAGTTTTTTTAAATTTTTGTTTTATGTGGTTTGAGGCTATATTTTTAATTGTTATACATTAATAATTATATTGCTGGTGAATTGAGCATTTTATCATAACGAAAATGTTCATCTGTATCTCCAGAATTGCTTAACACCTCATTATTACAGTTAACAAAAGATTTATTTGGTTAGTTGTTTTTTGTTTGTTTGTTTTTTGGGACAGGATCTTATTATGTAGTTCAGGCTTAAACTGATTATGTAGCCCAGGCTGGCCTCACACTTGTGGAGATCCTCCTGCCTCAACGGCCTGCGTTCTTGCATTACAGGGGTTAGTGTTTGTATGGTGATTTTATATGTTTACTTTCAATCTTTATATAACCTATGTTTTAGATGGATCTTATAAATAACATACTTAATTATTTTTTAATCCATTTTGAAAATCTTTGCCTCCTCACAGAAATATTAGTTAGTGTGTATCAGTAACTTGAGTTTAAATCTGCTTTCTCTTTTTTTCTACTTACCCTATATTTTTTAATGTATTTCCATTGCCTTTTTCTGGGACATAATGATTCTATTTTTAATGTACATTGGTTAAAGACTATTAGCTAGAAGTTTTATATCCATTTCACTATTAGTTTAGTGGTTACTCTGGAAATTACAGAGCATTTTTGTCTTATCAAAGAGTATTGTCAGTTGGTACTTGCACTTTTTAATAGCCACTCTGATTTTTTTTCTTGGATAATGAAAGGGCCATACTTTTACTCTGTTTACCTTCCACCTTCAACTGTATGTTCTTGTTAGAGCATCTCTTAATTCTTAAGATATTTCAACCCAAGAACATGTAATTACTACTGTTTTTAGAAGTCTGCATTCAGTTGGGATTCCATGTTTACCATTTTTGTTGTATTTCTTCTTCTACCCTGACCTTTATCTGGAATCGCTTCTCTACTACTTATCTGGAATACTTACTATTTCTTTAGTGAGAGTTGAGCCTCCTGGTGAATTTTCTCAGTTTCTGTATTACCTGCAGTTGTGTTCAGTGTGCTTTCATTCATTAAAAGTAGACCTCTATCTCTCACCATGCACTGAACTAAAATCAAAATGGATTAAAGATTTAAATATTAAAACAGAAACACTAAACCGGCTGAGAAAGAGGTGAGGTAGAACTCTTGAAGACAGTGGTGTAGGAAAAAATTCATGAGCAAAACCTCAGTTCCCGGTGAACTAGCACAAACAGTCAACAAGTGGGATCTCTTCTTATTAAAAAGCTTCTGCACAGGGGCCGGGGATTTAGCTCAGTGAGTCCGCCACCTGCTCGGCAAGCACAAGGACCAGAGTTTGATCCCCCATACCAAAAAAGAAAAAACCAAAAGCTTCTGCACAGCAAGAGAAACCACCAACAGTGTGAAGAGACAACCCACAATGTGGGAAAACATTTTTACCAGCTGTTTCTCAGACAAAGGTCTACTATCTAAAATATATAAAGAACTTAAAAAAATCAGACCTTCCAAATTTAAAGATCCAGTCCAAAAATGGGCATCTGAAACGAACAGACATTTCTCACACAAAGAAGTAGAAATGGCAAGCAAACGTATGGAAAAAATGTTCAACATCACTGGTCATTCTTGAATGATATTTTTGTGCTGAATGGTTGATAGCATGGTTAAGATACTGTCCTATTGGCTTCTGATTTACGTAGATTCTTTTGAAAAGTAAGTTGTCCCTCCAAATTATTATTCTTTTTTGGGTGATATCTTTTTTTCTCTGACTGCTTTTTAAGATTTTCTCTTTGACTTTAGTTTTCTGTCATTTTACTATGGCCAAGATATTTGTGAATTTTTCTTTTTTTTGAAACAAGATCTTCTATGCAGCCCAGGGTGGTCTTAAACTGATGGTGATCCTCCTGTGTCAGCCTCCCAAGTGCTGGATTTGTAAGTGTACACCTCTTGCCCTGACCATTTTTGGATTTTTAAAAATTCTGTTTAGGAATAGTATGATTTCTTTAATCTGTCTTGTTTTGTAAACTTCTCATCCACCCTCTTCAAATATTGCTTTCCACCTACTTATCTCTCCTTTGACACTCCAGTTACATACATATTGACACACCTCATGTGTCTGTTGATTTTTACATGTGGGTTATTTTCTTCTGCTCTGCATTCTAATGTATCATTTTGTCAGTTGCATTTACTTGCTTTTTAACCCTAACCATTCTTAACTAACTTTTCAGTTTGAAAATTTCCATTTGGTTCATTTCTATAATTTCTTACTTTTGTAACACTCAATCTTGTTTTTTATCCTTTTTTTTTAGCAAGTGTAGTTCTTTTAAAGTTTCTGTTAACTTCATTAACTTGAGTCCATATCTTGAGCATCTATTCTGCTGTCTGTTGTTTCTCGTAGTTTTTACCGTGTTAGGTTGCCCTTTATGCCTGGTTATTTTTGATTATGTACTGGCCCTTGTAGTTCCTTTTACTTTGTAGAAGTAAGCTTAAACATAGGATAATATTGTTTTATATGAGATACTGTTCTCTTATTGGAAATAAAATCACTTTAGGTTTCAGTATTGATACATTTCAAAACCGAACTCTGACCTCTGGGTGGTTTTACCTACTCAGATTGACACTTGTTAGCTTGTATTCCTGGAACATCCAGAGAAAGAAGTCCTCCTTATCTTCCCGCTGTTTTGGTGGTGCTCACTCTTTTTCTCATCAGTCCAGTGCATGGTTCTGATAAAAGAACTCGCAGGCTCTCATGCATTTAGCAGCCGGCTTTGGAAGAAGCAAATGCTCCCCAAATAATAGTTGCTCCCTTGAGCCTCACCTTCCCCCAGGAGATGTAATTTGTCTCTTTTTTACTTAATATTTTATAGTATATTTTGTTCAACTTGTATAGTTCACACTAGTGAATATTGGTGCAGATTACTTTATCTTTCATTTCAAGGGCAGGTGCTGTCGTTATCCCCATTTTACAGAAAAGGAAAGCAAGGCTCTAGAGAGACTGAGTGGCCTGCTCTAGGTCCCCAGCTGATAAGTGAGAATCTATTTGAGTTTACACTTATTTAGCATTCTTTACAAGACTGATTACAGTGTTGTGTGTGAATCTTATTTTTTTTCTTATGACCCCTCCTCCCTTGAGAATCTGAAAAAAAGCTATGGGCGCAACCTGCATAAACATGAGAACACTAAAACCTCACAGGAGCATCTCGAATGGATTTCAGGAGGACTTCGGAGCTTCACTAGAACTCGAACAGGGGGCTTGGTGTTACAGATGCCACCGGAGATGGAGGCAATCTTTCATTACACAAAATCAAAAGTACAATCTCCTCAATAGGCAGTTTGAGTTAGGATATGTTTGAGTACTTAGGGTGCTGACTTTACAGAGATGTGAAAGAAAGAAGAAAGGAAAGGCAAGTTTCTGCTGCTGAGCCGTTTTTAACCTCGTGATCAGACCTGGATGAATAAAGTTAGGAGAGTTGAAAATGGATGTGGATGACGCGTAACTGCAGTCTGATGAGGTCTGTATCAAATCATTCCACCTGATCTAGAGCGCTAGACAGTGTGGGAGTGTCACTGAGTTAGGAAACTATTCATTTGGTAACAGGAGTCTCCCAGTGAGGAGACAGAGGTGACAACGAAGTGTTCTTCAAGACCTAGCTGGTTAACACACACGGGTAACAGCTTTCATCTTGACAATTTTTAGTATTATCAAAGTTTGTTAGGAGGTGAATTTAGCAATTAATGCTTTTTCCATATATATAAAAGCAGTCGAAATCTGTCTTAGCTCTTAATGGAGCTTAAAGTTATAATAACTTCTGTGTGCCTGAGTTGGTAGTAGTCTGTAGCTGTATATGACCTTGGCTCTAAAACTCGAATGATAAACAAGCACTGCTAGCAAGAAACATGATCAGCCAGAAGCAGATTTTGCTTGCTTCGTCTCTGAATTCCTACCTCCTGCCTGTTACTATCAACTTCAGGAGAACTTTATCCCAGAACTTAGTCAGGGGAATTTTGTCTTGCTCTACAAAGAATCGGAAAGCTCAAACATGTATAGTTTGTATAAGATCTGAGGTAATTTTTGACATCTGCATGTGTGTGTAAGCCGATCTCAAAAAGTAGGCAAGAGATGGGACACTTACTGAGTATTATTTAACAATGTGTAATCTTCCAGTGAGTGCTTATGTTGGTGGAGGGGTTTGTCTCTGTTAAGACCACCATGGTGCCTTCTGTGATAAATATCCACAGCCCAGGCTCCTTCCCACACACTCAGCACCTGGTGTTTCTTTACTGCCTTGCTCCCACCTGCTGGTAAGGCTAGACCAGGAGAGCCTGCAAAAACAACTACAGAACTAAGAAAACCTTATCCTCAACTTTGTTGTCAAAACAAAACAAAAACTTCGGCTGTTTTCAAAAAACAAAACTAAGCTCATTTAATGCATAGTCTTGATGGGCAGTTTACAACTATCACTATAGGAGGCAGAGTGAGTCTCTGTGAGCTGAGCGGGGTGGGTGGCTTCTACATCAGAAAGGCCAAAGGAAGCAGAAAGAATAAAGTATAGCGGGCCCATGCTGTGACCCCAGCTCTCGGGAGGCAGAGGCAGGATGACTGCTGTGAGTTTGAGGCCAGCCTAGGCTACTTAGTGAGCCCTTCTCAAAAAAAAAGTGCAGATGGCCAGCTCTCAGGAAGGCCGCAAGTTCAAACCCAGCCACCCAGCCAGAGCCACTTAGCAAGATGCCATCTCTAAACAAAATATATAAAAAGGGCTGTGGTATAGCTCAGTGGTGTAGAGCCTGCCTAGCATGCCTGAGGCCCTGAGCTCGGTTCCCAGCCCTGGAAGAAAGGCAAAGGCAGCACATTTAGGTAGAGCCTCACTGGGAGGCTGAGACAGAAGGGTCACAAGTTTGAGCCCAGCACAAGTGACTGGCAGACTCAAGGAGACCCTGTACTATGTAACCCAGGCGATCAGAGAGGCCGAGGCAGGAGGACTGAGAGTTCTAGGCTAGCCTGGTGTACACAGTGAGTCCCTATCTAAAAAGAAAAAAGAAGTCACTGTCACTGTTACCATATGAAAATTTCTTTATTTCTTAAGATTTATTCAAATCTTTGTGTTTTTAATCTAGGTATTCTAGCCTTAGATTTGCAACTTGTTTTCCAGGGTACATTTTCATAGAGTGTGTTGCAAGTTGGGAAAATAAAGGGTTCTGGTTCTGTCAGGCACAGTATTGAGACTGTTGTTCTGGTAAAGTCCCGTGGCTCTGATATGGCTTGAAAACACCTGCTCCTTTGGGGTGGAATTGCAGGGCAGGAATTGCAGTCTTGGGGCGGTGTCCCGGGGTGGCTGCTGCTGGTCCTGTTCCTGATCATCAGGGGGCTGCAAGCAGAGGTGGCTGTGCACAGCGTCTTGGGGTACAGCATGCGGAACACAGGGTTGCCAGAGTTCACCCATGGAGGCCGAGGTGCAGTCTTCATTTCTGCATCCGAATCTGTGTCTGAAGTCCCCTTGTCCTAGGAGGCAAACACACGGAGCCTCGAAATTACAAAACCATGAAACTTTCCTTTCCTTATCGCTCCATTTTGGGGCTCTTGTTGGAAAGTACTGAAGAATACACTTCAGCGTATTCTTACCTGTACAGAGCAAACTTGTCAGAAGTGTACATGAAGCAGTTTTTTAAAAATCTTACGCTAAACTGGGCATGGTGATGCACGGCTGTAATCCCAGCACTCTGGGAGGCTGAGGCAGGAGGATTGCAAGTTAAGTCTGTTATAGGCAATTGAGCAATGTACCAAGACCCTGTCTCAAAAAAGGGCTGGAGTGCACCTCAGTGTGAAGGGCCTAGGTTCAGTTCCCAGTGCCATGAAATAAAAGTCAAGATAAAACCAATGTCTTTTACCAATACCATGAAAATTTATTAAAAACTTATAAATCATTGAGAAAGTCTGTAATAAATCATAGTTGGAAGTGGAAAAACAAAATAGGCAAGAGAAAAGCAGGGAGAGGCTTCCCCACAGAAATGTGAGGAATCTAAGAGGCTGAGGCGACGTCCTGCTCTGGCAACACTGCATACATTGTCCTGGTTTGCCTTCGTCATACGTGGACAGGACCCACTTTGTGAAGACGTCAGGTTGTAAAATTGTACCCAGGTTCCCAGGCCAGCCCCACAGGCCTGTTTTGTAAATCAAGAATGTGAAGGGCTGGGAACACAGTTCAGTGTGAGGGTCCTGGGTTCAGTCCCAAGTATGGAGAAAATAAAAGGTGGAATTTGGAACTGGGCAGCTTAGGATGCCAGCGTCCTTGGTGGGCACCACTCTGAGCTGTGTTTCTTGGAGACTGAGGCAGGAATGCTGGCAGGAGCAGTGGGTGCAGGGAATGCCGGCTGCAACTGGAAAACCACAAGATTGCTCTTCACACAGTGCTTTGTGATCTCTGCCTTCATTGTTGGGCTCCGCTCTTCAGTGCTTTCCTGGTGAGCAGACAACTGGGTTCAAATCACAGCTGCTGCTCTTACCAGGATGTGCTTTGCAAAGGTGCTCTTCCTTTCTGAGCCTATTTTCTCATTAGAAATGTAGCTTCATCATCTTTGAGCACCTGTTCAGAGCTCAAAGACCTGTTCAGAGTGTGTCGTAAGTTATGGAAAGCAGAGGAAGCACAAAGGGCCCTTCGTAGATGACCACCTTGCCATCTCTCTCCCCGGGTGTGCTGGTGTCCCCTAGGTGTTAGGAGGCAGCTGGCTCCACCTCCCACCCGTGTATGAGCAGCTGCAGAGCTCTGCAGGCCACAGGAACCGTGGACTTCTAGAGGACGCTGTGTTAAAGCAAACCACTATCTGTGATGTTTAGGCAGTTTAACAAAGTCAAGTTTATTTTATGTTTATTCAGGCTATTTGGAGTAGATAAATTTTGAGCACCAAGTTTCAGTTATGCATAGGTAAAATCTTTGCCTCTCTCATTTCTTTCCCTCCTTGCTCCCTTCCCGCTTCCTCCTTCCCTTCCTTCTTCCTCTTTCTCCCTCCCTTCCATTTGCACTTTGAAAGTTCTGCAGGTAGCACTAGTGAGTCTTCCTTTCCATCTCTTCCTCTCTTCCTCTGCTCGCTGATGGGGTCACCGGGAGGGGACTGAGTAGGAGTTAGAGGCCCCTCTTTTCTGTGTGTATGTGTGTGTGTGTGTGTGGTTTTATTACAGGAATTTATTATTTGGAAACATCTTGCAATGGTTAGACCAAAGACCATGAAAAAGTCAACCCATTTTCCTCTCATGTTTTCTCCCTTCTGTCAGATATGTGCTCTGAAGAGCTCAGGGGACAGGCAAGTCACCTCTGACCGCTCATTGCCTTCACCTGACATTTCTCAGTTTTGCTGTAGGTTTGCACACCCTTTCGGGAGCATGGAGGCTCTGCCCAGCACCTCGGGCAGCACCATTGTTCTGAGGCTGTGTTTGCCAGCCGGAAATCCGTAGAACATCTGTCTGTTTACACTTTAAACTGAAGAGAAGCCCTTTCTAGATTATTTGCCTTTAAGGCTTCTTAATTAAGAAAACACCATGAAGTAGTACAAGTGAATCTTAAATCTTTGTGTTAACCTAGAAATTATAATAGTCATTAAAAAAACAGGACTTAAGAGATTTACATTTGGGCTATATAATTGAAGCATAAAAAGGAATCGTTAATTTATTTATTCTTTCATTCCATTCACATTTTATCCCATGTATGTATGTGTTGCTATAATGAATAATGTAAAAATATGTAATAATGTAAAATCTCTAGAAGCATCTTGGTCATAACTTTTCATACCTGTGTGATCTGAAGTGAAATCTCAAAAGTTTACTGTTACAGTTATATTACTATGTTAATGCATGAATACATTTTTTAAAATTAATGTTTGCTGAACTCTTTTGTGGTTTGGGCATTCAGTTGCAAATGTTCTGATTTTAAAAAACAAATTATTAGTGCATATTCGTTGTCCAGCGTAGTGGGTTCCCTTGGCCATTGGTACATATGTGTGACATACTTTGACTTACTTCACCCCTCATTGCCCACCTCCCCTTTCCCCACCCTCATCTTTTTCCTCATTTCTATTTTAATTTTCCTAACCCATACATTGGACATTTTCTTTTCTGTTATCAATGACCAAAGCGAGGGCTCAAAAGTTCCTATCTTTCTTGAGACCCTCATAGGAACAGGCAGAGGTTAGATTTGTCCTCAATTTTGACTGAGTTTGTTAAAACAAAAAAAAAAATGGAAAATAAAGGAAAGAGAGCAGGAAGAGGACCTCTAGTGCATTCTTTGGGAAGCTAAGGGAACCCCAGGCAAGGCGAGTCCTGGGCTTGCTTGTGGGAAGGAGGCAAAGAAGCCGAGCGAGCGAGGCTGCCCCGGGGTCCTGGCCCTGGCTCACAGGCTGGGGCTGCCCTGGGCTACCGTTCCGAAACTGCGTGTGGGGAGGAAGTCTGAAAACTGTCTGGGTTTTCCCCGAAACAGGTTTCCAGAGTTTCTGCACTTCAGGCCTTCTAGTTCAGCTGTCTTTGAGACCACAGCGTGAAGGAGCCATGTTGAATGATGAAGTTAAGAGGACACGGAGCCACTGTGTGAAAGAGCAGACAAGGAAGAGCCAGATGGGAGACAGTTCTTAGTTTCTTACTGCAGGGAAGATGGTCAGAGTGCATGTGTGGGGGACAAGGCAAGGGAGAGGAAGAAGAGAAAGCGGGAGGGGAGATAGGGAGGAAGGGCAAGGAGGAAGAACAAAGGGAGGGTCCGCCTCAGTCCCAGGACAGGTGCTGCCCTGGCTGCCTCTCTCTCCCCTTCCAAGGGCTTCTCCCTAGGATTCTCAGCACCGTCCAGCCCGCAGCCCTGACAAGTGACAACCTGGTTCTGGTTCTTATGCTAATTCTCCTCCTCACAGGACAGTGGATCCATGAGTGGGTATTGTGACCCGTTTGCCCTCAGCGTTCAGCCCTCAACCCATTCTGGGGATCCCAGCCTGCAGGGTTCATCACTGCAGCCCGTGGTCTGCTCTTCCTAACCGTCAGGAGCTGATCCTCAGTAGGAGAACTGCAGCCCCCTCTTTCTTCCTGGTTCTCCTGTTGCCCAGGGTGGGCGGGGGCCCTGTGGGTGGGTCATGGTGCTCCATGACCCTCAGCAGGGACGCAGCCTTCCCTTCTGAGGGTGCGTGAGTCTGCTCTGGCCGCTTCTCTGGGCCAGCAGCAGCCCATCAACACAGCCCATCTCCCGCTCTTCCCCAGCCCCTGTTTATAGCAAATTCTGGGGTCTTGGTGTCATGCTTTGTAAATCTGTGGGCTATTCTTTCCGAACCCTGATGGTCTTCAGTATCATTCCCACTCCAGGGTGGGTGTTTGCCCACGCAATCATTCTGTGACTTTTTCACAGTTTAATAACTTAGGTTGCACTCTTGCTAGAAACGTCTGAGTTGTGAGTCATGCCTCTCTTTTAGTGCCAATAAAAACTTTGATTGGCTAGCCAGGGACAGCTCTCAGTCTCATTTCTGTGTCCCTTCAGTTTGCCCGAGGGACTGTGTACAGTGGGTGTTATGGGTGTGCCAGCCTTGAGCATGTGTGCTTTTAAAGGCCATTTGCAGATTCCTTATTTCTATTTACCTGTGATCTCAGCACTCAGGAGGCTGAGGCAGGAGGATTGCCACAAGTTCTCCAGGATAGCCTGGGGTACATAGCAAGACCCTGACTCAAAGAACAAAGAACAAAAAGAAAAGAAAAAAAAGAGATTCTTTATTTCTGTTGTGCTCATAATCCACTTTGAAGTTTAAATGAGCACAGGATTTTATAAAGCCTTTAGCTGTATACAGTTTTCCCCCCTTACTCTTACTAACCAAATCGTTGTTTTAGAAGGCCCATAATGCTTGGGAGAGAGTATTTATAAAAAGCTTAGGAAATGCAGGTATCCCTAGGGATAATTGTCTTTGGATGACCTTAGAAATGACCTTCAAACACAGGACAAATGTTAAATGTTAAAGCGAATGTATTTTCCCACTTGCAATTATTTATGGCAGATAGTTTGATGAATTCTTTACCTTTCATTGTAAATTATATTTGCAGTGAAAAAGTTTGAATGTTTTTAGTGATTGCTGCTTTATAGGGCTTTCTGGAATGGAAGGAGCCCACTAATGCTGTTTCCTAAGTGTTCTACCTTGATTCCTAAACTTCTTGGAGACTGTTGTCCTTCTGAAAAGTGGGGGTGATTCCTCCTGTCACCTCACATGTTTGTTGTGACGGTCAAATGAGATGCCAAAAGTCTATGAAAGCAAAATGCACTAACCAGGTTTCATGTGGTGTTAAGATTCCCGGGTGTAGTTCTCATCAGAGTGTGCTCCATATACGCAAGGAAATCAGGAGCAACATCAACTGTCCACTCGGAGCCATCACCTCTGTGGCAGCCTGTGGCAAGTGAGAATGGTGTTTAAATAAAACAGCCTTGTCCCCACCAGCAGAGACTCATGAGAAAGAAGAAAGAGGGAGGGGGGGGTGTGTGTGCAGTGTTGGTTATAGTAACTGTCTGAAGCGTTACATTACCAAGCCACTTGTTTTTTGAATCTAGATGCTTCTTACTTTGGAAAAAGCATAAATAGTATAATGCATTATTTCTGTATCACACACAGTTAAGCAGAAAGCATAGAAAGACAGTTCGATGGACCTTGGGATTTTATGTTCTTTTAGATTCCACACACCTTCTTAAGACTTCATTCTGGGAAAATCAAAGCAGGAAACCAGCAAGGAGGAAGCCGGCTGGCCTGTTAGTGCACCTCCTGGCCACAATCAGGAGGATGCTGACTTTGGGGAAAGCAGTGCGTACATTTGAGTAGTCAGAACTTAATGCTGTTTCAGGTAACGTTACAGGGGTGTTTGTAAGTTTGTCCCCCTGAACTCTGAAGGATCTAGAAAACATTCCTCAAAGAGATTTCTATGGAAAGACCTGTTTTTCTTGGGCAAGTCTACCCCTGATACTGGCTAAATAAAGGAAGGATTAGTACCTGGATATTTAATACCTCCTGGCATTTAAAAATCAAATAATTAATTTGAAGGGAAGCGAAAAGGGAGAGGGTGGAGGAGGGAGGGGTATCGCCTGTATTGTAAAGGTCAGTTCTGCAAATGTTAGATGCTTCGGGGTATTTTTCATTGTGTAAAGAAATATCTTTCCCCAAATACTTTGAAACACGCAGTCCTCCCAGTCTGTTCTTTATTTTCCCACCTTTGTTAGATGTATAGTTATGGGTATAGAGATAGAGTTCTCCACCCGGAGTGATGTGTGTAGTTTTATAAGAGCACAAGGTGATAGACGGAGATGGACGCGGAGCCCCAGTATCAGAGAGATAATCAGGGGTGACAATAGGCCAGGGAGGTGGGGAGCTTGTGCCCTGTGGACAGAGCTTGCTGGGGGTTGTTGTTTACACCGGGATTGCATTGTGTGGCATCACCAGGATGCACATTATTATAATTCACAGATCTATGCTGTTGGTTGGATTGTGTCAGTGGGAGTGTTCGTTCCCTGATACTCATTTAGCGTCTTTCAAATTAGCCCCAAAGTGCTAATAATTCAGATAATCACACATGGCCACAGAAAAACTGTTTCCTGATGACAGGGAGGGAATTCTAGAGCTTGGTGGGGTGTTGTATTCCTTGGCACTGGAAGACATGAGTTCTACATTGAAAGTGGTTTTAACTGGTATTGGGATATTGGTACTGGTATTGGCTGGTGTTATTGAACCAAAACCAGATTTTATTTCAGCAAATTTAAATTAAATTAAACCATCAAACTACCTCTGCCTCAGCTTCCTGAGTGCTGGGAATACAGGCATGGAAACCACACCTGCCTTCTATCTGTTAAGCTACAGTGTACCTGTAGATTTAGATATATTTGCAACTGTATGAAGGTAGCTGTTAGTGTTTGGCTTTCTTTTCAAACAAAACCAGTGGCAGGTCCCTGACAACGACAGGTAGCTGTCCAAGGAGACCCACTCTTCTGGAAGCCAGCGGAAAGGATGAAGGTATATTCTACCCCATGGCTCCAAGTCCCACTTCCCTTTAAGCAGAACCCATTGCATAATATACATCATTCATCCAGGTAGCAGTGCTCAGTTGAGTTGGTATTTTCTAGTGGTACTGCCCTGGGAACAGTAGTCTAGTGTCCAAGAGTACAGACTTGCAGTTAAGAGCATGGCTTGGGAGCCCCTACCCAAGGCGTCATGCACTCAGGAAAATGTGTCCCTTCCCACCTGTGCTACCAGGAAGCACAGCTCTCCAGCAGAGCTGAGATCAGATTGAGTACCACCCATCCCTCTAGCCTAGGCCCCTTCGTGTAATGCACAACTGCTCAGAGGTGTGGAATAGCTCAGGACCTACGAAATGCACTTCTTCCTTCCAAACTGTGATTTGGGACAAGTTGAGTCTCCTCCAGGTCTCTGTCTTCTCATCTGTAAAGTGTGAATAAAAGTAGACCTTATGCACTGTGATTATTTGCATGTGTCAGTGTAAAGGGTTGAGAACAGCACCCAAAACTCCCCAGAGTCGGGACTGTTCCCATGCGGAGTTAGGGGGAGCTGCAGCCTCCAGCTCTGGGATCTGCTCCTGTTGATCGTGGTTTCCTTTACCTATAGGAGTCCTCCTCCTTTTTACTATACTCAGCCTAGTCTGGTGCTCCAGTTAGGGAACATCTGTCCCTTCGTACCTTGTAGGGGTAAGAAGAGAGAGGATCGGGGTAAGAAGACCTGCCTTGGAGACCAAACTCCGCTACCTTCAGTTTTTCACATAGGTATCAGCTGAGGAAAAGCTGCTTCTTAGAATTTTCATGGAGATTGAGTGAGCAGTGGATCTGAATGCACTGAAAGACTGCAGATACTGGGTGTTTTGGTGCATGTGTATTTTGTTTTTGCTGTGGAATTGCAGAGGATTTTAGCCCAAGTGTTCATTCTACAAGACAGGCACCAGCTTGCAGAACAGTTGCCTTTTTGTGAATCAGTCATTTTGCCGGATTCAGAAACTTTTTTTTTTAAGTGAGTAGTCAGGAGACCATTTCTGTATTGTTGGCAGTGAGATTCCACACAATAACGACTAATCCTTATAACATATGTAATAAGATTTAAATGCTTAATGAGCGCCCAGCATGTGCCATACACATACTGGCTCATTTGACGAAACCCCAGTATGGAGCATTTACCCTTATCCTTGTGTGCCAGAGGAGAAGCTGAGCTTCAGTTACTCCACCAGCACGTACAGAGATGGTAGTACATAAACCCAGGCAGGTTGCCTGGCGCCCACCTGCTTGGACACTGTAGCCTAACTTTCTTTCGCCTTGCATTTCTGGAACCTCAAAAACAGCTTAAGTGGCTCCACAGTCTGAGTAAGAATGTGGCTGATCATCCTCAGATAAAGGATAGGTCTCATTTAACTTGAGCTCATCAATGACAGCCAAGTACTGTCTGATCAATTACTGAGAGTAGAAACTTCCGGTATATTCAGGATGCACTGTGGTTGTCCCTGTAGGATTAAGGTCTATCTGCACCCTTCTTCATTTTGGCGTGGAAAGTATACATTGTTCAACTGTGCTACCTATGGTGGCTTCAGCTCTGTACCAGTCTGGTGCATCATTGGCTTTGAGTTATGCACGTAGGTAGATATTCTGTTGGTGTTTTTTTTTTTTTTAGAGAGATAGGTTTTTTTTTAGAGGTTTGAAAGTTTTATATGATACCCCTGTTCCAACCATTGAAAATTAAGAGAGTTTTCCCAGTCAAGTGCCCTTTGTCTCAGAGTTGTCAACTAAACCCATCAAGCTATAGGAAAGGCATCATTAATTGGAGTTGACTGGTG
Source organism: Heterocephalus glaber (assembly GCF_053883595.1). Lineage (NCBI taxonomy): Eukaryota > Metazoa > Chordata > Mammalia > Rodentia > Bathyergidae > Heterocephalus > Heterocephalus glaber. Next base: position 186,670 of record NW_028258365.1, on the reverse strand, counting down.
AGGAAGAGCTACCTGTGATGGTCCTGTGCAGGCTTACTAATTGTGTCATGGGCTGACCTCTCAGAAAAGGCTTTTTAGTGTCTTGAGGCAGAGTGGGATTCAAGTGTTTATGATGCATGGAATTATAGGAAGAGCCAGGGAATTTTTATGGTTTGGATCTTAAATGTCCCCCAAAAACCCATATATTAAAGGCTTGATCGCCAGCCTGTGGTGTTATTGAAAGCAGCGAGACCTTTAAGATTTGGGGCCTGGTGGAAGGAAGTTAGGTTATCAGGGCTGTGCCCTTGAAGAGGATACTGGGACCCTGGCCTCTTCCTCTCTCTCTCTCTCTCTTTGCTTCTTGGCAGTTAGGAAGTGAGCAGCTTCATCTGCCTCATGTTCCCTGCCGTATTCTGCCTTGCCACAGACCCAGAGCACCAGGGTAGCTTAGAAGTCCCCCAGAACTCTTATGCACTCAGAGGCAGAGTGTTTGCAAAGTTGTTGGATCATAGAGGTGCTTTACTCATCACTGCTTTCATCCACCAGTGAGTTCAGCGGCTGAGTGTGCTGTTAAAAGGTAGGGCATGGTCCCTGACTTCTCCCTTTGCTGGTCCCCCCTGCATCAGGTCCTTTCACTTTCCCTTCTCTGTGTTTGAGCCTGCCAGCCATGGAATGAAGCTTCTGAAACTGTGAACCACAATAAATCTGTTCTCCTTTAAGTTGTGGCTATGGGGCATTGTGTCCCACCAACAAGGAAAGTAAGTAAAACAAAAGCAAATTGGCCATGTACTGAACCCTCTGCAACTGTGAGCCAAAGTAAACCTTTCTTCCTTACAAGTTGATTGTCTCAGTGTCACAGTGATGCAGAGCTGCCTAATACATGGGTAAAGTTTTTTTTTTCTTTCTGCCTAATTAGCCAGGAATCTGTGTAGGGAAACATAATCCCTTTCTCTTGCTAATACTTGGAGATTTTGATCCCCTGAAGACCACAACAAAACATCTGATTAAATTGACGATAATATTTCTTTAAAACAGAGTGCTTATTTGAATCTGAGTGGAAGAAATGCTCAGGGAGATTTTTGACAAAGGAGTATGTATGGTAAGGGGAAAAAAAACACCCTGTTGCATCATTATCTTTTATTCTATTTTAAAAACTGAGAGAAGAGTTCAGCCTTTCTTCTATGGGACTACAGGTGCCCTAGTGCCTGTATAGTGCTCTTCGCTATTTATCGACAAAGTTGAACTTTGGGAATATGGATACATGCAATCCCATTTTCATATCATGAGGATCTTCCAGCTTTAGTTAAAACTCATTAATACTTTGGGCATGTATTGACACCATGCATATTTTTAATGTGAAAACCAAAGTTTCCAATGTACATCTTTACTTCCGTTATGTTTATGAGAGTTTTGCATTCTGAAATCCAGTGAGATGGTTTTCTTCTGCCATTTTGTGAAACAGTGTCAACAGAGAGGATATTCAACTAATGGCAATTACATAGGTGTGGCAAATGATGATACATGACAGGGACAATACAAATAGAGGAAAGAGGAAGGATTAAGGACAGGAAGGGAAAGAAAACACTGCCAGAAGGATCTTGCATGAGCCCCAGAATAGCACTGAAAATGTATTTGCATTCCATATGCCTCAGTTGTCATCACAGGACACAGACTTCTATCTTTTCTAAAATGGCTAATCGAAATTAATTGAAGGCTGTGCATTACCACTGTTATTTCTCCCATTTAAATTTTAAAAAATTCTTGATGCAGCTCAGATGCTGATTGAATTTGAGAGAGAATTCTGTTTCCTTTGCCCTTGTATTGGATGACAGCCAACATGCCTGTCTAATGGTGAACATGATACCAAAAGAATGTATGCAAAGTATATAGCCAATGACCTTTGCAATCACTGTGCACTTTGCATTTGGTGGAACTATGTTTACTAGGATCGCATTATTAGCTTTAGGCCAGTGGGACCTACTTGCTTTAGCTTTAGCCTTGGCAATAGGCTAAATATAGAATAATTCCCTGTACTGAACCTGCAGATGCTTTAAAATAAATGTGCATGGAAACTTGACTCATTTTTCGGGGCAACCAGCATTTTTAAAGAACATCTTTGCAGAAAGATTTTAATTTGACAGAGGTAATCCTGCTCTAGTACATTTAAACAGAGATGTCAGAGATACCAAAGAGAGGCCAACTAAGTGCTGAGGTGGAGTCTACCAGTGCGCAGTACTTTAATAGGCTCTAATTTTGCCTTTTTTATTCTCTGGATAGTGCATCCCTCATTCATTCACTTACTCATCCATCAAACAGCTATTTGATATGCAAAGATATATGCTTCTTCCCTATGCTTGAGAGTCTCAATTCAGCAAGAATCACCACAGATGTTAAAATGAAAATCATTTCTTGGGCTTTGTTAAGACTTAATGAGAGAGGCTTTGAAATGTATATTGATATGTGCCCTGTGGTTGGTTCACAATAGGGATTAGATCATAGCAGATTGTCCACACTCTCTTCCCAGGTTGTAAGTGGCTGGAGGCTCTGTCCTGGAATGGGGTTTGACAGCATGAAGCGGGCACAGGAGTGGGGCCTAGGCTGCCCCCAGCTGTGGGTAATGATGCAATGGGAGAAATCAAAGTTGAAAGTAGTCATAGGACCCAAAGGATCTGATCTCTTAGCAGCATGAAAATCATGGCTGAACTTCCAAGGGAGTGGTGAATAGAGGCACCCACTACTTTCAAACTTATCACAGCTGGCTGGGTTTTAACCAATTACAACTGTGTTTTGCACACTACTGTGTTTCCCCGAAAATAAGACGTAATTGGAAAATAAGCCATAGTGACATAGGACGTATGATATATGGACCTCCACATAATATAAGAGAAATATTATTACTCTCAACCTACTAGATGACTGACAACACCGAGTTTGAAGAATGAATTCTAGGTAAAACGGAGGTTAAGAGTAGGAAGACTTTATTGAGAGAAAGATAGCTTCTAATACAGAAGGGGGCCCAGAAAGTAGGTTGCCCATGGACCTCGCTTCTTAATGGAGTTTTGAGCAAAACCACGAGGTGAGGCAGGGATAAGATGGGACAAAACTATGGTCAACCAATAAGATTACAGCAAGTATAGTCACTTAGGTAATATTGATTAAATGGGGCTCAAATGGGGAAGCAAGTCCGGTAGCAAGTGTACATGGACCAAACAAGGATTTTCAGGCAGGAATGGGTCAGTGACCTCTCCTGGGAGGGATGGGTTAAGGTCTTGGTCCCTCATGCAGGTGATTGGCACCTAATGAGAATATCAATCGCTGCTGTTCATCCCTTGGGAAGTGTGTGGGTGTTATCCTTTCTGTTTGTGTTGAAGCCTGGCCTTCAGTGAATGTGCCTCAGCCACAGTTGTCTAGTGTGCTGACTTCTAATTAACTTAGCTGTCTACAATGCTAGTATGATTGTAGAGGAGACATCCCCTGAGAATAGGCCCTTTGTATCTTTTGGGGCACAATTTAATGTAAGATATAGTCTTATTTGGGGACAATACAATAGGCTCTGTGACTTTCTGAGGTGTTGCACAAACTCAGACTCTCATTTCTAATTCTTAAATTTTATATTTGCATTTTTACTATGATAATATGAGCTTATTGTAGGTTCAGCAGGATTGCCTTGTGACTGATTAACTGCTGCCTCCCAATTTTAGTGTTGGAATTGGCACTCTGATTCATGATCGTGTGGGTTCCCTATTCGTTATGCACCATTGGAAAATAGCAGAGGCAGCTTGGACAGAAGGAGACACATTGGGTCAAAAGAAGGTCAGACAGGCCTGGGATTTAGCTCAGTGGTCCCGCCACCTGCTGCGCAAGCACAAGGACCCGAGTTCAATCCCCAGTACCAAAAAACCCCCCAAAAAACAAAAGGTCAGGCAATTTCACAGCAAACCAACCAATGGTTTCCTGAATGTGAATAGAGAAAAATGGTAGTGGAGGAACTGTATGGCTTCGAAAATGAATTGTACTGAATTCCAGAGAACTCGGGTCAGCAATTACTCTGTTCTGCACAGTATTCCTGACCCAAGTGATGGTCTAGTTCAATTACACAACCCCATCTTTCACAATAAGTTAGTGTGGTCATTTCAGACTTGCATTGGCTTTTGACTTTTGCTGTATTTAATTTATTAAATATAATTGGTTTTATACTTGTAAATGAGCATGGAATGTAAATTTATACTTGGTTTTATGTTTGTGTGTCATGAAGTAACAGTATGTTAAGAAAAGATGGTACTAAAAAGTGTTTTGAGTATGTTTCTACCTTCAAGGTCTGAGATTCACTTCTGGGAAAAGATGTAAGAGAAGCAGCAACTGGAAATGGTGACTCTTATTAGTTCTATCAGACCTCCCACAACTTTGAGTTTAATGATTCATTAATATTTTCAACAAAGAACACCCTTGATACAGTCATAAGAACACTTTTAAAATTTAGATAAGTTTTCAGGGATAATACATTCATATAGTTCCAAAATCCAAAGATACTAAAGAGTATACAGTGGAAAGTGTCTCAGTCCTGCCACCCATTTCCTGATTATCACCCCCTCTTATGTCACCACTCTTTATTTATTTATTTATTTATTTATTTATTTATTTATTGGTACTAGGGATCGAACTCCGGTCCTTGCGTTTGCACAGCAGGCGACGAAACCACTGAGTTAAATCCCTGGCCCCACTCTATTCATTTTTTATCCTTCTTAGATTCTTTTTGCATGGACAAGCAAAAACCAGCACATGGTTCTATGCCACCCTCCTTCCAGCGTTTTCTACAGAAAAACGGAATTGTGGGTTTTTTTCAATGAAGAGTGTATCTTCCAATATTAAAATGTAGGATATCGTTCTTTTTATGGTTGCTTGTTACTCCATTATATGACAGTGTCTTCCCTTTTTTGTTTTACTGCTCCCTATTAATAGACCTTCATGATGTTTTCAGACTTTTGTTATGCAGTGGATGCTACAGTAAATATCCTTGTACATACATCATTTGGGCTGGTGGAACATATCTTTGGGAAAAGTCCCAAGGGAATTTGTAGAGCTGTTGGGTATAGGTATTTGGGGTTTTGACAGTGCCAAATTCCTCTCTCAGGGGGTTTTACTGAGTTACACACTGACACATGGTATGTGAGAAAACCCTGGTTTCATCATCTTGCTCAGCAGACTGTGTTACCACACTCTGGAGTTTTGCCATTCTGACGAGGAAAAATGGTATCTCAGTGTATTTTTTAAAATGGTATCTCACCATGTTTTAAATTTGCATTTTTACATAATGTTGAACTTTTTTATGTTTATGAGCTATTTATATCACCTTTTCTGTGAACTGTCTGTTATTCCTTCTTGCACACTTTGTGTTTGGTGGTTGCTCCTTTTCTTATCAATATTTAGAAACTCTTTATGCATTAGATACATGAGTACTTTCAAATCCAAATCCTTTTTGCAATTTGTCTTTTAATGTTGATTTTGCCATGTAAAAGTTTGTTTTTGTGGTACTGGATATTAAACCCAGAGCCTTCACATTAAGCTACATCCCCCGCCCTTCCCTACTTCCTTCCTTCCTTTCTTTCTTTCTTTCTTTCTTTCTTTTTTCTTTCGAGACTGGGTCTTCTCTAAGTCACTAAGTTATCTAGACGGGGCTTGAATTTGTTTCTCTTGCCTCAGCCTCCTATGGTGCATTTGCTGCCACACCCAAAGTTTGAATTTTTATAGAGAAGCATACATCTGTTATTCAGTGTCTTCTGGATTGTCATAGAAATGCTGCTCTATTCCCAGATTCAAAGAGAATTTTGAAAAGAACTTTGAAGACCTTTAGCTCACCAGCATCAGTAGATTGTATTTGAGAAGATGGCAGTCATCTCCCTGCCTGGGCTAGATCATAGCTGTGTGGCCTTGGAGCTTCCTGTGGCTCAACCTGCATGTCTCTTGTTTGTAATGGAACTTCAGGGTGCTAATGCCAGACAAGGTTATTTCAGTTACTTCTTGAACTGTTACCAGACCAACTATGTTCTTAGCCTATATCTTATTTCTCTTCCTTGGCACTTTTTGAGGCCTGGGGGTGGGAAGAAGAAGGAAGGGTAGAGTGGGAGTGACCATCTGACCTGGGAAACTGCAGTGACCAGGAATTAACCAGGCCTCTTTGGTCCCATTTCACAAATACACCTTCACTTGTTGTGTTTGTGACCTTTAATCTCAATTGTTTTTCAGAAAGCCTTGGCACCTCAGTAGTGGAGGAGTAGCATTTTGGTCTTTGGCTTTTTGTGTGTGTTGCCTATACATTAAAATTTAATTATTTCAGTAATTTTAAGAGCCTGGCCCAATTGTAAGGAAGCGATGACAAAGCCTGGGAAGTAGTGATGCAAGTCAGGTAGTTTGACACCAGACTGCTGGGGGTGCTATCTCCTATTAAGGCCATAAAGGACAGTGACGGTTTGATAATCCAAACTGAAGCTATCATGATTATATGTTCTGGTAAATGGATATACTTTTTATTTATCCAAGCCACCCAGAGGGCTGGGAGAAGCTGAGAATTCACAGCATTCAAGGGGTAATTCCTAGGAGTTTATTAGAGTTTGTAAGTCAAGATTCATAATCCCTCAGATGGTCAGGCCTTTCTCATTTGGAAGGACCTTAATAGGTAGGTACTGTGATTTCCACCATAGTGTAAATTGATAGTCTAAGAATAGATTAAGTTCATCCTTTCCAAGGAGGTTGAAAGAAATAGAGAGAAAGGAGCGGGGAGTGACAGATGAGAGTAATGAGCTATAGCTTGTGAACAGGAAGGAGAATTACAGGTTGATTTCAATGTCCTGAGAAGGAAAGAAGAGAGGAGAATCAGGTACATCCAGGAAGGGGACAAGAGTGACATTTCAGACAAAATTGCAATGGGATCCTCTTCAATGCAAGATGAAAAAAATAAAATAAGCAGATCACAGCATAAAGCAGAAAATAATGATTTAGTTAATTCAATAATAGTTGAAGGATGAAAAGAAAGTTGAGAATAAATTGCTTTTAAGGAGTATCATTAGATCAGAATCATATCTATCATGTGTTATTTGCCAGACTAGTCATTCCCCACTAAACCAGAAGTTTCTGAAGAACATGGCATTGTAATAATTCAGCCCCATGCCAGAAACTAAGTCACTAGGTAAATGTTTGTGGGATGGATACATGATTTAATGATAAGTTTGTTTGGTGCATATTGGACTTCTGACCTAAGTTTAGACTGAATAAAAATATTTGTAGCCTTTGGCTTTGTTTTGACTATGATTCACCTGTTGTAAAGCTAGATGGAAGATACTTTAGCAACCACTCTTAGATGCAGTTGCCATTGCCACTGCTCCGTCTGCATTAATGAGCGGTCCCTCTACCTTTCTTTATGGGGAACAAAAGAGGAGTTGAAAAGTGAGCAGTGACCGGGGAAACTTCCCAGACATGTCCCTTTTATGTTTTCTTGCTGTGTGAAGCTATGACTGTTGAAGCTTTGCCAGTGTAAACCTTTTCTCACTCCCCAAGGGCCTGTGCTCCTATGGCTTGGACGTCAGTTGTGGATTGAGAAAACAGACTCTGTGCCTAGTGGGGATCTCAGGACAGGTGAAGCTTAGTCCTGAGTCAGTGATGGGAAGGCCAGACCTGGGAGAACAGAGCTGGGATCTTCGACCCAGTGAGGTAGACATGTTGTCCACAAAGGGAACAGCAGAGAGCAGCTAGTCAGGGACGAGGCAGGGATGGGTAAGTGTTAGCAAACAGAAGAGGGTTGTTTCCAGTCACCTTCATTCTGCCTGATGCTCGGGGAAAATGGGATTTGGGCCAAGATAGTCCCCAAGTATGTTAGGTATTCAGTGGCGGGAGAACAGTCCTGTGCAATAGGGCAAGATAGTCCTGTTAGTAAGAAGACCGCCAGAGGGGCTGGGGATTAGCTCAATGGTTCCACCACCTGCCTTGCAAGCACAAGGTCCCAGGTTCGATCCCAGGTACCATAAATAAATAAATAAATAAATAAATAAATAAGACCACCAGAAAGATGGGAGTTCCTCAAATAGTTTCTCACAACACGGAGCCTTTAGTCAAGTTCCGGAATTTAGAGATTTAGGAAGATCAAGAAAAGAGGAGATGGGAGAGTTCATTAGACCATTGCAGGCTCCTAGGTGGCTCAAGCAGGCTCAGAAACATTATGCTTAGCTGTCTTGATTGTTTTCTGATTATGACAAAATGCCCGAGACTGGGTAATTTATAAGGAATTGAGGTTGCTATGGTTTGGATAAGTGTCCCCAAGGTCCATGTGTCAAAGGCATGGTCCTCAGGCTAGCTATTAGGAGGTGTTGGAACCTTTAAGAAGTTGGCCTAGTGGGAAGTCCACAGGTCACTGGGGTCATGTCCTAGAAGAAGACTGTGAGACCCCCGCCTCTTTCTCATTCTCCTCACTTCTGGCCCCAAGATGAGTCGTTTGCTCCACCCTGTGCTCCCTGCCATTGCCACCCAGCTGCCCACTCAAAGCAATGGATCTACCTGATCTTGGACTGGAACCACTAAAACTATGAGCCAAAATAACCCTTTTGTCTCATAGGTTAATTATCTCAGGAATTTCATTATGGTAATGGAAGCTGGTTAACAGAGGTTTATTATTAGCTTATGCTTTCAGAGGCTAGGAAGTCCTAGAGCATGGCTCCTGCATCTGGCGAGGGCCTAGTGCTTCATCATAACATGGCAGAAGGCATCACATGGAGAGGCAGGGCAAGCATGCCAGCTTGGGCCTCTCTTCCTTCTCTGTGCCATCATGGAGGTCCCCCATCCCATGACCCCATCTAATTCTAATTCCCAAAAGCCTCGCCTCTAAACACCATCAAATATGGCTTTAGGGGTTAAGATTCTAACACATGAATTCTGAAAGACGCACCCAACCCTAGCCCCAGCTGCCTCACAGTTCGTAGGGAAGTGTCTGTTTTAACCATGAAGCTTCTCTACTTGGTAAAGTTCTTAACAGTTGCACAAGTAGGGTAAAGCATAATACTGAAATTTGTATAAATTATTAGTTTTAAAAAATGGAAATAGGAAAGATGCTGTGGGATCTAACATAGATAAGGAATGAAATAGGTTGAATTTTCCCCTTATTTGTTCTGCTTCCTTCCGAGCATCTTCAAATCCCTTGAGGCTGCTGCCCTAGAAGCTGATGCATTGGTGCTACAAAGGCTTTGGGGTCCTGCTGCCTGGGCCCAGGCTCTAGAGCTGCCACATAGTCGCCACTTGCCCACTGGCCAAGTCGCTGCCCTTCTGGCCTCAGGGGCCTCGTCTGTCAAATAGAGATCGTACTTCTACGAATGTCCTAGAATATTCTGAGGACAAATCAGAAATTGTACATACGTAAAAGGAATCGGAAGAGCAGGTGGGCTGTAGTCACTGCTGCTCACCGTAATTGATGACATTTGGTTCTTGTTTTAAGGGTTCATTGAAATGTTTGTGTGGCCGATGGAGTCCATGCTAATTTCATTTCTTCCTGTTTGTAACCAAGCCAGCCAGTATTTAAAGAAAGCTTCTGGTGGGCACTACAAGTGCAGATCTGGAAACTTCCTTCAGAGGCTGGCTGGGCTGAGTGGTGGCGCTGACCTTGGTGAGAAAGCACCCTCTAGGAACCAGAAAGGGAGCTTCTGCGTTGGCTGCTGGGCCACAGGGCCCTCTCTAGCATACACCCAGCCGTCTGTGCAGCCAGTTGCAAGGATCATGCTGTTCCCTTCAGGAGAACAAACAGTACTGAACATACAGAGAGGAGAACAAACAGAAAATGCTGAACTTGTGAGGCTGGAACTTGTCACTGAGGCTAGAAGCTTTGTGGGTCACCTTGGAAACCAGCCTGCCAAAGGCGAGTTCTTCAGAGACAGAGTGGATAAAGAAACCTTCCCCTAATACAGGGTAGCAGCAGAGAAGATGCCTTTCCCTGGAGCAGCCAGTACTGCTGCCCCAGTGTTCACTGATTTTTCAGTCTGCATCTGACTCTCTGTGGCCCTTACCTTCTGTTCGGGAAGCATAGGGGACTTGTCTGGTGAGTTCAAAGAGTTCACCAGAGGGCTGTTGCCGAGCTTATGTCCCTTCCAGATCAGTCACTGAGCTGATAGACTGTTGTCCTCACACACCCTATGTGTCTCTCCCCTTGATGGTCACCGCGCCACACTTAGCGCTCACAATAGGGACCATTTATTGAATGCACACCAAGAGCCAGGGACTGTACGAACATTTTTTTATTTTATTTGAGACAGGGTCTCACGATGTAGTCCATGCTGGCCTTGAACTCACTATGTAGGCCAGGCTGATCCTCCTGCCTCAGCCTCCTGAGTGCTGGGATTACAGGTTTGTGCCCACCTCAGAAGGTACTTTATTATCTTCACTATGGGCTGAAAAAACATGGTTTTTATAAGTTATACAAAGTCACAACCCTATGAAGCACTGGAATTAGGATTTCATCCAGGGTCTGCATACTTTTTTCAGTGATTGATGGATGGATTCATTGATTGATTGTGGTACTAGGGATTGAACCCAGGGAGCACTGAGCTCCATCCCCAGCTCTTTATTTTTCAGGTTTTGGGGTTTTTTTTGCTTTTTTGTGTGTGTTTTTGGTATGGGGGATTGAACTTGGGACCTTGTGTTTGCAAGGCAGGCGGCGGAACCACTGAGCTAAATTCCTGGCCCTTTATTTTTCAGTTTTGAGACACAGTCTTCTTGTTAAGTTGCCAAGGCTAAACTCAAACTTGAGATCCTTCTGTCTCAGCCTTCTAAGCAGCAGGGATTACAAGCGTGCACCATGATGCTGGGCTAAAGCTCATGGTTTAAAAAGCTACCTTCTACTGATCTCAGCACCAAGGTGCAGTTCAAAACTGTCCTCGGCATCAGCACCCTGCCTTGGGTAAGCTCTTGCACACATCTGATGTAGGTGTGTGTTCCGCTTTGTACCTTGAGCCAGCTGAGCACGTGGTCACTGTCGTGGCTGTGAGTCACACAGACAGCTCATGAGTGGAGAAATAGGTGCTGAATCCATCTGCTCTGATTTCTTTCTGCAGCGCTAAGTGGAAGCTGCCATGTTAGAAATGCTCCTGTTCCATCAAGGAAGTTGATCAGGCATCTAAATGGGTTTTTTTGTTTTGTTTTGTTTGGATTGCTGAGTACCCTCCTAGATTTAAGTTAAAATTTTTTAGCATTTTTAAGGAGTTTCCCTTGGTGATCTTTTTTGAAATTATTTGAAAATAGACATATTGGTAATTTTATAATTGGCTCATTTGTTGTGAAAGTGTTCAAATTGTTGCCTACTTGTTGGACTGTTTGGGGGAAGCTGAGAAGGTCTAAGAAGAGGTATGAATCATATAGGGTGAGGCAGACAGTTTTCCTAGGATTCATTGGGAGAAATGAGATGAGAAGACCAGAGACAAACATACTTTTACAAAGGAGGAATTGTTCTGTCCTAATACAAATTTTCCAAGAACTTGCACGAAGAGAAACAAAGATCAGGCAAATGTCACATGAGTCACCTCTTGATGTGTATATAGGATGTGTCTTTTTCCTTGAAGGCAAAGAATAGACTACGTGTATTGTATTTGAATAAAGTAAAGCATGTTTAGGGTAAGTTCGTAGGCAGATTATGGGAAAATGACCTGCTGTCAATTCAATGGGATACAATACATAGTGCACTGAAGTTAAAGGTGCAGAAATAGTGTAGTGTGACGCACTGGAGACTGAAAGACTGCCTGTGTTTTGCTGAGTCTGCTACAAAGTTTTCTGCTTATTTTCACACTGCCGCACACTTACAAAATGCTAGCATTTGCAGGGTGCATTGGGGAACCCCAGCTGCTCCAAGGGCCAGGAGAGTAAGTGTGCCCCCAGCTGTGTGCTCCATTTCCTGGAGCATCATGGGACTGCTGTGGTGGACTCAGGGAATGACTGGTGGCCCCCTGGGAACAGATGACTCGTGTCTGTCCTGTTCTGACTGCAGTGTGCTGTGCCCATGGTAGACTAGGAGAGCACCAGGTACACACACAGCCCAGTCGTGTCATCTTCACACTGCAGTGGAGCTGTGGAAAGAATCTGTCTTCCTGATCTGCTGTCTCGATTTCACAAAGGCCCTGGCCCTCCACCAGCACAGGAGAGGTTTGAAGCCAGCAAGTGCTACAATGAGATGCTGATGCTGCCCTCACCGGTGGTCAGTAGCAGAGCAAGGTTTATTGTGTCCAGTATATGCTAATAGCTAACATACTGCAGAGAGATTAATTTGATAGTCATAAATGAAATACTACCATAACAGGAATGTGAAGTCATGTCTAAAAGGATAAGGAATGGTGAATTAGCCATCAGGGAAGATCCACGGCCATTCTTGAATCATTTATGTAGTAGCTGTCAAGCAAGAAGGCCTGCAGAGCTTGAAGAGCATCTTAAGTTAAAAAAAAAAATCAAGGCTTTTTGTTCCCTCTCTGTTCTGTCTCTGTCCCTCTCCTCTCAATACATATGATAGAAAGGAAAGTTGGTCAAAATCTTCTATCTGCATCTTTTGGTTCCGCTAACATACACTGGCTTTCTGCAGAATCCTAACCATTATTTAGGGAGCTGTAGTCTGTAAAACAAAGCAAACCCTTTATGTTTATTGAAAGAGGACACTGGTTGAAAAATACTGTCCTAAAAGAAACTCTTGCACGCAATTGTCTATAAAAAGTTGTGCAATATTTTTTTATGTAATCCCACTCTTTCATTGCATCACTGTTTCACTAAATCCAAAGATGGATTGAGACCAAATATTGAAGGATATTTTGTTGTTATTAGAGTCCGTACTACTCTACACCCAGTTGAAATGAGCCTGCTTTAACAGAGCACATATATTGTTGTACATTTGGCCCTCTGCACCAGCAGGTTCTTCATCTGTGGGTTCAACGAAGTTGCAGATTGAAAATACTAGGCAAAAAACTGCTTCAGTACAGATGGTTTTGTTATTACCTAAACAATACATTAAAACAGCTACTTACATAGCATTCACACTCCATTAGGTACTATTAGTAATCTGGAGGTGATATAAAGTATACAGGAAGATTTACAAATACTGTTATGAACAAATACAAAGTTACAAACAAATACTGTGTCATTTTTCTGTAAAGGACTTGAGCATCATTGGATTTTGGTATGCTTAGGTGTCCTGGGACCGATGCAACCCATACACCAAAGGATGACTATATTTGTGTGTATTTGCATAGATGGTTTTTGCTTAAAAATCAAGGAGTAGGTGTTGAAGGCAAAATTCTAGGTTAAAGCAATTTAGCAAATCCTTCATTACTTTACATTCCCATTCATTAATAAAGCAACAATATAAAAATAATTTTCCCCGCCTTTTATTTTTGCTTATCGATCTCTATTTAGAGATATGTACAATGTGTGACATTGTTAGTATCTTACTGTTGGAATCAGACTCCTCTGTAGCTGTTGACATATTTATAGCATGAAAAAACCAACAGTTTCTTGGAAATGATTTTGAAATCACTTTTCAAAGAAATGCTTCCTCACCCCAGTATGTATACTGCTTTTGTTACTGCTAGTGATTCTTTCTTTCCAGCCTTGTGGATATTTTTCAAAATAGTTTATAAGCTCCATCCCTGAACTACTTAGCAGATTTCATTTGGGTATATTGTGTCCTATGAAGGATTCACCTAGATGTGCATGTCATTTACATATATTGAAAAACATAATGTTATAATAATAGACAGCTTGACAAAATAAGGGTGTATATTGGTTATGGTACACCTGGTATTTCAAAGTCAAACCACCTTCAGCAGGCTCATTTGGGTTCTCCCACTAGTTGGTGCCATCATCTTTTTTTTATTTTCGGATCCTCTCAGCTTGATTTTCTTTTAAAGCTTTATCTGGACCTTAGGTGAAGATTGCTTTCATTTAATCATCACCCACTGAAATTTCCTGTGAAGCGTCCCATAGTCTTGTCTGGGTGGCTTGAGGTTAAGCCGGAACTGGAAAGCTTCTGGAAGGAGAAGCAGGTTGGTGGCATGCACACAAAGTGTTCAGGTCACAGGAGACTTCCCATCATCAGGCCAGGCTGCAACTATGTCTCCTTCCTGTAAATAGCATGATTGTTTTAATTACATTCTGCCACCGCTATTTTTATCTGTTTTAGAGTATTTGGATACAAGGTTGGAAAGCATGTTATTAAATTGCTGCTAATGCTTTGGCACCTTGTTATGTAACACTTGGCACACTGCAGTGTAGAAGGGGGCCCAAAGAGCCCATCTGGGTGGAGCCAAGGGGCTTATTGAAGTTAGAGTTGGGTACTGTGTGTCGCAAAGAAGAGAGACTCATTCAAGTTATCTTGAATCTGAGTACCTGGGTTGTGTTGACAGGATACATGAAACTGGAAACCAGGCCTGGAAAGCTGACCGGAAGCAAGACAGCTGGACAGAAGTGGCTCTTTCCTCTCAATTCCTGGCTCCTGGCATGCCACATAATCCACTTGTTGGCTTCTCTCTGCATTTCTGCTCCCTCTCTTCTTGCTGATGACTGGCTTTCTTAACCTTGACTTCCTATCTTTACTGCAGTGTCTGCTTCTGTATACCCTGGCCTCCTTGATACATTCTGTTTTTCATCGAATCTTTCTCCTTCTAGCTTCTGCCCCTGTAAATATTGGGGTTTTCTCTTAACATTTCTTAGCTCAAATTCTTGACAGGTGTGCAGTTGGGCTGCCTTATGTTTTCACTCTAGGCAGCATTTTAGCACTGTGTTTGACCTAATTGTAGTTCCTGGTCAAAGACAAATTAAGGCAACCCTGTTCTGTATAATGTCTCTACCTTCCCAGCTCTTTTTTCCCACACACATTCTTACTAATTCTTATGATAAGCCTTTGACCTTTATAGAAAGGAGCAGGAGCTGATTAGTTTGACAGTTACTTTCTCATTGCTGGGACAGAATACTCAACACTCATTAGTTAAAGAAAGAGAGGTTTATTTTGGATCAGTTTATAGAGGTTTCAATCCATAGTCAGCTGGCTCCAAGGCAGGTCAGCATGGCAGAGGGGCATGGCAGAAGAGAAACAGTCCATGGCAGGGCAGGCAGGAAGCAGAAAGCAATGAAGAGAGGAGGGATATACACTATTCCAGGCCATGCCCACAGTGACCCACCCATTTCAACCAGGCTTCACCTCCCAACATACACTCAGCTATAAAGCTGTCCCTCAGTGGACTAATCCAGTATCAACACACCAGTCACTTTTCAAAAGCCCCACCTACAGGTGCAAGAGGCTTTGGGAGAACATCTAGGTATAAGCCATAACATACATAGTTGCATTGTTATAAACTCTTACAGTTGGATCTTCACTATAATGCTGTTATTCCTAATTTTTATTATTTACTAAAACATATGTACATTTTACATAATTATGAGTACAGCTTTATTAAGTGCAGTTGCAATATTATAATAAATAGTTTAAAAAATAAAGTTTTAAGCTGGGTACATGGCATATGCCTGTAATCCCCATTACTACAGCAGGAGGATCACAAGTTCCAGCCAGGCCAGCCTGAGTAACTTAGGGAGACCTGGGCTCAGAATAAAAAATTTTAAAACAGCTGGGATATAACTAGGTGTTAGAGAATTTAGCATGTGTGATGCCCTAGGTGAGAGAGAGAGAGAGAGAGAGAGAGAGCAGTCCTAAGGGTCAAAAAGGTGTGATTTCTCCTGTACACTTTCATTCCTCATAGGTAAGCACTGTTAACAGTTGAACGTGCATCTTTCCAGACATTCTTAAGTTAGTATAACCAAATACAGCCTCTTCCTTTGCTTATACAGCCAACAGCAACACCATGGGTACTATCAGATTTAATAAATACTCAGTGATGAAAATGGTGAGACAAATTTAATTAATTCAGTGTTTGTAGCTTTTGAGACTGTAAGCCTTTTGATTTAAGATGAGCAAGGTATTAAACAGTCCCTACTACTGGATTAAGTAGTACCCTGTTGTGCATATGAATATATGCCAATTTGTAGCATTTATGAGCATCATACACCACAGGGGGGGGAAAACCAACTTTAAAAAAATCTAAAATGCAAACCCCAGGCTTTTCTCCATGGAAGTGGGTTTAGTGTTGACCCTGAGATCACATGTGGCGTCCTAGCAACAAGATTCTAACCCATGGCCATCTGTAATGAGATAGCAGTACTATCACAAGCATAGTAACCATCTACTGACTTGATGGCATGATCAGTCTTTGAGTAAAGAAACCCAAAGTAAGGGTGGAAGTAATTACCAAAACTAAAAATAGAAAATTGTTTTTCCATTATAAAAGTACTGAATTAACATTTGAGAAAATTTTGGAAGCACGGAACATAATGAATGTAAAATTATCTCACTAATGTTAATATTGTATTTTTGTGATCTTCAAAAATAATATTAGATTATAATTTGTAATATAGGTGAGATTATACTTTCTGACAAATTAGGATCATACAAAACAAAAATTAGTTTTGTGCTGTCTTTTTGTATAACATACTAGATACATTTTACCGGGCCATTCAATAATTATTGAGGGCATGATTTTAAATATGTAAGTATTACTACATAGACATACTAAATTTATTTAGACATTCTAGGTTATTACCTAAGTATAATTTCTAATTCAGAATTATTTCTACTTCATTATATTTCATTATAAAGTTGTTCTTTAGCTCACAGATGCTCCAGTTTATTCACAGATGTACTAAGCACACGCGAGTTACAAGAAGGTGGGTTGTCATTTGGAGCATTGGCTTCTATAAATTCTAAGCTCACCTGAGAGATGGGGTGGGTAGAGTCTCACACCTAGGTGTCCAGGAAGGGATGGCTTGGCTTCTCTGCTAGAATCAGGGTGGGCTTCATAGCCACCAGCTGCTCCCACAGGCCCAAAAAGGCCCCTCCTTCCTCCTTAGGCTGACCTTGGCGGGCCTTGGTTCTGCATGTCAGGTTTTCAGATCTGCTCTCGACCAAATAGAATCAATACACCTTCCTGGAAGGAAGCAGCTGTAAATCTAATGAAACAGCAGCTGCCTCCTCTCACAAGGCTGAGGGCTCATATGAGGAACTGGATCACACAGATGCTTGGAGTGTTTTTCCAGTATGTTCAATCCCTTTGACATCATTGGTCTATAGTAGAGTGGACTTGAATTTCAGGCAGAAGTCTGAGAACAGCAAGCGAGTCGGTGGGATAAAATCGCAAGCACATTTGTTGAAGACAGGACCAGGTTCCTAGGGGTGCAGCCTGTGCACTAGGACCTGTGCTGAGAAAGGCCCAGGCTTGGCTTAGTGTCCTACTGTCACCATCTTGAAAGTCTTAAGAATTTTTGAGCAGAAGAATCCACCTCTTCATTTTGCACTAGGCCCTGAAAATTACATAGTTGGCCTGACTAGCGTATAAAGTAGTGTCTTTTAACCGGAGATATTTAAATGTTTCCTTTTGTGTTGCTGCCCCAGAAGGAAGAAAAAATATCCATTCTAACTGCTCTCCTTTTATGCGAGAGAGGAGCAGGCAGGAGTGGCAAATGTGGCCTTTAAGAACGCCTGCAGAGTAAATTGGAGCAGCTCCTGGAAGACTCAGCCTTCCAGGTGCTGGGGACAAGGAGGCACATGCTAATTGGCTGCTCCGCAAGCTCTGCGGAGAAAATGCTCTTCATATGTCAGCTCTCTGCTCTGTTTGTTTATTAACCAGCCTATGTTTTACCTTTTGGGTTGAAAATTTGAAAGTCACTGGCTTGGGTTCTCCTAAAAGGATGCATGTCACAGACCCCGAGGGCCAGACTTACAGAGCAGGCACTCTGTGTCCCTTAGCTCTGTCATTCTGTCCCCTTTAACCTGCTTCTCGTTTTGTAAGAAATGAGGTAAGGGTCTCTGGGGGAATCATCTAATACTCTAGATCACATTCGCAACACTTTGGAACCTGAGGCCCTGGGGATAACTATACAATAAAAACCTCAACTGGGAAGTGATATCGATTTTCATTTTAGTTTGCATTGTGATAAATATTTTTCTTTTCTCAAGTTATAGAATTGAATATGCTCTTTAAAATTATGCATATGATCCTAATAAACAGACTCCTGAGAAAAATGATTGCCCTAGAACTTCTCACTCCTTATTTGGTTCTATTTAAATTACGGGCTTTTGAATTGTTTGTTACCATTCTGCCTCCAGCTAAGAACAGAAATTGAAATTAAGTGTGTGGAAATCTAATTTATCCCTTGAATTAAAAAAATGAAGAAATTGATGGTTTTTATTTTTTATGACTTTATAATATACTTTTAAAAAGTATTTTATATGTACTACATTTTACGAAAGTCTCATCCTTCAACAGATTGGGAACTTAAAAACATGCAGACAAAAACTGATTCTTAACCACAGACGGTGTGAGAAGCGCTGTCCTCGTTGGCCATGTATTTGCTATACCGGTACATTTCTCATCTTTCCACTGATGAGGATGAGTCCCTGTGTTCGAGTGCCTTATAACTGGCGCCTTTCCCTGAGAAACCTATTGTCCTGAAGTGTGCCGTGATGCAGAGACAGCTGTTGATATTGACAGGAAAGAGCTCTGTGTGGCCCACTTACGCCAACATTTCCTAATAAACTTTTTGAAAAAACATTTTTACCTAAAGATGTTGGAGGCAGTAGGAAAATATGGTACTTAGGAAAATAAAATTGCTCTCACAGTGTTTTCCATGGAAGCTAAGAGGGCTGGTGTTGGGATGGATTAAGTACTTACCCACACCATTTTAGGCTCTTTCCCTTATACCTGAACTTCAGAATACCTGTGAAACTCTGAGGTTGGAAAGAGAGAACACTGCCCCCATGTCCTGAACATAATGTGGCTAGCCAACACTAGCCCATGTTTACCTACACTTTTTATCTATGTGGACATGTGACCTCAGAGCATGGGGCTGACCTTCACCTAGCAATTTTGGCATCCCTCACAGTGCGCAGATAACCATTTCTTTTCTCTCCTCCCTGGTCCCTCGGTCAGTATGGTGTGCAAACACTGTTCACCAGTTGGTGTGGAGGGCACAAGTGCTTTGACTGGCTAACTGAAACTTAGGGCATTGTTGATTTTGGCAACAATTCTTTATCTCTGGACTGATTTCCAAAAGCCTCATCCATGTACCCTAAAGGTCTCTGCTTTTGCTCGAGCATAATTCTAGAGAAATCTCAGAATTCAACAACAAATTACTTCTGAAATTAGAAAAATTGCTTCCCAATTTCAGATATAACATTTCAGATATGAGTTTAATGCATATGCTTTGAGATTGGTTTTTTCAGCCTCTGGTCTCAGAGTCCTCTTATTATGATTCTTAGACAATTTTATTTAAGGCGGATTTAAACTTACTATACTGGGAACTGCGGTAGAAAGATGAAGTTCTGGAAGTAATTCTTTGTTTCTGTTAGAGTCTATCAAGTTAAAACTGTGTGGTTTATGTATAAATTTCAGCACAGTGTGCCTAATGTTACAGTAGGCTTAGGGAATCCCAACATAAATAAGCCAGTACCTGCCTTCAAGGAGCTCATGGTCCAGTGGCAGAGAATACTACATTTTAATTTCTAAGTGGGAAACTGTGTGGTCATTACTTTAATAATACATAGTGCAAGGTGGTTTGCAGAACCCAGAACAGGGAACTGTTAGTTACCAGAAGATATCGGGGGGTTGGGTGTTGAGGGGATAGGGAGAATACTAGGAGAAAGCAGAATGAGTTATGAGATCCTTGACCTGAATATTGAGGGAAATACAAGTTTTCCAGGAAATAAAAATGACAGTATTTTAGATGAAGTGAAATACTTGTGCAGAACACTGAAGGCATTAAAAACAAGCAAACAAAAAGGCTGGTTAAAAGAAGTATAAAAGTCACTAGTGTGGCTAGAGTCCATATTTTCTACCAGCAGGAGTTTCTGGACGCATTTGTTTAATTACTTTCTGCCCAGTGTCATGTAGCCCACATAGGTGCTAAGATTTCCGGGATATGTATCAGTTACATCTAGGGAGCAGAAGGCAGAATAACCAGGTCATACTGGTGCCCTATGGAAACCTTCCATCATCCCAGATAGTAAGCCATGCTTGGCAGTGATGCCCAGAGGCTGCATACACTGATCCAAAGTTTTGGATTTATGTAGAAGATAGACAAACAAGTAAGTTTAAGTATACTGCTTCTCTGGCTTTAGACAAATAAAGGAATATTTGGTAAAATGAATATAATAGTGAAAAACCACTAAATGGTAAACTCTGAATGTCTAACCTGTACCTCTTAGCAAATATCAGCGCACTAGGAAAGGCAAATAATTCACTGAAAGGGAAACTAGAAGGTGAATAAACAGGAAAGGGTACTCTAGCTCAATAATAATCAGGGAAACAAAAATTTAAAGAAAAAAATAGATACCTTGGCAATGTGTGTGGATACCTTGGCAATGTGTGTGGATACCTTGAGAGTGATTAAAATTTAAAATTCTGGTAATACTAATGTTGTCGGTGCTGTAGAGAAACAGGCATTCTCGTACTTCCCCGGTCAGATTATAAACTGGCACAGCCACTTTGGAGAACAATTTTGTAATGTGTAATCAGGTTTTAAAAAACTCAAACCAGGGCCAGGGATTTAGCTCAGTGTTGCCGCTACCTGCCTCGCAAGCACAAGGTCCTGAGTTCGATCCCCAGTACAAAAGAACCCCCCAAAATCCTCAAAGCACCATTATAGAGACACATCCACAAGCATTCATGTGTCCAGAATATAATCACAGTGGCTATTGTAGCCATAAAATGGGAATGAACTCAACTGCTCTTTCCTAGAAAAATGAATGTTGTGGTATATTTATACACTGGAATATTGTGCATTTTAAATGAATCAGATTTATAAGTAAATGCTAAAACATATGACTGCACAAGTAAGTTTTGCAGTATCTACTATTTATCATTAATGTAAAACTTTGAGAGGTGCCCCAGAGTTAAATGTATCTTCATGTACAAACAAATGGGCAAATAAAAATGTAAGAAGCTGGTTGGGAAGAATACAAAACAGTTTGAGAATGGTTCAGGGAGTGAAGACTCTAGGATTGAGGGAATAAATACAAAAGGATCTTTCTTTTAAAATACAGGTCTGAAGCAGAGTGGTGGTATGTTTTATAGTTCCCCATACTTTTCTGTGGTTTTTAATATTTTTCTAAACACTAGTGCTTAGTACATCCCAGCTGCTCCCTGAGGTGTGCACTGTTATTATTTCTGTACCACACAGAAGGGGCACAGAGAGATTAAGAAATGACTGGGATGTGAGCCTAGGCCAAGAGCACTCCTCTGCCTATTCTGTCCTGGACTTCATAGATCTGGACTGCACCTCTGGTGGGCCTCATGGCTAAAGGAATATTGGGAGGCCAAGTGTTAGGTCCGTCCAGTTCCACAGAAACTACCCAGGGTCGTCAGGAGAGGGACTGGTGTTTTTCATGAGCACCTTCCTATGTCCTCACGCTTGCCTGCCCCAGTCCTACCCCCAGAGGATGATGGGGACCTCAGCAGGGCAGTGGACCTGCCAGCCTGCCCCGTCCAGCCGGGCCCCAGGTATGAGCGTGACTGTACGCTCTAGTGCCATAGCCTCATGGGAAGCTGAAACGTCCCACTTCAGAACATTTTCTGAATCTCCTAGCAAACAGCATTTTTGTGTTACAAGATACCCCTGGACTAATATAATACGTAGGTGCAGACAAGAGTTATTTTGAGGGCCATAATTTGATTTAGTTATCTCAGGCGATCAAAGATTATTTAACACCAAAAATAGCTAACTAGAACAGCTGTTGGAACAGCGCTTTGTGTGGGAATGGATGCAAAGGTTCAGTATTTTGACAGCCGTTTCAGAGCAGTGAATACACATACTTCTAAGAAAATCCTGATTGCTGCTTCTAGTTTTCTGTGTGAATACAGAATAGGTATAGGAGTATTTTTGCTTTCCTAGAGTCTTGGCAGTGTATCAGTAAACGTTAACCAACACAACAACAATTTATTATTTAGGTTTTTAAAAAATACCTAATTTGTTTGTTCATCAAAGATGAGCTCAGTGCTTACTGTCCTCCAGGCCAAGTGTAAAGCCTTTGGATCACAAATAATTAGATGTGGTCACCAAGGAATTCCCAACCTGGAAAGAAGAAATAGAACAAGGCATGATGTGAGAGTAATTTTTTTTTTCAGTACTGGGGATTGAACTGAGAGCCTTGCCACTGAGCTGTATCCCTAAACTTTAAAAAAATTTTTATTGGTTCCGGGGATCGAACTCGGGACCCTGCGCTTGTTTGAGGTAGGTGGCGGCACCACTGAGCTAAATCCCTAGCTCTCCCTAGACCTTTTTAATTTTTTTTTTTTGAGACAGAGTCTCAGTAAGTTTGCCGTGTGGGACTTGAACTTGTGATCCTCCTGCCTCAGCCTTGTGAATAATATTAAATGTGATAAGCATTACAGAAGCAGAAGTAGGAGAGAGAGAATGAGCAAGAGGTATCATTAAACGATTAGGTGTTTATGACTTGAGGGGGGTGGGTGACAAGAGTAGACTAATGTTACAAATGGAAAGAAAAGCCTGGTCACCATGACAAAAGCATCCACAGACTCAGCATTCTGGGTTAACACAAAAATCAAATATTGATCCATTTGATTGGCCATCTGTGCACCTCAGCCCACAATATTACATTGTTTGCATATCCAGTTCCTTAAATTTTCACCAAAAAATTTCTAATTTAAAAACATTTTAAAAGTGCTTCAGCATGGACCCTGTTGCACATGTTTGTTAGCTTTCATCTAAATTTGAGTGGAAGTTGGTGCTGCCAGATGAGAATGCATTCTTCGGCTTGGTGAGTGAGCTGGCATCTCTAATCAGATCTCACTCCACAGGGTCTACATTAGGCAGATCAGTTTTCTTTATGTCGGTTTGACATCAGACGTTTTGTTAATTAGAGTAATGGAAGTTAAAGATGGATTTTAATTAGGATCATTTGTGATAATCAAGATAAGTGGATTGAGTTGGACCATTTCAGAGACCTTTCTTCTGTTGTGTTACAGAGTATAAAAGTTTAGTGAGCCTTAAGAATGGAGAATCTGAGGCTCCCAGAAACTGGATCTTCTTGCAGTAGCTGAGTGAGGACTGCAGCATTCCAGCCCCAGCACTGACTCTGTTCACAGCTCTGCTCAGGGAGTTTTGCCTGGTCTTGGAAGAGTCTCTGTCCATGACATTCTTGTAGAAACTTCTAAAACCACATTGCTGATCCTTGACCTCAGGCCTCCAGTTCCAACCTGAAATGTGCATTCCTGAGAACCAACAAATGTGACATTTGTGTAGTCTTTGCATTTTATTTTTTTCCTTTGATTCAAGCAGTATTACCAACATTCAGTTATCATGAGTGATGCATCTGTATTTCTAGTTGACATGGCTGTCTTAGTTACTTTGTCATTGCTAGAACAAAATAACAGCCACCCTCAAGTTAAAGGAGGAAAGGTTTATTTTAGCTCACAGTTTGTAGAGGTTTCTGTCCATAGCCAGCTGGCTCCAAGGCAGAGCAGCATGGCAGAGGAGAAACAGTCCATGGCATGGCAGACAGGAAACAGAAAGACTTCCCTCTTTCCCTTTTTATTATATCCAGGCTACAAGCCTATTGGTTGGTGCCACCCACACCCAGGTTGGGTCTCCCCTCTTCAGTAAATCCATTACCCATACCTAGAATTATGCTAATTCAATCAGTGGACTAATCCAGTATCGAACATCCATGATCTATTATCACACACCCATGATCCAGTCACTTCCCAAAAGCCTTATCTGTGAGCACATGACACTTTGGGGGACATCTAGATATAAGCTGTAACAATATCTCACTGATAAGTAATTAATTTCTAGTTAATATAGGAGGAAACTCAGCTATTTCAATGAGCACTTTTTTGCTTTTGTTATTAATGTACTATTTTATCTGTAGATAATGAGAAATAATTGGATATCTTTGTAGTAAATCCAAGTCACAATAATGCAAACCAAAAAGCACATGTGTGGATTTGCATGAAGTGGAAACACATACCTTTGGAAAATTCTGCGGGCTGTAAGAATTTTACTCTTGTTGTATTTCATACAAGTCAGAGCAAAGAAATTGATTTCCACTTGAGCAAAAGTTTGTTATTGTTTTCCTGGTGTGTTCAAATCAGCTAATGGTCACTTTGGTGAGAATCTAAATGAATGCTTTATGCTCAGACAGTGACCAAGGACAACTGTTGGACTTCCCCATGGTCTACCTCACCTGGGCTTCTTGATTAGTAACTCTAGTTCAGGAAGGCAAGTGCTATTGTGATCATTTTACAATGGAGGAAATCAAAGCAATGAGAAGGTAAATGGCCTGTCCACTCCACGGAACAGGCTATAACAGCCAGAGCTGAAATTGAGCTTTTCTGAACAGGAGTTGACTAGTCCTTAGCTATTTCTATCACCTGAGGCTGCCAGAGCTGGGGAAGTGAATATCAGGGCATTGTGCCTATGGAGATAGTATTTGATACAGTCAGAGCCAAACCTTAGAGCATTATTGTGAAATGACACATCAAGAGATACTTGTGGTGATGTTTTCAGCAGAACTTACGGGTCTGAGTCAGCAGAACTTGGCAAGAAGCCTGCTGTAGTCAGGCCTGAGCTTGGGGCTTTCTCATGGGCTGTTCCCTTTCAGTGGTGCCAGAGCGAGGGAGTCAGTGGGCCTTTAGACTCTTCCACCAACCACCATCCCCCAAAGCCTGCAATCTTAAGTTAATTAAGCTTAAATAAAGGGATGTCTTGACAGGTCCTAGTCAGGTTTCCTAACCCCTCATTCCAAACAGCCTCTTGCCCCAAGTCCTGTTCTCTCAGTCTTCAGAAACAATTCTGTGATGGTGATGTTGTCCCCATTTTGCACTTGAGTAAAGCTGGAGCTTTTGAAATAAAATCAGCATCCCCTAAAATTATGCATTCCATAATTAGGTCTAAAGTCCTAATTGATCCTTCTGAGTCTAAGCCCTGTTCTAGTCTGGGTTCTATGTAGCTTAGGACTAATTATGGGCACTTAAATTTCGGAAGTTGCTCTAGTTGGCTTCCCATTACTATTGCAGAATACCTGAGATAATTATGCAAGAAAAGGTTTATTCTGTTCACAGTTCTGGAGGTTCCAGTCCAAGACCCATCACATTGGGTCTCTGGTGAGCATGAAGAACAGCTGTGGTGGGTAGCCCCTGGTGGTGTTGACTGCTTATCTCATGGCCAGAAAGCAAAAAGGAGAGAGGAAGAAACCAATATCCACAGTCTCCTTCAAGGGTACACCATGAATGACCTAATGACCTTCCATAAGTCCCATCTCCAGTAGGGCCACCCTGGGGACCAAGCCTTTAGTGGGTCTTTGGTGGACACTTAGCCTATTGCAGAGTGTGTTTGTGTGTGTGTGTCAATGTTATTTTAGAGTGTTGTGGAATATGTTTGGTGTCTAATGTGGGCTCAATGTGGACAGAGGAGGCCCCCTTTCATTTTTTTTATTTTTTTCTTATTTATATATATATATATATATATATTTATTGGTACATTTTAGATATGAAATACATTTACATTTATCATTGGGTGTTTGTACCAGAACATGATGTATCTTAGTTCTTATTTTTTCTCCCATTACCTGTGCACCCTTCACCCCCTCCACCCTTCCCTATTTACACAGAGTTTGATTTCATTTTTTTCTCATAATTTTTCCTTTCCCTTCTTCCCTTTCCCCTTCCCCTCCCGCCATCCCCAAACCCTAGGACCTTTTCTTATTTGAAATTATCAATTATTCATTTTAATCATTTTCATCCTTTACACTTTCAGTTTCTCACACTAGAGAAACTATTCGGTATTTACATATGTGTGTCCTATTTATTTCACTTAAGAGTATGGCCTCGATAGGCATCCATTTAGCTTTAAATGTCTCTAGTTTCTCATTGTTTGTGGCTGAGTAGTACTCCATTTTATAAAAAAAAAACATATCTTTATCCAGTTTCCAGTTGATGGGCACTTGGGCTGTTTCCAAGCTTTAGCTATTACAAACTGTGCCACTATAAACATAGGTGCACATATATCACTGTAGTATGATTCTTTGAATTCTTTGGGGAAGATTCCCAGTAGAGGAATAGCTGGGTCAAATGGGACCTGTAGTCCTCGTTCTTTGAGGTATCTCCATACTGATTTCCACAGTCGTTGCACCAATCTACATTCCCACCAACAATGGAGAAGTGTTCCTTTCTCTCCACACCCCCGCCAGGATTTGTTATTTGTTGATTTCTTGATAGCAGCCATTCTTTGTGGGGTGAGATGGAATCTCAGGGTTATTTTCTTCTGCATCTCTTGAATGACCAGTGATGTTGAACATTTTTTCATATATTTATTTGCTGTTTTTACTTCTTTTGTCTGAGAAATGTCTGTTCATTTCGGATGCCCATTTTTGAATTGGGTCTTTGAATTGCGGGGGGGGTCTGATTTTTTTCAGCTCTTTATATATTCTCCATAGTAGACCTTTGTCTGAGCTATAGCTGCTAAATATTTCTTCCCACATTGTAGGTTATCTCCTAGCTCTGTTGGTAGTGTCTCTTGCAGTGCAGAAGCTTTTTAATATGATGAGATCCCAGTTGTTGATTCTTTGTGCTAGCTCCCGTGCTACTAAAGTTTTGTTCATAAAGTCTTTTCCTATGCCAATGTCATGAAGAGTTCTACCTAACTTATCTTCCAGCAAGTTTTTTTATTTTGAAAGATAATTTTGCTGGATACAACAGTCTAGGTTGGAAGTTATTTTCTTTTAGGGCTTGAAATACTTCACTGCCGGCTTTCCTTGATTTGAGGGTTTATGTTGAGAAATCTGCCATGATTCTGATGGCCTTTCCTTTGTAGGTGATTTGTTTCTTTTCTCTAACTGCCTGTAGAATTTTATTCTTCTGTTGGGTTTCTGGGATCTTGACTATTATATGTCTAGGTGTAGATTTTTTTGGTCATGGCTGGTTGTAGTTCTATATGCCTCACTTATCTGTATGTCCAATTCTCTACCTCTGTCTGGGAAGTTTTCCACTATTACTTCTGTGAACAGTTTTTTATGTCAGTTGTACTTTCTCCTGTTTTTTCCTGGAGTCCTACGAGTCTCATGTTATTCTTCTTTGCATCATCTAGCAGTTGTTGGATTGATTTCTCATGGTCCCTTACTATCTTTAAGAAATCTCTGTTTTCATGGTCCTTAACCACAATCCTGTCTTCTATATCTGATATTGTCTTCAGATTCTCTTAATCTGCTCTGCATGCTTTCAGTGGAGTTTTTGATCTCCTGAATATCTGTTTGAATCTGTTTCATGGATTCCATTTCTTTCTTATGTTGGGTGATCATGTTTTCCATTTCTTTCTTATGCTGGGCAATCATGGCTTCCAGCATGTTTCTGATCTCATCTATTTTCTTATCTGTTTCTGCTCTAGAGCTTCTAATCATGTCTTTCACTCTGCTCACCATGTCTGTATTTATCTGGGAGATTATTTCTGTTTTGAAATTTTCTAGAGCCTCATGCATCTGCTTTGTTACTTTCTGTGCTGTCAGTTCAGGGTGTCCAAGTGGTTGCTTATCAGAGTTTTCCACCTCATTTCCCCCAGAATTTTCTTTTTGTGGCGTGGAAGCCTGCGTTTGTGCCTTGCTTAAGTGTCTTCTCATTTTTGTTTTTGGTACTGTTCTTGGTTTAATTCCTGGGTTGATATTTCAAAATTGCTTAAGGTAGGTATCTTTGTTGCTTGTGTTTAAAACCCTTGTGGAATGATTGCTTTTCAGAGGTGTCTTCCAGATATAGCTTGTGTTTGGGTTTTGAGACTCTAATGACTCTGAAGCTATTTTATTTCTCTTATACCAGGAAGGAAAACTGATTAGATCAATCACAACATGTTAGCCCAAATGACATAGTCAGCAATACCATAGCATCAAGCACAGCTTAGAAAATGACAATTTGTGGTAGTTATTAATCTATCACTTTTAGCTATGTGAGTTAAATTAAAACCGAAGACCAATCCAACATAAGTTTATAATGAATAAACTCTTCAATATAGCATCTTTCCCTTTTGGGGTGGGGAGTTAAAAGGAGTAGGGGAGGGAGGGACAGGTAGAAAGAACAGGTAAGATTAGCAGTGAGGCCAGAAGACACAGAAAGATCACACAAACTCTAAGAAGTTGTTAAAGGCAAGAGAAAAAGGCAGAATGAAAGAACAAAGATGTGAATGGAATCATCTAACAGCAACAGGGAGGCTAGATACCAAATTTACTTTCCTTTAAACCTAATGATAATCAAGAGAAGGAAAAAGAAAAGAAAAAAACAATAAGGGAGAAATCCGAATTCAGTGCAGAAAGGAACAAATAGGGAGATGAGCAATGTGGGACAGCGAGAGAATGAGTGAGAGAGAAAGAAAAGATAAAAAAAAGAAAAGCAAAACTTTGAAGAGTAGAAAAAAAGTAAAAATTAAGAATTAAAAATAAGAGAAAAAAAATTTTTTTTCTTTTTTTGCAAATAGCACTAGAAATTATGGGCCTCCTTCAGGGTATGTCTCTGCTGTCACAGTAGGCCACGTAGGAATCCCTGTGCATACACAAGTCAATGAGTCTCAGCAAGCCAGCAGCAGACCAAGTGCGTTGGTCTGATGTGCCTTTATTGTAGAGATTCTCTTTACCTTTCTGCTGAGCTTCAGTTTTCATCGAGGAGCCTGAGAGGCCCTCTTTCTGTTACTAACTTCTGCTCTATCTTGTGGCGCTCAGGACAAGGGTCTTTGTAATCTCCTGTGTCTCTGTAGTGTGGGACCAGGTAGCAGAAAAGCCAGAAGGTAGGCGGCCCATGGGGGGGGGGGGCAGACCTCACCTTGGCGTGGGCGTAGCCCGGTATAGCTTGTGGGGCTTCAAGCTGCTTGTCTCTCCTGGCCGGTCACAGCTTAGAGAGCGTCAGATCCAGGCCCCCCTTTCTTGAAAAGGGTACATTGGATGCAAGGTGGCTGAAAAAGAAATTGGGCTGATGACAGGTTCACATTCTGAAGCTGTCAGCATCCTTTCGCTGTCACCACTGTATCAGACAAATCGGCTTGGAATGCTGAAAAGAGTTTGAGCAAGAAATGGGGGCTGTGCCTGCCCTACACCAGCTGGTGTGCCTCCGCCAGACTGTCTGGGAGACTACTCAGAGGTGCCTTCCACTCTCATAAGCTGGTTAATGTAGGAAGAAATTAAACTGCCCCTGCTTTTAATTTCCTTTTCCTCGTCAGCTTTCCTCCTGAATGGAGAAGGTCCTGCCTTTTCTTAAATGAGCCTGGGTATAGCGAGCATTTTCATTTTTCTCAGATAAGTCACTGATCATATTTACTGAATGGTTGAGCTTTTCTGGACTTTGTCAGTGTGAACAGGTGAACAGGTGACTACACCCCTGAGGGTGTAGTCAGCCCTAGATAAGTGGATCATTGAGGTTCCCAACCCACAGAAGTCAACTTTGTGCTTCTAAAAGTGCCTGTCCTGATCCTCCACCTTATTACCTCATCAGTTCAGATTAGAGTAGGCTTTAGTTATCTCTGGCTATAATGATCAGTGTCACACTGGCGAAGAACTACTTTTGAAATGAGAAAATTTCCCTTTCACACCCCTGGTTCATTCATTCGAAAACACAGTGTTAGACCACAGCGTGACCTTCTCCTCTCCTAGATTACAAGGGCCCTAGGCACTCTATCTCATTTTGCTTCGCACCCCAGGGGTTTGCCTTGCACATAGTGGAAACTTAGTGTTTGCTGAGCTGAACTGCACTACATCTTTCAATACAGAAGGGAAGTTGGACAAATTAAAATACAGGACAGCAAGGCTGGCAAGCTGAATCAAGTACATGCCTGGTTCCGATGGCTTGTCCAGTTACTTAAATTAAAGATTTATTTCATAGCCAAAAAAAGAAAAATGATACACATAGGACATAAGATGGACAAAGCAGAGACTCCAGCAGATAAGTGCTTGCTCCTGTGCTTATTTTTATTATGAACAGACATAATTACTGTCCCATCATGCACCGGGGACTGTGTTGGGGACTTTGAGGCCCACAGACATTTCTCAGCTCACGCTGTTTCTCTTGGAGGTTGTAGAAACAAGTAAGCTAGCGGCAGTGCCACCACATGTAAGAAAAGTTTTGCCAAGGCTCCTTGACATGGGAAGTGGGACTGGTGGTGGGAGATGGAGCAGTGGGGCTTAGTCACACTGCCTCTGGGAAGCTGGGGAAGTAGTGAGGAAATCCTTACCTATTTCCCTGCTTCTCCATCTTTAGGCCTCCTGGTGGGTACCCTTGATGTGGTGTTGGACTCCAGTGCCCGGGTTGCTCCTTACCGAATCCTGTACCAGACGCCAGACTCTCTGGTCTACTGGACCATTGCCTGTGGTAAGTAGCAGTATCCTGAGACATTCAAGGCTACAGAGAAACTTTAGGATTAACAGCTTTGAATCAGAAGGGAAGGAGCAAATACT
This sequence comes from Heterocephalus glaber, assembly GCF_053883595.1. Lineage (NCBI taxonomy): Eukaryota > Metazoa > Chordata > Mammalia > Rodentia > Bathyergidae > Heterocephalus > Heterocephalus glaber. Next base: position 156,141 of record NW_028258365.1, on the reverse strand, counting down.
TGCTGAATGCAATTACAATGAATCTTAGCCATTTACACATGAACCCAACTTCTTAATGTTTAACACTGTAAAGGTTTCTCTCTCACTCTAAGGTCCCATTGGTATCATGTAGCCTTCTCCACCTGTAATGATACGCCATGGAAGGAACACAAAGCCTCCGAGGTCAATTTATAATGGCAGAATAGGAAGATAGAACAGACCTGAGCTTAACTTCTAGTCCCAGAAGTGGCACATACCACTTTCCATTCATACTCCATTGGCTGGACCTAGTCACATGGGCCCACCCTAACTGCAAAGGAAGCTGGGAGATGAAGAGGAGCATGGGACCTCTTTGGATGTACTAAGCAATACTTCCTATGAGTAAAGATTACTCATTTCTCCTGCTGCTAATCTGTATGCTGTGCTTCAAATGGTGGCAGGTAATCCTGCTAGATCACTCACAAGAATTTCTAATCCAAAATAACTTAAGGTTAAGTTATTTGTTTGCACATGGCTTTTAAAATAAACACAGGAAAAGCAAGGGCACTGAATACTTTATTTTGCCTCTACTTAATGTTGTCAATATTAATATACTTTATGGAACACTTTTAGATTTACAGAAAAAGTGAACAAATACTATAATTCAGAGAGCTTCCATTTTCTTCCCAATACATAGTTTCCACTATTAGTAATATGTGAGCATGGTACATTTGCTAAAATTAGTGAACCAATTATAAAATAAAGTCAATAATATATTCAGATTTCCTTAGTTTTTCCTATATGCTGTTTTTCCACTCCAGGATTTCACCAGTATCCCATTATTACGTTTGGTTATCTCATCCTCTCAGGTTCCTCTTGGCTATGGAAGACCAGGGATGACCTTGACAACTTTGAGGAATGCCAGTCAGTTGTGTAATAGAATCCTTTATGAGGACAACCACAAGAAAAAGTGTCGTTTTCATCTTGTCATGTCATGGGTACCTGTCACCAACAGGAACTTCTGACTGTTGACATCCTAGATCTCCTGCTTTATTTAGTTTTTCTGGTTTCCCCACTGGGAAGCTACTCTTTTCTTCTCCTTGGAAAATTATACTCTGGAAGAAAGTCATGCACAGTCCATTTTTAAGGAATGGAGTGTTTTCCCCCCTCTTTTAGAATATCTCTATGTAGTTTTTATTCTACATTGTATGTTTGTTCTCAATTTTTAATTTATGCAGTTAATGTCAGTATAGACTCATGGATATGTACTTTATATTTTGAGTTATAACCCATCTATTTTAATTTTGCTTGAATTGTTCCAGCTTTGGTCATTGGGAGTGCTTCCAGTTGACTTTATTCAGTTTTTAAATTGATCTCTCTACTTGGTAGGAAGTGCTGTGCTAGAACCTAAAGACATCAAGACAATTACATCTGGTCTCCGTTCTTGAGAAAATCATGCTTTCGAGAGGATGCAGTAAATAGTCATTTATAGCCCAAGTTGAACAGTTACCATAGAGTTTCATTTGATTCTGAATTCCCAAGAAAATACAGGATTCTAGGCCAGCCTTCTGTGTTAACTGGGGGAAGTATCTGGGTGTGATTTAAAGCTGCTGGAAAGCTCGAGTGACCTAGTAAGACTTCCAAAAGTATTTAATAGTACCTGAAATTCCAACATGGTAGTTATATTCCTTTAGAAATATTCTGGTTAAGATGCAAACAGCTCCAGGAGGAGACATTTGACTGTAGTTAATCATTTATACTTCCTTTGAATGAAAGAATGGCATAACTAGTATTCACTCTTTTTCTGGGGCTTTGCCATTCTGTGACACAGGTCTTTCTATGAATATTCATGTGGAGTAGAACCTACGGTGGTAATGTTGAGTTATTCCTGAGTCATTTGCCCAGCCAGGGCTAAGGAACACCAAGTTGTAATTGCCAGTAGCGTACTTTATAGCCCAAAGAGACATACTTTCATTTTTCCAGTAAGTAAACCCTGTCACTGTTGTATGATCTCATTATAATCAACCCAGAATGGTTTTAGCTTTTGTATATATTGATTACCCATAGAGACAGCTTCAGATTTCCTTATGGTAGACTCCGCGGAAGTGACAATCATTGTTAAGTTCCATTCGCTCATTAATCATTGTTTCTTAACGATTTCCAATTAAAATCCAAATTACTGGCTTCCTTTCATGAGAAGATTTAAAGAGCGGAAGCTACTACCTTAAAAAGATTTCTTCAATATGCTGAACTTTGTAATCTTAGTGTCCTTCATAAACTATAAAGTTGGTATTTGGTAGGAAAATACATTGAAAGCTTTCAAATTTGCTTAAGTTTCATGAATTGTTGATGTAAGAGAACCTTCAGCAGAACGTTGAGTGAGTCTAATTCATTGTCCTGTAGGAACCATAGATTATAAAACCTTGTTCTGTGCCATGTGTCTTGAAATCATCAGCAAGCATAAATTGAATTCAACTAAAGGAAGTTTCTTCCATCAACGTCTGGACATATACATCCTTCTGTAGATCAGCCAGACCTTAGCTGTAAACCCTAGATGTATGATCTGCCTTAGACTTGCGTCCCGTGAAACCAGGCAAGAGGAATCTTTGGGACCCAGTGTAACTTTGTGCCAATGTAATAGTCACTTGGCCCTTGGAAGCATTAACTGTATTGTGTAGTGGAGACCTTACCGATAGTATAGCCCTAGTTACCTAGATTTGGCCACCCATTAATTTAGCTTTGCTCTTCTTTACCATTGCTAATCTCATCTGAACCTACTCGGTCATTCAGTTTCAGAGTTGAAAGATACATCAGCCATCACCTCATCCACCCTCTTATTTTAGAGGGAAAGAGAGGCAAAGTGAGTTTGCCCAGCTCACATTCCCTGTTACCACGAGTTCCATGGAGCTCAAGCCAACTTCTCAAGTCTCCATGATCCTTCCCAGGAATTTTTAAGTGGCACCGTGCTGGCTCTTGTGATTAAACATTCTTTTAGTCAGTAGCTCTAAGACTCAGATTTAATTAAAGATTCCTAATTGGTGTGTTCTTGCTCTTTCTCTACAATAGACAGAAAATGTGGGGTAATTCGGTCGCTTTCCACATGAGACAGACATAATGTGCAAGTTGGCAGGTATTGTTACAGCCCTTTCTTGTTCTGTGTACCTCAAGGACTCTGTTTGTATCCTTGGGAACACAGCAGCTTAAAAAGAAACAAAAACTTTGCTTTTTAAAAAAGTACTGCATGAGAATATAGATGAGCAAAAATAATAAAAGAAGGAAGAAATGATTGCAAACTACAGATATCACCTTCTAAACCTAAAACACACACTTTAAATACTTTATATACTTATACTTACATGTAAATATATGTATACTACATATCATATGTTAAATATATATGGTATATGTGCATAGATTTTAAAGCAAATAAAATGAAAATTGTATTTGATATGTTGAAAATAATTTCCATACCAACAAAATATTTTGTAATATCAGTTTTCATAAATAGATATTTTATTGTATGTATGACAGTTTTTCTAACCACTGTGCTATTATTAAAAATCTAGAGTATTTTTCCCTTGATATTGCTACATTCGGACCAACCTTAATGTGTATCCTCCTTAGCAAAATCTTTGGACATTCCCTTAATTATTACCTTAGGATTAAACTCATAGGAGTAGATAGGGTGTGTCAGAATATCCATATATTTAAGATATTTAGCCCAGTTTCTCTGTAGAAATAGTCATAAACATTCCCACTGTGGGTAGGAGAATACCATGGCTCCAGTGTAAAATAAGGATGTCAGCCGCGATTCTTCCTGCCAAGGCCAGATGAGTTACCTGGGCCTCTCTCTTCTCAAGGCGATTAGAAAACGAGCAGCATATTGTTATAATCCTTAAGAGATGATAGGAGAAGCTTGTGATCATAGGAGTGCTCTAGGCATGCCTTGCTGCCGTAGAATAGACGCTGCAGTCCAAACAGCAGGGTGCCTTGGAGAGAGTTTTCTGCTGAATGTCTGCTAGTCAGGCAGAGATTGAGTAGCTGGTTTCTTTGTGTCCTGATTTCAGAAGTTAGAAATATTTTCAGAATTGCATTTCCAGATAAGATCTTTGTGTACTGCTGCTTATGGTGGTTATAGGAAAACTGTTTAGGGTTTTTATGTTCTAGATCTGTACTGAGTATATTATCTTAATCAATCTCCAGCACAAACCAATGTGGCAAGAGTTGTCATCTACATATTACCAATGACGACTGTGAAACACAAAGGTTAAGTCACTTACCCAAGGTCCCAAAGCTAAAGTGTGGCGCTATGGGGATTTGAAGCCAGGTGTACCTTTTTTACCTCAGTGTCTGTGGTCCATGGCATTATGTAATACCACCTACCTGATAAACAGCCTTGTTATTAAAAACTCCAGGTAACCTAACCTCTTTTCATTCTAGCCATACTTGTATTATATGTGAGGAGGCAAATAAGTGTAGGATTTGGAGCCAAAAAAAAAATCTGGGCCTGATTTCATAGAAACATGAAAACTTCAGTTTCCCCATCTATAGAAGAGATTAAAACTAGACCTGTTCACAGGATTGCTATGTGTATTATAAATTAAAATGAAGTACCTGGCCTTGGAAATGTGATAATAGAGAACACTATCTTTATTATCATATTTAAACTGTTTATAGCATCAATTAGATCTGAATTTTGAAAAAGTAGATTTTGCCTTTATTCCTAAAAATGTTTCCAATCACAGCACTATTTTAGGATTTTGTCTTTTGCCCTCTCCAAATACAAGTTGGTAATTTTCTTGAGCATAGAGTACAGTGGTGGTTTTGTAAATACAGGGTAAGCAGTTATTACTTCAGGATCATGGGTACTGCTCTTACCTTACTTAAACTTTGAAATTAACATCTCTGTGCTATGGTTGTTTTTGGAAAACTATTAAATAGACCATTTTTTTCATTTAGTTCCTTTTAATCAAGAACTTCAAATGCTATTCTTTGGAGGACTGAATTTTCTCAGAAGTCCAAACAGCTTGCTCTGGATCTGAAAATATGACATTGATTGCTTTTTAATCCCTAGATTTGGTGGGGTTTTGTCTTGGTTTGTTTTCTATTGAATAAAAATAATTTTATTTCTTTACAGCCATACAAATATACCCATGGCCATGCATGTGCACACACTCATTGTCAAGGAGAATTTAACATTTTGGATGTTATGGAATTCAGGTTTTGAAGTCAGTACTGGAGTCTCAGAACTGAAATGTATTACTGGTCATGCATCACAAGAGAATTAGCCACAAAGGTCTAGCAGTGGGGCCTTAAATTTTTGTTCTTGCTCCTCAGATGACAGCTATGAGAAAAACATACCTTGGTCTATCTTAATGCGTCTTTCTACTTCAAGTAGACTACATGTACTTCAATATACACTTCCAATTACATGAGTAATTAGACTAGGATGATGTAGTGTTTTCCAGCATCATTTAATATTTGCCCAGACACATGTGTAAGAGCTGTGGCTGGTGGCCTAAAAAAACAGCTCTATATGACAAAGATTCTTATTTTTTAGAAATTAATGTCTAAATAACGCTAAGGCCATCAAGTGTTGATCTAGCTTTTGCCATGCCACAGGGCTGTAACTTGGGTCTCCTGAAGGATTCTTGTGCCCTATCCTAGCTTTTCTTGTTGTTCCAGATCAGCTTGGTTTTCGGGCTCCACCTCTGTAAATGGGTCCTTTCCAGAAAATCAACAGCAAAGCCCTTCCTTCTTCTGAGCACTGACTGACACATTTTGCACAAACTGCTGGTTAAATAGACCACTCTTCTTTCTGAGTCCTGGCAAAAGAACTTCAGGTTATCTCACTTTATTTCTTTCCATTAAGTTTATTGGTACATTTTAGGTATACAATACAGTTACATTCATTATTGGGATTTTGTACCTTTACATGATATATCTTGGTTCTTATTTTTTCTCCTTCCCGTGCCCTCCCTTCACCACCTCCACCCTTCCCTATTTACAAAGACTTTATTTCCATTTTTTTCCTTTTCTCATATTTTTTTCTTTTCCCTTCTTTCCGGTTACCTCACTCTAAAGGACAATAATAACAACAACGAAAAGTTTGAAGACCTCAATTCTTGCAGCACTTGTTCTTACTGAAAAATGAAAGAGCCAGTTATGAGGAACATTTCAGGATTCAAAGTTGCTTCTTGTGCAGCCTTGCTGATTCCTAGTGTGCTCCAGAAGAAGGGGTAGTTGCTCCCAAACTATTCGGACATGTGCTCTGACAGGTCTGACATGTCTCTGACAGGTTACTTGGTCCCTTGGTTTGTTCTGGAGTGAGAAGCGGACAGGTGTGGCTCCCAGAAATATATTTTAATTGGATTGGCACCTTCAGAATTTATATCATTTGTTAGAGTGAATCCAGTCTTGCTTGATACATATCCTCATACTTCTGCTCTCCAGAACCCCAGGCCAGACACCTGTTCTTTGTCCTCTGAGCAGTTAGGAACATGTCCAGATTAAATGTCAATATAAAAGATTCTTGTTCACTATCATCCCATAGTTCACTTCCTGTAGATGATTTGCCATAGGCCATTTCCTTCCTCAGATAGATATGAAATCATACAGTGATCATTTCCTATAATGCCATACTAAGTTATTCCCTACCTGAAATCCAGCCTTCTAGAATTCTTGGAATCTTAGGTTTGGCTGTAGCTGGAAAACGCTGCAGGCAGGAGTGGAACCATTAGTAGTAATAAGGCTGAAATGTTTGTACTCCCCCTCCAGAGGCAGGCAGTAGGGGAGCCAGCCACTGGTGAAGATGATGTTGGGTGAAGGAGGGTGGGGATCATGGGAAAGATGGACACTGGTGGAGAGCAGGTGGGCCTGGGGTAGCAGAGAAGGCAGTAGGTGGGAAGCAATGGCAGTGAAAGTCTGGACTACACAGCAGGAATACTCAGATGATGACAGTCACGGTCCACATGGGACAGTGGGCCCCTAAGATTATAATGGAACTGAAAAATTCCTTTCACTTAGGGAAGTGCCCATGGTAACATCTTAATGATGCATATTACACGTGTGTTTGTAGTGATGCTGGTGTACATAAGCCTGTTTGGGTATGTTTAGATATGCAGATACTTATGTTGTGTGACAGTCACCTACCATATTCAGCACAGTGCCATGCTGTACAGTTGGTAGCTATAAGCAATAGGCTGTATCACAAGGCCGGCATGTACCACCTAGGTTTATGTACATACACTCTAAGATGTTCACACAACAACTCAATCACCTAACGGTGCATTCCTGAAAACATATCCCCATAATTAAGAGACACACAACTGGGTGAAGATGGGGCAGGAAAGACACATCAGCCAAGTGAACTTCCATGTGAGACCATGGAGGTATGAGTCAGTGTTTGCTGAATGAGTGTGTGTGCATGGCATTTCTACAGTATATGTGTGCGTGCGTGTGTGTGTGTGTGTGTGTGTAGCAGATGAGCATACATGAGTATGTGCTGCCTGTGCAGTGCAGAAGCCACAGCCCTCGGTCTGTACTGAGGGGCTTTTCCACCAACAACAGCCAGAAAGTAGTGCAGTTGAGCTGAGGAGTTTGGGTTAGATTCTGTGACAGGTGTGAGAGGGAATCTGAAAGTCACGCTCACAGTGTGATCACCTGGTAAAAGGCTGAGTGCAATGAGATCCCGGCTCATGGCTGAGCCAGGCTCAGGCTCCAGAAGGCACATCTGCAGTCCACAGAGGCAGCAACTGATGAGAGGCAAAATCAGAGGCTGGGAATTATGCGCGGTAGACTTGGAGAGACTCGGCAGCCCCAAGGTCCCAAGGACTACCTCTGTCCTAAGGTGCGGGACATGGGACAGTGCCAGCAAGCACAGGTGGGACAGCGGGGTGGAGGATGCAGGGCTTCGCTCCTCCCGGATGGGGCTCTTGGTGAATACAGCATGTCACAGCTTGAGGCGGTAGTAAGCTCTTCCCAGACAAGGAAGGACCCAGTACATTTAAAAAATTTTTCAATTGCTAGTTAAAATTTTTAACTTTACAGCATTTTAAAGTTAGCTGGAAAACCAAAAAATTGACTCATGCCCTAAATACTCCAAATAGGCACCATTTTGTATTTGAAAAGTCTTTCCTACTTCTCAAAGTGTAACTGTAGATATCCCTTGTGATTTTCACAACATTTATCTGAGATAAGTGGTTTCATTTTCAAATCTGTGTCCATTTTACATGTAAAAATTCTGAAACAGGTTAAACTGCCTAAAGTCATCCAGCTGGCTGGTGGCAGGGAGTGACCAGGTGTCAGAAGTCCCAGCTGCCGCTTTGACGTCATGGTACAGAGTCATCGTGTTATTGTTTTTACACATGGTTGACTGGCCTCAAATAAGCAAGCCATGAAAAATACCCACAGAGAGGAGCAGACAGTCTTTTCTTTAGTGTTTTCCCAGGACTGCTCCCCACAAAGAAATCTGCTTTGTATTCCCTATGTAAGCATCCGTTGTAAAAGTTTTATTTGTGATTTGGAAGATGAACCCAAGGCTTCACGCCTCCTAGGCATGTGCTTGTACCTCTGAGGTCCACTCTGGTCCCGTAAGCACTCCTGCGGGTAATTTAGTGTTTAGTCTTCAAGAACATGAACTTGGGTTTTCTTTGGGTGATCCTTTCCTCAAACAGTCTGTCAAGAAACCCATCAAGCACACCTCTCATTCTCTTAAGAGATTTCCTTTCTGCAACTAGAGTTCTGAGTGTAATCACAGATACATTTGTATCTCTTGCTTTTCTTCCTTTGTCAGGAAGAGTAAGATTCTGGGCTGTCTCAAATTATGATGATAAAGAACAGAGAGAAAAGACACTTAAAAATCAATTAAAAGGTAACTTGGAAATCTCAGCTGGTTAAGGGTGAATCAGCGGAAACAAAATCATTCTTGATATGGATACATATATATACATACATATATATGATATATGTATGATATGGATAATTTTTGAAAATATTTTTGTGTAAGACCACTGGCAGTCGTAAAGGAAGTTTATTTAATATTTTATAACTGCATCTTGACAGCATCTGTGTTCTGCAGTGCAGTATGGCCAGAAAGCAGGATGTTGGTTATACAGTTTCTCTTTCACATAGAATTGTTTAAATTTGGAGATGGCGCCTGAGGTGATGTATGCTCCTCATTCCTGACCAAAATATAGCACCTTAATTGGAGGCTGAAAACATGACCTCATCCCCTTGCATCTCAAGGCAGCTGTACTCGTGAAAGCCATCTGCTGCTCCCTAACGCTGGTCCATTTTCACATCTCATTCATAATCGAAGTGAGCGAATGAGGGGAATTTTTTGCCCAATCTAGGAGAGGTTTCAGCAGCTCTCTAGTGGCAGCAGCTCTCATACTCTTCCAACTGAACAGCCGAAGCCATGTATCATAACAAGCTCTGTTGCCCTGTGAAGTCCACAAAACGGAGGAAAGGGAAACAGTAAGGGTAACTCGAAGCCCAGAAAAGCAAATGAGGGCCGCAGTGCTGGCTTCCACCCTTGACCCAGGGTCCTGAACGTTTCTACTCTCACCTGATCAGACTGGCTTGTGTGTGTCTCCCAGAGGAGGGGCAGCGGTTTTAAAGTCAGAGCTCTTGGAAAGATGCAGTCTCCTTCGGTGGCATCATGCATTGATGGGATGCACTGGGTTTTTAAGCTATCTTGGTCATGAAGCTGACATTCTCACATTTACATTTGGACAGGGGGTTCTAGGAAGGAGATCACCGAGCACTGGGAATGGCTGGAGCAGAACCTGCTGCAAACACTGTCCATCTTTGAAAATGAGAACGATATCACCACGTTTGTGAGAGGAAAAATACAGGTAGTGGTGTTTTATATATTTTTAAAGAAAGAACAAACACCGTTTTTAATTGAAAGTAATTTCAAATTTGCAGAAATGTTGCAAAAATAAGGCCTATGTAAAACACACCTGTTTACCTTTTACCTAGACTCACATGTTGTCAACATTTTACCCCAATTTCTTTATCATTCATGTGTTCACTTCTTCCCTATTTGAGAGAAATTCTTTCCTAAATACATCAGTGTGTATTTTCTAAGACTAGAGATATTCCAGTATAGTTATCAATTGCATTATTTAACATTATGTATAAATTTAACATTCATATACTTTAATATTTGGCACAGATTCTAACTTAAATTGGCTGAATTATGACTTTGATAGTTTTCAAAAATATTTTTCATTCCAATGCAGGATTCAATCCAGGAAGTTGTTGCATTTGGCTTCCATCTCTTTAGTCTCTTCAAGTCTGGAAGATTTCCATGCCTCTCCTTATCTTTTATGACATTAGTATTGTTGAAGTAGGCAGTTCTGTTTTTTTTTTAATTGAACAGTTTTCATTTGGGGTTTTGTCAGATGTTTTCCTTATGATCCTATTCAGAGTAAGCATTTCTGGGTGGATACCACAGGGATGAGGTATCAAGGTATCATTCCTGGAGGCACCTGGTACTCAGTCTGCCCCTCCCTGGTGGTAAAGCTCAGTAAAGGTGCTGTCCAGTTTCTCCACTTCAGAGTTGCTCGTTTTCAAGTAATAATTTTCTGTAGGGAAATGCATTAATGCTACATGTATACGTATCCTGCTCCTTATCAAAATTTTCCTTTTGATTTAGCATCCAATTGATGAGTTTTTGCCTGAACCAATCCTTGCTGTGATGATTTGCAGCATGAAGACCATATGGAAGGGTGATTTCCGAGTTCCGGGAGTCTCCCTCATTTTCATGTTGGCAACTGCCATTCTATGAGCAAGAGCCCTCCTTGCACTTGTTTATCTATTTATTATTAATAGGGACTCCTAGGTTTCTCTGTTGTTTATATTCCTGGACCTGTTTATTTTGGTACTCATGCCAGACACAGCTCTAGCGCCCCTTGACAGTTGCTTTCAGTGTTGTTGGGATGCATTCCACTGCAGGCTCTTCCAGCCTCATCTTCTACCTTCCCTGTCCTGTTTATTTTAGTTTGCTTTCAGTTTTAGGTTCTTTTTCTTTCCAAGCTTTATTAGCTTTATTTTCCTTTTTGAATATAGAAAATAATAATATACTTCCAGAAGTCAAAAAGTATAATTCCCTTTTGCATCCCTCCCATCCTGTTCTCGACTAAGTCTCCCATAGTGAATCAGCATCATTGTTTTCCAGTGTACCTTTCCTGTTTATTTTTGTAAAAATAAACAGATTTACATATTTTCTACTTCCCTTTAACTCTTACATATAGACTTCACATATATATGCTGCTTTGCATTTTGTTTTTTCCCTTAAAATCTACCAGTCACATACCATATTTGTTCATAGAATGATTCCACATATTTTTACATTTTAATAGTTCTGTTTTTTAAATTTTGAAATGCTTTTTAGATTTACAGAACTGCAAAAATAGTAGAGAATTACCATATAGCCTTTGCTGAGCTCTCTTAAAGTTAACATCTTATATAACTATGCCACCTTTATCAAAACTAAGAAATTAACATTGATGCAGTACTGTTAGTGAAACTACAGACTTTTTTTGGATTTTATCTGTTTTTAATCCCGTGTCCTTTTCTCATGCCATGATCCAATTCAAGATCCTGCGTTTCTTTTTTTCCTTATTCTTTTTCACATCTGTGTATTAGTGAGCATATATCATAACTCATTCAGCCACTCACCTATGCTTGGACATTTAGGTAGTTTCTAATATTTTGCAACCAAAAACATATACATATATGTATATGTATACACACACACATACACATACACACACACACACACATATATATGTATATATATATATTCATGTATACTGTATTAGCTTTACTATTGCTACGTCAAAATACTTGACATATAAAACTTAAAGGAAGAAAGGCACATTTGGCTCACAGTTTTAAAGGGCTTAGTCCATGGTTAGCTGACTCCAAGACAGAAATTGAATGGTGTAAAAGACCTGGTGGAAGAAAGCTGCTCAACCCATGGCAGCCAGGAAGCAGAGAGAGACAGAGAAAGGAGGAGGTGGAGACAGGAACATACTCTTCCAGGTCATAACCCCAGGGACCTACTTCCTCCAGCCATTAATCACTGGATTAATCCACTGATAACTACAGTGCACCCATGATAGAATCACCTTCAGCAAGCCTCACCTATGAACACATGGGACCTTTGACACTACCATTAAATCTGTCCAAAACGTGTATGTAATTTTTATATTACTGAGGAAATATTATTGAGGTTGTATCACTAAGTTCCAGATAAAAAGATAAATGCATATTCTGTTTTGTGAATATTTCCAAATTCCCCTCTATAGGAGTTGTACCATTTCACATTCGCACTGGCAAGTGTGGGAGTGCTTCTTTCTTTACAGCCTCGCCAACAGTATGAAGTATCAAGCTTTTCAGTTTTTGCCAATCTGATGGGAGAGAAATACTTTTTAGGTAGTGTTTTAATTTGTATTTGTATCATTTATGAGAAGCTGAATATCTTCACATAAGTTTAAGGACTACTTTTTATTTCTCTGTTGGTAAACTGCTTGTGTCTCTTTTACATATTTTTTATAGAACTTTTGATCAATTTTGCCTCTTTATATAGAAGGGCCATTTGCCCTTTATTGGTGGTATATATCATAGATATTTTCCTTCAGTTTGTCATTTGTCTTCTAACTTTGCTCATGATTTATGTCACACAAAATTTTAAATTTTTACTTAGCCAATTTTAGAAAATCTTCCTATGATAAAATCTGGGTTCTTAGTCGTACTTCAAAAGTCTGTCTTTACACCAGGGTAAGAAGGAGTTGTGGAAAGTATTCTGAAAAAGTGGTTCTTCAGATTCCATGGAGAGTCAATTTTGTTTTATTTTTCTATTTTATTATTACACAAACTTGTGGTTCTTTTAGAATCAGAAAAGGAAGTTTAAAAATACAAGTGGAGGGCCAGGGATTTAGCTCAGTGGTTTTACTGCCTGCTGTGCAAGTGCAAGGACCTGAGTTCAATCCCTGGTACAAAAAAAAAAAAAAAAAAAACAAGTGGAATCTCCTTACTTTTTAGGGTCTGATGTTTTCGGAGAGAGCTGAATTTGAATGACCTTATAAAATGGTGACCATGGGAGTACAAAAGCTCATGCAGTGCCAGCCCCTTCCCCCATTTCCGCCCTACCTACCCCTCAAATGAGTGTTTATGAATTGTGTCAGCATTGGTGATTCAATTTTCTATTTCATCCTTATTTGAGAGATTAGATTGTTCCGGAATCACGGAAATACATGGAGACACAGAATTCATTCCGGTAAAATAAAAGTTTACTTGCAAGCCAGCGAGACCACCAGAAACTGGTCTGGTCAGAGTCCACGCCCTGAGTTCTTTGTCCATCACCTTTTATACTTTCCTCAGTCATTATCTCATCCCTAGTGCTCTTTGTTAAGTAAATAAAGTTCCAATTCCTGTTTAATGGTTAGACACAAGTGGTTTCTGTCACTGATTACAGTCCTAAACACATGACAGTCAAGGCACATATATCATAAGTTTGTTCAAGGATTCCCACTTTGTTCTTCAGAGCTAGGATGTTATCTATAGTGGAGCTACAGATCAAAGGAGCTATATAACCTTCACTTTAAACAACAAAGGCAAGGGGCTAAGGCAAGCTTTTAAAGGGATACACTGCCTATTTTGGTTCCACAACTACTTTAATAGCTAATCTACTAAACTTACTTTAAAACTTTTCCCTATCAAGATGAGTTTAAAAGGTTAAAATTGGCTGACAGGGGCATTGGAAAGGATCACAGAACAAGAGGCAGCTTCCAAATTTTAAAAAAAATTGAATAATTTAGAACTTCCTTATTGATGAAGCCTAGTTTTTTATCTTTTTTATTCCTAAGTTATGTATTTGAATTTCTGGGAGTCATGTACATGGGGAGAGTCTGAGGGGTCCTAACTGGCTCAGGTAGGAGAGGTTGGATGGAAGCAGACTGCTGGTGAGTGTGGGGAAGACAGAGACAGGGAGCAGCATCTACATCTGGGCCACCGCAGGTTCTCAGGTACCGACCGGTACCTCTCACAGTCCTCTCAAGTAGTTTCATCTTTGGGAAAATGACACAAAGAAAGCATTGTAGGAAGAAACCAAAGCTTGAAAGTGACAACACTTAGGAAAAGGAATGAGTGTACAAATAAATCCAAGACAAATTACGCCAAATTGCCTTTCTTCTCACCATTTGCATTACACTGAAAATGTCAGATTTAATTCCCCTGAAACTAATTATGAGGAAGAATTGCTATTAGTGCAGTTATGTGTGAAAGAATGTCATTCATGTGCAGATGAATGGTTGTGTTCACAGATTGTCCAGTAATTAAGAGAACCAACAGACTTGCTTATTTTGAGATCTAAATTAACTTTTATAAATTATAAATGTAACAATTAAATACTGAAACAACCATGATCCAAATGTGTTGTACATAGCATTTGTATATTTATTCCTAGACTTCTACTGTGCCTATAATTTGTAATAGTAGTCTCAATGTACACATAATTTGTTACTATACTCTTTTTCTTGACCAATATCGACTTTATTGCTATATAAATAGATATATATCCATAATAGACTATTATTTTTCTCTTTCTAGAAGTCATCTTAGCTTCTAGATTTGTGAGGGCAGTCAGGTACAAACAAAAGTAGAGTTAACATTTTGGTCCATATAGCTTTCTCACAAGTTGTGGGGGTTCTTGGGGTTTTGTTTTATTTTGAAATAGGTAACAAAATGCAGATTAATAGGTTAAGTAGTTAAAACATTCTAATGAGGGAAAAGAAGTTTAATGGGCCTTAGTAGGTATTGTCAGTATATTAGGATTCCTGTATGATTACACATTGCTTGTTTTCAGGATTGTAGCTATGTAAATGGTATAAAAGAGCGGGCATGGTGGTGCATGCCTGTAATCCCAGCACTCCTGGAGACTGAGCTAGAAGGATAACGTGTTTGAGTCCAACCTGGGCAGTTCAGCAACATGGTAAGATCTGGTGTCAAAATCAAAAAATAAAAAAAGGGCTGGAGAATATAGGTCAGTGTGAAGATCCTGGCTTCAGTCCTCAGTACTGAAAAATAAGTGGTTTAAGCTTTTGTAAGTGAGGAGAAGAGGGCTTGGAAAGAGGGGAGGGGAATAGGTAAAAAAGAAGCAGCAAAATATATCATGTACAGGTACAGGTTCCCTATGGTGAATGTTATCATTATGTGTATCTAAAATGTACCAATAAAAATAAAATAGATACACAAAAAGGAAATCCATAGAGAGTTTAATGTTTTAATTTTCTGTCTTTGATTATGAGGTTGAACATTCTTTCATGTTTGACATGTTTTTATACCTGTCGATACCACTCTACCTATTTAAATTAATACTTGACCTCTCACATATTTGGATTGTGTTAGTTTTCCAAAGTCATGAGGGACTGTTGCCTAGAACCAGCGCGCCTATTTTATGTTGTGTAGAGCCCATAGAACTTAAAGGAAGGAGATACTACATCCCTTTGTTCACCCATCCAGTCCTGGCTGAGAAACTACAGCAAACTCAAAAAAGGTTTGGTATTCTGATCCTGTCTTTCCCTAAAGATGGGGAAGCTGAAAGTTCGACTGTAATCAGCCTCATGTTGAAATTCATTGGCAAAGGGTGGTCTGTTAGTGTATTAGACCTTGGCATATTTCACAGTGACATATCTCAGGTCCACCTTCCCTGAAAATGTGGTTTTTAGCAGATCTTTAGATAGCATTGTCTGAAACTAGTGTTTTTCCACTAAAAACCATAGGGGCATCATTTGGTAGTTGTACATCTGTCCCTTCTGATATTCTCCCTACTGACTTTCAGCAAGCGCCCCACTGCAGGGGCTCACAAGAAGCTTAGGCCACGGGGTCTCCAGGTTCACTCTGAGGTCCTGGTTGTGCCACTGCCTACAGACCCTGCTGCTGCTTGCTCTTAGTGGGCTCTCATTTATTTCTTAGTGGGTACTCATTCATTTCTTCTTTCATTCTTACATCTATTTTTTATGCTCCTCCAAAGGCATTGGCAACATTGAAATGTCAGTGTATTTGACAACTGGAAAAGTGATTTTTCATGCCTTTTTCTTTCCAAACTGACCTTTCTTCCTCTCCCCGCACCCACCCAAGGGTGTCATTTCTGTTTGTCTAAGTCCCTAATACGTATAGCACTCTGCCAAAGCAGTTTGTCTCTGAGAATAGCCTGGGTCCAAAATTGGTCTCCTCTCATCTTTAATCAAGCAAGCTCTGTCCATATCCCTGTCCTGTCAGTGCAGTAACATCAAAAGAAATTAGAGGAAAAAAACCTTTATTTTAAATATTCTCCCAGTGCTACTTCCAGTGTCAGATTCTCTGTCATCCTGGCGATGACAGATGAGGAATCAGGAACTTGGTTCTTAATTTCCTAAGCATTGTTGACTCTGAGACAATCATAGATTTAAAATATGCAATTCTGGATTATACAATAAAAGTAAGATATGGCACATTAAGATGCATTCTAATTTGGGAAGGCAAAAAATTCTCCTTTAATATTTTATTGAGTATCCTTTAGGTGCCAGATACTAGTGATGAAAAATGTCCAAGGTATTCATTATGTTTGGCACCCATATGTAATGGTAGACAGAATTTTGCCAACATATAAATAAGAGAATGTCAAAGTGAGATCGGCTTAGTTTTACAGGGAACGTGAGGCTTATGCCACACCTGGAAAGTCTGACGTGGGCAGATAGAGAAAAGATCTTAGGGTGCAAGAGTCGTGCTGCCTTCTTTTTCCATTCATGGATGGTCTGTGGAGTTTTCAAGGTGGCAATCTATTCCAAAAGAGGCCATCGAGAATCAGAGTGTGCAGAGAGTCTCACTAGAAGATTCCTTGAAAGCCATCACAGTAATTCAGTTGTGATATAAGCCCACTGTGTGGACCGTGTGCCTAGGCAAGGCTTCCTAGTAGAAGAAAAGGTTGAATGCTTGTCCTGGGCTGTTTGCTGTTAGAACTGTTGTTCAGATTCTCATTTTTAACCAATGTTTAATGATGGTGGGGATTGAGGAAGACTGAAACCCTCCCTCCTGCCATCACACCTCATTATACAACTGCTGGCCACTTAGGGGAAAGGTCTGCCAGTGCAGATAACATTCAGGAAATGATTTCAATATATAACACTGAAAGAGTTAATAATACTTAATGTGGGGAAAAAGAATCATGGTTGGGAGAAGATTTACAAGGAGACAGGGGTTAAATAAACCAGACTTTGGGACTTGATAGGATCAATAAAACAGAACTGTCTACTTCTAGATTTTAGACACACACAATGGCAGGATCACAGGCAAGAAGCTGGGAAAGCATAGCATTGATGCATTTCGACCCAGAGGATGCTTCGGGCTGCCTGGCCAGAGTTCATGGGAAACTTTAGTGGGATGTAATACAGTGAGAAAAAAACTGCAGTGTTGGTTGGTCCCGAAATGTGCATAGTCTAGAATTTTAGACTAGCAGTAGTGGGGAAACACTCAGAATTTTAATAACAAATGTTTCAGTCAAACTTAGTTTTAAGAAGATAAATTTGTAGGAAACATTGGTGATATACCAGAAGCATAAGAGCCCCAAGGCCAGAATTCTAGGTATGATGAAGCAGTTAGAACTTTCTGCCCTAGGGATGGAGGGGACTGTGGTCATGTCAAGGAGAATTCAGAGGTTTGCCCAAGCCCACACAGATACAAGTGACTCTGCCGAGACCCGAACCCACAGCTGTCACATAGTAAACTGCACGCATTTCGGATTTGGTGATTACACAAAGGTGGAATTCAAGGGAGCTTTTTTTTTTTTAAATCAAGAGCTACAGAAGCCAGTTTTCTGAGAGTTGTGGAGAAATTGAGTAACAGTGAAATGGCTTCTTAAGCTACTGTGATAATTAAACAGTAGGCTAAGCCAGTCACTTGCTATGCAAATATTTCATTTCCTGCCAGATGTCAGAAAAATCCCATATCTAATATAATCTTTGCTCTCACATTCACTCTTCTGGTCAAATGATGACTTGCTCTTTTCTCTAGGTTTCCTCATGTTTTGAATGGCTGTGAGCCAGTGAGTCTGGCCAACTATCAGCTAGTGACACGCGTTTGATTTTCCTTTCCTCTCGTCCTTTTATGATGATTTTCTTGTTGATTTTGAGAAAGGCAGAAATTGACCTTTGGGATGGCTCTATCATGATTAGCTTAATAAAAACAATAGAACTAGCAAAACACTTAATCTTGTCATTTGTGAAAAAACTATGGGCATCATTCCAAATGAGCTTAATAAAATAATTAGCACCATTAAAATCCATACTGTCCTTTGAAAATCATTTAGTACATAAATGCCACTTGCTAATTTATTTAGAATTTAAGGGTTGCCTCTGGATAGAATTCATCACTTAAAAAAAAATTCTGGCCTTAGAAATTGTTTCTTTCTTTCTTTCAAATTAACATACAGCTTTCTTCAAATTAACACCAGTTGTGTCTTTGTGTTTGATCCTCAATTAGGGGATCATTGCAGAATATAATAAGATCAATGATGTGAAGGAAGATGACGACACAGAGAAGTTTAAAGAGGCCATTGTGAAGTTCCACAGGCTGTTTGGGATGCCCGATGAAGAGAAGCTTGTCAACTACTACTCTTGCAGCTACTGGAAGGGGAAGGTTCCCCGGCAGGGCTGGGTGTACCTCAGTATCAACCACCTGTGCTTTTATTCTTTCCTTATGGGAAGGGAAGGTAAGTGGTCTAGAGTTTCAGAGAGAAGCTTTAGTCAGTCTACTGAAACCTTCTCTGAACTCATAAGTCAAATAAATCACAGTGTCAAAAGTAAATCTGTAGATTTAACTGAGTCAAGTTGTTTTTGGCTTACAGTTTAACAAGCGAATTCAATGATGGTCCACTCAATATTGTAAAGAAATAGGTCATTAAATAATAAAGACTCACTGGAAGTATAATTAATTTAGTAGACATGGATTTCAGTCTGTCATAATTGTGATCTAGAATTTATAGCTTTCAAATATGGCTCCCACAGTTACCAAGGCAATGAAGATGGGCTTATAGACTCCTGGGAGTTTGGCATGCTTAGGGCCTGGAGTTTCTGGTGCCTGGTGTTGACCTGGCCTTGTTCTCTCTGCTTAGCTAAGCTGGTAATCCGATGGGTGGACATCACCCAGCTTGAGAAGAATGCCACACTGCTCCTGCCTGATGTGATCAAAGTGAGCACTCGGTCCAGCGAGCATTTCTTCTCCGTGTTCCTCAACATCAACGAGACCTTCAAGTTAATGGAGCAGCTTGCCAATATAGCCATGAGGCAACTGTTAGACAACGAGGGCTTTGAACAAGATCGATCCCTGCCCAAACTGAAAAAGAAATCTCCTAAAAAAGTGTCTGCTTTAAAACGGTGCGTGATGGAGAATTTGAGTCTTACAGACTTTAGAAACCAAAATCCTGTCCATACATTCACTGATTCATTTTAACCTTTTCTGGACAATTTCAAGGATTGTGAACACTTTTCTGGACACAGTATGAAAAAGATTGCCCGAGGCACCCCCAGTGCCAAAAGAGAGACAGACATGACCACTTCTGCACAATGTGCTGTGAACTCGGCTGGTCCTAAGGACAGTGTCATGTGCACACAGGGAGAGCTTGGCCTGGTGGAAGGTGCTCTGCCTGAGCTCTGCAGATGGTAGTAGAAGTGAACCTTCCAGCACAGTAGGATAATGGATGTGATAGGCAGAGGGCACACATGGTATGGGAAGCACAGTTGGAGTCTGGAAAGAGCTTGTTGTAATTAAGGTGTCTTTGGTAATTAGAGACATGTTTTGACACCATGGTAAAGGATAGGTGGCAGTTACTGCAGTGGATTAAGTAGCAGTGAAAGTCAAGAAAAGGAAAATAGGCAAGTATTGACTGCTTTTTTAGGAAATTCAATGGAATTCCTTTAGGAAGGGTAGTTGCTTTTTTGTAGAATGGAAGGTTGGAACCCAGGATTCAGTGAAAGAGGCAGATGGAAAATTTGTTGGTGAGAGTGGGTACAGGGACAGGAGAGAACATGGGGATAAAGCTCTAAGAGAGCTTTAACATGACCTCTTGTAGAATGCAGGAAGGATGTTGATGTGTCTTCTTTTGACATAGGGAAAAATTAAGAGTTCCTAAGAGCAAGACAGAGGCGATTTCACAAGTATAGAGGAGGGAGTGGGAGGAAGCATCCACATTCAGCCTTTGCACTGGAGAGCCAGAAACTAGATCCCAGGGGCTGCGGTGGGGTAGAGGCTTCCAGGCAGAGGTTTGGACAAGATAAAGCAGTCATGAAGGGAGAGATCATACACAACAGAACACTCAGTTAGATTGGAAACCATAGTTGTCCAAGAAGTGGATTGTTCCTGTGTCTTTTCATGCAGCTCTGTCATCTGTTTAGGGTGCACCCAGCAGACAACTGTAGCTTTTTGCATTCTCTCTAGGTCTTGCCTTAAAAATAAGGTTGGAAAAGTGCTAAATAAGAGTAAATGTAATAGCTTCTTTATAAATGACGGTATCCTTTAAAAAATATTTTCTATTACTGCATATTAACTTTACAAAATACTAAGTTTCTTTGTGGCAATTTCATGCATGACTGTAGTATTCTGATCATACCCGTTTCCCTTATTGCCCTCCTTTATACACTCCACTTCCCTTCCTTCTGTCTAATAATAGTCTTTCTGGAATGACTGCCTTCTTTACAAAGAGAACGCATTTCCTATTCAGACCTAGTTTTTCCAAGGCTCCTTAACATTTATAGATATTGATTGTCAACTGGCCACACAAGGGAAGGGACCTAAACATATTAAAAGAATTTTATTATGCTTTGGGGTCCTTAGGTTGGAGTAGCTAAAGATGGGAGGGACAACTAAAAAGATACAGGAGGTGAAAAGTGGGCTGGGGGGCCCTCCACAGCTACAGCATTTAGAAGGTATGAAAGCATCTTTCTTGCATGAGATGAATTATAATTATCGCTTTCCAGTGATCTCGATGCCAGGGCAAAGAGTGAGAGGTACCGTGCCCTTTTCCGGCTGCCCAAAGATGAAAAATTAGATGGCCACACAGACTGCACCCTCTGGACTCCATTTAACAAAATGCACATTTTGGGGCAGATGTTTGTCTCCACAAATTACATCTGCTTTACCAGCAAGGAAGAAAACTTATGTAGCCTCATAATCCCACTCCGTGAGGTAAGTATCAGGTCAAAATGGATATTTTAGGAGTCTCATTTGTAATCCTTTTCTTTGTGAACCAAGAATTTTATTTCTGTTTAGCCATCGCTTAGTTGGCTTTTTAACTATTTGGTAAATATTTGTAATCTGTTGATGGCACCTGTCGCCCCTTGCTGTCATAGCTGTGACTCTAGGACCTATGAGATCTCTTCTAGAAACAGCCTGGTGTTTGTTAACTGTAGGTTTTATTATTATTCAGGGGTAGGGAGGCTTACAGATATGTGATAACTGCTGTTGAAAAGATAGCCAACATTGGTGCACATCTGTCATCCCAGCACTCTGAGAGGCTGAGGCAGGAAGATTGCCAAGTTCGAGCACAGCCTTGGAAATTAAGTAATTTAGCAAGACCCTGTCTCGAAATAAAAAATACAGTAAAAAGGGCTGAGTGTTTAGCTCAGTGTGAAGGCCCTGGAATCAATCCCCAGTATGGGGATAAAAGATAGCTGTTGTACTCAGAGATCCTAATAGGAGAGGCTGTGCCCCACATATAGGGCCACGGGGAAACACGAGGGTTGTTCCAGTGGCAGATCCTTTGTGATGTTTCCGAGGGCTGGCCCAAGCTGGACAGGGCAAACAGGCTTAGGACTGGCCAGTTTGCAGTTTCTGGGGTATGGTGGCTGCCCTGGTTGTCTAGTCCCGGTCCCTGGGGTGTCTGGGAACGGTAAGGCAAAGGCCCTGGGTGAGTGCAGTAAAGGAAGCAATGGGAGTATGAACTGGTAAGATTTGCTCCCTTATAAAAAGCAGTGCTGTTGGAATTGGCTACCCTGCCTAAGGTTGATACCTCCACAGTCAGGAATGCCCCATGATTTTTTGGAATAAAATACAGACTAGAAAATATGGCCATTAAGCCTGGCTCACAGTGCAGGACTGCCACTTGAGGCTGGGAGTCAAGGCCATGCATTGTCTGTCCTGTCCGACAGCCACTGGTTGTGTTAGAACCACCAGACTGCTGCTCACAGCGGCAGATTCCTGAGCCCATTCCAGATCTTCTGGACCCAACTGTCTGCATGTTTTGGAATCTGTGTTTTAATCCAGTCCTCCAAAGTCTAAGGAACAGGAACGTGATTGTTGATCAGTGTTGGGGTGGAGGTGCAGGTGACTGCGGAATTGCCTGGGGCATGGCCGTGAGCACTGGAGTGAGCAGCACTTGAGGTTAGGTGGTGGGGAGGGCGGTGCAGGGCCCAGCAGCCCAGTGATTTCTAACCTGGCCACATCCCACCCTCCTGATCCTTTTCCGGAAGTGAGAAGCTTTGGCCATTGTTCTGCATGAGATGTCAAGACACTATTAAAGGGTTCAAGTTTCTGTCTGCCTTCTTTTTAAAAAAAAATTACTTAAGCTAATTTTACACCTTTTTTTCCTGTTTCATCGTTATCATAGAACATTGGTGAAAGTACAGATAATTAAAAACAAAATTCACCCCTTGACCCACTATTCAGAGACAACCACTGTTACCATGTGATGCAGCTTTCTAGGTATTTTCTGTGCTTTGCTACATGTGTGTCATTTATATAATTTAAATATAAAACATAGGAGATTTTTTAAAACTTATTTCCTTTAAGAGTGACTATATTTTAAACTGTCCCCTGAATCATTAGTCTTCTAAAGTGTAATTTTTAATGACTGCGTATTATTACCACACACACACGTGTGTGTATATATACATTTTTTAATTCATTCATGGTGGTTGCACTTTTTCATTATTTCTAACTTTTCCCCAGTCATATGTATAATTTCATTAAATTACATGTTACATGTTCCCAGAAGCTGGTTTGGTGGATCAAAAATAATGTAAAATTGGCAATTGGCAAATTCAGTTCTGTTATATAGGATCTATGAAGCTAGTGTTGTACACATTTTGAAGCCAGGGTAATTTGTTGAGAGTGAATTCCAAGCTGGGTAAATCAAGTATATGTACATTTGGTTGTAAAATGGACTTTATAACTTTTCCCAGCTGCTTTTCCTTCCTAGTGGTCTTTGCCAAAGCCTGTTACTAAACATTATTCTCTTCACCGAATTCTACACGTAATTTTCTTCATCAAATACTACTACCTGACTATGGCAAAGCAGAGTTACCTGGTGTTGGTGATGACTGACACTTAGTTATCAGGGGATGCCCAATTGCCTGACTGAGGGTACAGCAGAGGATGGAAAAATAATATACAAGAACAAGGAATAAAGAATAAAGAACCATAGTTTATTACTTGGGGGCGCTGAGAGTTGATCTTAGTTCTCTCCTGGCTAAGACCATGAGCTCTGGATTAGTCAGTATTTATGATCATACAACATAGCAGGGGGCGTCAAGGCAGACATAGAGAACAGCAGGACTTGAGGCACTAATGAGTCAGGCTGTGGAAGGAAGGAACGAAGCTTTCCTGTGAAGGACAGGTCATGGCTAACAAGCCACCTGTGTTACCTTGTAGGTCGTAGCTACTGAGCCACCTGCGTTCTTTATCTAACGTTTGATCTCGGAGAATGGCTGCACAGTCGTAACTCCTCATCTGTAGTGGTTTTTTGCTATTAGAGACGTCACAACCTCATTGATCATTTAGATCTCAATTATGACCATTGGCATAGGGAAGTCTGTCTCCATACATCAGCCAAAGGCTCATTTAGCAAGTCACAGGAAGGCCTTGGAATGACTCATAATTTTAATAAATAGCTGAATCATGAGCCAGTTTATAAGCTAATTCAGTAATACCTTATAGCTTGCTCAATGTGGATTCAAGCTGGCCTCCTGCAATCCGGGATGGCTCAGGAAACTCACTCTGGGACTAAGACTGTCCCCCTGGAGGGACCATTTGTGCATCTGAGCGCATCAGCACTCTGTACCCGGAAGAGCAGTTTGAGAGTCTGGGAGCCACTCTCAAGACCTCTGCCTCCCGTTGCCTGCCTCCTGGGTCCTGGGTCCAGCCAGCTCTGCTTACATCTAAGACACAGTAATTTGTGAATGCTCCCTCCCGGCTAGAGAGAATTCACCTCCCGAGAGAATGGTGGCCGATGTTCTCCAACCATCTTCTGCTTGATGGCTTTCTCAGGCAGGGCAGAGATCATTTGGTCATTGTTCAGGGTAACTCAGAGGAAAGAGGATCCAGAGGTGACATTTGGGAACAAGGGGAGTTGTGGTTGGATGCTGTGGCGACTTGAAAGAAACACTCAGTGCAACCAAAGTTGCTTCCCTTACACCTGATGAATCACTGAGGCATAGTGATGGTGGGTCCCTAACCCCAGCTAATGGAAGGGCCAGAGACTTAATGTAAGTTTTATTGCCTTTAGTAACCATAATGTCAGGAAAGCAGTGGGCGGGGCCTCCACACTGCTCCCTCCAATCCATTCCCACCCTGAGCCAGGTACTTTCTGGAGCTGAGTTAAGCTGACTGATGAGCCCGGAGCCTCCCGGAACACCACACACACCCTGCTTGGAGTGGCCACTTTTAGGGTGGAATTGTTTTGTTTAATTTTTAATGAACTGAAGTACCGACTGAAGATTATTAATATACAGTGCACATATTGCCTTGAGGCAGATCAAATCAGCAGATGTTAGATGTTCAGAGTAGTGTTGCTGTGGATTTTGAAGAAATTACAGCCAGCTAAAGTGATCTGATGAGGCTCCTCATTAGACAGAGATTCCAGATGGCTCCTTTTTTCCCCCAACCATAAATTACCTCATAAATGTTCAATATTAACCACCAAGACTTGATTAAACTCCAGTCTATTTAATAAGCCACATTAGAAATGTAATGTACCTCATTATAATGTAGAAAACTCATGTAGCTCTCTCTTTTCCTGATGGCACAAAGTTTATGTGACAGGATCTTACTAGAACTCACTTGTCAGTAAAAAATATTTTATAACCTATGGAGCATATACATGTTTTTCGTGGGAGCTTTCTTGTTTCTGTGTTCATGATTCAGCTGGATAGATGCACTCTCTCAGCCTGACTTTATCAAGATCCACATAACAGTCTGGGTTTTAGACAGAAAATTTGAAATTGTAATTCCTTTGGCATCTGTGATTTAGCCTCAGACACTTAAGTACCCAAAGAACCAATGAAATTTTGATATCAGAAAAAGAGCTTTTATAAATCCTTCAAAAATAAGCATTGCCATAAGTGTCAAGGCAAAATCCTTTTCATGAAACAGGTTATTTTTTCCATTTCTCTAGCAGTTTTGCATTAGAGTGAAAAGAAAAGCCTTTAATGTGCACCCCAAGTATGTCAGGGATTACTTTAAAACATACATTTATAGTTAAATATAAATTATATCTAAATATACTTACCACATAGGTACAGTGTATGTCATATACTGCGTGGCACTTGGGGCCATGAAACTTTTTAGACAAGTTCAATATGTTTCTTAGGCTTGAGTGGGGAAAATTTTTTAAGGATCTGCTTTTGAGGAAAAATATTTACATGAAAATGCAAGGGTGCAAATTCAAGTTGAACCTGTCTAGACTGCTTGCAGATAGAAATGAAGAGCAAAAAATAGATATTGCTGTAGGTATATAGTAAGAGCTGTTACAAATAAACCAAGTGCTTGTCTTGAGACTTTTTCCCCTGATGTGCTAAAGAAAATAGTTTTAATGCATTTATCCTTCCTTCCACTTGATGAAAATCCTTTTAAAAATCACCAAAATAGGTCTTCAGTTCAGAACTAAATCTGATGTTTCTATTCTGCTGTGATAGGCTGCACACAGACACATACACCACACACGTGATCTGCTAGTGCAAATAGGGCTACAAGTAAGCTGCTTATGTCATGTCTGTCCAGGAATAGATTATTGAAAACTTTGGGTCCAAAGCCCTGGAATCTACCTGAGACCCTTGAAGGCCCGGCGGTGTTTTCAGCACAGTCCTTACGTTAAGCGTAATAAAAGGATCATCTGTCTTAAGAATGATGCAGCAGCTAGGAGTCTTCTCTCTACGAAAAACACTGAATTCATTGAGGCAGTTTCTCAGTCTCAATACTGTTGATGTTTGGGTTCACACTTATGAAAGGGCTGCCTTTGCCCACATGCAGGGCATCTTGTAGATCCTGGCCTCTGCCTCCCTCCTTCTGATAACCAGAAATGCATTGATGTTGTAAGTGTCTTGGGGTTGGGGAGGTCACTCCCGGTATAGAACCACTGACTTAGACCAGGAAGATAAACTCCAGCTTGATTTGAAATGAGATGTTTTATTTTGTTGGAACAGAGTCAGAGAATCTCAATTTGCTTCTGTAAAGCATGAGTGGTTCCCACAGAGCCATTAGAGTGCCCTGTTCCTGCTTTAGTGCCACTTGTCAGCTGTTCTTGGGTTGTTCTCAGAAAGTAACATGCTTTGTTTCACATTTCTTTACAGGTGACCATTGTTGAAAAGGCTGACAGCTCCAGTGTGCTCCCGAGTCCTCTGTCCATCAGCACCAGGAACAGGATGACCTTCCTGTTCGCTAATCTGAAAGATAGAGACTTTCTAGTGCAGAGGATCTCAGATTTCCTGCAGCAGACAACTTCCAAAATATACTCAGACAGAGAGTTTGCAGGAAGCTACAACAGTTCCGACGATGAGGTCTGTGGGAACCCCTCCCTATCAAAGGAATTGGGTTTGTCCTATTGCTCTGCCTCCTTGAAGTATTCACTTCTTGTCTGTTTTGTTCCGTCTCTGAGCTTTGCACCTACCCTGAGGGCCAGTGCAGTATCTCAGCGAGATCTTTAAATCTTCAGGAGTTGGTGTTTGGGATTATAGAGCTGGAGGACTCTTCAAGATCATCTGACATACCCTTTTTTTTGTTTTGTTTTATTTTTTGTTTTTGAGATGCGGTCTCATTATTTAGTCCAGGCTGGCCTTGAACTTATTATTTAGGGCAAATCGGCCTGAAACTCATGATCCTTCTGCCTCAGCCTCCTAGAAAGCTGGGCTTATCAACATACACCACCCCACTCCTGGCTCCATTGAAGTTATTGTTAAGTAACTTGTCCTGGTCGCATAGCAAGTGACTTGTCCATAGAGTGATATTGTTGGGAATGGTATGGAAGTCACTAAAAAGTCTCAGAACTGAAATAAAGCATCACAGTGATGGTTTTACTATGATAAAATACATGCTGGGTCTCTGTTGAATTGGCTCCTGGACTAACAGGGAAACAAGACCACTGAGAAGATCTAGTACTTGACTAGTTAAAACGATTGAACAGGTTGCTTTTAGCTGAAACATGTTTTTAAAATAGTAAGGTTGTCAGGCATGGAGGTGCAGGCCTATAATCCTAACACTTAGAAGGCTGAGACAGGAGGATCACTGTGAGCTTGAGGCCAACCTGGGCTACATAGTGAGTTTAAGACCAGCCTAAAGTACCCTGTCTCAGGGAAAAAGAAAAGATGATGATGTTAAGGTCACACATAACTTCCCCAACCCTCCACACCTGATCTGCTTACATGGGCATTTTGGGGGCACCAGAAAGCAGAGGGGAAGTGCCATAGTCCTGTTAGTTTCCAGTTCAACAGCAGCACGCTTTGGGTACATGGAAGTCAGAGTGTCAGACAGCCACATTGTTGCACTAATGCATCTAATTTACAAAGGAACCTGCTCTAAGCATTGAAATGCTGGAGCCTGCAGCACATGCCCCTGTCCAGTCCCAGCCGTAACCCTGACTTGCTGTGTTTCTTCTGATTCTTCACAACAGCAGGAAAACACAGTGTAGTTACTGTTTTCTATCCAGAGGGCCCTGGAGAGGAAGATCCCGATGCCCATTCTTCCAGTGTTGTGTTCCTCTCTGCCCAGCAGGTGTATTCTCGGCCCAGCAGCCTCGTGTCCTCCAGCCCTCAGAGAAGCACGAGCTCTGATGCTGATGGTGAGCGACCATTTAACCTAAATGGCAACAGTATCCCCACGGCTACGCAGACCCTGATGACCATGTATCGGCGACGGTCTCCTGAGGAATTCAACCCAAAATTGGTGTGTGCCTCTTGGTCTTCCCCGAAACCTTCTATGCTGTGTGAGAATAATACTATTAAAAGTGTTAAATATAAGTAAACTCATAAATGTTTATGTAGAGGAAGATCGTCCTCTAAGCAAAGCACTTTTTATCTAAATCTGTCACAAGGTTGCAGAGTGGCTTAATGGATGGAGAAAGGAGTTATCCAGGGTGTGGGTGACTTTTTTGTTTCTGGTTTTAACTGTTGTGTAGTCAGCCAGCAAGTAAGTACACAGTTTCTCAGCTCACATTAAGAACGCATTAACTCACTGTCACTTGGGAGTGTAGACATTAAGCATAAATAAAACAGGCATTGTACTGACCCATTTCAGGTCCATGACTTCAAGGAGAGAAAGCTTCATGGCAGCTTCATAGATGTGTAAAAAAGGGGAAGAAGGACAGGGATTCTGGAGTTGTTCTCGTTTGTTCTGTCCAGAACTTGACTACTGCATTCAACAGGGAAGATGTTCCCAACTTCTGTCATAATTCTCTTCACTATCCTCAAATACTTTGGGATGAAATAATGTCTCATTATGTCTTTCAGGCCAAAGAATTTTTGAAAGAGCAAGCTTGGAAGATTCATTTTGCTGAGTATGGGCAGGGGATTTGCATGTACCGCACGGAGAAAACGCGGGAGCTAGTGCTGAAGGGCATCCCGGAGAGCATGCGCGGGGAGCTCTGGCTGCTGCTGTCAGGTACGGCTGGGGTCTGATCATGGGTGTCAGTCTGTGGGACTCCGGGCTTCTTTCCTGTCTCCCACCACAGGTCCCCACAGGGCAGGAGTTCTCAAAAGCAGGCAACCCCCAGTTCAAAGCTGCATCTCATTTCCTCACTAGAGTGCCGGGCCCATCAACTACCCTTTTTTTCATACAAATTCAAGACCCCCTTACCCACAGGGTACATGTTCTGAGACTCCTAGTGAATCCACCTTCTGTGTCCCCTCATCCACAGGGCACATGGTCCAAGACTCCCTGAGTCCCTGGGTGACACCAAGCCCTATTTATGCTGGGTTTTTTCCTATACTTCCATACCCATGATAAAGTTGAACTTATAAATTAGGCACAATAAGAGACAAACATAACAAATAATAAAGTAGAGCAATTAAAATAATATACTGCAATACGTTATTTAAAACTTAATGATTGTTTCTTTCTGGAATTTTCCATTTTAATGTTTTAGCCTTTCAGACAACCTGATACTGATTCCAACCATCCCAGAACATCCACAGCACTCCAGGGATCTCGCTTGTCCCAAGCATTCCTTTGGGTTTCACCAGCTTTAATACAGAGAGCAGTCGCTGATGTAAGGCCGAAAATGTAATCATTCTGAAGAGGATTCTCTAAATGTTTTCATATGAATCTGAGACAGTCAGACACAAGTAACATTAGTAAACCCTTTTACTTAAAAAATGACATTAAAACTAAAAGAATAGTTACCAGATTTATAGGAAAGCTTTAAAAAAAAAACCTGAAGGTCTTTCTAACAGCGTTGTAAGTTGTAAAATTCCCTATGGTGAGATGTTGAAACAGCTCAGAAGTAAAAGGTAGATTCCTGAAAATGACTGGCTTTGTGTGGTTCATGTGAAGCCAGTTTGTTCTATCCCCATTTGCTTGTCCAGTTCTGCATTTTCCATGCATAGACCAGCCAAACCCCTCATTAAAAGCCCTCACTTGAGTCACCTCATCTCTAATCACTGATCAACCCCAGAAGATCATTACAATACAGCCTCCTCCTCTCTCCCTTGTGTGTTCGGTGAACTAGTCACCTTGGCAACCAGATTCTGATCACTGAGGAGTAAATGAAAAATTCCATTTTTATCTTCCTTATTCAAATTAGAAATTATTTACAGCCACATTTTAGATGAAAATGAAAACTCAGAACAAGCAGCAGGAATCCGGTGGGCCACGTGGAACAGAGTGCTGTGGCAGAGGTGCATTTAGGGTTAGACCTCAGTGTTTCCTTTAACAGTGATGGGTAATGTGTGACCACAGGTTGACCCAGTCAGCACACTGCCTGTAATTCCACACGTGCAGCTATGGGCTGCACGTGGTGACAGCTTGCCCATGTGGGGAGCTCAGCGTCTCGTAGGGGAGCCCACTTTGAGACTCCTTCTGCTTGCCATGGGCCTCACGACCACTGCCCCAGGGTCCAGGCTCAGCGAACCCCCTCCAGCGAAGCACAGTTCATCTCCCATGGGAACAGAGCAGAAGCCAGCTTGAAGGCGCTGTCCACAAGGCTGTCTTGTCCAGGGCAGGCCAGACTGACCCGGCTGGAGTTTTCAAGACCTATCAGGAACAAGGACCGGGCCTTATATTCTAAGTTATATGCAACTTATATTAAGATACAACTCAATATCACGAAATGTACAGTTAAATGGTTATTAGTATATTCACAAAATTACATAGTGATCAGCACAGTTAATTTTGGGGTACTGTCATTATTCTCCAAGAAAACACCTTAGACCTTTTATCAGTAATTCTCTGTTTCCCCTCAAAACTCTTCCCATGCCCAGGCAACTACTAATTTACTTCCTGTCTCTGTATTTGTCTGCTCTGGATATGTCATGTAAAGGAAATCATACGATATACAGAGGGTTTTGTATAGCAGGAGGTGGCACCACTAAGCTAAATCCCCGGCCCATACAGAGGGTTTTGTGACTAACTTCTTTGCTGAGGATGTTGTCAAGGTTTGATCATGTTGTAATACGTATCAGCATTTCAGTCCTTTTTATCGCCAAATATCACTCCCCTTTGTGAATATACTAGATTTTATTTATTAATCAATTAATGAACATTTATATTGTTTCTACCCTTTGGCTACTGTGGCTAATATTGGTGCTACAAACACTCATGTATAAGATTTGGGTGGGCACATATTTTCATTATCTGGGTGTGGACCTGGGAGTGGAATTTCTGGCACATACTGTTGACTTTACCATTTTGTTTTTTGAGAGAGGGTCTCCCTATGTAGTTCAGGCTCGCTTTGAACTCACTATGTAGGTGAGGCTGGCCTCAAATTAATGACAGTCCTCCTGCTTCAGCCTCCTGAGTGCTGAGATTGTAGGTGTGTGCTTCTCGATCTGGCTTACCTGTCCTTTTATTACAGTTATCCTGATGAGTGCCAGGTGATTTTTCATTATGGCTTTGATTTAATTTCCCTGCTGACTAGTGATGTTGAGCATATTTGTATGTGCTTATTGGCCATTTGTATATCTTCTTTGTAGAAATATCTACTCAAATCCTTTGCCCAGTTTTAGTTAGGTCATTTTTCTTTTTTAATTATTGAGTTGTAAGAGTTTTAAGGCCTATTTCAAATACAAGTCTATTACCAGATTTTCAAAATTTCTCATTCTGTGGGCTTTTTAACTAGGTAGTAAACTCTGAAGCACAAAAATATTTTAATTTTGATGAAGTACAGTGTACCTATTTTATTCTTTTATTGCTATTTTATTCTGTTGTTTCATGGCAGGAAGATTTATGCCTGTGTTTTCTGCTAAGGCTTTTATCGTGTTAGTTCATTGATCCATTTCAAGTTAATATTTTACTTTGTGAGGTAATGATCTACTTCCTTCTTTTCATATGGATAGACATTTGTCCAGCATCATCTGTTGAAAGTTGAAAGTCTACTTTTACCCCTTGGATGGTCTTAGCAGCCTTGTCAGAAATCAGTGGGCCATAAATGTGACAGGTTTTCCTATGCTGTCAATTCTAGTCCATTGATTTATACATCTGTCTGCCAATATCTGCATAGTCTTGATTACTTGCAGTAAGTTTTAAAATTGAGAGGCAAGAGCCCTCCGACTTTGCTATTCTTTTCAAGGTTGTTTTGGGCATTTTGAGTTCCTTAAATCTCCACAAGAATTTTAGAATCAGTTAATTTCCACAAGAAGGACAGCTTCTTTTTTGGAGAGTAGGTATTATGTTGAATCAGTAGATCAGTTTGGGGAGTTTTTCATATCCTAATACTATTAAGACTTCTAATCTGTGGATATGGAATGTTTTTCCATTTATTTTGGTCTTTGTTAATTTTCTCAAGGATGTTTTATAATTTGCAATATATAAGCCTCACACTTGTTTTATTATATTTATTCCCAAATATTTTATTCTTTTTGATCCTATTGTACGTGGAATTGTTTACTAACTTTTAAGGTATATAACTGATTTTTGTGTATTGATCTTGTATCCTGTAACCTTGATGAACTTTTTTTTCCCTGTGGTTTTTATTTACATTTCTCTGATGATTAGTGATATTGAGCACCCTTTTATATACTTGTTGGTTATTTGCATGTCCCCTTTTGAAAGAATGTTTCTTCATTTTCTTCGCCTATTTTTAATTGTCGCCTTTAATTTTATTTCATTTTTCCCTTGCTATCAAGTTTTGTGAGTTCCTTATATATTTTTGTATTTTGGATGCTTATTTATCAGATAAAAGGCTTGCATATATTTTCTTCAATCCTGTAGGTAGCCTTCGCACTCCGTTGGTTATTTCCTTTGCTGCATAGATCTTTTGAATTTGATATAATCTTAACTTGGATTTTGTTTTTGTTTTTGTTTTGCTTTTGCTCTCAGTGCCTTTCGTGTATGATTAGTGTCACATCAAAAAAATAATTGCCCTAACCCAGGGATGGCGAACCTTTTAGAGCTTTCACTGATACAAACAGCCTGTGCCATACATTCACCACCACAGCCCCAACCAATGTCAAGAAACATTTTTCCTGTTTTCTGCCAATAGTTTTATGATTTCAGCTCTTATGTTTAAGTTTTTAATTCATTTTGTGTTGATTTTGGTACATGGTCTAAGACCACCATTTCATTTTTCTGCTTCTGAATATCTAGTTTTCTGAACAGTGAAATGAATTTAGATTTAGATTTAGATGTTTGAACCCAGAGCCTTCCCACTGAGTTACATTCCCAGTACTTTCTTTTGTTTTTGTTTTTTTGGTTGTTTTGGTTTGGTTGGTTTGGTTTTGGTTTTTTGGTTTGGTTTTTTTGAGACAGGGTCTCACTATGTGGTCCAAGCTGGTCTTGAACTCACTGTGTAGCCAAGGCTGGCCTTGATCTCAGGATGATCCTCCTGCCTCAGCCTCCAGAGTGCTGGGATTACAGGTGTGCGCCATCATGCCCAGTTATGTCTGTTTTTTTATTGGTATATGTTTGTGATACAAAATAATTACATTCATCTTGGGGAATTGGTACATACACCTGTCACATCTTAATCGTTTTTACTCCCCCTTCTCTTCCTGGCCCTCTCTTCTTTCCCCATCTCCAAATCCCCTTCCCTGTCCTCAGGAACCTTAATCCAAGTCCTGTATCTCAAACCAGTGATTTTCAGCCCAGCTCCCGTTCCCACGCTCACCACGAGGAGGAGGGAAGGAAGAAGGGAAGGGGACAGGGAGGGAGAAGAAGGGAGAGGGAGGCACTGTCATCCATAACAGGGGCCCAGCATTCCTGGGAGCACCTCACCGGTGCCTGCGAGTTCAAAAACCCCTTCAAGTAGCCTACAACCCCCTCTTCCTTTCTCATACACTTTATAAATCCTTCACAGCCAAATCTTTAGCAAACATTCCCAAATTATTTTGAGAGGCATCCTTTGCTAAGTGAAATCTTAACAAAAAACCTCAATAAAGTGAAAGCAAAGCTGCTGTGGTTGTAGAGTGGTGAGAGGATGAAGACTTAGCCTGGCTTTTTTGATGACTTCCCCCTCTGGATGTCTCTGGAAGCTCTTCAGCACACAGTGTGACAGCTCAGAAACCTGTTCCTGAGAGGGTTGTATGTAGCCACTCTGCTATGGAACTGAAAGAGGGAAATGGACCACATGTGAATTAACCAGTCTAGCCACCATCAGAACACACCACCCCTGTGTGATCTCCTTTGCTTTTACAGATTTCCTCTGAGTCATATGAACGTGAAGAGGTTCCATCAGTAAGTGGTGGCTGCAGACCAAAAGGCAGGCTCCCATCTTACTGATGTTATCTGCTGTTGTTTCCCAGGTGCCATCAATGAGAAGGCCACGCATCCTGGGTACTATGAAGACCTGGTGGAGAGGTCCATGGGGAAGTATAACCTCGCCACGGAAGAGATTGAGAGGGACTTACACCGCTCTCTTCCAGAACACCCAGCCTTCCAGAATGAAATGGGAATTGCTGCTCTGCGGAGAGTCTTAACAGCGTATGCTTTCCGAAATCCCAACATAGGGTATTGCCAGGTAAACGTCGCAGCATGTTTAGACATTTAAATTTTATTTTGTTTTATACGCCAGTAAATAATGTACCGGAAAGCCTACGGTTGAAAGAACTACCTTTGTACCAGTGAGTCTCAATCTCCGCACCACTGACACTGGATTCGGTGATTCCTATTGTGGGACTGTCCTGTGGTTTACTGGGCCTTCAGGAATCTCCCTAGCCCCACCCACTAGATGCCAGCACAACTTCCCAATTGTAGCAGTTAGAATTGTCTCTACACATTGCCACATTGTCCCTGAGGGGACAGTCTGGGTGAGAACTACTGTGAGACGGGAGCCACGAGACAAGGGTTCCCTTTCTGGATCAGCCACTGTCTGGCTCGTGACCCAGTAAAGACCCTTCTGACCTCTCCTGAGTGCAGTCCTTCCATCGTAGGTTGCTGCTACACTCCTACTTGGAGTCTTCAGAACCAGTGTTTTCCTAGAGAATACAGCTTTTGAATGCCAGAGTTATATTTTAACATGCACATAAAATAAATGTTTAACTCCGTATAATAACAACAAAAAATGCGGTCCACAAACGAGCTAAAATTATTTCTTGTAGTATTGGTAAAGTGACAATTTAGGTAGCACCAAGATAATGTGACCTTAAGTTCAAAGACTACTTCATCAGAGTCATTTCTAGACTATCCAGTTAAATGCTAAAGGAGGCCTAACTTCTGCTCCTGTACACACACACACACACACACACACACACACACACACCCCGTTTCCCTCCTACACACACACTCATGTCCCTTCTACACACATATACACATACATGTGTTTTTCCCACCTACACACATACACACATGCACACTTGTCCCCCTTTATCCCATTCTTTATCTGTGTGGTAGCGCTTACTTTAAATGCGCCCCCAAATTGATGGATTAACTTTCACATCTTTGCTCTCCTCCCAGATACCAGCATTTCAACCCTGTGAGAGTTTCTGTCATTCTCCCCTCCATCTCCTACCCCCCCACACCTTAGTTCCTACTCCAGAACCTGTTACAAAGTAGCACCTTGAAAAACCTATCTTGCTTGATGACTAAGGAACTGACTGTGACCATGATGGTGGACCAGAACCGACAGGTTAATTCTCAAGTGGACTTTGTTTTGGTACTGGGAATTGAACTTGGGACCTTGCACTTGCGAGGCAGGCACCCTAACCACTGAGCTAAATCCCTGGCCCTCAAGTGAAATTTTAATGATTTCACTTAGGAAAATTTGGAGTAAGACTTGCCAGAAAGAACCTATTAGACCAGAATACCTTTTTGGAAATGTATTGTAGAAGTCTGATGAACACTTACAGGTTTCTAGAAGATCAAAAGAAGTTTAGGAGAGAGTTGGCTTCTAATGTAGTGGAATTTACATTTATCTTTTGATCTTTTTCATTTAGAGGGATAGCTATTAAAATAGTTGAGCTGTTGAATGGTTATGAGCTATCTGATAACATCTTTTAATAAAATAAGGGAGTCTTTTTAGAATTTAAATTTCTGTTACTTATCAGGACCATCTTTACCTAGATGGAAATAATGGGAAGGGTTCTAACTTTGAGAGGTTTCCTTGTTCTCTGCAGAGATCCTGGAGCCTTATGTATTTGGTTATGGAAACCACTATGGAAGGTTAAAAAGGAAACATTTACCTCCCTGTGGTAAGAGTAAAGAGTACAGTACTGAGAGATTTCAGCAGGTTGATGAAAGCTTCATCAGTCAGCCCTTGCGCAGTTTTTGAAATGAAAATCTACCTCTGTGTTAGGGCTTTGTCTGGTGCATATCAGGGCTAAAATGAAGACTCTTAACAGTCATTGGCTCATGAATTTTACATTTTTAAAAGATCATAAAACAAAACAAAAGAATATTGACATTGTGTATGTGTAGCCTGCAAAGCCTAAGAATTCTGTTCTTTTATAGAAAGAGTTTGCCAGCCCTGTGAGAACAACTCACTCATTTTTTTTCAGGTTAACAAAATGACTTATATTTTAAAGTGCATTTGATATATTTAAAACATATTTGGTGACTTGTCTTTCATTACTTTAGGCCATGAATATTGTCACTTCAGTGCTACTTCTTTACGCCAAAGAGGAGGAGGCCTTCTGGCTGCTCGTGGCCCTGTGTGAGCGCATGCTTCCGGATTACTACAACACTAGAGTTGTTGGTATGTGGGGATGCGGTTAGCATCTTAACCTATGTCTCGCCAAAGAGATGTTTTCAGAGCCATACCAGCTGGCACACTGTTTCCAATCACCATTAGCCAAAAGAGTTCCAGTTTTCCAAGATAGAAATGAGAGAGCTTGAATAAATATAGACTATAAATAAGCCCCACAGAGCCTGAAAGGATTCACACATATCACTATTACAGAAATTATTTTAGAAAACACTAGATGTAGGCATCACTCTGTAACATGTGAGAGTTACGCCAAACATACCAACCACTAAAATAGAGATTTTAGCCCCACCCTGAGATTATTTAATAAAGAAGATGGAACCTGTGGAAACCAGTGGTATTCAAATCAAAGTTTGCCTGCAGTGGAGAAAATAGCATATAAAGGTTTGTCCAAAGTTTAGTTAGTAAGACATTTTTCAGAACTGGTTTTGTTCCAAAGCAAGCAACCTTTGATTTATTGTTGTTATTCCTTATCATCCTTTTAAGTAGCAGACATTTCATTTTAGCAGACCAAGCTTCTCATTGCTGGTGTAGTACAATCTATACTTTGTTTCCCTGTTGTGTTCTGTCTGTATTTATAAACTTTTGTTCAAAATCTGATTCATCAAAAATATTCTCTAAAAATGTCAGCAACTTGATCACGAATGTATGTAGCTGGAACGCTTTTAAATTTTAAAAAAGCTTTTTTTTAAATAATGATTTATGTGTGGAGACCATTTGTTGTTGTTTTCCATGGAGTTTGCCAAATGTATTTTTTATTTTTTCCATTGTTGAGGCAAAATACCTTATGTCCACAATTAAAGCATAGGTTTATTTGGCTAGCAGTTTTAGTGGTTTCAGTCCATGGTAAATTGCCTCCAAGATAGAAACATCATGGTGGAAAGGCATGGCAGAGCAAAACTACTCACTCAGAGGCACCTGGAAGCAGAATCCAGAGAAAGATCACCACTAAGAGATATACCTTCCAACGTCACACTCTTAGTGACTCACCTCCTTTAACTAGGCCCCACCTCCTAACAGTACATTCAGCTATGAACATCAGTGGATTCACCCACTGATAAGTAAGTGCCCCATGATCCAGTCACTTCTCTGGGCGTCTCTTAATCAGCCTACCTAACAATAAGATTAACTAGTACACCAAGTAAGCTGCTTAGAAGGACATTTGGAGCTACTTAGATGTGTATTTTATACCTAAACATTTGTTATTAAACATTTGTTATTAAACATTATTATTAAAATAATAATCAGCCCTTACTGTTGTCATGTTCACTGTCTTTTATGGTAGGAAAACCCAAAAGAAGATGCAGCTAGAACTAACCTGGTGACTGAGCTAGGTCAACACCTTGGTCTAGTAATGCAGTAATGGCAGAACTTAGTAAAAAGGAACTGGGCTGTGATTGGATTGTTAGAATCAAGCAGTTTTGATTGGACTCTTCAGTAAGAAGGTGCATTTGGTTAATCTGGGCCCTTTCGTGTCACCCCTGTTCAGGCGCACTGGTGGACCAAGGGGTCTTCGAGGAGCTGGCCCGAGACTATGTCCCACAGCTGTATGACTGCATGCAGGACCTGGGAGTGATCTCCACCATCTCCCTGTCATGGTTCCTCACTCTGTTTCTCAGTGTGATGCCCTTTGAGAGTGCAGTGGTGGTTGTGGACTGTTTCTTCTATGAAGGAATCAAAGTGATATTCCAGTTGGCCCTCGCTGTGCTGGATGCTAATGTGGACAAACTGTTGAGCTGCAAGGATGATGGGGAGGCCATGACGGTTTTGGGAAGGTACAGTGCTCAGCGTGACTTTTAAAACCACCTCCGGTTTTCTTCCCTGTACTTTCTCTCTTTCTCTTTCATTTCACAAGTCTTAACTGAGTTGATGGTAGAAATAAAATCTCCGTGGCTGCAGATTTATTTCCGTATGCTTTTTCTTTAGAAGTGAAGAAAATTTCCTGAGGTTTTTAAGAAAATCTTAATCTTTTATTTTACAATGCAGTTTTCAGAAAGTGAGTGGTAAACTTATCATGAGAGAATTCCCAGTTCATTTCTAGTAACTGCTAAGCACTTCTTCTCTCAGGTACTTGGACAGTGTGACCAACAAAGACAGCACGCTGCCTCCCATCCCTCACCTACACTCCCTGCTCAGTGATGATGTAGAGCCTTACCCTGCTGTGGACATCTTCCGGCTCATTGGAACTTCCTATGAGGTAGGCCTGGCTTCTGGCCTGGCTCTCTGTTGATAGCGCCCTGAAGCTGCCATGGGGAGCTGGCTGTGAGTCCCACACTGCTAGTGTTCACCACAGAACACCACAGACTAGGCCATTTGTAAAGAACAGAAATTTATTTCTCAGGATTCTGGTGGTGTTGCAGGTTAGGGCCCCATCTCCGGGCTTCCAAGATGGCTCCTTGAATCTTCCAGACGGGAGGAACATCTTCTCCTCACATGGCAGAAGAACAGGAGAGAGAACTCTTTCCTGCACCACATCAATCCCTAAGGGTGGATCCCTCCCAATCTAGACTTCCCATAAGGTCCCACCTCCCAACACTGTTACATTGGGAATTAAATTTCAACTGAGTTTTTGTTTTGGGGGGTTTTTTGGTACTGGGGATCCAACTTGGGTCCTTGCTCTTGCGAGGCAGGTGGCAGAACCACTGGGCTAAATTTCCGACCCCTCAACTGAGTTTTGTAAGGGACAAAAATATTCAAACCATAGTGTGACTCCTAGGTTTACCTGCTTCCTTTTACACTATGAGAACGAGTTGCGAGAAGTAAGCGGCTACCTAAGTTCCAGAGGTGGACACTGAATGAGGCCTAGGATTTCTCTGGCCCTCCAGTTCTTTGTTGTGCCTCAGATTCAACTCTGGGTAGATCGAGGAGGGGCTATTGGGAGCAGGCATGGGGACCATCATAGGTCAGTTTATTCCCTGTCCATGCTGAGTACTAGGAGTCCTCTGGATTAGATGATCTGAGACTCTTAGAATACCCTTAGCAGGCTCACATGAACCAGAGTCCTAGGATTCCTCTAAAATTGCTTGGCGTGCATGAGGGAGGATGCCTTCTGACCCGTGCTACCCAGGACTCGCTCCGATCTGCTCCTGAATTCCAGGCGAGAACTAGCAAGCTTCTAGGCAAAAGAACCACACTGCCACTTACCCTGCAGCAGCTGCTGATGTGTGGGGTCCCCAGACTCAGTCTCTGTGGTTTCTTATTTTTTAGAAATGATCATTAAGGAAGAGAAAGCATGACTATTCTGCTGAGCACACTGTGCCTTCTGTAGAACTTTTGGGTATCCCAGCTGGCAATAGACCAGATATAGGAGAAATAGTGAGGTGCTGGTTGAGGTCAGAAAATTTCTCTTAGAGTCAAAAATTAAAATTGGTTTGGATCTAGAAACCATTTCAGAAATTTTCTAACTCACGATGGATGAAAGACTGGCTTTTAAAAACATTTTCATGGAGACTCCATGTTTATTGAAAACAACATTTTTGCAATGCTTTAGAGTCATAAAATGAAAGCGTGATAATGGTAGAAATTCTAGACAAATATGAAGAAGATAAACTGTATCTATGAGCATTTCACCATACTTCCCTAAAGCATATTTTTGTATTTGCAATATACACTTAAAAATCCAGGCTCCGCTAAATACTGCTTTGCCACATTTTATTTTTGTTAAAATATACCACAAAAATTCTGTAATGCACAACTATTGTTTGAAGACCTGATTTTAATAAATTACATTTTTGTTTAATGGTTCAACAAAATTTATTTAACTGACTTCCTTTTCTTGGACATTTACTTTGATTTCTTCCAAAGTTTCAGCATGATATTCTGTGATGAACTTGCACACAAATTCCACAGCTCTGATTAGGTTTTTTTTAGAATCCTAGAAATGAATTTGCAGCAATATATCAAAAAACGTGAATGATTCCTGGCACACACTGTTCAATTTCTGTAATCCCAAATTACATTTTCAATCTCAGAGATTACAAATTGCTGTTTCACTTCACTGTCTTCAAATTTGGTCTTTACCCTAATACATGTTTCAAAAATCACTACTCCAGGATGGTTGGATTATACTCGTTAAGAAAATCTAGGTGACTTGATCTTTCAGAAAACAAGCCCACAAGATGGTAGGCAGTAGTTTATTTTGCGTGTGGGTTGTTTTTCTAAAGGAATCCCTTGAACCTTTATTGTTAAAAAGAATTCTGGACCAAGCAGTAAAGCTTAGGATATGGAAACTCAGTTTTCTTCTCCCTAGCAGATAAGCTGGCATCATGCTGAGGTTGGCATTTCGCCCATTTTTAGTGGGAAAGAGATGAGATTGAGACAAGCCCAGGGCCTGGTTTCCATTTACATCCTGTCTGGCCGATCCCTAAGGGTGGACCTGGAGCTGGCAGACATCCGATCGCAGGACACAGCAGCAACTTCCTTCCTCTGCCTGGGAGAAAAGCCTCTTACTTATGCCATTGCTCATGTCACCTGGCCTTTCTCTTCTCTGCGTGTCATTGTGCTGATTATATCCAGTAGCTCTCTGCCGCCTTGCAGAAGAACTTAAGATGCACACCGTGTGCTGGCCTCTCTTTTTTTCCTCTCCTAACCATCATACTGGTGCTTCTCAATCCTCCCTGTGGATTAAAGCATTTTTTTAAAATTGAAAAGCCAAGCTTTTAAAAATATAACTTTCCAGACTCCATTCCAGAGCAGTTAAATCTGAACTTCTGGCATGAGGCCCAAGAATGTATTTATACATACATATTTTGTTAAGTTCCCCATGAGACTCCTAATGCCAGGTGAGGGATGATGAGAGTCACTCCCCTGCTTGGAGAATTCCACCACCACCCCCATCACAAAGACCAAAGATAGCTGAGTCTGGGGCTAAGATATGGCACCTGAGTGTCCTAGGCATAAAACACATTTCTTTCTGCCCTTTGGGATAATTAGCCATGAAAATTGAACAGTTAGAAAGAAATACTGAAAGCACATTCATCTTTGGAGATCTGGCCCAGGGTCCCTGGGTTGCTGAGCTTCGTTCTGTTGATCGGCCTGGTGAGTAGTCAGGAGAGCTCTACTTTGTAAGTGCTTCATGGGGAAAAATCTCACTTCCGGGCCTCTCCAGGCCCTGGTGGGAGGAACCTTGGGATGGCGTAAGAATGCAGCTCTGTTCTTTGTGGGACCTGTGCATGCACTTTCAAAGAGTTGAACAGACGTAGACAAAG
Organism: Heterocephalus glaber; assembly: GCF_053883595.1. Classification (NCBI taxonomy): domain Eukaryota; kingdom Metazoa; phylum Chordata; class Mammalia; order Rodentia; family Bathyergidae; genus Heterocephalus; species Heterocephalus glaber. The sequence continues at coordinate 114,375 of NW_028258365.1, read as the reverse complement.
TGTCTGCCGTAAAGTTTAATTTACAGGCCCGGCTGGGAGGCACAGCTGCCCCTGTAGACCTTAGAGCAGTGCACGGCTATTTGACCTGGCCCAAGGGGCTGAGTCTGAGAAGTGTTGAGCAGCAGGAAGCATAGCTAGTAAGACACAAAGCACAGTTTGTCCAGAGGACAGACAGAAGATCACAGAGCCATGCATCTGGCTCACTAACGCTAACTGTGCTCGCTGCCACTCACTGAGAGGCTACCATATTCGAGGCAGGGTGCTGGGTGCTTGTAGAACCCCTGCCAGTGAAATGTTTACCCATTTTAAGGTAAAAATGTGTGTTGAGATAAATTGAACTATTTGGTGCAAGCTAGAGAGTGACAGGGGCTGGATCCAAGGAAATGATGCCTAAAGCCAGAGCCAAGAGGTGTCCTGTGGATTAGAACTGAGATGGCCTGATGGATGTACATGAGCTCCTGAGGTCGGCCAGTCCAGTACAGGCTCGTTAAGAGAGAGTCTTGGGACCACTAATTGTTTGCAGTAACAACTACTGACACTAATGAGGGTTCTTCTTCAGGGTTGTTGTTTCTGTCCCTTGTGTGACTAATTGGAAGCGGGGAGAGATGAGGGAACAGGCAAGGGAAACAGCTGCTAGAGTTGTGTTGGAGGAAGCCCCAAGAGTGCAAAACACAGCGTTTGTCTCTTCAGAAGAGCTTCAGGATCATACAAGCACCTGTCTGTACCAGGCACCATGGGAATACATAGTCAGCACTGGTGTAATGTTTTCATTCTTTCATTTAATATGAAGATATGTTCAAGAATAAGTGAAAAGATAATACATTTTCATGCAGTTCCAACAATTACCAACATTTCCCTGGTCTTTGTCTCACGTCACTTCTTTCTCCTGGAGTATATTAAAACAAACTCCAGTGAGTATGTTATTTCACTTAGAAACCCTTTGTTTTCTTTCTCTAGCAGGTAGGATTATTTGGCTTGTGACCTTTTGTGTGTGCACACACAGTACTGGAGACTGAACCCAGGGGTTCCTGATCTCTGAGGCACGTCCCCAGCCCATAAAAATTTTTCTTTTAAATTTGAGATAGAGTCTTGCTAAGTTGCCCAAGTTAGCCTCAAACTTGTGATTTTCCTACCTCTGCCTCCTAAGTAGCAGAAGTACAGGGGTGCACCACTATACCTAGCTCATAATTTTGTTAATCTAAAACTTTGATTTTTTAAAGTTTTCTTTTTGATGGTACTGAGGATGGAGCCCAGGCCCTTGTGCATGCTAGACCAGTGCTCTACCACTGAGCTACACCCCCAGCCATCAGTTTAATTAAAAGTTGATTTAACCTTCCAAAAAAAAATAGCCCTGTAATAAGCTCTCACTGTTGTTAGTAGAACCATACTTGTAACATTTGCACATTTTGTTTGATTTTAAAAATGGATGCTTTTTTCCCCTTTTCTTCTTTTTCTTTCCCATGTCAGCAATATCAGGAGTAATAACTACCTCACAAGTTGCTTTGTGTATGTAGAACATAAAAATTCTTACACCAACCTGAAGAGGTAGGAATTCTTTTCCCTATTTTTCTGATGAGGAAGCTGAGGGTGATCAGTTTCTGTGAAATTTCCGTGAAGTCTGGCGCTGGCTTCCACAGGTGGCAGCGCAGCCCTGTGTACCCTCTCCACAGTGCTTAGCTGCCAGAAACACATTCCGTGATGAGAGGCCCAACTTCATATTTGTGGTTTATATTTAAAGACAGTGTTCTCCAAGTCACAAATTCACATGACAGGGCAAGCACTCGGGGTGTGGGGCAGTGGGAATGGGGGACCTCAGAGAACTGGGCAGCCATGACCTGCTGGAGGGGCAGCCCCTTTGCTATCCGAGGTGAGGAACCATTGTTGCCACAACTTTTACTTTTTCAGGAAAGTCAAAAGTCTTGAGTTTATTTTTGTCCTAATTTTTAAAATTAGCTCTAGGGCCAAGGATTTATCTCAGAGGTTTCACTGCCTGCTGCGCAAGCGCAAGGACCCGAGTTCGATCCCCGGTACCAAAAAATGAATAAATAAATAAAATAAAATTAGCTCTTACCCAAACAATAAACATCATGGGCTTTCTAATCTACTTGTTGTCTGTTTCTAATTTTTACTTTAGAACAACTTTGTTTTTTTGTTTTTTTGAGACAGGGTCTCTCTGTGTAGCCCAGGCTGGACTTGAACTGGTGATGATCCTCCTGACTCAGCCTCCTGTGTGCTGGGGTTACAGGCATGCACCGTTATGCACGATTTTTAAAAATAAATTCTAGGAGCCAAGCATGGCAGCACATACCTGTAATCCCAGCTCTGAGGGAGGCTGAGGCAGTAGGGTCACAAGTTTGAATTCTACCTGGGCAACTTAGACCCTGTCTTAAATAAAAAATTTTAAAAGGCTGGGTTTGTAGCTCAGTGATAGAGTGCCTGGGTTTGATCCCCATTACTGCAACAAAAGAATAATAAATAAATAAATTCTAGTTAAAAATATAATAATACAGGGCTGGGGATTTAGTTCAGTGGTTCCACCGCCTGCCTTGCAAGCTCAAGGTTCCGAGTTCAATCCCCAGTACCAGTACCAAAAAAAAAAAAAAAATATATATATATATATATAAAATAATGCAGGGCATTGTACTTAGTTTTTAAGAATATTTTTATTAGTACGTGTTTGCAGTACATGTTGATTACATTCATCACCTTGTGCCTAGTTTTTTGGGCCATATCAGAATGAAAGATCACCAGCCTGAGAATCAGATGATTTCTTATGCCTTTTTCAGGGATAAGAGAAGCTACAGCTCCGAGGTTAAGCGGCTTACCCAAGGGCATCCAGTTGTTCAGAACAGGACTCAGCTCCCAAGTCTGTCTGTCGCTAGTGTGCATCTCCTTATTTCTTACATTTTAACCGGCACATTAAAGAACTATGATGGGCCAAGGATTTAGCTCAGTGGTTCCACCACCTGCCTCACAAGCGCAAGGTCCCAAGTTCAATCCCCAGTACCAAAAGAAAAGAAAAAAAAGAACTATGAGTCATCTAGGCAACCTGCAGGATGTTTTACATGGAAGCTAACTACAGGGCTGCTTCTAATTCCCATACTTCCCTTGTGTGATCAGTGCTTCTCCAGCCCTTTCTGTAGGCAAAAGACTTCAAGAGACATGGTACCTTGAGGAGCATAAAACATAATATGCACAGCATGAGATATTTTAAAAAATAAAATATAATCATCATATTGAAATATACAAGACAGGCCTGCTTTCTGGCCAAGAATTTGAGGGTGTCCATAATGTGGGCATAGTCAGAGTCAAGGTTTCTAGAAACCAGAGAACACCGCTGAAGGCAGTGCACCAGAGCATGTAGAACTCACCCTCTCTTCCAAGCAAAGCTTCATCCACAGCCACGGCAGAGCATCATGCACCGTCTTAAGTATTTGGAGCTTTCCTAAGAAAAGATTCTCAGGTGTAAGGTGCTCCCCACCCCCCACCCCCAGTGAATCCCATTCCACACACTGGGACGATAAGTATCTCACATATTAAGTAAGGCTTGACATTCTTGAGCATAATTTGGATGACCTGTCTTATTTTAAAACAAACTATAGACTTTGAATATCAAAAACAGTGCCTTTGTTTCAGTAAGTTTCTTGCAGTGGTTACACCTGTGGAGATCATTCCATGGAGCTATGGCCGAAACTGAGTTTTTGTCTTTGTTTCTTTGAGACACGGACTTACTGTGTAGTCCAGGCTGTCTTCTTCAAACTTGCAACTGTCCTGCTTCAGCCTCCGGAGTGCTGGCATGGGGCAGGTCTGCACCACCACACCTGATTTCCTTTTCTTTCTAAGCTGTAACATTTGAATACATCAGGGTCTCTCTGAAGATTTGGAAAGCCTGTTGATCTTGATTGAACTAAGCTTTGTGGTCTCTGTTAAGAGTCTGCATCCATTTTCTGTCTGTCCCTGTCTTCCCCATTACACAGGGTGAGGGGTTTAATGGATAAGGTAGCTCACAAAGTAACTGGCCTGCCCTGGTAGGTGAGGTTGTGCCCCTCGGGAATGACAGTGGCTGGGCTGGGGTGGGTAGCCCAGTGCAAGTGCACTCAGCTCGCATATAGAAGGCTTGGGTTCTGTCCAGAGAGACATTGAAGGGATGAAAGTGGGAGAAGCCAGAGAACAGAACTTGAGACAGACTCTTGTCTCCACCTGGTTCCTTATGGGAGCCCCTTCCTCTGTCCCGAGGACTGCTGTGGACAGTTGGATGAGGTGTAGGAGGTGCAGGGCTACATGCCTGTCTGTTGGGATCAGTAACCCAGGGGGCCAGACATCAAGAAGAAGTGCTGCCTGCCCTGAAAATCGCCTCTCTGCTCATCAGGACATTAGCAGTTGGGCTGGGAAGTTAGAGACAATCACAGAAGCATTCAGGTAAAAAGCGAGATGGACATGTTCTTCATATTTCACAATATCTGTTATACATTTTGGTCCTCATTTACACTTTCCGTTTCTCACACCAAGGATTCGGTATTTACACATGTCTGTCCTATTTATTTCACTTAAGAGTATAGCCTCAAGGAAAATGGTTCAAAGGGGAAGGGGAACTAGAGAGGGGGCGAGGGAAAGAAAAAAATGAGAAAAGGAAAAAAATGGAAACAAAGCTTTTGTAAATAGGAAAGGGTGGAGGGGTTGAAGGGAGGGAAGAGGAATGGGGAAACATCAGAACCAAGATATATCATGTACAGGTACAAATTCCCAGTGATGAAGATGACCATACTGTATACCTAAAGTGTACCAATAAACTTAATGAAAAAAAATGGAGTGGGGGAAGAGATATAAGTGAAAACAGGTCATTTTGTTTATTATTTAAGGAAAGGGAAATTTTAGAAAATTAAGATTTTCTTAGGGGCCCTCCCCCAAGCACCAAAAGCTTTGTTTTGGGGAAAGTATCATTGTCACTCTAGTGCATTCCTTCTTTCCGTGGATCTGAAATGTGTGATGCCAGGGAGAAGTCAGTGTACCCAGACCTGTGGCTTTGCCAAGGGAACGGGGATGTTGGCTGCAGAATACTCTGAGTGGTTTTTGTTTGCTGTATTTTAGCATTTCATTGTGTCGGGGCCCCTCCAAAAGGGTGGGTGGGGTGCCCTAAGTTGTTCTCATTGCTCTCATTCCTTTAGAAAGCCTCCGGAGGCTTCTCTCTCTTGCTAGTGTTTCTTACCGATCCCAGACATATTATGGCCTAGTTTGAAGTAAACACAATCCATCATTAGGCACATCTGTGATGTGATCAGAAAACGTGGTGAATTTTCCACAATTACTATAGTAAAAGATACATTCCCATTAATCCTCCCCTCGAAATTTGTCCCCATTTGCTTTGAACACAGTGATCCCATCATTCCTGCCACTTTCTGAAGCAGTTCTGGACGTCCTCTTTCATTAGGACTTTGTTTAGTTGCATTGTCATGCTGCCTCAGTGTCCTGAATATATTGAAACGTTTACCTTTCATGGTTATTTTGACTTTGGGGAAGAGCCAGAATCCACATGGTGCCAGATTTGGTGCTTAAGGTGGATGAGGACTCACTGTCATGTTTTCACAAGCCTGCGCTGACATTGAATGGCTTTCTTGGCAACAGCATGCACTGTATTCTTATCACACCTGTAGCACACACACAGAAGAGAGCTTCCAGAACTCCTTCAGAAAGTGGCAAGAATGATGTGTTCAAAGAGGGAGAATACTTGAGGTTTATATCAATGTTTCTTTTGCTATAATAAATTTTTTTTTAATTTAAGCATTCACCATATATTGTGATCGCACCTCGGATTTTGCAATGGGTATTCACTGAGCTTCTTTTGGGATCAAAAGATTTACCTTCCCTAGGAGTTTTTCTTTCCCAGTCAGAGGTTTAAACCTAAAATGAGTTAACTGTGATTATTTTTCATCACTAATGACAACTCCTGAATTAGGCTGTTCAGTGGAAATAAATAATGCATCTTTCTTGTTGAAGAGAAGCTGATTTGATATTTAGAAGGCACTTCTCTAGTGATAGGAAGTTTGTCCCATAAAACCTGGTTTTGTGGGGCTTTGGGTTTTTGTTTTGTTTTTTAATAGTGAGGATCAAACCCACTGAGTTACATTTCCAGCCTTTTTTATTTTTTGAGACAAGGCTGGCCACAAACTTGATGTTCTTCTGCCTCCACCTCTGCAGTAGCTGGGTTACAGGCAGGCACCCCCACACCAGGCTCTTTCTTAGGTCCAGGCCCACTCCCTGCATTCCTGGAGAAAGGTCACCTGGGCAGGGTCTGAGCTGTCCCTGTGCTCTTCTTCTGACCATCAGAAAGGAATGTGACGGTCAAAGCTCAACTTCCTGGATTAGTCCTTTCAAAACAAGCACAATGTAAAAAGTACTAGAAAGGCCCAATCTTTTGCTATGATTTCCAACCTGGGAAATATTCTAGTTCAGAGTTCACTAGTGGACCACACTGAACAGCTGTGCTGGGTATAGGTTGTCAAGTAAAATACAGGACTGATGTTGGCTGGATAAAAAAAAAAATTCATGTTTATCTGAAATTTGAAATTAACCAGATGACCTGCATTTCCTGTTTCTGTTTGTGGAATCTGGCACTCCAATGCTTTTATGGAGTCCCTACTTTGCTGTGCAGCAAGTCAGAGACATAAAGTATCAGGCAGCCTCCCAGGGAAGGAGTGGTCCTTCCAAAACCAGTAGATAGACTTCTTTTGCTTAGAACTCCATGATTTTGCATCTCACTCAGGATAAAAACCAAAGCCTGGAAACCCTACATGCACTTCCAACCCATATGGGGTGAATATGTTTAGGGACGGGGTTCCTGGGCTTAGGAACGCATGTGCTCAGATTTTATAGATGCTGCTAGCCAGACTTGCAAAATGGTTGTACAAGTTGATAGTCCCAAGTAATGGTGTATGAGTTTGGTTGCACCTTCTTGCCAACACTTGTATTGTGTCACCTTTCCTTTATGCTATAAATGTTTTTAACCATTGCAGTCCATGTTTTCATGGGAAATTTCCAGTTTAAGCAGTTTGTTTTTCTTTTGCATCTCTAAGAAATTTAAAACCTTACATGCTCCTTCTCTGCCTACAAATAGCTTCACTTGGCTTTTAGTTCAGCTAAGATGGTAGGCATTTCAGTGACTGGAGAGGTGCCTTTGCTCACAGTGTCTCTCATCCTGCATCAGAGCATAGATTTCTGGACCAGACAGATAAATGCTACAGAAGGAATGGGGAGCCTCACTCCAACATTTCTCCCGACCTCCAAGTCTAATAATTAGCTTCCTTCTTGTCAAGACAGTTCTCCCTTAAAAAGTTTTTTCTTCCATGCAGAAATAGCCTAATTTAAAACTTTCTTCTTCTTGATAACTACTGTCTTCAAGAAAGCACATTTGAAGGCCGGGGATTTAGCTCAGTGGTTTCGCCGCCTGCTGTGCAAATGCAAGGACCCGAGTTCGATCCCTGGTACCAAGAAAAATACAATAAAATAAAATAAAATAAAGCACATTTGATTTTACAATCCTATTCAACTGCTGAAACGCATGGGAATTTCCAATCTTTCTTTATGGTCACTATATGGCTTTAAAACAGTAAATAAAAGTGTAATGTTAATCACCTGCCGTGGCAAGCTGTGTGTGACATGAGTGTCAGGAATGCTTCAGCCTCTCAGCAGACAAGACAGGACACTGTGCTTTAGCAGATTTTCCCAGAAATATTAATATTTCTTTTTTTCCAGAAATTTGGAACTATTCGGGCAGACTTAATTGAGCAAATGAGATTCAAACAGAGACTGAAAGTGATCCAGACCCTGGAGGATACGACGAAACGTAATGTGGTAAGTCCTTCCACAAGCAGCAGGGGCCTTTTCTCCTCTGTCCCTGCTCCCACTCCTGCAGGCTCATACATTCCGCGTGACAGAACTGAAGACAACTTAAAAGAAGAAAACTAGGGACTGTCCCAACACCATATTTTTTGAATGTGTAAAATCCATTGTGCTCATTTCTTTGATAGGTCCGAACCATTGTGACGGAAACTTCCTTTACTATTGATGAGCTAGAAGAACTGTATGCTCTTTTCAAGGTAAGTTTCAAAGTCATTGCACATTCTCTCAAACGAATAAAATAGTTCACCTTCTGTTAAATCAAGGGATCACACGAGTCTCCAGAGTACAAAACTGGATGACTTAGTATGAACATAAACAGAATCTTGTCACTAATTTAAGCTGGTGTTTTATCTCTTTTCCTTTCCAGAGAATATCATAACTCTTTTCCTGAACCTAGGAAAATAGGTTATTGTTTTCTGAAACTCACTGGGACAGTGGTGATTGAGTTTAAATTCTGCCTGAAATTCTTATAATGCATAATTTCCTGTACTAAGCTGTAAAGTGCCTTTAAAAAAAGATGGTGTGTAACTAAGATGAGAATAAAGCTGTTTAAATGTCTGAGGGAAAGCATCATTGGTTAAATTTCTGTGCTTTTTCATTTTAAAATTGAGCTCCTACCAGTCTTCGTCTGCAGTAAGAAAAGATTATGTCAGCAACTAAAGCGATGCAAAATTTCTTTCTTCTAGAATGTTTTTTCAGGACCAGGAATTGAACCTAGGGCCTTCACACTGAGCTACATCCCCTGCCCTTTGGGGGGGAATTTTTTTTTTTTTAATTTTGAGACACTCTTGCTAAAATACTTAAATGCCCCAGCTGAGCTTGAATTTATGATCCTCCTGCCTCAGCCTCCCAGAGTGCTAGGATTATAAGCATTACCTGACTCCTAGGAAAAATTATTTTTGCCATATTATTATCATTATCAACATCATGGCTTAAAATGTAGCGGATGACAGGAGAAAATATTTAAAAGGTGCCTTTGATGTAAGCCCAAATTTTATGACAATAACTAATGCCGAAAGTAAATTTGGCCATTTTGAGCAGTACAAAGATAGTATAGGGGAAAACATAAAGGAAGAAGGGTCTGGTCAAGATGGAACACTAGTTCCTATGGAGACGGAGAGTTTGGGAGTGAGGATTCTCACCTACAGTCCAGCTGACCTGGACGCCACTAGAGGGCACCACAACCATATTTATTTGTATCTCACTGGTGCCTAGTAAAATTCCCGCCCCTAGTGTGTTGCATTGATAAATTAGTAATCAATTATCAGTGTAGTATAATCCCTTCATTCTTTTTTTCTTTTTTTTTTTTTTTTTTGGTACCGGGGCTCGAACTTGGGACCTTGCGCTTTCGAGGCAGGCAGCGGAACCCCTGAGCTAAATCCCTGGCCCTAGTCCCTCTGTGAGGATATGAAGGCCCAGGGATACTCAGCTGGTTAGTGATGCTCTCTGTGCTGCATCAGCAGCACCCACAGTTGGTCAGCAGCTTCTCCCTCAGCCCCTAGTCTGTACTCGGCCCTGAGGGTGCCATCTCTGTCACATGCCAGCTCAGTAGCTAGTGCTTGGGGTGAGTGAGTCCGTTGTCCATCATGAAATGTTCCTGTTTCCAAAAGGAAAAATAGTGATCTAACTGACAGCAGCTTTTAAAGGGATCCTGAAGATGAGAAGCACTTGCTTCACAGAGTGGTCGGGGGATTGGACCAGGATGCCACAGTATTTACCGAGAATCAGGAGTGGCCCTGGGCAGCGAGGCCCTGAGCAGACAAGAGAAAGGGCTGTGGGAGTAGAAAGAGGAGGAGGATCTTGCAGGGCCCTGAAGGAGGAGGAGGAAGAGCAGGGATGTTTGTATAGAAGCCCCAGATCCTGAGATCATGAAGCCCCACCTTACCTGGGTGCTCCAGCAGCCCAGCGTGTCGTTTGAACCCTGAGCCCCTGCCTGAAGAAAGCAAGCTTTTCTCACTCAGAAGCTCTGCCCTGCCACCTCTCCTATGCCCACTGACAAACACAAGCTCCCCAAATCCACTGACACCCCAAAAGGGACCCCGAGTCTTTGGTTGGTACCAGGGATGGGAGAGGGCCTTTGGTACTGTGAACCAAACTAAAAACTTCAGCTCTGGATGCTTTCTTTTGTGTTCAGAGCACTTTAAGTGGCTTTAATTAATTTTCACAAACATTTATTGAATCATCGCTGTGCCAGTCAGTGGCTGGGTGTTTTCCTACAAATACAAGGGAATGGTGCTGCTCCTTTCCCGGGAAGCTTACTGCTTGGGCTTAGGGGAAAGGGGAAAGGCTGCACTGAGGTGGATTGATGGAAGTGTGGTTCAGGGCCTTGTCTGCCCTTGTAGAGTCTTCCCAACTCGGTCCTTCTGTTTCAGACTCTGGCCCTAAGCCCTCACATGATGGTTTGTGAGGTCTCCTCGGAGAAGAAGGGAGATGAGCTGTATGGCCTGCTTTCTTCCCATGATCATGAGCACCATAGAGCCATCTTTGCCCATGTTCAGGCCTGGCTCTGAATAACATGGTGCTTAGTCAAGGAGGACATGCTCTGGGGAACTGTTATCAACTGATGCAGCTGAGCTGAAGGAACCTACACCATGCTGTCCCCAAGGGCTTGCTGGGCTCCCCTCACAATAGTTCAGAAAAGGCTTCTGAACTGCAGGTCCCATGACCTCCCCATCTGTCCTCCCTCTGATGTCCCATTGCTTCCCCCAGAAGCCAGGAATCCAGCCCAGGGCGCTAGGGACCTGGACACTGCCTCCTCTCTTCTGCCCAGGCTGCCTTGCAAATAACCTGGTTGCTTCTGCTCTCTGCCTCTCGTCCCTCCATGCTCCCCTGCTCCCATGCCTCTTTTTTTAGCTGATTAGCTGCAGTTTTGAGTAAACAATGATCCTTGCTTTAGACATTGGTCTTCTTTTCTCCTTTTCTGAGAGCAGAACAGAAGTCCACAGACTCACAACCTTTTCGGTATCTGTAGGCAAAGAATGACCTGTTTAGCCCTGTAGTCTTCCTAGAGTGAGTGTGTACTTCTCCTAGAGTCACAGGACCTCTGCATAGAGGCTGCCCCGCTTCCAAGGACAGGCAGCCTGTGCTGAACCCAGATCTCCCCTCACCATAGTGGCTCCTGTAACTTTCCCAGCCCTGTTTGCAGGTGTGTGGAGACGGAAGACCACACACTTACACATCGTATGCTGTGTGACTGTGATACTGTGTCTATGACTTGGGCCGTGGAAAGCACAAGGTCATCATCCTGTTCGATCTTTTCCAGGCAGAACATCTAACCAGCTGCTACTGGGGCGGGAGCAGCAACGCGCTGGACAGGCACGACCCCAGCCTGCCCTACCTGGAGCAGTATCGCATTGACTTCGAGCAGTTCAAGGGGATGTTCGTGCTGCTCTTTCCCTGGGCCTGTGGAGCTCATTCTGACGTGCTGGCCTCCCGCTTGTTCCAGTTATTAGATGAAAATGGGGACTCCCTGATTAACTTCCGAGAGTTTGTCTCTGGGCTAAGTAAGGATGCACTCTTACCGCATGAGTCTGAAGGCAGAAGGGAATGATGGGTAACCCAGGATCCTCAGTGCTGCCCTCCAGTCCTCAGCCCTGCGAAGGTTGGGTCTAGAGGGCAGAGAAGCACATAGGTGCTCTGCACTTCACTTCAGTGGAAGTCTTTCGTCTTCATCTGTCCACATCAACAGCAGGCACACTCACACCCCACCTGCCTGGCCACCTCACCACCTGCTTTGTTTATGGCCCTGTAATACCACTCGACTCCTATTCCATTTATGATAGACATTGGTAGTAGAGTTGGCCAATCCAACGTGAGGTCATAGATGTAGCAAGCGTTATGTTAGGCTGGCAGAATGACGTTAAGAAGGAACGCTTTTTTATTCTTAGCTGTGGCAGTCTGTCCTTGGACCGTGTTCTTTAAATGACATCCCAAGGAAAGACGAAAGTTCAGGCATAGAGGCAGTGATAATTACAAAGAGCACCCTTAGTCTGTCAAGAGTCTGTCCCTCCTAGATGGGCCTTTCTCTGAGTCCTAACATGGTAGAAGAGCAAACAGGCTCCCTCGGGCCTCTCCTGTGAGGAAACTCATTACATTTGTCAGAGTCCTTCAGACCCAGTCAACTCCCAAAAGCCACCTTGCAGTGCTGTCACCTTGGGGGTAAGTTATAATGTGGGACTTTTAGGGGCACCCAGGAATTCCCACCTCAGCACAAACTACCTGCTTACTGTTGCTGTTCCCATTTCCAGCTACAGGAATTAAAACTCAGAAAAGTTAAGTAACTGGCTGACACAGTTTTTAGCTGTAAATAAATGTCTTTTGGGGGAGTGAGGGTTGAGACAAGGTCTCTCTCTGTAGTTCAGGCTGGCCTCAGACTCAGGAAGCTCCTTCTTTCTCAGCCTCCCAAGTGCTGAGCTCAGGCATGCACCAATACACCCAGCCTTTAAACGTCTGTTATTAACTGAACCGAGAAGCACAGTTAGTACTGGCTGGGCCCAGGTCATACACGAGGTCTGTCTGTCTCAAGAGCTCACCCTTTTCCCACCACACTGAGATGGTGAAAGAGACTTCCTTCTAGACCCCTATCCAGAGAGATAGTGACTTAGAATTAACATAGAAGGAAGATAAGAATCAAGAGTATCCGCACAAGCCACAGAATGCGAGAAAGTAGACAATTTTGAAGATATGTCGCCTGGGAAGCTAGGCTTGCCCTGAAATGATGACCTTTACAGGGACAGACCAGCCTGCCTGAAAACCTGAGCACTTGCTGTCAGGAGAGGCAAAGATCTGTTCTCTTCGGCTTTAAAGAGCTGAGCAAAGAAGAGGCGGGAGACAGGTGGTTCTAAACCATTTCTGAGGACCGGGCTCTTTGAGATCTGATAAGGACTGGACATTTTCTTCCCAAGGAAAAACATACACATGTAATTAGAACATGTCGCATTTTATGGGGTTTATGGATTTCCTGAAGTTGAGGCCACCAGTTCTGGATCCTTGGCCTTTTAAAGTTGTAGAGATGAGAGGAGAGCCCACGCTGAGTGGAGCTCAGGCAAAACGACCTGTCAAGTCCCTTCTGGCCCAGACTCTATGAGTCCTCTTTTCCCTCTTTCTTTACATCCAATTCACCTGCAAGCACGCTGAGGATATATTTTTACAAGGGATTTTCTGATTCTAGGAATAAATATGGGCTTTAAAGGAAAAAGTAACAGGGTTCTTTTAATTGAAGCTATGATGGTATAATGGTGGATACGTTCAAACCAGTTAAATCAGGGGAACTTGAAAACTAAAAACAATTTCTAAAATGAGTAATTCAGAACGATCTCAAACACGTTTCGAATTTATTTTGAACTCACTTATTTCAGAGGTTGAATCCTGGTAACATGGTCTTCATCAGCACTGACTCCAGCTTATTATGTGCTAGAACAGTCTCAGGTTCTTTCTTTGAACTGACATCCACGGGTCCTCATGTTTCATGGGGTCCTGAAGCCCAGATCACTGTCCAATCTTTTGCGATCAGCTCACCTCAGAGAGGGGAAACTGAGCCCCATAGAAACTCACTCTCCCATGGCACATAGTAAATACAAGGGATTTAAAAGCGTTCTAGATCCAGAGCTTTTAAGCCAAATATGCTGTGACCAGAGCTTTTGTTACACAATGTCTTGGTTCCAGTTTGTAAAAAGTAGACTTTTCAAGGAGGTGGCAAGGCTGGAGGTACCACTGGCACACACAGCACTGATATTTCCTGTTACTTCTAGGTGCTGCATGTCATGGAGACCTCACGGAGAAACTCAAACTCCTATATAAAATGCATGTCTTGCCTGGTGAGTAAGCTGCACAGAGTAGCACGTGTAGAGCAACCAGGACCCAGCACAATGTTTTCTTGGTGTAACCTGTTTGCCTCTTTGATCTATAAGATCGTTCATCAGTCACTAAGGACAAACTATCTATGTAAGTTTCTGAATCAGCATGTGCTTGACTCAGTGATCATTTACCTATTTGGACAAAAAGAAGACAGCACAGTCATCTGCAAGAGAAAGAATTAAGAGCATCCAGTCACATGTGGGGTACACAGATTCCAGAGACAAAATGAGACTGGGAGATGCTGTGAGCTTTAGAGGAGCCCTTTTCACATTGGCAGGAGCAGGTGACAGATGGTGAGGTTTTGAGTTCAGCTTTAAAGAATGCTGGTCTCAGCTGAGATAGATGCAGCAAATACAAAGAAAATAAAAATGAGAGGAGATTGACACTCGAGAGAGGGTAATACTGTACATTTGGGGATGTTCTGTATAGCACAGTGGCCTAAATTTGTCCTAAGATTGGTTCATAAAGTATAATTGAAAGAATTTGGAAACTTTTGCATAACAAGAGAGACATAAAGGGTCACTAATGTGTGGTCCTTTAAAAGGAAGATGCAGTTAGAAATGGAGTGACACCCGTGCTAAAGCAGTAGAGACAGTAGGCCTTCCTGGTACCCCAATGTTGTGACCTCACCCCACTTTTATAATTTTAGTTCTTCATTCTGTCATTCTATCAAATAATTAAAGCTCACTGTGATAGAGACCTGGCCCTCCTAGTGTAAGAACCATATGTCTTGCTTTTCCAGAGCCATCCTCTGATCAAGATGAGCCAGATTCTGCTTTTGAAGCAACTCAATACTTCTTTGAAGACATCACCCCAGAATGTACACATGGTAGGTGACCTTTCTCCCCACGGCTACTATTGTATCTTCTGCAGAGCCCTCTGTTCCTGGAAAAAGACTGGCCTCCAAAGCTAATCAGCCCAAGAAGTATGTGAGTATGGTCAATTACTATTTCTTTCCTTTTGAATTTTTGAGGTTAGGCAGCTATTGGGGAGCAGGTGCCTTGGACAACTGAAGGCACCATGTGCATTATATCCTGTTGGCACTAGGGAAAGCATGTTCTGTGTGGCTGGGTATTTTGCACCACTGTCCCTGCCAGGCTCAGGCTCACTTAGAACATCATTCTGTTACCACACATCTATCCTGAACTGTGATTGGCATTTCTGTCAGAAGGCATCTCTTCTGTCTGTCTCTGCTCTGCATCAGACTACAACCCACACGCCCAGTCCAGCTCAGTGTCTGAATTTGGTACAGCCCATTGACTGAGAGTGGCTTTTATATTTTTAATGGTTTCTCAAAATCAAAAGTAAGATAATATTTCTTGCCATCTAAAATTGTATAAAATTTAAACTTTTGTGCCTCCAAGGTTTTATTGGGGTGCAGCCATGCTCTTTCCTTCTTGTGTTGCCTGAGACTGTTCTCACTCTGCAGTGACGGAATTGAGCAGTTAAGACAGGGACTGTGTCAACTGCAAGGAGTAAAATACAGTCGGCCCTCTGTATCCATGGGCTCTGCATCCACAGATTCAGCCGACTGTATACTAAATTATTAGGTGGGGATTGCATCAGAATAAGTGCAGACATTTTTAAGTTGTCCTTATTTCCTAAGCGTTACAGAATAAAAACTATGTAGCATTTATATTTTATTAGGTATGATAAGTACATTAGTCACCTTTCCCATTGCTGGGACAAAATACCTGACACCCACAACTTAAAGGAGGAAAGATTTGATTTGGCTCATGGTTTTGGGTGGTTCAGTACACAGTTGGCCAGTTGCAAGGCAGAAGCAACATGGCGGAAGGGCATAGCAGAGGAAAGGTGCTCAACCCATGGCAGCCAGAAGCAGGCCCTACCTGCCAACAGCACAGTCAGCAATGCATTCGTCAGGGAGTTAGCCCACTGATGAGTGTATCACCCCCATAAGCCAGTTCTCTTCCAAAAGCCCCACTTCTGAACATATGAGGCTTTGGGGGACTTTTGAGATCTAAACCATAACAATAAATTATCAGGAGATTGATGAAGGTGTACGGGAGGATGTGTGTAGGTTGTGTGCACACATTACACCACTCACATATAACAGACATGAGCATTTACCACTTTTTATACCCATGAGAGCCCTGGAATCCTTCCCTTACAGATACCCAGGGATAACTGCCTTCACCACCGGGCCCTTCACAGAAGTATGCCAACCTCTTGTCTACATAGTCGTGATTCAGCTCACTGTACCCATCTCCAAATGCATATAATTCCATCATGTATTGTCCAGTCTTGTGTGACTCTAAGCACAGTCTCTGCTTGCTACTTCAATAACTTCTAATTCATCATTCACCTTCCTCACTTCACCTCATGTCCTAAGGTGAATGTGGGCTACCCCTGGGTTCTGTTGCCTCTTAAATCTTGCCATTCATGAATAAGAACAACTCAGACTTGCTTTTATTTCTTTTTCCATTAAGTTTATTGGTGCATTTTAGGTATACAATACAGTTACATTCATCATTAGGGTCTTGTACCTTTATATGATGAATCTTGGTTCTTATTTTTTCCCCATTCGCTTGCCCTCCCTTCACCCCCTCCACCCATCACTATTTACAAACACTTTGTTTCCATGTTTTCCTTTTCTCATATTTTTTCTGTTCCTTTCTTTCCTTTCCCCTACCCCTCCCATTTCCCCTTCTCCTTTAGATGTTTTCTTCCTATTTCACAATATCAGTTATACATTTTGATCCTTATTTACACTTTGTTTTTCACACCAGAGAAACTATTTGGTATTTACACATGTGTCCTATTTATTTCACTTGAGAGTATGGCCTCAATATGCATCCACTTAGCTATAAATGTCTCTAGTTTCTCATTCTTTATGGCTAAGTAGTACTCCATTTTAAAAAGTCTTTGAAAGCTCAGTTTTTAAAGAGCTACATAGTAACCACTGCATGGACTTAACATGCATTAAATATATGTGGCTAGGGCCTGGCATGGTGGTACACACCTGTAATCCCAGCACTCAGGAGACTGAGACAGGAGAATCAACAGGAGTTCAAGGCCAGCCTGGGCTACATAGTGAATTCAAGGCCAGTCTGAACTACATAGCAAGACTCTGTCTCAAAAAGGAGAGGAGAGGAGAGGGATTCCCCAGTGACATGTAACACACTGTCCAAAGCATAAATCTTCAAGGACTTTATAGCACATAGCATTTTAGGGGAAAAAAAACTTTTTCTTTCTTCTATGGACATAGATTTTAATCTTACTAAGTGAGCGTTTTGTTTTTGTTGTTGCTGCTGCTGTCCAGAACCTGGTAAAAAAAAAAAAAAAAAAAAAATCTCATTCATGCAAAGTTCAGATGATAATGTTGCAGAGAGGGGCAGGGAATCACATTCACTAGGGCCATACTGCATAACTTTTTCTCTTTCTTCTGAACACTCCTGGCTAGTTGTTGGATTGGACAGCAGAAGCAAACAGAGCGCAGATGACGGCTTTGTGACAGTGAGTCTGAAGCCAGACAGAGGTACAGACTCTCTCTTCTGTGTTCGCCTGCTTGCTAGTTGAGCACTTGTCTCTTGGCCTGTGAACACGTATTTCTTGACATTTGGGTTTTAGGGAAGAAGGCAAATTCTCAAGAAAATCGAAATTATCTGAGACTCTGGACTCCAGAAAATAAGTCTAAGTCAAAGAATGCAAAGGATTTACCCAAACTGAATCAAGTAAGTTCTTTTCATCCATTTCTAACCTTGAAGCTATTTTTTTTCTAGTCATACCTAAATGTGGAATAAATAGACCCTCAAAAGAAGTGGTAACTTGGGGGCACTCTGTTAACTTTCTGTTTGGATCTATTTTACATATGGTTTTAGGCATTGAAAATATGCTGACTGTAAGGAAATGACCTCCTCACAGAAAATTAGAACTACAAAACAATTTTGCAAGTCCATGCACTTCGTCCCAATCTTTAGGAATATCTTCAGGTACTCACCAGGGAGGCTGTGCTGTTTCGTATCACAGTGCTGAGCTACAAAGATGCCTGCCATGTGCTTTCCTTAAAAAGCTGAAGGGCAAATGGAAATTGGGAGTGGTGGCCCCTGCCTGTAACCCCAGCACTCTGGCTAGCTGAGGCAGAAGCATCACAATGTCCAGTCCTGCCCGGCAACTTAGGGAGACCCTGTCTCAAAATTTTAAAAACGAAAATAAAAAGAGCTGGGGATGTAGCTCAGTTTGCAGGTCCTAGATTCAGTCTCCAGCACCTCATCCCATCCCTTCCTTCCCCCAAATAAGCGCCAGTGGAGAGACTAAGCACGTCCAGCCGTCCTCACAGAGGACTTTCTGGGGGCCTTCTTTCAAATGCCTCTGCAGTCCTGCCTCTTTCTGTGCCGCTCCCCAGGGGCAGTTCATCGAGCTGTGTAAGACCATGTACAACATGTTCAGCGAGGACCCCAACGAGCAGGAGCTGTACCACGCCACAGCGGCGGTGACCAGCCTGCTGCTGGAGATCGGCGAGGTGGGCAAGCTCTTCATCGCGCAGCCGGCCAGGGAGGCGGGGTCCGCGGGCGGTGGGCAGGCCCTGGCGGCCGGGCTCTTCCCTAAGAAGGGGCCGGGCCAGCCCTACGCGTCGGAGGCCGCCGAGCCGCCCGCGGCCGACAGCATCGAGGAGCACTCACTCGGAGGGCCCATGGAGGACATCAAGCTGGAGGACTCCTCACCCCGGGACCACGGGGCCTGCTCGTCCATGCTGATCTCCGACGACGACACCAAGGACGACAGCTCCATGTCGTCTTACTCGGTTCTGAGCGCCGGCTCCCACGAGGAGGACAAGCTGCACTGCGAGGACATCGGGGAGGACACGGTGCTCGTGCGCAGCGGCCAGGGCACCGCCGCACTGCCCCACAGCACCAGCCTGGACCGGGACTGGGCTATCACCTTCGAGCAGTTCCTGGCTTCGCTGCTCACAGAGCCCGCCCTGGTGAAGTACTTCGACAAGCCAGTGAGCATGATGGCCAGGATCACCAGCGCCAAGAACATCCGCATGATGGGCAAGCCGGTGTGCTCCGCCAGTGACTACGAGATATCCGCCCTGTCCGGCTGAGCCCTGAGGAGGGCAGGGCCAGAGGCCGGCTTTTCTATGTTCTCCTGTGTGGGGGTTTCCTTTCCTTTTAAATTAAATGTTTGTGAGTCCCTGGCTCGAAGCCTACCGTTTTCCTAATGTAACGTGACGAAAACTGTTGAGAAATACTGAAACACCTCAGCGTGGGCACAGCACTCATGCTGGGCCCAGTGACCAGAATGCGAATTTACCCAGAATGGTGAGTCTCTCAGTGACCATATGTGTGTATTATAACTTACTAATCTTGCTGTGAGCTGTATACAAGGTTTTAAAAAGTAATGCTGTTTAACTTTAAGGCACCCGTCATTTCATGCATTGGGGCTTTTAAATGAAATTAGAGCCATAAGGGAAAAAAATGCCACAGTGATTGTCCTTAGATGGAGAAGCCTCGGTCAGCAGGGGAAATCTATTCCACTTTAGCAAGTATTACAAGTACTTTTTAACATTTGAAGTATATTCATAAAAATCCTCAAAAATCATATTCAACATGTGCTCTCATTAAGGGGAAGACATTTAAGGTTCCAAACAGTTAGGAAAATCTAAGCGATTTTTACAGACTCTGATCAAGGTGGGCAGATACCAGACCAATTTTGCATGAACAGATTGTTCTGGTTTTGTGTCTGCTGGCCAGAAGTTGCCACAAGTGAATCATCTTTCCTTACAGCAGGTCTGAAAGCGGCAGCAAAGAGACAGATGGCTCAGAATAGGCTTTTTTGTTTTGCTTTTGAAAGAGTAAATGTAATGATGCTTCTGATATTGGGTTTTCAGCTTCTTGATACTACAAATAAAGCAAAAAAATAAACAATGAACTTTACTATTTCTGTACTCTCCACAGACTGAAGAAATCATACTATGTATCACATAAGACCATCTTCCCATTAAATCAATGTAGAGATAAAGTAAACTGAAAAAAATTCTGCAAGCTAATGGAACTAAATGTTTTAAAACAGAACTTGTCACTTTATATAAAAGAATAGTATGTTCTATTTATTTCCTGATGGATATGGAAATGAAAACTAGCACACCTGCACTTTGAATTCTTGCTTCTTTTTTTATTACTGTTATGATTTGGGGTTTGGTGATTTTTTTACAGACACTGGAAGGTTTTCATCTTACTGTTGAAGTAACAATCATGTACATATTTCCTTTGCTTATTCTAAATATTCCTTCCAACACATTCCTTTACTTTATTATACACGGTGTCCTTATTTTAGCTGTTACTGCTGTGATTTTTTGTTTACAGAATAATTTTTAAACTGTCAAATGAAGTAGTGTTAACCTCAAATAGGATAAATGTGAACAAATAAAATACTTCAGATATGGCTTCTTATCTTGGTGCTTGAATTCCTGCCTGAAGCAATAACATTTTTTTCTTTGACAATTTTATAAGGAAGATTTTATTACACAACCATTGTTAATAGTAAATTTTATAGGAACATGTATTAAGATAAGAAAATATGTAGCATATCAATGACTGTGTTTGAAACAAGGGAGAGAATTTTAATCAGCTGTCTAATTTAAAATACTTGACCTATGCCAGGCATGGTGGTTCACATCCATAATCCCAGCACCTCAGGAGGGGGAGGCCGAGGCAGGAGGATTAGCAGGAGTTTGAGGACAGCCTGATCTACATGGTGAGTCCCTGGCTCAAGAAAAGAAAACTTGCCCTACATAAGCATAAACAGGGTGCAGAATCCTCTGTTTAATCATGATGATCAGTACAGGATGACACCATCTGCTATGTATTTAATTAAGGAACTAGACATTTATTTGGTTTGACTGTTAACACATTATTGCATGTGTTTCTGTCATCTTTAAAATCACTTCAGTATGCCTCAAGAAGTAACTGAGCAGGCATGGTGGCACTCGACTGGAATCCCAGCACTCCTACCTGAGGCAGGAAGGTCACAAGCTTGAGCCCAGTCTGGGCAACTTAATGTCTTATTGAGACCCTGTCTCAAAACATGAAAAGAAACGGCTGTGGATTGAGCTCCATGTGAAGGCCTTGGGTTCCATCCCCAGGCTGCCTTGGCCAGGTTTGCTCCTGGCTCTCCTTCACTCTGGATGCGGAGTGCTGAAACATACCCCTCCCATCTTTCAGGTGCTGGAGGAGACAGGGAGGATGGACTGGGCTGAGACAGGTGAAGGAGAAGCCCTAACCCTCTACATACAGACTCAGTGTCCAGTGTCAGGCTTCTCCCGGGGCCACAGGGAAGAGCGCAGGGCGAGCTCTGGGCCCACATCTGACAGTCTCGACTTGGTGTTTCCCAGTGTTGGGATGGGGCACCAACTGGAAATGAGCTAGGCATGGAGAATCCTGGTGCTCTGGGAAGGCCCTCAAAATTGAGAATGAGCCCATGCTCTGCGACCCCAGAGATGGGGACGCCGGAGCCTCCACTTGCCTTCCTTATGTCATGGCTCCAGTAAACCAAACCAACAAACAGTAAATGTCATCATGCCCCAGAACCATTCCCCATCCAGCACTTCCATGAAGTGCTGAGCAAGCACCGTCACCCTGACCCCTGGCCAGCGGCCCTGTCTCCACCTTACAGATGGCCTCCTGGATGCAAGCCTTGGGCCTGAAGCTTCTGGGCTTTATCCCAGACACAGATGGTATTCCCTGCTCGGCTTCCTTCACATCTCTGAAATGGAGGAAGGAGGTAGGTACATCATCTTCAAGGAGGTGAGGATTCTGCCAAAAGAAACTCATCAGAGCTGAGCATGAGACCAATACACTCAATGTGTAGGCACCTCCCATGACCTGTAGGACACTGAAGTACATGGTCCCCTCCCTCCGGTGCTGCTTAGAAACAAATGTGTCCCTGCAGCTCCCTCCATCAGAACTAATGTCCTCGTGAAAAACTGCAGATTCCTGGCCCTGACTCAGGCTTTATCTGTCAGAAGTCTGAGACGCAGCTGGCATCCGAATCCACACCTGATGATCGACGCTGGCACAGGAGACCACCAGCTCGGTCCACACAAGGAAAGGGAGGCCCACAGAAGCAGAGCAGCAGGCCCAAGATCCCTGACCCAACCCAAGAGGGTCAGTAATGCCCAAAAGACCCACTGAAGAGCAGACCCTCCCCAGGCTGTGGGCTGGGAAATAGGACTGGCTGAGGGCTCCTGCCCACGCAGTCTCTCCCTGCAGCCTGAAACTTACAGTTGAGCTCACTGTTCCTCCCCAGTAAGAGATCAGGAAATGTCAGAGTTTCTCTTCCAGCTCTGCCACTTACCAACTCCAGACACATGGCTCAACCTCTCCATGTCTCGGTTTCTTAGGCAGGAAAGTGGAGAGGAGAGACATCCCTGGTTGTTGGACAGAGCAATTGAAGGTGCTCTGGTGTCCTCTGGAGTCTGTCTGTGCCCTGTGCTGGGGAATCCAGCCTGTTCTTCCTGAGAAAGGCTGTCCCTGGTGGCCTTGTCCTCTTAGCTGAAACCTGTCTCCCCTTCCAGTGCCTACCCAGGCACCAGGAACATCGCAGGCAGCTGGGAAGCACCCCAGACTCCCTGGAACTACACTGCAAGACGCCAGTGCCATGAAGAGCCCATGGACCATCCCTTCTGGGCCCCCTCAGAGATAGCCAGCCCTCACCAGGGTGCATTATGGGAGTCTGAGAACCTGTCAGCCTCAATGTCCTTCACAACCGTCCTCTCAAGACCCATCCTGCAAGCCTGCTGAAGGTGGTCCCTGTAAGAGCAGCCAGGGAAGGAGAAATGGATGGAGACCTCCATCTCAAAATAAAATATAAAAATTTTATAGAGGGCTGGGATGTGTCTCAGGGCAGAGGCCTTTGGTTCAATCCCCAGTTACAAGGAGAAAAGAAAATCCAACCAGACAGGCTACACTTGCCTCCTGCAATGCACCAATAGCTGCACTCTGGGAAGTGCAGCTCTGCTTTGAAATCCTGAGCAAGCTCGGGCCCTGGACTCTAGAGGGGGAGCTTGGGAATCAGAAGTTCAGCCTAATTCCACCATGAATGCTCACAGTTCCAGGCTGTTGCAAAGGAACATCTGAGGAAGATTTTTTTTTTCCATGTTGTAGGTTGTCTTTTAGCTCTGTTAGTGGTTTCCCTTGCAGTGCAGAAGCTTTTTAATAAGATGAGATTCCAGTTGTTCATTCTTTGTGCTAGTTCCCATGCTACTGAGGTTTTGTTCATAAAGTCTTTTCCTATGCCAAGATCTTCAAGAGTTCTTCCTAACTTATCTTCCAGCAAGTTTAGTGTTTCTGTTTTAATATTTAGATCCCTGATCCACTCCAGTTTTAGTTTAGTGCATGGTGAAAGGTATGGGTCTAGTTTTAATCTTTGGCAGGTTGAAATCCAGTTACTCCTGCACCATTTATTAAAGAGGCTATCTTTCCTCTAGTGAAAGTGGTTGGCTTCTTTGTTGAAGATAAGGTGAGTATTTCTGGCATTGTTTCTGCAACTTCTAATCTATTCCACTGATCTTCGGGTCTGTTTCTTTCTCTGTACTATGCTGTTTTTTTATCACAGTGGCTTTGTAGTATAGTTTCAAGTTGGGGATTGTGATACCCTCTACCTTTTCTTTGTTGCCTAGAATTGGTTTTGGTATTCTAGGTCTCTTCTGGTTCCAAATGAAATTTTGGATTGTTTTCTCTAGTTCTGTGAAATATATTGTTGGGATTTCAATTGGGATTGCATTAAATCTATATAGCACTTTTGGAAGTATGGCCACTTTCACTATATTGGTTCTTCCTACTCAGGAACAAGGGATGTCTTTCCATTTTCTTAATCTTCCTCAATCTCTTTTTTCAGATTGCTGTAGTTTTCAATGTAGAGGTCTTTTACTTCCTTCGTTAGATTGATTCCTAGATATTTCATTTTTTGGATGCTATTGTGAAAGGAATTGTTTCCCTAATTTCTGTCTCAGTGAGTCTGTTACTTATGTACAAGAAGGCTATTGTTTTTTGAGTGTTGATCTTGTATCCAGCTACTCAACTGAATCTGTAAATTAAGTCCAGAAGTCTTTTGGCCAAGTTTTTTGGGTCTTCTATGTAAAGTATCATATCATCAGCAAATAATGATAGTTTAACTTCTTCCTTTCCTATCTTTATTCCTTTTATTTCTTTCTCTTGTCTAATTGCTGTGGCTAATGTTTCCAGAACAATATTGAACAGGAGTGGTGATAGTGGGCATCCTTGTCTTATTCCTGATTTTAGTGTGAAAGATTTCTGTTGGTTATTCATAGATAATCTTTATCAGGTTGAGATAAAGACCATCTGTTTCAATTTTCTATAGGATTTTTATCTTGAATGGGTGTTGGATTTTGTCAAATGCTTTTTCTGCATCTATTGAGATGATCATATGGTTTTTTCCTTGGCTTTGTTAATATACTGTATTACATTTATTGATTTACATATGTTGAACCATCCTTGTATTCCTGGAATAAATCTGACTTGGTCAGGGTGTATGATCTTCTTTCCCCCCCCCCATTAACTTTATTCGTACATTTTAGGTATAAAATACAGTTACATTCATCATTGGGATCTTGTACCTTTACATGAGTCTCTTGGTTCTTATTTTTTTCCCCTTCCCTTGCCCTCCCTTCACCCCTTGACCCTTCCCTATTTGCAAAGACCTTGTTTCCATTTTTTTCCTCTTCTCATATTTTTTTCCTTTCCCTTTTTTCCCTTCCCCTACCCCTCCCAATTACCCTGCTCTTTTAGACCTTTTCTTCCTGTTACACAATATCAGTTATACATTTTTTAAATTACAACATTAAGATCTAGGAGACATTACCACAGATTTTACAGAATTTAAAAGGATATAGAAAGCATATTACAAAAATCTTTTTTGAAACAAATTTGACAACTTCTAAGAAGTACTTTGGAAGACAAATTAATGAAACTGACTCTAGAAGAAATATAAAATTTGAATAGCACCTATTAAAGAAAGTATATTCCTAGCTTGAAAACCTACCTATATGACAAGAGCAGGCTCATATACATTTTAACTGATGAATTATATCAAACAATTAAAGCAGAAAAAAGAAGGAACACTTCTCCCCTCATTTTAGGAATTCAACATTGTGCTAATCCTAAAACTGGATAAAGATAATAGAAGAAAAAAGTATGAACATAGATAGAAATTTGTTTAACAAAACAAACTCTTAGAAGTCAGATCTGGCAGGATGTAGAAAGTGGTTTTGTTATAGGGATGGCAGTGTTGGTTGAGCATTGGAAGATCCACCCCCAAAAGTCATCATTTTAACAGAGGAAAGGAAAAAGCCATATGATCCTGTCAGTATTTGGAGAAAAGGTATTGGACTAAATTTGACAGCTGTTCATGGTAAAAGCTATCAGGAGCCTAAAAGTAGAACAGAAACTTCTCAACAGATTAAAGACATGTACTCGATACTTCCAGCGAAAACACTTTATATGAATGGAGAAGATATAATGCTTTCTCCTTAAGGTGGGGAACAAGGGCAGATATGCTTACTCTTTATCTGTCCATTACACTTTGAAACTTAGGCCCCACCAAAATAGTCTGGCAATAAAATGACACAACTACGATAGGATTGGCAAGGTAGAAGCAAAATCTTTATATGTAGATGAAATGATCATCTACAGAGAAAATACTAAGAAATCTCTAGGAGCCCCTAGAACTTGTACTTGAATTTAGCAGGATTAGAAAACACAAGGTATACATAAAAATTCAGGTCTGTGTATACTTGCTATAAATGAAGAATTGGATATTGAAATTTCAAAGTTATGTAGGAGTACAAAGGACCTAGAAAAGTTAAAAACAAAAACAAAAACAGTGTTGGAAGACGTTTAGTACCTAATTTTAAGACTTCTTCTAAAGCTACATTAATCAAGGCAGTGTTGGTATAAGGAAAGACATATAGATCATTTGAATAAAACAGAATCTAGAAATAGAACCACACATATATGGTCCACTGAGTTTTGAAAGATTATTTAACATTAGCATTTTATAGAATATAAACTCAATTCAAGAGCCGAGGAAGAGATAGTGTTTGCAGCAAATGGCACTAGAACACCTGGTATCCGTATATAAAACATTAACCTCAACCCTTTTTTTCCATACATGAAAATAACTTGAAGGGATCTATGAACCTAAATAAGAAAGCCTAAAAGTATGAAACTTTAAGAAGTAATTATAAGGGAAAATATTTATGAATTCAGGGTAGTCAAGAACTACCTAGGATACAAAAGACATGATGTATAAAAGAAAAAAATTGATAAATGAGATTCCATCAATATTTAGAACTTTAAATGGCATCATTAAAAAGAAAAGTAGTCCTTAAACAGACCATATTTCCAATGCATATAATCTATGACCAGAATATATAAAGAACTCTTACAGCTCATTAATAGACAACCCAATTAAAATGTAGACATAAGAAGATGATAAATAGCCAGTATAGCACAAGGAATTGGTGTGCAACTCTAGAATCAGAAAAATGCTAATCAGTACAATAATAAGATTGAATTATACACTCATTAGGGAGATGAAGTTAAAAGTTTTAAAAGCCTTGTCATGACTTTTTCTTTTTGTTGGATTCTCCCCCTTTGCCTTTAATTTGTCACACTCAATGCATTCATTCTGCTGGGTTTCCTGGGGTTGTGATCCTCATTGTCTTTTCCTAGGGTAGTGTCTAAAATTTTTTAGAGTGCCAGTTAGGTTTTCATGAAGTTCCTGAGGTGCTCTTTATCATGAAAGTATCTTATTTCTCCATCAGTTTTGAAACATAGTTTAGCAGGGTACATCAATCTGGGTTGGAGGCTGCTTTCCTTTAGGGCTTGA
Organism: Heterocephalus glaber; assembly: GCF_053883595.1. NCBI lineage: Eukaryota > Metazoa > Chordata > Mammalia > Rodentia > Bathyergidae > Heterocephalus > Heterocephalus glaber. The sequence continues at coordinate 87,750 of NW_028258365.1, read as the reverse complement.
AATGCATCACTCCAAGCTCTTCTTGCCTTGAGGGTTTGCATGGAGAAGTCTGCTGTGATTCTGATGGGCTTTCCTTTGTATGTGATTTGTTTCTTTTCTCTCACTGCTTGTAGAATTTTGTTCTTCTGTTGGATTTCTGGAATCCTAACTATTATATGCCTATGTGTAGATTTTTTTTTGATTAAGGTTAGCTGGAGTCCTATATGCCTCACTTATCTGTATGTCAAGTTCTTTTCCCCTCCTTGGGAAGTTTTCTGCCATCACTTCTGTGAACAGTTTTTTCTGTCATCTGCACTCTCTCCTGTTTCTTCATTGACTCTAATCAGTCTTATGTTATTCTTCTTTGCATTGTCTAGCAGCTGCTGGATTGATTTCTCATGTTCCTTTACAATTTTAAAGCAATTTTTCTTTTCCTGGTCACTAATTGCAATCTTATCTTCTATATGTGAAATTCTATCCTCACATTGGTTCATTCTGCTGCACAGACTTTCGATGGAGTTTTTAATCTCTTGGAAATCTGTTTGCATCTGTTTTATGGATTCCATTTGTTTCCTATGTTGGGATTCCATCATGTTCCTCAGATCCTCTGTTTTTCTAATCTGTGTCCTCTCTAGATTTATTAATCATGTCTTGCACCATGAGCAAAATCTTTGCTGTCATCTGAGTAATTATTTCTGATTTCATTTTTCCCAGATCCTCTTTTGTTGCCAGTTCAGAGAGTCCAGGTGGTTGAGTATCAGAGTGTTCCATCTCGTTTCCCTTTGGGGTTGCTGTAGGTGATCTGGAAGTCTGTTTTTTAGGCTTGTTTATGTGTTTTCTCATTTCCCCCGGGGGGGAGGGGGTGCTTTTGGCACCCACGCGGCTCACCTTCTCTGCCCTAGGAGCTTGGGATGGCAGCGGGGGAGCTTCCTTCCGGGTGCTGGGACCGGCTCACCTTCTCTGCCCTAGGAGCCTGGGATGGAGGTGGGGGAGCTTCCTTCCAGGTGCTGGGACCGGCTGAGCTTCTCTGCCCTAGGATCCTGGGATCTGTATGATCTTCTTGATGACCCTCTGTACTCTATTTGCCAATATTTTATTGAAGATTTTTGCATCTATGTTCCTTAGGGAGATTGGCCTATAGTTCTCTTTTGGGGTTGGGTCTTTCTCTGCTTTTGGAATCAAAGTAACACTTGCTTCCAGAAATGAATTTGGAAGTATTGCTTCCCTTTCAATTTCATTGTAGAGTTTAAAGAGTAGTGGCTATAGTTCTTCTCTAAATGTCTTATAGAATTCAATAGTGAAGCCATCAGAACCTGGGCTTTTCTTTGTTGGTAAAATTTTAATTACATTTTCAATTTCACTGATTGTAATTGGGGTGTTTAGAATTTTTATATCTTCTTTGTTCAACTTTGATAATTCATATGTATCTAGGAATCTGTCCATTTCTTCTGTTTTTCATTTTATTAGAGTACAGGTTCTCGAAGTAGGTATTGATGATCCTCTGCATTTCTGCTGGATCTGTTGTGGTTTCACCCTTTTTGTTCCTAATTGCATGGATTTGAGCCTTTTCTTTCCTTTTTTTGATAAGGTTGGCTAAGGGTTTATCAGTTCTATTTATTCATTCAAAAAAACCAACTCTTCAATTTATTGATTTTTTTGTATCACTCTCTTAGTCTCCATTCTGTTGATTTCTGCTCTTATATTTATAGTTTCCTCCCTTGTACATGCTTTAGGTTTGTCTTGCTCTTCTTTTTCTAGGAGCTTGAGGTTCAGCATTAGGTTATTTGAGCTCGCCGTGTTTTCCTAGTATGGGAATTCACTGCTATGAATTTTCCTTGTAGGACTACTTTCGTTGCGTCCCATAGATTCCTGTATGTTTTATTGGCATTATCATTTAATTATAAAGACTGTCTAATATCTTCTTTAATTTCCTCTGTGACCCATTGGTTGTTTGGGAGAGTATTAATTCAATTTCCATGTGTTTGTGAAGTTCTTGCAGTTTCTCGTGCTGTCAATCTCCAATTTAATTGCACTATGGTCTGATAATATACAGGGAATAACTTCAATTCCTTTGCATTTTCTTACACATGTTCTGTGAGCTAGCATGTGGTCTATTTTGGAGAATGACCCGTGTGCAGCCTAAAAGATTTTATATTCTGATTTTGTGGGGTGGAACACTCTTTAGACATCTATTAAGTCCATTTGTTCAAAAGCTTGATTCAGTTCTAGAATTTCATTATTGATTTTTTTGTCTAGATGGTCTATTTGTGACAGTGGGGTATTGAGGTCCCCCACTACAATTCTCTTAGTGCTTATTTGGTTTTTCATGTCCATTAATATTTGCTTTGTATAGTTGGGGGCATTAGTATTTGGTGCATATATATTTATGATTGTCATCTCTTCCTCTTGAATTGTTCCCTTTCCAAGGATGTAGTGACCTTTTTTGTCTCTCTTAATTAGTTTTGGTTTGAAATCTACTTTGTCTGCAAATAAGATAGCTACCCCTGCTTTTTTCTAGGTTCCTATCATGTGGAGAGCTGCTTTCCATCCTTTTACTTTCAGTCTATGAATTTCTTTTTAAAGTGTGTTTCTTGTATACAGCCTATTGTTGGATTTTGCCTCTTAATCCATTTCTTATGGTTGGTGAATTGAGGCCATTAACATTGATGGTTATAACTGATATGTATTAGCTTACCCTTGTCATGATATTTTCCTATTGTTGGCTCTTTTATTTTTTACTCCTCCCCCCTTAATTTCTTGCCTTGCCTGATGGCTTTGCTCTGTTGGGCCTCATGGAGTTGTGACCTTCATTGTCTTTTTCTAGGATATTGTTTAAAATTGTTTGGAATGCTGGTTTGGTATTCATGAAGTGTCTTAGGTGTTCTTTTACAGGGAAGTAGCTTATTTCCCCGTAACTTTTGAAAGATAGTTTTGCAGGCTACATCAATCTAGGCTAGAGGTTGTTTTCTTTTAGGGCTAGAAATATTTCACTTCAGACTCTCCTTGACTTGAGGGTTTGTGTTGAAAAGTCTGTTGTGATTCTAATGGGCTTTCTTTTGTAGGTGATTTGTTTCTTTTCTCTAACTGCTTGTGGGATTTTGTTCTTCTGTTGGATTTCCAGGATCTTGACTATTATATGACTAGGTGTAGATTTTTTTTTTTGATCATAGCTAGTTGGAGTCCTGTATGCCTCACTTATCTGTATGTCAAATTCTTTTCTTCTGCTTGGGAAGTTTTCTGTCATTAATTCTGTGAACAGTTTGTTTATATCATTTGTAATTTCTCCTGCTTTTTCGTGGACTCCTATCCATCTTATGTTATTCTTCTTTGCATCATCTAGGAGCTGCTGGATCAATTTCTCATGGTCCCTTACTATTTCTAAGAAACCTCCCTTTTCATTGTCACTAACTACAATCCTGTCTTCTATATCTGATATTCTATCTTCACATTGGCTCATTCTGCTGCAGAAACCTTCAGTGGAGTTTTTAATCTCCTGGATATCTGTTTGAATCTGTTTCATGAATTCCATTTCTTTCCTATGTTGGGTATTCAGGGTTTCCATTTCTTTTCTATGCTGGGCATTCATGGCTTCCATCATGGTCCTGAGCTTATCTATTATTTTAATCTGTGTCTGTTCTAGTGTCTCTAATCATGTCTTTCATTCTACTCACCATCTCTTTAGTTATCTTGGAAATTATTTCTCTTTTGAAATTCTCTAGAGCCTCATTCATCTGTTTTGTTACTCCCTGTGCTATCAGTTCAGAGTGTCAAAGTGGTTGATTATCAGATTTTTCCACCTCGTTTCCCCCAAAATTTGCCTTTGGTGAGCTGGAAGTCTGGATTTGCGTCTTGCTTAGGTGTCTTCTCATTTCTATTTTTGTTGTTGGTGGTGCTGTTTTTGGTTTAATTCCTGGGTTGATACTTCAACGGTTATTGTAAGTTTCTTGGTTTCTCATATTTAGAACCCTTACAGAATGATTGCTTCTCAGAAGTGTCTTCCAGATATACCCAAGCTTTAGGTTTTGAGTCTCTAATGACTCTTAGGCAATCTCATTTTCAGTATACCAGAAAGAACAACTGATTAGACCAATCACAACACCTTAGCCCAAGTGATAAAATCATCATCAACAATAACATCAAGCACAGCTTAGGAAATGACAATTTGTAGTAGCTATTAATCTATCACATTTAACTGTGTGAATTAAGTAAAAATCAAGGACCAGTCAAAAATATGTTTGTAGTAAATAAATGCTTCAATATAGCAGCTTTATCCTTTGGGATGAGGACTTAGAAGGAGTTGCAGAGGGAGGGATAAATAAGTAGAAGGAGAGGAAAAGGTTAGAAGTGAGGCCAGATGACACAGGAAGATCATGCAAACTTTGGGAAACTACTGAAGACAAGAGGAAAAGACAGAACAAAAGGACAAAGACAACAGAACAAACTAACAGCAATAGGGAAGCTAGAAACTGTATTCAGTTTCTTAAAAACTAATGACAAAGGAGAGAAGGAAAAAGAATAAAAGAAAAAAATCTGAAATAGAACAGGAACAGGAACAAAAAGGGAGAGAGATGAAGAACAAGATGGAGGTGGGAAAGAGAGAGAGAGAGGAGAAAAAGAAAAAAAAAGAAATTTGAAAAAATAATATAAAAATGAAGGGCCTCCTTCAGGGTATGTCTCTGCTGTCACAATAAACAACGCGAGTAGCAATGTGCAAATCTAAGTCAATTAGTCTCAGCAAGCCAGCTGCAGTCCACTGAGATTCAGTCCACTGATTTCTGGCTGCAAGGCCTAAGTTGAGCTCCCTGACCTCTTGCCAGATTGAACTCTGTAAGGTTCTACTGCAGGTTCCAGCTGCCCTTCCCCCAAAGGTAGGCCAGGTTCTGATGGGAGGTGCTGATCCCTCCAACTTACCAACCAAGGTAGTCCAGTGTGCCTTTACTGCAGAAATTTTCTTCACTTTCCCAATGGGCTTCAGTTTTCATCAAGGAGCTTCAGAGAGGCTCCTCTCTCTGTTGTTCATTTGTGCTCTATCTTCTGGAGCTCAGAACAATGGCCCCCAGTGGCTCTGCGGTGCAGATTCAAATACTGGTGTGGCCTGAAGCCAAAGGTCTGGGGGGCAGTGCTGCTCAAGTTTATCTTACTTAATGGCAGAGTAGTACTCCATTGTGTATACCATATTTTCTTTTTCCATTCATAAGTTCATGGGCATATAGACTTGTTTCCAAGATTTAGCTATTATGAATTGCGCTACTATAAACATGAGTACATATACATTACTGTGGTACTATATTTTCAAGTTTTGGTGAGGAAGATACCCAAAAGGAAATAGCTGGTTCAAATGAAATTCCTATTTTCAGTTTTTTGAGGAATGTCCATACTGATTTCCAAAATGGTTGTATCAGTTTACACTCTCACTAACAATAGAGAAGCCCTTCCCCACCTCCCAGTCTCTCCAGCATTTCTTACTGGCTGATTTCTTGATGGTAGCCATTCTTTCTAGGGTGAAATGAAATTTAACATTGTTTCAATTTGCATTTCTTGAATAGCCAGCCATGTTAAGCATTTTTTCATGTTTATCAACCAGTTGTATTTTCTAATCTGTGAAGTGTCTATGCTCATTTTTTGATTGGGTCTTTTAAGTTTTGGAGGGTCTAATTTTTTGAGGTCTTTATATATTCTAAATGTAATGCCTTTGTCTGAGAAGTAGCTGCCAAATACTTTTTCCCATTCTGTAGGTTGTCTCTTCACTTTGTTAATGGTTTCCTTTACTGGGCAGAAGCTTATTTTTTTATCATTAATTAAGTTTAGATATCCATAATTTAGATATACAATTTAGATATACATAATGCTCACATTCATTGTATGGAATTTGTACCTGTACATGATATATCTTGATTCTTATTTTTTTCCCATTCCCCTCCCCTCCCTTCTCCCCCTTCCCCTTCTTATTTACAAGTGCTTGGTTTCCATTTTATCTTTCTTTTCTCATTTTTTCCCCGTGGAAAATGTTCAAATGGGAAGGGGCATAAAGGAGGGGAAAGAGGGAAAGGAAGGAATGGAAAAGAAAAACTGAGAAAAGAGAGATAAAATGCAGAAGCTTTTTAATTTATTGTGATTCTATTTGTTGATTCTTCATGTTATTTCTTGTGTGACTGGGGTTTATTCAGAAAGTCTTTGCCTGCACCTGTATCTTTGAGAGTTATACTATTTTGTCTCCCAGAAGATTAAGTGTTTCTGTTCTCATGTTGAGATCTTTGATCCATTTTTAAGTGTATGGTGAGAGATAGGGGTCTAAGTTCAACTTTCAGCATGTGGCTAGCCAATTTTCCCAGCACCATTTGTTAAAGAAGCTATCTTTCCTCCAGCGAAGAGATTTGGCCCCTTTGTCAATAATGCTGTAACTGAATATGCCTTGTGTTATTTTGATGTCATCTATTCTGATACACTGATCTATAATTTTTATTTTATTTTGTTTAAATTTGGGGTTTTTGCTTTTATTTTTGCCAATATCATGCTGTCTTTATCACTGTAGCTTTGTGCTGTAACTTGAAGTTAAGGATTGTGATGCCCCCTTCTTTGCCCTTGTTGCTCAGAATTGTTTTTGCTATTATAAGTCTTTTCTGGTTCCATATGATTTTTAGGATTGCTTTCTCTAGTTCTTTAAGAAATGTTATTGGTATTTTGATTGAGATTGCATTAAATCTATATAACAGTTTTGGAAATGTGGCCATTTTCACTATATTGGTGCTGCCTCTCTGGTAACAGGATGTATCTTTCCCTTTTTTTAATATATCCTCTTCTACTTTTTCAGAGTACTATTGTTTTCATTGTAGAGGTTTTTCACTTTCTTGGTTAGGTTAATCCTAAATATTTCATCTATCTTGATGTTATTGTAAAAGGTATTGTTTCGCCAAATTACTCTGTGTGAATTTGTTATTGGCATATAGGAACACTATTGATTCTTGAATGCTGACTATATCCTGCTACACTACTGAATTTGGTATTAATTCTAGGAGTCTTTTGGTAGAGTTTTTGGAGTCTTCTATGTAGAGGATAAAGTCATCTGCAAATAATGATAATTTAACTTCTTCCCTTCCTATCCTCATTCCTTTTCTTTCTCTTGTGTAATTGCTTTAGCTAGTATTTTGAGAATTATGTTGAAGAAAAGTGGTGATACCGGACATCCTTGTCTTGATTTGATTTTAGAGGGAAAGAGCTTAGCTTCTCAATGTTAAGTATGATGTTGGCCATGGATTTGTCATAGATGGGTCATATATCTATTTTCTTGAGCGTTTTTATCATAAATGGGTGCTGAACTTTGTCAAATTATTTTTCTGCATTTATCAAGCTGATTATAGGGTTTTTATCTTACTCTATTGATGTGGTGTATTACATTTATTGATTTGCATATATTAAGATATCCCTACATCCCTGGAATGAATACTACTTGGTCATGATGTATGATCTTTTTGAGGGTTTGGTGCATTCTTTTTGCCAGTATCTCACTGAGGATTTTTTTGAGTCTATGTTCATTCAAGAGATTGGCCTGTAGTTCTCGTTTTTGGTTGGGTCCTTTTCTGGTTTTGGAATCACAGTAATGTGTATTTCTAGGCATGACTTTGGAAGTACTACTTACTTTTCAATTTCATTAAAGAGTTTGAAGAATATTGGTGTTAGATCTTCTCTAAAGTTCTTACAGAATTCAATAGTGAATCCATCAGGACCTGGACTTTTTTTACTTGTTAAGTTTTTTATTACTTCTTCAATTTCACTGACTGATAATGGATTATTTAAACATTTTTTATCTCCTTGGTTCAGCTTTGGTAGTTCATATGTACCTAGAAATTTATCCATTTATTCTGAGTTTTCCATTTTATTAGAATACAAGTTCTCAAAGAAGTTACCTATAATCTTCTAAATTTTGGAAAAATCCATTGTGATTTCACCTTTTTCATTTCTAATGCATGGATTTGAGTCTTTTCTTTCCTTTTTAAAATAAGTTTGGCTCGGGCTGGGGATGTGGCTCAGTGGTTCTCCCACCTGTCTTGCAAGCGCAAGGACCCGAGTTTGATCCCCGGTACCAAAAAAAATAATAATGTTTGGCTAAGTATTTGTCTATTTTCTTCAGTCTTTCAAAGAACTAAGTCTTCAATTAATTGATTCTTTGAATTGTTTTTTTTTAGGCTCGATTTCATTAATTTCTCCTCTGATCTATATAATTTCCTTCCTTATACTAGCTTTGGGTTTGAATTGTTCTTGTTTTGCTGAAACCTTGAAGTGCATCATCAGGCTATTTATTTGAGTGTGTTCTGTTTTCCAAATGTGAGAATTCACTGCTATAACTTTCCCTCTTAAGACTGCTTTCATTGTGTCCCATAGGTTCCAATATGTCACATTGACATTATTGTTTCATCTGTGACCCACTGATTATTCAAGAGGGTATTATTTAATTTCAATATGTTTGCATAGTTTCTGTGGTGTCTTGCCATTAATTTCTAGTCTCATTCCACTACAGTCTGATAATATGCACAGAAAAATAAAATGCACTGAAATATCACAGTTCTTTTGCATTTACTTAAGCATGCTCTATGAGCTCGTATGTGGTCTACAAGACAGTCTCATGTGCTGCCAAGAAAAATGTGCACTCTGTTCTTATGGGGTGAAACTCTCTGTAGATATCTATTAAGTCCATTTGTTTTGGGGGGGATTTTTTTGTTTGTTTGTTTTTTGTTTTTTGGTACTGGGGATAGAACTCAGGACCTTGAGCTTGCAAAGCAGGCAGCGGCACCACTGAGCTAAATCCCGTTCAAAGCTTTGGTCTAGCTCTAATATTTCTTTGTTGACTCTTTTGGCCTAGTTAATCAGTCCCTGTATAAGAGTGGGATATTTAGATTCCCCATTACAATTGTATTACTGTGCATATGATTTTTCATGTTCATTAGTGTTTATTTATGAAGTTGGGTGTGCCAGTATTTGGTGCATATATTTTTATAATTGTTAACTCTTCCTGTTGAACTGTTCCCTTAATCGATAGGTAGTGACCCTCTTTATCTCTTCTTTTTCTCTTGTTTCTTCTTGAAATCTGCTTTGTTTGAAATTAGGATAGCAACTCCTACTTTTTTCCAGGTTGCTGTTCCATGAAATGTTGTTTTCCATCCTTTGATTTTTAATCTGTATCTTTTTAAATTAAATGTGTTTCTTGTATACTGCATAATGTTGGGTTTTGTTTCTTGATCCATTCTGCAGTCTGTGTCTTTTGACTGGGGAAATGAGACCATTTACATGGAAAGTTATTAATGAGAGGTTATTGATGTTTTTCTTTCGTTCCATTATTTTCCTGTTACTGATTTCCTTATTTTTTCCTGTTTTGCTCATTATGCAGGTTTATTCATTCTGTGTGACATATTGGCATTGACTTTATTAACTATTTCCAGTACATCCTTAAAATTTTTTAATGCTGGTTTGGTGGTCATGAATTTCTTGAGGTGCTACTTGTCATGGAAATACCTTATTTGTCCATCAACTATAAAGGAAAGTTTTGCTGAATAAATAAGCCAGGGGTGGAGTTTGTTATCTTCTAGGGCTTGGAACACTTCACTCCAAACTCTCCTGGTCTATAAAGTTTGCGTGACGAAGTCTGCCTTTATCCTTATCAAGTTACTTCTATATGTGATTTGTTGCCTTTCCCTATCAGCTTTTAAATTTTTGCTCCTATGACATCTGGAATTTTAAATATAATGTGGCACAGAGAAGTTCTTTTTTGGTCATGGCTATTTGGGGCTCTATATGCCTTGCTTATCTGTATGTTTATTTCTTTCCCTATAGTTGGGAAGTTTTCTGCCATTATTTCTGTGAACAGGTTTCTATGCCATTTGTGTTACCTTGGATTTTTCACTTAACTCTAGTTATTCTTACATTAGTCTTCTTTGTATCATCTAGTAGTTTTTTAATCCCTTTTGCATTCTCTTTTGTTGTTTTTAAGGTGTCTCTGAGTAATTGGACTTTGAAGGCATCATTGTTTCCTAGATGTGAAATTCTGTCCTCACATTGGTTAATTTTACTGCCCATACTTCCAATATGATTTTAATCTGTTGATTTCTGATTGAAACCTTTTAATGTACTCCAATTCTTTGGCAAACTGATCATTCATATTTTGTTTTGTATTATTCTGTTTAACTCATCTAGCTTTTTTGAAAAGTGTATCTTTTGTAGTGAGTTTGCACTGATCTATAGAGAAAAGTACCCTATAAAAATAACTTATTCTTCCTCATCTCAATGAAGTAAAAGAAAATGAATAGTTATATTAGGTCCATATGACTAATAAATAATGGTATTTATTTATTTTTTAACAGCCACTGTGCTGGGCATAGTAGACATAGTTTCTTGTTCACTCCCCAGAACAATATCAGGAGGTACAGGTTAAAATTATTATTCCCAGTTTATAGCTGAGCAAGTGAATTGTAAAGAACTTGTTCAGGACCCAGTTGGGGTTAGAATTCAGGAGCATGGGAGTCCAAGACCCAGACTTTTGGCCACTCATGGGTGTAAGTGTGTGTGTAAAGAAGGTCTGCCATAGGAAAGGGGAAAAAGTTGGGGACAAGACAATGATGTACATGATGATGTATTTTTCAGAATGCAACAGCCTTCCTAGGTGTGACAGTCCTCCTAGAAGCAATCATAGTAGGAGGCAAAAACATTTTTCATGATAGTCTTTCAAAGTCAGCTTCTGGTCATTGCTGAACCCAAATTTCTATAAAAACAGGTCTTTGAAGGTAACTGCCAATAGTTCAGAAAAGATATTTCTCACTGAAATGGGAGTGACACCACAACAGTCCATCACCACAAGCATCCTTCCCTGGAGCTGCCCAGTGGGAATCTGCCACCCTCTACCAAGCAGTGGGTGGACCTCAGCCACCTGTGAGGCTGACAGCTGGAGGACATATGGAAGAGGAGGCTCCAGAGACCGACCTCTCAGTGAGCCATGGAGCATTCAGATGCAGACATTCATGCTGACCTGATATTATCTGGGACCCCAGCATTGACTGTCCATGATTTTCCAATCACTTTCCTGGCATCCTGCCCTCTATCAAAATCTTCCCATCAAACCCTAGTTACTAATCATTTTCAGTTGCTATTTCTAGGATATGTGACTTTTAAATTTTATTTTAATTTTGCAGTACTAGGTATTGAACCCAATGACTTCACCTTGAGCTATATCCCAATCCTTTTTAAATTTTTTTTATTTTGAGATAGGGTCTCACTAAGTTGCTAGGCTTCTTGGGCTGTGCTATAACTTGGGGATCCTCCTCCGTCAGCCTCCCAGAGTGCTGGAATTATAAGCATGTCCCACCACACCCAGCATTAAAAACGCTTTTCAAGTACAATGCACTCTCCAATGTATTTGCCCAAATTCTGACTGAAACACAAAATATTTTGAGAGGAAATAAAGGCCTATAATAATCTGAGATCCCCCAAATAGCTATGAACCCTACAGAAGTACCGATCACTCATTATAGCCTGAGGCACAAAACAGTCTAAGTTATAAGCAATTTATGTTTCTGTACATTTTCCAATTTTGGAAATTGGTGCTAGCTCTTTTCCTGCTTAAGACAACATGTAAGGATGCAGAACACTTATATTACAGTGTAAACAACCTTGAAGCTCTTCCAATTTAGGTTTAAAAAATACACTTGTGTGCTTTTCCATTTGAAATGCTACAATACTGTTCACATCGTATATGCATTCAACTGATGCAAATTCAAAATACATTGGTATGGTGAAAGTAATGCAAAATTCATTTTGATATGCACCCTTTAGATAGCTTATTGTGTACAAGTTGCATTTGTAAATAATAATGCATATTTATACTACATATGTAAATTGTAGTTTATGAATGATCAAGGAGTTTCCACAGTAACTTTGGCTACAACCACTTTTTGCTTTAGGTAGCATCTTCTTTCTCTCCCTTCCTCTCCCCCATCATTGTCACCCTCTTGAGTTGAAATTCCACAGTGATTATAACAAATCACTTTCAATACTTTTCATCGGTGGTCCCAGGATCCATAGAGTGCCACCAGCTAGTGTTAAATACTATTCATGACTCATCTGAGGTAGCAACTGGTTTTTTCTTTGTTACTGTTGTTCAAATTTGCGAAACTCACAGTATCATCTATTAATATTGCAAATCATCCTTGCTGGAAACCAGACACTGCATTACTATAAATACACACTTCCTTTTCCACTGTGCTTTTCAAGTAGTCTGAAAACTGTACTCTGTGTGTGTGTGAGTATGTGTGTGTGTGTGTGTGTGTGAATGTGTATGTGTGTGAACTGAAATGGAAAGTGAGGTGTGGTGATAGTTTCCATGACCTAGTGGGGCTTGGAGTTGTTTTTCCTACATGGAATCATAACACCTTTGTAAACATAAATCTGATTTTGTTATTCAGCTATGCATAAATCAGCAGCTCCTTGTTACCCATAGGATGAAGTCAAACTTCATGTAACAAGTTCTGTGTGTTCTTTGCCTCTTCTTCCAGTAAGTCTCTCCTTCATGTCCTCTGTGTTCTTTTCACAACAGACTCAAAGTACAGTCAGCCCTCTGGGTCTTTGGACTCTGTCACAAGTTCAACCAACTTTAGATCAGAAGTATATTTTTTTAAAAAACAAACTAGCATCTGTCCTAACACATACAGTTTTTTGGTCCATACTCCCTAAATAACTAAACAACTATTAACATATCATTTACATTGTATTAGGTATTGCAACCAACATAGAAATGATGTGCATAGGTTACATGCAGATGTTATGCCATTTTATATAAGGGACTTGAGCCTCCCCAGATATTAATATCCAATGGGGTTCTGGGACCAATACCTTTTGAATACTGAGGGAGTGCTGGATGGCTCATGCCAGGTATGTTTCACAATTCTGAATGTTGCCCTCACTGTTCTCTCTGCCAGGAATTCTGTGGTTTCCCCTACCCCATGAGTTCTTATATCTTGAATATAGACTCAAACATCCCTTCCTCTGTGGTGCCTTTCCCAATGTCCTAACCCAGATTTACCCATGCTTTCTCTTCCATACCTTCAGTTCATTTTTATATCTCTATCAACCATAAGTCAAGTGGTATCTTTAAACATCTATCTTATGAATCGGGCTTTATTTGCCCTTGTTTTCCTAGTACCTAGCATGGTACTGGAAATACATAGTTCTGCAAATGTTGAATGAATGAATGATTGGCAAAGAAAGACATAACTTAGAAATCAACTCATTTAGGTTTTGCTGATCAGGAGTCCAAAGGTAAGTGAGGCTGCAATGCATTTCCTATAAAATGAATGTGAGGTTCTGATTGGGTCTGAGTGTGTCTGATTGGACACATGTTTATGTGAGTATCTGGTTCATACCAACTGCTGTATTTCCAGAAGAATTAATAATCGGGTTACAAATTTCTGAATTCAGCCTCCTCAAAAAGCTAAGGCCTATTTGTTCTCTGCTACATGCAGAAACAAAAACACAAGCCAAGAGGAATAGGGGCTTTGGAAAGGAGTAAGAGTAGAAATAAGTGCTCCTGAAGCTCAGAAGGACTTGAACCTCAATAGCACGTGATGTGAGCCCAGAGCTTCCTTCACTCCCTAGTTCAGTGTGAAATTAGCCAATGACAAGGAAGAGGTAGGTATTGACAAATGAAAGAGATTCTTCCCTCTTCCTGTTGAATCATTCCCCAAACAGTGTCTCTATGATGTTCAGAGCACAGGGGGAAGTAACTTTGGTTTTTGGATTCCATGTTATTTGAAACTAGCAGCTAAATTACAGTACCACTAACAGTGGCTTTTCCTTCTTTTCTGACTTCATAAATTTCCTTTGCATTTTCACCTGGATGAGTTATTTGCCATCTGCTTTCCTAATCTTGTGTTTGTGCAGTGTTGCTGGCAAAAATTAATATGTACTTCTGGCTGCCCCAGGGATTCCTGCAGCTCTGTAGTGATAGAATTAATCTATTACTGTGGTTTCTAAAAGTGCCTCCAGTCCAAGTTGGTTTTTGGTTTTTTGTTGTTTTTTTTTTTTGTACCAGGGATCAAACTCGGGTCCTTGTGCTTTCGGGGCAGGCGATGGAACCACTGAGCTAAATCCCCGGCCCAGTCCCAATTTTTGAATGGAAGGCAGAGTGGGATGGAAAGAATCAGTTGGCATCATCATCATTATCTAAATGGATGGAAATGGCAGCAGATTCAAAATGCTCATCCTTATCAGAAATGACAAGAATCCAAAAACTGGCTATTTGAATGTTTTATTGTCATGGGGCATTAATATAGCATTATCAAGTAAAGGTTATACGTGCTTCAGGGAGGTAACTGGCTCTCACATTTATATTTGCTGTCTTGTTGGATATGTGAAGATGGCCAGTGTTTCTAAACATTTGTGCATTCCAACATGTGAGAGTATTTGGGCAAGTCAGGAAAACATGGCATAAGTTCAAGTGAGCCAAGTTCCATTAGCCATCTTTCAGGGTTAATATATGTCAAATGGTGACTTTCTATGCAGTGCCCTCCTTCTCCCACACAATAACTTTTATTGAACACAAATTGTGTTCCAGGTACAGTGTTAAAGTCTTTACATACATTATGTCATTTAACTCTCACATCCCACTAGGGTAGATTCCATTATCATTCCCACATTACAGATAGGGAAGCAGAGAGAAATCATGCAAGTTAGCCAAGTTCACACAGGACCTGGATGAGTCAAGATATAAAACCATATTTGTCTGACTCCACAGCCAGAGTTGTGGAAATGTAAAGTAATGTCTTTTTCTATCACCAAAGCAGTCATTTATTCATAAACTCATTAATTCAACAAAAATTCTGTGAACACCTACTATAAAGTCAGTTGCTAAGTGCAACAAATAAAATGGAAAGCAAATGTTGCTGGATGGTGTGGTGTCCAGTGTTTCCAGGCTCTTTTTGTCCCTCCCAAAGACTTGGCCAAGACAACCAATGAACAGGTAAATATAACTTTTATTTAAAATAAAGGAAGAAAGGCTGGGGATTTAGCTCAGTGGTTCCAGTGCCTGCCTCGCAAGCACAAGGTCCTGAGTTCAATCCCTGGTACCAAAAAACAAATTTAAAAAAATAAAATAAAATAAAGGAAGAGAAAGGAAAAGGTAGAGAGAAGAGCACAAGAGGCAAGAAAAGTAAAGGTACGTTCCTCATGTAGGATGGGTGACTGCAAAAGCAGGAAGACACCAGAACAGTACGATTACAGTGGAGGTGAAGTCAATAGCTTCTTTTACAGTACTCGCTCAGATTCAGTCTGTCTGATAGTTGCTCTGCTAATGCATCCTGGCCATGACTGACATGTCACATCCTCCATTCAGGTCACATCCTCCATTCAGCCTCCATTCTGGTTCAGGTTACATCTTGCTTTTAGCCTCTGTTCCAGCTCTGTAATTTGACAGATTACATTCCTATTTTCTAGCCAGCCTGCCATGTCCTAATCTCCTGCCTCACAGACACTATCCCTACCTTCAGGACTTGTAGTTTGTAGTTACTGTGTTAGAAATAACCAAAAATAAAATTCTTTTTGAATGCAAACATCAGAAGAATCTTTCTTGTCCTCTTCCTCCTTATCAACAGCATCATCATAGTGATTCCTTATTGAGCCTTCAATATATGCCAGGAGCTGCACTAGGCCTCATTTATCTCTCCAATTCATTGGGGTAAACATGATACCCATTGGGATAAACAAGTATGATTAAAGAAACTGCAGCTCACAGAGCCTAAATAGTGTTCATGCCTCCTGGCTTATAAGTAGCAGAGCCAGCATTTAAATCCAGGACTGATTCTAAAGCCTCATATTTTACTAACAGTATCCCCTAAGGATTTTGAGGCCATTTTAAAAAAGTGTCACCTGAGGATTTTTAAAGGGTCACTCTAAAATAATGGTGATAAAAAGCTTAAAGAATGACAAAATGTGCTCTGTGCTGTGTGTGTTATCTCTGCAGGGCACCTGCACAGACACTGTTCATATATGCTCTCTCTAAGCATCTCAGTCCCCTTCCTGAAGGTGAGTCTTGTGTATTACAGTTCTCTAGAGGAACAGAAACAGTAGAAAGTATATGTATGATTATGCAAGAGGATTTATTAGGCAGGCTTACAGGATCAGAGGTGGGAGAGCCCATAATGGCCATATGTGCTCTGGAGAGCTGTAGAATCCAGTAGCTGCTCAGCCCAAGGAAGTGGAAACCACAGAATGAGAGGTATCAAGGACACAGCACCAGTCCAAGGTTGAAGGTCTGGAAACTCACTGGAAAGCTGCCAGCAGAAGTCTCCTTTGGAAGGCTGAAGAAACTGGAGACCTGGATACTGATGTCCAGAGGATATGGCAGCAAAGGGTGCACCCACTTAGGAAGACAGCAGCTCTTCAAAGTGAGCATACATCTTCCTTCCTTCCCTTTGCACTCCAACACTTTTCCTTTGTATTCCAACCACTATTGGTTGGTGCCACCCATCACTAGGGTGGGTCTTCTCCCTCAGTTTGCTGGCCTATGCATCAATCATCCAGAGTCATGCCCAGAACTGTGCTTTACTAAGCTGCTACGCACTTCTTAATCCATTCAAGATGACATACCATGATAACAGTCACATATAATGTTAGACTTATTTTGCATTAGAGAATTGAGGCTCAGAGATAAAGTAACTTTCCCAAGATCCATATACAATAGGTGCAGTATTCAAGCTTGGTTCTGCTTGACTCTAAAACCCATATTTTGATAACATCGCCCAGAGCATTCTTAGGGGAAATGGTTACATTGACTTATGAACATAATTTGTTCTCAAAGTCTGGTTGTAACTCAAGTTGATTATAAGTCGAGACTATTTTTCACTTAAGAAATAGTGGAAATACCCATAATCTGCTCCAAACCTCCCAATGCACCCCTTAACTAACCTTTTCATAATAAGGTTTGTATAAAGTGCATAATTTACCAGAAACACCAATACTTTTTCTAGTGTACTCACCAAAAAGTTCTAAAATGTGACTAGTTTATCAGAAATAATAATTTCATACTGTACTCACCATTCAAGTTCACGTCTCTGGCTTGCAGGAAGGGAGGATGAAGTGGAAGGTGGCTATTGTTTGGAAGAGTCCCTTTCCATCATGACTTCAGAATCCAGCTCTCTGGTATCCTTTCTCTCCTTGGGAGAGTCTGGGATCTACTAGGACATGCTTCTGGCTCACTGGGTCTCAACATTTTCAGAACTAGGTCAGCGGGGGCCGGCGCCCGGCGGCCACGTGGTGGTGCTGCCGCTGCCCACGGCCCGCCGGCCCAGCCCGGGAGCCACGGCGCCCACTGACCCCGCGGCGAGAGGAGGAGGAGGAGAAGGAGGAGGGACGAGGCGCAGGAAGCGGAGCAGGAAGCGAGCCCGGCGGCCGCGGTTTCCCAGGAAGCGGCAGGCGGGGTGGCGCGGCCGGCAGGGCTGGGGAGCAGCCACCTCGATGGGGTGTTGAAGAGTCTCCTAGGACTTTGGAAGGTTGAATGGACTAAACATGAAGAGTCTGAAAGCAGAGTTCAGGAAGAGTGATACCAATGAGTGGAACAAGAATGATGACCGCCTGCTGCAGGCCTTGGAGAATGGCGATGTGGAAAAGGTGGCCTCGCTGCTGGGCAAGAAGGGGGCCAGCGCCACCAAGCAGGACACCGAGGGCAAGACCGCTTTTCATCTTGCTGCTGCGAAAGGACATGTGGAATGTCTCCGGGTCGTGTTTACACATGGTGTGGATGTGACTGTCCAAGACACTACTGGACACAGTGCTTTACACCTTGCTGCCAAAAACGGCCATCATGAGTGCATCTGGAAGCTCCTTCAGTCTAAATGCCCAGCTGAAGGTATTGACAGCTCTGGGAAAACAGCTTTACATTATGCAGTGGCGCGGGGCTGCCTTCAAGCTGTGCAGGTCCTCTATGAGCACAAGAGCCCTGTAAACATCAAGGATTTGGATGGGAATATACCACTGCTTCTTGCAGCACAAAATGGCCATACTGAAGTCTGTTGCTTTCTCCTGGATCATGGAGCAGATGTCAATTCCAGGGACAAAAATGGAAGAACAGCTCTTATGCTGGCTTGTGAGATTGGCAACTCGAACATTGTGGAAGCCTTAATTAAAAAGGGTGCAGACATAAACCTTGTAGATTCTCTTGGACACAATGCCTTACATTATTCCAAACTCTCAGAAAATGCAGGAATTCAAAGCCTTCTATTATCAAAAATCTCTCAGGATGCTGATTTAAAGACCCCAACAAAACCAAAGCAGCATGAACAAGTCTCTAAAATAAGCTCAGAAAGAAGTGGAACTCCAAAAAGACGCAAAGCTCCACCACCTCCTATGAATCCTACCCAGTTGAGTGATGTATCTTCCCCAAGATCAATAACTTCACCACCACTTTCGGGAAGGGAATCACTATTTTTTGCTGAACCATCCTTTAAGGCTGAGATTAGTTCCATACGAGAAAACAAAGACAGACTAAGTGACAGTACTATAGGTGGTGATAGTTTATTGGATGTAAGTTCTGAAGCTGATCAACAAGATCTTCTTGTCCTATTGCAAGCAAAAGTTGCTTCCCTTACCTTACACAGTCAGGAGTTACAAGATAAATTACAAGCCAAATCACCCAAGGACATGGAAGGAGATCTGAGCATTGGCTCTTTGCATTCTACTCAGTCTGATTTGGCCCCTTCCCTGGGCAAACCTAGTGATGCTGATCCCCCAGACTCCAAATCATCTCCATCTGGTGTGACACATTCTGCAGACAGCAATATCAGAATTCAGCAACTACAAGAGAGTTTGCAAGACTTGCAGAAGAGATTGGAGAGCTCTGAGACAGAGAGGAAACAGCTACAGACCGAGCTCCAAACCCGAAGGACAGAACTAGTATGCTTGAATAACACAGACATTTCAGAGAATGGCTCTCACCTCAGTCAGAAACTTAAAGAAACTCAGAGCAAGTATGAGGAGGCCATGAAAGAAGTCCTCAGTGTGCAGAAGCAGATGAAACTGGGTCTCCTGTCACATGAGAGTGTGAATAGCTATTCATGTCTCCATGACTTGAGGGTCACTGATGAGAAAATAGATGTGCTAAAGCGAGATCTGCAGAATGCATTAGAAGAAAGTGAAAGAAATAAAGAGAAAGTGAGAGAGTTAGAGGAAAAACTTGTGGAGAGAAAGGTGCAGTGATTAAGCCACCTGTGGAAGAGTATGAGGAAATGAAAAGTTCATATTGCTCTGTTATTGAGAATATGAATAAGGAGAAAGTGTTTTTGTTTGAGAAATACCAAGAGGCCCTAGAAGAAATAATGAAACTGAAAGATACACTAAAAATTCAGATGACACAAGAAGCTAGTGATGAAGCTGGAGACATGAAAGAGGCCATGAACAGGATGATAGATGAACTTAATAAACAGGTAAGTGAGTTGTTGCAGCTGTACAAAGAAGCCCAGGCTGAGCTGGAGGATTATAGGAAGAGGAAGTCTTTAGAGGATGTAACAGCTGAATATATTCACAAAGCAGAACATGAGAAACTGATGCAAGTGTCAAACGTATCCAGGGCTAAAGCAGAAGAGGCACTGTCTGAAATGAAGTGTTAGTATTTAAAAGTGTTAAATGAGTTGACCCAGCTCAAACAACTGGTAGATACACAGAAAGAGAACTTTGTGCCCATCACAGAACATTTGCAAGTGATAACTACCCTTCGGACAACTGGGAAAGAGATGGAAGAAACAATAGGCAGGCTTAAAGAGCACCTTGCAAGCAAGGAAGTGGAAGTGGCAAAGCTGGAGAAGCAACTTCTAGAGGAGAAAGCTGCTATGACCGATGCAATGGTGCCCAGGTCTTCCTACGAAAAGCTCCAGTCATCCCTAGAGAGTGAGGTGAGTGTGCTAACGTTGAATCTGAAGGAGTCGGTAAAAGAGAAAGAGAAAGTCCATTCAGAGGTTTCCCAGGTTCGGAGTGAAGTCTCACAGGTGAAAAGGGTAAAGGAAAACATTCAGACTCTCTTGAAATCCAAAGAGGAAGAAGTAAATGAACTTCTGCAAAAATTCCGGCAAGCTCAGGAAGAAATTGCAGAAATGAAAAGATATTCTGAGAGCTCTTCAAAACTGGAGGAAGATAAAGATAAAAAGATAAATGAGTTGTCACAGGAAGTCGTGAAATTGAAGGAGGCCTGAACAGCCTCTCACAGCTCTCCTACTCAACAGGCTCATCCAAAAGACAGAATCAGCAACTGGAAGTGCTGCAGCAGCAGGTCGAACAGCTACAGAATCAGCTGGCTGAATGCAAGAAACATCACCAGGAAGTCCTATCAGTTTACAGAATGCATCTTCTGTATGCTGTGCAGGGCCAGATGGATGAAGATGTCCAGAAAGTACTGAAACAAATCCTGACCATGTGTAAAAACCAGTCCCAGAAGAAGTAAAGTGGATTCCTTGGCAAGACGCTGCCCCTTATTGTCCATCTTTGTGTTAGATCTGGAGTTGGTGGTGACCACTGCCATTGTTCTCATTTGTGGTATGCAATGTGACCACCATAGCTTCTTTCCTTTCCAGAGTTTCTGGGGATTAGTCCCAGGACAAGGCTGTCCTCCACAGAACTGGCTAGACTTCAGACCAGCAGAGGTGACAGTCCCAGTCATCCTTTCACATTCCACAGTTGGGATTAGGCACACCTAGAGGTCTGATCCTGGTGTTGGCAGCTGGCCATCCTGCTTGGTACCTGAATAGCTGTTGGCTTTATCACTACCAAGTGATCTGCAGAGGCCTATATGCAGTGAATGCTGCTTCAGTTCTGCCCTTCACCTGTGCCATTCAGCATAGGAGAGCTTTTTATTGCCTTTGGCTTCAAATCCCAAAACATGATTTAATTTCTAACCAAATTAGTAAGGCACTAGTTGTGAAGTGCATGCTTAAGACCCTTTATCACAGCAGCCTGTTGTAAAGTTAAAAGCGCTAATTCATAGTTTCTCCCCAGCTGCCTTATGTAACTCATCACCCTGCTTATCAAACTGTTTGATGAGCACTATTAACTAAAATATGAAGTTTTAAAAGTAAATCATTAACATATTACAAATTTTCTATACAAACTTGGCTCCTGCTACTGTCCATGAAGCTCAGGAAATCCAAATATTTGTGTTTCAACAAGGGACAGTAAACTGTATGTTTACAGCCAAAAGAAATGCCTCATAATTTTTAACCTCGATTTTTTAAAAGTGTTTTTTCTCTATAATATTTTTATTGGCTCTCAAAGACATTTTCATATTTAAACCCTAAATACGTGAAATTGCATTAGATTATATTAACAAAATATTTTTAGGTAACCATGCTTAAGACTTTAAAAATAGAACATTTTCCTCAAAGTTTTCAGCTATAGAAAAAGTAGTTATGTATTCAAATCTTAATATAAGCTGCCGCTTATATACCCTAGGACTTTCTGCCACAGTGCTCTCAGAACTGTAGTGCTTTTCTGAATATAGCAAATCCTCTTTTTACCCAGTGAATATTTTCAAATGTCCCCACTCAAAAAGTGGCCATACATCATCTCTGGAAGGATTGCTAATAGTAATCAGTTTTTTTAAACTTTGAAACTAAAAATCGTGATATGGTAAAATAGTGCATAGCAAAAGTCTTGGGGGAAATATCCCTGTTCCCTTTATTTTCAGTTTAAAAATGTTTCTAACTTGCTTGCAGCTTCTCTTATGGTATTGATCTTGAGGGAGAGAAACAATATAATTTTAATATGAAGTTAAATGTAGAGGCCTACTCTGACAGGGACCACATATCACAAGGGATCCCTGGGCTCGGAGGGTACTTGGCTGAACTGAATGATAAATTAATCTGCATTGGATGAGGACCAATGACAGCAAAACAAAAATGGCTTTAAAGCTTGATGTTGTTTCTTTTCTTAAGTTAATTATAGCTAAGCAATTTCAAAGATGCTCCAAAGAAATGTGAAAGGACTTTTTGTCACAGCACTTAAAAAAATTCAGAACAACCATCCACATGCCCCCACACAGAATGCTGCAGAGTATAAAACTTGAGACATTTTGTAGGATGCCTGACAAAGTGTAGCCTTTTATCTTGTTTCAGGATGCATATTTATTACAAGTACTCTAGTTAAATATTGAAAAGGTATATGCTGTAGTTTAGCATTTTGTCTTTGTAATTTACAGAAATTATTACAGAAAATAAATGTTTCATTTTGCAAAAAAAATAAAACAAAACATTTTCAGAACTAAAATCTGGTCTAAGGTTGTCTGTTTCTGTCTTTTCTTTAACACTGTTCTGTAGCGTGACTTGACATTGTCCCTAAGCAAGTGAATGCAATGATTGGCTTTTTCTCTGTCTGGATGGGTCTTCTCTACAAATGTTTGTAGCTCTGTCCATTTTTTCAGGGTTTCCTTTATTTCAGAAGAACTTTGCTGCACTGATTGTTGATACTCCCCCTCCTCTTCAGAAAGCTCCTCAGCTGCCATTCAGCCAGAAGTTACTGAAGTTCCTCTTCAGACAGTTCCTCTGAGTGTTGCTCCACCAGTCCTCAGCATCACCACTGTCTACTTGCAAGCCTATGGACTCTGCTATAGTGACAATGTCATCAACCACAGGGTCAATTGAAAGCTCAGACTCCTCTACACAGCTTTCAGAGTCTCTCTCATATAATTTTAGGCCATACTTTCTTCCAGTCTGATCTCAGTGTCCTTAGAGAGACATTGGCCCAGGATTTCTCAATTAACCCCACACAGGAAAGACTGGAATTTGGGCTGTAACTGAAGAGTTTGGTCATAAGTTAAAATTAAAATTCTGGGGCTGGGAATTTAGCTCAGTGATTCTGCCACCTGCCTCACAAGCTCAAGGTCCCAAGTTTTATCCCCGGTGCAAAAAAAAAATTAAAACTCTGGTCATAACCCAAGTTGTTCATATTTGAAGCTGGTTAATACTCAGGGGTCCACTGTATTTGCAAAAGGTATGCACATTACATGTTCCAAAAAGGAGACCCAGAGTTAGCTGAAGGATACAGACTGCTGCTTATGTTTTACCATAACAATGCCCCCACCCCGGCCCCTGAACTCATGGGATATGACTTTTCTCCTGTTTTAACAATATCCTTGGGCCACTGATGTAGCTCATTGGCACTGCACCTGCCTGGCAAGTCCAGGTCCTGAGTTCAATTTTCAGTACTAAAAAAATTACCCTTTGTTTTTCCTTTTTGCTCACTGGGAAGATGGTATGTATGTGTTTAAGGGATGGAGCAATGAAAGGAAAAAGCCTGCCTAGAGCTGAAGGGATGGTAAAGAACTCAGGAAACCCATGTGGTCTGAAGGCCTTGGGTTCTGGCCTCCTGCAACCGCCCTGTATCTACTCATAGCAGCTCAGGTTTGGATGGGTAAGGAGTAGGGTGAGTCATCCACAAGGAGAAGAGCCTCTGTCTAAGTTTACTTAACCTTGTACAGAGTCCTGCCTCTCACAGCTTTTCCTGGAATGTTGCTGGGTTTTAGATTCTAATTCAGTTCCAGAAATTTGGGACAGCATGGAGATTAGAAGAAATCCTGTAGTAAGAACAAGCTCATTTATTAAGCACCTATTAATGACCAGTGTGATGTTGAGTACTTTCTTTTATTGCATAGTGCTAGGGATTGTCATAAAGCTCAAGATTCACTGGGCCACCTTGGGAAACATGCCTGATGGCTGTGGACAAGGCTCACTGTATGAGGCCTGGGTTATAAATTCTGCCCCAGGCTGAAATTGAGGAAAAACTGTATCTTTCACTGAAAAGTCAGGGTAACGAAAACCTATCAATCAAAATGAAAACCGAAGTTCCCCAAAGTCTCTATACTCCCAGAGCTATGACTTTGGCCTCCAGGGATATATATGCCCCTGGAGTTATTTGAAAGATATTCTACCTGAGTATTAGGGACACAGCCTGTCAAGTGAGAGCACCTGGTTCATTCCCTTACATGTTGGGCAAATAGTTTAGCCATTCTATTCCTTACTTTTCTCAGCTATGAAGTTGAGATAACAGGATTTCTTTTGCAGTGCTTTATATGAGGCCAAAGAAGTACCTGGCATACTTAACAGTCAAAAAAGGTTAAATTAAATTGCCATTCATGTGGACACTGAAACATGGCATACTGTATTTCCCTGAAAATAAGACCAGGTCTTATATTAATTTTTGCTCCAAAATATGCAATAGGGCTTATTTTCAGGGGATGTCTTATTTTTTCATGTACAACAATCTACTTTTATTCATACATAATAATCTACTCTTATTCATATACAAAAATCTACATTTATTCAAATACAATCATGTCATCTTCTTTTGGAACACTGTCATAATTCAATACATCCATTGTGTGCTGCAATGGATGTACTAAATGTGTCCATCTGGCTAACATTCTTAACTGGGGCTTGTTTTGGGGTTAAGGTTTATATTACGGGCATCCTGAAAAATCATGCTATGGCATATTTTCTACTTAGGTTTTATTTTGGGGGATATAAGGTAGGATTTGCTAAGCACCAGCATAATTATTAAAATACATGAAAATGTTTTATAGTAAAAATGAAAAATTATTTTTATCACACTCAGAATCAAAAGTGATCTGATATTTTGACAAATACATCATGAGGAATATGACATATAATGGGGAGAACTTAAAGAAGGGAACTAATATAGTCAAAATGACCCCACGTACAAAACTGTTATACAGATTTAACACAATCTCAATCAAAATACCAATAGTATTCCTCAGAAAGCTAGAGAAAGCAATCCTAAAATTCATATGGAACCAGAAAAGACCTAGAATAGCAAAAGTAATTCTTGGCAACAAGGGGAAGGCAGGGGGCATCACCATCTCTGACTTCAAGTTATACTATAAAGCTACAGTGATAGAGCATGGCATTGCCAAAAACAACAACAATAACAACAACAAAAAACCCACCTGAATGGTGGATCAATGTAGCAAGAATATAGGATGCAGAAAGAACTCCAGGCACAATCAGCTAACTTATATTTGAAAGAGGGGCCAACTACCTTCACTGGAGGAAAAATAGCCTGTTTAACAAACGGAGCTGGGAAAACTGGCTATCCACATGCTGAAGAATGAACCTGGCCCATGTCTCTCACTATGCACTAAACTAAGATCAAATTGGACCAAAGATCTAAAGATTAAAATAGAAACACATAGGTTTCCATGAATACATAGGTGTAGGCAAAGCCCTTCTGAACAGAACCCTGGTTGCACAAGAAATAATACCAAGATTTGACAAATTTTTGCCAATTATTCCTCCAATGAAGAAATAATAGCTTGAATATATATAAAAGTCAAAAAAGTTGGACCCCCAAATTTAAAGATCCATTAAAAAATGAAATGAATAGACACTTCTTCAAATACCAATGTCCAATAAATACATGAAAAAAATGTTCAACATCACTGGCCATTTAAAAAATGCAAATTAAAACAACACTGAGAGCCCATTGTACTTTAGAAAGAACAGCTATCATCAAGAAATCAGCCAATAAGAAATGCTGCAGAGGGTCAGGGATTTAGCTCTGTGGCACCTTGCCTGCCTGGCAAGCACAAAATCCTGAGTTTGATTCCTTGTACCGGAAAACAAAACAAAACAAAACAAGAAAGGCTGGACAGGATAGAGGGGGGGCTTCTTCATTGTTGGTGGGTGTGTCAACTAGTACATCCACTATTGAAATTGGTGTGGAGATCTTTCAAAAAACTAAAAATAGAAATTCCATTTCACCCAGATATTCCCCTTCTACATATCTTTCCAAGAGTTAAATATATCATACCACAGTGATGTATACATACCCCTGTTTATATGAGCATAATTCATAATATCTAAATTTTGGAGGCACCTTATGTGTCAACCAACAGAAGGATAAAGAAAATGTGGTATTTTCAGACAGTGAAGTGCTGCCCTGCCATAAACTTGAGTCATTTGTAGGAAAATGGATGCAACCTGAGACGATAATGTTAAGTTAAATAAAACAGACACATGAGCTTAAATATCACATGGTTTCGCTTATATGAGAAAGCCAAAATATGAATAAAGTGCAAAATAAAGACAGAAAGGAGAGAGAGAAAATGAGAGAGAAAGAGAGAACGGACGATATGTCTAGAAGTGCACTTCGATTTAGTATAATTGCCATACGTGTTTTATATGCTTTTTGGCCCGTTAGTTTTGGCTGTTAGTCGGCTGTATCAAAATTAACTTTATAAGGACTTTATAAGGAACGTGATGCTGGCAAAAAAAAAAAATCTTTTAAAGAAAGGGGGAAGAGGGCCGGGGATTTAGCTCAGTGGTTCTGCTGCCAGTCTTGCAAGCGCAAGGTCCCAAGTTTGATCCCCAGTACCAAAAAACAAAAAAAAAATACAAAGAAAGGGGGAAGACCCCCCCCCCGGCACGCCCTCCAGCCCCCAGCTTAGCCGTGTGGGCAGAGAGCTCCTGGGCTGACTGAGCCCCGCTCAGTCTGGCTGATTATGCCCACATGCAACCAGGAGACTGTGAGGACCCCCCAGGCATGCCCACCAGCCACCAGCTTAGCCCCCCCTGGGCAGAGTGGTCCCAAAACTAATTAAGAGAGACAAAGATGCTCACTACATCCTTGTGAAGGGAACAGTCCAAGCAGAAGAGATGACAATCATAAATATATATGCACCAAATACAAATGCCCCCAACTATACAAAACAAATATTGATGGACATGAAAAATCAAATAAGCATTAATACAATGTAGTGGGGGACCTCAGTACCCCACTATCACAAATAGACAGATCATCTAGACAAAAAATTAACAATGAAATTCCAGAACTGAACCAAGCTTTTGAACAAATGGACTTAATAAATGTCTACAGAGTGTTCCACCCCACAAAATCAGAATATACAATCTTTTAGGCTGCACACGGGTCATTCCCCAAAATAGACTACATGCTAGCTCATAGAACATGTTTAAGAAAATGCAAAGGAATTGAAGTTATTCCCTATATATTATCAGACCACAGTGCAATAAAATTGGAGGTCAGTAACATAAGAAACCACAAAACTCCCACAAACACATGGAAATTAAAGAACACCCTCCTGAACAACCAATGGGTCACAGAGGAAATTAAAGAAGAAATTAGACAGTTTCTACAAGTACATGATAATACCAGTACAACAAACAGGAATCTATTGGACACAATGAAAGCAGTTCAATGCTGGAAATTCATAGCAGTGAATGCCCATATTAGGAAAAGAGAGAAAACCCAAATAAATAACCTAATGCAGAACCTCAAGCTCCTAGAAAAAGAAGAGCATAACAAACCCAAACCTTGTACAAGAGAGGAAATTATAAATATCAGAGCAGAAATCAATGCAATGGAGACTATGAAGGATACAAAAAAATCAATGAATCAAAGAGTTGGTTTTTCAAAAGAATAAATAAAATCGATAAACCTTTAGCCAACCTTATCAAAGAAAGGAAAGAAAAGGCTCAAATCCATGCAATTAAGAATGAAAAAGATGAAGTCACAACAGACCCAGCAGAAATCCAGAGGAACATCAATACCTACTTTGAGAACCTGTACTCTAATAAAATGGAAAACACAGAAGAAATGGACAGATTCCTAGATACATACGAATTGCCCAAGTTAAATGAAGAAGATATAGAAATTCTAAGCACCACAATTACAATGAGTGAAATTGAAAATGTAATAAAATATTTACCAACAAAGAAAAGCTGAGGTCCTAATGGCCTCACTGCTGAATTCTACAAGACATTTAAAGAAGAACTATCACTATTACACTTTAAACTAATCAAGGAAATTGAAAGGGAAGCAAGACTTCCAAATTCATTCCTGGAAGCAAGTATTACTTTGATTCCAAAATCAGGGAAAGATCCAACCCAAAAAGAGAATGACAGGCCAATCTGCCTAATGAACATAGATGTAAAAATGTTCAACAAGATACTGGCAAACAGAATACAGAGGGTCATCAAGAAGATCATACACCCTGACCAAGTCTGATTTATCCCAGGGATGCAAGGATGGTTCAACATCCATAAATCAATAAATGTAATACACTATATTAACAGAGTCAAGGACAAAAGCCACATGATCATCTCAAAGGATGCAGAAAAAGCATTTGACAAAATCCAACACCCGTTCATGATAAAAACCCTACAGAAAATTGGAATAGAAGGTCTTTATCTCAACCTGATTAAGGCTATCTATGAAAAACCAACAGCCAACATCATACTAAATGGTCACAAACTGAAAACTTTCACACTAAAATCAGGAACAAGACAAGGATGCCCACTATCACCACTCTTGCTCAATATTGTTCTGGAAACATTAGCCACAGCAATTAGACAAGAGAAAGAAATAAAAGGAATAAAGATAGGAAAGGAAGAGGTTAAACTGTCATTATTTGCTGACGATATGATACTTTACATTGAAGACCCAAAAAACTCTGCCAGAAGACTTCTAGACTTAATTGACAGATTCAGTAGAGTAGCTGGATACAAGGTCAACATTCAAAAATGAATAGCCTTCTTACACACAAATAACAGACTCACTGAGAGAGAAATTAGGGAAACAATTCCTTTTACAATAGCATCCAAAAAAATGAAATATCTAGGAATCAATCTAATGAAGGAAGTAAAAGACCTCTACATTGAAAACTACAGCAATCTGAAAAAAGAGATTGAAGAAGATTAAGAAAATGGAAAGACATCCCTTGTTCCTGAGTAGGAAGAACCAATATAGTGAAAGTGGCCATACTTCCAAAAGTGCTATATAGATTTAATGCAATCCCAATTGAAATCCCAACAGTATATTTCACAGAACTAGAGAAAACAATCCAAAATTTCATTTGGAACCAGAAGAGACCTAGAATACCAAAACCAATTCTAGGCAACAAAGAAAAGGTAGAGGGTATCACAATCCCCAACTTGAAACTATACTACAAAGCCACTGTGATAAAAAAAAAAAAAAAAAAAAAACAGCGTAGTACAGAGAAAGAAACAGACCCGAAGATCAGTGGAATAGATTAGAAGTTGCAGAAACAACTCCAGAAATACTCACCTTATCTTCGACAAAGAAACCAACTACTTTCACTAGAGGAATGATAGCCTCTTTAATAAATGGTGCAGGAGTAACTGGATTTCAACCTGCCAAAGATTAAAACTAGACCCATACCTTTCACCACACACTAAACTAAAATTGGAGTGGATCATAGATCTAAATATTAAAACAGAAACACTAAACTTGCTGGAAGATAAGTTAGGTAGAACTCTTGCAGACACTGACATAGGAAAAGACTTTATGAACAAAACCTCAGTAGCATGGGAACTTGCACAAAGATTCAACAACTGGGATCTCATCTTATTACAAAGCTTCTGCACTGCAAGGGAAACCACCAACAGAGCTAAGAGACAACCTATGATGTGGGAAAATATTTTTAGCAGCTGTACCTCAGACAAAGGACTACTATCTAGAATATATAAAGAACTTTAAAAAATCAGACCCCCCCCCAAATTCAAAGACCCAATTCAAAAATGGGCATCTGAAATGAGCAGACATTTCTCAGACAAAGAAGTAAAAGCAGCAAATAAATATATGAAAAAATGTTCAACATCACTGGTAATTCAAGAAATGCATATGAAAACAACACTGAAATTCCACCTCACCCCACAAAGAATGGCTGCTATCAAGAAATCAACCAATAACAAATGCTGGTGGGGCTGTGGGAAGAAAGGAACCCTTCTCCATTGTTGGTAGGAGTACAGACTGCTGCAACCACTGTGGAAATCAGTATGGAGATACCTCAAAGAACTAGGGCTAGACGTCCCATTTGAGTCAGCTATTCCCCTGCTGGGGATCTTCCCCAAAGAATTAAAAGAATCATACCATAGTGATATACGTGCACCCATGTTTATAGCGGCACAGTTCGTAAGAGCTAAAGCTTGGAAACAGCCCAAGTGCCCATCTACTGGAAACTGGATAAAGAAGATGTGGAGTTTTTTATAAATGGAGTACTACTCAGCCATAAAGAATGTGAAACTAGAGACATTTATAGCTAAATGGATGCATGTTGAAGCCATACTCTTAAGTGAAATAAATAGGACACACATGTGTAAATACTAAATAGTTTCTCTGGTGTGAGAAACTGAAAATGTAAATAAGGGTTAAAATGATTGAAATGAATAATTGATAATTTGAAATAGGAAGAAAAGGTCCAAAGTGGCAGGGGAAGTAGGAGGGGAAGGGGAAAGGGAAGAAGGGAAATGAAAAATTATGAGAAAAGGAGAAAATGGAAAGAAAGTGTTTGTAAATAGGGAAGGGTGGACAGGTAATGGGGAAAAAATAAGAACCAAGATACATCATGTACAGGTACAAGCACCCAATGATAAATGTAAACCTATTCTATGCCTAAAATGTACCAATAAAAGAATTTAAGCAAAAAAAAAAAGAAAACTACTCCTATCCAAATTTATCATTATTGATAGTTTTTATTTGGATCATGGTTTGGTTATGAGCATCTTAGAAAAGATTTAAAAATAAAATGGATAGATATATTGATATACATATAACTGTGTGAATATATGTGTGTGTATGCATAAAATAGATACCTGTGTGTATAATTTAAATTCAAGTTTGTAAATGTGTCCTCGGGGTCGCTACTAATTTTCTTGTTCTGGGATCCGTGCTCTTTGACTACCTCTTTTTCTTCATCATTAAGAAGGGGTTTTTAGCTCTAGCCAGTGATCCACCTTGTAATTCCAGCACCCTGGGAGGCTGAGTTCAAGCCCAGGCTGGGCTTTTAACGACTAAATGAGACCCTGGATCAAAATTTTAAAAGGACTGGGCGTGTTGCTCAGTGCAGTGGTCCTGGGTTCAATCCCCAGTAACCACCTCACCCCACCTCACAAACAAGTGATCCTTATTTTCGGGGACATGACACATGCTTGTGATTATTTCCATTTCCAGTACAAACATGTGGTGCCTTTGACTTGGTCTTAGGTGTTATTCTGAATGGGCTAATTAGAATACTGCCTAAGTTTTGGAATATAGATCACAAAGCTAGTATAAAACTATATGAGACTATGAACACACATTTGCTACTTACTGTTTAGAGTACTCTTGATGCAACAGAGCATGCTCACAAGTGACTGCATCACACAGGTGGTCCTCTTGAGCTCTCAGGCCCTGCCATTGTATTCTCAGTACAGAAACATACATGCCACCTGAAACTAGTCAGCTGTCGCTCTCTGGCTTTGAACCTCAGACATCAGCCTTGTATGTAGCTATGTCAAATTCTCTTTCATATACATACATGTCTAAACCCCATGTGTGTATATGATACCTACATTCTTGTTTAATTGCACAGGCTGTGGTCAGTTCACATCTGCTTAACTTTTCAGCCATCACCTGTCTGTGTTTCTTTTACATGAGTAAGCTGCTATGTAAATATTCTGCATATGCTATGCTTCTGTCCTCTTCATTCCATGTTAATATAATATACCAGATCCTCTTTTCTAACTTACACTAGATGTTCTTCTTAGAAGGAAAGATATCTTGGACATGGGTTAGCCTTACATTTATTGACTGACAAAGTGACTGTCTGAAAAAATTCCTTTACAGGTACTAAGATTATATTCTGCAGTGAACACTACAGAGAGAGATACATTATTTGTTTCATAATACTGACTTGGCTTGGTACATAACCTCCCCTCACTTCATCTAATCTATATTATGTGTTCGTATTTCATGTATAGGTATATGTCTTGTGTAAATATGTTAGCCATAATCTGATTTCTAATGTAGGTACATAGAGTAAGTTAAAATTATGCTTAATTTATTTTATTAGTAGATTAATTTGGGGAAATGTATGCCCTATATCATGTGGCAACTATTTTCCTTAATGCTATTAGAGATCTTAACAATAAAGATTACAGTGGTCACCTTCTTATGAGTTCTTTTCTTTCCTTTTTTATTTTCAGTGCTTAGGAAGGAACCCAGGTCCCCATCATGCTAGACAAATGCTCTGCCACTGAGCTACACTTCCCCAGAGTTGTTTTTTAATAGGTCAGTGTTTCACTAATTTTTCTTTACATGCCAGAATACAATATCACAGCAGAATAAAAGACAATGAAACATAATTTTAAAAGCTGTGGAGTTGGGCTTTTTATTCTCTCTCTTCTTCCCCTGTCCCCCAAAGGGAATAAACCAGATATTTTTTATCTTTGAAGTATTTTTTTAATAAGTGGAAGCACTCTGTGTGATTTTTCTCAGCAGTTAAGAACTATTTGGAGTTACGTGAGAACATTGTGGCACGTAGTTTTTATGGGTGTTAGGGAACTGATAGCACTGTACCTTTCATTATAGGAGAAAGAAGATCCCCTAGAGTTCTCTGCCAGTAAAGACTCCAAAGAATTACCTCATCATGGCCCACAGTGGTGGGGCTACGGGGCCAGGGTAAAGATTGGCAGGAGTTGAATGATGAGTCCAGTTTACACCCAGGTTCTCAGTGATTGAGAATGTGAAGGATGAAATGAACTTTTTCTTTATGGCTAATTAATTTTACAACTCTTTCTTCAACGGTGTACTTTTGTTCCTTGAAATGTTAATTAAATATGAACGTATAATGCTTCTTATTTGTTACTGAAATTAATAGCACTTATGGAAATAATAAAACACTGCAATAATCCTACTTTAAGTATTACATTTATCTGCCTAAATATAAAATAATTTGAAACTATTTCATTTAGCTAAGATGTAACTATTTCATTTGGCAAAAAACAGGAGAAGAATTTGTATTCCACTATCTAGATAAAACCATCGTTAATATTTTGGTATAGGTCCGTATGTAATTGTTTTAATTTTATACTACATATAGCCTAAGATCTTTCCCCCCAAAATATGTATAGAAGATATATTTAAGGACAACTGATTTAAAAAGTACTGTATAACTATGATGAAGCTTCTGTCTTCTTTTAGTTTTAAAGTTTGCCATATATTATATATTCACATATAGCATTTATTTATATTATATATATCTTAAATTTAGAGAAAAAGTTAGTGAAGAACTTCATTTAACATTAGAATTCTATCCTACATATGGGAAAAGATCATAATAAAGCTTAGTATATGTCTTAGTTTCTTTTCTCATCACTGAGACACAATATCTGATACCCACAGTTAAAAGAGGAAAGGTTTGTTTCAGCTCACAGTTTATAGAGGTTTCAGTCCATAGTCAGCTCCAAGGCAAGGTTGCAATGGCAGAGGGGCATCACAGAGGAGAAACAGTCCATAGTACGGCAGGCAGAAAGCAGCAAAGCAGGAAAGCAGAAGCCACCCTTTCCCTTTTATGCCATCCAGGCTAGAAGCCTTTTGGGTGGTGCCACCACACCCAGCATGGACCTTTCCATTATCCACACCCAGAACTATGACAAATCAATTAGTGGACTAATCCAGTGCCACCAACCCTTAATCGCAGTATCACATTCCCTAGATCCAGCCACTTCTGAAAAACACTACCTATGAGTGCATGAGGGTTTGGGGGGACAGCTAGACACAAGCCGTAACACTATATTTATACTGTTGTGTTTTTCTCAAAGTTCAGGCAAAAATTTAAGACAGGGGAAGTGAATAAATGTCAAAATAAAGGAAGTAAAACTACATACCCAAGCTAAAGAAAACATGCACGTAAGTGATAACATTCCTTTTCCCTTTCCCTTGTATATCAAGAGCCTTTATCTCCAGGAGTTTTTAGTGCGTTCATTGGGCACAGTGCCAGATTTCTTTACCTTTCCTTATGCTTTGTCTTATTTCCACCCTGGAAAAAAAGTAACAACTTGACAGAAATAAAGAGTGAAAGCATGTCCCTGTTGAACAACAAACTTCACAAAAATTGACAGTAATGATACTAAAGGAAAACTTCATTTTGCTTTAGGAAAAGAAATACCAGTAACTTTAAATGTTCTTTAGTCTCTTCTCAAGAAAAGGCTAGGTAAATGCTTTGTTTTGATAGAAGAGAACATAGATTAGATTATAGTTCTCACTAAATACAAGTTTCTTCCTGGCTAGCTGAAGACGATTTCAAAAATTAACCTTTTGCAGTACTTACTAAATGTTGCCCTCATCAGAAAAGAAAGAAATCTATCTTGATAGTTAACACACATAGCTTAAGGACACGTTTTTAGCTTGGTATGGTGGCACATGCCTGTAATCACAACATACAGGGAGGTTACCTTGTCACCATTTCAGGCTGGGGCTGTTCACTTGAGATTCAGGCAGCCCAAAGAAGGAATGCAGAGCTGTGGGCACTGTTAAACATCTTTTATTCTCAGCTACCACCAGCCACTGCCCAGTTGCCCACTTGCCCTATCTGTCCAGCCGCTCTGCCCCTGTACACACACAACAGTTCTTCACCCCTAGCCAGCCCGTTCTTGCTGCAGTCCACAGCTACTTAGTCTCCTGCCAGCCCTCATGGCAGTCTAGATTTATACCAAAATATACAGTACTGGCTATGTGCCAGTAACAACCTTGTAAGTTACTTACAGTGAGACGGACAAGGTGTGCCTGTGCCGAAATCTTGCTGACTTGGACTTAATGGCTACTGGAAATCACCCCCTCCACGCACATACAGCGTGAACCAACGTGTAGCCATCTTAGACTTCATTTTTCCCTACACTGAGGAAGGAGGCTCATGAGTTTGAGTACCCCCAAGGGCAATTTTGGGAGACCTTGTCTCAAAATAAGAAAAGGGCTAAGAGTCCAGCAGTGGTGGTGCATACCTGTAATCCCAGCACTCAGGAGGCTGAGGCAGGAATATTGCTTCAAGTGCAAGGCCAGCCTGGGCTACATAGCAAGACCCTGTCTCAAAAAAAAGAAAGAAAGAAAGAAAGAAAGAAGAAAGAAAAGGGCTAGTAGTGTAACTCAGAGGTAGTTATCCCTGGATTTGATGCCAGGTACTGCTGAGAGAGAGAGAGAAAATGAATGAATAAGAATGATGCTTTTACGAAAGAACACTCTTTTGACTATGGAACAGTGGTTTGAAATCATTGTAAAAAATGAATTATATATAAAGATGAAACAGTACAAAACATTATATTACTATTCTTTTAACAGAGGAAGTTTCTTTTTGTTATTTTGAAATTATACGTCCTACTTAAATGCTCTGTGAGAAGGCAGTAATGAAACAACACGTTTTGTTGAATATTGAACATTTTCTTAAGAGCTCTACAAAAGAAGGAAATATGGTTTGAAAATTTTGCATGTGGTAAGAGTAGCTGGGGCTGGGGATTTAGCTCAGTGGTTTCGCCGCCTGCTGCGCAAGTGCAAGGACCCAAGTTCAATCCCCGGTACCAAAAAAAAAAAAAAAAAAAAAAAATGAGTAGTACATATTTAAGTGTTGGGTGAGAGAGGTAGGGACAAAAAATGCATAGCAATCTACTGCAGGAATATCACATGCAGTTTGAGAAGTACACAAAGAAGGGAATCAGTCTTGAGGTGTACCACAAATAAGGGCAGGATACGAGCACGATGTGAAGAAAATAAAAGAAATGGGGGTATTTCTGCAACTCCAAAGGGGCAAACTAACGCACTGAATGGGATGGGTCCTTGTGTGCTTGACGAGGGCATGCAGGTCAGAGTGGCTTGTCAGGAGCAATGCTACATAATTTTAGGGTAAAATCGTTTGGTTAGCCTAGTTCTCCTGCCTACAGCCCAGCTATGGAATTCTGAGACATAACTCCATTTTGGCCTCTGCTCACAACTGAGACCTCAACGATCCAGTGATGTTGTGACTCTCCAGGACAAGAAACATCCTGGGAGCTGAAAACATCCTGCGAAGAACAAACATCTACTCAGTTCCTCCTTGTTCTTGGATTGTTACATCTTATTTACACAGGCTGTACTGAACTCTCTGCAAGTCATTTGTTACATTTGTTTCTCCCAATGTACTGAATAAAAGGTGTGGTAAGCTGGGGTCTTTCGTTTTTGCTGCCCAGAGCAGCAGTGATCAGACCCAAAGCTCAGCCTCTCAGTCTCATTTTTCTACATTTCCTGTAATTTGCCGTGTGCTGCCGTGGCTCACAGGAGACTAGGACTTACTGCAGAGGTTCTAGTAACGTCCCCTTTCCCTGTTCCCTACAGTAGCTGAAAAGGAGTGGGCTCCAGGAAGGTTTACAAGAGGGCTTAGTTTGCAGAGTCCTTTGAGTGTCCATCAAGGAGTATTGGGGGGGGTCACCCTGTGGCATATGTGTGATCACTAGACCATTGACAGTCACATGTAGTGCAATAAATTGCATGGTGTGTCATCAAGGCACTGCTGTGATAGTATAGTATTCATGAGCACAGCTTTTTAGGGTGACCAGCAATAAAGTCAAACCATCTCTACTGATCAGGACATATTCATTAAGTAATTTCTCATTTTAAACCCTAAGTACTCACTTTTAACCCATTAGAAGAAAAATAAAAGCAATGAGGAAAGTTTCAGAATGCTAAAAAGAAGATGGAAAAGGTAGAAAAGTGAAAAAAATATAAACAAAACAAAATGTAAGGGAAAGCAATGTTCAACAAAATACATACACATTCAGATTAGACTCAAATTCAGCCATAGTACTTTTTGTTTCTATCTAGCAGAAAACAAATACTTTATTTTTTTGCTTTCATTTTATAACCCTTAAAGTTCCTTAATTCAACTAGGGCACACATACACAAAGCCACCAGAACAAGGATCACTTAAAGAGCTGGATGTAGAAAATACTATTGCAGTATGCTACAAATATGGAACCCTGTTATATGAGCTACAAAAAGCAGCATTTGCCTTTATAGAGTTGAGTGCAATTTGTACATTAAAAAATTCTATAAATGAAGGGAACACCAACACAACAGAAGATATGCCCATCACAGGCACCCGCCCTGGGAAGCGCGGGCAGTGGTCACCGACCGGGCAGGAGGACTGTTTCCCGGGGCCACGCGGAGGCCTCTTCTGGGCGAGGGACTGAGTCCCACCTGGTTCCAGGTCAGATTTCCTTCCCACCTCACCTGGGCAACGTGTCACTGAGGACAGGGAAGACACTGCCCACAGGCTGCGGAGTGGGAGCAGCAGGGCATCGGGAATGCAGGAGTGCATGGCGTGGGACCTTTCGGGGCCCAGAGACAAGGAGAGTGTCTTGAGGCCGGAAGAGGAGAGGAGCGCAGGATAGAAAATAGAGGCAAGAGGGGCCCATGTGGAGGTGACGACCTGGAGGTGCGGGCAGCACTGACAGGAGCTCCCTAGCCCAGGGACACAGGAGAGGAGGACAGCAGAAGGAGGAAGGGATCCCCGATAGTAAACCCAAAGCCAGCCTCACTCCCAGCCCATCCCTGCGAGCCAAAGCTCGACTCTTTGGCTCCCAGACAGTGGACCCTGCACGCCCAGTGTGCGCGGGCTGGCACTCTTGGCTGCACACCCCGAGGGAGGAACCGCGGGGCGCCTGCCCTAGCCGGGGAGACTCCCACGCCCTGACTTCTGTGGCTTGGCGGGGGGGGGGGGGGCGGTGCTGCAGGTGCTGCGGGTGGAGGTGCAGGGCAGTGGTAGCTGCCGCTGCAGGCCCAGGAGCGAGCAGGGTCGGGTAGAGGGCAGCGTGCAGGACAGCATGGAAGGTGAAGGGCCTGGGGTGGATGGCAGAGGCGGGGATGATGTGGATGGGGTGACTGGCGAGGAAGGTGGCCGGGTGGCCGGGGATGATGGAGTGAGGTGCGACAGGGAGATGGGCGTCAGGTGGGGCTGGGGGATGTGGTGCACGTGGGCCGGGGGCTGTGGGTGGGCGTGGGGGTGGATGCCAATGGTGGCAGTGGCGGCCAGGTGGTGCTGCAGGATGGCGTGCTGCACCCAGGTAATGCAGGTGGCCGAAGTCGCGGCGAGATGGCGCAGGTGGATGGGCTGCAGGGCAGAGGTGGCGGGGGGCAAGGGCAGCCGAGGCAGAGAAGGCCTTCACTTGCTTGGCCAGCAGCTGTTGTTGGATGTGCTGCGTTGCGGCCTGCTGGAGCTTGCTGGACTTCTTCATCTCCTCGAGCTTGAAGGTGATGGGCTGGCAATCCAGGGGAGCCAGCAAGGCGTCCTCTGCCCGCTTGGGGACTCCATGCGGGGCTTGGACAATCTCCCAGGGGGAGGGCCGAGGCTCGAGGCCTGAGGCCCGCAGGCTCCCTTACCCGTGCAGCTGGAACACTGGACTGTATGCTTTCCTCCTGGTCAGCTCTGTGAGTAGTGTGAGGCCCTTGACTGCACAGGCACCTGCCCCAGAAAGTGGGTGTCGCCATTGGCTGAGAGGGCGGGGCCTGCAGGCAGTGGGCCTGTCAGTTGGAGTCCGGCCTTGATCAGCGCAAGGTCCAGTTACCAGAACTGGATGGGGAGGGTTAGTCACTGTGGAGGACTACAGGGCTGAGGCCCTGGGACCGAGGGGAACTGAACTGAACCGGGTTTTAGGAGTGGAAGGGCTGCATCTGCAGAGGGGCCCTGGGCCGGGGGTGTGGCCAAGTTACACCCAACCCGGCTAGGCCCCGCCCCTTCCTCCAAATTGCCCACCCCCCACGTTTCCGTGCTCAGGCGCAAGCCTTCAAATGTTTTGCAGGTCCCACCCCATGCGTCACTCCATGTTCCATCTGTGAAGGTAAGGCGCAGTCTACAGGCTCAGGCCCTGAGAGATGGTTCTCCAGTGGCTGGGGCCGGAGGCCTGGCCATTTTCACCCTCCTCTCTGCCCCAAGGACCGTGCCGCTGCTCCACTGTCCAACTCCCTTGGTCCGGTGGGGCCTTCCCCTCCCCCCCCCCAGTGCCCCCCCATCCCCCCCCCTTCTACCAGTCTTCTCCTGGGTCTCTTCTCTCCTACCCCTCCCTTTGTCTCTTCCTGTTCCCTCTTCGCCCCCCTCTCCCTGTCCTTATATCCCCACCCTGCCCGCTGCCTCTCCATCTAAGATCTGTTCTGCCTGCACAACCTTCTTTCCCTTGGGACCGGTGTTGGGTGGAGGCTGTGTGTGTTTCTGTAGTGTGCAAACCATAATGAAGTGTAATCTTTTCCTCCTGCTAAACCTCCGGAGCATCAGGTTGAAGCCTTGCCTTTGTCCTCAGAGCCAGTCCCTCGGTGGTTTGGGGCCCGAGGACTCACGCACTGCCTTCACCACTGCATACCACCACCTTCCGGGACGCCAGACACCTAGCTCTGGAGGCCCCTACCTGGGACATCTGGTGCCACACTCCAGGATTCGAGGCTGCTGCCTAGCACTCCGCACGTCCACCCAGGATGCCCAGCTGACCATGCCCCTCAAGGCCTTCCTGCAACTTGACCGGCAAAACTAACGGGGCCCAGCAGGTAAGGAGGGTAAGAATGTCATGCTTGGAGTTACAGTCTTTGTTTTTCTTAATCACATGTATTTAAATTTTTCTGTCTTTTCATAACTTGGTTTCTGTTTGGTTTGGTTTTGTTTTTTTGGTACCGGGGATCAAACTCGGGTCCTTGCGCTTGTGCAGCAGGTGGCAAAACCACTGAGCTAAATCCCCGGCCCTCTTTTCATAATTTGATAGCTCGTTTGATTTGTTGCTGTGCTGTCGAAATTGACTTGCTAGTATTTTGTTGGAGAATTTTGCATCTGTTCCTCAGAAATACTTGCGTGTACATTTATTTTGTAATGAACTTGTCTGGCTTTGATATCAGGGTAAGACTGACCTCTAAAACCAGTTTGGGCATATTGTGACCTCTTCAGTATTTTGGAAGAGCTGGAGAAAGACTGTATTTGTTTTTTTAAATATTGGGTGGAACTAGACTAAAAAGGCATCAAGTCCCAGATTTTCTTTGATTAGAGATTTTATTATTGATTCAATCTCCTTGGTTACTGGTCCTTTCAGATATCCTGTTTCTACATGTCTGAGCCTTGATAGATTGTATATGTTCAGGAATTATTCAATCTCTCTCTCTCTCTCTCTCCCCCTCTCTCCCCCTCTCTTCCTCTCTTCCTCTCTTCCTCTCCTCCTCTCCTCCTCTCCTCCTCTCCTCCTCTCCTCCTCTCTTTTTCTTTCTGAAGCAGGCTCTCACTGTGCAGTTCAGGCAGTTTTCCTGCACCATTTATTAAAGAGGTTATCATTCTTCTAGTGAAAGTGTATGACTCCTTTGTCAAAGATAGGGTGGCTGAGTGTGTTTGGAGTTGTTTGTGGATCGTCTAATCTGTTCCATTGATCCTTTGGTCTGCTTTTTTGGCCAGTACCATGCTGTTTTTAATCACAGTAGCTTTGTAGTATAATTTCAAGTCAGGGATTGTGGTGCCCCTGCCTTGCCTTAATTGCCCAGAAATGCTTTTGCTACTCTAGGTATCTTCCGGTTCCAAGCAAATTTTAGGATTGTTCCTCTAATTCTTTGAAATGTTCTATTGGTATTTTATTTTACTTTTGGTACTGGGGATCGAACGCAGGACCTTGTGCTTGCAAGACAGGTGCTGTGCCACTGAGCTAAATCCCTGGCCAGCTATTGGTATTTTGATTGGGATTGCATTATATCTGTATAACAATTGTGGAAGTATGGCTATTTTCACTGTATTGGTTCTTCCTACCCAAGAACAAGGGATATGTTTCCATTTTCTGTTATCGTCTTTGATCTCCTTTTTCAGAGTACTGTAGTTTTCAATATAAAGGTCTTTCACTTCCTTTGTTAGATTGATTCTTACGTATTTCACTTTTTTGAATATATTGTGAAAGGTGTGATTTCCACAATTTCTCTCTCAGTGAGTTTGTTATTTGTGTAAGGAATGGTATTGATTTTTAAGTGTTGATCTTCTATCCAGCTATGTTACTGTATTTGGTTATTAAATCTAGAAGTCTTTTGGTGGCGTTTTTGGGGTCTTCTATGTAGAGTATCATGTCATCTGCAAACAATGACAGTTTAAGTTCTTCCTTTTCTTTCTTTATTCTTTTTATTTCTCTTGTCTAATTGCTCTGGCTAATGTTTCCAGAAGTATATTGAATAAGAGTGGTGACATGCTGGGGATTTAGCTCAGTGGTTCTGCTGCCTGCCTTGCAGGCACAAGGACCCGAGTTTGATCCCCGGTACCACAAAAAAAGAAAAGAAAAGAAAAAAGAGTGGTGACAGTGGATAGCCTTCTCTTGTTCCTGATTTTAGAGTGAAAGTTTCCAGTTTTTGTCCATTTAGTATGATGTTGGCTGTTGGTTTGTCATAGATGG
The DNA here is from genome assembly GCF_053883595.1 of Heterocephalus glaber. Taxonomy (NCBI): domain Eukaryota; kingdom Metazoa; phylum Chordata; class Mammalia; order Rodentia; family Bathyergidae; genus Heterocephalus; species Heterocephalus glaber. The sequence goes on along the minus strand of NW_028258365.1, from coordinate 46,528 downwards.
CTTTTATCAGATTGAGATAAAGACTATCTATTCCAATTTTCTGTAGGGTGTTGGACTTTGTCAAATGCTTTTTCTGCATCTATTGAGATGATCATATGGTGTTTCTTCTTGGCTGTGTTTTATATGGGCTATTACAGTTACCGATTTGTGCATGTTGAACCATCCCTGCATCTTTGGGATGAATCCTGCTTGGTCATGTTGTCTAATTTTCTTGATGATTTGGAGCATTCTGTTTGCCTGTATCTTATTAAGGATTTTTGTGCCTATGTTCATTAGGGAGATTGGCCGGTAGTTCTCTTTTTGTTGGTTGAATCCTTCTCTGGTTTTGGAATTAAGGTAATGCTTGCTTCCAGGAATGAATTGGAAGCATTGCTTCCTTCTCAATTTCACTGAAGAGTTTCAGAAGTAGCGGCATTAGGTCTTCTCTACATTTCTTGAAGAATTCAGCAGTGAATCTTTCAGGGCCTGGACTTTTCTTTGTGGGTAGATTTTAGTATATGTGCTGCCGAAGTGAGCACTGTTGGTAGATTTTAAATTATATCTTCAGCTTCATTTAAAATTTTTATATCATCTTGGCAATTCATACAAATCTAGGATTATGTCCATTTTTTCTGAATTTTCCATCTTATTAGAGTACAGGTTCTCGAAGTAGGTACTGATGATCCTCTGGATTTCTGTGGGATTTGTTGTGATTTCAGCCTTTTCATTTCTAGTTGCATGGATTTGAGTCTTTTTTCCTTTTCTTTTATAAGGTTGGCTAAGGGTTTGTGTATTTTGTTTTATCCTTCAAAGAACCAACTCTTTGATTCATGGATGCTTTGTATTTTTTTAGTCACAATTTCAGTAATTTCTGCTCTGATATTTATAATTTCCTACCTTTGGGTTTGGATTGCTTTTCTCGGACCTTGGGGAGCATCATTAGCTCATTTATTTGAGTTCACTCGGTTTTCCTGATGTGGCAATTCACCTCTATACACTTCCCTCTTCAGACTGCTTTCATTATGTTCCATAGGTTCCAATATGTCATACTATCATCATTGTTCGATTATAGTAACTACTTTCTTCATTAATTTCATCTGTGACCCTTTGAGCACTCAAGATCATTATTTAGTTTCCATATGTGTGCATAATTTCTGTTGTCTTTTGCCATTGCTTTCTAGTTTCATTATGATCTGCTAATATAGATGGGATAATTTTGATTCTTTTGCATTTATTTCTGCATGCTTTATGGGCTAGTATGTGGGCTGTTTTGGAGAAAGTCTCATGTGCTGCTGAGAAGAATGTGCATTTTGTTGGTTTTGGAAGGAATACCCTGTAGACATCTATTAAGTCTATTTGTTCGAAGGTTTGATTCAACTCTTTGACGTTTTTGTTGATTTTTTTTTTTGGTCTAGTTGATCTATCCATTCGGGACAGTGGGGTATTGAGGACCCCCATTACAACTACATTGGTGTTTATCTGACTTTTCTTGTCAATTAGTTTGTTTTATGAGGTTGGGTGTGTCAGTGTTTGGTATATATACTGTATGTTTATAATCATTATCTCTTCCTGTTGAATTGTTCCTTTAGCCAATATGTAGAGAAAGTGGATTTCAAACCAAAACTAACAGTAGAGGAGCATTTAGGTACAGAAACAGTCAAGAGTTTGGGTGCAGCTACGTCCTCTGAGAAAAGTGAGAGCTGGACCACTCAGAGAAGCTGAATTGCCTATGGAACCAGCTTCTTATTAACCGGGGCTTTCTATAAAGTCTGTTGACCCAGACCACCTGTAGAGTTAGAAGAGCCAGAGAAGCTCCAGGCAGCACCTGAAGAATGGAAACAGGCATCCTGACCCTATGTGTGAGGGAGATGACAGCCCCAGGTGGGCCAGGGTATTTTGAATCAAATGCCTGGGTGCCAGTTGGGCGGGCATGCGGACAGAACTCTGGTCGTGATTGGCTGCTGGTAACCAGGTGATGCAGGATGCATTCTAGTTGGCAAGTGCTGGCCTAGTCAGTTGGTCGGAGGTGGCCGAAGGAGAAAGAAGTCTGGCTTGATCTCTGGCAGTGGCTTTGGCTCTTAGCATTTGTGGGATCTCTGACCCCTTTAAATAAGCCAGATCACTGCCCCTCAGAAGACCAGTCAGCTTGGGGGGCTGGGGGGGGGGGTTGTGAGGGTAAGGCCAGCCTGCTGGCCAGAGGGCGGGTGGAAGAACCGCAGAAGAGTCTGCTCTGCATTGCTGAGCTGCTCAAGTGGGACTGAGCCAAGGTGCAGTGGTGCCCCATGGGGAACATTCTGACCTGTTGTGTGCGCTCCAGTGCCAGCCCCGAGCTGGGCCAGCGCACGGGGCCAGTGGAGCCAGACTGCGAGTCTGAGATTTCCGTGGGAACCAGGCATGGCCACCTCCCGTGCCACATCAGTGACCAGGAGAAGCCCCGAGGTAAGGAGGTGGTGGTGGGGACACTGTTTGGCTTAGGCGAAGCTCTCACTTTCCGAACCCTCAGGGCCCCGGGGGGCTTCTGGCTCCTCTGTTCCAGGAACTGGCTTTCTCAGGCCTGGTTTCGGGTGACTGTGCCTCGCTTTCCCACACTTACTCCTCCCTGTCTGTGAGGCCAGTGTCTTTCCCTGTCTACCCTAACATCCAGTTCGTGGCCCCTTTGGTTCCCAAATCCCATTCTGGACCCTTCATGTTAAGAGCTCTATTATACCTTGTCCTGTGGGACTTTATCAAGACTTGTTTGATATATTCATTCGCGCCCTTTCCTCAGAATTCCAATATGCCAGTATTGGAGCCTCCCTGTGTGTGTGTGTGTGTGTGTGTGTGTGTGTGTGTGTTTTAAGCTGGTTCCTCTTATGTTGATACTTAATTTTCCTGGACTTCATTGAAAATTTGTCATTATAAAGGTGCCGATAGCTAAATGGCCCTTGCTGTAAACAATTTTTAATCATTTAATTAATTTGAAATTCAAATGGTAATATATTGATGCTTTTGTAGGAAGTGGTCCCAAATCCCTTCAGAAACTTCAGTCAGCCATGAAAGTCTCTGTCACTTTGTCAACATAACTTTATTTTTCCACATAACTAAGATTTTCTCATCTTCTAATAGATATGCCAAAAACGTGAATTTTTGTTGGAGTCTTTTACATAAGAATAGTTTTAGTGAACCTGTGGAAGGAATACCATGAAGAGCAATGAGTAGGCCTCAGTCAGTTTCTAGTGACCTGCATTGAAGTACATTAAAGTGGGTGATTCAAGCTCAGGTTAAACCCAGAAGCCTCATATTATGCGTATGCAAGATTCTAAGCATATTACCGGGAGGGGACAAAAGAAGGACTCTTAGGCCGTGTATGAAACAGTGAGTTAGATGGTAGTCACTACTAGTCATTCTCTTTTAATGTGTTGGCATGCATTTTGATTTTGTCAGGGTGAGGGCTGTGTGATTTGAGCATTGAACTCCCTTTTTAAAAAGTAGAATAATTTTTAACATGTTTAGGTTAAGGAAATATTGCTTAACTGTTATTATATCTGAATCTTGGCACAGTTTGTCACAAGATTGGTTAAGTAGCATGAAGTCACTGAATAGGGTCATACCTGCCCGTGTGATGACTTTTATTACCTCAGGTAATAGCACGAAAGTTACAAAAGTTTCGTTTTCACTAAGTGAATGATTCTCCCAGCTTAGTTCCAAGAATCAAAAGTACATGGAAATGGAGAAAAAGTAAAAGAAAAAAAAATCAGTTTACATCCAGGAAGAGTTTGTAGATCAGGAGATTGCATCTCTAAGCAGTCTTAAGTCTGCCTTGCTGAACAGCCACCAAACAAAATAGCTAACAAAACGCGGTCTCTTATTGAGTGCAGCTAGGATTAACCATGCGATCGGTTGTCTGCAGAATGTTTGCTGTTTGAAAATACTCGTTTCACTGAACTGGTATCTGACAGTGTATCCATGATGCCAGGACAGCGCTTGCTCTCGACACTGATCCTGCAGTGTGGCAGTGTCAGCACAGAAGGGCGTGCTTGTATTTCTGTGGGGTGAGTAGGACAGGGGAGGAGGGCATATTCGATTCATCTAAAATGTGCTTTAGATCGTTCAGGTGTAAGTTTAGAAAAATAAACCTAGGACATAGCCTATTTCATTCCATAGGTGTAGAGAGATTCTACATTTGGACAGTTCCCCAGGAGAATTCTTACATGCTTGCCTGTGTTTCTTTCCTATTCATAACTAAAAACTTTCTCAACACTACTAAACGATTAAAGGTGTCGTGTAGCTACTTTGAAGGCCATCTACTTGCCTACTGAAGTAAATCAGCACATCCTTTTCTTTTCCTCTGTAGATGGAGCTCTGGAATCAAACCCTGCTGACCATCTAAGGGCAAGCACAATTTTCCTGAACAAATTTCATGCAAACGGTAAGACACTACTTCTCCCCATCAAGGATAGGACTGAAAACCATTGCTGTTTTTTGTGCTACGTTAGACAGTATTTAGAAGAACTCATACGTTGGCTTCCATTTCTCAGCTTTCCGTATATTCACTTTACTTTTACTATGTGATTATACATTTTCTTTTAAATGTCACTGATTGAGAGCATGTGGCTTTATGTTAACGCATTTTGGCACTTTATCAGTACAGTAGACCACATGATTAAGATGCAGTCATGGATTTGTACTTATTTTTTCACACTTTTTGAGCTTTTCTCTAACTCCACAGAGGAGATTTTAAAGAGAAATGATAGGACTTAGTTAAACTTAGATTAGCATATCAACAAATTAAAAAATCATGTGTTCTATGCATATATATGGGAGGGAAGAGAGGGAGAGATATTGAATCATCTCCTCAACCTCATTCCCCACAGTGCTCTTACCCAGTGAGCCTGCCTCACAGCACATTTATGATTTATGGTGTTCTCAGAATTTTCAGCTCTTCAAAACTTTTTCACCCTCATTTGAGAATTGGTGCAAACATGCTCCTCTGCTATTTCCTAGAAGGATAGCCGATGTGTGGAACGAGTGTAAATTTCTCGTGTCCTATTTGCTTTAGGAATCAGATGTATGAACTTGTCTGCACCTCGACTTCTTTATCTTTTTTTTTTTTTTTTTTGGTACCAGGGATTGAACTCAGATCCTTGTGCTTGCGCAGCAGGCGGCGAGACCACTGAGCTAAATCCCTGGCCCACGACTTCTTTTTCTTAATGTTTGGTCAGTTCTTTTTCTGTTAAAAAACATATGTGACCAAAATTTTAGTTGATTTCAATGGTAAGAATTTAAGGAAGGTAGGTTCGATACTGCTTGGAGAGATGCAGCACAATGAAAAATGTTTTTTACCTGCATTTGCGTTGGTGTGCAATTTTCCTTCCTGAGCAGGTCATTTCTGGTTAGCATTGCTGTGTTTCTCCATTTCTTCGAGGGCCTAGGGCCTCTCCGGGGGGAGCATAGGAAGCCCGAGGGGCTGCCCTGGGCTCCCCTCTTCAGGGGAAGGAACGTGCCTGCAGCGGTGTTCAGAGGTTAGAGGGGAACGCAGAGGGCACTGTGGCCCCTGTTGCTCTTGGAGCATTTATCCTGTTAGAGCAAAATGAATTTGTGTGTGTGCCATTGACACTCTGCTCAGCTAGATCAGCACACTCATTTCAAGTCCAGGATTTAAGGTGGATTACTTTACAGTTGTTTAAAGACCCACTCATTTTTTAGCAACATATTTTCAGTGCAGTATCCTTGTAGACTCCCAGTCGGTGTTTCAGGATACTTCGGGAATTGTAGTGCAGCGAGAGTTCAGTGCTTAGCCAGAAACTGGTTCTTAGAGCTGTCTGCTGTTAGATGCTTGTAATTAAGCTGTATGGTAATGTACAATTATAAAGTACTATTTATTTACTCAAGAAAGTCTGTACAGTGGTTGAGATTTGCAATAAGTTAACGTGTTTTTTTTTTTTAATTAGCTAAGTTTCTCATCTGGTCCAGCTTGTTTTATAGTTTTCTTTCATATAAGGAGAGTCTGTCATCTTTTAGGTTAAAAAAAAGGTATAACTAAGTTTTTGGTTTTTACTTTATGGAATTCATCTTGGCAGATGATTTATTTTTAAAAATAAAATAGATTTTTATTTCATTCTGTATGTTTGTAATCCATTGGATAATTAGTGGCCACTTCTATATACTTTCCTAAGACATTTGTATCAGAATGGATCAGTTTTTTTCTTTTTTTTTATTCTTAGCACGAGATCAGAGGAAAAGCAACTATATCAACCAAGTAAGTAAATAATTGGAAAGATAAGAAACTAAGAGTGAATCAAAATATTTCTGCCTTCATTTCTAAAAAATATAAAGAGGAGCCAGTCTGTTACCATGGACTTCTTTTTCTGCATTTTGTAAATCTCTTACATTTTCCTACAATGTTTTAAGTCTACTCAGGAAAGGCTTTGACTTAGTAATTTCCATTTTTGATGGGTTTTGATGTATAAGTTAATTACAGGAATGTGGATATAGAGTTAAAGATGCACTTGAAATATTTTGCCTTTATTTAGTCCCTTAAAAAAACAGTAGTAATCTATTTATTTTGGTACTGGGGATCAATCTGAGGACCTTGTGCTTGCCAGGCAGATGCGGCCCCACTGAGCTACATCCCTGGCATGAGTAAACTATTGAATACATCAGTTTTTAGCACTATTTATTATTTTTCTGTCATTAACAGTTGAATGTTTGGCTTCCTCTTTCCACCATGACCTTATTCTCCCCTCTTTCCTTGCAATGTACCAGATTGTATTAAATTAAATAACAAATTGGTATTTACATTGTGACTATTGTTCACTGCTGAGTTATGCAATAATAGTCCCACTGCGCTGCCTCTTTGTACACCTTTAATTCTTTCTCTTAAATATTTCTGAGGCCTGAGCAGTTCTGTACTTCTCCTGCATGATCCCCTTCCCCTAAGCAATGTTAGTTCACAAAGTCAAGTACAGTAAGAAACCCCAGCTGGTCTTTCTATTTTTTTTTTTAATTCTTTTATTGGTATACTTTAGGTATACAGTTCGTTTACATTTATCATTGGGCGTTTGTACCTGTACATGATATATCTTGGTTCTTATTTTTTTCCCATTACCTGTGGGCCCTTCACCTCCTCCACCCTTTCCCTATTTACATAGATTTCATTTCCTTTTTTTTTTTCTTTTCTCATAGTTTTTCCTTTCCCTCTTTTCCTTTCCCCTTCCCCTCTCTTCATTCGTTTGTCTTTGGACCTTTTTTCCTATTTCAAATTATCAATTATTCATTTTAATCATTTTAACCCTTGTTTACACTATCAGTTTCTCACACTAGAGAAACTATTCGGTATTTACACGTGTGTCCTATTTATTTCACTTAAGAGTATGGCCTGGATATGCATCCACTTAGCTATAAATGACTCTAGTTTTTCGTTCTTTGTGGCTGAATAGTACTCCATTTTATTTTAAAAAACCACATTTTTTAATCCAGTTTCCAGTTGATGGGCACTTGGGCTGCTTCCAAGCTTTAGCCATTACAAACTGTGCTGCTATGAATATGGGTGCACAGATATCACTGTGGTATGATTCTTTTAATTCTTTTGGGAAGATACCCAGCAGGGGAAGAGCTGGGTCAAATGGACCTCTAGTCCTAGTTCTCTGAGGTGTCTCCATACTGACTTCCCCAGTGGTTGCACCCGTCTGCACTCCCACCAACAATGAAGAAGGGTTCCTTTCTCCCCACAACTCCGCCAGCATTTGTTATTTGTTGATTTGATAGCCTCCATTCTTTCTAGGGTGAGGTGGAATCTCAGTGTTGTTTTCATCTGCATCTCTCGAATGGCGAGTGATGTTGAACATGTTTTCATGTATTTGTTTGCTGCTTTTACTTCCTTGTCTGAGAAATGTCTGTTCATTTCAGATGCCCATATTTGAATTGGGTCTTTGAATTGAGGGGGTTGTCTGTTAGCTCTGTTGGTGGTTTCTTTTACAGTGCAGAAGCTTTTTAATAAGATGAGATCCCAGTTGTTGATTCTTTCTGCTAGTTCCCATGCTGCTGAGGTTTTGTTCATGAAGTCTTTTCCTATGCCAGTGTCTTCAAAAGTTCCACCTAACTTTTATCTTCCAGCAAGTTTAGTGTTTCTGTCTTAATATTTAGATCTTTAATCCATTTTGATCTTAGTTTAGTGCATGGTGATAGGTATGGGTCTAGTTTTAATCTTTGGCAGGTTGAAGTCCAGTTTTTCCAACACCATTTATTAAATAGGCTATCTTTCCTCCGATGATGGTGGTTGGCTCCTTTGTCAAAGATGATGTGGCTGAGCATGTCTGGAGCTGTTTCTGCATCTTCTAATCTATTGCACTGATCCTCGGGTCTGTTCCTTTGTCAGTACCATGCTGATTTTATCACAGTAGCTTTGTAGTGTAGTTTCAAGTTGGCGATTGTGATACCCCCAGCCATGTCTCTGTTGCCTACAATTGCTTTAGCTATTCTAGGTCTCTTCTGGTTCTAAATGAATTTTTGGATTGTTTTCTCTAGTTCTATGAAGTATATTGTTGGAATTTCAATTGGCATTGCATTGACTCTATATAGCAGTTTTGGAAGTATGGCCATTTTCACTATATTGGTCCTTCCTACCCAGGAGCAAGGGATGTCTTTCCATTTTCTTGTATCCTCTTCGATCTCTTTTTTCAGAGTGCTGTAGTTTTCAGTGTAGAGGTCTTTTGCATCCTTTGTTAGATTGATTCCTAGATATTTCACTTTTTTGGATGCTATTGTAAAAGGAATTGGTTCCCTAATTTGTGTCTCAGTGAGTCTGTTATTTGTGTACAAGAAGGCTATTGTTTTTTGAGGGTTGACCTTGTATCCACCTACTCTACTGAATCTGTCAATTAAGTCTAGAAGTCTTCTGGTGGAGTTTTTTGGATCTTCTATGTAGAGTATCATGTTGTCAGCAAATAATGACAGTTTTAACTTCTTCCTTTCCTATCTTTATTCTTTTTCTTTCTTTCTCTTGTCTAATTGCGGTGGCTAATGTTTCCAGAACTATATTGAACAGGAGTGGTGATAGTGGGCATCCTTATCTTGTTCCTGATTTTAGCATGAAAGTTTTCAGTTTTTGACCATTTAGTAGGATGTTGGCTCTTGGTTTTTCATAGATAGCCTTAATCAGGTTAAGATAAATACCTTGTATTCCAGTTTACTGTAGGGTGTTTATCATGAATGGGTGCTGGATTTTGTCGAATGCTTTCTCTGCATCTATTGAGAAAATCATATGGTTTATGTCTTTGAGTCTGTTAATATAGTGTATTTCATTTATTGATTTACGTATGTTGAAGCGGACCTGCATCCCTGGCATAAATCCAACTTGGCCAGGGTGTGTATGATCTTCTTGATGCCCCTCTGTATTCTGTTTGCCAGTATCTTGTTGAGGATTTTCGCATCTGTGTTCATTAGGGAGATTGGCCTGTAGTTCTCTTTTTGGGTTGGGTCTTTCCCTGTTTTTGGAATCAAAGTAACACTTGTTTCCAGGAATGAATTTGGAAGTATTGCTTGCCTTTCAATTTCCTTGATGAATTTAAAGAGTAATGGCATTAATTCTTCTTTAAATGTCTTGTAAAATTCAGCAGTGAAGCCATCCGGACCTAGGCTTTTCGTTATTGGTAAATATTTTATTACATTTTCAATTTCCCTCATTGTAATTGGAGTGTTTAGAATTTCTTTATCTTCTTCATTTAACTTTGGCAGTTCGTATGTATCTAGGAATCTGCCCATTTCTTCTGTGTTTTCCATTTTATTGGAGTAGAGGTTCTTGAAGTAGGTGTTGATGATCCTGTGAATTCCTGTTGGATCTGCTGTGACTTCAGCTTTTTCATCCTTAATTGCATATATTTGTGCCTTTTCTTTTCTTTTTTGATAAGGTTGCCTAAAGGTTTATCAGTTTTATTTATTCTTTCAAAAAACCAACTCTTTGATTCATTGATTTTTTTTTGTATTGTTCTCTTAGTCTCCATTGCGTTGATGATTTCTGCCCTGATCTTTATAATTTCCTCTCTTGTATGAGCTTTGGATTCATTGTGCTCTTCTTTTTCTAGGAGCTTGAGGTTCTGCATTAGGTTATTTATCTGAGTTTTCTCTGTTTTCCTAATGTGGCCATTCACCGCTATGAATTTCCCACGTAGAACTGCTTTCATTGTGTCCCATAGATTCCTGTATGTTGTACTGGCATTTTCATTTACTTGTAGAAACTGTTTGATTTCTTCTTTACTTCTGTGACCCATTGGTTGTTCAAGAGGGTGTTATTCAGTTACCATGTGTGTGTTGGGGTTTTGCGGTTTCTTATGTTATTGATCTTCAATTTTTTGGCACTGTGGTCTGATAATATACAGGGGGTAACTTCAATTCTTTTACATTTACTTAGACATGTCCTATGAGCTAGCATGTGGTCTATTCTGGAGAATGACCCGTGTGCAGCTGAAAAGAATGTGTATTCCGATTTTATGGGGTGGAACACTGTAAACCTCTATTAAGTCCATTTGTTCAATAGCTTGGTCCAGTTCTCGAATTTCCTTGTTAACTTTTTGTCTAGACGATCTGTCTATTTGTGATAGTGGGGTATTGAGGGCCCCCACTACAATTGTGTTAGTGCTTATTGGGTTTTTCATGTCTATTAACATTTGTTTTGTATAGTTGGTGGCATTCGTATTTGGTGCATATATATTTAGGATTGTCATCTCTTCCTCTCGGATTGTTCCCTTCACAAGGATGTAGTGACCATCTTTGTCTCTCTTAATTAGTTTTGGTTTGAAATCTAGTTTGTCTGCAAATAAGATTGCTACCCCTGCTTTCTTCTGGGTTCCGGTGGCATGGAGAACTGTTTTCCATCCTTTTACTTTCAGTCTATGAGTTTCTTTTTTGAGTTAGGTATGTTTCTTGTATACAGCATATTGCTGCATTTTCCTTTTTAATCCATTCTGCCAGTCTATTTCTTTTGATTGGTGAATTGAGGCCATCAACATTGAGGTTTATAAGGGATAGATTTTTTTTTTTTTTTTGGTACTGGGAATCGAACTCGGGTCCTTGCGCTTGCACAGCAGGCGGCGAAACCACTGAGCTAAATCCCCGGCCCAATAATTGATAGATATTGATTTATCCTTGTCATGATGTTTTACTTTTGTTGACTCTTTTATTTCTTATTTTTCCCCTTTTCGCTTTAGTTTCTTACCTTGCCTGTTGGCTTCCCTCTGTTGGGCCTCATGGAGTTGTGGCCTTCATTGCTTTTTTTCTAGGATATTGTTTAGACTTGCTTGTAGTGCTGGTTTGGTGGTCATGAAATTTCTCAGGTGTTCTTTGTCGTTTGAGAATCTAACTTCCCCGTCAATTTTGAAAGATAATTTTGCAGGATACAACAGTCTAGGTTGGAAGTTACTTTCTTTTAGGGTTTGAAATACTCCACTCCAGGCTCTCCTTGATTTGAGGGTTTGTGTCGAAAAGTCTGCTGTGATTCTGATGGGCTTTCCTCTGTAGGTGACTTGTTTCTTTTCTCTTAACTGCTTGTAGGAGTTTGTTTTTCTGTTGGGTTTCTGGGATCTTGACTATTATATGTCTAGATGTAGATTTTTTTTGATCATGGCTAGTTGTAGTTCTATATGCCTCACTTATCTATATGTCCAACTCTTTACCTCTGTCTGGGAAGTTTCCCACTATTACTTCTGTGAAGTTTTTTTATGTCAATTGTGCTTTCTCCTGTTTTTTGATGGACTCCTATCAGTCTTATGTTATTCTTCTTTGCATCATCTAGCAGTTGTTGGATTGATTTCTCATGGTCCCTTACTATTTTTTAAAAAATCTCTATTTTCATGGTCTCTAATCATGATCTTCTCTTCTATATCTGATATTCTATCTTCAGATTCCCTTAATCTGCTGTGGGTACTTTCAGTAGAGTTTTTGATCTCCTGAATATATGATTGAATCTGTTTCATGGATTGCAGCTCTTTCTTCTGTTGGGCGACCATGGTTTCCATTTCTCTCTTATGCTGGGTATTCATGGCTTCCAGCATGTTTCTGAGCTCATCTATTTTTTGTTATCTGTTTCTGTTCTAGATCCTCTAATCATGTCTTTCACTCTGCCCACCATCTCTGTAGATATCTGGGAGATTATTTCCGCTTTGAAGTTTTCCTAGAGCCTCATTCATCTGTTTTGTTACTTCCTGTGCTATCAGTTCAGGGTATCCAGGTGGTTGGTTATGGGACTTTTCCATCTCATTTCCCCCAGGATTTACCCTTGGTGGGGTGGAAGTCTGAGTTTGTGTCTTGCTTAAATGTCTTCTCATTTTTGTTTTTGGTACTGTCCTTGGTTTAACTCCTGGGTTGATAGTTTGAAGTTGCTTATTGTAGGTATCTTTGTTGCCTGTAATCAGAACCCTTATGGAATGATTGCTTCTCAGAGGTGTCTTCCAGATACAGCTGGTCTTTTAAGTTTTGAGTCTCTAATGACTGTAAGGCTATCTCATTTTCCTTGTATTAGGAAGGTTCATTGACTAGATCAGTCACAACACGTTAGCCCAAGTGATGCAGTCAGCAACACCATTGCATCAAGTACATCTTCAAAAATGACATTTTGTTGTAGTTATTAATCTATCACCTTTAGCTGTGAGAATTAAATCAAGATCGAGGACCAACCCAGCATATAGTGAATAAACTCTTCAATATAACAACTTTACCCTTTGTGATGGGGAGTTCGAAGGGGTTTGAGAGGGAGGGACAGATGGGAAGAAGGATAGGGGAAGGTTAGCAGTGTGGCCAGAGGACACAGGTGAGAAGGAAAAAGAGAATACTAGGAAAATAAAGAAGAACTCCGAATGAGGACCAAAACAGGGACAAAAAGGGAAGATGAACAATGTGGGAGAGCACGAGAGTGAGTGGAAGACAGAAAGGAAAGAGAAAACAAGAAGAAAATAAAAGAAAAAAAAGGAGAGAAAAACAAATATTTGCAAAGAGTAGGAAAAAAATTAAAGATAAGAGGAGCAAAAAAAAGAGAGAAAAAAATAAACTAATAATACTAATTTTGGGAATAAAAAAATAAAATGAATATGAAGGGCCTCTTTCAGGGTATGTCTCTGCCGTCACAATAGACAGTGTGGGTAGCAGTATGCAGATAGAAGTCAATGAGTCTCAGCGAGCTAGTCGCAGACCCGTGAGATTCAGGCAGATTTCTGGCTGCAAGTCCCAAGTTGAGCTCCCTGTCCTCCTGCAGGGTTGAACTCTGCAGAGTTGTATTGCAGGTTCCAGCTGCCCTTCCCCTGAAGATAGTCCCTGTCCTGATGGGAGGTGAAGATGACTCCAACTTACCCAGTTCAGTGGTCTGGTGGTCCAGTGTCCTCTGCGTCTTTGTAGTGTGGAACCAGTTGACGGTGCATGGAAGAGGCCGGGCACGGGGGCGGCGGGGGGGGATCCAGTGGATTGCTGACTTGCTATGGCGTCCTGGTCTTTCTGTTTTCAGTCTTCCTTTTTTTGTGGCGAGGGAGGAATTAATTTCCTATTTTCAATTGGGCAGTGTTCTTAGCAGCCACCCCCATGTTAGAACATTTCTCGCATGCTTATCAAGATATTTTCCATGTCTTAAAACACAGCTGTTTCATTTTCTCCCTGAGGCTGCCCTCGTTAAGTCTTTCCTACCTTAGTAAGGCTGGCTTTCCCTTAGGCCTGCTGTCTCGATCTTTCTCTGGGATGTCTCCGTGAAGTCATCTGGTTCTTGTATAACTGCTGTCCTCACTGTCCTGGATTCTTTTGTTTCCTCTGTCTTGCTGCACTCCCCTGTGTTACTGGAACACATTTTGCTGGAGAAGGAGGCCATACCGATGTGGGGGTTTTTTTGGTACAGGGGATCGAACTCGGGACCTTGCACTTGCGAAGCAGGCGGCAGAACTACTGAGCTAAATCCTCGGCCATATCGATAATTTGAAAGATCTAACCAGGAAGGAAACCCCTCCTACTTAATGGAACATACACTTGTAGGTTGAAGCTAATTTTCACAATGGTCTTCTTATTCCTAGTGTTGGTCTTAACTCTGTTGCCATCCTGTTATACGCATGATAAATAACTAGTTCTAGCCAGCTCCCGGAAGCTTTTGGTATCTTCTCTATCTCTGGGATGCTGAAAGAACACAATAAGTTTTGTTACTGACTTTTCATCTTATTGGGATGGCCATTAAGGTCTGCACTCTGCCTCCTTCTCTTTTAATTCTTGGTATTTTCTCCAATTTTTTCTTATAGTTTGGTTATCCAGATAGTGTGCCTGTCAGACTAGTATTTCTTCGCTAATGTCAAATTTCCATCCCCTTTCCATTTTCTGGTGTTTCCTTTGGCACTGATTATGTACTAGAGACTCCTTGAGTTTGTGCTTTGATTGAACCTTGTATTGAAATGTTTTAAAGTTTTCATTTGCTGCTGAATTTTGAGAACTCCCACAAATTCCTTTGTCCCTGTTGCTCTTGCTGAAGGCTTCCCTGAAGTGTGTGGCTGTCCCGGCATTCTCTGGTTGGAAATACTCTATGTGCACAAGACTTTTTGTTAACTAATGGGCCTCACTGCAAGAATTTGGCAGCAAAGCTAGCTCTTCATTGTTGGACCCTAGTATATTATCTGGGACCGGGTCGCTGGGGCAGTCTGATTTCTTCAGAGAAGAAGCACCCGGCCTTCTACCTGGGGAGTACAGTCAAGGCAGCCTGGTTTCCAGAAATTGTTTGGTGTACAGTTTTCCCCTGTTATTTTCCAGTTTTAGTCTTGATACACTTGGCATCTGCAGGGCTGTCAGATTTAGTATCTCTAGAATATAACATCTGCATTCTGCAGTGATGGGAACAGGTTTGCATGTTTATTTCTTACGGTTCTTCTTGGCCTCTGTTTCGCATTTTACTCCAAGGTGCTGTGTGCTTCTGAGTTGGGAACCTGCTGTGGGTTCTGCCGGACAAACTGGCTGGCTGTTTCTGACCCAATCACTTTCCATAGGCACCAGAATTGTGCCCCAACTGAATGAAGGTAGATGGGGTCAAATGTGCAGGACATGGAGGAAGAAAACGGCAGTGTAGGCAGGAGCAGGATGGATGAGACCGGAATGTGTCCTGATGTGTATCACATGGCTTAGAGCATAAAATTAATAAAACCTTGAGTGGCTGAGGCTTTCCATGGGAGTAATGTAATGGGAGTAATGTCTACCTAAAAATGAACTGAATGTTCAAGTCCCAAGGTTGTTTCTGTCATCTGTGTTAGATGTGAGGGAATCTTAAAGATTCTGCACTCTTGGTAAGGGGACAGGCGCAGAGACCCCCATGGCCCTGGCGTGTTCGTAACTGAGCAGCCCTGGCACAGAGTCCTTTGACTCTGACACATTTGTTTCATCACACTAACACACTCATGTAAGTTAACTAATCAATCAAGTACTAGGCTTTTGTTTGCTGATATTGTGCCAGTATTAATTTAAGGCATTGCATTTTCTTCTGGTTACTGAATAGTAGAAAGAGAAAATCTCTAAAATCTTACTTTACACTTGTTATAATATTTATAAAGGGATTCACACTAAATGCTTGTCAGGTTTGATGATAGGTACCATACCAAGGGCAGCACTGTATAACCCATTCCTCGAGCATCCCTGGAAGTCAAGGGCCTCTGCAGAGCCATACGCATGATACTACTCTCAAACAGTTTGTACAGTGTAAGAAACATCTTAGTGGTTTGTCATTTGACATTTTAAGCAAGGGAAAACTCCCACCTTTTATGGTTTTAACTTACTGTGACATTCTCTTCTACTTTCCTTTCCCTTCAGGAATCTCCAGGGCAGCTTATTGGGATGTATAGCTCCTGCTCAAGGATATTTCTAGATGACAGCACACTCAGCCTGCCTAGTTGTATAAACATGGTGGAGTGGTGAGTACAGGAGGTTGCAGAGGCCCAAGTGATGGACTCCCACTGATAAATCATCCCAGCAGTGCTGGGTAATTTCAGCCATGTGATTATCCTCCTCTATGCTCAGTTTAAGACACTGGGGGCAACTATATATATATATATATATATATATATATATATATATATATATATATATTGATTTGAAGAGGCTAAATGTGAATTTTCAGTTTTTGTTTTAGTCTCAGACTGCATGGTAGAAGGGAACACCAGTTAGCAAATAAAGAATCCTGGGAAAAATGTACTTCTTTATTTCATGCATTTATGTTAAACTTAAAGAGAAGAGGTGCTTTCTATTGGATGTTTCTAGAAGAAACAATTAGTTCTGTGTGAGTTACAGGCCTAAAACAGTGTCTAATACTTTAGAAATGAGTCTCGGAAGAAGGGACAGCCTTTCTTCTGTCGGTGCCGCAGTATATCAGCATTTGAACGCTCTCCATCGTATGTGAGCAGCTCACCAGTATCATAAACTCAGCACCATAACAAATGAAAGATACAAAATTTAGAAAGCAGGATGCTTCATTGGAAAGGGAGAAAAAGGAGAAGATAGATAGCTGCCCTGACAAGAATCAGGGCAGGGGGCTCCGGAAAGATGGAGGACCTGTGGCCTTTGTTCTTGGCTGTTTTTATTGGGTGCCAAGGACTCTTTGCCTACCTGGAACTTGCCATAACCCAACTGGTTCCCTGGGCGGTCTTGGCATTAGACTGAGCCCCCTTGCCTCCGTCATTGTCATTTCTTGCGGGGAGGGGTCCATGTAACTTCTGTCTATTTGTCCTTGAACAGTGTCTTATCTCCAGGGTGGCAGGTGACTGGCTGGGAGGTGCATATTCATGGTTAGTTTAGAGTTAGTAAGGGGAGGTGTGGGTCTCTGTTGTAGTAGTTATATAGTGGCCCTAGAGTGGATACGAGTGTGTGTGTGTGTGTGTGTGTGTTAGTTCACCCCTGTATACACTGAATAGAGCTTTCCCCAGAGTTAGCCAGCCCCCCTCCACCTTCTGCTTCCCCTGCATTCTATTGGAAGCAGAGAGGGACGGCTGGCCTTGGCTTTGTGCACTTGGCTTTCTCTGTCCTCTGCTTGTCAGCTCTTCTCTGGTTTTGGGTGCAAGTTCCAAGGCCATTTGGTGCCTTTCTTTTGAAGTGTTTTTTCTTTTCTCTACCCTTGAGCTTGAGACTGTTCTCAGGGGAATTTTCCCAGTAAAGTTTTAACTCCTTCTAGTTAGGATTAGCCAGAAAACCTAATGAGCCCCCTATTTTATTCTTTCCCTGCCTACAGACCCCTTCCCCTACACTGATGGGTCACAATCAGAGATATGCAATGAGAAGACCCTGACAGGAATCTTTCAACCTTATTAAAAGCCAGGTGCAGAACTTCCCCACCGAGTTGGGGTTCTCCAGGGAACATTATCCATGTCCCTTGGGGTTATGAGTTTTGGTTTTCAGAATGTAGCTTATATTTCTTTAGAATGTTAATGCCCTTATCCTTCATTTCACTTTTTCAGTCAAAAAATGTAAATAACATAAGAATTTAATTTTGTTTCTCATGTGTCAGCTTTTCTTTTTAGCTGATCATCAGCACAGTGGTGCCTTGGTTCACAAACTTAATTCTTTGCACAGTTCTGGTCAAAAACCGAATTGGATGAAAGCTAATCAAATTCTTTTTTCTTTTTTTTTTTTGGCACGGGGGATCGAACTCGGGACCTCGTGCTTACAAGGCAGGCGCCGGAACCACTGAGCTAAATTCCCAGCCCCAGCTAATCAAATTCAATGGTTAGGTCTAATGTTGACCTGACCTTATGGGGAAATTTGATTCAGTTCTCATTCAATTTACTTTACACCAGAATTGTAGAAAGAATTAAGTCTGTGTACTGAGGTACCACTGTAATTTCTACTTGTATTAAAAACTACAAGTTCACATACCTGGTGTATTTTTCTCTCACATTTACAATAGTAATTGAGATCAAATTGTGTTTCAGCAAAACCTCAGCACTATGCCTAAGTTTTGAAATTTGGCATCTATCAAGTAATTACTGAATGTTTATATTCAGCCAGCACCCCAAATTCATGACTGAAAAGCTGCTCTGCTTTGATAGGGTTGCCAGTTTCTTTTGCATTAAAACCCTTGTAAAGGTTCAATGTATAATTCAGCCTAGAGTTTTAAAGAGCAACGTTCCTCAATTCACACTTGTTTTTCTCCCCATCTTAGTCTAATGTTTAGAATTTTGCTTTGAAGTACAGTAAGTTTTAGTTGGCTTTCATTGTGTTTTGTTAAATCATTGTGTGCACTACTTTTCAAATAAATATTTAATAATAGGACAAGTAGGCATTTAGGAAAATTTTAAAAAATGTTTATCATGGGGTAATAGTTCCTTGTTCTCATGAATACACTTGTTTTTTTTGGTACCGAGGATCAAGCTTGGGACCTTGCGTATTTAAAGAAGGTGGAGGAACTACTGAGCTAAATCCCCAACCCAATAGCTCATTGTTCTCAATAAAATGGGTAAACCTTATTAGAATCAGTTACACAACTATTTCAAAATACGTGTCTGCAAACACATGCATTTTCCCCACCTGCACCTTCCCATCGATCTATGGGCACTTGGAAGCTCTAGGAAATCAGGGATGAAGGCAAGGTGTAATAATACACACAAAAGCATTCCCGGTGATTCTGACCCAAACTCTTAAGTCATTGGCAAACTTCATTGCATGTTGGAATCACCCAGGGTAACATTAAAGTACTCTTTGGTCCAAATTGTACCCTGTGGCACTTAATCAGAGTGTCTTGAAGTAAAATTCAGGACAGCTTTTTTCTTTGCTTGTGCAGCAGGCAGAGAAACCACTGAGCTAAATCTCTGGCCCTATTGGTACATTTTAAATATACAATACATTTACATTTATCATTGGATGCTTGTACCTGTACACGCTGTATCGTGATTCTTATTTTTTCCCCATTCCCCTGCCCTCCCTTGACCCCCTCCACCCTTCCCTATTTACAAAGACTTTGTTTCTACTTCTTCCTTTTCTCCTAATTTTTCCTTTCCCTTCTTTCCTTTCCCCTTCCCCTCCCACTTCCTCTACTCCTTTGTACCTTTTCTTCCTATTTCAAATAATCAGTTATTCATGTCAAGCATTTTAATCCTTATTTACACTTTCAGTTTCTCACACTAGAGAAACTATTTTGTTTTTTGGGTACTGGGCCTCGAACTTGGGTCCTTGTGCTTGTGAGGTAGGTGATGAAACCACTGACCTAAATCCCCGGCCCGAAACTATTTGGTATTTACACGTGTGTCCTATTTATTTCACTTAAGAGTATGTCCTCAATATGCATCCATTTAGCTAAAAATGTCTCTAGTTTCTCATTCTTTATGACTGAGTAGTACTCCATTTTAAAACCACACTGTCTTTATCCAGTTTCCAGTTAATGGGCACTTGGGCTGTTTCCAACCTTGCACTATTACAAACTGTGCTGCTGTAAACATGGGTGCACATATATCGCTGTGGTATGATTCTTTTAATTCTTTGGGGAAGATACCCAGCACCCAGCAGGGGAATAGCTGGGTCAAATGGGACCTCTAGTCCTAGTTCTTTGAGGTATCGCCATACTGATTTCCACAGTGGTTGCACCAGTCTGCACTCCCACCAACAATGGAGAAGAGTTCCTTTCTCCCCACACCCCTGCCACATTTATTATTGGTTGATTTCTTGATAGCAGCCATTCTTTCTGGGGTGAGGTGGAATCTCAGCATTGTTTTCATCTCCATCTCTCAAATGACCAGCGATGTTGATTATTTTTTCATATGTTTATTTGCTGCTTTTACTTCTTTGTCTGAGAAATGTCTGTTCATTTCAGATGCCCATTTTTGAATTGGATCTTTGAATTTGAGGGGGTCTTATTTTTTTCAATTCTTTATGTATTCTAGATGGTAGTCTTTTGTCTGAGGTACTGCTGCTAAAACATTTTCCCACATTGTAGGTTGTCTGTTAGCTCTGTTGGTGGTTTCTCTTGCAGTGCAGAAACTTTTAATAAGATGAGATCCCAGTTATTGATTCTTTGTGCTAGGTCCCATGCTGCTGAGGTTTTGTTCATAAAGTCTTTTCCTATGCCAATGTCCAGAGTTGTATCTCATTTATCTTCCAGCAAGTTTAGTGTTTCTATTTTAATATTTAGATCTTTCATCCACTTCGATCCTAGTTTAGTGCATGGTGATAGATACGGATCTAGTTTTAATCTTTGGCAGGTTGAACTCCAGTTTTTCCAACACCATTTATTAAAGAGGCTATCTTTCCTCCAATGAGGGTGTTTGGCTCCTTTGTCAAAGATGAGATGGCTGAGTGTGTCTGGAGCTGTTTCTGCATCTTCTAATCTGTTGCATTGATCCTTGGGTCTGTTTCTTTGCCAGTACCATGCTGTTTTTATCACAGTAGCTTTGCAGTGTAGTTTCAAGTTGGGGATTGTGATAACCCCTGCCATGTCTCTGTTGCCCAGAATTGCTTTTGCTTTTCTAGGTCTCTTCTGGTTCTAAATGAATTTTTGGATTGTTTTCTCTAGTTCTGTGAAATACATTGTTGGACTTTCAATCAGCATTCCATTAAATCTATATAGCAGTTTTGGAAGTATGGCCATTTTCACTATATTGGTTCTTCCTACCCAGGAGCAAGGAATGTCTTTCCATTTTCTTGTATCCTCTTTGATCTTGTTTTTCAGAGTGTTGTAGTTTTCAGTGTAGAGCTCTTTTGCATCCTTTGTTAGATTGATTCCTAGATATTTCATTTTTTTGGATGCTATTATAAAAGGAATTGGTTCCGTAATTTTTCTCTCAGTGAGTCTGTTATTCGTGTATAAGAAGGCCATTGATTTTTGACTGTTGACCTTGTATCCAGCTACTCTACTGAGTCTGGCAATTAAGTCCAGAAGTCTTTTGGCAGAGGTTTTTGAGTCTTCTATGTAGAGTATCATGTTGTCAGCAAATAATGACAGTTTTAACTTCTTCCTTTCCTATCTTTATTCCTTTTCTTTCTTTCTCTTGTCTAATTGCTGTGGCTAATGTTTCCAGAACTATATTGAACAGGAGTGGTGATAGTGGACATCCTTGTCTTGTTCCTGATTTTAGTGTGAAAGTTTTCAGCTTTTGACCATTTAGTATGATGTTGGCTGTTGGTTTTTCACAGATAGCCTTAATCAGGTTGAGATAAATACCTTGTATTCCAGTTTTCTGTAGGGTGTTTATCATGAATGGGTGTTGGATTTTGACGATTGCCTTTTCTACATCTATTGAGATGATCATATGTTTTTTGTCTTTGATTCTGTTAATACAGTGTATTACATTTATTGATTTATGTATATTGAAGCATCCCTGCATCCCTGGGATAAATCCAACCTGGCCAGGGTGTGTATGATCTTCTTGATGCCCCTCTGTATTCTGTTTGCCAGTATCTTGTTGAGGATTTTTGCATTTGTGTTCATTAGGGAGATTGGCCTGTAGTTCTCTTCTTGGGTTGGGTCTTTCCCTGTTTTTGGAATCAAAGTAACACTTGCTTCCAGGAATGAATTTGGAAGCCTTGCTTGCCTTTCAATTTCCTTGATGAGCCTTAAAGAGTAATGGTGATAGTTCTTCTTTAAATGTCTTGTAGAATTCAGCAGTGAATCCATCAGGACCTGGGCTTTTCTTTGTTGGTAAAATTTTTATTACATTTTCAGTTTCACTCATTGTAATTGGGATGTTAGATTTCTATGTTGTCTTCATTTAACTTTGGCAATTCGTATGTATCTAGGGATCTGTCCATTTCTTCTGTGTTTTCCATTTTATTGGAGTAGAGGTTCTCGAAGTAGGTATTGATGATCCTCTGGCTTTCTGCTGGATCTGTTGTGAGTTCACCTTTTTCATTCTTTTTTTTACTGGGAAAAATTGTATTTTGGAAGAACTCACTACATAAAGTGGCAGAATTCCAAAATCAAATTACATGAAAATATACATCACAATTTCTTTGTACAATAGGTGAGGAAAAATCTGCAGTGTAGAAGAATAGAGACAAAGAAATATGAAGGACTAAGAAGGGTATGAGGGCAAATAGCATTTTTAATAGCAAACCCAGAAGTACAAAGCCAGTAGCTATGCATGCTTTATTTATCCAGCCTTAATATCGGGCAATTGTGGGCAAAAATAAAACTAAACAAGAATTTGGTACTGTTTGGGGCAAATTTCAATAAGCTGAATTAAAAGCCAACAGTTTTCTTTTTTCAGTTCTTGGGGTTAATGACTGGGATCAAGAGCACTCAATGGCCAGAAAATGTTATTGCTACATCCAATCCAAGGGCGCAACTAGAATACCAAAAGGACAAAAGCACCTAGTGATGACCACTCCTCTGGCGTCATCATTAAAAATCAAGTAACTGCTTATTAACTGTTTCAGTATTTGAACTAAATGACTTAACTTTCTGGCAGGCAGAAGAGACAAAAGCAAAAGGGAGTGTGTCAAAACAAAGAAGATAGAAAAGTTTAGTAAGTGAAAGGAGTTTCATGAAGCCTTAATGGTTCAAAGGAAATTTAAATGGAAACTTTCAATCCTAATTGCTTTTCATCTCACATGCTTTAAGGAGTCTTTTAAAACTGATAAACAATGAATAGGGAAAGAGAACCTGCCAAAATCTTTTAGAATTTACCCGATTCTTATTCTACTACAAGAAAGCATTATTTGGTATAAGGTATGTATGTGGCTGTACATGAACAGTACATATATTATCCGGATCATGTTGTGCTATGTACAGTTCTTTCTGAAGTTTAAAACAGTCCATTAGAGGGGCCGGGGATTTAGCTCAATGGTTCTGGTGCCTGCCTCACAAGCACAAGGTCCCGAGTTCGAGCCCTGGTACCAAGAAAAAAAACCCCAAAAAACAGTTCACTAGAATTCAAAATGCATAATCATCTGAAAGTTGGCACTTGTTAGGCTCTTGTCAGCATTGATGACTGGCATGTTTTATTGCAGCCCAGTTCCAGCCAGTGTTTGCCAACTTGTTACAACAGAAGTCCAGCAATAGGTGGGTAGAGTGCAGGAAAACAGTGCCATGTTTCTCAGTTGGAGACCCTGAAACAAGTGACATTTCTAGCTGCTGAATAAATGTCACTCCAAAGCAGTTTCTTGGCTTTTTCTTACACAGCAGGCAACTTTCCCTTTAAATTCTCCATTTCTGTCTTCCCTCCATTCCTTCATAGCATCCACATTAGCAGGTGAGTTGCCATTAGGGTCCACCAGCGTGGAAATGACACTAATCATGATGGTTTTCACAGTGTGGGTAGGGAGCCAGCGTTCCTCTGGTTTTTCATAACCATATTTATCCTCACCAGGTTCATGAAGAATAGAAATGCAAACATCCCCATTTTTATCAACATTGGGGTGCCAGATTTCTGTAATGAATTTCATTTTAGGAGGCTGGAGGGGATAGGGGATAATCTTTTGGGAAAGTGAGATGAGCCTTAAAAACACCACCTTCATAAAGTGTATCAGGAGGACCAATAATAAGGACTTCCCACCTGTAGAGATATTGTCATCTATTAAACCTGCTGAAAAGCCTTCCACTGGATTTTTGTTGAGTTCTGTGATCCCAGTACTTGAGAGCCTGAGGCAGGAGGATCCCTGCAATTTCAAGGCCAGCCTGAACAGCAGAGAGAGAAGAGAGGGAAGAGAGAGAGGGAGGGAGGGAGGGAGAGGGAGGGGGAGGGAGAGAGGAAGAGAGAAGGAGGGAGGACCTTTTTCATTCTTAATTGCATGGATTTGAGCCTTTTCTTTCCTTTTTCTGATAAGGTTGGTTAAAGGTTTATCGATTTTATTTCTTCTTTCTTAAAAACCAGCTCTGATTCATTGAGTTTTTTGTATCATTCTCTTAGTCTCCATTGCATTGATTTCTGCTCTGATCTTTATAATTTCCTGTCTTGTAAGAGCTTCAGGTTTGTTATGCTCTTCTTTTTATAGGAGCTTGAGGTTCTGCATTAGGTTCTTAATTGGAGTTCTCTCTTGTTTTCCTGATATGGCCATTGACTGTTACGAATTTCCTGCACAGAACTGCTTTCATTGTGTCCCATAGATTCCTTTATGTTGCATTGGCATTATCACTTATTTGTAGAAACTGTCTAATTTCTTCTTGTATTTCCTCTGTGACCCATTGGTTTTTTAGGAGGGTGTTATTCAATTTCCATGTGTTTGTGGGGGTTTTGCAGTTTCTTATGTTATTGATCTTCAATTTTATTGCACTCTGGTCTGATAATATACAGGGAGTAACTTCAATTCTTTTACATTTACTTAGACATGTCCTGTGAGGTAGCATGTGGTCTATTTTGAAGAATGACCCGTGTGCAGCTGAAAAGAATGTGTATTCTGATTTTGAGGGGTGGAACACTCTGTATACATCTATTAAGTCCATTTGTTCAGTAGATTGGTTCAGTTCTAGAATTTCGTTGTTCATTTTTTGTCTAGATGATCTGTCTATTTGTGATGGTGGAGTATTGAGGTCCCCCACTACAATTGTATTAGTGCTTATGTGGTCTTTCCTGTCCATTAATATTTGTTTTGCATAGTTGGGGGCATTCGTATTTGGTGCACATATATTTAGGATTGTCATCTCTTCCTCTTGGATTGTTCCCTTCACAAAGATGTCGTGACCATCTTTGTCTCTCTTAATTAGCTTTGGTTTGAAATCTGCTGTGTCCCTAAATGAAGATTGCTACCCCTGTTTTTTTTCAGGTTCCCGTTGCATGGGGAACTGTTTTCCATCCTTTTGCTTTCAGTCTATGAATTTCTTTTTGAGTTAGGTATGTTTCTTGTATACAGCATATTGTTGGATTTTACTTCTTAATCCATTCTGCCAGTCTATTTCTTTTGATTGGTTAATTGAAGCCATTAACATTGATGGTTATAATTGATAGATATTGAGTCATCCATATCATGATGTTTTACTGTTGTTGGCTCTTTTATTTTTTATTTTTCCCCCTTTCACTTTAGTTTCTTGCCTTGCCTGGTGGCTTCCCTCTGTTGGGTCTCATGGAGTTGTGATCTTCATTGTCTTTTTCTAGGATATTGTTTAGAATTGTTTGGAGTGCTGGTTTGGTGTTCATGAAATTTCTCAGATGTTCTTTGTCGTTTAAGTATCTTAATTTCCCTGTCAATTTTGAAAGATAATTTTGCAGGATACAACAGTCTAGGTTGGAAGTTATTTCCTTTTAGGGCTTGAAATACTTCACTCCAGGCTCTCCTTGACTTGAGGGTTTGTGTTGAGAAATCTGCTGTGATTCTGAATGGCTTTCCTTTGTAGGTGATTTGTTTCTTTTCTCTAACTGCTGGTAGGATTTTGTTCTTCTGTTGGGTTTCTGGGATCTTGACTATTATATGTCTAGGTGCAGATTTTTTTTGATCATGGCTAGTTGGCGTTCTATATGCCTCACTTATCTGTATGTGCAATTATCTACCTCTGTCTGGGAAGTTTCCTACTGTTACTTCTGTGAACAGATTTTTCTGTCAGTTGTACTTTCTCCTGTTTTTCCGTGGACTCCCATCAGCCTTATGTTATTCTTCTTTGCATCATCTAGCAGCTGTTGGATTGATTTCTCGTGGTCCCTTACTATTTGGAAGAAATCTCGATTTTCATGTTCATTAACCTCAATCCTGTCTTCTATATCTGATATTCTGTCTTCACATTCCCTTAACTGCTGGGTGGACTTTCAATTGAGTTTTTGATCTCCTGGATATCTGTTTGAATCTGCTTCATGGATTCCATTTCTTTTATGCTGGGCGATCATGGTTCCGTTTCTTTCTTATGCTGGGCATTCATGGCTTCCAGCATGTTTCTGAGCTCATCTATTTTTTTTATCTGTTTCTGTTCTAGAGGCTCTAATCATGTCTTTCACTGGGCTCACCATCTCTGTAGTTATCTGGGAAATTATTTCTGTTCTGAATTTTTCTAAAGCCTCATTCATCTGTTTTGTTACTTCTGTGCTGTCAGTTCAGGGTGTCCAGGTGGTTGATTATCAGACTTTTCCACCTCGTTTCCCCCAGAATTTATCCTTGGTGGGGTGGAAGCCTGAGTTTGTGCCTTAGCTTAAATGTCTTCTCATTTTTGTTTTTGGTATTGTCCTGGGTTTAATTTCTGGGCTGATACTTCGAAATTGCTTATTGTAAGTATCTTTGTTGCTTGTAATTAGAACCCTTATGACATGATTGGTTCTCAGAGGTGTCTTCCAGATGTAGGTGGTCTTTAGATTTTGAGTCTCTAATGACTCTGAGGCTGTCTCATTTTCATTATAGTAGAAAGGACAACTGCTTAGATCAATCACAACGCCTTAGCCCAAGTGATACAATCAGCAATACCATAGCATCAAGTACAACTTAGAAAATGACAATTTGTGGCAGTTATTAATCTATCACCTTTAACTGTGTGAATTAAATCAAAATTGAGGACCAATCCAACATATGTTTTTAGTGAATAAATTCTTCAATATAGCAATTTTACCTTTCAGGAAGGGGACTTAGAAGTAGTTGAGGAGGGAGGGAGGGATAGGTAGAAGGATAGGGGAAGGTTAGCAGTGAGCCCAGAGGACACAGGCGAGAGAAGAAAAGAAAAATAAAGAAGAAATCTGAATTAGGGCCAGAACAGGAACAAAAAGGGAGTTGAAGAACAATGTGGGACAGCAAGAAAGTCAGTGTGAGAGAGAGAGAAGGGAAAGAGAAAAGAGAAAATAAGAGAAAAATAAAAATTTGAAAAGAGTACGAAAAAAGTTAAAAATAAGAGCAAAAAAATAATTTTGAAAGTAATGATAAACATGAAAATGAAGGGCCTCCTTGAGGGTATGTCTCTGCTGTCACAATCGACCACATGGGCAGCAGTGTGCAGATAGAAGTCAATGAGTCTGAGCAAGCCAGTCGCAGGCCTGTGGGATTCAGGGAGATTTCTGGCTGCAAGTCCCAAGTTGAGCTCCCTGTCCTCCTACAGGGTTGAACTCTGTAAGGTTCTACTGCAGGTTCCAGCTGCCCTTCCCCTGAAGATAGTCCAGGTCCCGATGGGAGGTGATGATCCCGTCAACTTAGCAGTATGGTGGTCTGGTGTCCCCTGTGGCTTTGTGGTGTGGCACAGCCAGGAGGCCAGAGGCTCCCGAGGCACTGAGTGGGTTGCCGCTGTGGGCGTGGCAAGTGTCGAGGGGTCCTCACCTTCTGGCTGGTCACAGGTGGGCATGGTGCGGGTTGGATGGCGCAGGGCTCCTGGCTGCCAGGTCCCTCTCTCTCCGGAAGGCTCCCGGGTGGTTTTAATGATTCCAGTGTGCAGGGAAGTTCAGGAACCACAGCTTAACAGAGTCTCATACAGGAGAACTGCTGCTGACCCCTCGCCGGCTGTAACAGGCTTATGGATGAAACTTCAAAGTTAGGTTCAGTGTGATGTCAGTCCGTGATTAAACTCGATTTGGAGATAAAACTGAAACACTACAGAAATGTTCGTCCTTGATGCATATAATGTGAGACTGTTTAAATTTTAAAACACTGTCCGGACTTCTTTTAAAATTCACGTTTGCCTCCCCTTGATGATGTTAAGCTTCATTTTAGATGGTGAGGGCAAGTGGAAGCATGTAACACACCTCACAGGACCCCTGTGTTCCCTAATATACCATATCTGTGTGTAACTTAGAAATACAGCAATGTGTTATCTGAAGAGTTGTGTCTGTTTGTTAATATTTCACTTAAAACTAATTTGGAAATACTTGCCATGAATATTATACTATATAGACATATGCTGCATTATTATCACTGATTATTTCGGGATGGCCAAAGGTGTCATCAGTTTGGTGGGCACTAACATTTACTAGGAAGTTTTCTTGTCTTGGAGAAGTGATTGTTTTTAATTTGGTATACAGCACTTTATTATTTACTTTTAGAGAAATAATGAAAAAATGATGGGCAGGTAAACAATGAAGTAAGTTAACTGAAACAAATGCATGGCCTTCCCACTTAAAAAACAAAAAAGAAAACTATTGTGGGCTGGGGATTCGGCTCAGTGATTCTGCCGCCTGCCTTGCAAGCGCAAGGTCCTGAGTTCAATCCCCGGTACCAAAACAAAACAAAACTATTGTGTGGTTTAAGTTTAAGCATGTGGGCGGATATGTAGCCCTTTCCCAGGGGTGAGGTTTTAGGGTTAGAAACCCAAATGACAGGGAAATATGCAATAATGTATAAACAAGAGAAAGGTGTTTCGACAGCACATGTTTCCTTAAAGCCAAAACATTAAAACGGGAAAGTGCCCATATGGTACTGTGCTGAAACTGGAGAACTTGAAGGCGGTGCCAGGTCTCCTCTCGAAAATTTGTCTTCAGTGTCAACAAATGATAAACTCAATCATTAACAATTTTTTTTCCTTCCACAGTGTGACCTTAGCAGTATATTATCACATAAAGAACAGGTGAGCTCTTAAAAATCTGTCTTACTATGCCAGTTAATTTGCACTATGCCAAGTGTAGTATTAGGTCACGACTGCAGGCATCATAAGCTGTAGTGTGTTTTTCGTAACATATGGAAGCAAATCATTTTAGGTTTTTTGTTGCTGGGATTAGAACTGTTGAAAAAAAAGATCCCAGAGAATATTTAGTTCTGTGGATTTTATTGATATTTACTCTTTTAAAAATTAAAATTGAGAGTTAAAAGTGTATATGTTTGTGTGTGCATACGTGTGGGGGGGAGGCGGTGTTAACACAGGGCTTCTTGGTCTTGGACCTGTAGATATTTTGAGCTAGGTGATCCTTTGTTGTGGGGGACTGTCCTACACAGGGCAGGGTGCTTAGCCAGGGTAACTGCCCTCTGCCTGGTGGATGCCAGGAACTTTCTGGTAAACAAAAATGTCTACTGTTGGGCAAGATTCCTGCTGAATATGAACCACTTTGTTAACATAAATACCAAAAAACCTGTCCTCTGTAACTCTTAACATTTTTTGTTCCTTTTTTCATTGGTTGAAAGATACATCTCTCTTTACCCTTAAGTGTAAATCTTCATTTGACTGAGTAGAACACAATTAGGTTCTCATACTTCATGGTTCATTTGCAGTTACTTTTGAAGAAACAATAAGAAGACAACTTAATATCATGGAGATACACAGTTGGACATACATGTGTTTTTTCAAACTTTCAGATAATTGTGAATAGTCTTTTACTTTCCATTAAACACCGTAACCATTAGTTTCTTGAATTAGGTTCAGCGAGATTTTACATGGTGTCTGTGAAATTGTTACATTAATACTCACGGCTGCATCTTGCACAAAGAATAGTTGTTTTACCAGTACATGATTTATACATTGGTCAGCTTGGAAAATATCGGTTCAGATTTCTTTATAACATCCAAAACACTTTTATATCATCACCAGTCTTAGCATAGTTTCACTTCAAAACGGTGTTCTATGATAAGCAGCCTGTTCAGTTCACAGCTAAATCACAAGTGCTTTTCCTGAACACAGATATACTTCAGTATGCAGAAATACTTTATGTGAACTTTTCACGTATTCATAGTATTAAAAAGAAGGGCCAAGCTTTATTAACATTAGTCTTCTCTGCTTCACCAAGGACCTTAAGAGAAGCAGGCTTTTAAACAAAACTCTGAGTGATAATGATAAGCAGAATGACTGCTGATGCAGCTTGGTGCCGCAGTCTTAAAGCATGCTGAGAAATCAGAAGTTTTACTTCCTTTTGCTTTTATACAAGTGTTCCAGGTGTCCAACGGTGAAAAAGCAAGTAATGTCTTCCTGCATTTGTAAGGACAGTTTGATCTCCAAGCCTCCTGAAACAGAGCCTGGGGAATCTGCAGAGGTCACAGACCACAGCAAACCACTGGTTCATGGGAGTGTATTAGTTGAATGAAAACACTGGTCTCTTATAAAAAGACAGCTACATTTTTAAACTCACCTAACAGAGACAAGAAATATAGTGAAAACATAGAGCCCTGAAGGAGGAAAAGCCTGGGAAGTCTGAATCTCATTCACATTTGTTACATTTCTAGACTTGAGTCCCTACCACTGCTGGTTTACTAGCATTGCCCATTGGGGAGAGTCATTACTTACAGGCACCTTTAGCTGGTCATCTTAGAAAAGTCTTCACAGTCCTTGATGCCCTGAATACAAAGAAGTCTAAAGGGCAAAATCCAGGAGAAGAATTTGTAAAACTAGGGTGTTGAAGGTTAGGGCTCTTTCTCCATCCTCCTCTACTCCTAGCAAGGATTTGACTAAGATATAAATGAATGCACTTAGATGTACTTTCTTCTTTTATAGAGATGCAAATAGATCCCTGGATATTTTGGATGAGAGAAGGCATCCATTCACAGTAAGTGTCACCTTTTTTTAAACTATAATTTTTGACTTCATGGAGTTGTGTTTCTTTCATGCTATTTTCCTTTGACATGAATTGCCAGAAGTCAGTCACACTCTTCTATTTGAATTTAAATCACATCCTATTCCACCTCATGTTGTATTGCATCTTTCTCAGAAAGGAGGGTTTTTCAGGGCTGTGATAGAGTGAGAAGTGACTTGCAGCTCTGTTATCGATCTAAGGTAAAAATGTACTACCCGAATAACAGAAAATGTAGCTTTTCAAAAAATAATGTTTAGTAGCATCCAACAAATACAAACATTAGTTAATAAATCTCATAACATGTGAAATCTCTAAGGAGAGAATTAGGTTAAAAATGACATAAAAATGTTAAAAGTCACTTCCTCAGGCATATTAGTCACATGACTGCTGACTGTTCTATGTGACTGCATCCCTAGAGGCTGTGGTTGCAGGACACTAATTACATCATTTTAGACTTTATTAAGAAAGAATACAGCATATAATCAAAAAGACTTTCAGGCTAAAGATGAATTTGTGGAGGCAAAAGTAGCAAGGGGTATTGATTTTCTGAGCCTGTGGCCTTGTGTGTGGCTCACCAGTGCAGCACGTCCCGAGAGATGGGTTGACAGCGACTCCACCTTGTGCAGCCCTCACGGAGAGTGAAGTGGTGGTGGCACACAAGGTGGTCACTCATGGGGCCACTGTGGTCTTCACTCAGCACAGTGTCATTATGCATAGTAAAAGGTTCCAGTGTTTCTAGTTGAAGGTGAAAAGACATACAACGCAACTGAAATTACTTACGGAACACAGGGGCGAGAGGTGAAGACTGCTGTCTTAAGAGTACTTAAAAGCTTTCTTCAGGGGATTCTCACATTGCGTCATTTCTCCTTTCAGAGAGAGGAGCGTCCAGAGGAATACTTTGAGCATGATCCTGAACCCAGCTGTATTTACAACTTTCTTACCTTTATTTTTTATTGTGGATCATTACCAACTGAATGCACAATAATAAGTCTGGTAAGATGTTACTTATTTATCAAGGATGCCTAGAAACTGGTCTTGTACACAGAGCAAGGTCTTTTTTTTCAAATTAAACTCCTGAAATTATCATGAGAACTTTATTAAGAGAAGCCTATCAGAGGAAAGCAAATAAGCATACTTGGGTCCCACAATCATTATCATTTAAAATGATGTCTTCACTTTTCTTACCACAAATCAGTTAAAGGCAGTTGGAGAGTTTTGCCCCATACCTCAGTGCACATGGTCACTTAACACCGTGAGCCCTTACACGTGCTGTGGGGTGGGAAGGAGAGCAGGAACAGGGCCCCGTGAGCCACAGAGACTGGTTCTGTGCGGGTCAAGCCAGGTCCCAGGCTGTGTCCCCAGACACTTCACTGCCTTCAGCTCTCTGTTCCCTGGTTATGGGCGTCAGTCCATCCCTGCTGAGTGCTGCTGTCTTCTCGCGATGCTGCCCAGGATGGCAGTCCAGCAGTTCTTAGAAAAGCTTTGTTAGCCTGAGGAGCTGAGGAGCTTTGTGTTACCCATACAGAATTCTGAAGGTGAGATTTTATCATTTATAATAAATAATTTATAAGATTTATAAAGCCTTTCCTTTTTGTTTTGATACAAAGAGTTCAAATAGCATATCCAGTCTGCCCTGTCATGTCTGTGAGCTCTACATCTACAGTTTCTACCATTTAGGGAAAATTTATGGGTTTTTTTGTCCTTTTGTGCACGACAGTATAGTATAACTTCCTTTACCTGCCATTTACATTGAAGTTTGTGTTGTACGTAGCCTAGAAATGCTTTACAGTCTGGGAGGGGGTGCATAGATTATGTGTAAATCGTAAGCCATTTTATGTGAGGGACTTGAGCATCTGCAGACTTTTCTATCGCTCAGATTGAAGTAACAGCAAATCACAGCTCCCTCTACAGTCTTTACTCAGCGGGTAGCTCACCCATTTCTTTGTGGAATAGATGTTTGATGTACGTAAAGAGTATGTGAGGTTGTCTCACCAACTGCGTGGAAGTTTAGGAGTCCCAGGGATAGACTGGCAGCTCTGTTCTTCCTGTCATGAAGCCAGCAGGATGGACTGAGGTTCTGACTATGTAGGAGGGAGAATGGGTTTTCATGAGGAGTGGGGATGGGAAAACAGAGGCAGCAAGAAGGACTGTCCTGTTTACACATGGGTTCTTTAGAAAGGCCCTGAGTTTGAGGAAACTACAGCTTGAAGTCCTGCACCTGCCATGGTGCTCTGCTCAGCTGTCACTGGGAGGCGGTCCTGTCCACCAGATAGTGCCCCAAAAGGGTTCATACTGTGAAAGGAAGATAAAAATGTGCTCTCTCTGAGTCGGGCATTACATTTGACCATGACCTGTCTAAAACCATTCTGAAACTACCGGCTGGGAATGCTACAGTGCATGTTGGAGAAGCTCAGCATTTATTGAACAGCTTTACACCAGGCCTGTCTCTGTGGCCTCCATGAGTGTGATAACAGTGCCACGCTGCTGGACGACCTTGGCTGAGCTGTCCAGTCATCCTGTCACCAAAGTTAGACAGGAAATACATGAGCAGCAGAGGTGTCTGATTTCCATCTGTGAACAGAATCTCTATAGCACCCAGAAGTAGGAGGGACTTCCCCTCTGTTCAGACACAGAAGGAACCAGTCATTCACAGTGGTCTTTTTTATTTTTTTTGGTACCAGGGATTGAACTCGGAACTCTGTGCTTGCGAGGCAGGCGGCAGCACCACTGAGCTAAATCCCTGGCCACAGTAATCTGTCTTCGCACAGCACTTACACAGAGCTGAAATCGCAGAGCAGTGTTCTCCTCTTTGCAGGTCTACTTAGAAAGGCTTGTGTCATACGCTGAGATAGACGTCTGTCCTGCTAACTGGAGAAGGATCCTGCTGGGAGCCATTCTTCTTGCCGCCAAGGTTTGGCAGTGCAAGGTTGGGTGGAACATACACTTCTGCACGGTCCTCGGGGATATTTCGCTCAAGGACATGTGAGTGTATAAGGCTTCAGTGGGCTATCTAGCCATTTTCCAGTTTACTTGCTCCTATAAGGTTTGCAATTTAAGAAATATTTTTAAATATCACTCGATGCAGAAAATGGAAATAGGCACAAAATGATTACTTTCTGTCCAGCTACAGTATAAATATTCATATTTTCCATCATTAATTGCTAGGTTTTCGTAGAGTATTATTTAAATGATATGCTTGGTAAGTAGAAAGTTTTCTGGTGATTTTGCCAGACATCTTACAGGCTTACCCCCGGAATAGCATAGAACAGGGCATTCTTCATGGCTTTTTAAAAGTTGCTGGGCCCAGTCCCTTCTGTAAGGGCTGTTGTGCCTGGCTTTTGTTTGGCCTCTGTTAAGGTCGTAGGGCCAGTGAACTGTTGAGTACAGCTTCCGCCTGAGCCACACATTGTCAGGTTTTGATCTGAACACGTGTCCTTGGACTCACCGGGGCGTACACCAGGAAAGGTCCCAGATCGCCATGCTCCCCCTGGCTAGGAGAGGGGCTGCGTGTAGCAGTCGGTCTGATGGGCTCTCGCTTTCTGTGTATTGAGTGTGCGCAGGCAGCTGCATGGCCCCGCAGCAGAGGACTGCTCAGAGGTGAGACTGCGAGTCCAGTGCTCTGCCAGAGGTCCTGTGCCACAGTGGTTTTACTCCAGCCAGAACCGTTCTGTCTTCCCAAGTTTAGAATAAATTGTCACGGTCACAGTTTGTCACCTGAGTAATAAGAAGGTGCCCTTTGACAGGGCCTCATCTGCTGCCACAGGGAGGCGTTTGCCTTTCCCACACAGTTTGGCTTTTTCTTTCTTTCTGATGAGTGCTTGTCGCCTGAAGAGTTTTCCCTTCAGAGGGAGGAGTGGTGGTTCTTTGGTTGGTGCCTCACTACCTCTCTAAGTCCTTCCTCTCAGGAGCCCCTTGAAGATGCCTGCAAGTTCTTCAGAGCTACGAAACAGCACACGTCACTGCTTTTTTGCTCACTGTAGTGGGGCCTCGTGAGTACGTGTGGAGTGTGAGTCACACAGGTGCGTTGATGGACTCTGAAGAACAGGCCGAGAGCCCACAGCAGGCGGGCATGGGCAGGGCATAACCTTTCCCCTCCACCCAAACACAGAAGTGTTGGGGTCCAGAAGGCATCCAGATACAGAAAATAGCTGTGCCTTGTTGGAACATGAGTGTTTTCTTCCAGTTGGGTAGCCTTCCTAGGTCTCAAAACAGAATTTACAGCAGTCCTAGAAGCTCAAAATGACATTTTTTAACATGGCCCACTTGACTAAAATCGTCCTGTATTTGTTTTACTGTTTTTCCTCCCCAGAAATGAGTTGGAAAGGCATTACTTGCTCCTGCTCAAATATAATGTTAATGTGTCTGGCGGTGTGTATGCCAAATACTACTTTGATCTTCGCTCTTTAGCATTTGAAAGCAACATGGATTTGGGGGTTGAGCTTCTCACCAGAAAAAGAGCCCAGGAACTAGAGGTAAGGCTGTGCTTGGATTCAGTGGGGTGTCTGTGAGCACAAGGGCAACGTCTTGACTGTATCGTATTAAGCGGTGACTAGGGAAAGGGAAAGTGTTCCCATTAACACATCTAAGAGCTCACTAACCCTTCGTGTCCTATTTCTCACTTCTTTATGGTGCAGGTAGAGATTCACGTTACCCTTTTTTTTTTTTCACTAAATTCACCGGTACATTTTAGGAACACAACACCGTTACATTCATCATTGGGAACTTGTACCTGTACATGATGTATCTTGGTTCTTATTTTTTCTCCATTCCCCTGCCCTCCCTTCACCCCCTCCACCCTTCCCTATTTACAAAGACTTTGTTCCCATTTTTTCCTTTTCTCATATTTTTTTCCTTTCCCCTTCCCCTCCCACTTCCCCTACCCCTTTAGATCTTTTCTTCCTATTTCACATTATCAATTAAACATTTTGATTCTTAGTTACACTTTCAGTTTCTCACATCAGAGAAACTATTCAGTATTTACGTGTGTCCTATTTATTTCACTTAAGAGTATAGCCTCAGTGTGCACCCATTTAGGCATAAATGTCTCTAGTTTCTCATTCTTTATGGCTGAGTAGTACTCCATTTTATACAAAAACCACATCTTCTGCATCCAGTCTCTGGTTGATGGGCACTTGGACTGTTTCCAAGCTTTAGCTATTACTATGCCGCTATAAACATGGGTGCACATATATCACTGTGGTATGATTCTTTTAATTCTTTTGGGAAGATCCCTGGCAGGGGAAGAGCTGGGTCAAATGGGACCTCTAGTCCTAGTTCTTTGAGGTGTCTCCATACTGACTTCCACAGTGCTTGCACCAGTCTGCACTCCCACCAGCAATGGAGAAGGGTTCTTTTCTCCCCACAACCCTGGCAGCGTTTGTTATTGGTTGATTTCTTGATAGCAGCCATTCTTTCTGGGGTGAGGTGGAATCTCAGCATTGTTTTCATCTGCATCTCTCGAATGACCAGTGATGTTGATCATTTTTTCATGTGTTTATTTGCTATTTCTACTTCTTTGTCTGAGAAATGTCTGTTCATTTCAGATGCCCATTTTTGATTTGGGCCTTTGAATTTGGGGGCTCTGATTTTTTTAAGTTCTTTATTCTAGATAGTAGTCCTTTGTCTGAGGAACAGCTGATAAAAATTTTTTCCCACCTCTTAGCTCTGTTGGTGGTTTCTCTTGCAATGCAGAAGCTTTTTAAAAAGATGAGATCCCAGTTGTTGATTCTTTTTGCTAGTTCCCGTGCTACTGAGGTTTTGTTGATAAAGTCTTTTCCTATGCCAGTGTCTTCAAGAGTACCTAACTTGTCTTCTGGCAAGTTTAGTATTTCTTTCTTAATATTTAGATCTTTAATCCACTTGGATTTTAGTTCAGTGCATGGTGAAAGATAGGGATCTAGTTTTAATCTTTGGCAAGTTGAAATCCAGTTTTTCCAGCACCATTTATAAAAGAGGCTATCTTTCCTCCAGTGAGGATAATTGGGTCCTTTGTCAAAGATGAGGTGGCTGAGTGTGTCTGGCATTGTTTCTGCATCTTCTCATCTAATCCACTGATCCTTGGGTCTGTTTCTTTGCCAGTACCATGCTGTTTTTATCACTGGCTTTGTGTAGTACAGTTTCAAGTTGGGGATTGTGATACCTGCTGGCATGTCTCTCTATTGCCTAGTATTGCTTTTGCTATTCTAGGTTTCTTCTGGTTCTGAATGAATTTTTGGATCATTTTCTCTGGTTTGGTGAAATATAATGTTGGAATTTCAGTCAGGATTGCATTGAATCTGTATAGCAGCTTTGGAAGTATGGCCATTTTCACTATATTGGTTCTTCCTACCCAGAAGCAAGGGATGTCTTTCCATTTTCTTACATTCTCTTCCATCTCTTTTTTCAGAGTGCTGTAGTTCTCAACGTAGCGTGCTTTTGCATCCTTCATTAGACTTATTCCAAGATATTTCATTTTTTTGGATGCTATTGTAAAAGGAATTGTTCCCCTAATTTTTCTCTCAGTGAGTCTACTATTGGTGTATAAGAAGGCTATTGATTTTTGAGTGTTGACCTTGTATCCAGCTACTCTACTGAGTCTGGCAATTAAGTCTAGAAGTCTTTTGGCAGAGTTTTTTGGGTCTTCTATGTAGAGTATCATGTTGTCAGCAAATAACAACACTTTAACATCTTCCTTTCCTGTCTTTATTCCTTTTCTTTCTTTCTCTTGTCTAATTGCTGTGGCTAATGTTTCCAGAACTATATTGAACAGGAGTGGTGATAGTGGACATGCTTGTCTTGTTCCTGATTTTAGCATGAAGGTTTTCACTTTTTGACCATAGTATGATGTTAGCTGTTGGTTTTTCATAGATAGCCTTGATCAGATTGAGATAAAGAACATCTATTCCAATTTTCTGTAGGGTTTTTCTTTTAATCATGAATGGGTGTTGAATTTTGTCAAATGATCTTTTTCCGCATCTATTGAGATGATTATATGTTTTTTGTCCTTGGCTGTGTTAATAATACTGGATTACATTTATTTTTCCCCATTATGTTTATTGATACATTTTAGGTGTAAAATACAGTTTCATACACCACTGGGATCTTGTACTATGACGTGAATATCTTGGTTCTTATTTTTTTCCCTTCCCCTGCCCTCCCTTCATCCCCTCCAACCCTCCCTATTTGCAAAGACTTTGTTTCCATTTTGTTCCTTTTCTCATATTTTTTCTTTTCCCTTCTTTCCTTTCCCCTACCCCTCCCACTTCCCCTGCTCCTTTAGACCTTCACTTCCTATTACACAATATCAATTATATATTTTTAAAATTACAGTAACAAGATCTAGGAGACATTACCACAGATTTTACAGAATTTAAAAGGATATAGGAAGCATATTACAAAAATCTGTTCTGAAATAAATTTGACAACTTCTAAGAAGTACCTTGGAAGACATATTAATGAAACTAACTCTGGAGGAAATATAAAATTTGAATAGCACCTATTAAACAAAGTGTATTCCCGGCTGGAAAACCTACCTATATGACAACAACGGGCTCATATACATTTTAACTGATAAATTATATCAAACATTTAAAGCAGAAAAAAAAGGAACACTTCTCCCCTCATTTTAGGAAATCAACATTGTGCTAATCCTAAAACTGGATAAAGGTAATAGAAGAAAGAAGTATGAACATAGATAGAAATTTGTTTAACAAAACAAACTATTAGAAGCCAGATCTGGCAGTCTGTAGAAAGTGGTTTTAGTATAGGGATGGCAGTGTTGGTTTAGCATTGGAAGATCCACCCTCAAAAGTCATCATTTTAACAGAGGAAAGGAAAAAGCCATATGATCCTGTCACTAGTTGGTGAAAAAGAATTGGACTACATTCTAGAGCTGTTCATGGTAAAAGCTATCAGGAGACTAGAAGTAGAACAGAACCTTCTCAACAGATTAAAGACACATACTCCATACTTCCAGCAAAAACACCTTATATGAATGGAGAAGATACAATGCTTTCTCCTGAAGGTGGGGAACAAGGGCAGATGTGCCTACTCTTTATCTGGCCCTTAAACTTTGAAACATAGGCCTAAACCAAAATAGTCTGGCAATAAAATGACACAATTAGGGTAGGATTGGCAAGGTAGAAGCAAAATCTTTATATGTAGATGAAATGATCACCTACAGAGAAAATACTAAGAAATCTCTAGGAGCCCCTAAAACTTGTACTTGAATTTAGCAGGATTAGAAAACACAAGGTATACATAAAAATTCTGGCCTATGTATACTTGCTATAAATGAAGAATTGGATATTGAAATTTAAAAGTTCTGTAGGAGTACAAAGGACCTAGAAAAGTAAAAACAACAAAAACAGTGTTGGAAGACATTTGTTACCTGATTTTAAGACTTCCTCTAAAGCTACAGGAATCAAGGCAGTGTTGGTGTAAGGAATGACATATAGATCATTGGAATACAACAGACAATCTAGAAATAGAACAATGCATACGTGGTCCACTGAGTTTTGAAAGATTGTTTAACATTAACATTTTGCAGAATATAAACTCAATTCAAGAGCCGAGGAAAGACAGTGCTTTCAGCAAATGGCACTAGAACACCTGGTATCCGTATATAAAAAATTAACCTCAACCCTTTGTTTCCATACATAAAAACAACTTGAAAAAGGATCTGTGAACCTAAATATGAAATACTAAATGTATAAAACTTTAAGAAGAAAGTATAAGGGAAAATGTTTATGAATTTAGGGTAGGCAAGAACTTCCTAGGATACAGAAAACATGATGTATAAGAGAAAAAAATTAACAAATGAGATTCCATCCAAATTTAGAACTTAAAATGACATCGTTAAAATGAAAAGTAGTCCTTAAACAGACCATATTTACAATGCATATAACCTATGACCAGAATATATAAAGAACTCTTACAGCTCATTAATAGACAAGCCAATTAAAAAGTAGACACAAGAAGATGTTAAATAGCCAGTACAGCACAAGGAAAGATGTCCAATGCTAGAATCAGAAAAATACTAATCAGTAGAATAACAAGATTGAATTATACACTCATTAGGGAGATGAAGTTAAAAGTTTTAAAAGCCTTGTCATGACTTTTTCTTTTTGTTGGATTTTCCCCCTTTGCCTTTAATTTGTCACACCCAATGGATTCATTTTGCTGGGCCACCTGGGGTTGTGATCCTCATTGCCTTTTCCTAGGATATTGTCTAAAATTTTTTGGAGTGTTGGTTTGGTATTCATGAAGTTCCTGAGGCTCTCTTTATCATGAAAATATCTTATTTCTCCATCAGTTTTGAAAGATAGCTTTGCAGGGTACATCAATCTGGGTTGGAGGCTGTTTTCCTTTAGGGCTTGCAATACATCACTCCAAGCTCTTCTTGCCTTGAGGGTTTGCATGGAGAAGTCTGCTGTGATTCTGATGGGCTTTCCTTTGTATGTGATTTGTTTCTTTTCTCTCACTGCTTGTAGAAGTTTGTTCTTCTGTTGGGTTTCTGGAATCCGAACAATTATATGCCTATGTGTAGATTGTTTTGATCGAGGCTAGTTGGGAGTCCTATATGCCTCAATTATCTGTATGTCAAGTTCTTTTCCCCTTCTTGAGAAGTTTTCTGCCATCACTTCTGGGAACAGTTTTTTTTATGTCATCTGCACTCTCTCCTGTTTCTTCATTGACTCCAGTCAGTCTTATGTTATTCTTCTTTGCATCGTCTAGCAGCAGCTGCTGGGTTGCTTTCTCGTGGTCCCTTACAATTTTAAAGTGATTTTTCTTTTCCTGGTCACTAATTGCAATCTTATCTTCTATATCTGAAATTCTGTCCTCACATGGGCTCATTCTGCTGTGTAGACTTTCAATGGCGTTTTTAATTTCCTGGAAAACTGCATCTGTTTTATGGATTCCACTTGTTTCCTGTGTTGGGATTCCATCATGTTCCTCAGATCCTCTATTCATTTATCTGTGTCCTCTCTAGATTTATTAATCATGTGTTGCACTATGGGCACAGTCTTTGCTGTTAGGTGAGAAATTATTTCTGATTTCATTTTTTCAGGCCGTCTTCTGTTGCCAGTTCAGGGAATCCAGGTGCTTGAATATCAGATTGTTCCATCTCTTTTCTCTTTTGGGTTGCTGTAGGTGATCTGGAAGTCTGCTTTTGAGGCTTGTTTACATGTCTTCTCATTTCCACAGTGGGGGGTGGGGTGCTGCTAGCACCCGCACAGCTCACCCTCCTTTGCACTAGGATCGGTGGAATGACGGTGGGGGGAGTCTCTTCCTGGACGCTGGGATTGGCTCACCTCCTCTGCCCTAGGAGTGGTGGAATGGTGTTGGGCAACCTCCTCTTGGGCACTGGGATTGGCTCACCTCTTCTGCCACAGGAGCAGTGGAATGGCGGCAGGGCAGCCTCCTCCTGGGCACTGGGATTTGCTCACCTCCTCTGCCCTAGGAGCAGTGGAATACATTGACTCATCCTTGTCATCGTGTATTACATGTATTGATTTACATATGTTGAATCATCCTCGCCTCCCTGGGGTAAATCCATCTTGGTCATGGTGTATGGAGATCCATGTTACTCCCAAAAAGTAGATCTTACCTCCTTTCTGACCATAATTCAGAATATCTTAATCAGAATTAATCTGTTCATAATGGCTTTCCTTTTGAACCTCTACCTTTCTCCATAGCCATATATGATTAACTCCTTGTGGTTGTTTCCCTTATGTCTACAAATACAGCTCACTTAACTATTTGTGCCTGTCTTTTACTCAGTTTGCAGATTCATGTCAGAGTTTAGCTATCATAGTTCAAACCCATGAGTTCATTAGAGAGAGCCTTAGTGACTAATATGAGAATCCTGTCCTTAGGATGTGTGTGTGTGTGTGTGTGTGTGTGTGTGTGTGTGTTTCAAATACTGGAGGTTGGAAGTGCATAGGTTTTAAATGGAAGTGGTAGCTCCCATGGGGCAAAATAATAAACATGGCTTATGACTTTAGGTGAGCTTACGCCAAAATACTTCAGACCTGAAATGGATGCGTAGATTCACATCGCACTTTCTGTGTGCCTTGGTAGCACAGTAAGTCCCCAACTTACAAATGTTCACTTCACCAACTTTCACAGATATGACCAGATCTCGCATTTGGGTTTCTTTTTAATGCTTTACATTGTATATTTGTGTCAAAAGTGTGTAAGACTCACTTTGTCAGGCTTACGGATGAATCTGAGTTATGAATGTTCTTCTGGAACAGAACTGGTTTGTAACTTGGGACTTACTGCATTTTGGAACATGTTCATGTAAAGGAGCAGCTTTTGATGCTTCAGTCCTTAGGCCTGTCCTGCCCTACAGTAGAGTTGAGACTTCCATCTGTGGAAGTTGCTTAGAGTTAGTAATAACTAAGGAAGATCGGGTAGAGTTGGAGTAGCTGAGCCAGTGTTTACCGATTGTTTTGCACAGGTGTAGGTTTATCATTTTAACGAACACTTGCACAGGTAACATGTTGCTGTTAGGAGCCTAGCATATCACAAAACCTTTGATGTCTTTGGAAAGTCCATTGGTAAAGAGTGTAACTGAACAAACTTCCCCTTTCCTGGCAATGGAATCATCACCCTTAAGGATGTTAGTGAACTGGCAGGAAGTAGCATCCTCATGACCTGGTGTGCAGGCCTCAGACAGGCAAAGCAGCAGTGACCACGAAGTGGCTGAGGAGTCTGCAGCATGACTGAACATGAGTCATAGTACTTTTCTCTTGAAGGTTGCAGCCTTTTAACAAATCTTCCTGTGTTCTGTTTGATTGACTTTCCTAGGCCATATCAGGAATGGTTAAAGACAAAGACTTGCGCAGAGCTGCTATGAAAAGATTCCATTCCAGTGATGTCAGTTTCTTTGGCATCGGACTGTCTAATGCCGTCCTCTCTTAGAAGGGAGAAATGGGGGCTGTGACATCATGGACCCCTCATTTACAAAGCTGGAGAAGTACCATCCCTCTTGCAACAACAACAACAACAACAACAACAACAACAACAACAGCTAAGTTAGTATTTTCACCAAACGGAAAGGCCTTGAATTCCATCGAGAGCCTCCTGAGTGGTGTCAGCTGGACTGCATGGGAAGGAGAGAGGCCCTGTCAAAGCAGCAGTGCACTTCTGTCCTCACTTATGTGAGCAGTCACCCGTTCTGCAGAGCAGAAGTTCCTGGCTCACACTGGCTTTTGCTTACTCCACCGGCCAGTGCCTTTGAGCTCTGTGAGACTTTTGAATTGAGAGCTTAAATTGAAACTAAGTTAAAATTTTAATTATTTTTAAAAATTAGATTTAAAACACTACCCATATAATTGTATGTTTTTCTACTTGCCCTTCCCCGTGTTGCTGCATATGCCTTTAGGGTTGATGTAGTATTACTGTTGAAATGTGGGGATCTTTTTTATTGCACAGGGCTGGGAATAAAACCCAGGGTCTTAGCCACATCCTCTTAGCAGGGTCTCCCCCACCCAGCCCCAAACACGGGAGTGTTCACGCTCATGACACCACTTAGGAGTAGACTGTAGCATTGTCAGGTGTTGAAGGTTCTTCCTCCCATGATATCATGAGTTGCTAGTCATTATTATTTATCAGCTTGAACCAAAAAGCTGCTGGATGACACTTGCCACTCATGTTCTTTGCAAGCGCTGTTTGGTAGCACTGTGACATGTTTGTGGTCTTAAAGAGAAGGCATCAGTTGATGCTATTGACTGTCTATTTCCATGAAGTCCATGCTGCATCTTGT
This sequence comes from Heterocephalus glaber, assembly GCF_053883595.1. NCBI lineage: Eukaryota > Metazoa > Chordata > Mammalia > Rodentia > Bathyergidae > Heterocephalus > Heterocephalus glaber. The sequence goes on along the minus strand of NW_028258365.1, from coordinate 3,511 downwards.
GAACTATTAATGGTGATTCTCATTTTCTGATGATTATCCTGCTGTTAAGTAAACATACTAGAAGATATTTTCATAATCCAAACCGACATAGAGGTCCAGTGATCGCCCGCCGATAGTGACGTGCAGGGCGTCCCAAAAGTTTCAGTGCAGTTTTAAGCTGTAGACTGCTATGCCTGTGCCTTCCAGCGACTGCAGCAGGTATGCAAGCCACAAACTTTTACCAGACAGCGTTTGACAGTTTCAGTTTTGCAAATTTGGAATATTAAGATTTTATTCTTAATTTTTTTTCTGGTCTCTCTTAAAGGGAATAGAAAGAGGAACTGGAACAAAAAAGCTTAATATTTTACCTTTACAAAATTAAAACTTTTAGATGATACTTTATAACATTGTAGATTCTGTACTTCTACTGGTATCAAAGCTTAAAATTACACTAAGATTTTTTGGGATACTTCCTATTGCCAAAGAATTTTCCTCACATTTTTAAATAGTTCTTTGAGAACTATGTGCTTTGGTCACCTAGATTTCTTTTTTCTAGATTTGGTGAAGGAAGATTTTTAGGAGCAGTGTTAATTCACATGTAATAAAAAGGAATTGGACCCCAGTAGCAGCAAATGATATAAAAGTTTCTTTTAAAGTTTAGCCTACATTTCAGGGTGCCCCATTTCAAGTCCTCCTATTTAAGAGAGTACTTACCTGAACCTTAGGAATGTTACTGAAGACTTTAAAGGGCAGAGATTTAGTAATTTGAGGAGACTTACAATGTCATCTAAATTTGAAATATTAAAAAAATCAGTGCTCTTTCCATATGAAATCTATGTCTCTTCCTTTTGAAATGTAATCCTAGGAATCTTGCCTGTAACAAAGCTCTTGTGGGCTAGGAATACTTTCTCCCAGTGTAGCAGTGTCTCACACAATGTTGTGTGCTGTAGTTCCCATCATTTTTACAAAGAGCCATAAGTGATACCCAGTGGCATAAGAAATAACCACAATCTACCACCTCTAAAGAAAATTACTTATGGACTTTCAAGCTTGAAGATTTGAGTATTAATTGCAATTTTATGTTGAAAACAATGCTACAACGTAAAGTGGTTTTTCATCCCCATGTTTATATTTTTAAAATAAACTTTTGATTAAAATACAGCTGGTGTGTTAACATGTTTCTTTTCACGTAACATGACATCACTCCAGAATTTAAATGTTTTGTGTCATTTTTAGTGGTTTTTAAGTATTCTCAAGCTGACTCCATTAAAGTTGACATAATCCAGGGCTTCTGGTTAGGTGTAGTAATTAATAATCAACATTTTTTGCTTAGCCTCTTTTTCCACCTGAACATATTGTAGATAGTGTGTCTAAAGGAGAAAGCGCATGAGAAGATAAACTCAGGTAACATATACCAAAGAGAAATCAGTGACCGGACTAGTATAGCATTAGAACATCAGGTGTTTGAAGTTTGTAGCAGTAATGGTAAAGAAATGAAGGTACTGGAACTGAAGTTGCTATACAGTGGTCACCTAAAAGAAGCCACACAATTTGACATTGACACACTAGTCTCAAGGATATATTTCATTAGCAGTAGATCAAATATCTGCCAGGTTTCTTTAATATGGAAGCCTAGGCACTCAGCTTCAGAAGTTCTTCATCTAGACAGCATTGATGTGTGTTCATTCACTTGTAATCTTTCAGTATCTACAGTTAAATCTAAATGACTGATCCCTTTGCTTTGGTTACACTGCTGGTTAATGTAAACAGCCTGATTTAATTTATAAAGAAAAACATGTAGAATGAGTATGATTTTCACCCTATGTCGTTTCTCAGAAAAGTTCATGAATAATCAAACCTTAATTTTAAAAAACTTGGCAGGGGTCCATTGGCCACAAATCTAACTTCAAGAACAAGTTGGAAGAATAAATAGAATCACTAAAAATTGCTCTTCCCTCTTGGTCTTGCCTCTAGAAGGTCATACAGTCCTTTTGGAGAACGGGGAGACTGGGCCACATTACCAGTTGTCTGGCATATTGTGAGGCCGGAAACCAAGCTGCCGGTAGGGCAGTTCATCTCAGGTTTCTACACATCGGAAAGGTACTACTGAGTCCCGACGGAACTGAGTCCTTCATCCCTGCTGCTGTACTGGGGATTGAACCCAGAGCCTTTGCTCTACATTTCCAGTCTTTTGTTTTGTTTCTTTCCTTTTGAGACAGGTTCTCACTAAGCTAAGTTGTTCATTGGGGGCTCCAAACTGATCCTCCTCCCTCATGAGTCCTGGTTTAAAACAGGTGAACTCTTGCTTAGTTTCCTACATCTTCTTTTTTGCTTACAAAAGAAGCAAAAGCCTGTTATTCAGACAGTTCAATGTTCATTCTGTGCTGAAGTAGGCAGTAGTTTTGGAAACTAGTTTGGCAGTGGCACGCAGCTTAGCTTAACTATCTTCCACCACCCAGCCCGCCTCTTTAGCCGTGTTGTAACTATGGCTGACTTCCCTCACCCAGAGGTGCCTTCTTGCATATGATACTACTTGCTAAGTCTGGATACTGGGCACAGAAATATCCCAGGTAAGTGCTAGTTGCTGTCCTGAATCTGTAGGTTGCATCCAGAATCTATTAACGTGTCAAGCATTAGATTAATGAAAGTCTTAACTGCAGGGCCTCGAAGGCCTGGAATTTTGTCACCAAATACTAATAACCTAGCAGCCCTTCAGTAGGGCCTGTTCCCCTAGAACAATACAATCCACTTGGCTTCTGACGCAACTTTACTGAAGTATCTTAAATGAGAGTGTCAAGAAAACTACTTCCTGTGAGGTAAATGTTAAGACTACTTGTGGTGTAGGATGGAAGGAGGACAACCTGGAAGTGAAAGTACAAAAATTAAAAAGATTGAATTCTGAATCTACTGGGAAAAATGTTAACACTGTGAAAAGGGACAGGTGAGGTTAGTTGATTATTAGGAACTTCTGCAGCGCCAAGCACCGTGAATGTGAGGAGGGGAATTCGGTGATAGTCCCAGAACCGGTAAGAAAGTAGTGTCTTCTTCAGAAGCCTTCCAAGCAGACCCAAAGGAGTCACCTTTAGGAAAAAGTATTGCTGCAGCTTCACCCTTGTCAAATTCCACAGCTCTTTACCTATATCCCTAAGATGGTGACTCGTGCTCAGTGTGACAAGTGACCCCCCTAACGGTGTGCGCTTCCACCTCCCCTCCCAATCGTGATTTGCTGAAGTCCTTGGGCCTTTCCACAGCAGGACCACCCCAGTTCACCCTGTGACCTCCATCTACTGCCCACCGTGACAGCGGTTGATGTTGGTTTCTGTGACCCACTTCCAAAGCATTAGAATCAGCTTCAAGGAATTGACAGTTTTTGTTTCACAGAGCTGTAGATTGAACCCAGGACCTTCAATTTCAGATTACTTTTTTCCCTTTAAAGGCAAGGTCTCACTAAGGAACTTGCAGTCCCCCTGTCTCAGTGCCTCAGAGTGCTGGGGTCACGAGAATGCACCCCTATGCTCAGTGGAAATGCAGG